>NC_091697.1:65462500-66712500 GCF_041296265.1 Equus caballus
CCTGGGCCACTGAAGTGGAATGTGCTAACTTAACCACTGGGCCACTGGGCCAGCCCCCTATATCATCTTTTGAGATTAACTATATTAGTATTTATATTAATTTCCTAGGGTGGCTGTAAAAAAGTATCAGAAACTGAGTGATTTAAAATAACATACTGTGCAAGGAGTTAGGGGCTGGCTCTTCCAGCTACAATAACTTCTCCAGCTGCAACACAGACCTGGGCAGATTGTCCCCATTACCAGCTCAAGTGACAAACCCCTCAAAGCTCCTTTGGAACAGAACCAACTTATTTCTGAAACTTATTCTTTCCCCCTCAAAAATCATAAACAACTCAATCTCATCAAAGCTGTGCCCCTCGGTAGAGGGCCTCCAAACTTGGGTGGTGGGTGGAGAACAAGGTGGGCGGGGTGCTCATTGTGTCTAACTGCCACAGGGACGGTGAGCACCTCCCTGGGGCAGGGGATGGGCCCTTTTGGCTTCTGCCAAATCCTCAGGAAGGATGCTGGAGAAGAAATGACTGGCCCAGGAACAGCCACCTTCCTGCCCTCTGAGGGTCTCATGGCCGGTCCCACTAGGCCCCTGGGGTGGGGGATCGGGTAGTTTGGCAAGTCCACCAAGTATGGTAAGTGCTTTGCTTCTGAGAGTCCAGTGGAGAACATGGAGCCACCTGGCCCAAAGGGTGCTTCCTCAGCTCCCTGATGCGCAGGGAAGAGCCACCAGAAGCTAAAACTGAAAACAAAAAGTCTCCTTGCAATTGCGTCACTAGCATTGATCCTAATCTGGAGTTGTGTTGGCTTGTTTAAACTTCATTTCTGGAAGCTTCTCACACCTCCCAGGTCCACCATTAAGATTTGAGAGACAAACTCTGGAAAGTGTATTTTTTGGTACTCCTTTGAAAGAATCTTTAAAAAACAAACCGAAAAACCCCAATGACCACATTTTCTTTAAATGAAAACTCTTAGAACACAGGCAGTGTGACCCTGATGGTGTCAGAGCTGGCTCGGACAGAACCTGCACCTCTGCTGCCCTGCATGGCTGCCACCAGACAGGAGCTGCTCAGGCACAGAAGCGTGAAGGTTTTTCCTGCTAAAATGTAGTCCCTTTTCAATAAAAGAGAGAAAGAGAGAAAAGAACATAGGAAAGGGCTACGCTGAGATGAAGGTCTTCCTCCCTCTGCCCTGGTCTCAGACCCAGGTGTGGACACGGTGACACTGGGCCTCCTTGCCTAGCAGGGCTGGCAGGCGGGCCATCTTCTGCTGCCAGCACCCTCTCCCGCTCTCCCTTCTCCTTGTCCTCACCGCCATATGCCAGCGGTGGGGGCTCCCTCTGTCTAAGGCTCCTCTCTCCCTCGGGTGCTCCTCTCCTTCTCCTGATGCTCACAGTGCTGCTTCAGTTTTAGCAGTGGGAAACAGGTATCCAGTTATTTTTATTTTTTATTACTCAGAATAAGAGGCTGATGGACTAAGTCACCTTCTGGTCCTGGGACAATCCCATCACTCTGCCATGCTGGTATACCTGCTGCCCCTGGTACGTGGAGTCTTGTGACAGCTTCATTTTGATTTGTGACTTAAACTCATCACCAATACCTTGGGCTGGGAGAGGCCGGGCTAGCTCATCCAGCAGGGCTAGTTCATGGAGATGTAGCCTGGCATCAGGGGGCCCTGTGAAAACAGCTGTGACACCAAGTCCTGGCTGAACTGGCTGTTGGAGAGATTCCTCTGGCTGGGCCCAGGATGCTCAAAGTTGTTCTTCTGGCATCTCCCACAACCAGTTTTGCCTTTTGGGGTGTCCTGGCCTGTTGCTGGCCCTGTTAGCTTGTCCAAAATATCCCAGTGGTGGCATGGGTGACATGAGCAGGTTGAAGGGGATGGGGAGTGCTCACGGCGGCCACATGGCTGGGCCCAGCACTCATCGTGCCCACTGATTGTGGGTCTGGAAGTAGTGTTCAAGGGCCAGCCCTGGATGCTCTGATCATAGACAGATCCTGGGATAATGGCCTCCTGGGGTCATACGTGGCTGTTGTCATGAAGAGGGCTCCCAGATTGATGGTGTTGACCAGCACCCTGGGCTTGCTGAACTGCATGGGGCTCTCCCACAGGCTATTCAGGGGTTCCTTCACCAGCACCTTCTGCTCCTTGTAGTAGTTCAGCAGGTGGTTCCTGGGCAGGGCCTTTGGGTTGCCCACAATAATGACTCCATATTGTGCTCTGGTCAGGGCCACATTAAACTGCCTGGGGTTGTTTAAAAACCCAATGCCTTGGTGCTCATTTGCCCACATGCAGGAGAGGATGACAAAGTCCTTCTCATGCTCCTGGAACGTGTCCATGCTGGCGATCTCCACCTCCTGGTAGAGCTTGGTGTACAGGGAGCCAATGAAGTGCATGTACTGCACCAGGTAGGAGCGCCAACCCTCATAGGGCATGATGATGTCAATCTGGTCTGGCTTGGCACCTGCTTTCAGTAACTTCATGGCGATCTCCATGTTGGCAGCTTCCATCCTGTTCAGGTAGGAGGTCCCCAAGCTGGCCATCTCCTCCTCACCCTGGGTCACGTAGATCATCAGTTTATCAGGTTGGGGCTACTGAAAGTCAGACCCCTTCACACAATCTGCTGCAGTGATGCTGTTCTGAAGGGAGCCCTCATAGAAGATGATGGGTGGGAAGGTGCTTAGCATAGCGTGCATCCGATACTGGACCTAGAGGCAGATGAGGCGGATGGCATGGATGCCCAACACCACCAGGTGCTCAAAGAGTGACTGGGACAGCGCAGCCCTGGCAGCCTTTTTGCGCATCACCATGAGGCCTAGCTGGCAGTGGTTGCCCACGAGGATCAGCTGCTTGGCTCTGAGGACCACAGGGACCACGCACTCTGGCTCGGCAGCCTGAGTACTTCTCTCAATTAAAATGGAGCAGAACTGCATCTTGGCGAACCTTGGGTCATCTGCACCCAGCCACGTGCAGCAGATGACATCTGCTTTGATGAGCTGCTCTCTCTTGGCAGTGTGCTTTAGGGCCGGGTACTGCTTCTTGTCTGCAGATGACAGCTCCCTAGTCTCATCCTTCAGCTGCAGCAGCAGCTTCTGGCATGCCATCTATCAATGTTCCTGATCCGTTTCTGCAGGGCCAGGAAGGACACCAGGGAGTCGATGGTCTTGCGGCTTTTGGTGCTGATCTTCTCAATCAACTGATCCATGGTTCTGTTACTGGGAACACAAACTAGCACGGGCCTGTTGCCTTGCTGAGGTAGGTGGTAGATGATGGTGGCCAAGGTCACCATCTTCCCTGTGCCCAGTGGTCCCTGGATCAGGTTCAGTGGTCTCTGCAGCAGTCTTCGCAGCGTAAACCTGAGAGTGGTTGAGGTCGGGGAGCTCTTGTGACCTGAAGTGCTTAGGCAGCCGGCACTCGATGATCACATCCTTCACCTTGAGGCTGAGCAATTTGTAGTAGATGTAGCCTGACATGGAGGTCTCGTCCATAGCAAGCATTTCCAATGCACATAGCATCCTATCGAGTGAGGATGACTTCCACATGAAGTCCACCTGGAAGTTATGAGTCACCTCCATGAGGGCGCCCACACTGCTCTGCAGCTCAATGGCAATCTCATCACCATAATTATCAGGGGCCTTGATGATGTGGCCGATCCCTTTCCATAGGGGGCCAGGTCCCCTTTGTACCACCGGCATATCTCATCCCCCTGCATGAGCTGCATGTCTCTTAACCAAATTATGACTAAATCCTCATTACCAGAGTCCGTCTTGGGAAAGTGAAGTAGGGGATTCTCTTCTAGTTAAGACCCAGGTCCCACCTGATCGTGATGTTACCTTAAGTCTGGGTACTTATCGTAGTTGACCTCTAGATTGACTAGAGGGCCAAATATGTTCTGGTACCGGTACGAGTCCTGGAACAGCAGGAGGATGTGCTATGGCTCCTCGTCTGCCATCCCTCCCCCATTCTTCTCCAGGTCCTCTAAGGTGTGGAAGGATTTTCCTTCCAGAGCTCCTGCAGCTTGATGATCTGCTGAGCCCCCAGCTGTTCCTGCTCAGAAGGGATCTTGACCAGCCAGGCCAGGAAGCAGTCCTAGATCAGAGGCTGCAACTGCCAGCTATCCCCATTGATGCCCCCAAAGCTGCTCTGAGTGGCGCAGCAGCACCATGACCCAGTTGGCCTTGTCAGGAACAAAGCAAGAAGGAAGACGTAGCTGAAGCTGCAGTTTTAGCACTTTAGACCCCTCTTTCCCAGGGGCCCATCCTTGTACAGAGTCACCTCTTTGCATTTTGCCCTCATAAAGTGATTTACAATGTGGCTACCAGAAGTATTTTGACATCCCTTATAGAACTTCTTTTTGCTGGTATTTATTACAGTAAACCACGCAACCAGCATCGTGTATTCCACAGAAACTGCAGGCATATACTATGGAGATCCTTCCTGGAATAGGTATCTTCTTCATCTTCTTGGAAGTTCAACTCCTCCAACAACTGGCTGGTCTTGGCCACACTCTGGTCCATGGCCACATGCTGCAGGATGCTCTAGTCTCCTGACCTGCAGAACCAGCTGTCTGGCTGCAGAGCTCACTCTGACCCGGCCTCCTTCGATGCCACCTCTGAGGTTGCTGGGGGGCTTCTGCATCTGGCTGGGGAGGGTGAAGTTGGTGAAGTCGAACTTGGAGCCCTGCTGTGCGGGTCAAGCAGCTCGGCTGCCTTGGATGTCCAGGAAGCTGAATGCCCACTATCTGGGCCAGTAGCCTCCATGCTCATGGTGCCGCCCCATAGGGCCCTCAGGCCAGTGCTGCGCCACACTCAAGTCTGCCACCATGATGAGGTGGAGGCGTGGCTCCTGCACTCCTGGACAGAACTGAGATGCCTGCCGCAGCGTGACCTGGACCAAAAGACACGTGCAGGGAGCCCGTGCCGTTCTCCTAGGAGTCGTCCTCCCTCACAGTCCCCAGAAGGAAGCACTAACACCGCCCCCTGTCATAAGTAGTTTTAATTTTGCCTTTTTTAGCAGATGTGAGGTGGCTTCTATTGCTTTCTTGATTTCAGATATTATTTTTTAGTTTTAGCTTTAGAATTTCCATCTTATTATTTTGATATAAATTCCAGTTTTCTGGTTAATTTCTCCATCTTGTCATTGTGGAAATTAATAAAAGAAACTTTAACTAAATTAGGGTCGGGAAGGCCTATAGGGGGAGCTCTCATGCCCTATCATACAACCTCAATTACACCAAATAAGAAGAGGGGGAACCTTGCATCTTCCACAGGAAGTAAAACTGCTTTACTGCTGAAGGAAGATTTCTCTCCCTACCTGGCAACTGCCTAGCCAATGAGAAACTCCACAGCTTAGCCAATGAGAACCTGTTGTGGCCCTGAACTGTTACTTTCCCCCAATACATTTTCCTTTAGAAAAGCCCTTCCCAACTTTCCCTTTTTCTCTATAAAAGCAGCTCCCCTTCTTTGTTTGCTGGATTTGCCTGTGGTTTGCCATAGCATGCATGTTCCAAATTGCAATTCTTTTGGCCATTCCTGAATGAACCCAGTTTGAGACAAGATAACAGGCAAATTTACTTTTTAAGTTGACATCATCCATTACCTTTAATATATTAATCACAGTTATTTTAAAGTCTGTGTTTGAAAACTGGTGTCTAGATTGCTTGTGCATCAGTTTCTATTGCTTTTTTTATCTTTTATTTTGTATATGCGGTAAATTTTTTATTGAATTATGGAAATTATGTATAAAAATTATAGAGGTTCTTGAAAATATTATCTTTCTCCAGAGAGAATTTTTTAGCTTCTGGCAGGCAATTAGAGTATGCATGGATTACTTAAATTCAGACAGACTGAGCTGATTCACAGCTGGGTTTCAGTCTTTGTAAGGCTGGTCTATTTCTAGTTTAACCTCACTCTTAGACTGTAGCTCTTCTGGTGTTCAATTGAATACTTGGGGTTTTTTCAGAACCTCATCCTTTAGGTAGTCCTTTAATTCCATTTTTAATCTCCCTAGAACCATGAATCTGACAAAAATCCTACATAGTTTCTCAAACACATAGCAGCTACTTTCTGCTCTCTTTCTATACTTCTTGACCTACACTACTTACAAATCGCAAAATGCCTCAAGGACAAAAGAGGCTCAGACTGTTGGGCTCAATTCTTTGAACTCTTCTCTCAAGAATCTAGGTCCTGGCTTCCTTGGTGCCCTTGAAATCTCATTTTAGTCTTCCCAGACTCATGAGATTGCTGAAGTTCTTTAAAAGACTATTGACTGTTTCAAGCAAAAACAGTAATAATGGATTGTGGGGTTTATAAAATATGTTGAATTAAAATATATGACTAGAGGGGCCGGCCCTGTGGCTGAGTGGTTGAGTTCACACGCTCCACTTGGGTGGCCCAGGGTTTCACTGGTTCGGATCCTGGGCACAGATGTGGCACTGTTCCTTGGGCCATACTGAGGTGGTATCCCACATGCCACAACTAGAAGGACCCACAACTAAAATATACAACTATTTACTGGGGGGATTTGGGGAGAAAAAGCAGGAAGAAAAAAAAAGATTGGCAACAGGTGTTAGCTCAGGTGCCAATCTTTAGAAAAAACATATATGACTAGAACACAAAGAATTGAGTGGGAATTAAATGAAATTATACTATTATATATTTCTTGGGTTGTTCTTTAAGTAGCATAATATTATTTGAATTGAGACTGTGATAAGTTAAGTGTGCATATTTCAATCTTTAGGGTAACCACTAAAACACACACACACACAGGTGACAGACACACACAGAAAGAAGTATTTCTAAAAAGTCAATAAAGTAGATAAAATTGAATCCAAAAATACTCAATAAATCCCAAAGACAATAAGAATAAATGAACAATGGAACAAACAACAGATGGGACAAATAGAAAATAAATGCCAAGATAGTAGAATTAAACTGATCAGAACAAAACCATAATTACATTAAATGTAAATGGACTAAACACTAAAGACTGGTTAAAAAAAAGCAAGACCTATCTACATGTTGTTTACAAGATACATTCTATAATATCTAAAAATACAAACAAGCTAAATTTAAAAGAGTGGGAAAAGATATACCACAAAAACACTAAGTACAAGTAAGCTGGTGATAAAGTGAAATGTAAGTCTATTCTATTACACAGCAATTCCATTTCTAGGTTTTAAGCCAAGAGAAATGAAAACATATGTCCACAGAAACATGTATACAAGAATGATAATAGCAGACTTTATTCATAATAGTCAAAATTTGAAAACAATCTAAAGGCCCATTCATACAAAAATGGATAAAGAAATTGTTGTACAGTGAAATACTACTTAACAATAAAGAAGATTGAACTTTTGATTAATGCAACCGCATGGATAAATCTCAAAAATATTGTGTGTGTGAAAAGATGCAAAAGAGTACTTATGTATGACTTCATTTTATATGAATTCTAAGAACAGACAAATCTATTTCCCATTAATGGAAATCAGAAACTGATTACCTCTGGGAGAAAGCAGACTAACTGGAGAGGGTAAATGAGGAAAATTTAGGGGGTAATGAAAATGTTCTGTATATTAATTTGAGTGGTTGTTACATGGAGGTATACAATTGTCAAAATCATGGAACTACACACTTAAGATATGTGCATTTTATTTTATGTAACTTAGACCTCAATAAAAAGTTTAAAGTGCAGCATCACTTAAAAGTCTGGACTGAGACATTATTTTGTTTTTCTCTACAACAGATGATAATAGCTAAATACCACTTGTAGAAAAAAAAGAAAGAAAGAAAATAATGATTCCAAAGGTAGAGCTCGGCTTTCTGCCATTTTATTTTAGTGGATCAATTAGCAACATATAACTGAATATGTACTTGAAACTATTGAAAAATTCAGTAGATCAGTGAATTACTTCTTCCAATGATGATGGTTTTCACAGAACTCTTAATTTTAGGTCCAGTGCACATCTCATAATATGTGTCCAAAATATTGAATAAATAAGAAATGGAAAGGGTTTGGGTTTAAAGAATAGCGTGTTTTGTGCTTTGAGTAGTACATCAACACTATATAAAACATTAAATAAGGGAGTCATCTACTCAGACTAAAATGGCAGGTATTCACAATTGCTTTATAATTTGAACGGAAAAAAAAAACTTAACTCGAGCCTTCTGGTCAAAAAGAATTTAAGACAATATTATACATATTTTCAAAGATTTAAGGCAAAGATGGATATAATGCATGAGCAGAAAGGGGTTTACAGTAGAGAAATGGAAACTAAAAGAGGACCAAATGGAAATTTGAGAAATAGGATGAAAAATTCACTGGAGGTCATAACAACCTATTGGTCAATGAGAAAGGTCAGTGAACCTGCAGATGAGTCAATAGAAACAAGCCAAACCAAAGCCCAGAGTGAACAAAATAGGAAGAGCTGTATTGACCTCTTTATTGTGGGATAACATCAAGACATCAAATACACAATGAATTGGAATTATAAGAGGGAGAGAAAAAAATTGCATTAGAGAAAAATATTTGGAGAAAAAATGGTCAAGCATTTTTCAAAATTAAAAAACAATTTATGAAAGCTTAATTACTTGTTGAATATAAAAGCTTGGTGTGACTTGCAAAATGAATTTTCTTCCAACAAGCTGATTGGCCATTTCCAAGTTACGATTTTAAACTTTACTGAGATATAATGGAAAAATCAACAAACATACTTAAAGAGTACAATTTGATAAGTTTTGATGTACTAATATATCCCCCAAATTTACTTACGCCCATTTGTAATTCCTCAGGATGATCCCTCTCCTTGGTCCCAAACAACCAGTGATCTGAATTCTGTCATTAACGGTTAGCAGGCATTTTCTAGAATTTCATATAAATGGAATAACTCGATATATACTTCTTTTGTATTTCACTCAGCATATTTATTTAGAGATTCATTCATGTTGTTTTGTCTGTCAATAGTTTATTCTTTTATTTTTTTTTGAGGAAGTTTAGTCCTGAGCTACCATCTGCTGCCAATCATCCTCTCTTTGCTGAGGAAGATTGGCCCTGAGCCAACATCTGTGCCCATCCTCCTCCATTTCATATTTGGGATGCCTGCCACAGCACAGCTTGATAAGCGGTGCATTGATCCATGCCCAGGATCCAAACCAGCAAACCCTGGGCTGTTAAAGTGCAGCAGGCAAACCCAACCACTGTGCCACCAGGCTGGCCCCAGTAGTTCATTCTTTTTTATTGCTAAGTAATATAGTTCTCTTTAATGGATTACTAAAACTGGTAAAACTAAGCTATGGTGAGAGAAAAGTGATTGCCTCAAGTGGAAGGGTAAGGAGATTGATTAGGAAGGGCCCTGAGGGAAGTTTCTGTGGTATGGCTGCTGTTTATAGGGTGCACGCATTTGTCAAAACCTATTGGACTATATTCTTAAGATATGTGCATTTCACTGTGTGTAATTTACACCTCATGAAAAGGAAAGAAAAGGCATGGTATGGGAAATGACCAGGTATACTGCCCGTTTGCCCTCCTAGTTTGTTGATATTCTCATGTACTTGAGTCAATGATTTATTTTTAATGTTTCTGGTTATCCAGAAGTACTATCTTTAGACATATTTTTAAAGCATTTTGTTATGACTTAACTCTTTTGTGAAGACGAATTTAAGAAAAGTACATTTTATGACAGGCTTTATGAAAACACTCTAACTAAATGGACTATGTCCCCAAGTTGTCTTTATGGAAATAAAATCTGTGCCCCAAACTGAGTGTACCTATGATAATGCCCAATATGTTGTATATTAGAATGGAGCTGCTAATATTAAAGCCTCATTTTTATAATTTTTTCTTTATCAATAAAATAAAAGATCATGCATCCCTTATATCACAGACTTACATTTTGTTATAAAAATTGAGGTATTATTCAAACTAACTTGCAGCTCGAATAATTTCAATTAAATAGCATATTTTTAGTGAATGACAAATGATTGAAGTCTAGGCTTTCATTCATTCATTCAGACATTTATTAACTACTTACTGTAAGAGTAGGTGTAAGATTTTATGTACTTTACCTATTCCTGGATATCTTTGGTCCTTTCAATAGTAAACATTAACTTATATAGAAAAGTGATGACCACATTTATTAAATGGTTTGGTATATGTAACTCAATATTAGGCTGTATATAATTAAGCTACACCCAATATTGGGATATTATTGAATATACTCTATACTCAATGTTATACTCAATATTAAGCTATATATAAGCTAAGTAAAGGGTGTTGGGGTTATGAGAACATACAGGTGCTTGAACCACTGCTTAGAACAGAGCTTTTTCAGAGTATGTTCAGTCTTCTATTTGGTTTAAATACCATTCATTATGGCAGAGCAAAAATGTATAATTTAGTGTCCAAGTGTCTGAAAAACAATTACTCAGCTAGACAGAAAAATCTATAGTGCCCCTGGCTTGGGTTTTGCTTCTGTAGGGTTTGAATCATTATGACTTTCTAGTTAGAACCTCAATCCAGTAATCACCATTTAATTATAATGTATCTCCATACTTGCTCTTCTTACCTCAAAATTCTATCATCTGGTGCTCTGAATCATCCAGAATGGGAACAGGAGCCTCGATACTGAGCTATTCTTGTGCTACTGAAACTTTAACATCACTCTCTCGAATAGAAGGAACTCTCTAGAATCTTCCCTTTGTCCCTAGAAAAATTTCAAACTCTTGGGCCTATCAGGTCTCTGAAGAATGGCCTCTTTCTGTACCCTGACCTTGCTTCTGCTCCTCTCCCTCGTGCTCACTACTTCAGTTGCTGAAGCCTTCTCTCTGACCCCAGGGACTGACAAACTCATTCTCGTGTTCCGGTACTTAGAACATTCTTCCTCAGATCTTCACAAGTCTGGATCTTTCTTATCATTCAGTCTCAGCTTAAATGTTACTTCTTTTTATTTTTTTGCTCAGCTTTACTGAAGTATAATAGACAAAAATTAATATTTAAGGTATACAACATGAAATTTGATATACATAGACATTGTGAAATGAGGACCACAATCAAGCTAATTAACATCCACCATTTAAATAGTTAGCATTTTTTGTATGTATGAGTGATGAAAACATTTAAGATCTACTCTCTTGGCAATTTTTTTTTTTTTTTAAAGATTGGCACCTTAGCTAACAACTGTTGCCAATCTTCTTTTTTCCTTTTTTCCCCCCCTGCTTTTTCTCCCCCATTCTCCCCAGTACATAGTTGTATATTTTAGTTGTGCTTCTTTCTAGTTGTGGCATGTGGGATGCTGCCTCAACGTGGCCTGATGAGCGGTGCCACGTCTGTGCCCAGGATCTGAACCGGTAAAACCCTGGGCCGCCACATCAGAGGGCGAGAACTTAACCACTTAGCCACGGGACCGGCCCCCTCTTGGCAAATTTTAACTACAGGCACCATGCTATCCCCAGAACTTACTTACTCATTCTGCACAACTGAAAGTTTGTACTCTGACCATCATCTCCCCATTTCCCCCACCTCCCAGCCCCTGGCAATCACCATTGTACTCTCTGCTATTATGAGTTTGACTTTATTAGATTCCACATATAAGTGAGATCACGCAGTATTTGTCTTTCTGTGTCTGGCTGATTTTACTTAGCATAATGTCCTCCAGTTTCATCCAGATTGTCGCAAATGGCAGGATCCTTCTTTTTTTTAATGAGGCCTTCCCTGAAATCCCCATGGGATGTGGCCCTTCTTCCTATCCCCAGTCAGTCTTCATACTGTTACCTATAATGAGTTATCGAACTCATAACTCTTATCTATTTGCCTGTTAGTTTACTGGTACATTTTCTGTCTCCCTGTATTGGACTAGAAGCAGGGCTGGCATTGCACAACTCCAGGGGGCCCCTCTTGCATTGTAGTTTGTGGGAGTGGTGCCTCCTGGAGCAAACCTGCCCAGCCTCCCGCAGTGGCCCTCCATAACAGCCAGAGCTTTTGGTAAATGCTGTTATTCCTAGTCCACCAAAACAGTGCCTGGCTCACAGCAGGTGTTCCAAAAATATTTGTTGAAAGATGAACTCTTGAATTTAGTGGTTTTGAGAGGCTAAGAGAGCTAGCGAATTTATTTTAGCCATAACCTTTTCCATTTCTATTGCTCTGCTGATTTCTTGCAGAAAAAACCCCACATTGAAAACAGTGAAAATAACCAGATTTCTAATATAAATTACCAAGAAAAGAATCAATCATTCAATGGAATTGCTTAAGAAAGAAATTGCTTAAGAATGATGTACTCGTTACTGATACTTTAATATTAATGATTACAGGCAAAATGTATTTCTTTATCTTTGTCATTAACATTTGGATCTGTATTTGTGTATTAATCATAAATAACTAATGTGCTATCTGTATGAGATATTACCCATCTTTATAAATCTTTTGGGATAAGATCACTTTGCTAGGTAGATTAGATTTCATAATAATTTATTTGAGTCTTTGAATTGAAAACTATTCCTGATTCTCAAACACTAAATATGTTGATGAAAAATATCACATTTTATTTAAAAGGATGTAGAAAATTTTCTTCCAAAATCTCAAGCAAACACAATAATATAGATAAATGAAGAAAATCTGGATTTGTGAACTAAAATTTAAAAAGACTGGGATTATAGAATTTAAAATATCTTCTCTACCAGGTAGCATGTATTTATTTACTTTTAGTCTAAAGATCTTGCCTAAAATCTTTTCTATTTTCAGTTTTCCGAGAAGTATTTAAAGACTGCAGCATTAGATGTGTTTTCATTTTGACTGATCTTTGGCCTCAGGGTGGAATGGACGTGAGCACTCTGGTCAGAGTAGGTGAATTCGGCCTGGCTGATTAGCAATTGATCCTGCACACATACATTTCATTCCCTGGAATTGATAACAACCACAAAAAAGCCCAAGCCCTTTGCCTTCCAAACCCATCTGCAAAATACAAATGCTGCAGCTAGTGTATTTTCTTTTTAAAAATGGATATTTTATTACACCACAGCATTTCCTCCTTTTTCTCTCTGTGGTATCATTTGAAGTCTGCTTTTTAAAACAGAAGTTGAACAAATGAATCCTTCTGTCCTCACTTTCAGTTGTCAGCGGTGCTTCAGTGTGAGATGAAATGAATTGCCAAGCCCTTTCATCTTCTATAATCAGCTCTGCACAGCTGAGTACACCCTCAGCCCTGCACGCCACCTCTGCCAGCGCTTCTACGCGGAACAGGAAGTCTTTGTCAGTGCCACATTTCCAACGCTCCACACAGGAGTGGGTTTATTTTGGTTTCCTCCTGCCTGTCTTGCTCCCTTGCCTCTTTCACCTCCTTTCTCCCTGCCTGCACAACTAATATGCAATCCATTTTTTTGCAGGAAAGAAGATTTTAGGGAGTAACATTATTTTTTTAAAAGATACATCTGATGTAGGTTTTTTTTTCACCCTGCAACATATTCATGTGCAACATCATTGCTTTAGTCATAGACATAACAAGATTTACAAATCAAAAGCTACTCGGAGGAGCCTTAAACCCTAACTTTACCATGTCAAACTACTTCATTTTTGAAAGCAACACATTTATATTGATGTCACCAAGCCGGGACCTCCACAAAGATTATTCACCACAGACTAGATGTTATCTTTGTAGCACCCACACTGTGTGGGCGTCTGTTAGGAACAGAGCAGAAGATAACAGCTTGATGTAGAGGCCGGACATAAACACTTGCTCGTTTGAGGGGATTTTTTGTTTGTTTATGTGTTTTGCCTTGAACTGATTCCTTTGAAACCTACCCTTCCTCCACACCATGTGATGCTAGTGAGGACATCAGTCACTGATTCCTCCTCCTCCTTTTCCTCCTCTTCCTCCTAGTTGACAGCACTGCTGACACTTGCTGAATGAGTGGTTACCAGGCGTCGGGCACGGTTCAAAATGCCTTACATGTATTAACTCAGTTACTCTGCAACACAATGATGAGATAGGTACAATTTATTGCCTCCATTCTCCAGATGAGGAAACTGAGGCTCAGATTGGCCAAACAATTTGCCTAATGTCACACAGCCAGTAAGTGGTGGAACTGAGATCCAAACCTGGGTAGTGTGTCTCTAGACTTCTGCTCTTCTATACTATCCTCCAGTGGATATGCTCTCAGGGCGGGCAGATGACCTACGCCCCAGCCTCCTGGACACAGAGTTTAGCTCAGGGCTGGGCATGTGGTCCAAGAGGAGGGAGACGGTCCAGGTAGAGAGGTGTGCATGCTGTCTTCCTGCCCTGATTACACAGCTGGCAGGATGGGCCTCTTGGGCTGATAATGGACCGCATGCATGCCCATCATGTGCAAAGACAGAGCTCTAATGATATTTATTGAGTTCTGGTTCAGCTGCCCTTGAATTCAATTTACCTGAGGATGTTTTTGGGTTTTGCTTCAATGTGAGCCAAAAAGTTCCTTTTGTTTGCTCAAGCCAACTACATTTGGATTTCTCTCACTGAGAGAAGAAATGTTATTGAGTGATAGAGGGAGAAAGCAGAATTTCCAAAAATTCCCAAGTCATGCTGGGTGTTCCCCTTCTGCCTGTGCCTGCTATAGCCCCCAGGGCCATATCCAAATACACACTGGCCCTGTGAAAATGATGGGGGCCAGTCAGCTAAGCCACATGCTTATTAAAAATAAAAAGAGACTTTTCGAAATCAGAGGAAATGCTGGGCTGGAAGTGGGTATTGATCTTTTAAATTTGAACTTATAAATTTAAATTTTATTGCCACTGGAAAGGGACTAGAAATGAATTGTTTTCCAGCCACTTTCTGGTGAGCGGCATCAACAACACTTGGAAACCAGTTAGAACAAGAGATCAGAAAAGGCAATTCTCAGGGACGTCTTTCTCTGGAGGGCTGGTGGACACCAACCGAAGAGAAGTTATTCTCCTCAGGGTTTCATTCAAATTAGCTCTTTTCTCAAAACCCAACACTCCCTATTTTTTAATAACTCTATCATAATGCAAATGAGATATAGCGGAAGTATAAAATGAACGTCTCTCATTGTTTCCTCAGAGTGCCCCAACTTGGGATTATGAAGAAGGCCAAAATGATCCCTGTTTGCCTGGGCTTTGCAGAACTGCCTTGCTTTATGGGAGGGAATTGTGTTATGTTCATGCCTTATCTTAGCACCAAACACAGCACCTTGCACACCGCTAATGTTTATGTGATGGTTAATTTTACAGGTCAACTTGACTAGCCATGGAATGGCCAGATTAAACATTGTTAGTGGGTGTGTCTGGGAAGACATTTCCAGATGAGATTAGCATTCAAATTGATGAACTGAGTAAAGCAGATTATCCTCCCCAGTGTGAGTGGGCATTACCCAATCTGTTGAGGGCCTAAAAAACCAAAAGGTAGAAGAAGGAGGAATTTGCCCCTTCCCTCCTGCCTGCCTGCTGGACATCTCATCTTCTCCTGCCCTTGGACTGGTATTTATACCATCAGCTCCCCTGGCTTTTGGACCTTTGGACTTGTGCTGAATTACACCACTGGCTTTCTTTGGTCTCCAGCTTGCAGATGGTAACTCGTGGGACTTCTTAGCCTCCATAATTCTGTAAGCTGATTTCTCATAGTAAATCTCCATATATATATATCCTATTGGTTCTGTTTCTCTGGAGAACCCTAATTAATACAATTTATTACCCACTTCCTACATCAGGACTAAACAGCTTCATGAATATTATTTTGTTTCAACTTATTTTGTCCTATGAGTTGGGTGTTATTATCACCCCCATTTTACAGATGAGGAAACTGAGGCACCGGGCTATTAAGTAACTTTAGCAGTCACTCAGGTGTGAAATGGTAAAGCAAGGGTTTAACCAAGCAGTTAGCTCCCGAGGTCACACTGTTAACCACTGTGTTATGCTGACTCCTCTTGTAGAAGATACCTAATATTTGTTGAATTGAATTGAAATTGTTGCATTTACCATGTGGCTCTGCTAGCAAAGAAAACACGCCTTTTGTGTTATGAAAAGTAAGTTGCACCCCCAGATTATGCGAAGTAGCCACAGTCAAAATCCCTCCATTCTCCTGAGGCTTTGATTGCCTTAAGATGACTCCAGTCTGCAGAATTACTTTACTGTCATCTGCATATTAATTAAATATTTATTAGGAAAATTAATATATTTAAATTTGTTTAAAATTAAGCTGACCACTAATGGCTTTGTTCATCAGTGGAGACTTTATATGTTATTCTACAGCTTAAGAACATTTTAATGGCCAATCAAATTACTCCCTAGATCCTAGCAGTTTTCAGATTTTGAAATTATAGCTGAAGATACTGTTAATCATTCCTAAATTACCAAATGCTCACTATTGACCTCTAAATTATCTAACTGATCTTTACATTTGAGAAAAATAATAAATATGACTTCCCCAGAGGTAGGTTATATAGAGGGCAGGTATACTTTATACACTTGTGTATACATTTAAGACGTAGATTGCTGTAGAATGAAAACCAACTTCATTGTCTCCCTATGGATGTATTTGAATATAAGTCTATATATTTAGCTAATTTTGAGGGAAGAGACCAAAAGATTTTACTATTGTAAAGTTGATTACAATAATGGTATTATTCTAGTGTTTCCCTATATAAATAGATTTTTTATCAAGTTTCCAAAATATTTGTATCTATTTCTATTTTATTTACTTAATGTATCTATTTAGGAACAGATGTTTAATTATGTATTCCTACTGCTAAAATGTGGTAGAACAGTAGGCCTTTGAATAGATCTCTGATCATTTGGAGATTAAACATCAATTAAGACTATTTATCTAAACTCAAATTATTCCATCAAACACTTTCTAGCTACGAGTCATAGTGGGAGAACTGTAAAAAAAGACAGTGATTGTAAAAAGATGTTATGGCCTCTGCGTATAAACATAAAGTACTATATTCTGAACTCTCAGGATGGAGAGGACGATGCTCTTGAATCATGCTTTTCAAATACATTGAAACATATCAACAGCACTGTGCAGTCAGCATTAGCCAAGCTTCCGATCGAGACAGATCCATGCTGATATTGGGGTAATTTGAACACCTACTTTTGGGGACATTTCTATGACTTGTAAAAGTCAGACTAAATATACATTATTTTATCTGGCTAACTATATTTACTGTGAAAATTCCATGGTTATTTTTATAACTCCTTTAAATTCAGTTGACTAAACATTGTAAAATGCGAGTTGTGTGCAAATAATGTGCTTTGTGCAGTGGACGATACAAAGGTCATCAGACATGGACCTTACCTTTAGGGGTTTAATCCAGGGAGAAAGACAGGCAAAAACTTAATCATGAAATGTATATGTGCTATAAAAGGGTGCAAAGTCTGTTAGGAACAAAGCAGAGGCAGAGAGTAATTCTTCTGATTGAGTGAAGGCAGAGTGGCTTCAGGGAAATTGTAGCATTTGAGGTGAACAAAGATTTGGACATGAGAAGATGTGGTGATGAGGACATCCCGTGAATGAGATATCTTTTCATATGAACTCTAAAAATCTTGTAGAGATTAGGAGGGGGTACATAGTGTACAGGTTAATGAGTCCAGACTAATGTAGGAAGCTCATACCAGCAATTTCCGTTTGTGTGATCTTAATTCCAACATCTACTATTTGGCTTCTTCCTGTGACTTCTTTAAATCACAGTAAATACACATTGTTGTACTTGGCTTACTAATGTCTCTAAGGCTCCTCTTATATACAAAACAGAGGAGAAACACTTAGTAAGGATCACCCTGAAGCAGCCTGCCATTATTAATTCACAGCCTAGGCCTTGCTCTTGTCCCAAGGGCTGTCCTGCCATTCCTTGCAGACATAACTCAATAAGGCAGGGGCAGCTTTCAGTTTAGTTGTTAGCACCATGGGAGTGGCTAAAATTGGAGTCTCACAGCTTGAGACCCTCACTCCTTGAGACCTGAGCTGGATACAGTCCAAGCTTCCAAATCCAGGATTATTCGCTTCAAACTCACCAAGTCTCCTGCCCTAACTGGCTGAGGTACACTAGTGCGTCAGTAGATGAAGATGTAGCGCCCACTTTGACACTGTCTTAACTTAGCCAAGAAGCCCAGCATTTTTATGTAACCTATGGCTATTAATCTACAACTGTAAATACCCATTCGGTTATTACAGTACTAATTGAATTTAATTTCTTATGAATGAGAAACTCTGGGTATAAAAATTGAAATAATTTCTAGAGTGTTGGCCAGGTGCAGCCAGATTGTTTGATCTTGATCACTGCCATCTCCCTGGCCCTTTAATCCTCCCAGTTTTAGGCCCATCAAGAATCAGTAATCTTGTGGCTGGCTGCATGGCCGAGTGGTTAAGTTTGTGCGCTCCACTTCAACCGCCCGGAATTCTCTGGTTCAGATCCTGGGCGTGGACCTAGAACCACTCATCAAGCTGTGCTGTGGTGGCATCCCACATAAAAGAATTAGAATGAGTTACAATTAGGATATATGACTATGTACTGGGGCTTTGGGGAGAAAAAAAGAAAAAAAAAAACAGGGGAAGATTGGCAACAGATGTTAGCTCAGGGCCAGTCTTCCTCACCAAAAAACATAAAAAAAAAAAGGAATCAGTAATCTTGGAGAAGTTTTCTGTACAATCCAGTGTTAGAATTGTGTTATTAAGTTTCTTACATAAACAACTATTACATTATTAAAACAATTGTTTCAATGACGAAAGAGGGGATTTCAGTCTTATAATTATTACATTTTTTCCACTGTAATGCCTTTAATAGTAAGTTATTTTTATCTCTAGAAGTGAATTTTGTTATTGCCATCTAAAATAATACTTTGGTTCATCAAAATGGACAGAACACACCCCTGAATGCTTCCTCATTCATCCTTTATATGACTTCTCAGAAATCTCTTGGTTTTCTTGGTCATTTTTGAATTTGACCTTACAATTCTGCTTGTAGCTCAGTTCACCACAGACAAAGATTAACAAAGAGTCAAAGAGGCTGTTGCCAATAGAGCAGTCCACGCTCAAACAATGGAGTAGTATGTTCTTGATTTCATGAAATACATTTTGCTACTCCGGTGGGGCTAGATCCAGATGGGAAAACTGTAGCATTCAAATCCTGTTATGCATAAGAATCATTAGGATGTTTGTCAAACATGTAGATTCCTGGCTTCAGCCCTAACATAACCAATACAGTAGATTTGGGTGGGAAGCAGGAATCTGCATTTTAACTTTTTATGACTTTCTCAGATGGTTCCGGTACAGTTGGTTCGCAGAACATTTTGATGAAAAAATGCAAAAGTGGCTATTCCTAAGTAATTAGGCCCTTTATATCTAGTTTGAGTTTTTAATTAAATTAATGCTATAGGAGAAGAGCAATGTTGACTTTTATGTCTTATCATGCAGATCTAAAACTGCATTTGAGTGAAACAAAGTGCCCACAGCGTCCTGTGATTTGTCCTTTCAATGACTTTATGAACCAATCACAAGCCCTTTGAATAGGGACCACACTTTAAGAATAATTTTTCTCAGCTATCTTAAAATTATGGCAGAATGCCCAGAAACTGATATTTAACAACCATGGAAATATATCTACTTGAAATCTTACAAGTGAAAACAACTTTGGAAGCCAGTTCCCACTTCAGTATTTGGCACTGGATAAAAGTTTCGCATCCACATCGAAGATCCGCATTCAAAGAGAGAGATGCTTCAATCTTCCTGTTCATTTCATTTACCTAAAAATAACAGCAAAAGAATGTGCAGCTGATGTTGATCCATGGCCACATTTGATTTGTTTACACTCTGCCTTGGCTGTGCCCATTATCACGTCTACAGCCTTTGGACATACTTAGAGGAGCCAAATAGATTACAATCTAATTATAGAGAAGTATAAAAACAAAAATCTCTGCAAACAAATACTGAAATATTTTAAAGTCAACAGAAGCTAGAATTACTCAAATTTAAAAGCAGCAAATGAGTAAGCAAGTACATATGAAATTATAAAATAACATAACCTCAGGTGATTCTTACGTTTCATTTTTATATTCTTAAAATTTATTTATTGCAGTAAAATTGGCATACAATAAACTGCACAAATTTAAATTATATAATTGTATAAGTTTTGACATATGTGTATGCCTGTGACACTACTACCACAATTGAAGTAGTGAACATATCCATCATTTCCATAGGTTTCTTTGCTCCATTTTGTAATCTCTCCCCATCCTCCCTGTCCTCTGTTCATCCTCAAGCAGCCACTAATCTAGTTTCTGTCTCTCCACTTTAGTTTATATTTCCTAAAATTTTATATAAATGGAATCATACAATATGTACTCTTTTTTTGTCTGACTTTTTATGCAGCATACTTACTTTTAGATTCATCCATGTTGGTGTACATATCACTTGTATGCAATACTACACTTTGATTTCTCTTATCTCAAGCTTTATGCCGTTCTTGTCATACAGTTTACTTTTACATGTTATAAAACTCATTATTTTTATCTTTGTTTAAGTAGCTATCTGCCACAAGATTTAAATGATAAGAAAAAAGTATAATTTACCCATTCCAGATTTTTAAAATTTCCCTTGAGTCTTCCTATTTGACCCACAGATTATTTAGAAGTGTGTGGCTTAGTTTTCCAGTGTTTAAAGATTTTTCTATTATCTTTCTGTTACTGATTTCTAGTTTTATTCCATTGTCATTGGGGAATGTACTCTGCATTATTTCAATTCTTTTACACTTGAGGTCAGGATATGGTCTATCTTCTATATTCTGTGGAACTTGAAAAGCATGTGTAATCTGCTCTTGTTGAGTGTAGCATTCTGTGAATGTTGATTAGATCCTGTTCTTTGGCGTTGTTGCGTTCTTCTATATCCTTGCTGATTTTCGGTGTAGCTGCTCTATTAATTGTTAAGAGAGAGGTGTTGAAGTATTCGTTGTGGGTTTAACTATTTCTCCTTTCAGTTTTGTCAGTTTTGGTTCATATATTTTGCGGCTCTGTTGTTTGATACATACACATTTAAGATTGCTATGTCTTCTTGGTAGATTGACCCTTTTATCATTATATAATGTTCCCCTTTGGGTGTGGTGATTTTCTTTCTTGCTCTGAAATGTCCTTTTTTGATATAAATATTGCCATTCTTGCTTTCATTTTATTAATGTTTACATGATATATGTTTTTCTAATCTTTTACTTCCAGCCTGATTATGTCATTATACGTGTAGTGAGTTTCTTGTAGACATCGTATAGTGGGGTGAATTTCTTTTAAATCTATTTTGCCAATCTCTGTCTTTTAGTTAATGTATTTAGAGCATATAAATTTAGTGTAATTACTGATATGTTAGGGCTTAAGTCTGCCATTTCATATTTCGTTTTTTGTTTGTTCTCTCTGTTTCATTTCTTTGCTTTCTTTTTCCTGCCTTTTTGTAAGTTACTGGAACATTTCTTAGATTTTTCTTTTGATTTATTTATGTTTTTGAATACATCTTTTTGTTTGGCTTTTTTGGTGGTTGTTCTATATATCTATCGATAGATTTCTATGTTTCATTTTTATATTAAAATTTTTGCATATGTATACCTATATGTGTAAATAAATATCTTATTGAAGCCTACTGCTGCTGTCATTTTATTATTTTTAATAAAGAATAGAAATCTCCCCTCCCTTTATGCACCTCTACCTTCCTCCATTTATAATATAATTGTCTTAAATATTTCCTCTATATACATTTAGAACCACATCAGTTGTGATTTATGCTTCAACCATGAAGCATACTTTAGAGAACTCAAGAGAAGCAAAACTTCTTGTATTTACCCATATTTTTGCTTACCATGTTCTTTCTTCCTTCTTGATGTTCCCAGCTTCCTTCTTTTGTTTCTTTTTGTTTAGTGAATTTCTTTTCGTCATTCTTTGAGGGTAGATCTGCTGTGACAAATTATCTTAGTTTTTCTTCATCTGAGAATGCCTTGCTTTTACCCTCTTTCCTATAGGATATTTTTACTGGGCACAGGATTCTAGGTTGACAGATATTTTCTTTCAGCACTTGAAAAATGTTGTGCCACTTCCTTCTGGCATCCATGGTTTCTGATGAGAAATCTGCTGTCATTTGAAAAGTTTCCCCCATAGATAAGATGTCATTTTTCTCTGACTGCTTTCAGGAGTTTTTGTCTTTACTTTTCAGAAGTCTAATTATGATGTGTCTTGGCATGTATTGGTTTTATCTTGTTTGGGGTTCACTCTGCTTGAATCTGTATATTTCTGGGTTTTGCCAAATTTCATAAATTTTCAGCCTTTTTTGAGCACTTTTTCAAGCTTGCCCTCTTTCTCCTTTCCTTCTGTAACTCAGAGACATGAATGTTCAATCTTTTGTTATAGTCCCACAAGTCACTGAGGCTCTCTCCATTTTTACTTTTTAGTCTCTTTTCTCTCTATTGTTCAGAGTGGGTAATTTCAATTGTTCTATCTTCCAGTTCATGGGTTTTTACCTATGCCCACTCCATTCTGCTGTTGAACCCATTTACTGAGCTTTTATTTAAATTATTATATTTTTCAGCTATAAATTTCTATGTGGTTCTTCTGTATATCTCCTACTTCTTTGCTGAAACGTTCTATTTTTTTGATGAGCTTCTCTATTTCTTCATTTGTTTCAAGTGTGTTCTTAATCACTCTTAGAAAAAGCATTTTATCAGGGCTGCTTTAAAATATTTGCCAGATAATTTTAACATCTCTGTAATCTCAATGCTGGCATCCATTAGTTGTCTTTTTCCATTCAGTTTGAGACTTTCCTGGTTCTTGATATGATGAGTGATTTTTCAGTTGAAAATTGAATACTTTTGTATTATGTTATTAGACTTTGGATCTTATTCAAACTTTCTGTTTTAGGTAGCTGTCCTTGACATTACTTGGGCAGGGGAAAGAATGACACTGCCTCATTAGGATGAGGGTGGGAGATTTAGCTTCCTCCCTGGTCTCTGGTGACATCATTGGGGGAGGGGAGGGGAGACTTGTTATTAGATGATGGGGATGAAAGACCTGGCTCCCTTCCTGGCCTTCTCTGATATCACCCCAACAAGGGTGTTCTGCCCCCATTCGGGCCCCTCAGAGTGGAAACCTAGGCTTCTCCCTGACCCTTTGCTGGTGTGGATGGGCCGGGGTTGCAGTTTTTGTCTGTGATGTGTGGCTCGAGTAGAGAGGTTGTTGACTAAAGTTTTCTGTCTTGATAAGCTGCCCCTTTCATGGTCCTTTGGCAGATAGAGGAGACTTTTGTTGAGGATGTCTGGTCTGTAGGCTTTGGTATTTTTGACTTGTGCACTTGTTCATCACTGAGTCTGGGATCTATGCATAGAAAAGAAAACCCAGGGAACTCAGGACTGTATCATTCCTTGGGTCCTGAGTTCTGTAGCTGGGCTTATTTCTTTTCTCTGCCTTTCAGAGTCTTCTTATGTTTGTTTTATATATAACATCCAGAGTTTTCAGTTGTTTTTAGCAGGAGGAAAGGGAAAAGTCTGATTGCTTTTCCTTATTATTATGGGTCATAATTTTCCTGCTTCTTTGTATACCTGATAATTTCTTATTGGATGTCAGACTTTCTTTTTATCTTGTTGATTGCTGGATATTTTATATTCCTCTAGATATTCTTGAACTTTGTTCTGGGACTCAATTAAGTTACTTGGAAATGGCTTTAGCCTTTTGAGTCTTGCTTTTAAGATATTTTGGGCATGACCAGAGCAGTGCTCAGTCTAGGGCTAATTACCCCCCACTATTGAAGAATGATCCTTTTGTGTACTCTACCCAATGCCCCATCAATCTTCATTTTTTTCCATTCTGGCTCATGGGGACAGGCACCATTCCAGTCACTTGTAAGCACTGGGTACTATTCTCTCTTATTCTTTTGGATGTTCGTTTTCCCAGCCTTGGGCAGTTTCTTCACGTGCATGTATAGACAGTACTGAGTTGAATACTCCAAGGGACCCTCTGTTGATCTCCAAAGTTCCTTCTCTATGCACCTCTCTTCCATCTGGTACTCTGACTTGCAGACTCTAGCCACCTTGATCTCCCTGGCCTCTCAGCTCCATATCCACAAGTCAGGGATTCTGTTGGGCTCTGCCTGGGTTTCCCCTCCCTGCAGCACAGCCTGGAAACCCTTCCAAGGCAATAAGCTATGGCAATCATATGGCTCATCTTGTTTTTTTCCCATGTCTGTGGGATCAGTATTTTTTGTTGACTAATGTCCTAGTGAAAACTGTTGTTTTGTATACTTTGTTATTTCAGATGGGAGGGTAAATCTGGTCCCTGTTACTCCTTTATGGCCAAAAGCTCAATATCTGCTTTTGACGTCTACAAAATATCTGACTGGAATAAATCATCTCTCAGCCTGCCTCTAGCTCTATTTTCCTATGATTCTATAGTTTGAAGTTAAAGTCTATGGAGTGGAGAAAGTCATTGCTCTCTCTTCCCGTATGTAGAACACTTAGTCACAGGACAGACTTTTAAAAACTTACACTTAAATACACTCACTAAACGCTAGTTACTCTTCTAAATCCACAATCTCTTATCTGCAACCCTTGGAGCCTATTTTGTATTTTCCTATTTTAGGAAGGTGTATATACCAAATATAACTTTATATCCCAAGCTGAGTCTGAGGCGACATTCTGTGATCAAATACATTCATATTTCTGTAGCAAAAAATGAGAATATTAATACTCAGTGGGATAAATAAGGATTATACATAGGCTTATTTCAGTTTAGGACAAGTTTTGCTGCCAAATGAGTTTGTCAGTTCTTTAGGTTTTTAGCTATTTGGTTTGAGAATTTTGGATGATGGATTATATACATGTACTAGCTTATTTAATCTCACAACTGTTGAAATAGGCAGTATACATATGACCGTTTTACAAATGAGAGAAATTAAGCCTAGGGAGTTAAGTAACTTGCCCAAACTCATACAGACAGCGAGGGGTAGATCCATGATTCAAATCCAGATATCCTGGCTTCAGATTCCAGGATCTTATCCATTGTACATTACTGCCCTTCTCAAGAGGCCTCCAGCCAGGGCAATGCAGGAAGTTAAGCCTGACTCCTAGTACTCTTCATGACAAGGGGCTTCTTGGGGACTAGGTTGATCCTCACTAGGAGGCACTGTCTGTGCTACCATGATCTCAGGCTACATTTGTACTTGGCTTGGATCCCAGATAGACTCTTGCCTGTGTTAGGAAAACTCCTGCCTTTTCTTCAGGTATACACCAGGGTGCTTGGGGGCCTATGATGATTGGAACCTGAGTCTCATGTCATCTGAGTTCTAGGTCTGGCTTGCCAGATTACCTAGTAGTTGTCTAAAATGGAAATTAGATATTTTAGGATGGGTTTTTATTGTATCCATATTTGAAAGTTGGCTTCTGATTGTCTTTGCTGAAGGACTTGTTTGTTATTACTGATATCCCAAAGTGCCACAGGCTCCTCTTTAGATTATTCAAATCTATTTGTGGTTGTACAAGTTGTGCCCTACAGAGAACTAATGACTAAGAGGGTAATTTGGGGTCAGAATTGAGTCTTTGTCCCACTCCACAAATCCTGTGGCTGTCCACCCTAATGCACTGCATTAGGACTGCATCTGCTGAGAGGAAGTGGTGCCTGGGTCTAGTGAATGCACAGGCGGTCCCTGGGCTCCATGTGGGCCTGCCCCTTATGGACTGAATTGTTTCCCTTCAAAATCATATGTTAAAGTCCCAACCCCTAATGATGTGCCCGCATTTGGAGATAGACCTTTTATGGAGGTAAGATTAAATGAAGTCATAAGTGTTGGACTCTGATGTGATAGAGCTGGTGTCCTTGTAAGAAGAGGAAGAGACATCAGAGCTTACTCTCTCTCCAGGCATGCACAGAGGAGAGGCCATGAGAGGACACAATGAGAAGGTAGCCGTCTACAGACCAGGAAGAGAGTCCTCACCAGAAATATTATTTTCTGGCACCTTGATCATGGACTTGTAATGCCTAAAACTCTGCAAACATAAATGTCTGCTGTTTAAGTAGTCCAGTCTGCAGTATTTTGCTATGGCAGCCCCAGGAGACTAATACACCTTGCTACCATATGGAGGCAAGGTAGAATGGCCCTAGAAGGGAGTCCCCAAAATATCTGTAGACTGAGTATCTAGCACCTATAAATGTGACAAGCTGAGGTAGCACTTAAAATTACCCTGACTTTGACTTGTTAATACCTTGTACTAAGCTCAATTGTATGCCTCCTTCTTTTATTCTAGTTTTCTCAAAAAGCTAGATAAACATCATGTGGGCTCTTACCTGTCATATTACTAGAGGTCTATCTTCTGCACAAAGCTCTAGCATTATGCCTAATCCATGTGTAATACTACACATTATTAGTTACTGAAGAGAGAAGTAGAGAAAATGTGGACACAGTTAAAATCAATTTACTCTTGGAGGACTATTTGGATTTTCATTTAATATGTTAGGGGGAAAGGGATCCTTATTCATCTTTCAACATTTTAAATCAGATAACACGACATAAGTCCCCTTTGACTTCGTCTCTGCTAAGAAAACTTTAGTTTGGACACTAGTTTTTATATCAACTCTTTTGCCATAATTTTATCTTCAGAATCCACTTTCTTTCATTTAATTCCGTTCTTTTAAAATTTATTAAACAAAAGTTT
The DNA here is from genome assembly GCF_041296265.1 of Equus caballus. Lineage (NCBI taxonomy): Eukaryota > Metazoa > Chordata > Mammalia > Perissodactyla > Equidae > Equus > Equus caballus. The sequence goes on from NC_091697.1 coordinate 65,489,137, forward strand.
ATTTCCTCTTGGGTCCTCCTTTCTCTCCTTCTTAGGGGGGAAATAAAACCTTTTAAATCCCTTACATTAGGATTTAACCCTATATTCTATCTCCAAAGCATACATCACCTTATCATACAAATACTAGGGTTTCTCTCCACTCATGGGATTGCATATAAGGTTAGACCTATCAGAAGAGTTGGACAATGACAGCATATGGGACATTTTATTGGTGTTAAGTTTTCCCCATCTTTTTCAGGTAGAACTATAATTATCTACCAATGGTTTATTTTAGAATCTTCTGGGAGGTTCTTGATAAAAATACAGATTTCTGGGCTGGTCAAAAGCCTGCAGGATTAGATAAAAGTCTAAGAATCATTGATCTAAAACACAAATGCTGAGAAGGCAGGTGCCATTTCTTTGCCGTTCCTCACAGATCCTTAATTCTGGAACAAATGCTATGCACAAGATAGTTGCCGAACAAATGTTTTCCTTTGAATTTCCTTTTATTACATTAATGTTGGATAAGGTGGAACTATTTTTGTTTTATGAATAAACAATTTTCTTTTCTTTCAGACTGAGTTTTAGAGATCTGTTAACTTCCTCCAGCATAATTAGTGCTGGAAAATATCCTTTATCAGCTTGCTATTATTGACAATGACAAAGAAATTTGCTTTTCAGTACTGCATTATCAAGGTATGTGGAAGCATTTGGAGGGCGGAGAGCAAACTGTTTTCTCTTCCAGATAACAATGATTTGCCATAACCTTGACATGATGCATATTAATTTGACATTATACCCAGGAGTTAGGAAGAAAATTCAAGCTCTTGCTATTATCTCCCCATAAGGGCTGATAACCTTCCAGCAGGAGGCTCAGGCATGCCAAGACGGCGCCTATCTCATCCATCTCATAACGATTTAGTAACCACAATTCCAGCACTTGGACTGAAAATCTCTAACACATTCACCTTTCTGGCTTCCATTTTAATGAGCATTTATTTAGCCTTTGGTTAGAAAACATTTCGGTTAGATCAGAGCTATAAAATCCAGTTCTAACCTAAACTCTATGATTTTTCTTTTTACACAATTCCACATATGTCTAGATTTAGTTTTAACCTAGGAAGCATTGAGTAGTAGGAGACTGAGAAATCGCACTGACTGGATTTCTAAGACTAAGCCTAAATAAATCAACTTCATAGAATAGAAAACTTGAGTAGCCTATGCTTCATTGAGTCACCAGCCAAAATGTCTGTAGTTAAAAATGAAGTAGAATAAGCAATTTGGACACTCAAATCTAAGGCCAGATGTTTGCTGAAAAATAGTAACAGATACATGGTAAAGGGAAATAGTTAAGATTTTACAAGATCTCACCCCAATAATTAGCAGTTAAGAAGCCTATAGCATTATGCAGTTTTTCACCAATTGTTCAAATAAAAAAGCTTTCTTTGATTATCTGTTAGTAGAAGCACAGTATGAGGTGTCAGGGATTTCTGAATGGATCACGGCACTTTAAACCGAGAGCCTAACAACAATTTCACAGAATAAAAAGGAAGTTAAAAAGTATAGATATAAAAAAACCTATGTATCTACTCCTTCCAATTTCCAGAGTTGACACATTATAACAGCATTCCTTTTGTCTAGTTTTCTGGGGGTTGGATGTTTCCATTATAAACATGTACTGAATTATTTTATAATCCATCCGGAGGCCACGCATTATCAACATGGCCAAGTTCAGGCCAAGTTTATATGCAGTTAGTCTGAGAACGGACAGAATGTGCTCCACTAGGAGAAACGTCATCCCCTCAAAATGGATTTTAGCTTTTGTATAGTTCTGAGACACTTCTTAAAATAGAATCCTCCTTCATGAAATAGAGTTCTTCTTTACTTTTTTTTAACTGATGAGGTTGTTTGTGTCTATATTGGATGTGCCAGATGGAAAGGTTTACTCATTAGAGGCAGCTGTTTTAGCAAATTACCTCACTACAACATAATGACAGAGTTAGAACAGACGATTGAAGAAAATCCTTTCTCTTCCCAGTGAGATCATGAAAACTAAAAACAATTTCAATGAGATTTGTGATTTACTTTGGAAATGGTTCAGTTGGACACATGGGTGATAAGATGAGGTATTTTTTGTTCATATTTCATTCAATATTTATATATAACAGTGTAAATATAGAATATAGATTTACAATTTGATTTCTCTTTCAACTAATGGATTCATTATCTTTGGCAGATGATCTCATTAGTTCCTTAAGCATGAATGATTCTGCTGGGGAAGATTTCTCCCTTTACAATATCCCGTTTAAAATATAAGTATGCCTTATACAGGGTCGTGGAACTCCCTTTCGCTTTGGAGCCCCACAATTAATAGCATTCTCTTGAGCTTCTTATAAGGAAGAGCTCTCCCACCCAGGGTTTCCTTGCCTAGCAAAATTCCTTTAGTGCCTCAGATAACATTTCCTCAAAAGGATGCAATACTTATACTGAATTTCCACTGTCGCACATAGAATTTTAACAAGAATATAGAAATAGTCTATTATGTATATGTAGGACATCATAATTTGTAAAGTGTTTACTTGTGTGTATGTTTGTACCTATTCTCATTTTATTCCTGTAATAAGCTCATGAAGTAATTATTCCCATTTAACAGAGATGGAAATTTTAACTTATGTTTGATGATTCATTAGGTCAAAGAAGCTGTTAGGTGGTGAAGCCACTCTAGGTAATATTCAACAATGGTCAATATCTAACATTAACTGGAGGCATCCAATTAGAACCATAGTATAGGGAAACATTCACCTGAGGTGTGAAGACATTTCATTTTTTTTTAAATAATAGACATGCATATGCATATTACTGCCATAGGCACCATGATATGGTGAAGTTGGAAATCTACTAGTATGTGTGTAAACTTTCATGATTATGGTCCATATTATTTTCCATAACACCTTGTGTGTGTTCATGGCTAATATCATATAGATTAGTAGACGGGTTGACCCCTGAGTGCTGTAACTGAACATATGCATGGCACGGTTTATCCACGTGGCCTTAGGTGCTGAAACTTGGCTATGAGAATACAGATCGTCATTCAGGTTCATTATTATTTCTGTAAGCTCAATTGTTGTAACAATTTAGATTCTAACTCTGGCTACTTTGTATGATGTCATTTAGTAGAACTAAATTTTGTAAACCTTACTTTGTGAGAAATTAAGTTTATGTGATTTTCCTGCACATATAGAACCTTCCTTCTTAATATAGAGTGGTCTTACCTACTGTATATATACATACCCTGACATATAAATAAATATTTGTAATAACCAGAAGATTAGTAGCTGAGGGTATTAAAATTCTATTATCCTTTGACTCCTTATTAATGGACCTTAATCTTTTGGGCTCTCATCCAAAGAAATGATGAGTGTTCTCCAGAAAATGTGGAAACCCTGTCTCAGTGGGCTGTCCGGGCATCAGCACATCAACAGGAAACACTGGCTCACTAAACCTGAAGGAGCGATGAAGGTAGGATGAAATCAAATGAGTCTCCCATGAGACACACAGATTCACGGCAAATCACGACAAGTTACATGGGCAAATTCTCACTCATTCCTGAATGACCCCTATTGCTATGTCTCTCTTCCTATTCTCTTAAAAGTATAAGAGAACTGTCAGAGCCCACAATGCTGTGTTAGGAGTCATGCCTAGGGTCATAGTTACCAGTGACAGGAGTGGGACAAAGGGGGAAAGATGGCTTCCAGACTCAATGGTCACCCTGGTTAAAAAAGGAAGGAAGGACTCTGCCCCGGTAGCAAATTCTATTGCTGGGATCAAGCAATTTAAGGAGGCTCCACATTCACTCACAACTTAAAGTTTCTAAGTAAATTTTCAAAATGCAAAGCAGCCGTACATTCAGTGCACCAAGCATTTCATGCTTTCTTTCCTATCCTGATTATTCAGACAGCAGGGGGTCCATTCTCTTGGTTCCAAATTTCTTAGTAGTGTTTTGCAGGTGAATTGTGTAGCTGGGGGCATCCCTCTGGAGATTTTTGACTGTGTTTAGTTCTGGGTGTCACATTTAGGCACAAATCAGCAAAGCTGGAGGGGTAAAATAATAGTCTGACATGGTGGACAAGTTAAGGAAGAGTTCTCAAAGACCAGAGGCAACAGGGCACTAAAAAAACTAGTCACAGGGCTGGCCCCGTGGCCAAGTGGTTAAGTTCGCCTGCTCCACTGCAGGCAGCCCAGTGTTTCGTTGGTTCGAATCCTGGGCGTGGACATGGCACTGCTCATCAAACCACGCTGAGGCAGCGTCCCACATGCCACAACTAAAAGGACCCACAACGAAGAGTATACAACTATGTACTGGAGGGCTTTGGGGAGAAAAAGGAAAAAAATCAAAAACAATAAAAATAAAAGAAAACAAGTCACAACGCGGCTGAAGTTGACTTACTTTTGTCTTATGTAAAATAAATGTCTACTAGTTCAGTCTTTGCTTATTTAGTAACAAAATTATTCACAGCAATTATCTGAGTCCTTAATCAAATTTAGTTGGCTCTTGAATATTCAGAAAAGATTCTTCCTGAATAATGCATAGTTTCTCTACTCTTTTTCTCTTTTTCTGAGAAACTTCAGCACGTCTCGGCTTCTTATTTTTGCTTGTTGATTTTAAGTTTAATACGTGATTTCCTTAGATTCTTTTCTACAGTAGTTCACTATCATCCTTAACCTTTCAATTTTGTCATCGACAAATTCAACTACTTCTCACCTCATCCATCTTGCAGGTTGTTAATAAATATACCAGAGAATACTGGTCCTAGTATTGATTGATCCCAAGGGAGCTTTCCTATTAATCACTTCAGTCTTAAGGGTAGCTATTTATTCCTGTGTTCTCCCCATTAACTCTTCTTCATTCTACGTGCATATTTTAAATATTAATACCATAATAGGTTATTTTTACTATATGCTTAGTGTTTCTTATGAACAGTTACCAAGCACTTGCACAATTTTGGTGGATCTTAGAGTCTGAAACTATGCCTGTGCACAGTGAGGGGGTTGGACAGGATGACCTCCTTCCTCGAACATTCTATGATCTATCTTTGTCCCAACTAGAAACCAAACAAGTGCCGGGGTCTGTCACAGAGAAGAATAATTAGCACATCCATTAACTTCGGTCCTCTTAACACTTCTAAAGTTAACGCTAATTACTGGTAGATTTCAACTGAGCGTTACTATCTATAAGTGATGGTTAGCAAATGACATGTATTTGATTTGACTTACATCACACATACTGAGGACTAATCCTCAATCACCTTTCCCACAACTACTGATAAAAACCCGAAGATCCTAAACTAAGGGATTAAAATTATATACAAATCATAGTGATACAAAAATGTGAAATTAAAGCGTTATTTTTGATGTCAAAATGTTGAACTTATATGTAATAGTTTACTTTTTAAAAGTGTTTATTAAAGTAGTTGAATTTGTCATTTTTTAAGAAGACATACACCCTAGTATTACTAACACTGATCTATAGACTGGTCAAACATATATACTAATAAAAAAATTTAAAACCACTTTTTCCTCATCAATTCCAGAGATAATGTATACATTTCTGCCATCACGCGAAATTATGTTGTCACAAGACAGCACAATTGGGTTCCTATAATGGCAATGCCACATGTTTCCCCTGTAGAGAGGCTTCTGCTTGCTGAGCCCTGTTGTGATAAGAGGAACAAATCATAAACTGTGTCACCCTGGCCAAGAAACAAAGGAGCTCTTAGTGCCACCTCCCCAAGCAGACACCAGAGACTGCCAAATTCAAAGTCACTCTTGCCCTTCTTTCTGAAACATAGTGTCCCTTTGAAGGGAGACCCCTGCCCTTTGTGTGTTTGCAGCTCTGACTTATTTATAGTCTGCAGATTATTCTAGTTGCTAACAATATCATTTTTGGTAGTTATTAGGAGTAATAAAACTCTGTCCTCATCTGCTCATTTTATGACACTAGCTGGTTGGGGCCTTATAGCTACACTGCTATGAAGTTAATAGTGTTTGTTGTTATGTTGATAATAATCATCACCATCAAGTATTGAGGTTTATGGGCTACGTGCTTCCATTCGTTATTGCAATATTCCTAACAACAATCTTATGCGCAAAGTATCGTTACTCTCATTACTTGAACTTGGGTACATTGAGGCACAGGAAGGCTAATAACTTGTCCAAAGTCTTAGTTACCCCTTGGTGGGGCTGGGTCTGGAACTCTAGCCAGTTTGATTGTAAATGTAGGTTCTTGACAGTCCACCAAACCAGATGGGGCTTTTTGAAAAAATTCCTATGAGAATAGATGAGTTACGACAAGTAGTAGTATTTATTTTCTTCTTTTTTAAAAGTACCCCTGGTAAAATAAATAATATTTCACAGAAATTACTCTAAAATATATCACACACTCTCTTGCATCATTGAACAGAGACTTGTCAGGATCACCCCCAGGAAGAGCATCACGCCCCCTGGGGAAACCAGGGCTTTGAAGCTGAGCTTACTGACTTCCCAGTTGTGTGACCCTGAGCAAGGATTTAACCTCTTGGAACCTCAATTTACTTATATGTGGAAACCACAAACAACACCGGCCACTTTGCGCACTATTCTGACAAAGTAATAAGATGATGTGTGCCAAGCACCCACATGAAAATAACAATTACTCTCCATTATTGTTAGTTTGAGCTACCATGATTATTTCCATTTGCTTTATGGATCAGTTTTTTTTCCTAGAAAGCAATACAAAGAATGGTTTTAAGTGTTCTAGTGGTAGAAGTGGTCAGACTGAAATACATGGTGGTGCTGTTGGTTGTAAGTCATCTGCAGAGTTGGAGCAGAACCCTGAAGAAGAAGTAGGGGGACCCACTCAGGCATCCACCACCCCTTCAGCCCTTTATAGCCTGCTCTGCCTAGAGCCAGTGAGGGATTTCATCCCAGACGTTGGGGCTTCTGGGTCTCCCAGCTAGCATATCCAAACACTGCTGGTCTCAGGACCTCCTCACAGAAGTGGGTCTGTGCTAGAATGAGGGTGGGGGGCTCTGGGGACTGAATTAGAGCCTGTGCAGCAATTCAGTTCAGGTTTGTAATGCACTTCTGGGTCCACAGCCTCACAGCCCAATCCTGCTGCCCAAAGAGGGGGATGATGATCATTGTTCACCTTTGATAGTCCAGAAAGTGTACCAGAGGGGAGGCGTGGGTTCCAATCTCAGCATTTCTATGATCTAGCTGTGTGACCTGGGGTCAGTAATTGTGCCTCACTTTTCTTCTCTATAAAATGGGTATAGCAAGACCCACATCACTGTGTTGTAAAGAGAATAAATGAGAGACTGAGTATGAAAGCACACTAAAGTATAAGTTGCTGTAATAATGTATCCCTTTTCATTGTTCTTGCTTCACCTGATCCATTAAATAGCTTGTGAAGTAGTACATTGTTATTGTTATGATATCATCAGCTGTTTTACAGGCTAGGAAATAGGAACTAGAAGAAGTTAAGCGATTTGCTCCGGGTTACATGGCAAATTAACGCAGGGATGGTTCAACTGTAGCCCGTTTCTGACCCTGGAGGCTGCACGTGCTCTTGCCGGAGCAGGGAGATCCTCTTGAAGCTGACCTTGCACACTTAGTCGTCTGGCATGCTCCATGTGCATCTTCCCAGAGCATTTGGTAGCTTTGTGCTGTGAATGGAAGCAGTTCCCTTCCACAAATGTCTGTGAACTCTCGTTGTGGACCTCACTTTGCAGCCCTGTGTGATCAGCTTCCCTGATCTCGCCCATAAAAAGTGATTAACCTGGAAGTAATCGCCAGAGCTGGACTCTCCCTTTAACTGCCCCATGTCCCCCAGTTACCGTCTTTTCCCCATTGTGCACACATTGTGCAAAATTCCAGTTCACTCACATTTTAGACTCTGGGTAGCATAACCCAATGCGTTAAAACCTTAGCTGTCTTTGTTCCCGCACCACACCCGACACACCTGCGCCTCCTTCATGTGTGTGTTCATTTAATTAATGAACTTTAGTTTTTAGAGCAGTTTTAGGTTCAAAGCAAAACTGGGCAGAAAGTACAGAGAGTTCCTGTATACCTTTTGTCCCCACACACCACCTTCTTTTTTTGAAGCTAAGAGAACAATGTGACTTTGCTAACAGGCGGGCTTGTTGAACATGAAATGCCACTTCTCAATTGAACCGACATAACACAATGCAATAAAGAATTCATAACAATAGCTGTTGAACTGTACATTACTATTCTAATAATATATTTTATGGGAAGCCGTATACCTCTTAAAGCCAGCATTTCATGCGCCTCCTTTGCCTTATAGACACCCTGCTGCTGTGACAACGGGTAGTAGTGAAGCTAATGGTCTTTTCCAAATTCCTTCTTAGATTCAGAGCAAAAAAGAAAGTGTGAAAGAAAGAGAGAGAGAGAAATCACACAGTCATTCCAGCCATTTGTGTTAAAATACAAAGAAAGCAAGGCACGTTTAAAAACGGTGTGCTGGGCACCCTCCATTAATATTTATTTTGGCATTAATATTGATAAGAAAAATACTTTGTAGCTGGGCTTTGTTGCCTCCCCCAATGTCCTGAAGCTCCCTATTCTTCAAGCTGGTGGCCATTAGCTTGCGTCTTCCTCTGTACCCAGAGCCTCCGAGAGGCTTGGCGGGCCTCCAGCTCACTTACGCTTAAATGGACACTCAAGATCCGACGGACACACAGCTAAATAGAGGCCAATAATTCAATACAGTATGACTGTACTGGGGCTGCTAGTAAATCCATCAAGCAGTAAATATCATCTGAAGCCAATGCAAGCTTTTATCTTTCCAATTTTTTTGTATGTCTGAGCGAAGCCCAGGCATTCAGCGAATCATGTAATTTATTCTGCGGTGCTGAGCCTGGGCTGTCTCAGACATCATATTGACTTTTTTTTTTCCATCTGTCAGGGGCAGTCAGCAGCTCTGCTATTGTGAGAGTGCATCACATTACATCTATTTATTTATTTATTTCTGCTGCTTCTTTGTAACATGATTGGGCAAGAACGCATTATCTCAGATCAACGAATACTAAGAAAAGCATCTGAACATCATTACAACAGCATGTTAAACATTTGTCCTACCCAGTTTGTTAAATCAGCAAATGTATTTCCAGCAAATGCTTGTAATTGTTCATAAAGGGCTCCCTACTGCAGGATTTTATTAAGCTGAAAATATGGCCTGTTATTTTCTTCAGCTCTTTAGGTCAGCAGTGATGCCAATATATTGTAAATAATGCTGAACAGCTGTTGTATTACTTGTGTGTGTATGTGTGTGTGTATCTGCACACAGTCACATGCCTAGCTGTATCTCTGAATGTTGCACACATATTTTATGCACATGTGTATGTCAATATGACATAAAGCACTGTGTATTTACTGGCAAAGTTAGTGGAACGATTAGGTTAGTGATTAGGTTATGGTTTATAATGGTTAGAAAATCTCCTGCTTCCTAATCAATCAAAATTTAGACCAAGGACAAAGCTTTTTGGTTACTGTTACTGTCTTACTGAGAACCTAAAATCTGTGAGCCCCAAATTTAAATGTTATTTAGGACTATCTTAGTCTTCCTTCTCTGAAACCTACTAACTGAAAAAAGAGGCAAGTGGAAGATGAATGTTCCCAAAGTCCTTCCTTCACAATGGGATCTGAGACTGCTAAAGACAGACATAGCCAGTCAAACAGAATGATTGGATGATGACGCCCCAAGTACAGCCTGCATCCCCCTGGAGATATTCCCCAAAGCCAGCAGCCCTTTCTCAAAAGCCAGTTGTTCTGCTTCTAAGATTCAGCTTGACTCTCAGTTGATTCAATTAGGATTTGATTAGTGTCCTGCTCTGGAAGGAAGCATGCATCACAGAAAAGTATCGTAAAAGTAAGTTTCTTGATCTCCTCTAAGTAAATAAATATGCATTATAAATATACTTCCCAGAAGCACCGATGCAGAATGTACAATGGATCAGTGCCTTAGAATCAGCGGTGTTGTTTGCCCAACTTCTCCTTAAAAATACTGTTTAAAGCAAAAAGAATAGACCTTTTTATATATGGCTACAAGTGAGGCAATTCATATTTTTAAAAGCGACAGAATCAACATTGTTTTGAGAACCTGGCTCTTCCATATGTATGATCAGATATAAAAAAAAAATAACATCCCATTCCTTTGGAGTCTTTGCATTCTTTGAAAAAATACTCGTGGATTGTACTTGAGAGAAAACATCTCCCTGTGGACTGTTCGTGAAAAATGACTTTGTATTTCATACTCCATTATGAGTGTCACTACCTCGGAAAATATCAAATTGGTTTCTACTGCCACATCCAACCAGAAGAATCTGGGTAAACATGAGTCTTGTTCTGAGATTGGATAAAGTCATTGCTCACATCCTTGGGGCATAGTTAAATACATCCTTCTCCTCCACATGGCAGAGAGCATCAATGCATATGTTCAATTCCCCTTTATTAACCTCCAGTTAGAAAGTCCTGCACAGTACATGCTGCTTTTAGTATTCTAAAGAGCAGTCACACTGTCTTTCTAAAGAAACACATTAAAAGGCAACTCACTGAGCCATTTTCTAACACCTGAGAGCAATTAATGTAAGCTGAGACAGGAAACATCGTCAATTATTTAAAATGAAATGAATATGTAATGCTGACCTTCTCCAACTGCCATCGGTTTTATACTTACACCTGAATAAACTCAGGGGAACACAGAAGCCACAATTGCAATCTGTAGTGAGGCAGGCACTCGTCACAGGGAGAGGGCTGCCTGGCGGGGTGCATTCAGCCCGGAGAGGTGGTGCAGGACCCGAGGACACCTGATGAGGGCCAGTGGGACCTCAAGCTCCGTGATGCATTGCCACCTGGAACCAACAGCTTCATGTGTGCACTCTCCCTGCCCAACAGCATTCCCAACTATTTTCCCTTGTTTCCAATTCCTTTATTTATTTCATATTCCCACCATCTTGAGGGAGAGGACTAACATTTCTGTTATTATGTTTTTCTGAATATATATATGTATCTACACATATATGTAGTTGATTACATCTAGTTATTTTCTCATATAAAGTCATTAGCCTTTTTCTTTTCCTTTTTACGGTTAATCTTCTCTATCCTGGAAGTGGTCATTATGGGCCACGCTTATTTGGGAAGCCCAGAGAGATGTGTTTATATAGCTGCAATGGTGAGTTCCTGGAATTAAATGAATCATCTCCTTTCTGAACAGAGGGTCTTTCTGCAAATGGGAGAGCCTAGACATTCTCTAAAGGCAGTGTCACCAACTGGGGATGGGGGAGGGTACATCGAGGGAACATGGAGTTTATTACCTAACGTAATTGCGGTGCATGACATACGGCATGAGCCAGGATTTGGCACAGCAATGGTCGAAGATTTTCAGAGCAAAACCTATTAGACACAAAGTACAAAAAGTCCTTTGTGACTGCTCAAGCTAAACAAGGCTTGAAATGCTAGTGTCTATTTTCCCCCTGACTTGTATTAGTGATTCCAGGAAAACTCACAGAGGGCCTCATGCAGAATGACCCAAGCTTCTGACTGGGTCATCCTCTTATGATCCTCCTACAGATAATTCTGAGACTTGGGCTAATAATCTCCGCAGCAAGTCTCAGCCACGACTACAAAGGCAAAGTTGATTATTAGTTTCTGGGGCCAGATTTATCACAGAGCTACTCCTTGGGCTGTTATTAAGAATCTTCCTGACTTTCTGTTATAAAGCTTTTATTTTTTTTAAGAGTTTGTTCATTCACACCGGCACAGAGCCTAATCACAGACGGGTTTCATTTGAGAAGCTTAAAAAAAAAACAAGGGGAATCATTTACTAATGCTAATTACAGCTAAACAACAATAAGGTTTTCATGCTATCTTCGTAATCCTATGGCCAAAAAGGGCTTTGTTCCTTTTTACATGGTGTTATACATCTTAAACTTTAAAGTGAATAAATGGCTTTGGGGGAGAGCTAACATGAAGAATGTTTTTTCCGCTGCCTTCGTTATCACTACCATATCAGATTTCCCCTCTCACACAAAGAAAGGATTCTAGGTTGTAGAAATCCATACTGAGAAGTAGAACTAGGGTAGAGGAAACAAAATTCACAGGTAGCACAAAACTATCTTTTCATCCAGAAATTCCTGATTAATTAGCCATCTGTGCAACCGAGGAGACAGAAATAGTCGCCACTGCAGTGTTTTGAATTCCTATTGTCACAGGTGGAAGCAAAGCTTTGGGGTAAGTGGTAGACTCTTGAATATCATAAATCTAGTTATTTCTGTTACATAGACATGGCAGTGTTCATATTTGGGCATGAATGGTTAAAAAAAAACCCAAAAATCAAAACTCTAGGTTATTATGCTTGGGGAAAGCAGAACAGGAAATTTAGTTTAAATATGTTAGAAACAAAGTATTATAAAGTTTATGATTCTGGGAAATTGGGGAGTTTTGTTCAGGATAAACAACCAGGAAGCTATATCCTTATCTAAAAGCCAGAGTTTAATATAGAATTTTCTCATAGATCCTGTGCCACCCAGAGCTACTGAGCCAGAAAACATGTAACTAGAGAGAGGGACATTTCCCAGGTCATGGAGTCTCAGCCAGAATTTTAAGGGGCATGTTAAGTGAAAACTCAACTTTTTAACTGCTATCATTACAGAAATCTCTGTAGAAACCATTAATTAAAAGCACAGTCCCTGACACTGTGGCCTTGAGTCAACCTAGAGCAACTGCCCATGGAGAGACTGTGAAGTCTTTGCTGTCAATGTCTTCACACAATGCAGAGCCCATACATGCAAAGCTGATGGTGTGGGCCAGAATCTGATGATGAGTGAAGAATGGGGTAAGGGACAGTACTGGGGTGGGACAGAGGTGTTTCCCTTAGTCAGACCAGGGGACTCTTTTCCATAATGAGAAGGTGTTACTAAAAATCTCTTGCCAACCAGAGCAGAGGCTTAGCTTGGTCTTAACATCAGGAGAAGTAAGACTGGGCAATGAGGAGATGGGGTGATAATGCTATCAGGGACAGAGGCCAGTATCATTTGATTGACATTTATGGAGGGGCTAGCACACAAGAAAAGACACTATCCTTTGTATCACCTTTAGATTTGAGCTTTCAATGGTATATTTCATCCTGATTCCTGTAATATTTTTTCGTCATAGTCTTATCATCGTATCTGTGTATTTGTTTCAATTTTGAAAAAATGCTGTTACATTTGGAAAAGGTGTCCCAGCCCCTTCAACTATACTTCTGTCCAAGGAGTTATATCCCTAAAAAGTATTCTGGTTGGGAAAATCACCTTGACAAGATCAAGTCCTGCTGGAGAGTTAGGAGATTAAGGGAAAAGTAAAAACCCATAAAGGTGCTGAAAGGCATCCAATTCCAAAACTAAACAGCTTTAGAGCCTTGAGAATCTTCTTCGCTTTCCCATTCTCCTTCAGCTGTTCAGGAACTGTGGCGCTGTTCTTCTATCAGCTGTCCTGCAAGTTTTATATTTTATGCAGGCTAAGCCACTTCTTAATGTGTTTGCAAATATGATGACAAGTTGTACATTTAAAATTTTTGGTATAAAATACAAAGCTACTTTATCTCAAAACCACAACTAGCAACACTGTAGTGGATGGAAGCTTACTATATAATATTGGCAGTTTAGGCATATACAGCTATGTACTATATTCATGCTTATAGTAACTATCTGTTAAACTGATAGAGTTAGCTCTCTTTTCAAGACGTAATTTAATCATTCTAAATTAATGACGATGTCTTTATAAATTTCTGAGTTGGAGACCACTTCTAGATATTGCTATGGATTGTAAGATCCATCCCTGTATGATAGAAGTATTCCAGGAAAGTAAAGAGCCTGTGTGGAAAGACTGCGGAGGGATGTAGCATGGTATGTTGGAAGAGTTGAAAGGAAGCCATGTGGAATAGAAGGTCTCAAGCAGAGTGAGGGAAGATGAGACTTGAGCAACAGGCAATGTGGAGACCTTGCAAAGTCCAAACCAGACTTTTAATAGCAATGGAAAAGTACTAAAAGGATTTCAAGCTTAGACTGGGAAGAAGGCACATATGTCAATAGAACTTGATCACGGGTTGGATATGGGAATGAAGGAGAGAGAGATCTCAGGGAAAATACTCAGATTTCTGCTTGGTTATTTATATATATGGTGTCTTTATGTGATACAATGGAAAACGAAGGAGGCTTTTAAAGAAAGATCATGGCTGGTTTGGGATGTGAGGGATAGCTTTGGAGTATCCAGAGCGAGATGCCAAGGGGGCAGCTGGAAAATAATGAAACCTACCAATCCCCATAACACACAGAATTACATATCACATAATCTGCTAGGAAGATAAAGAAAAATTCTCCAAAAGACAAAAATCTTGATATTTGACCAATAGTGTGGATGCTTTCAAATGCGTATCAGCTCTCCTTTCAAATAGCTCTTCTGAAGTTTGCTAATGTATAGGTCCACCCTTTCCCTCCCTATTGGGTTTTCTCAGACTCCTCTCCTCAAGTCTAGTTCACAACCTTCCGTCTTCCCTTGCTTACCTCAAGCATTTTTCTGAGAGTATCAATTATACCTGATAGAAGAGTCTGTCATTTTGGAGAAACTGGGGTGTGATAGTTGTAGGATTTTTGGCTGGTGAAAGTCTCCCTTTATTTAAATTTAAATTTGGATTCTAAATCTGGCATTATTGTCCCACAACAAGGAAATCAGTTCTGAAGCTCAAAAGAGACATAAAATTTTAAATCACTGGCATATAGGTGGTAATTGAAGCTGCGGCCACGGATGAAATTGCCTAAGAGAGACCAGCATGGTAAGAAAGAGGCTCCGTGTGGTCTACTACCAACAGCTTTTGACTCCTACCGTTTAAATGTATTGGTGATTGCATGGTCTAGACATAATGTTTCCATGTTGAATTTTACCGTTTATTCTAGTTATTGGTAGCACATGATACTGGCTAATAGCTTCATCTGAATTTCAAACTGCCTATTTATTTTACCAAAATACATTTTTTTGTACTTTGGTCTCCCATTTCAATGACGAAGGGGAAACATACAGATGCCACAGCTGCCATTAGATCTTTTTCAATGAGGGCTTTGGACACTGGTATATGCAAGGATCCTATTTCATACAATATGACGGTTGCCTGCAAATTGAAGAATTGACTGCAAAGAATGTATCTCTTTTCATCTCTGCTCAATCTTCCTTTTTAAAACAGAAACAGAGAGCATGGATAATCTGAAAATTAGATAGTCCATTACAGGATAATCAAGAGGTGACTGTATAAGCAAATATTAAGGATTTTATACATCATTACCCATCAAAACTCTTATTCTTTGAGCTTTTCAATACCTGCACTCTTCCATACACATACTCACAGGAAGGTGAATGCTCGCATGAGAATCCTATAAGCTACTTTTCACAGAAGCAAATAAAGACAGCCTCACTGGACACAGTCAGCTGATTGTTTATGAGTGGAGGCTCAAGGCATCGAAAGAACCATTGCTGTAAAGAGTGCTTTAGTGATCACCTCTACATAAAGCAAACCCAGCCTGCAGTACAATTATTATGGAACTTCGATTATACAACTGGGTCTCCCAAAAACTGTGTGAATTTTGTCCTTATACACCATTTCTGCACTTGTCTTTTTCTCTGTCAAACGATGGATTTGCGTAAAGGACCTCTAAAGACCCTTCTAGTCTGGCCGTTACTCAATTCAAATAGTCAAATGTGGTGTTCTCTGCTCACTTCCTACTAACACAACTGCTCATTCTTCCAGGTTCACCTCAAACATTGTCTCTTCTGTGAAACTTCCCTTCCTCACCCTGCAAAATTAATTTCCCTTTCTGCGGTTGGATATCATGTAGTCCATGTGTTCATCTCTCTGGTCCATTACTTACCACAGTCTGAGGCGTCTTATGTTCACTGTGCTGTGACCGTCTCTTCCAGTGCAATGTGAGCTCTTTGGAGACAGGATTGATGTCTTATTCATCTTTGAACCCTCAGCACCTAAAACCTGGTTCAAAAAAGCAAATGTGTTATATTAGTTCAGGCTCCTAAAACAGCGCTTGGGGATGGGGCTGGAGTTTTATTCTCATTTGTAACAGATACCATAGAGAAACTGGAGAATTAATCTTTCCTGGGGTGCTTACTGACTCTCTTGTTCTGAGGAAGTTATTTACGGCAAAAGGTCAGTTTCATCATCTGTAAAATGATTTCAAGATATTCTTTGTTGCTCTTCACTAATTTTTGATTCTTCTCTTAATTCTTTGGGTGTGAGTGCGTTTATTAGCCCCTGTGTGGGTGAGGGGAGTCATGTGACTTATTCTGGACAATGAATTGTGAAAGGAGAGGGAATGCATTGTTTCCCACCTACACATTTAATTGTTGGTGCAAAGCCCTCAAAGCTTTCTCTTCTTTCTATCATAGCAACTGGCAGCATCCAAGATGGTGGCTGCTTCATAAATCCGGGACCCTGAGTAACTAAGATAAAAACGCTTTCTGTGATCAACCATGCAAACACAGCAGGAGCAAGAAATAAATCTTTGTTGTTTTTCAACCATTGAAATCTAAGCCTTGAACATCAGCCTGATATCATCCCTTAGTCAAGGAATAGTCCCCTTCTTGCATATCATACTGAGCTTCTCCTATTGTGAGACTCGAACTGTGTTGTAAGGACTTGTTCTTACATACGTAGATATGTGTTCTTGGTAGCTTTTCCCCATATTTTTACTGGACCCTTGTATGTGTATCATCTGGGAAGTTCAGATTCCAGGGCTCCTACCTAGTACTAATGAATTAAAGTCTTAGGAAGTCTGGCCAAGGAATCTGTATTTCCAACAAGACCTTTTGATGCTATTGTAAATTTCATTAGGAACCATATATCCCTCTGATTGAACTGAATTAAATGAGAATGTCAGCTCCTGGAGAGTGGTGTCCTTCTTTATCTTGTTCACATTCTATTCCAGCATCTAGCACATGGCTAGGCACATGGTAGCTGGTAATTAATAAATATTTATTGGGTATAGGTGGAAAGAGGACTATAATTCCTGCACGTTGCATCTCAGGGACATTCTGTGAGGATAAAATGACACAATGTATGTGAAATCACTTTGCCTACAGAAAAGGAATATGTCATCACACCAAACCACACAAAGTAACTAATAACTGAACAACATTCTTTTCTGTTAACCCATAATGGCTTATCTAGAGCTAAAACTCGTTGGCCACTTACTCTATGCTGGACACTCTTCTAAGGGCTTTCTATGAATTTGAATTACTTTTTTTTATGTTCTCAAAAACTCTTTGAGAGGTAGAGACTATTTTCCCCCATTTTACAGGTGAGAAAACCAAGGCTTAAAATTATTATTATGGTCAAGGTCATACAGCTGGTAAGTGCTAGATCAGTGGTTCTCAAACTTTAGCAAGCACCTGAATCACCTGGAAGATTTGTTAAACCACAGAGTGTTGGGTACTACCCCTAGAGTTTCTAATTCAGTAGGTTTAGGGTGGACCTGAGAATTTGCATTTTAAGCAGGTTCCCAGGTGTTGCTAATGCTTTTGGTCTGGACTATCTTTGAGAACCATTATGCTAGAGCTAAATTTGGATCCAGGAGTTTTGACTCCAGGGCCTCTGTTTTTAATACCATCCTTGTTCTTATGAATATACTTATTTTTTTGTATGATATTTCTTTCTTAATTTACTTTTGATCATAGATAAGTATATAGAGAAGCTGGAAAGTCAACGCCAACCACAATTGGACATATCTTATTACTATTTTAGAATGATAAATGGATTTCTTTCTTCATAGCTACCTTGGAAGATTTTTAAAATTTTATTTTTAGAAGTTGAAAATAAGAATCATCACTGAGAACAAATTCCCAACCAGGATTTTCAGCTATATTTTTTGCACCCGCTCTGGCAGGTGCATCTGTCCTAGTCATAAGATGCCTTCAGCATAAGTATGTTTCTTTCCCTTTATTTCCTCAATGTGTGCTAATCATGGGAAGGTTCTCTGGGCTATGAGATTAAGCAGATGTGAGTAGTGTGAGGCTATCTTCACAAAACTTAGAAATCCTCTATGAATCCTAAACCCTGAAGTAGTTAAAGTAGGATTTATTTCATGTTTTCTCTTTTCCTAAGTGAAACAAATAAAGCACTATTAAATGAATAATTTATGTGTCGGCAAAAAGAATACACAGTTGCAGATAAAAATCCAAGATGACCCTTCTAAATTTAATACTTATCAGTGGGCCTTTGTTTCTTGCAAATGTCACTCTATTTATGTCAAATCCAACTTCCAAATTGAGGTTCTGGTCTTCCTTGCAGTGAGTGTCAAAGAGACTTCAACTCATATGCAAATATGCATTTCTCCTAACACAGTCATGTTGGATCTGGCCTTTATTATGTGCACATTATAGAGAATGTATGTATATTCCAAACTGAATTTCTGCCACTTTATTTAATGAAATGAAATTTTTCTAAAATAACAAACACATCAGTGAAAAAAATCCAAGGACAGATGTTTTCTTTAACGCTTTCTCAGAGTATACTATCACTGAGTATTGGACAGCGACCTTCTGATAGAAGCTGTTCTGATCTTATGTCCTGAGCCATTACGAAGCCATGGACAGAAAACCTTCAAATATAGAAGCCATTCTGCCCTTACGTCTTTGGCCTGACACTCAGAAGGCCTTTGTGGTGCCAAGAGAAGACCACGGAATTTGCCCATTTATGAGCAACTACGAAGATTTTTTGTCACAGGTAAAGGCATTAAAACTCTCCTTTAGAAGGTATTTTAAAGGAAAGCATTTTGATCAAATGAAACTACAATACAGGAATTGAAAAAGTTAAATATTTTTAATTTGTTTTTTTCAAAATGACAAGATTTGATTCATATTTCTTAAATCTCAGCTGTTCCCCAAAAAATCAACTTTTAACATTAAACTGATTTCTACAGTAGTGTTAGCCATAGCTTCTTCCAAGTTAAGGGAGAATATGAAGTTTTAAGAGGGTATAATATGAACAGAATGATATTATTGATTTATGGTTACATGTTGGAATCTAAAAGAATGATTAACATTAAGAAGAAAAACAATTTGAAAAATTTTTATCATCAACAGAACTAAATTTATTCTCAATATATTTTGTATAATTTGTATAGTTTTGTATGAATACGAAAAAACTGAAAAAAAATGTGGTCTCTTACTTTCATACTCCTTGATTTCAAGTTCACTATTCAGGGGAGTTCAAAACTAGGCAAATAAAACAAAATAAAATAATACAACAATGATAACAAGAAAATAACAACAGCAATAAATAGCAAATGGTAATTTACCTAAGATCCTATTAATACCACCAATTCTAGTGGTTAGGAAGAAAAATAAAAAGCATAGAAATAAAAATGACTTAAGCATTACAGAAGAAAGATTGTTATAGTCCACACCATAGCATTTGTTAAATGTGTGAGTTAGAATGTCGTTATCATGGTAAGACCAGGATCATTGAATCCGTAAAGACCATGCTATTGAACATTGCCAGGGACATTAGTGTCATAGGAGTCACCCATGCTAGAAAAGTTTCTACTAGAGACACTGCACAGTAAGGATTGCATTTAGCTGCAAGCAACAAAATCCCCTACTCAGAAGCTTAAATATGTCAGGGTTGATGTGCTTTATGCAACATGAAATCTGAGGGTAAACGGCCCAGGAGTGGGTCAGTGGCCCAATGGTGCGGTCAGAGCACTAGCCTTCTAATTTCCTACTCTCTATTCCTCAGCTTGAGACCTTTATCCTCACAGATGCAAGATGGCTGCTGCACTTACAGCCAGTGAGTCCTTTTTCCAGGCAAAAGAAAGAGAATGGATGAGAGAAAAAGTTGTGTCATGTAGCAAGGGTTTTCCTTCTTATTTGATACGGAATGTCCACCCCAGGGCTTCTAGAGATACTTGCTGGTCAAGACTGTGACTCATGCCACCCCTAGCTGCAGTGGAGTCTGGGAGGGTGATTACATCTGTCCTTCAGCCTGCTCAGTAGAGGAAGGCAAAGGAAAAGGGAGTCATGAATGGCTTTTGGTTAACTAAGCCATAGTGTGCACAACAGCAGCACTGCCAGGTCACCACTACTAGAAAGATTTTTACTGGAAATATTCCTGCTTCCTGAAAACCTCTGCCAGTGGCAGCCCTGTGTGAGAACCTTTTGCTTAGGGCCTGGTTATTGAAGACACTTTGGTAAATGACAGGTCTTCTGGAGAGATCTCTGCAAGAGACAGAAATTTTAAGGATACTCTCGCTTAGATATTTCTACTACTGCCACACCAGGAGCTGTTAGCAACAGTTGAATTGAACACACATACGCATACCTAGAGCTCCCAAGGACAAACGTTAATTGTCAGAGACACTGCAGCCTGAACGCCTTCTGTGGATAAGGTGACTCCATACATTGGAGTCGGTACTTCACATAATTGTGGAGAGCAATGTTATTTCTTTTCTTTCCTTCCTTTCTTTTCAAATCGTAACACTAAAGGCCTGCCAGGCATAAGAAAGGGGCCCACTGCTAAGCATCTACCCATTAATGACCCCTCCTTCAAACACACAAAGACCCAGTCAAAGCTTTGAGATTACTGTTAATAAGTATTTGATTAAATCTTTAGCCAAGGGCCCTCCAGCTCCTCAGTTCCTGTCTGGGGGAGGTGCATTTGATTCCCCAAATTACATCATATTCCCCCAGTAATATATATAATTGCATATCCTGCTGAGTTAGGCTGGATTACATCTGAGTTAAGAGGACTCTTTGGCTGCTCTTATTCAAGTCTTGCAGTGATATTTGTCAACTTTTTGGCTGCCCAGCATCTTCCTATTTAAGAGAATGTCATAACATGCGAGTCTTAATAAAATTCAGAACTCTGCCTCTGTCAAAAGGGAGCTTGAATTCTGGGATAATATTCAAAATGCTAACCAACTCATATAGCACAGGCACCAGTCAAACAGCATAAACTCTCGCCTGTGTGCAGTCCCTGTGTTTACTCACAGCAGTCCAGGCTTGGGCACAGGTCCCCAAGCCTCCCACCTAAGGCACCTGCAAAGTGAGTATGTGGCTTTGGTCAGCCAACTGGATCCTCCTGCTTAGGACTTTCTGTTTCGAGGGAACGATAAAAAGACAGAGGACTGACTCACATTTACCCAAGCAATAGCATCAGGGTCCAGTGGTGGACAGTGATTCTGCAGCCACCTACCGTGCCCCACGTCTGTTTGTCCTGGCTAAACTCCTTTTTCCGAAAAGATCATTTCAGTGCTTCCTGCCTCTTGGTTCCCTGCAGCTGCCTTAGTTCCTGCCATTTTCTAAGGCTGCTTCTGCCCTCCCATCCACTCTGTAAACTCCTGGCACTTGCTCAATAAATCCCTTTTCTCTTAAGATAACCAGATCTTGTAAGTCTGTGATCTTGCTACCAAGAACTCTGGCTGATAGTTAACTGAAAACAGGCGTAAACTGCCTGCTTTATGCCTCCTTTCTCCTGGCCCAATCCTGTCCTTGCCAGGCTTTGGAGAGTAGCAGAAAGACACTCCCAGGAGGAGACAGAGGCTGTCTTTCTGCACCAGTCACATGGATTTCCAGGAAGGAAAGCTGTTCCTCCTGCCTTCCTCCCCTCCCCTCTCTTAAGAGCTGCGAGCAATAAACTTCTGCATTTTTTTGACTAAAAGCCACACGCTGTTTTCTGGAGATGTAATGGGGAGATTTTATTTGATGTCTCCATAGACATTAGAGTATGTATTAGTAGCAAATAATTTTGCTTTTGAGGATTGATTGGTTAGAAAATATTTACCCAAAATTTGGCTATAGTATCTTATTTACTATGGCCCCCAAGTAGCTATTCTATATAAAAATTATTTTATTTCTATATACTCCCCTTTTGACAGAAAGGAGATGCATACAGTCCGTAAAAATAAAATTAATTTGAAATAAGAAAGATGAGGTTAAGGAAAAATGTACACAGGCATGAAATTGGCACACAAATTACATGCCAAGAAATCCTGTGTTTACTAGCAGTGAGCCGTGAGTTGTGCGAGTCACTCTTCTAGAACAAAGCGTAGTGTGATATGCATATTAACTTATCAAAATCGATGTAAAGATTTAGGTAATACATGTTT
Organism: Equus caballus; assembly: GCF_041296265.1. NCBI lineage: Eukaryota > Metazoa > Chordata > Mammalia > Perissodactyla > Equidae > Equus > Equus caballus. The sequence goes on from NC_091697.1 coordinate 65,511,318, forward strand.
CCTTAAATAGATTGGGCAATTTGTTTTCTTTTCTTTACATCTAGATATCTAATAACTAGCAGCCCTCAACACCGCATGAGCATTTTCCAGCCTTATAATCTTTAGTTGTCTAAACGGTTTTATGATTTAATGCTAGTACCTAGGTTTAGCTTTTAAAACCATGAATTAAAATTTGTTGTTCCAATGTCCTTTCATGTGACTCAGACACTTAGTTCCGTTCGGTTAGATTTCTTCAGGGTTTTGGAGAGTCTAATAGATTAATGTAGCCTTTCCCCTCCCGCAGAAGCCCCTAACTGAAATAAAGATGATGGTTGTTGTCAAGTTTTAGACATTTGTCCCTCATGTTTAAGGAGCTGTCAGCTGAAAATTATAGTAACTTATGAAAAAGTCACTTGACTGCTAAGAAGCAAAGTTATTTTTTGAGAAGGCTGTCATTTAGTCCAAATTCTGCCTGACTCTTTATGGAAATAGTTTCAGCACCTCTCGCTGAAAGTGCCCACGGCTGTCATGCCCAGTAAGACCAGGGCAGGCAGTGTGCACTTTGGTGACAAGCAGCCCTTGTGACACAGGGCAAATCACATTCCTCTCTGAGCCTTGGTTTCTTTATCTATACCTCAAAGAGTTGTGAGGACTGAACTGAATAACATGTTTTTAGGATTACCCTCTATTGATTGTGGCACACAGTAGATGTTCTTTGGATGTTTCTTTTTCCCGTTGCCCAATGGAACAAACTAACTCCACAGTGACTTTACTTACACCTAACAATATGGTTCTAGTGTGAAGAGGCTTTAATTAAGACAACGATAATTATTGCAAAACAAACAAAATGCAAAACCTCTCTTGTGGGTAGTAGCATCAAATCTGTGCAGAAAATATTCAGGTTTGATAGCATAATTAATCTCTTCCATTCGAAATGCAAATGGTGATGACAATGAAGTAAAAAACGCTGATAAGTAATGAAGAAATGTTGCATGGTAGTACTAAAACAATGTCCTTTTATTCTATTCTTTGTCAACTTGAAATATGTTGCTCGACATAAAGTGAGGTCCTCAGCTTGTGTTCTCTCTCACTTTCTGTTTTGTTGTTGTTGTGTGTTTGTGTGCGTACTTGAAATATCTGAAGAATTTTAAAATTTTAGAGAATTCTAGCAGCATTCTGAGGGAAAAAATTAATATCAAGAGGGACTGAGTGACAATACATTATTTAGAAATTCTTCCTTGCCTCAATCTGTGGATCAGTAGGTCTCAACCTTAGCTGCACATTAGAATCACCTAGGGACCTTTTGAAGGACACTGATCCTGGGCCCTGTCCCAGGGATTCTGATGTAAATGGTATGGGACCTGGGCATTTTAAATTTTGAAAGTTCATCAGGTGGTCTCTAGAATTCAGGCAGGGTTGGAACCCACTGCCATATGTTTGTAATTGACTTTTCTCTTTTATGTTACTTGCTCTCCAGATAATTGAAGGAAAACTGTCCATTTCAGAAGTTTCCCCTTCTACACATACACCCCTCCCAGTGGGACTGGGTTAGGAGCCTGTGCTGGTTGCTTTCCTAGGACCCTGCCCTTCCCCTTTCATAGCACGTATTACATTCACTGTGGTTGTTCCCCACCCCACCCGGTTAGACTGTAAGCTTCATGATGGCAGGGACATGACTGTATTTTTCACCTTTATTTTTCCTGACATGTAGGAGAAACTAAATGGCTACTTATTGATGTTTCTTAATGAATAAGTCTGGAAATGCTTTTTTCTCAAAGAGGTCAAAGTAGTCCCCCATGTCTTCAGATATTTTAGTGTAAGGAGCTTTCAAAGACTGGATACCAAGGCGAGTGAATATGAGGTGAAGATGGCGATGGGATGGGAAAGAGAAGAAGGAACAGCTGCAGCAGCTGCAGTGAGAGGAGGGAGTGGAGGCAAAGAACGTGGACAAGTCTAGCTTAGAAAAATAGAGACAGGCATGAATTATTCATTAATTAATTTATTGTGCCGAAACTGTGTCTTATACTCTGTGGAATGAACCACACAGAGAGTCTCAAGATTTCTTGAGTTGCTGTCTATGTTTGTGGTGAATCAAGATAGAATGAAGGTGGTGAATTTTTCATTACCTACCCAGGTGTCTTTCAATACTTTGATTTAGTCCCGTAATTAAATATGTCCTGCTTTACAAAGGAGTCACCAGGGACAACATCAGTTTGTTTTATTGGGGATCTTGGGGGTCCATGTGCAAGCCAGCTACTGACTCTACCTCACCAAAGGATTGAATTTCAGTGTCTGAGTCTACCTGTTTATAAAATAGTAATATCTGCAGTTAAACTCTACAAATCCAATCCACTGTTGGCAGAATACCCATAGAACTTCTGACAGATTCATTTCAAAAATGAATAACATTTTACTGATTTGATTGCAATTTAGCAGCTACACATTTAACACTTCAATTATATTAATCAAAATGAAAGTTTTCACATGACAGTTTCAAGCCAACAGTCTCAGTATGTGAACCAGTTTCACCCTCTTCATTACGGTGTTGAGTTTGATAACTGCATAGTTGTAAAATAAAACCAGAGAGCTCTGTTTCAGGGACTTTTTTTGCTTTTATTCAGGCCTTCTGAGCAATTGAAAGAGTGTTTCTATTTGTCCATAGAGGAAATGACTCTTTTCCTCACTTCTGTCACCCTTGCCCTGTGGTGCACGGCTCTGTGTTATATCCACGCGCGTTGATCTTGCTGACTAACTTAGAAGTTTCTGTAGGTCAGGAACCATGGCAATGTTGCAAATTATATCTATTCTCTTGAGGCAAACCTGCAAATCCTTTTGGACTCCTCTTTGCTCCTTAGTTCCTATATCCAGTCAGTCACAAAGTCCTGCTCTTCTTTTTTTTTTTGAATTTGGCCACCTCCTTTTTCTCCTTTATTTCTTCCAACAACCATTCTGGTTAAGAACTTCATTATTTGTCTCCAAGAAAATTTCAACAGCCTCCTAACTGGTTTCCCTGCTTTTGGCCTTGTCCCTTCAAGTTCATCTTCCACAGACATCTCAGAAACTGATCTGTAATGCAAATTATAAAATATACCTATGGTTTGCAATTACTTGAAGATTCCATATGTGTTTTACTTAACGAGTTTCTGCGTTTGCTTTTGTGTGGACAAAGGTTGCTGAGATAGAGGCACTTTATAACCCCAGCTTCTTGGGCTGGCACGCCAAATGGTCCCACGGACTATCCCTCCAGTCTCTTGGTCGGCCATGTAAGCCTCCTAATTATACCAGACTGCCTGTCATTCCACACACAGCCCCAAGACCGGCAATTTACTCATTCTCATTGCTACTGCCTAGAAGACCCTTCCCCTCTTTTCTTTGCTTAATTCCTACTTCCCTTCATCACTCAGCTTGGGTATAGTGTCTTCCAGGAGGCTTTTGCTGTGTATCATTCCCAGAACCCTACGCCAGGTCAAGTGAGGTCAGGCCAGGTCAGTGAGGTCAGGCCAGGTCAGGTGAGGTCAGGCCAGGTCAGGCCAGGCAGCTCTCATCACACAGGTACATGCTGTTGGCTGCCCTCGACACATTATATTAAAGGCACCTGGTGATATATCTGTCTCCACCATTAAGTTATATATTCCTTAAGGACCTGGAACCGAGTTTTATTCCTCCTTCTATCTCCAGTGGCTAGTATATGGAGTTATTAAATAAATGTTGAAATGAATAAGGCTTGTTATTCACAGAGTCTAGTGTAGTATGTGAGTTAGTGTTCAATAGCTGTTAAAATTTGTAGATTTGTAAATTTTTGCATAATATAAGAAAGAGCTCTCTTGTAAGGAAGCAACATCTCATCAGTAATGTTATATCGGAATCTGACATCTGCTTGTTAGGGACAGTGTGGGGGTGGATTGGAGAAGTTCAAGGTAGATTAATTTCTGCTGTTTCCTACTCTAAGATTCTATGGGTCGTAGCACATTCAAAGTTCAAGGATGTTACAATCAACTGATTAGTCAGTATCTTTCATATTGAGAACAGTATTAAGAAAGCATGTAACAAACAAAACACTTGCAAGAGTGGAGTAAAGTGAATCATCTCTCCTTGCTCCTGCTTGGCCCAGCTTCCATCACAGCCCTCCACTGCTCTTTAGCCCACTGCATCTTTCTATTTCAGCCTTTGGTGGGCTTCTTCGAGCCCCTGAAATGCTGATATTCTCCTCTGTTCAATGCTCCTCTGTCCCTGCTCCTTCAAGAGATTCTCAGCCATTCTTCTGGCTTCAACTGACACTTACACATTGGCAATTCCTTAACCTAATGCCAATCCCAAATATCCAAGCCTTTATTTGCATATCCCACAAGCACCTCAAACGCAGCATTCCCTAAACTGAACTTTCATCTCTCCCTCAAACTGTTCCCTCCTTATTTTGGTCCCAATTTTGTGAATGGGAGCATCATTTGTTTAACTTATTTCTTTTCCCTCATATGCTACACCAAATTAAGGTCAAAGCTCATTGATTCTATCTCTAATGTTTTAATTTCCTTACAGCCTTATTATGCCAGGGGTCGTAAACTGGTGATCCTTTGGCTGGATCTGGCTCGTAGACAAGTTTAGTTTAAAATTTGAATGTGAATGCATTCAGGTAGGCATTTCTCTCCAGCTTGCCGCTGCCCTGGTGGGTCCTTGTGGAGTAACCCCAGCCCACTCCCTGCAGTTATGTCACCTACTTGGTCCCTTTAGGTTTCCCCTGGCTTACAACCACACTGTCTCTCCTAAGTGACTGAACAATCTCTTAAGATGACTTCTGGAGACCAACAAAATGATCAGATCACCCAATTGTCCTACTTAAAATCTGTCAAAGCCTTCCCAGTGCTCTAAGCAGTGGTCTCAACCCACTCGGCACATCTAAATTATCTAGGGAACTTAAAAAAAAAACCTCCCCCAGACCAATTAAATCAGAATTTCTGAGGGTGGAGCCTAGGTACTTGTATTTTTAAAGTTCACAAAGTGATTCTAATTTGCAGCCAGGACTAAACCCCTGGCCCGTAGAATAGACTCTCAGTTCTTTAACTGACCTAATGGTTGGCCAGACTTATCAACACATGCGTTTCAGTATTATCTTGGGATGTCCCTCACCCACCTGGACTTGCCTATGGTTCCCAAGAGTACTGAATTGTTTCAGGCCTCTAGCAAGGTCACGGCTCATGCTTTCCTTCTCCCTGGGTTATCTTTACTTCTTGTCTCCCTGGCAAACATCTATACATGTCACAAGACCAGGCTCAGTGATCACCCTCTATGAAGTGTTTCCAAAAATACCTACTCCCACTCCAAAGAGGAGACCTCTGCCACCTTTGTGTTCCATGATGATACTGGCTGGCTACATATCTATTACAATCCCATATTGCAGGGCTTCTCAAACTTTCCTGTGCACACAGACACACATTTGTTAGATGCAGATTGCAATTCAGCAGGTCTGGGGTGGAGCCTACCATTCTGCATTTTATTTTGCTGAGGAGGGTTCGCCCTGAGCTAACATCTGTGCCAATCCTCCTCTGTTTTGTATGTGGGACACCACCACAGCATGGCTGATGAGTGGTGTAGGTCTGCATCTGGGATCTGGACCCATGAACCCAGGCTGCTGAAATGGAGCACACCGAACTTAACCAGTATACCATGGGGCCAGCCCCCCAGTCTACATTTTTAACAAGTTCCCAGGTGAACCACACATTGAGTACCAAGGATTTATTGCTTTTGCTTGTTTTTATACCTATCTCTCTTTGCTTTACTGTATGCTTTCTGAGGACGATGACCATATAATAGTTATCTTTCTATCTGAGCTCAATGCCTGACACACAGTAGCCACTCACTAAGTACCACATGAATGAAAACATACACGATGAGTGGTTGAGTGAGCTAGGGGTGGAAGCAAGGAAGCAAGGAAGGAGGAAGGAAGGCCCTTATTATGAATGTCTCTCAATTCAGGCAAACAAGTACACCTTCTCTAAAAGCAAATTTTTGCAGAGTTCTTTTCAGCAGTATTTTGACAATCGTGCCAGAAATGATAATCTCTCAGAAAGCAGCTTCTTTCTGCCCTTCAAAGGAAATGGTAGCAATATTTCTGGGAAAGAAGTACCCTGGATTATGGAAATCAGGGACACTAGAGCACAAGATATTTTATGGCTCTGGAGGAAAAGTATACATTGCAGGGAACCATGAATGGTGATAAGGTAAATGATGATAACTCACAGCCAGACAGCTACACGGCCAGTATTTTTCAGGCAATGTCTTCATTTTCCCCAGAAGAGTTCCTCACCCACTGTATGTTTACGTGGTCTGATGGGAGGTAGAGAGGCAGGGTGCTCAAGAGCACTAGCTTTGGTGCCCCTGCGTGATTTTTTACTCAGTAAATTACTAGGTACGTGACTTTGAGCAACTTCCTTTACCTCTACAAGCTATAGTTTCTTTATGTGTACAAGATGATATAACATCAATATTAAAAATTTAATATTAAAGAATTTAATAGGGATTAGATGAGATACTGCATGCCAAGAACTTGGCACAGTATTGGGTATATTAAAAAGAGAAAACTTTCGATAAATGTTAGCAATGGTAGCTGTTGGGACTCAGAGGTAAAGAATGCACTGATTCCTCCTTCCATGGGGACACACTGGGGGCTCACTTCAGTTGAAGAAGTACAGCTGTTGGGACTAGGCAACTGCAAGCTGAAATACTAATTTTTGCTGTTTACTTACTGTGTGACTGTGGGCAAGTTGCTTAAATTCTCTGAACCTCAGTATCTTCACCTGTAGATTGGGCAAAATACTGTCTACCTTGTTGAGTTGTTACAAAAAAAAAAATTAGCTGGCCTTATACAGGTTTGATTTATTTGTTGGACTTGAAGTTATCATTGGAAAAATTTAGACCTAGTTTTCTTGCTAGTTTCAAAGAAACAGCCTGAAAAATAAATACATTTTATAATACAAAGATATAACATACTGCAACATACAATGCTAGTAAGTATATCATTTTAAATGACTGGCTGTTCTGCCAGTAGATAGACTAGTAACACATTCATGATCCATGGGGCAATGGAGATCTCTGGCAATCTGAACCACGAGTCAGCAACCTATGGCCAATAGGCCAAATCTGGCCCACGATCTGTTTCTGTAAATAAAGGTTTATTGTCGCATCACCACACTCATTCATTTATGTATTACCTATGGCTACTTTCTTGGGAAAAGGAAGAGCTGAGCAGTTGTAACAGAGGCCATCCGGCATGCAAAGCCAAAAATATCACTACGTTACAGAAAATTTTGCTGGCCTTTGATCAAAATTAATAAAGCACATAGAAATATTTTTGTAGCACAGAAAATTTGTGGGTTATAAACATGTCAAAAGATTCAATTCCTGGGACAATGATATCGCTTCAGGAGAGCTGATGGTGCAAGAATCTTTGAGCTCTACATGGGGACTTGAAACAGCTGTGACCCTGATTTGCAACCTGTCTCAGAATTCTTTACATACAGACACGTAAAATCAAGATATAGAAAAAAAACCGCCAAAAAGCTACTAACCTTTTATGTTGAATGTTAGAGAGAACGAAACTCAGAAAAGGTTACGTCTAGCAGAGAAGTTTCTGTGTACCTTCGATTATTTTCTGTGATTGATCTGCCAATAAGGTATGAATCCTCCTCTCTCCCCACCAGTGCCTCAGGGCACCAGATCTCCTTTTATGGTTAATTTATAATAAACTGAGATCTGTCCATTAAAAAAAAGATTAAAATTCCTAAAATTGCTACTCCTAACACATAGAAGTGACTTCTTCCTTTCTGAACAGATGCTCATTATCACTAAGGATCGGGGAAAAAACTTAAGTTTAAAACAAGAGACAGTTTTTACCCATTCGATTGGCAAAATTAAAATATCTGACAATACCAAATGTTGGGATAGTTCAGAAAAACTGGATCTTTCGTGCATTATGGGTCAATATAAAAATTGATGCAACCACCTTGGAAAATAGATTTCTCCTAAAGTTGAACACTCATTACTTATGACCAGGCAATTTCACACCTAGGAATATATTCCAGAGAAACACTTGTACATGTAGTGCAGAGTAGTACTCGTGGCATTGATGTTCACAATAGAGAGTAAAAACAACCTGGAAACACCCTACCACCTGTCAGTGGAAGAGTAAATGAACAAACTTTGGATGTAGAACTATATAGCAACTCAGAACAAAGGCAGTGCAGTGTCATGCAGAAAATATAGACATTTCTTACCAATACATTGAGTAGAAAAAGTTCCAAAAGTTTACATACACCATGATACCTTTTCATAGGGTGAAAAACAATGACATAAAAGTGTTAATTTTTCTAAGGAATAAAGATGGAATAACAATCATATAAAGGGGAAGTGAGGGGCTGATGATCGAGTAATTCAAGGTGATGTTTGCTTGAGTTTCAGGGACGTGGGCATGAGATGAGAGATCACATAACTATTTTTTGGTTAGTGTCAAGAACTTAGCTTTTGTTTTGAATAGTGAGGTTATAGATGCTTATTTTATTATTAAAAATAAATAACCAATTAAATAAGTAAAAGCCAGTCATGACTATGCTTGGACAATAAGAATATTTTGTGACCTAAGAATGATGGTTATCCGTTCTGTGCACTTGAATTAAAAAAACAAAACAAAGCTGTAAAATGGTTAGAGTGCAATCCAGTTGAAGTGCAGACCTTGATTCCACAAGTAGCAGCTTGCCACTTTCCAAGCTAAAAATTTATCCAATATGTAAAGTATTTTATACCTGCATTTGGAATTTCATCCCCCATCCTCACCCCCGCTATCCTTCTCATCTTCTGGCAAAAGACCAAAAAGAAAAAAAAAGAGGCAATGCAACCTAAAATTGAGGGAATTCAGGCAAAACCATGTTAATTCTTTTGATTATGTCTGAAAGTATCTCTATGAACCCGAGTTAATGATGACCTAAGGTAAAATTGTCTGCACTCCTGACCTGTTTGAGACGCATGTCCCAGAGCAATCAGAATGGTATCATTTTAACATCCGTCATTTCAATCAAGTGAAAGGCTGGCATACATCATCTGGTTTTGTAACCGTCACTGAACCGTCTCACTCCTTTAGCCAGTAATGACTTACGCGGCATTCTATCAATAAGGACACAGACAACTTAGCTATGAGACATTAATAAATACTTTCCATAATAATGACATTAATTAAAGAATGTGGTCTACCTTTCTTAAGTAATAAGATATTCCAAATGTTCTCAGCTTGAGTTCAACAGAAAGCTGTAGGCATCTGATTGGAAACTCAGCTTGGATGTTTTCTGGGTTTTTTTCTTTGTTTTTTTTTTTAAGTATGCTTTTTGGTGAGGAAGATTGGCCCTGAGCTAACCTCTGTTGCCAGTCTTCCTCCATTTTTTTCTTCCCAAAGCCCCAGTACATCCTAGTTGTAGGTCATTCTAGTTCTTCTGTGTGGGATGCCACCATAGCATGCCTTGATGAACAGTGTGTAGGTCCACTCCCAGGATCCAAACTGGAGAACCTTGGGCCGCCGAAGCAGAGCATGCAAACTTAACCACTCGGCCGTAGGGGTGTAGCCAGCTTGGAAGTTTTTGATCTTTAAGTTTCTGGCTTCCCTTTCTATCACACAGCACTACAGTATCTTACGTGTAATAATGTTATGGCTTTTAAAATTAATAGTAAATGTCATCATCAAGACAGCAGATTTAAAAACAGTGAATAGTGGCTACAAGCATAGACTCTACAGCCAGCCAACTGGATTGAGTTCAAATCCTGGATCTACTGCTTACCAGCTTTTGATTTGGGGCCTGTTACTTAACTCTCTCTACTTGGGTTCCTCATCTGTATAACTGGGTAATAATATCTACTTCATCAAATTGTTGTGAGGATTATGTGAATATATGTATGTTTACATAGATGTATATATTACACATTATTATATAATATACATATTTTAACATATGTGTATTACATATTTTTACATGCATGTATGTATATGTTTATATGTGTCTAAATTTATAAATCTTTCTTGGAATACTGCCTAGTGTACTGTAAATATTATATAGATGTTTACTATTATTATTATTGTTAAATATATGGTTTCTGTTAGCTTCTAAAGTATAACTAAAACATAAATATAAGGATGGGGAAGTGCCATTGTTTCTAGACATATCAATAACGCAATGATAACAAGGGGGCACAGGAAAGAAACTAGCATTCATTGGGTACCTATCACATACCACGTGTTGTCTTAGGTCATTTACGTTCTTATTTAATCCTCTTCACCATCCTGTAAAATTGCAGGCATTATACTCATCCTACAGATGAAAAAAATGAAAACTGTAGAGATGTTGTGACTTCCTTAGGGTCACACACTGACTTAATGGTTGCATTAGGATTTTATTGCCCTTAATAACCAGATTATTAAATCAAGCATCAATCTTTTTGCTTTTTAAAATGAAGTTTCAACCATATTGTTATCATAAGTAAATATCATAATTGAGTAGCATTTTAGCGTATGTTCTCTGAAGTCAGAAAGACAGATTGTATTTGAACTGTGGAGCTTACGGGCAGTGTGAATCTGGGCAAGAGACCTATATTTCTGAGCCTGTTTCCTCACTTTTAAGTAGGGATCCTAATCTAATTTATAAGACTGTTGTGAGCATGAAATGAGATAATGCACATTAAGTTCTCAGCATAGAACTTCACATATAAATAAGGCAGAGGATGTCGTAGCTAATAGTCTTATTTTTATTATTATCACTATTATTTCTGCAACATCTCTTAACAAGCATCTGCAGAACCACTCACACATGCTGATGTGCGTGTACGCAAAACTTATACACACAAGCAACCTCTTTTATTAAGATGAAAACTCATGCTGTAGGCACAAAATAACTAAACAAGGCAACCTTGGGCTTTCGGTGGGACAAGATGTGGGATAGTGGATGACAGAGGTGCTGACAAAGCATCAATGACCACTATGCACTAGAACCTTTTTCAATTCTATTAAGCTTAAAAGTTTCTCTCATCACAATCTATGGCTAAAACTATTTAAAAATTTTATTTTGCAATACTCTTAGATTTATGGAAAAGTAGCAAAGACAGTACCAAGAGTTCCCTCATGCCCTTCACCCAGGTGTTAACATCTATATAACCATGGTATATTTGTTAAAACTAAAAAATTAACATCGGTACAATACTATTAACTAAACTACAGACTTCATTTGAATTTCACCAGTTTTTCTACTAATGTCATTTTTCCAGGATACCACATTGCATTAGGGATGGTTGATTTTGAATCAATCTTTTCCCCTTATCTCTTCCTTCCTCCTCCAAACCACTTCCTGACTTTTCAGAACAGAGAGCGTTCAGTGCAGACAGATGGAGCAACACGCTCAGATTGAAGAGGCCCTTCCAAAGAAACAGGTAGCTAGAACACATTTTTTGGAGTGTCTCTATGTTGCAGCTTTGTATAGATTTTTAAAATGGTATGTTAGGAAGAAGGCTAACTTGAGCTAAAGAAATGTGGTTGAAAGATGAGAGACGGGAGGAAAATGATATAAATATTGAGTAATACTAGCTGTTATTTATAAAATTTGTTGAAACATACATGTTAAAAATGAAATCTGTAGTTTAGTTAATAGTATGATACCAATGTTAATTTCTTAGCTTTGACAAATATGCCACGGTTATACTGATGTTAACACTGGGAAAGACATGAAACTCAAATGGTTATATAGGCAAGTTATGTTTAGCAGTCAAGTCACTGACTTTTCTCTGATATGTAAAATCTTCCGTGGCATGGAAACTGAAGGACAGCTTCTTAGCACTTTCTATGATGCTAATGTTACAGGCACACACACTAAGCCAATCTCACTTATAAACAAAGATGCAAATATCTAAATAAATTATTAGAAAATTGAAATAAGAATCATATCATAACCAAATAAAGTGTATCTCAGGAATGTAAGGATGGTTTAACATCAGGAAATCTATAGGTGCAATTCATCAATTCATAGATTAAATAAACTGAGGAAATCCATATGACCCACTAAGTAGATGCCTAAAAAACTCCACTTGATAAAATTTAGCTCTCATTTTTTTAATTAAAAATTATCTTCTAAGGGGGCTGGCCCCGTGGCCGAGTGGTTAAGTTCGCGCGCTCCGCTGCAGGCGGCCCAGTGTTTCGTCGGTTCGAATCCTGGGCGCGGACATGGCACTGCTCGTCAGACCATGCTGAGGCAGCGTCCCATATGCCACAACTAGAGGAACCCACAACGAAGAATACACAACTATGTACCGGGGGGCTTTGGGGAGAAAAAGGAAAAAATAAAATCTTTAAAAAAAAAAAAAAAATTATCTTCTAAGGAGAAACCAAACACATTTCCTGCAACTGACAACAACTATCTATCAGAAACTGATAGTAAATCATTAAAAGCTTTCCCACTAAAGTGAAGATGTACACAAAAATATCTGCTATCACCAGTAGTCTTCAGCACTGTACTTGAGGTCCTACCCAATGTCATAAGAAAAAAATGGAGAGATATTGATATTGGAAAAGAAGAGAATAAACTGTCAATATTTGCAAGCATTAATTTTTAGAACTAGAAAATCCAAAACGTTGAAAAAAGTATATTAGAAATAAAAGGAGGGGTCAGTAAGTTGCTGGAGATAAGATGCAAATCCAAAAACAACAGTTTTCTTACATATCAAAAATAGTCCATTAAAAAATGTAATGAAGACTGGGGCTGGGCCAGTGGCATAGCAGTTAAGTTTGCGTGCTCCACTTTGGTGGCCCAGGGTTTGCAGGTTCAGGTCCTGGGCACAGACCTAGCTCAGCTCATCAAGCCATACTGTGGTAGGCATCCCACATATAAAGTAGAGGAAGATGGGCATGGCTGTTAGGTCAGGGCCAATCTTCCTCAGCAAAAAAGAGGAGGATTGGTGGTGAATGTTAGCTCAGGACTAATGTTCCTCAAAAAAAAGAGAAAAAGTAATGAAGAAAGAGCTCATTCATAGTAAGCAAAAAAAAAATTCCACAAGAAATCTAAAAATAAATCTAACAAGAAAGGTGTAACATATATGAGGAAAGTTATAATACTTTGCCAAAGGACTTAAAACCTGAAGAAATGGAAACATTTATTCTTTTAAATATTCATTTCTATAAAATTCTATACATTTAATGCAACCCTAATCTAAGTTCCAACAATTTTATAATGAATATTGACAAACTAATAAGTTTATATGTTAGAGAAAATATGCACAATTAGTCAATGATGCATTTTTTTAATTGAGATATAATGAACATATTATATTAGTTTCAGATATACAACATAGTGATCACTATTTGTATATACTGTTAAATGCTCACCACGTTAAGTCTAGTTAATGTCTATCACTATATAGTACAAAATATTTTTTCCTGTGGTGAGAACTGTAAAGATTTACTCAGCACCTTTCAAATATACAGTACACTATTATTAACTATAGCCACCATGCTGTTCATTACGTCATATGACTTATTTATTTCATAACTGGAAGTTTGTATTTTTTGACCATCTTTGCCCATTTCACCCACCCCCACTCCCCATAATCTATGATATTTTGAAAAATAAACAAAAGAAAGGAGTAATTGTCGTTCTATCAAAACAAACTTTAAAATTAGAGGAAATACAACAGTGTGATCCTGTTACATAAATAAATATGTAGATTATAAACAGAATAAACAGCCTGGAAGCAGGTTGTGTATATGGGAATAATTTTTTGATAAGTGTGGCATTTCAAATCAGTAGGGACTAGATAAAGTATTCAATAATATATAACAAGTGGATAATAAAATTAGACCTTTAGTTAATGCCTTATACAAACAAATATCTGATAAATAGAAGAGCCAAGCATGAGAACGTATAAAAATACAAGAATATCTAGGATTTTTAAAAAATCCTGAGATGACAGAAGACTTTCTAAATAAGACAGAAAACCAGAAAATATGACAGATTTAACCTGATAAAAATTTGAAATTTCTTTACTACAAGAGATATCATAAACTTAAAAGGAAAATGAGAGATTGAGAGAGAAATAATTTCAACATATCTACCAGACAATGGGTTGATTTATGGAATTTGCACAGACCTCCAAAATCATCAATTAGAAAAAGACAAAAAGTTGTTTTTAAATGGTCAAAGGTTTCAAAGTGCAATTGGGAGAAGAAGAAATACAAAGGGATGGCAAACCTATAAAACAATTTCTCAACTACATTAGTAATCACTGAAACGCAAATTAAAACAATAATCAGTTAATGACCCTGATCATATTGGTAAGTAGTATCGTGAGCTGACGATCATGTGAGGCAACAGGCAGCTCCACAACACCGTTGATATAATAGGCAGAGCTATTTTGGAAGAAAGTTCGGAGTATCCGTCTAAACAGTTAGAGATCGTGACTCAGAAATTCTCCTTCTAACAGCGTCTCTTATGGAAAACCGTGCACTATGAACATATTCACAAAGCTATTCAGATGATGTCATTTGTACATTCGGAAACATCACTTGCACTGGCAAAGTATTAGAAAATTATGAAACTATATTAATAGGGATTAAATATATTTTAATATTTCTATATTTGAAATGATATTTCATCATTAAAATGAGGTTGATCTGTATGTGCTTATACGAAAAGATATTTAAGACATTAAAATTTAATTGACAAAATGTCTGCAATATGATTCCTTTTAAGCTTTTTTTAAAAAAAATCCCAATGCTTTTGTACAAAAGAGACTTCTAAAAAGAAGTACCAATTGAAAGCAGTAGGTCGATGGGGAGAGGCGTGAAGGGGACCATTATGTTCAAAACTCTCATGATGAGAGGATATTTCTGTAATTTATGCCTTGTGTAACTTGCCAAATGTTCTCCACAAAGCCCTTCACTCCAAAATTAGCATAAGTTTTTCCCATAGCCTCTAGTCAAGCTAAGACTATTCCAGCAAGGTGGTGGAGGGAGGGCAGGAGGGATAAGGTTGTGCGTTTCCCTCGGACCACTCCCTTGGTGCAGAAGTTATGGATTTGTGTTAACATCCATTGATAACTTTCTTTTGCCTTATTGGCTACAAAGCAAAAATTTTTTCTGCCTGATTTAGTTATAGAGACATGTCTACCAAAAGATGAAGCAAGAGTATCTAAACAAAGGGTTAACTTTGAGCAGGGATTTTTCAGGTGGTTCAAAGGTTTCTTCAGTCCAAAGATACTGGTTCTTTCCTGGCAAGAGCAAGTTACTTAGGTATATTTCACCTAAGAATAGCGATCACATTCTACCGTCTGACCTATTTCCAACTGTCTTAGTTTTATCTGGTGGTGCTGGCTGTTCCAAAAATTCACTGTAATAGTAGATTTTTAATAAATGCAGATCAAATGTTGTATTCACCTTTGTATCTCCAGGGCCTCGTAGGTGCACAACAAATATTTGTTGAATGTGTGTTAACGAAAAACTGAATGAATGAGGAGAGGTGGATCATAGAACCTTAAAAAACTTATTTGTGGAGTATGATTATATAAATATACATATCAGCTCATATATAACTACAGGCATATTAGCTTAATGTGTTAAGTGAACTGTATATGGTTTGTTCCATATTTATTGTCTTTAAAAAACACGTGTTAAAGAACCCCTTCAGGTGTTGTTAGAGAGAACTCTCTCACTCAGGTGTGTCAGAGGGAGAAGTGTAAAGCAAATTCTCGTTCCCAGAGTGAGTGCACCAGATGAGCAGAACTCCTCACTGCCAGGAGTTATTATACCTTCTAATCATCTCGGATTGGTTACTTTACACTTGATGGATTTCACATTTTAATAATATGAATGTCTCTCAGATTAATCTAATATGCCACATATTTTTCTGTTTTCTCTCATTTGAAAAATTTTAACGAGACAATATTTCCCTTTCCTAAATCAGCACTGGCAAAGAGAAATATGGAAAAAGCAAACAAACACGGTTTCTCACAGTTTTAAGAGGGCCGTGGAAACCACTTAGAAGAGGGGCTGAGTTTGGTTATATTCCTAATGCCTTCTGGTTTTGACATTTTAGGACCACATGTCTACTTCAACTGATGGACAGTACAACCAATTACGCCAATAATTGCTTAGTAGATTAAAATCTACATAAAAAGCTTCCTTCTTACCAGGTATTTTTGGCCCCAAGGAACCACTCTCAGGTGTTCATTGTAATGATGGGCCAGCAGAGGAGCAGTTTTCTACCTAGAAACCAGTGAGGAGTTTTCTCAGTGAGGATGTAGCTCTCTATGGTGGATAGACCAAAGTTCTGTCATTTAGAAGGCTCTGGATTTTAATTCAAGGTTCACTTCTTATTAGGTATTTGGCATCTGGGCTTTGATTTCTTGTCCTATAAAATGGAGATAACACAACTCATAGAGTTACTATGAGCATTTACAGAACCCAAAGAAGCTTTGAAGATCACAGGACTATGAGTGTTAATTTTAAGACTTGTGCTCTTGTTCTCAGCACTGCTTGGGCTGCGAGAACGCACGATGACCAACAATCCGACAGTAGAGCCACAACTAGCCCACCTGGCCAGCAGAATCATGGAAAGGGCCAGCCTGAACGACTTTCCTCGTTAGTTTAGCTTGGATCCGACCAGCCCATAAACAAACCCATTTCTCTCTGCAATATTGAGATTCATCTGAAAACATTAACAATATATCAGTGACAGAGTTTAGTTCTGAGAAACTCAATAAAGACCTTTTACTGTAGCTCCATGGAAAAGTCTTCAAGGCTCTTTTTATCAAGGACCAGAATCCAGGTACTCACTTGGTGTAACCGTTCTAGAATTTTCTTGTCCTTTTTAAGTAATCCCTAAAAATTATCCATCAAGTTGTTTTGGTCCATGTGGTTATATTTTTAAGATATATCCCAAGCTAAGGCTTAAGATAAAGAAAGAAATAATCTTGAATTAAAGTTATTTGAGAAGTCATGTAGTTGAGTAGCACAGAAAATTGAATATTTAAAATGAGTATTTATTTGAGACAATAATAATTGAAATGGCCAATGGTTCTAATTATTACTTATTGATTATTAAAAATATTGATTGAACTTTAATAAGTATTATATTTAGGGCTAGTCCTTAATTAAGTGAAATGATACAAGCAATAAATATATAATTACATTTCTATTAATTTATAACAATTGTATTTTTTTAGGTGTGTTTCATTTAACAAGATAGAGACAAATTAACGTTATGAAGCAATATTCCTAATATTGACAATAGATATTCACTATTACGTGTTATTATAATAGTAAGATTTGGACTATATGTGTAATGATTACTTGATTTGGAATTTGCTAGAAAGTAATGAGACTCACCTTTTTAAACAATGAATGCCACCTGAGTGTTTAAACTTATTGGATGTTGTCTATAGCTGGTCTAGTTTTAGCATAATCTTTTAGGAATATGTTCTCACAATTGAGCCCTTAAAAATGCACAGTACCTTTTTTCCCTTGGCCAATAAACCCATGTAACTTTAATAACTGCTAATCCTTGCATAGCAATATAGAATATATGAAGTACTTTAAAAATTCTTAATTAAAACATTGTCATGTAAACTTTAATCAAAACATAGCATTATGCATAACGGATATAACACAACCAAAATAAATGCCTCCAATAAAATATATCATGCTCTAGTAATTCAAAAGTATTTTATGCTACTCTTATGAAATTTGGCCTTGTTTTGTTTATTTATACATATGCATGTATACATACATAACAACATAATATATTTATTGTGTTACTTATATTCTCAACCTCTTTTAACTCTAAGCTCATTTAGAGAACCAGACTTAACTCAGCTTGGCAACTGTGTTGTTTCTAGAACAGTGTTTTCCAAATAATTAGAGTTGCATAAATATCTCTTGAGTTGAATATATGATTCAAAGTATTTAAGATAGGAAGCTGCACATGGTGACAAAGGAGAGGTAAGCACAAGCTACTTTTTAATAGGTGCCTAAGTACATGTGTCTTTCATGGGTAGATTTTATTTTTATTCCTTTAACATCATAATCACATCTGAGGCAAATCTGAAGGCATGCTTTCTAATGGCGACCCTGATTCATTTCCAACAGTTTGTGTGTGTGTGTGTGTGTGTGTGTGTGTGTGTGTGTGGTGTGTCTGTGTACATCTATAAAATGCAACTGCTCTGCTGGTTTCTGCTAATGAGGACTCTGAACACAGAAGTATTTCTATAAATCAAACGGGAGAGTGATTTATTTGGAATTCATGCCTTGTTTTGATTCTTTTCCTCTAATGTCTAAGGCATTACCTTGTGAAAGATGCTGTTTCCTCCCATTGCTTGTCAGACACTCTCATGAGACTGAACTCTGTGATGACTGCTTGAGAGAAAGTTTCTCAAAAGTAAGGAATGTGTGTGTAAAAGAGAGTAGGGAGAGGGTGGAGAGGAAAAGAGAACCTATCTAGTAGAATCTTTGCAATTGAATGGAAGATTCTCTTTGTTCATGTAAAAATACGTAATTCGGTAAAACCTTAGAATTACATATACTTTTTTTTTTGTTTTTGGTGAGGAAGATTGGTCCTGAGCTAACATCTGTACCAATCCTCCTCTTCTGGCTTGAGGAAGATTGTCCTTGAGCTAACATCCATGCCAGTCTTCCTCTATTTTGTATATGGGATGCCGCCATGGCATGGCCTGACGAGCCTTGCGTAGGTCCGTGCCCGGGATGGGAAACTGTGAACCCTGAGCTGCCAAAGTGGAACACATGAACTTAACCACTACACCACTGGGCCAGCCCCTACACTTTTTGATATTATAGGCGCTTATCTGAGAAGAAGAAACACAACCAGTCATAAGGCTGACTTAGGTCAAGATCCTCAGTAATTAAGTTGAGTTGAAAAAGCCTTTCTGTTTTCTTATTGCGTAGAACAGCATTTCATAAACGACCATTTATTTCAGTCACAGAATCTGAACATGCACATGTTTTCATGTTATCTGCCCAGTAGGAAGGTGATTACTATAAAACTGAAGAAGAAGCAAATAGAGTGATTATAAAATGTATCACGTTCTTTACAAGATGAATAATATACACATTGAAAGTCACCCAGAAGGAGAGGACGGTGTTAGCACTAATCTTGGTGGACAGATTAGATTATTTGCCGAAGAGTGAAAATAGCAATTGAGACTTAATGCAATATACTCACACCTTCTTCACAAACAACATCTAAATGTTATTATTAAATATCTGCTCACCTCTATTTGGCCAGCTTTTTATCCAATTATATATAATTCTAGTTGTTTTCACCACTGAAGACTACAGAGCATTTTGAAAAGGCCCTTAAAAAAGAAGCTATAAGCAACCCGACATTAGGTACAACATTGTTCCATGTTTCAATTCCTGTAGAATAACATCAAGGCCCCAAAATAGGACAAGTCCCTTTAATGCACAAAATAAACAGACATGGGAACCTTTTCCTAGTAAAAGCCGTGGTTCAGCTACACTTGCTGAAACCAAATAAACAATTTCGAATTGACACTCAGACAGAAATGTGTATAAATTATTCAGAATGAAATGTTCAAGTAATATTAACCTAAAGGTATAGTCATCAATTTTGTCCTGACGGATGGCATTGGGTAGTTAGTATTCAAGTGTTACTACATAAATAAAATTGATTTATTCTAACTGAGAAGACTGAGAAAAATTTTTATCAGGATGCCCAAATTCTGTTCCTTCTGGCTTGATCAATCACCTTCCTACTGAACTGTGCATCGTTTTCTTGCAAAATTCTTAGCTGAGAAATTGGGCTAAGGCAAAATGAATAAAACATTTGCTGCAGTGTTAGACTAATGACCCTTAAGTGCTTTTAAAAAAATGAGCAGCAATGACTGCTTCCCTTATGAACAGATTCTGGCTCTCTCTCTCTCTCACTCTCTTTTTCTTAGAAAGAAAATAATTAAGTCTTGAGTTGGCTGACTGTTTTGGAGGTAAATGTGATGAGAGGGTGAAAAGATCAATAAAGTCAATCGAAGCATATATGGAGTTACATCCATTTGGTTTCCTTTCTTACTTTCCCCCGATCAGCTTGCTTTTCCCCCACTTTTCAGTCCCATTTTGGGTTGCAGAGTTCTCGTTTGTAATAATCATCTTCATATTTCCTTTTACTGTTTTCATAACGCTATTGTGTTATCATAAAGACATTGATCAAAAGGTGACAGGCAAGACAGAAAGCTATTTACTTTGCGAAAGTAGGAGGGATCTCTGACAGGGCTGCATGGTTAAAATCTGCTTTGGCTGGCATTTGGAATGCATGAACAATTTTTATCTCTCCCTCAGTGGGTCCCTAAAGAGACACAATAGCGGCTCAAGTTTCTGTACCCAAATGTCTTTTAAAAATTTGCATAAAGCAGCAAAGGAAAGACAAATACCTACATGAAACATGTTTCAAAAGGAGCTTGCACAAGGATAATTAAAGAGAAACGCAAAACCTCTGGCTGAATAATGTAGGATTATTTTGAATTAAGCATGTTCTAAACCCACTGAAACAGCACTTGAGGTGAAAATGAAATATTTTGGGATTTAGAAAGGAAGAGAGGTACAGCCACCACGGTATGTGTGTATGTGTGTGTGTATGGTGTATGTGAGTTAGTCAAGAATGTAATTGGTAGATAGCTGCTGGAGATGGAATTGTTCTCTAAGAAAGCAGTCATTTACAAACTAGCGTGGGGTCAGGTAACCTCATTATTCCCTTTGCAGTTCCCATTAGGTCAAAATAGCGGTCTTCCTACCATCACTCTCGCCTTGAGAAGCATGGACTAGTTTTGTCCTTTTAACTTGAGCTTTTTATTCTAAGGAAGGATTACACTCTACATCAGCACTGTTTCTTTTTCATTTCATTGCCATTCTATCTTTAGGGGAAATCAACCTCACGTTTTGTTATTCTTATGTCCCGAAGTAATGTTTCTTAAAAAAAAAAAAGTTGAATCCTTTTCAATAAAGCAGCCCCAGTTTGATGGAACTACCAAAGTAAAAAGAAAAGAAAAAAAAAACTTTGCTATTTGAAAAAGGCACATGGCATTCTAACAGTCAAATCCCTAAGGTCTGATGGTGAAGTCCTTGTTGTATTATTATTCTTAGGCTCCTCTTCTTTCAAATAAAATTGTAAAGGAAATGATTTAAAGTCTAAACGACACTGCTGGCCTAAACGACTTCTATTGCCTAATGCTGAGGCTAAGAAAACGGACACCCTGGTGTACATTTAGCTATCAGTTCTCAGAGTCAGATTCGTCCAAACTGGAAGCATTCATTCACAAGCAGACAGACAGACAGATACACCCTCACACACACCACCAGTCAAATACATTTACACAGCCCTTCAGATGGACCCACTCTCACGTTTTCCCAGGTTCCATTGCCCCACGTTTTTGCCTGTGCACGATTGAGAGAAACATATTACTAGGTATTAAATTGGAGGCATAATAAGACCCTCTAGCTAATAGTAACATAGCAACTGCCACGAACCTTTCCACAGAGCTGCATAAATGTCTTTCAAACACCTGTTTCCTTCTGCCACTTTCTCATTTCATATATCATTATGGTCTAATGATTTTATTATACGGATGAGTCTTTCTGCAGAGGTTGAGTCCAATTTACATATAATGATACCATGGGAGAGGGGAGTCGCGGAGAGAAATGGTGGGATGGAGGTGGCTACCATTTTAGTAATTGACTTACTGAAACCCCCTTCAAAATTCCAAACGATAACAAGCTCCTTTGCTAAAGTTATTACTGACAAAAAAAGTCTTATTTGCTGAAATACATAAAGTATTATCCCATTTGGGTAATAATTTTCCATCATAATTTATCATAAAATGTTAGTTGTATTTTGGTTTCTAAACACAGTTCTTTTTGGAAAAGAGACATTTTAACCAGATATCAAAGTTTCCAGCTGCCAGTGACAGTGGCTATGGGAAAGCTGGGCTTTACAAGGGGGGGGAAAGCCTAAAAATCTGACGTACCTCAGCATTTTGTTTTGAGATTGAAGTTCTTTAAGGAGGAGGAAGGTGAGTGCATCTTCTGTGAGCATGAGAAGGATGAGTTGTTTACTCCAAGGTTTTAATGTTCAATTAAACAAACACACGGATAAATATAAATCAATAAAATCCAAAGAGAAGACTGAGTACCTTTGGTTATTGTCATTGTTTTTGCTCTTATTTTGTCAAGGGAGTGTCCTAAATGAGGATCTGGTGTAGTAAGGACTAGAATAGTGTTCCATGTTTTTAGAGAATAAGATTTTGGCCCCTAACTTGTAAGAAGAAAGTGTACTTGCCTCTCTCACATGGGATGTTTTAAAAATGAAATATCTTTGACATATAATATTGTGTAAATTTAAGGTGTACAATATGTTAATTTAACACATTTATATATTGTAGTATGATTGCCACCAGGAGAAAGGACATCCTGCCATTTGTAACAACTTGGATGGACCTTGAGCACATTGCGCTAAGTGAGATATGTCAGACAGAGAAAGACAAGTACTGTATGATCTCACATGGGATTTTGCAGGTAGGAAGGGTGTGGTGGAGAGACTGGCTGCTGGTAACCTGATCAGTGTCCATTTCAGAGGAAAGCTGACCAGTCACAAATGTTCACTCCCCCACCCTTCCCGCCATGCCACCCCATGCCAAGACTTTCTGCTCTGAAAATATCCTCCTGGTAGACATTACATGACTTTGGTTACATCTTATCTTATTTTAGCTTAATATTTCCCAGAAAGGAATTGTAAAGCTTCTAGTGTTGATTAAATTTAGGAGACATCCTAGTCCTAGCAGCAAAACATTTAGAAATCATCTCCAGGAGCCTCAGTTACTTCTGCATAAGTCTCATTTTTGCCATTGTGTATTGATGCTAACTGGCTTCAATTTTAGAGATGTTTTAAAATCTTGTCCCTAATTACAAAGGCACACACTATTTTGCCTTATATTTTCCAATTTACAGACGCACACAAACTGTTAGAATAGATGAAATAATAAATGGAGTGTTTTGTGAAGGTTGGAGGCAGAAAGAATAACATCAAAAAGCATTGTTGGTGTTCTTTGTGGATCAGGATTCAGTGCAATTTTTTAACCTCCATGTGGCTTCTCCAGTTGAGATCACTTCAGCCTCCCACTGCTCTTTTCTGCATACCCAATTTTGCTGTTAATGGTCTCCAGCTGTAGTTGGCTTACTTTAACAGTTTAGTTTTATGCTCTCATCTCTCATCTTTGAAGTAATTGCAAAGACAATGGAACTTAAGATACTGCTTAAGTGAGTAAAAATGATAAGTTTGTCTCTTGGCTAAGTAGCAGGACACCTACAGCTTCACCTGTTTTTATAAATTGTACAAGGAAGCAGAAAATCCAAGCAGCAATTCTGTAACTCCATCCTTACTTTGCAAAATGCGTATTAAAAGAGAATATCTGACCCTTTATCAATATTATTTAGATCAGACTTGATTATGTGAGTTCCTTTGACAGTCATAAGTTGAATCTAGTCAATGAGTGAGTACAGACACCTAACCCTATTGATGCACAGATGGTCTCAGATATTTCTTTCCATGTTTTAAGATTGTACACCATTGAACATGAAGTTTATGAAACTCCTTTTCCTTTTGTAACCGCTAGAAAGTCAATGACTCTATGAGTTTCTCTTTTATTTATTTGACAGTCATTTATTGAGACTCTATCAGGGGCCAGGGACTATTCTCAATACATATGATACAGAAGTGAACAAGTGGCTCAAGAACTCACCTCTGATCTGGCTTACAAACTATTGAGGGCATGCAATGAACTAATAAAGTGATAAATAAACACAGTGATTTCAGATAATGTTAAATGCTAGGAAGAAAGCAAAACAAGTTGACGTTACAGAAAGTGACTTCCGGGGATGAGGAAGGGCCTACTTTAGAGTGGATGGTCAGTAAAGGTTGTGCTGAGGAAGTGAAACCTCTCTTTGAAAAAGTGACACCGGAATGATGAGAAGGAGGAAGCCAAGTGGAAATCAGAAGAAAGAAATTGAGGTGTAGGAAACAGTTACACGCAAAGAGCCTAAAGCAAGAAAAAATGGCGTTAAAAAAATATATATGGTTAGGGCTGGCCTGGTGCCACAGTGATTAGGTTTGCACACTCTGCTTTGGTAGCCTGGGGTTCGCAGGTTCAGATCCTGGGTGTGGACCTGGCACAGCTCCTCAAGCCACGCTGTGGTGGCATCCCACATAAAATAGAGGAAGATTGACACAGATGTTATCTCACTGACTATCTTCCTCAAGCAAAAAGAGGAAGATTGGCAACAGATGTTAGCTCAGGGCCAATCTTCCTCATACACACACACACACACACACACACACACACACAGAGAAATGTATATATATACGGCTTTTGAAGCAAGCTCTTAAGTGGAGAGTGATAGAAAATGAGGTGGAAGAAATAGTCAGGAACCAGATCATGGCTCCTTGAAGTCTTGTTAAGGAATTTGGCATTCTACTTTAGTGGAAATTGGAAGCTATTGGAGCATTTTAAGTAGAAATGTGCTATGATCTGAGTTAATCTGGATAATGTAATGATGACTGCTGAGAGACTGCAGGCTGATGGCAGGCTATTGAAATAGTCTGGGCAAAAGATGATGATAGCTTCAACAACAAATGATGGTAGCACAGAAGGAGAGAAAGTGAATGGATCCTGACATATTTTGGAGTAAGATTCCAGAGGAATTATGGTTGGTTGGGTGGTGGTGCCTTTTACTGAGATGAGGAACACTAGGAGGTAACAGGTTTGGGGATAGGGGAGTGGGATCAACAATCTTATTTTGAAGATGTACGTTTGAGAGCACGCAGATATCTAAGTGGAGATGCCAAGTAAACAAGCATGCATCCAAATCTGGAGTTTGAGAGATAGGTCGAGGTAGACGAATATATTTATAAGTCATTGGCATAAATCTGGGTAGGATGAGATCCTTTTTAAGTTTTCTCTTCACTAATTCCATATCTTTCTTTTTTTCTCTCTATGCCTCGCTTCCCCTATTTGCACTCAAGATCCTCCTGAAAACTCCTTTCACCCATAAAGCTTTTCCTAGTTAAATGGAACCAAAGTGCAAGTGGTAACTCCCATTCAAGTCTTGATGACAATATGGTCACTAGTCATCCCTCAAATACCAAGACGGTAAAGACCAAATACAGGATAATCAGTAATTACCCACATATCACCTCTTAAGATGTTTCAATCAGATATTTATATCCCACTCTGGGCATATTTTCAGTGGTGTCTGTTGCAGTATACGTATGATCCTCGTAGGCAGACACCTGTTTAATTTGCTTTGCAGTCTCATGTGTGTGAGGAAGTGTAATAAATGTTGTTTAATACAGACAATGATAAATGGATCTAAATAAACAGCTTACACTTTCAAAAGGACCTTCAAAATATTTCCTTTATCAAATGTGAAATCCAATTTGTTTTCAATATGCTTTTACTTTGAGTTGTTGATAGTTTCTGTTAAAATTTTGTAAAGTAAGAAGTCTTTCGTTCCCACATTTAGAGGAACAGAATTGTTTTTCGGTTACTTACTAAACAGTCACTTACCTACTTTGTCAAGTAACAACTTATTCCAAATCAGAAGGAAAAAAAAAAGTACTGTAACATTTCTGTATTTTTATGCAGTTTAACAAACTGATAGGGTTTTTTTCATATTTTAAATTTATTAGATATCATTCAATTCTCCCTGTTTTACTGCCCTGCTCTATCTTTGCTGAACATTTCTAATGAACATCATATGGATTGTAATTTTGTAATTAAAAATTAGCAAGCAATATTTCAATATAATACAAGGCACACACCATTTTTAAAGCTTTTCTCTGCCCACCTACTTATTTGCAAGGCTAATCTAATATGGTACCCATGAAGAATGATCAGGCAGTAAAGAATTTAGTACAAATTTCAGCTGAGGTTGTTGATGTGGTAAGAATTAGCTAAGCAAATAGAAACAGATAAAACGTGTCATCTGCAGAAGCATGCATTTCAACCATAGCAGATGATAATGCCACACAAGAGATGGTGCTGGCGGAAGTAAAATTCAGTGAAGCCAGGCCACTCAGTGAAACAAATCATTTGACTTACAAAAAACCAGTCTGCTCTAGAGACTTCCAGAGAGTTCCTGGATCTTAGAAACTTTATGGGACATACAGTATGTAAAACCATCATATTTATTACACATTTTACTTGCAGCTATCATAAGAACACTGGAAATGTTCCACTCTAGCAGTGGAAGGAAATAATATCAGGATAGACATTCTGAAACAGACTTGGAGATATACGGCCTGAAGGCAGCAGACCATTTGAGTTAAGAGGCTGCAGTTGGAGACCTGCTTTTAAATCTTATTGTTTTCCCTTACATAGAAAGAGACACTCTGTACCCTTTAGGACCTCATTGACTCTCTCACTTGCAAGATGAAGGGAATACTAGTACCTGCTTCATGGGACTGTGTGATGGTTAAGTTAGATATTGCAATGAGTTGCTTATCACAGTGCTGCATGCATAGTAAACACATACATTTACTTATTATTATCATCATTAATTATGTTGAATGGGCAATAGAAGAGTCAAGACTTTGAAAATGACCTTAAAGCTACTGAGCTGTGAGAAAATATTAAAAACTCTAGGCAAGAGGAATTTTTTTCTTATATATTGTCAAAATGTTTTTGTTTGATTATTTATTGCAGAGTGCCCACTTGAAGGTTTTCTTCACTGCCACCAAAATTATGCATTTGTCCAATTAATGTTTATCCATCCACTCTGTTTGTGAAGAATGATCAGGCATTTACTCCATGCCTAGCCTGTGATAGTGATAATCCAAAAAAGGAACAGAGCAGAGTTTTTCTCATTTAGGAACTCAGAGACATGGAAATAAGTTATTTGAGTAATATGACAAATGACCTAATTCAATATAGACAAAATGTTAAGAGATCACAGAAAGGCAAGTGCTTAATTCTGCAAAGAGAATTAAAGAGAACTTTCCAAGAGAAGTGGTATTTAAGCTGAATAGTGAGGTTTACCAGGTAGACAAGAAGAAAAGACCATTTCTGGTAGAGAAAATATCACACACAAAGGTGAAAATAAAAGAAAGGTATTGGTACCTTCAAAAAACTGCAATCAGTTTGACACAGCTAGAGAGTCAGGTGGGAGAGGAGGAAGGTAAATGTGCAAAGGTAAGCAAGGGCAGGTCTGTGTTATGCTCAAGAGTTTCAACTCTGTCCTGTAGGCAATGCTAAGCCACTGACGGACTTGAGAGACATGATCAGTATCGAGTTTTGGAAAGGGCACCCAGGCCACTGGATAAAGCTCACATTGCAGAGAAAGAGGCAAAGAAAGCAAGGAGACTAGCGAGAGAGTCCAGGTGAGAGCTCGTGAGATTCTACCCCAAGGCTGTGGTAAGAATAGAGAAGTGAGAATTGAGATAAATTTAGAGATGAAATGGACTGGACTTAGTCATTCTTTAGATATGACATTTGAAGGAAAGTGAAGAGTCAAAGACAGTTGCCTTCATTATTAACTACATGGGCAACATGTTCGGGGAAAAATGATTTCATTAAAAATTGCTTTAATCTCATTAATTTTCAACTTGATTTTTGTGCTTTATAATGCATATAATATAGTCAAAGCAATATATATGAATATCCATATAAACATATATTTATTGGGACTGTATGTTCAAAACTTTTTACTAATAATTATGCACAATTAATGAGATTTAGAGATCACGGTCTTGGTAAAACTTTTATGTTTAGATAAAATTGGTGCTATTAAGGGAAACATTTTTCCAATTATGATTCTAAAAGCTATGCAAGATATTTTAAAGAATTACTCTCCATTACTTCAAAAACTTACAGTCTGAAATAGGTATCTCTAACTTCTTACTGTCTTACTTATCTTACTGCCTAATGTAGACAGTAAGGACAGACAGACACTTTTCTCCTTTGCCTATAGCCTGTCTCAACTCTTTATTATAAACCCTAACCTAAACTAACAAAAATGCATTTTTGATTGCCTTTTTTCCCTTCGCTCCACTGTTTTAATAGACAAAGGAGCTGTACATTTGGACTCACAAAGAACTGAACCAATATATAAATTAAAGGAATAAACTATCAATTTATGTACACATTAGCTAGTGGAGTGGGAGAAAGAGACAAGCCTTCACAACATCAATAATATGACTCAGGAAGGTGGGATGGATAGTACTGTGGGGATTCAAGTTGGTAAGTTTAAAAAGAAAAGAGGACATCAGTGAGGAAGACTTAGAGGGAGATGGGTCTCTGATGGTCTACTAAATAGGATTCTGAAGAAAGAGGGAGAGGACTGGCTTAAGCTCGCAAAAGATGAAACCTGTAATCTAGATCTAATCTCCCTCACTCCCACCTCTGTATTTTTCTTTGCCTTCCCTCTTGACTTTTTGCCTTGAATCAACAATCACCTTTTGAATTACCCATTTCAAAAGGAGTCATACTAGAGGTTGTCTGAACCAATGGGAGTTCCTGGGCTCAGTTTGCTGACAAAAGTAATAATAAAAAATAAAAACATGCAACAGAAAAAGGTTCTAAATAGAAGAAAAAAGTGGATGGCGTTGCCAGAAAATAAATAAAGAAGCACTTTCAACTAGACATTGAGAAAAAGGAAAGTGTTAGGCCAAATTATTCAAGAAACTTGAAATCTAGTTCAGGAGCGTAAAGAGAGAGTCAATGAAATACTCAAGAGTTGACTGAGTACGATGGTGCAGAAAAAAAAGCACAGAGAAACTTTGTCTAAATAACTAGATACATGGAAATCCCGACAGAAGAATTCATCAAGGTAATAGACCAGAAATATACATAGTGAACACCCACTCCACAAACTTTTCCCAGAAAGTATGTGTCAGGGTATAAAGGATCCAGTTCCGTCAAACTTCTTTCAAAAGACAAGCCCTGGATAGAAGTGTCTGAGCTACTATGACGTAGAATAAAATCTGCTGAATGGATTCAGTGTGAAGAAAATTCAAGTACCTCTTGACCAAATCAACTAACGTGAGAATGTCAGAAGCAGATGAGCTTATGTATGTATAAATAGACACTTAAGTTCTTAATGCTCACACAAATAAGAACAATATGAGAGAGTTAAGAGAGAAGAAATGTTATAATACTAGGAGCTTATTACTTTTCAGAGTAATACATGGCTTCTGGGAAAAAAAGTTTGAAGAACTCCACTCAATACACTGCTTGGCAAATTTTATCTTTCACTCAGGTCTGCATATAGGGAAATGAAAAAAAAAGGAAAAATCTTATTTTAAGAGGTCATTAGGTATAAACAATATTGGGGGGGGGAGGCATAGCTCTATAGCTTCTGGCAAAGGAGGTAACAAAGGTTAACTTAAGGATTTGGACATCACACTCACAGGAGACAAAACATTTTTCAACCTTAGGCAGCAGACAGGAAGTGCTTCTCTGGTTTCTACAGACTCAATATAAGCGCTGAAGTTGATGCTGCCAAAATCCATGGAGCAACAGAACCACGAGCTTAAAGTGTACGGAACTAACTCTTATTTCAATCACCAATACTGAATTATCTTCCTCTAAAGAAACAAACCAACCAACCCAATATCTCTTCTGATGCTTCTAAGGAAAGCCTTCAAGATCGTATGTCTTAAGGTGAAGAGGTAGTTGGCTGCGCACATTAAAGGCTGCCAGAAGAGTCGTTATGAACTCAAAAAGATGCATCCCTCAAAGGGAGGGTAGACATTTTGTGACAATGAGATATTTCACAACTAAATGCATGAACTCCCTGATTTTTTAACTGGAAGTTTATCTTACCTCTCTCCTGATAGCGACATCAGCCAAGAATTAAATGTCATATTTCTATGAACACGGAGATTGATTTTTAAATTGCCGTCTTTATGAGATATGATTAGCACTTCTATGGAAGCCGAGAGGCACAAACTCAGGTGCAAATTCAAGTGGAAAATGCTGTGCCATTATGCTAAGTGTTGATTCACATCAGATTAGTGATTACAGTGCCACCCGTCCCACCTAATACTGCAGACTATAAATTGGTGGGCAAATTGTCACTGCTTTCTGGGCAAGACTTTCATCTGAAACACACAGGTGGTACCTGGCATCCATTTCAATATGAGCAGGAAATGCTAGGAGTACTAGACATCAGACTGGTAATGAGCCAAATTCTCTCAGTGACTCAACTACTCCCTTACTACCAGTAGACAATATAGAGAAACAGCACTTAGTCTTCCAGTTTACCGTGCTAGCATTTAGAAAGGTTTTCATTTGAGTAAATTGCCTTTTCAGTGTACTGAATTGTACCAGGGAGACGGGGAATAGTGAGCACAGCTTTCCCAAAGCATATAATTGATAATCAGGTGGTAACCAAGACATTAAGAGAATGTGACTCTATTGAAGAGCAACAGAGCCAAGTTGTCACAAAGACTTGGTCCAGTTGCCATGTATTTCCCACCACTGGGAAAAAAGAAGGGACCACATATTTGTTCATTAATTTCTTTACTTCCTCCAAGTGTAGTACTTAAGTATATGGCTCTACAGCTAAACTATCCAGTTTTGCATCCTGGCACTAGTAGGAGCCAAGGCAAGTTATTTATCCTATCTGTGTCTCAGTTTTCTCAACTGTAAAATAGACATAAAAAGTATATTTCTGAAAGAGTAATAGTTAAAGTTAAACTAGTTAAAATATGTAAGTCTCTTAGAGTAAGGGTTTGATAAGTGTTAGCGGTTACTATTCATCAACAAAGATTTATTGTGTTCCAAATGCATATATTCCCTGACAAATAAAATTTAGTCTCTATGAGTCACACTGGATCTACTTTCAGTCATGATATCCATACCTTCCTTCATTTAAGCTTCTTAATATTTAAAAAAAATGTATAAATAAATGAGTTAGACTATCCTTGTATTAACATTATATCTGATCATAATTTGGGAAGGAGAGAGAAGTAATGATGGAATTTTATGGTCAAACGAAAATTTGTCTTATTATTTAGTGTTCCTAAACAGTTGTGACAGTTCCTGATAGCAGTCATATGAGTGAACAACACAGTGCCCTTGTGTTGTTCAATAATAATGATAACTCTGTAGTTAAAGAATCAGGGAGAACTACGAAAATCATCCTCAACCAAGTTCCCCTCCCCCATATATCATATCTTACTTTTGTCCCTTCATTATCTCTATTCTTAGACCTTTGGCCCTGTGCATATCTTTGTCACTGCAATATCAATCAGGATTCTTTCCGTTGTGAGGGGCAGAAAATCCAACTCAAGGAAAGAGAGTTATTGACTTAGGTCCGTGTGAAGGCCAGTGGTTGGGTAGTTCAAGTGTAGCTCAAATGACATCACAAGGACCCAGGCTCTCTACTTCTGTCAACTCTATTCTCCTCCACGTGGGCTTCATTCTCAGGCTTTATGGGGTGGCAAAAATACCTGCCAGCAAATCTAGGCCTACAACCTCCCAGATGTGAGTCTAACCGAAAAGACGGTGTATCTATCTCTCAGCAGTATCAGCAAAAATCCCATTGCCTCTTGTTGGCTGCTTGGACCACATGTCCATTCTGAACCAATCTTGGTCATCAGGGGAAAGGAATCCTTTGGGTGCCAAGTCTGAGTCACCGAGTTGCTCCTGGAGCTGAGAGTGAAATGAATTCCACCTGAAGCACAAAGCCTATGAGACGGGTAAGGAAAATTTACATAGAGGAAAATTAGCGTGTTATCAGCCGATGGGTGAATGGGCAGCAAAAACAACACTGGGTCACTATGCCCATCCTATAGTTTTGATCCCACCAAATCTATTCTCAGAGCTCCCAAATGAGCCTCTTTGCCTCTTGCATGAAATCCAAAGTCTGCATGTGGCATTCAAGGCTTTTGACCATCCTGATTTATTTCTTACCATGCCTCCCCTTGCAGTCCAGGCTCCAGTTTATTTTCAAAATGTCTCCATCTTCTTTTGACTTTTGATTTCCTGTCTTCCCCATCCATTTTGTTGATATCCTTTCTATTATTGAGAGTTCAGCTCAGAGGCTACCTTACAACAAAACACTGAAGTCAGGATTATTATTATTCTCTTCATTTTATAGGTGAGGACATTGAATTACAAAGAGAGTAAAAAACTTGGTTAAGATCTCATTGTCAGTTGTGCCCGAGTTCAGATTCTCCTCAGGTAATCTGGATCCAGAGTCCTTCTTCTTCTTCTTCTTCTTCTTCTTCTTCTTCTGCTTCTGCTTCTGCTTCTTCTGCTTCTGCTTCTGCTTCTGCTTCTTCCTTCCTTCTTTATCCTCCTCCTGCTTCTTCTGCTTCTGCTTCTTCTTCTCCTCCTTCTTTTCTTCTTCTTCTTCTTTTTTGTGAGGCAGGTTGGCCCTGAGCTAACATCTGTTGCCAATCTTCCTCTTTTTGCTTGAGAAAGATTGTCACTGAGCTAACATCTGTGCCAATCTTCCTCTATTATGTGGGATGCCCCACAGCATGGCTTGACAAGCGGTGCTAGGTCCATGCCCAGGATCCAAACCTGCGAACCCTGGGGTGCCGAAGCAGAGCACACAAACCTAACCACTATGCCACTGGGCCGGCCCCCAGAGTACTTCTTAACTGTACCCTCTCACCTATGGAAAGTTAGATGGACACCTGAAGATTTACCCTGATATTCTTTACAAGGACAAGGTATTTCCCGTTGATGTAGTATTTTGTTCCTGTCTTGCCTACAATTTGTAAAATGGGGCACCCAAGCATATTAGTGAGAGCTGCACATAGGTTTTGAAAAATTAACATGTGGTCAATATTTTAAAGTTTCGTCATCTCACTAATTTGAGTTTAAAGATAAAAACTTTGTATAAACATGTGTTGGCTGCTTATTCTTTGTCAAATGTTAGGTATCTAAAGAAAAACAAAACACTGTCCAAAATCTCAAGTGGCTTGTTGTCTCATTAAGGAGAGATCATTGTAACAAATTCAACATCGTTTAGTGTCAGTCTTGCAGTTTGAAGAAGACAGTTGTGTGTGTGTAGTGGGAGTTCCCAACAATGACAACCAAGATTTAAGATGTTTTAATTATTTTAGATGAATGGAAAATTATTATAATATTCTTAAAATTTAGTCATTTTTCCATTCAGCAACTATCTGTTACAGGCACTAGGCAATGCATTGGGTATAAAATGGTGAACAAGGCAGAAATGGTCATTGCTCATGGCACTTATCATGTAGGAGGAGGAGGACATTAAATGAAAACACAGCTGAACCTGTAATTGAACATGTGATGAGAATTGCTATGAAGGAGCAGAATCAAGGGTAGTGATAGAGAATATCAGAGGGGCTGTAAATATGTGGGAGTCATCAGTTCTCTAGGAATTGCTTTCAATCTGTGACCTGAAGAATAGTAGAAAGGAGTCAGTGGGAAGCCTGAGGGGAACATCATTCCACACGAAGGGGTTAAGGTATATAGAGAAATTGCTTATGCAGTAAAGAACTTGGGACGTTCAAGGAAGGCCAGGATCTTCACAACAGGTCCATGTCAGATAAGTGGCTGGAGAGGAGGCTAGTGGGAGAGGAAGAGTTTGAAATATAGGGCCTTGCAGCCATGGGACGAAGTACAGTGGGAAACCATTGACGGTTTGAAGCCGGGAAACACATTCAGGTTTTAGCAAGATGATGCTGCATACCATGAGAGAGGTGGCAAGCCTGCCAATCAGCAGAGAGTTGTCCAGTGGAGGCTGGCCTGGTGGGGGTGGGGAGGTAGAGGTGGAAATGAAGAGAGGTGGACACTTTTGAGAACTATTTGAGAGGCAGTATCAAAAATGACATCCATGTTCTTATTTTTAGTTAGTGTGAAGTTCAAGATACCATGTCCTAAAGATTGTTATTTAGCCAGATCCAGAAGATGTAGGGCGTGTAGTCTGATCCAAGTTAAAGAAATTTCAGAACAAATGTTCACTACTGGATTCCCCTTCTAGTTTTGAATAAAGATCACATGTAAGAACTTCCTGTTGATTCTATTGCTTCTAGAGTAGAAACTAATCTTTCCCAAACAGATCCTTTCCTGCCTCCATGTTGTTTTCCTTATAATTTCAGGCTGAGAACCAGCTGGAGAAACAGGTGCTATCTGTACTGAGAGGTTTCTATTGCAAGTCTTGACATTTACTGACAGTCCATGTATTAGAATGATCTACGGTGCTCCCGCCTTCATGCTCCCTCCAGAAAAACCTATCCCCAGACTTTCTCCAGAAAGGTTAGTTCTGTCCTTTCAAACACTCCATCTGTTATCTCCTGGCTGGTCTCTCTCCGCCTGGTAGGAACAAATATGTGAAACTCATGTTTTAGCACTATTCTGAACTTGTAACCATACATTCTTTGCACAAAGGCTGATCATCATTTCCCATTTCCCTGCTTCTAGAGATAAACACTTGTGGATTTATGTTGCTATGTCTGAGGAATTCTAATTTCATTTTAAGGAGATATTATTGTGATTCAGTACTCTCAAATAACACCTACTTCTTTTATAACCTGTTCTGCCTTTACAAGAGCATAAGATTGTCAGAGAGCAATTAATATTTCCAATATTGTGAAGTTTACAAATCTCTCTCATGTACACTGTTATACTATTGATTATCTCAATAATACTTAGAGGTAGACATTATTATTACCATTGTCACACCAGACAATTGAGACTCAGGGACTAAGTGAACCATCCAGTGTTACACAGCTAAAAATGATGCCGCAGGTCTCAAATTCATGGCCATATCCCATATTTTATTTTTTGTTTTGCTACAGCTACTTATTTACTGTAAGAGGTGAAGAGGTTATATTTTGAGATATTCTGCTGAATTCTATTTGGATATAAAGTTGTTTCTATCAAGGCCTCCAGAAGTATTTATAGCAAGTGCTCTAGTGTTCCAGAGCTGGTCATTCAGAGCATGAGAGACAAGTACTTAATGCCTAGAAGGGTTAGTCTTCTTTGCACCAGAAAACCTCTGTTCCATGAGCAGCAGTCTTAACTCTTCAGGCAACTTATAAATTTGTTTCTTAAGCTACTACAAGAAATAGGAAAAGAAGATAAGCTGTGCACTCCTGGGAACAAAATTCAGAATACAAGCTATTTATAGGGCAAACAGTTTCATCTTCATTTTGCAAAGGCAACAATTTCTATAGCAAATGTCAGAGCCACCCACCCCACTCAAGGGAACACAGAGCCGGTTAGGATAACCTCTGATTTAGGATGCAGAACATTGCTCAGGGAAATCCCATTGACCCTCTTCTGATGGGAGTGTAAATTCTTTTTTGCTATTCATGTTTTCAAAAGCATGCTGCGTGAAAACAAGTAAAGTCTTTGGAAATAAAGCAACATTTTGTAGCAGCTCCATACATTTATGTTGTTATTTCAATAGTTGTTTTAAAATTATTTTAATCTTACAATTTTAGCAATACAGAACTGAGTAGATGAGAGTTCAACTCTGAGATATTGCAGATGAGGCTCATAGAGATGAAATAATCTGCCTGAGGAAGATGGCTGGGCCAGAAGTTGAGTCCAGGCATTCTGAGCTCCCTTTCGTGAAAGGTTAGAGTGTACAGCAATGATGAGCATGCATTAATGGAGGAAAAACACGTGTTATTTCCTCAACCACCAAATAAATGGGCAAACCTGGGTGATCTCTTCATTTCTTACTTTTTAAGATTTTATATATAATCCAGTTTGGATCTCCCTGCAAGTGTCCAAGTTAGATTAAGATGAAATGTTTTTAGATCAGTCAAGACTACTTCAGGAAAGTTCACCTGGGCTAGAGTCAAGCATAATATTCTAATGAGGGCTACTGATTGTCATTTGTTGTGATGGTTAGTTTTTTTGTGTCAGTTTGACTGGGCCATAATAGCCATTTATGTATTCGGACTAATCTAGGGATTTCTGTGAGGGTTTTTTCTGTGGATTTGGTTATCTATCTATCTATCTATCTATCTAGTGATGTATTCTATGGTTCTCTTCCTCTGGAAACATTGACTGATAAAGATGTTGGTACTAAGAGTGCTTCTAGAGGAACAGAATGTTAAGGATGAGTTTTCTGAAATGGTTCTGCAGTTTATGGAGTTGGTTCTCTAGTTTGATTAGATTTAAAGACAGTAATGACTCTATTTCCAGTGGTAAAGAGAGAACTGATTGTCTATAGAGTGATATGGCAATAGAGATACACAAAGTGTCACCATAAGAACTCCTAATCAAAAACTCATAAAAGGCAAGGTCTGCATGACTGCTGATTCTCTTCAGGATCCATCCCCACCACTCCTCTCTACTTTTAGACCTATAACTTGATTCAAGTCCTGGCAGGCCCCAAAGGGTGAGGTAGAAAGTGATGCCTGTAAGGAGATGCACTCCACTCCAAAAGAACTGCATGATTTTCTAATTTACACAGACAGAAATCTGGGGAATATGTGTAGGAATGGATATTAAGGGTGTGAGATAATGGTGGAAGAAACATTAAGCTGGATCAGGGTGAATTTATTGATATGGGACCACTAGGCAGAGATTCTGAATTTCACGTTGCAGCTTGGGGGGGTTAGAAAGGGCTCTAACAGTTTGGTTGATTGGTTGGCTGAAACATGCACCAAAAGATGGCCCATGGTAAGTAAAGTTGAAATACTGACCTGCCTTGAGTATACTGTAGAGGAAAGAATTCAAAGCCCTAGGGAGGTTGGAATATTAGAGTGGATTTATCATTTAAGAGCTGCTCATACACCATGGGAGGGTCCAGAGGACACACCTTTCACCATGACTGTGAGATATAAACTTGTAAGAGGAGCCCCAAGCATCCTTGAAGTGCTACGTAGTCACTCTTTTCTGTAGATCAGAATTTACAGGGGGAACTGCTGTATCTGAATTGGGAAATCTAAATGCAGTGGGGATAATTGGATCCCAAATGATAGGGGCCAAGTGGCAACATTCAATCACCAAAGACAAGGTGGGCATGGTTTCCATAATGGGCAGCAGAGTCAAAACAGCAATCAGAATAGTCTGACTCGGTGAGCCCTATGGCATTGGCTGGTTGATCATGGTGTTCTTTGAAATGAAATAGATGGCAAGCCTGCTGAATTCTTACTTGATCTGTATAAGTGGAAGAGTTTTAGGTCAAGTGGATTAAAGTCTAACTTGAATAATAAAAGCAGAGAGTCAGGGCCCCTCAAGAAATTCCCAGGCTTGAGCCAGTTTACAGACCCAGCATGCCTTGAATGAAAGAGGATGCCAGGTCCCCTTGAGGAAGGACGCCAGTATACTGCCAAAAATTAATACTTTTAATCTTTCTCCCAGCTTTACCCGAAGAGACTTACAGACTTTTACCAGAGTGACTGTGCATTGGGGAAAAGGAAATAACCAGACTTTCAAGTGTTACTGGACACTAGCTTGGAACTGACACTAACTCCAGGAGACCCAAAATGTCACTGTGACCCATCAGTCAGCGTCGGGGCTTTTGGAAGTCAGATACTCGATGGAGTTTTAGCTCAAATCCATCTCACAGTAGGTCCAGTGGGTCCCTGAATCCGTGTGGTAGTTATTTCCCCAATTCTGGAATGTATAATTGGAGTAGACATACTTAGCAACTGCCGGAATCCCCACATTGGCTCCCTGACCTATGGAATGAGAGCTATTATGGTGGGAAAGGCCAAGTGAAGCCATTAGAACTGCTTCTTCCTAGGAAAATAGTAAACCAAAAGCACTGTTGTATCCCTGGAGGGATTGCAGAAGTTAGTACCGTCATCAAGAAGTTGAAGGATGCAGGGCTGGTGATTCCCACCACATCCCCTTTCAGTTTGCCTATTTGGCCTGTGCAGAAGGGAGGTGGATCTTGGAGAATGACAGTGGATTATCATAAATTTAACCAGGTGGTGACTCCAATTATAGCTGCTTCAGCAGATATGGTTTCATTGCTTGAGCAAGGTTACCACACCTCTGGTACTTAGTATGCAGCTATTGATCTGCAAATGCTTTTTTCTCCATACCCATTAGTAAAGACCACCAGAAGCAGTTTGCATTTAACAAGCAAGGCCAGCAATACGCTTTCACTTTCTTACCTCAGAGGTATCTGCTCGCCAGGTTTATGTCACAATTTAGTTTGCAGGGATCTTCATCGCCTTTGCGTTCCACAAGATATCACATTGGTCTATTACGTTGATGACATTATGCTGGTTGGACCTAATGAGCAAGAAATAGCAACTATTCTAGATTTATTGGTAAGACATTAGTGTGTCAGAGGGTGAGAAGTAAGTCTGACAGAAATTCAGGGGCCTTCTACCTCAGTGAAACTTTAGTGGTCCAGTGACATGGGGGATGTTGAGACATCTGCTCCAGGGTGAAGGAAAGTTGTTGCATCTTATCCCTCTTCAAGCCCAAAAAGTGGCACAATGCCTCGTGGGCTTTTTTGTATCTTGGAGGCAACACGTTCCTTGTTTGGGAGTGCTACTCTGGCCCATTTACCGAGGAACATGAAAAGCTGTTAGTTTTAAGTTGGGTCCAGAATAATAGAAGACTCTACAACAGGTCCAGTCTGCTGTACAAGCTGCTTCACCACTTGGACCAACAGATCCAATCAATGGTGTTTGAGCTGGGAGTGCCAGATAGGGATGCTCTTTGGAGACTTTGGCAGCTTCCTATGCCCTAAATCATCATCCCATATGTGGTGCTGTTTCTCCTATAGCCAGGATTCAGGAGTCCCCGGATTCAAGGGGTGGAAATGGGCGTGGCACCACTGATTATAATTCCTCATGAGCCACTAGCAAAATTTTTGCTTCCTGTCCCTATGACCTTATGCTCTGGTGGTCTAGAGGTCTTAGTTTCAAAAGGAGGAATGCTTCCACCAGGAGACACAACAGTGATTCCATTGAACTGGAAATTAAAACTGCCGCTGGCAGGGGAACTTTGGGTTCCTCATGTCTCTGGATCAATGGGCAAAGAAGTATATCCATTCATGTACTGTTGGCTGAGGGACTGATCGTGATTACTCAAGGGAAATTGGGCTGTTATTCCACAATGGAGGTAAAGAAGAGTATGATATGCATGTCTGGAATACAGGAAATCCCTTAGGGCATATCTTAATACTTCCATGCCCTATGATTAAAATGAAAGGAAAACTACAACAATTCAATTCAAACAGTCTGCCCTACAGATTTTGGACTTGTCAGTCCCTAAAACCACATGAACTAATTCCTTAAAATAACTCTGAATCTATGTATATTTCTCTATATATTTGTATTATATTTATATATAGTTTATATATTATACATAAATATAAATATTTATATATAAATCTCTCTCTCTCCACACACACACTCACACATACTGTTGGTACTTTTTCTCTGGAGAATTCTGATACGATATAAATTATAACTCCAAAATTAATTACCCTTTCCCTTTTTTTTTACATTTTTGATTACAAAAAATAATGCTTGCTTATTTAAAAAAGTTCAACAATACAGAGTTGTAGAAGAAAATGTTAATACCCTTCACTCCCGCTCCTTTGTTGTCTATCCTTCCATACCTTTCTCCACAAAATAGACACACATACACAAATGCATGCTCATATTCACGTCTAGAATTTATTTTATTTTTCAAAGGTGATTACGCTCTACATAATACTCTGTTATTTGTTGTTTTTTTCAATTAAGTAATACATTATATAACCACCTCTAAGTAAATACTTACAGAACCAATTTTAAAATTGTTGCATGCAAGTCACTATATTTACCATAACTTAATCAAGCATTTCTTTATTGATGGCCTTTTGAGTTGTTTTACTAATTTTTGCCACTTCAAATAATATTGCATTAAACTTGTATTTTCAAGTTTATGTACTCTTTTTTTTTTTGAGGAAGATTAGCCCTGAGCTAACATCTGCTGCCAATCCTCCTCTTTTTGCTGAGGAAGGCTGACCCTGAGCTAACATCCATGCCCATCCTCCTCTACTTATACGTGGGACTCCTACCACAGCATGGCTTTTGCCAAGCAGTGCCATGTCCGCACCCAGGATCTGAACCGGCAAACCCCAGGCTGTCAAAGCGGGACATGTGAACTTAACCGCTGCACCACCAGGCCGGCCCCCAAGTTTATGCACTCTTGTTTTTATTTTTGTATATTTTCAAGATTGGGATTTCTAGGTTCAAGGGTACAAACGTTTAAAATTTTAATTTATATTTATAGATTACTTTTATAAAGATTGTGGGGGTTCATTGTTCTGCCAGCAAAGTATATAGCCCTATATCCTCACCAGCACTGGATGTTAGTTTTCAATGTTACGAATAAAAATTGAGATCCATTTATATTATATTTTGAGTTATTTCCTTATTACTAAAATGATTGACTGTATTTCATGTGGTTAGAAGCTGGCCGACATTTCTTTTTCTATCACTTGCTTCTTCATTTTCTTTGTCTGTTTTTTTACAGCATTACTTTCCTTTTTGTTTTTAAAAACCATCTCCAAGAGACTTTCATCTTTACGGAATATGGCCTTTCAATTTATATAATGTGTCCATTAGCATGAAGGAGTCAGGTCAATGTTTACATAGATCTTCGCAGTTTAATTGTACTGACACCATCCTCCCACACCTAGTGAGAAACAAAAGGACAGCAGGAAGGTGATGATGTGGTGGACCTTGAAATTTCTGTTGCTGGCACAGCAACTAAAGAAATTCTAAAGAAAAATCATCTTGTCATCTTCCTCAAACTAGAAATGTATTTAGACTGCAATAGAGATCTAATGCCCAGCTTGCAGAATTGCAGAATTTTCCAATTTGGTGTTGCTCCAGGTTAAAAAACATACCAGCTGAAAAATGTGAATTGGAATCATTTGCCACCCGTTCCTAATATAATGACTGATTTCCCACTCTGGATTCAGCGAGCTGCAGGCAGTGGGTTTGAACTGAGTCCAGGTGGACGGGGGCCAGACATATTAAATTTAAGGCCTCTATTGCACAACTCCCTACAGAAATTGTGCAAATAATGTAGCTGAAGTGCTTTCTGCGTGCTGCGTAACCCAACTCTTTTGGCAACCTGATTAATTCCTTGCCCTTTTCTATAGTATACACGGTTAGGAAATATACCAAAAGGTGACAGAAACCATAATAGAATCTGTCAAGTATTACATTCAAGATGTTATCCTCTTCATTTTCAGTTTAGAATTTTTCTTTTCAAAAAAGGCCTTATGAAGCTAGGCTATAATAATTACCCCTCAGTGCTACTTTCCTTTTGTTGATACTGCTAATGTCAGTAACGTGTAAGTCCAACCCTGGAGCTGATGGTTGTTCTACGTTTATGCTCTATTCTACAGAGCTAAATATAAATGTACACCCAGGATTGTTAAAAACTAGCCTAATTAATGCACAACAGCTTTGAGTTGTACCACTTTAAATTGGACCACCCTGCCAACACGTATTTCTCTGTTTTATGTGAGTGTGTACACACAGTCTTCAGAGACTGAACTTTCATGCACCCGCATCCTGATTTTTGTGCCTTTTCTCAAAAGGAGGCTGTGAGACAAGGCTAACTTTTGAGTGTAAATAACGAGCTGTATTTAATCCAAGCTTTGTGGTAAGCCCAGTTTTAGTCTTCACGAAGTTGGAGGTGTTGATGTTGTCAAGGTTCCAACGAGAAAGTAATGCCAAGAATGACATTCCAAATTCTCCCCAAGTCATCCAGAACTAAGGCCTGTCAAAAGGAACTAATGTGTTAAGTAGGTACTATTTTTTTCTTCCAAATGGAAACATTTTAGAGGTGACTTCTATCCTATTCTTTTTCATTTGTAAATTCTTTTCAAATTGTACACTAGGAACCAAGGGATAGTTCGATATCTGGCAAATTAATTCTAACATATGACTCGGAAGTCAATTTGGCAAAAACAGGGGCACAGTGACTTGCTGCATTACAGATCAGGGGTAGCGAGCACCTGAGAAATTCAAGTGAGAATTGTATTACAAGTGTTGGGAGAACTTAGCACCATTGGAAGCTGAAGAAATGAATCAAAATGGATTTTATTAGGCAACCTATAGTCAGAGCTCAATTTCGCTTTTCTTTTCTAGATTTGGATTGCTAAATGTTTCCTGAGAAGCAGACAACTTGGTTTAAATGAGACTGAACAAACTCAGCTCCAGGAATTAGTAACCAATTTGCTTTTGAGTGTCATATTTCATGTTACACTTAACAGGTATCACATGTTCTGAGTTGGTCTTTCCTGTATGTTGACATTGGCTTAGGGGGAAAAGGAATTCAAATAATAAAGCACTGTGATACTTAGA
Organism: Equus caballus; assembly: GCF_041296265.1. Lineage (NCBI taxonomy): Eukaryota > Metazoa > Chordata > Mammalia > Perissodactyla > Equidae > Equus > Equus caballus. The sequence continues at coordinate 65,553,662 of NC_091697.1, forward strand.
GATTGTATCTATAAACCATGCCTCACTATAACATCAGTGTATGTTTGGGATATAATTATGTAACATGCCATAAACTATTTGTGTGTGTATGTGTCATTCATGTCTAAAAATACTCTTTTGGGCAGCAGTCTGGTTGCTGATCTGCTGACCTAAGGAAAAACATCTGGCAATTAAATGGAGAAAATTGTAGGGTTAATTGATATGGGAAGACTAATAGGATTCTGGCTGTGCTTGGGATCAGAATGTGACCTCTGAGATATCATGAATTGGAAACAGGAAAACATTTTAGATCTTGCACTTGAAAAAATATTTGAAGCGGCACCACATGCCAGTGTTGATCAGTGTCAAAATGTATTATTCCACTTCTTACTCATAGACAAGAGGTAAATCAATGAAAATGTTTGCTCTTTTATTGTGGACTGAATTGGGTCCTCCCCAAAATTGTTGAAGCCTAAACTCCCCAAGTGACTGTATTTGGAGAGAGGGTTTTTAAGGAGGTAATTAAGGTTAAATGAAGCTGTAAGGGTGGGGCCCTAATCAAATTCAACTGGTGTCCTTATACGGAAAGGAAGAGATGCTAGGGATGCACATGCGGAGAAAAGGCCATGTGAGGTCTCAGAGAGAAGGCAGCCACGTATGCGCCAAGGATAGAGGCCTCAGGAGAACCTCACCCTGCCAGCATCTTGACCTTGGACTTCCAGCCTTTTGAACTGTGAGAAAATAAATTTCTGTCATTTAAGCCAAGCAGTCTGTTGTATTTTGTTATGACAGCCATAGCAGACAAATGTAACTTTTTTCTAGTTGCCTGAAAATTTGGTCTAAGGCACTATAGGTAAACAAAATATATGGGAGTATCTGTGGTGCCAAAACAGTCATCTTGTATTGTTGTGGGTTTTCTAGGGGCAAACACAGCTCTAGCAACCGGCTAGAAATTCATTTGATAGTGTCCAAAGTGGCCATAAAATTGTCAGAGTAAGTGGAGTGGACATCTCTTGATTTTCTTGCCCACATTTACACCTTCTTCTCCTCTAACATCACCATGGCTTTCCTGTGAGGAATAACCCTTCCCTCCCCTTAGTCCACATGGGCTGGGTGTGGCTGACCCCACCCCATGGCTCTGAGTTGGGCAGGTTACTCAGACTTGGACAGCAAGAGTATAGTTGCCCCTTGCCAGAACGATTATTCAGGAGCGGATGTGTGACACTCACAGCCATGTAGCATCAGCCCACACACTTCTGCTGGAACTCCTGGGAAAGACAAGCACTTTCTGCTGGATTTACTAAGATGATAGAATGTAAGCCTGGAGCTGCTGGTGGCCATTTCTTAGAGAATCGAGTCAAAACAGAGGAAGCCCAAGTCAAGAGGAGAAAGGTATATTTCTGATAGCACTCTTAGAGAAGCGAGATCGAGCCATCCCCAGGCCTAAACTTGAACTTTCCCATCACTGGAGCCAGTAATCTGTAATAACCTGTTTGAGTTGGGTTTCTGGCTCTGCCAGCCAAAAGAGACATTTTGGTTATCATTGTGGCTGAAGATTAAAAGGGAGATTTAAAGTTCTGACTCAAATACCCTTGCCCTTCTTCCAACTCATCCAAACTTTCATTAAGCTTTTATTAAGGTTGATTTCAGGTTCCACATTCTTCGTGGATGCCCGCCTCTTCTGGTCTCTCACCTCCTGGTACAACTCTTGAGATGCCCAGCATATGTTACCTTGCCCTGTTATTTTGTGTGTGTGTGTGTAAGTCCTAAAAACCACAACATAGAGTCTTGGAAGAAAAGTAACTCAGAAAATCACTAACGAGGCTATTCTCTTTGGGTCAATGGGTTGGTCGGTTGAGGAGATGGAAAGGGAAGGCTATCACTGGACTGCAGAGGGTATCCTCAGGGCCTACGTGAGCTAGACAGCAATGGAAGCAAAGACATTAGAGGCAGATATCCACAAGATGTGCAGAAAATAGAGTGGGGTGGTGGTGGTGGAACACAGGTAGTCAATTATCCGGATGTGGGATAGGGGACAGCAGGAGTTGAAGGTTTATTTTTGAGGAATAGGTTTGTTTGTGGTTCACTAATTGTAGTGGGTTGGATAGTGTCCCCCTAAAATTCACGTCCGCCTGGAACCTCAGAATGTGACCTTATTTGGAAATAGGGTCTTTCTAGATATAATTAGCTAAGGATCTCAAGATGAAATTATCCTGGATTTAAATGAGCTCTAAATCCAATGACTGGTGTGCTTATGAGAGAGGAGAGGACACAGAAGCTCAGGGATGACAGCCATAGGAAGAGAGAGGCATAGATTGGGGTTGTGCTTGGCTACTAGCCAAGGAACACCAAGAGCCACCAGGAATTGGAAGATGCAAGGAAGGATTCTCTCCTACAGCCTTTGGAAGGAACACCGCCTTGCCCATACCCTGATTTTGGACTTCTGGCCTCCATACTGTGAGAAAATAAATTCCTATTGTTTTAAGGGCCAGCCTTGGTAGTCTAGTGGTTAAGATTAGCACTCTCATCACTGAAGCCCAGGTTCATTTCTTGGTCAAGGAACCATGCCACCCATCTGTTGATTGTCATACTGTGGTGGCTGCATGTTGCTGTGATGCTGAAAGCTACACCACCAGTATTTCAAATACCAGCAGGATCACCCATGGTGGACAGGTTTCAGTGGAGCTTCCACCTGGCCACCCACTTCCAAAAAAATTGCCCATGGAAACCCTATGAATAACAGGAAGGCCTTGTCTGATATAGCACCGGAAGGTGAGAGGATGGTGCAAAAAGACTGGACAGGGTTCCACTCTGCTGTACACAGTGTAGCTAGGAGTCAGAGTTGACTTGATGGCACTAACAACAAATTGTTTTAAGGCATTAAATTTTTGGTAATTTGGTTATGGCATCCATCGGGACCTAGTACACTAATGAGTCTGTAAGTAAGGGAAAGTGGGAAGAAAGTTGAAAACCCTAAGAGATGACTTTGTTAGAAAAGGTAGAGTTCATGTTCAACTTCATTAGCATTGAGATCACAAAGAACAGTGCTATCCCCATGTAAGTTCTAACTCGTGCCTTTAATCCTAATTAATCAGATGCTGACAAGCCGTGTATATTGTCTGCTGCCATTCCCTGTCAGGAAACGCAGAGATTTGCTCTGCTTTTTGCACTTTTTTTCAGAAGGGGAACGGGTCGAAAAACAGGGAGCATGATGATTTTACTATGGATATTCTGTAGTGTGCTCTGGCATTGTGACAACTTGGCCATCTGCTGTGTGGAGGTAGTCCAGCTCCATCAAAGAAACAATATAATTTCTGTCACTTCTTAGAAAAGCATCCTTGTAACACAACAGTCATTCAGCAGGTTCATTGTGTGGCAGAATAAATGTTCATGACTAGGGTCACCATCCGTCCCAGTCTGCCTTCGACAGGCGCGATTTAGGGGCGCTGTCCCAGCCTAATTAATCATAGTTCTTCCCTTTTCTTTGAAAAGTGCCTGTTTGGGTGATAAATTATATAGCAATCTTAGTTATGACACAATCCTTCATTTTTTAAAAAAAAGCTCTGAAACTTTGCAAATTGATTTACTTTCCTTTTCTTGCCAACCCCACAAGATTACTTAGCCACAATGTTTTGGAAACAGAGATTAATATTTTTGAAGGAATTTTGCTCCGGAATGAGAAAAGGGAGGCTTGTAATTGATTTGTTTCCTAAAGACTAGTTGCCTCCCCCTGCCTCCCGCCCCCTCGCCCCCCCAGGTTCCTCCCCTACCTGCTTTTGCTTTGGCCATCACAGCAGTGCCTCTATCTAGTAAAAGGAATTTGGCTACTTCAGCAGTGTGACCAACTGCACACAGCCCTGTCTGCAAAGCAGGTGTAAGCTGGCATTCTGCCCGAGCCTGGCCAGACGGCTTCATAAATCCTGCCCTTCCCGCAGCCCCGAATTACTTTTCATGACACAAAGCCAAGCTGTGTTATTCACCTAATGCCCCGATTTACAGTTCCCAAGACAAAAGAACATACAGATAGAGTTTCAGGGCTCTGTTTGCCTTCACGTTTATCTAGAGGTTAGTTTCAGGTCAAGCTCAAGAAACCTGACAAATGGTGGTGAGTAAACCTAAAAATAAATTAAGTGCGAGTGGGAAACTTAAGCATTCCTTGTTCTTGTGCCAAAAGAAAACTCAACCCAATTTACATTCTTTTAATATCTGAAACAAGCAGCTGTTCTCTTATTTGTGGCATTCTGGGGAATTATTATGCTCTCCTTCAGCTCATACGCATATGCATGCATGCGCTTATACAAAAGGCACACACATGTACCCACACACACACACACACGTCTGCACAGTCCCCATTTAAGTGTTTTTTCTTGTGTCTTCAAAGACCTGAGTTACTGGAAGACTTTGCTAGGGGCATGGTGAAAAAAGAACTTATCTGGAAGAGTGCTGCGGTGGCCAGGAGTGACACACAATAACCTGCCAGGCCCAGGAATACTAGGACTTCAAGTACGAAATCTGATCACTCTAAGAACAAGAAAACCAGACCTAGAAATGCAGCTACTTGGAGAGAGACGACTACTCATATAACCCATCCATGAGGGTGAAGGCCAAGCAGGTACCCTGAAGGATGCTTCTTACAGAGGCCTCGGACTGCAGAACAAGCATGTGCTGGCAGCAGCTCGCATCTTCCATGAGTGCTTAGTTTACAAATTAATTTCTTTGTTTGGTTCCGTTTTTAAATGTATTTGCATTTGCAGCTTACCATTTTTACTCAGCTGTATCTTGCTTTAGTCTCCCTGTCTCTCCCTCCCTCTCACCAATCCCACTCTCAGGAAGCATTCAGGTGATCAGATAAATGAGAAATATGATGTAATTAACAATATGGTATTAATTAATGCTTTCTCTTGGCAGGGCTAATGATTTTATAAAAGTAAATACATGGAAGCCTGGCAATGAGTGTCTCTCAAAATCTCTCACTAGTTGAGAGCACCACCAACTGAAAATGCCTCTGCAGAGACCTCAGGATGCCAACAGAGTTTATGGCCAATATGCCTATCCCTGAGTGGCTGCTAAGACAGCCCTTAATTCCCCAGGCCTGGGTAAAGGGTGTTTCTAAGAAAGACAATAGATGACAACAAAAGTTCACCTTCCCTGCTTCAGAAAACTACAAGGACCTTGAGATATATCCTACCACTGTTGGTTTTTTCTAGTTATAATCTTTCTCTGTGATGTAAATTTTCCCCTTCTCCCATTCTTACCATGTACTCACTCCAGCCTCATTTTTCTATTCACAGAATTGGTATAAAAATCTCACTAAGGGGGCCAGCCCAGTGGCATGGTGGTTAAGTTCATGCACTCTGCTTTGGCGGCATGGGGTTTGTGGGTTCGGATCCCAGGTGCAGACCTACACACCACTCATCCAGCCATGCTGTGGTGGCGTCCCACATACAAAGTAGAGGAATATTGGCACAGATATTAGCTCAGGGACAATCTTTCTCAAGCCAAAAAAGGAAGATTGGCAACAGATGTTACCTCAGGGCTAATCTTCCTCATCAAAAAATAAAAATAAAAAAACTCACTAAGACAACTAAGACATTTCTAGAGAATAAACACATTGATCCCATCCAAATTTCATAGTGGGTTTGTGGATTCCAGCTGCCTCTGTTAGAGAGTTACAGAACAAGCCAAAGCTTTTCTCTAAAGACCAAGTCAAGTAAAACCTACCACTGCCAAGCTTTTGATGCAAAAGGAAGTGTGGCAGATGGATATATTCCAGTGACTGGTTTGACAACTCTGCCAAGTGGTTCACGGATAGTGGCATTTGGACAATTGAGGTAAAATGGAGTTTGTTGAATGAATAACTTAGAGAACAGACATGTCCTCCTATGACACTATTAACAGCCACATTTACTTTACCCACATCTTCTTAGCTCTCATTCACCCGTCCTGCACATGCTAATAGGGTCCTACAGCAAGCCCTTTTGTCTCTCCTCCTAATAGCTTCGCTTGTTCCACAAACAGTGCAGGCTAGTAGTGCAGGGATTTCATTCCCCTGGGAGCTACTTTTGGCCAATGGCACTTTGGGGTTGGAGGATAGTGCCCAGTGAGGATGACTGAAATATGGTTTACACGAGCTCCAACAGTCCCTAGCACGAGCTCATCCCCACTGCCCAGGACAGTAACTTGCTCAATAGTGCATCCTTGAATGGCTTCTTTGACTTCCTGTCTCATTTCCCCTCCCCTCCTTCAGGTGCTTCCTGGATCCCTTCACAAATAAAGTTCTTGTATTCAAACCTTTGTCTGGGGTCAGCTTCTGGAGGATCCAACCTAAGAAAGCCCAGCATGAGGATATTTGTGAAAAGGCAAGGTGAGACCATGGGAACTATGTGACTTGTTTGTGAAAAGGTCCCCATAGGGGATTTGGAAATGGCACAGAGGATATTGCCCACAAGTGCCTGAGTAGATGGATGGGGGTTATAGAATGCTCACTTTCAGATCCAAATGTACTAGTAAAAAGTGTAGTGTGTTTTTGTGTGTGTGCATGTGCAAGCGGTGTGTCGGGGGGTGGATTGTGGGGAGAGACTAGGTAAGGACTTCTCATCTTCCATTATTAGGATTATGACTGGGAACACAAAGCATCATTTTGAGATTTGTCTGTGTGTTTGAAAAGGGGGTTGAATGTTATTAATGTATTCCAGGAAGTACTGAACACCAACTTGAAGCTTTTATCACTATTTCTTTGCTCTAATTTCTAAAGCAAAAATGCCTTCTCTCCAAATACTCTATTAAAAGAACATATGAAATTAATGAAACATATCATTACTTTTACAATGGCCAAATTGTAGATTTGTCACAGTACAGAGACAGAAACTCATTAAGCCATTGTGCTTTTGCTTCACATTTTGTAGTGTACTAAAAGAAAGAGAATTTTCCAAACCCACCAAACCTTCTTTTTTCCTATTGTCTCTCTGAAACTTCTTTTATACTTCGAGCTGCAAATCATCTGACTTATCTCTCTATGCTGTAGTATCGGTGGAAAAGAAATTAAGAATAGCTGTGGCTGGAAACAAGAATCTCAATTTGGGGTTGTGAATTTCATGGTTTATTTAACAACTAGGATAGAGTTGACAAGTTTTCCGTCCTTTGAAAGCAGATGCAAAGAGCAGCAGTCTTCTTTATCAACCCGTCAGAGCCTGTCCCTTATGTCTTTCAGGGAAACTGTGAATTATTTATCCCATTGGGTTTGGTCATTTTAGCAAATGTCAGCACAGTTGCTGTGAAGCCAAGCTGATCATTCACTTACATTCTACACTATATTGAACAATGCTGCATCTTTTGAGTGGATGCTATGAATACAGGAAAGGATGATATGAGAAATCAAGTGTGAATCAAGGTAGAATTGGTCAGTTCTCCTTCCAGACTCTATCCCTGCACTAACATGCTGTCAAACTCTTTGAAAGAATAAGAATATCTGCTCACACCTATCCGAACCAATGCTTTTTAGTTGCCTTTTATTTTCAAAGTTAGTCTGCATTAAAAAAGTATTGCACAGGGACAATTTGACATGAATTATTTTTAAATATCTATAGACTTTTTTCACTTTAAAAAAAGCAAACAAAATTTCTCATGAGGCACTTGACAGAAATAGCATCTTTCTGACCTTAATCACGGAGGTTTGTCCTTCTTGTCTTATTCTGGAAAGTCATCTAGGAAATGACTCATTGAGGGAGAGAAATATATTTACTTTGGCACTTTCCCACAGTCTGTGGGTGGCCTTCAGTTACTCTTTGTTTCAGTCAGGGTTCTCCAGAGAAACAGAATGTATATAGAAAGAGGGAGAGGAAGAGAGAGAGATTTAAAGTAATTGGTCCATATGATTGTAGAGGCTGGAAAGTGTTTTACTTAAAGTCAAAATCTGTTTTACTTAAAGTCAACTGATTGTGAATATTAATCACATCTACAACATACCTGCACAGCAACATCTAGACTAGTGTTTGATCATGCAACTGAGCAATATAGCCTAGCCAAGTTGACACATAAAAGTAACCATTATACTCCTCAAGGGAAACCATTGCCTTCAAACCTCATGTTTAATTGGAAGAATATGGTATTTTGAGAGCAAGAGACTTGGATTCAAAATCCAGGTCTGCCACTTAACTGTATGTCCTTGAGCAAGTATATTTTAAGGTGTTGGCATGAATTTTGGATTCAATTTGAGCTGGGACCCAAAAAATGTCATGGCAACTCAGTTAGGATCTTGTTTCTCTCTCTCATATCTCAGCTCCCTTTGCTCTATATTGGCTCTATTCTCATAAGTCTCTCCTGCTGTGATGGGAAGCCATGACAAGCTACAACATTTCAGGTTAAAGGTCAGTTAAAAAGCACCTTTCCACTCTCCCAAGACTTGCCCATCCCCAACCACTTTCTGTGTTCCAGGGCATGAAGTGTGTAGGACACCCGGGCCAGGTCAGATGCTCTATTTCCTGGAGCTGAGCATAGAGCCCCATCCTAACAGATGGACTGAGAGTAGGGAATGGATAGATCCCCAATCAAAATTTGGAGCCTACTTTTCCAAAATGAGGAAATAGATGCTAGGGAGGCAAAAGCAAATGTCCACTGCATGATGATTTTAGTGCTTAATTGTCAGGGTGCTTATCAAGATTTGTTGTGTGTTTATAAAGCCCATGAAGCACAACAGGAAGCAATGAATGACCTTTGCTGTTTTTGATATGCTTCTATTGGTACAAGCTTGGGAGAACTCTGAACTGTGCAAACTTTGTAGCAGTGTGAAAACACTGCTTCCATCTCAGCTCTGAATCTTCCAAGTCTTTCCTTTCCTTACTCACTGTACGTCTTTCTGAGAGGTCTGGGCTTTGAAGTTCAGTCTCTCTCCAATCAAATCAGCTGTCATTGGTCTAGGTAAGTACCCAACTAAATATTCTCAGGCATTGGAGCACACTGTGTTAGGACAGGAATGGACATATACATATTTTAGAAAAACAATATTTCTGATGTATTTTTTAAATGATGAGCTATTAGGGGATTTGTCTTAGGTAGTCTTATCTAAAGATGGCCAGCATCATCTTGGTATATCATTTGTGTGTAATCAACCCATTCTAGAGAGAATGAATTGAACTGATTGGAAGTGAAATTTTGGCAAATTGAAGTGAGAGTAGAAGATAATTTTTAGTCGAAACAGAAATGAAGGGAGTTCCAAGCAGGAAAAAAATGAACCACAAAGGGAATTCTGAAAGTTTCCATAATCAGCTTATCTTGAGCAAAAGAATTAAAAGCAATTCATGGGACAGATTGGCTCTTCAGATGAACTTAGAACACTCACTGCTCTCAGCTCTCTCATTCTTTTAGTTCTAAGCCCAAAGTTTCTCCCTTCTTCTTTCCAACTTCTTTTTCAACACTTTTCTTTATATTCCATTTCTATTAACACTTCTGGGCTCATCAATGCCACCTGTGCTTGTGACTTAATCTCAGTTTGCCTGAGGAAAGACTGAAGCGTGTGTGTGCGCATGTGTGTGTGTTGGTGATAGTGGTGGGGTGATATTAGAAATGTTGGAATTAGAGATTCTGCAAATAGAAATTATTCTATTGGCAGTATTATTTTGAGCACATGGGAGTGGGAAGACATAGTAGGTAAGAATATTCCTAAAAATTAACTATGGCAGTCCAGGCACCCAGCAAAACCTTGTTCCATAACTTTGATTGAGACCGAAAGACTTACGTGTTACTGTTAACATAGAACAGAATGAGTATCAAATTTTTACACCTACATCTAGAGGAAAAGACTGAGGAAATCACCTTTAGAAGAGAGGAAAGACAGTGAGGTGGCAAAAGACAGATCCTAGGAAGTGTTTTAGGATAGCCACAGAAAATCTTTGCCACAGTGTTTCTGAATACTTTTTCAAATCATTCTATTTTGTGCTTTTTCCTCAGTTTTGCAAGTTGAGGACATTTGCATAGTCAAATATTTTTCTCCGCTGTGCCAACAGCTGGTTAGACAGTTGTAGATTACTCCTGCTTCCCGGGCTGCTGGCGTCAGCCCTTAGTGGGTAGGGGAGGCAAGTGCATTGAAATACTGACTCCGAAAAACACTAGAGTTTTGTTAACAAATATTTAGAAGTGGATCGAATTTCAGTCCTCCCAACCTTGGCGGAGTTCCACATACAAGGAACTAAATTAAAATTGAGTATAAATCAAATGAGGGGGAAAGGAAGAAAAACTCTTCAAGGAAAGAACTGTCTAGGTACTATAAGAGTAGTATTTACTTTCTCACCTACATCTTGAATCATATGTGAACAATGATTCATTTAAATAGTGATCTCCCTTTAAAATGTTAGTCTGCTAATAAGCACTTCCAATATTTTATATTTTTCTAAGTATCTCAGGAAGATTTTTTTGTCCATCAATATTGTTACAGGGCACCATTATGAACATGAGCCAACTTGGCCTTGGCACCTTTAATTGGAACAGAGCAGAAAGGTTAGTGTGCTGACAATAGTTGAATTTCACTGTGATTGTGACTGTCATTTAGACATAAAGGCAGAGAAATGTTTTATTTATATCAACAATGATAGCATTTATAGAGTGCTTACTAAGGACTAAGTATTTTTCATACATTATTCCAATCAATGTTTATATCAACTGTCTGAAGTAAGTATAATTATCCCCACTTCTTTGGTTGGAAAAACTGAGGTTCCAGTGGATTAAAGTGACCCAGTTACTAACAGAATTCCACTCCAAGACCTTCTGATTCCAAAGTTCATATTTTTAACACGCATGCTATACTCAAGAGTAGAGCTTGGATAGCACTTTGATTTTTAAACAAATTGACATAGTTATACCCTGATTTGGAGATGAGACTAATAAGTGGCCACTTCAAGGTCGTCACGCTCTTCTTAAGCTGTGGAGTGAGGAATGGAAGTGCATTCATTTTCCAATTCACTTCCATGCAGTATTAGCCAGTTTATTGAGTGTTTTAATTGCAACTTCCCCCAATTGAGCTATAACGACAATTCTGCTTTTCTGTAATGAAATCTTGGTCAGATTTCTTAACTTTCCAGCCCTTTTTGGTTTAAGACATTCTCAGTTGCTGCTTAAACCTCAAACTCAGTCTTGTTCATTTTATAAGATCAGTCTCAAACTCAATTCCAAGCTTGACTTCTTCCCCAATTCCCCAACCTCCACTCACACTCCACCAGGACCAGCCTTCGCTGTGGATATGGTGGCGGAAATTGAGATGAAGGAAGAGACAAGATCTGCCCCTTAGACAATTCCTCTGTATTTTCTCTGGTCGATCTCCCTCCTCTCCTCCCTTTGGACTCTGTCTTTTGTGGGCCACCTTCTTGCCCACTATCAGTGAGCACATGACCCTGCTTATGAGGCCATGGCATGTCAGTATGGAAAGTGTCTCTGGCTTGTTCTAGTTCAGTCTGCTTCTATTTGATACTGGAGGCCATGGTTGATTTGTAGTCCCCCCTGTTTCCTGGAATAATATCCTTCTCCCTAGCCTCCTCTCTTGCTGAAAATCCATCCTTCCCTAAGAGGGATCACTGAGTTGCTTCCTTTGTCTCTGCCAAAGCCAATTAGTATATGCCACAATCCATTTTCTGGGTTGGGTGTCCCTTTGCTTGGCCCAGTAGCCTCATAGATTCTACGTGGTTCCTCCCTTTATTCACCCTAAATTCTCCAATATATGGAGCCATAGGAAGTGCTTGGCTTCCTTTCTGTGTTCTTCTGAGGCCAGCAAAGACTGGAAGGACATCCTCTTTTTTCCAGGCACCTGACATTATGTTTCTTTCAAACTCCCATGCAGTGAGCTACTCCAGCGAGGCCTCATACTGGTAGAAATTCCTGGACCAGGTTTTGTGTTCAATAAGTCTCCAAAATGTTATGAAATAAATTTTATGCCTCTCTTTCTCTTCCCTATGGGGCAGACAACATGGTGGTTACTTAAAATGACAACATGCTAGAAATGGAAACTTCCAAACATCTTTTCCAAGAATATTGTCATCACACTCCATTCTGTTGGCTGCCCCAGGGTAGGCCTGTGGATTCTGCAGCTTAATAAGCACTCATCCAGGGGTGAGGTGCCAGTGTCTCCTTCTTTCAGCACTCTCTTTATGAGTGATTCTTTGGGACTGCTCCCTTCTCCATACACACCTGGTTTCGTAGAGGAAAGCACTTTCCCCACAAACATTAAACTCAAAATCCAACCGTACTCCTCCCTTTCTTAGGTAAACTGGGGTAGGGATGAAGACGATCATATTGGTAGTGGGAACACACCTCTGCTTCTCTCAGTCAGCCTCACAGTTAGAGAACTGCTTCTAACTGCTGGGGGTTCACTGGTGTCTCTCCAAACTTAGATTGTGGGATAACTAGCATCTTTTCCCTCATCTTTGGGCCTTATTCCCAATTAAAAGATAATAGAAAAAATCCAGTTTGATATCTTGTTGCATGTAGATACACTTTTCATTGTGTAATTCAGTTTCTGAGAGTTTAGAAGATTTCCCAATGAATTGATCTCTAAGCCAAAGCGTGGTTATGTCAGACAGGAAATATACCAACTAGATAATTGGCTTAATATGGTACATATTTTAGGGGTGTGTCACTCTTTAAGGAGATAGCAATTTTGGGAGGTAGATGAGCCATGAGGCTAAATTTAACTGTGTCTAAGTTTATTTCGTAATAATCAACAGTCTAATAAGAGTGACGCTAAACAGAGGGTGCCAGGGAGGCATCCCTTTACATTTTCCATTTTTACCCAGGAAGACTTTAAAGCACATCTGTGACTCAAATAGATTTTAGCTCTATTCACTAGTGCAATTTTCAGAGAGTGTGCAAATAGAATCTTTAAGCCAGTTAAATGTGCACTTAAACTTGCGCTTGCTCTTTAATATGCTTAACTCCAACTGAAGTCACTAATGACCCAGGAAAACACGCTAAAGACTACAGCCCTCTGTGCACAATGGCTTTTTCATTGGATTCTCTGTATCACCAATCTAAGACTATTTATCTTGAAGTTTATAAGACTTCAAGGATGGTGTCGACAACACCTTTCAAACATTGTCTTCCACTAATCAAAACCACTGTTTTAAACTGCTGTGTTTCATTGTAGGTTATGAGTGAGTATTCCTCTACTTTCTGCTTATTCAAACTCTTGCTTTCCATTGTGGTACAGGTCATATGTCACCACCACTTCTGTATGGTAAATAGAACCCACTTCTCTGACAAGGTTAGTGAAGTTCAAATGGAAGAGAAAGTATAGAATATTTATTGGAAAAAGTCTTTCATCCCTAGGAGTCACTGCAATTCTTGAAAAAGAAAGATGAACGTGTGTATACCTCCATGGATTTTTGTCCAGTTATTGATGATTTCTTTTAAACATTGCGCTATAGAGAAAAGAATGATGGGATGCAAAACAACTAATCAGAGTTCCTAAAGGCTTCTGGGATGGAGACAGGAAAATAGTAAACTGGTCAAAATACAGGAAAGGAAACTAAAAGGAATAAGAAAACATCAAATGACAGAAGTTACAAAGAAAAAAGAATTATTAATCTTTATTTAAATTGGAGCAGTTTCACACAGACTATAAAAAAAGATAAGACATTAGATAAAATTGCTTTTGATAGAAAAAATGAGAGAAAACAGAAGAAAGAGGTTATTGGATGTAATCAATGCTATTAAAAGTACAGCTAAAATACTTGGAAATTTGAATATTTGTAAGTTTGGACTACAAAGTAAACAAGCAGACAGGAAAAAATGTACCAAGTAATCTTTTTTTTTTAATTCACAGAAAATTAGAGATTTACTCAAATATAGGCAGGGAACAAAAAAGGCGTTGGCATTGAAAACTAAAGAAACAGAAGACAGCAACTCAAGCTGTCTGGGGAGGCTTGGACAGGACGTCAAAGTCTACTCATGTCTACAAATGTATCAGACCGTTGTCTTTGGGAATCCAGGGCTATTCTGGTCTAATGATTCTAATTTTAATTCCAAGAATAATAATATAATATGTTTGAAGAAAATGAATCTGTAACGTAAGAGTACAAAGGAATTATTGAAAATGATGGACAACAGTGAGCTAGAATCTCCAAATTTCAACTGGAAACATACAAAGTGCATTAACCTTTGAACAAAAGAAGGAGGTGGAGGAGGAAGAGGAGAAGGAGAGTGCTTATTTCTGGCAGGCAACTTTCTTAACCCCTAGGGAATATTTTTAAAATTTTTTTCTTTTTTGGTGAAGAAGATTTGCTCTGAGCTAACACCTGTGCCAATCTTCCTCTATTTTGTAGGTGGGTTGCAGCCACAGCATGGCTTGACAAGTAGTGTAGGTCCCCACCCAATATCCAAACCTGTGAACCCAGGCTGCCAAAGTGGAGTACGCTGGCCTTAACCACTATGCCATGGGGCTGGCCCTTTAAATATCTTTTTATCTTAATCTTAAGTTTTTTGTTGTTAGAAAAAAACATTATTTTTATAATATGTCTATTATAGAAAACTTAGAAATAAAGCAAAGTACAGTTTTCTCTCACACGTATAAAAATAATCCTTTCTAAAAGTTCTGCCTTCTGCTTTATTTTCCAAATAATATATGGTAGTTTGCATGTTCTTAAATATTCGGTAAAATTTATTTGAATTATCTAGTCCACTGTTTTTTGGAAATCAGATATTTTTCACTTTTATTTTTAAAAAAGCTATTATTATGAACACTTTTTACTAAGATTTTCATACTCTTCTTTGATTATTTCTAAAAGTTGAATTGCTGAAAGGATGAGAACATTCAAATGTCTTTAAGATTCTTACTTTAGTTTACCACCATTTGCAAAAATCTTAATTTGGGGGCTGATTTAGAAAAATTTTATTCTTTGTTGAGAATTTTCAGAGTAATTTGGACGATGTAAAATAACCATACTATGTATGTAACCCAGACCCCTGCTGATAGTTGCCCTGCCTCATCTGTTTCTTTTCACCCTGAGATGGATGGGTTGATTAGCATCTTTTGGACAGTCTGTCCATCAGCAAGCATTCCTTCCCAGAGAAGGAGGTGTTGTTGGGTTAATTTTTACCTGGACACAAAGTATGTAGTATTATCTATATTTCAATATTTTTGTTTTGTGGGTAATAATATCCCCTGGATTCTGGGGTTAATGTAGGTTTTGATCCCTTCTCTTTCTTAAAAATAGGCTATCAATCATTAAAATAGAAATCTTGAAAGATATTTTCAAACTCATTAGTTACCTGTAATATCCTCTGATATCAGGCATTCAGAAACACAGTATATTCAGTGGTTTAAGTTGAAAAATTGTACCTTTAAAAGGCCTGTTCTGAAACATAGTTATATAATCAGCTTATGGCATATAGGTGATTTAAAAATACCTGTATTCACTTGTCATTAGAGTCCTGACTTAGAAGCTTTAAAAAAGTGTGTATGGTCCCCCAGAATGTGTTTTGGACCTTAGTTTGTCCTAAAATCTAAAGTCAGAGATAGCTTTGAAGAGAGTGAAACTTCCACTTATCGCCTATCCTTTGACCCATAAAATTTTAGCAAATTGGAAGACATTCTAGAATGAGACCAGGTAATCTAAAAAACCACAAGTTCCTAACTATAAAATTCTCTCCTCTGAGGTACAAAACTGCTATCAATACTATCTTTCTAAGATTGGCAACTATTGATTGGTTGATTGGTAATGGATTCAGGAGTAATTAGAATGAGTGATGTGAGAGTTGAGGCAATTATTCAGATATTTCAAGCCAAAAGAAAGAAAAGTTTTGCTTTTAAGAGATATAGGACAAAATGGAATACGTGGGGCATAATTATCCAGCCTGTTTGACCACATCCATCAGATCCATTATATAACTGCTCATGTCTGCACTTCAGAAGGCTGCTACTCTCTTGTCTGCTGTCTCTTACTAGGGCTTCTTTTAGCCAGTTTGGTTTCACGCCCTGCTCTCTGCCTCTCCCACCTGTTTAGCTTCTGACCCGTGGGTCAAGCCCACTCACACATTCCTCCAGACTCCCCTCCTGTCTCCTATTCTTTGGAAAGCAGTATGTTTCCCACTGCAGGCTCTTCTCTGTGTTTTCTTTTTCCTCTTCTGCATGAATCTTGAGACCCTTGCAATAACTCTCTACGCTTTGCTGTTAAGTGGAGTAAATCACCAGTAAGATGGAGCGTGTTAGAACTATCTAGGAGAAACCTGACTTAGGGAAAAAAGTCTCCTATGAATGTTCTGTCCTATATTTCTCACTGCATAAGCAATTGTCTAATTTCCCAGACTAGTTAAAATTAAGATGTGAAGTTACAAAGATGTTGACATAGAAAGTGATATAAAGCAAGGTCTCTGCTAAAATTAAAAGAACATTACAACCTGGCCTGCTTATATGAGAAGAGTTTTAGGTTGGCTGGATGTAGCATCACGTAGCTCTGAAAGCATATTTTCATAGAACACTTTGCATTTTTTATGTCCACCATGGGAGAGCTCTTTCAAGAAAGCTGGCTCATAAGTTTACTTCAATGCTTTTGAAATTCAAGATGCAGAGCAAGCATTGCCAAATAGAGCGCTATCTAGTTCAGTGATCAAACACTGTGTATTTGGAAAGCAGAACTGAAAGTCTGCTAATTGTTTGCCTACATTCATGACAACCAGATATAGCATCAACAGAACTTTTTTTGATATGATTTGTTACTTTCATTTCTTCTTTTTGAATAATTGATTCTCTGCATATTTACCTTTAACATTTATTCCACCAAAAAAGTGTTCATAAAAGTCCTCACAAGCACATGTCGTAAAATTTCAAGTGATTGTGACTTTCAGGGCAAATTCCTTTGGTGATGTTCTGAATCCTATGGAAAGTATGTGAGGCCTATGGAAAGCACATAAGTTGATTTATTGGTTTTATGCCTGACTAGAAGTCCCTTTTTGCAAGTTTGTGCCTATTAATTCCCAGTTCCACTTACTTTTTTTTCCCCACTTATTAAATAGACATGCAATTGTCATATTTAAGAAGAAAACTAAGACTACAGGTCACAAACTGGCATCCTGTTGGCTGAATCTAGCATGTAGACATATTTGATCTTGCTTGTAACACATTTAAAACAAGAATTCACTGGAAAACATGAATCTCCCAGCTTTGTCTTGAAAAATCCAAAGATCTGCCATTACTCAGCCCACCCCCATGAATGCTGAGTGGTAGCTGCCTGCAATAGATGAAGTCAGGATTCTTCTGATGACCCTCGGCAGCCCTCACCCTGGCCTCCCCAGTCATTACTTGCCCATCTGCCCCCTGCAGGCTTTGTATGAGCTAGTCCTGATTTTGAATACTTGAAGAGGCTTGGACGGAAGTCCCTACAAGTAAATCATAGTCTTTTACGTAGCCCTGGTTTTCTCAAAAAGGTAGTGCTGATCTGGATATTCTTTATGTCAGTAATTACAGTCAATACCTACAATTCTCTGACCAAAAGTTTAAAAAACATTACTATTAGTGGTTTGTATTACAAATATTCACAAGCATATGGCATTCAGAGCCAGGCTTTATACATCTGTTGTATAGAATTAGAAATTAATTTTATAGAATGGAATGCCCCAAGAAGTTTTATAACTTTTCCAGATCTTTAAAGCAAAAGTATAAGCCTAAAATGAGAAATGTGATGATCAATTGGGTCCAATTAAGCCTATGGGCCTATGGGGGAAAAAAATCCCCGTTCCCTATTAAATTCAATCTCAAGTGTATTTAGTTTGGAATGCTTTACAAAATACATTTGTTTGCTTTGGATAATAAGTTGCTAGAGAGCCTACTGAGCATGAATAATTTTGTACTCAAATATCCCCAAACTTTCATTCAGCAAACTTTCATCTGGTATGCCTAGATGTTATCCAATTTGATAATCCCTAGGCAATCCTGTGGCCTTATTCAGTACATTGTGCTTGTTGTTACATTTCATCAGTTTAGAAATCCTAGAGGACACCCATCGGCGGCCAGGAAATATGTGTCTGAGTGAACATATCAGAATCCAATGTATAATTAAATAAATAATAAACGTACACAAAATTGATCACTTAACCAAAAATATACATGTTCAAGCATGGTTATCCCAGACTATTTACAAAAAATTAAAAAATTAGAAAACAAGCTAATCATCCAATAAGGGCTTGGCCAAATAAATCATCGTGTATACATAGAGTGAAATACTTTGTGTATTTCTATTGCTATGTAACAATATTACCACAGACTTAGTGGCTTAAAACAACACACATTGTCTCACAGTTTCTGTGGATCGGGAGTCTTGGCATGGGTTAGCTGGATCTTTTGCGTAGGATATCACAAGGCTGCAGTCAAGATGCAGAGATGGTCTGCAGTGTCATCTGAGATGGGACTGGGCACGGATCTGCTTCCCAGCTCACTCAGGCTGTTGGCAGAATTGCAGCTGTAGGACTAAGAGCCTCACTTTCTTGCTGGCTGTCACCTGGAGTTCTGTCCTTAGCAACTAGTGTCCACACGGTACTCCCAACGTAGTGGTGTACTTCCTCAAAACCAACAAGGGAGAGACAGAGACTCCTGAAAGATGAGTACTATCATCTTATATAACACAATAACATTCACATATGAGTAATCTTGTACACCCTGTCAATTTTGACATATTCTATTAGAAACAAGTCACAGGTCCCACACAAACTCAAAGGACACCCAAGAGTGTGAACACCAGGAGGTGGGGATAATGCCAGCTACACTTAGAGTCTGTTTGCCACAATCTGCAATATCAAAGTTATGCTTTTGAAAAAACTTTTCTAGATATGGAAAATTGCTCAAAATATGACATTAGGTTTAAAAAAAGACAAAAATGTATATGAGCTTTTATGTTAAATATATACACGTTTTATTAAATATATATACAGACAAACAAGAAAAAGAAAATACACATATACCTGCATACATTGCAAAATCTCTTAACAATGGACATTTTTGATTACTGGTTTATGGGGACCCTTTACTTTCTTTGTATGTTTCAATGTATTCCAACTTATCTAAGTCAACATATATTTCTCTTATAATTAGAAATAAACATATTATTTTTAAACTCTCATAATTTTGAGAATTCCAAATTACATTCAGTTAATTAAAAATTTTCCTTATTTTCCTTATCAAAATAGGCCAACATTTTTATTTGTTTTTAGGAGGTTTCTTTTTCAGTTGATGGTAAAATTCAAGTATTTCTTTTCAGTGGAATCCTTGGTTGATTGTTGGACCATGGTTCTTCCATGAGTTGGAGCTGGTCCATTATCAGATCTGAAAGCCTTTATTTGTGGTTAATTTTTTTTTATAGAACTTTAATGATCAAACAATTTTTTAAAAGAAATTGCTTTCTTTAATACATGATTATTTGTGGTTGCTCTTATCTCTTATTTCTGTGGTGGTTCCATCCTTATAACAGCAGTACTGCCTGACATGGACAAGATCATATGTTCCTCAGGTCCCTGCATGCAGGACACATGTTCTGCTTTGGAGAAGATGGTGTCAGGCAGACCAGGACCCAAAGCCACCTTTAACTCCTCTCAGGAAAGATTAGCACTTTTCTGATGAGCTAATAACCTTAACAAAACCAGAAAGCACCTAAACAAGCATACTTTCCTGGGGAGTGAGGTATTTCAACAGCCATCCTGTCTACAATGGACTCTTACGGTGTGCTAGTGCTTGGAATTAGCAAATTGCTAGACTTAAGCCATTAAAATATTATATGAAATTTTTATTAAAATGTTACTAAATATTTGTTTGGTGAAAACCTTCAATGTTCTCATTAACACTTTTTTTTCAGTCCCTCTAGTTGTGAAGACAAAGCACACAGCCTTATTAGATAATCCTCATAAAAATCTTGCAAAGCAAAACTGAAATTTTCTCCCCAACTGTCAAGTTAAATCTTATGGTTTTTAAATCTCAACATTGCTGCTCGATCTCCTGAACCAATAGAGTGTCCTTTCTGTGTAGACATTTGGGAAGTACACTTGTTGCCCCAATCAACATTTCATAGAGGCAGAATATTAAGAAAAATAAAGAGAAATTCCTCCAACTTCAAAAGAATTTTTAAAACCAACTAGAGCAACTCTTTTTCTTTTTTTTGGTTTTTGTTTTGTTTTCTTTTTTAGATTTCAAGTCAAGAATTGTTATTTTTCCCCATAAGAGCCTCATTAGAGTGTCTGACCACAGTTCTTAGAAGACACAGTTGGTACTGCTTGGGAACTAATGCTTGTGTGTCAGAGCTTCCTGCCAAGTCTGGTTGTTCTTGGCAATAAAATTATAAAAAAAAATCACTTGGATGTGAACTCAGATCGAAGCTGCTGTCCAAAGTCTGTGGCCCACATTTTAAAGAGAAGTTGGAGAGGAAGTAAAGCTCCTCACCCATAGATCCTGAATCTTGGCCTCTTTTTCTTTTTAAACTGCAGCCTGTTAGAGGACTTGCCCTATTCTCTTTTTCCCATTTTTGTAGAGTTCCAATTTTCTGAACTTTATAAGCACCGCTGCACAAGATATTGAATTTCGAATTGTTCCCATATTGATGTTAAAAGGAAATGATCTGTTTGGTTTAAATAAACATATCTATATAATTTCCATCCTGTCATGTCTGACTCATATTTGGGTAATTATCCTTTTAATCTGGTTAACTAGTTCTATAATTTAGTTTTATAAATCTGGGGAGTAGACAGTAATATTTTGGTAATACATTTGAAAATAGGGGGCACTGTTTTTTTAGTTTGCTATCATGTATTAGAGCTTGGTACACAGTAGATGTTCAATAAATACTTGTTAAATGAATTATGAAAAATGAATGAATGAAATTGCCATTTTTGTTAGTCAAAATTTCATATATTCAACCTAGTACTTACTCCACAGGAGGAATTAAATAATACATCAGTTGGAAATTGTGTATGCATCAGAAATGCAATTAACAGTGGATTGAACAATTAGGGATGTATTTCTCACACATAATAAGAAGCCTGGAATTTGGCAGCCCAGGGCTGGAGCATCTACTCACATGTGATTTTCGTATTTGTGGTTGCAAGGTTGCTGTCACTCCTGCAAGTCTGAGAAGGAGAAGGAGGTAGCATCTCCTTTTTTGGAAATCTTTTTGGTAGGTTCCCATTATGTCTCAGAGGCTATTACTGCATCTTATGGAAACCCCTTGCCACAATGGAGGCTAGAAAATTAGAGGATTTGTGGTTGGACACATTTCCACTCCAAACAAACTCAGTGCCCTGTTAGTAAGGAAGAACATAGGGTATTTATTGGGTAGTCACTAGTAATGTCTGCCAGCAATGAGGTGATTCATGTAAAATGTTCAATGTCTGACACACAATAACCACTGAGTAAATTGTAGCTATTATTTCTTATTTATCAACTAATATTATTTCCCTCTTGCAACTCTCTCAGTAACCAAAAATGGAACTTTGCATACCAAGATGTGTTTAAATTTTAATATCTTTGCCTTCTGTCTATGAAATTCTATGAAAGAAATTATATTTTTTAATTTATCAAATATTGTCAATATGTGTTTCTTCTTTTTAACATTCCAAATTATTCAAGTTCTTCAATCTTGTCACTTTTTCCTTCTTAAAAAATGATCAAACCCTTATTAAACATGTAGGACAATATGCCATTGTCTGTTATTATACCAAAGCTAAAATATGTCTCTATATCTTTTTCTCTGTGTTCTGTCCCTCAGCAAACCAATTCAGCTTCACTCTCAACAATCTACCCAGTACCCATTTCTCAGAGAGGGCCTCTTACAAGTAGGAAAATTGTTTTTGGTAAGTAATGCATTTTCTTTGCATGACTGAGATCAGGAACTTGCTGTGGGCGCCCTTCTGTGGAAGCATCAAGACAGGATAAAGAAGTCTCATAAAGACCTAGAGGCAGGTGCAGTGGCTGCCCACCGAGTGGGTCTGCTATTTTCCTACAGTTTTAGATTTTGCAAAAAGGAGAGAAGCCAACACTGGAAGAATACTCCTGGGTTGATGCATGCAATGCTGAAGTGTGGTCAGCTCTGGAGAAAGCAAATCAGGAGGCACTCTTGTGGCTACTGAAATGTTGATAACTGGGACAATTCAGTGCTCCCTATTCTGGCACCACACTCTTCTTGTTCACAACAGAAAATACTGGCTAAAATGTATTTCAGAGATTGAAAGTAGGACATCAAGATTGTGAAAAGCACATGTCCAGTGGCTATGTCAATTTAGTGACCATTCCTAAAAATTCTTTTAGGAATTTTTGGCAAAGACATCATTACTAATGATAAATAGCAAAAATTCAATATAGACCAATGATACAAGGGTTATGTAATATTTCATTGTTTTATATAACATGAAATATACTATTATTAATATAATTATTATATTATATATACTATTATATATATATATAATACACTATTTACATATCTTCAAATGAATTAAATTTTTAAAAAACAGGATATGACCTTGAATCACAAGGAGCAATTCCTTGTTATATGTGTTGTTCCGAGCACCTGCTAAGTTTCTGAATCTTAAACCTATTTCCTTTTCTATGAAATGTGAAAATAGTTGCCTCAAAGCATTTTAAAATTTTAAGTGGGAACAATATAATTGGTTTAATATAATCAGACAAAATAGTATTTAGTACACTCAACACAGGCAGAATTTCTCATCAGATATTTGAGAGGACAGGAGTTGGGTTGATTTCTGAATGGGGCTAAGTTCTTTTCAGAAGTTTCTAAACTCATGACAAACTCTGACTGAGAAAAAAAGGTGAGAGAAAAGAGAAAAGAAATCTTACTGGAAAGGATCAGAAAATTACTTTGAAACTGCGGCTGAGTGAAGAGAAAAGTATAGAAAAGCAGGAAAAGGAAACTGAGTATTTGCTTTTAATTCAGCCTGGATCCTCTTCTTTGCTACCTGGTGTACATTTTAGATAAGTCACTTAGCCAAACTCTTTTATTGGTCTTGGGATCTAGTTCATTGCTCACTACAAATTCCTGGGTGGTTTTAATATGATTTATATATCTGTTACTTCAGGGGTTAACAGCCTCCTAAATTAAATTACTGTTGCCACACTTTGAAAGAAAAAAGGATCCTTTCTGGTAAAATTGCATTTCATTTAAGTGAAATAACTCACAGCTTTTCTTTTTTCCAAGTGAAGTCTTTGCTTTTACAAGTTTCCAACACTGTAGAAACAAAGAGAGGTGGTCAAAAAATTATCTTCTCTGTGATTTCTTCTAAATATGCTTTGCCAGAGATATCTGTATTTTTAGGTGTCATTTAGGGTTTTCCTCAGGCTTGGGGTGTTCTTTATTTATTTAACAATGGTTTATAAGCCAGAAAGAGCTAGTTTAATTTCTTTAACGTGTAATTTTCATAATGGGAAGGTTTTTTCCCCAGGGAAGATTTGGGAAGCTCACCCCAAGCAGACTTGTGTGGCTTTTCTAAACAGAATTTAGAAGACTTTGAGTCATCAATGTTGGGGGAAAGAATGGATCTGAGGTTCTAGCTAGGATTTTCATTTTTCTTCTCAAGGACAGAAACATCACTGATGCTGGGATTCTTAAATGCCAAATGCCTAGCGCACGATAGACACTCAAGAAATAGTTATTGAACGTATGTCCCATGAATGGAAATACAATAAGTAAACATTTAGTAAGTGAATGCCTACAGTTTATCTCTTGCCACTGTCTCCTTCTAGAGATCCAGTCTCTTATCAGGAAAAAGAGAAATCTAGATGTCCCTGTATAGGACATTTCTGTTGAAGCCAGGAGTCTCAGACGGACTTGTTACTGTTTAGTTGCTCCTTCTGCATGCACCATGATACCCTGTCCTTGTCTTTATCAAGGCTGTTTAACTTCTCTCTCTTTACAAGAGTATACAGGGAAAAATAGCTTGGGATAGAGTATCGTATATATAACTTGGATGGTATAGTGACCAGTCTCTCCTAAAGGTTATAATCATAAACCTTGAATTAACTTTTCTATCCTGAAAAGTGTACACAGTTTTACACTTAGCTGAAGACATCACGAGTGTGTTGCATAATTTACCTAGCTTGCTTTATGTATTTTTCATAGAGGTATCACCCTTTCAATGTTATAATTATTTTCGTACAATATTTGGGGGCAGCAAATTGAGATTTGGTGAGTAGACAGGTTGGAAAGGGAGCGTGGGATTGAATTCACTGTGAATCCCCATTTTTAGAACTTCTTGAGGGTTTTCTGATCTTTAAATATCCAAAGGCCTGTAACAAATTAAGTACCTATTAAATATTTGTTGAATTAATTAATTACTATTTTAAAAAACAGATTGAAAAGGATTAAAGAAAACGTTTTTAAAATTGAGAATAGGTTCTGCTTTAGCTAGATTTTCTAGGTATTTTTTCTTTGTGGATAAAACCCATTTGATAATTTCTCAGCTTTCTCTTTAACTTTTATCTCAAGAAAGAACCGAAGTCCTCAAGAATATTATACTAATTATTAACATTTGTTTAAGTATCTCCACTAAGTATGAAGTAGAAAATGATAGTGGAAATACACGGACATAATTTCGGTTGGTAAATAGAAAAATGATTCTGTTTTCACACTTTTCCGATGCTACTGAACTAAACGTATTTTTTGGAGACCAGCTACATCTCTTACTGTGAAAATTTTAGTAATCTGCTTATCAAGGTCAGGTTAAAAGGCATTGCCAGATTTTTATGCAGGCTAAAAACTATGGTAACACTGATACACTGATGCATTTTTCTATTGTAAGTGGAAAAGTGAATGCAAAACAGAGAAATTAAGTAACTAACATGATAAAGTGCGGAACACATGAAAAACACCAGATTGGAAAAAATAGCTGAACTGATGTTTTCAGTTCCCTTAACAACCAAGTAGGCATCTTGATTAATGGTGCAGATTGCGGGCAATTCAGCGGCCACCTGAGTGGACATAAGCAGATCATAATCACCTGACAAATCGTGGGCCAAACATTCTGCTTGTGAAATGGGAACAACTGACATTAGAACTCACACCCTAGCTGAACCAAGGCACTCATTACCCTCAAATTAGACACACTGGGCAGGCAGTTTTAAAAACCTCTAAGACATAGTCTGTTTAAAATATAGTATTGATCTACTGCATTATCGGAAAATAACAATAATAGAAATTGACTTGTAAGCAATGAGCCTTGAGTGGGAAAATACAGAAATATTTGCATCAAATTGTTGCCTTCCTTCCCAGAAATAGGTGAGGGACTGCCGTTCCACTTCTGGATCACTGGTTGTATATTCTATGGTTGTTGTTAGTTTTGTTCCATTTTTGTATTCCTAACCATTTATCAGAAGCTAAGGAGACCTATTAATCATTTTCTCTAACTGCTAAACTACCTAGTGTAGCAATTGTAGTCTTGAAATAAAAATAAGATAAATGGCTTGACATGAATTGTGGCCTGATGAACCAAGAACAAAGATCAGACACATAGTAGATCTCATAATGCCTGCCTTATGTTTAAAATGCACATTTGCCAGACTCTTCTGATATGCCATTTCCTTCATGTCGGCATTCTGAAAGAAGTGCAGATTACAGAGTAGGGAAGTTAAATCCAAATTAAATTGCATATTGCTTGTAGAACAAGAATAAAGGTGCCAGTAACAGTAACACTATTCTTTTTAGTGTCTTTTAGTCTTTCGTGAAGGAAGTACCAAATCTTGCTTGTGCTGAGTACATTACAGTTATTATTGATCTTATGTATGAGACATGCTCCTCTCTAAGGTTGTGCAGCACCACGGGATGAATGATACATTTGACTGAGTGACCAAGGGCTTTTAGTAAAAGCCTGTGTTTTGTCTGAGTAAGCCCAGAAATAAATATGTTAATATAAAAACCTTTTAGAAGAAGGGTTATTCACCCACTAAGGATTTATAGTAACTGAATGGGCAATAAAAAATGATTGGAAACCTCTAAAAATATGAAAATAAAACATAATGGTATAGCTAACTTACAATGTTTAACATATGAGACTACATCTTTAGTCCTGATTTGTGCAGAGGGCTAAAAAATTGTCCGAAGTGTGACTTTCTAGGGTACCAACGTGAGTCACGGAAAGCCAAACCAGAGTTGTCATTTTATTATTCCCTTGATATTTTAGTACATGACTGATAAATACATTTACCATCACTTCCTGCTTCTGTACCCAGGTATTGCCAATGACATAGCCAGGAGATTATGACCCTGCTTCTCACTGAGACCAGCAGCCTCCACATTCTCCCCAATATACTCCTCCAATTTAATCAGAATCAGCACACACTTGAGGGATAAATCCCTGGTCATTTATTGTGATGTAGCACAACTGACTCTTTTGTGTGTGTGTGTGTGGTAACACTGGTATATAACATTATAGAAATTTCAGGTGTACATAATTATATTTCAATTTCTGTGTGGATTACATCACGTTCACCACCCAAAGACTAATTACTACCCATCACCACACACATGCACCCATCACCCTTTTCGCCCTCCTCCCTCCTCAGTTCCCCGTTAACCACCAGTCCAGTCTCTGTCTCTGTGTGTTTTTTTGTTGTTGTTTTTATCTTCTATGTATGAGTGAGATCATACAGTATTTGATTTTCTCCCTCTGACTTATTTCACTTGGCATAATACCCTCAAGGTCCGTCCACATTGTCGAAAATGGCAAGATTTCATCTTTTTTTTATGGCTGAGTGATATTCCCTTGTGTATATATATATCACATCTGCTTTCTCCATTTGTCCCTTGGTGGGCAGCTAGGTTGCTTCCAGTTCTTGGCTATTATGAATAACGCCACGAGAGCGACTAATTCTTTATGCCTCAGTTTTCTCATCTGTTAAAACGCTAAGAGAGGTTGTGATAAAATATCATATTCAAAATGCATGTATTCAGAATTTAGTCAGGAAAACAGAACCCACTCTATGGACCCCAGGTATAAAGAGTTTTAATATAACAGTCAGAGGCTTACATTGGAAGAACTGGGGAAGCAAAGATCAGAAGAGCCGCCTCTGATGATCTCACCTGCAGTTTTGAAGGAGGTGGTCCTCAGGAGCTCCCTGGAAAGCTGCTGTGAACCTCAGGTCTGTCTATGTGCCTGGCTGCCAGGATCTTGGGAAAATAATGCCCATCCTTCCCTCCCACCCTTCATTTTCATGTGAAAGCCGCTCACTGGCAAAGTCCAACTTGAAATCATGGAGGAAAGGGGATTCTGGGAAATAGAGTTCTCAGTTTCTCCTCCGTGGTGCAGAGAACTTGCAAGGAGGTAGTGATGATGTTGACTTAAGCACAGCTAATAGTTAAGCACAAAATAAGTAGTTTGGAGGCATTTGAGTAGGAAGATCAGTGTGGTAGAAAACACACTGAATTTAGAGTCGAATAGACCTCTGTTATACTACATTGATTTTACTACTCACTAGCTCAATGGCTTTGAACAACTAGCATTATCTTTCTAAGTTTCCATTTCTTCATCAGCTATGCTTTTATGAGGACTAAATGAGATAATGTATGGAATGCAGCTTGACTATGGAAACACGGTCCATTATTCTTCCAGATATTCGGCAATATCAAAGTACTTAAAATAATGTTTACAATGGCTATCCAAATACTCTATTAGCCCATATTATTATTTTAATAAATACTTTAGAAAATATTTGGTTTCAGAAGTCAGTACTAACATTATTTTAGTTTTTACTTTCATTTATTTCTCCATTCCCTCACTCAACAAGCATTAGCTGAATGTCTCTTACGAGGCTTAAATCAAAGAGGAGAGATTATCAGTCAATCAATAAATATATACTATCATGTGGTGGCAAATAAAAGAGGGGCTATTTCAAGTAGACTTGTCACCTTCTTTCTGACTTCTAGCACTGAAAAGGCAATATTTGAGCAGAGACTTGAATGAAAGTGAGAGACAAAAGCCGTGATAAGATTTAAGAGGATACATTTCCAAACAAGGAGAAGAACAAGTGCAAAGATCCTGAGGTGAGTATGAATAGTACTTGGAGTGCTTGAGGCATAGCACCCGTAAATATAAAGTATTTAGGAATTTTACCAAAGATATTTATACTCTCTATGGATAACACATAAATAAGTATAAATATTTTTAATGAGTATTTTATTACTAGGTAGAGTTTAGTTTTACATTTTAGGGTTTAGTTTTACATTTTTTAAATAGTTACCATTTTAACTGTTAATATATTTACTGACACATTTTTATGAATTTCTGCTTAATATTTTCTTTTTCTTCCAATAATTTTGTGCTTTATTCTTCTCATACATTCTTTAATCTTTTAGTGAAACTCTCTTGATTTTGTGTGTCTGCTTTCTTTTGCTGTTGTTATTATTAATATTATTAAGTGATAGCTTAGATGGGTATAAAATTTTAGGCTACCAGTTATTTTCTCTCAGCACTTTGAAGATACTTTTGAATTCTATTAAATTGTCTTCTAGCCTTGGTTGTTGCTGGCTGAAGATTCTCCCAGTTTAAGAGTTATTCTTAGTAAATAAACAGCCTTTTCTTTTTGGTAGTTTAAGATTTTTCTCTTTTATTTAATATTCTGCAATTTTTGCAGTATGTATCTAGATGTGGAGTTTATTTTTATATATCTTTTTTGGCATTTGGAATGTATTCATGACATGAAGATTCAAGGATTTCTTCAAATATTTAATATCTCAGCTATTTATCTTCAAACATTATCCATCTATAATTCCCTCCCTTCCCTTTGTTCAGAAATCGATTTGGACTTATGTAAGCTTCTTAGATTATCCTCCTGCTCTTAACTGCTCTTCATCTATTTCTCTCTCTGTGGTGTACTTTGAGTGAATTCCTCAGTTCTTAAAATTCACTAGTTCTGTCTTTGTTCCTATTTCAGCATTTATACAATTTATTGAGACTTTTAAGCCCATTTTTTTATCCCCAAGGTTTCTAATAAGCTTTTCACATACTGTTTCCATTCTTCATTTCTTCACATTTTATTTTGTAATTTATTTTCCATGTTGAAAAAGGTGAACTGAACATCGTAAGCATCTTTATTTTAAAGACTGTAAAAGTACTCCCTAAAATTAATTTTGTTTGGAATAAATTGGTGTTTTAATTGTTGATTCTCTTGGTTGTCAACACTGTTTTTCTTTGGCTTCTTTTCATGATGAGTTTGAAAAGAGTCCTAGCTTCAAGGCCTGGCTTCAGGGAGTAAGCCTGGCTTCTGCTTGCCATCTTACAGGAAGCATTTCTACACTCTGTTAACCTTGCAGGAGCCAACATTCTGGCCAACCTGTCCCAGAACCCAGAAAGCACTGAGTTTCAGCTCTGTTACTGCTCTGCAGTTTGATTCCACTTCTAGTACATGATGAACATATTTCTGGAGCTGAGTTATTTCTAATCGATTGTATCTACCATTGCTCTCTTTTTGAAAAGAGGTTGTGTGTTTAAGTGTGAACTTATAGAGCTGTCTTAACCAGGTGCCTTATTGAGACTTATTTCAATGTCTTATGTTTACATAATTCATCTCTTTCTTCAGAGATTTTAATAATTCATGGCCATAGGCTTCCTGTTGAATATATAACATGAGCTACAGATATTCTGGGGCAGTCTTGAATTAAGTACTTTATTTCAATAAAGAATACACATGTAGTACCTAAACTTGTTTATTTTTATCATGCTTTGTTCCCCCAAAGATTTTAAATACAATTTAAATGTGATTTAAGTTGCATTCCTGTCTTAGAATTTTTTAAATAAATTCAGAAATCAGAAATGATTTTCGACAGAACATGTAGTATAGATTTTGGCTCAGCAAAGATAACTTTATTTAAAATCCAGAGCAACTCTACACAACTCTCATACTCAGACAATTATTTTCTCATTCCTCACTCAAGCTTCAGCCCTTTCCACACCAAAATAACCCATTAAAGTGAAAACTGGAGTGTCTGTACTTATAACCTGACTGCGCTGAAGTCCGCCGATCTTCCTGCTTCGCCAGGACTGAAGGATTCGCCACCGCGAATCATGTAGTCAGCCAAACACTGCTCATAATATCTGAATTTGAAAACCTATTTGGAAAAAAAAAAATCCACTTTCATTGCAACCCAGGAATTCTTCATACTAAATTTGGGAAGTGTGAGAAACGTTATTTGGGAGTTCTTGGTTGTTCCCAGTTCAGCGTCCTGAAGGAAGCAGATACATATGAACAGCTTTAATTTGTGCTAATAAAAATATCTACCTCATTTGGAGCAAGTCCTCTATTTCCTATTTTGTTCTACCCTAAATTATTTGGGCCATTCACAATTTTAAAAAGATAAAAGGTTTTCAAGGTGTAGGTATCATTTGGGGTGAGAAATATTGCCTACTTCAACAGTTCAAAGTTTGTGTAGCAAATTTGACAGGCAAGTGGATTAATCTAAAGGGAGGGATTATCAGGGGTTTTTTTTAATACTTCAAGTTTATATTTAATTTTTTTATTTGTGTTTTTTTTTTGAGTTGCTCAAAGTCATAATAAATGGTAATGTAAGATCTTAATAAGGAGTCAGGGAATATTACTTTGAATTTCTTGTAATAAATATTAATCTCAGTCAGAACTTCAGCTTCATTTTTTTGCGTGTAAAATTGTATTAAATATTTTGCCTTTTGAATACATATTTCTAATTGGTCGTGGTCTAGGGTTTAATGTGGAAAAATCTAGCTCAAGGCCTCAAATTAAGCAATGTATATAGAATTTTTAATTTTTTCATATCTAATTGGTTAGAGTATCTTAAATGTTTTATGAGAGTAAGATCTGCAGTAGAATGAAGCTTCTATGAATCTCTTACTGTGCATCTATAGGCCATTTCTGGCAGTTTATCATTTACAGAACGGGGAGTCCTCATTGCCTGGACTCAGCAGGCAATAGGAAACTGCCTGGCTGATAGCATTTCTGTTATCTCTTTTAATAAAAACTTAATTTCCTTTCTTCCCTCTTAGACTGTCAGATATCAGCACCTTATTTATTTTCCCGACAGCTACTGGTCAGCTTGTGAGCACCCAAGACTTGCTGTTTTGGTTCCCACCATTTCCTCCTTCTCCCTTTCCATCCTCCTTTCCTGGCAAAGGCATGGGAGAATGTGCTTTTGGGGCTGTTCCTAGGCAGAGCCCGTCAAGTTTCCATAAACATAACACAGCTTGGAGCAAAGAAGATGCTGAAGGAGAAGCCACAGCATGTACAGCCAAAAGCACTGTGGAAATCCTAGCAATGTTAACCAAAAGAATTGCCCCGAGTCCCCAAATGCTTTTCTCACAGCACATTTAGCACACTGTGTGACTGGACAAACAGCCCTTTCAGCTGTGTGGAGTTTCCAGCCTGTGGTTTGAAGCCTGACAGGATGTGGCAGCCCCGACTCTGGATAATGTAGTATGATGCAACAAAATGCATCAAATTAGAAAATGGAAACTTTTCCTTCCCTGGACTGTAATTTAGCTGTCACTGGCTTTTAAAGCAGCTGAAAACAATTTTTTGAAAGCGAATGTTTATTTCCCGAAGTTTTGTGAATAATTACAGGCCTATTCTCTACATGTTGGACATTCCACCCTCATTTCCCATAACTCTGTCAGCAGAGGCAGTTCCTAGCCCATGCATATGGGGGACCTTTGCATTAAAAGAGGCTGCTGTAGTATGCGTGGCACCTTTGATCTGAGGCATGTGACATGCCTTACCTACAACTCTCTCATCAAACTCCACACACTCTGTCAGGGGGTTTGGGTGTGTGTGTGTCCAAGTTTATTTTCAAAATGCCGTAAGAAGGATCTACTGGGAAAATTCCTGATTCTACATCTTTCTTACCACAGGAGGAGAAGGGCGCCATAATGAATTTTTTTATGAGCCGTGTTGCCTAGTGTTCACTGAGAAAACTCTGCTTCTTTAGGGGAAGCTTTCGACCCCACATGGTGAGGGACTTTGTAACCTGATGCTGTTGTTAGAATAATTATAGTCAAAGGTTTTCCTGTCAGCACCCACGTTAGCTCAGTAAGCTTGTATATTTTGAAATTCTTGTACCTCGTCCTCTTAAAATGTATGCTTTGCAGAATCAGGTGGGTAAAGGCCAATGAGATGTCATGAAGTAGCTTTACCATAGCTGAAAGGAAATGCTTGGGTGTGTATGTGTGCTTTGGGTTTTGCTAACAAAGGTGTCATATACATTTAATAGAATTATCAATGGGGCATTTATCAGTATTTCCTGATATAGGAATTCAATTGAATGTTATTTCTGTTGAATATTAGAATTAATATTTAGAAATAAGATTTTTATTATAATTAATATAATAATACCTCGGAGTTGCATGGCATTTTAGAGAAATACTTTTTTTTATCAGGTTCTTTAGCATAATCTGTTGTTTTCACTACCACCTTTCAGGGAAAATGTTGTTATTACTCTTATTTCTCAGAGGGGAAACTAAAATGCAGAGAAATTTCATAGCTCCTAGACTGAGCATGCATATGAGAAGATATTCAGGGTGCTTCTCTTAAAATATTGGGTTGAGGGGCCACCCCAGTGGCACAGCAGTTAAGTTTGTGCACTCCGCTTCAGAGACCCAGGGTTCACCAGTTTGGATCCTGGGCGCAGACCCACGTACCGCTTATCAAGCCATGCTGTGGCAGGTGTCCCACATATAAAGTAGAGGAAGATGGGCACGGATGTTAGCTCAGGGTCAATCTTCCTCAGCAAAAAAAAAAAAAAAAAAGAGGAGGATTGGTAGCAAATGTTAGCTCAGAGCTAATCTTCCTCAAAAAAAAATATTAGATTGGTTTCAGGGGCAAACAACTTTGCATATCACTGAATCCCGTATTTGATCCCTGGTGTTAGTTTTATGAACAAGCAACAGTAGTTTCCTATTTTTCATTTTGCCATCCAGGACAGTAAATGTTTGTTGCTCTGTTGTGTGTTATTTGGGAACATTTTCTACAGCTCCTAATTACTTAAAAACTTGTTTGATTCCAAACTTCCTGTGCCGTAGAGGTATAATCAGAATTTCTGGCAATGAGAACTTTATACTAGGGTCTGTTAGTTTATGCAACTCTGTGAGACTAAAGGTACTTAAAACTTAACGCAACTGTATTTTGGCTTAAATTTAACAGCACCATCTTTGAGCTGGTAAAGTGAATATGTACATTTTAGAAAATCACTGTTGGAAAAACGCATCGCTAACTTTTATTCCCATAACTGTGAATGACGATATTGTTTTACTTTTGTCAAATCGATTCAATAGTAATAAACTAGCATTTAAAGCATTGTCTCCAAGAACAAGCACATTTGTTATATATTTAGGCTTACAGGAATATCAGATATCCTTAGATATAAGATACTAGTGTACAATTATGAAAACAAGCTTCTGACCATTGCTCGAGAACACCTATAAGGGAGAAATGGATGGCTGTTTTTCATCCAAATCAGTCTCGTAAGCCCTAGCACTTTCCTTTTCAGGGATGTATCTTTCTATCATGCTTCATATTTTGATACCCATTGCCTTGGAGAAAAACCCAAATTGGGGAGTGGGGTCAGCATAAGAAGCAAATTTTTCTACTTAACCGATATTCAGAATACAAATAGAAGGTGATGAAAGCAGTTCCACAAGCTGTCTCTCCTTGTCGTCACAACCTTGACGATTCATGCAAATTAGCGTGGACGCCGAGCCGTCATAATGCCATTTACTGACTTTGCAGGTGGAGAGTGGGGTGCTCTTGGCCACTGTGGCTTAAAGCCATAATTATGCTCCAGCTCAGATCTCACATCCAGTTTCAGACTTGTATGTCCAATTGTTTACTCACTATCTCTTCAGACATCTAATAGAAGTTTCTAAATTCACACGCCCCAAACTGAACTACTGATCCTCCCCTTGATACTTTGCTCTCCCTGCAGTCTTCCCCATGTTATTAAATGGCAACTGCAGCTTTCCAGTTGTCCAAGCCAAAACCCTTGAAGTTATCCTTGTCTCCTCCCTTTTCTTACACCCCAAGTATAATCTATCAGAAAATTTTTTTCATTCTACTTTCCAAATATATCTAGAATCTAAACTACATCTCTAGAATCTTAATAATGTTAGACACTGCCACTGTGCTTCAAGACACTCCCTTCTCTCACCTGTAGTACTACAACTGCCTCTTAATTGGTCTCCCTGCTTCGATATCACATAAATCAGATTGAGGGGCCGGCCTGATGGCACAGCGGTTAAGTGTGCACGTTCCGCTTCTCGGCGGCCCGGGGTTTGCCAGTTCGGATCCTGGGTGCGGATATGGCACCGCTTGGCAAAAGCCATGCTGTGGCAGGCGTCCCACAAATAAGGCAGAGGAAGATGGGCACGAATGTTAGCTCAGGGCCTGTCTTCCTCAGCAAAAAGATGAGGATTGGCAGTAGTTAGCTCAGGGCTAATCTTCCTCAAAAAAAAAAAAAAAAAAAGAAAGAAAAAAGAAAAAGAAACCAGATTGAGTCTTTTAAAATTTCAGTCAGATCATGTCATTCCTCTGCTCAAAACCCTGCATTAGCATTAGCTTTCCATTTCACTTGACTAAAATTTCACTTCTTTCCAGTTACCTATGAAAACCCACTTGATAATGCTCTTCCCAACCACTCCCACACACCACTTATTAGTTCTCTGATCTCTTCCTCTACTATACTCCCCCTTGTTCATTCTGCTCTAGTCACACTGGCCTTGAACTTGACACATCAGGCATGATTACACTGACTGCCTTCACTGCCTAGAACATGCCCATATCAGCATGGCTTTCTCTCATCATCTATTTCAGATCTTTACCAAATTAGAACCTTCACGACAAGGTGTCCCCTGACCTTGAATCTCCTCCCACCAATTCTCCAAATACCATTTACTTTTTTTTTTTTCTTTTCTCCCCGATAATCTTCCATTATATTTTCTAATTATTTATTGTGTTTATTGTGTAATGTCTATCTCACTCTACTTCAATGCAGTCTCCTCAGGAAGAGGAATTGTGCTCTGTTTTGTGCACTGATGGATTCCAAGCATCTAGGGCAGTTTCTGCACATAGTAGATACTCAATAAATATTTGTTGAATGGAAGAGGCAATAAAACAATTTGGCTTGGATCTGTGTTGCTTGCAATTTAGAAATGCTCGACTAATACATTTTATCACTATTTTCGTCACTACCTTCCACACTCCTCGCCACCCCATGGCCAACCTGAATTGTTCTGTAGACGCACGAATGCTAATTGACAAACTACATATTCTACAACGTGCAATACTTCAGAGATCTAAACCAAAAGATCCAGTCCCCACCCTCAAAGAGGACAGGTGGTTGATAACAACAACCAGAAAACGATAGCACATATGCTAATTCAGGGCAAAATGTTAATTTCTGTAAGGGTTCAGAGGCAAAGGACATCACTAAAAGTTGGCATAATTATAGAAGGCTTTCCAGAACAGAAGAGGATTTTAAAATTGAAGAATAATATAAACAGTATAGTACATTGCATCATTGTCTCTGTAAGGCTATGTCATGTATTATATCCACTTACTGTGTTGTTACATGGAGTTTTGGTGTTTCATAAAAGGAATTACTGAAACTAGCCTCCAGACTGGCTGACAAGGGCCTCTAACCAGAACAGGCTTGTCAACAGATTTCACATTTTGCTACAATGACTCACCACAAGAATAAACTGTTGGGAGGAGGCAGAGGGGTCTATATGATTTTCATTCTGTAGTAAATCAGCCAAATCAAAACTTAGGGTATGATGTGGCAAAGCAAGTAGGAAGCTCAGGCGTGTCAAGTTTTCCCTGGAGGGAAGCAGCATAGTCAGGCAAGCACAAAAGCCACATAATCACCTTATTCATGACTTTGAGCTCATCTCTGCTGTATTGATTGGCAAGCACTTGCAGAGAGAAAGTAGTGAATGTCACTCTTAGAGAAAAGCTTAAATATATTAGCTAGTTAGCTGAAAGACTTCAACACATACCAGGCTCCCACAACCCAAGGACAAACAAGTTGAAATTTATCATAGGTGAAAATAGAAGAGAGTCAATATCGTCTCTAAATGCCTATGTTTCATAACTTTTAACTTTTGTTTTAAGTATTACATCTTATTTCTTTTAACTCTTGTGTAGTGTATATGTTTATGAACATTTTTTGTTTGTGGTGCTTTAATAATGGAATAATTTCCAGCAAGAAAACTTGCTTACAGAGTGGCTGCCCATCTAGTCTTCACAAGAATGCAGCTATGAAATGCTGCTTAACTCAACCCTACTGTGTATCGCTAGTAATCCTATACTGCAGTTTCCTGGCTAGTTAACAGGAATTTAAGTAGCTTGGCACATTTAATTATATACAGTGACTCCACGACCCACTAAAACCAAATGGCTATAGTTTATCAACATAATAAAGATAGAAGTTATGGACTTAATGGAATAATAAGGATACTTCTTTTCGGGGCATAGGATCCATGTCCATTCATTTATTCATTCACTCACTAAATATTTATTTGGTCTCTTCTATTGCAACAAACAATGATTTGATAAGTGGGATGGGAAAATAATGAGAAAATTAAAAGAAAGAATGACGAATTAAGTGTTCTGTGTCTTAAAGTAGGGAACATTAATATTATGAACAGAGAGGTGTCATAATGGTTCAGCAAAGATCCTGAACAGGAAAGAGAAAGTCTGGATTAGGGGCAGGAAATGGATAAGACCAGGGTAGGGGTGTAGCAGGGAAGGAGAAGGAGGGAGAGAGGTGATATGAGACAGCTATCCAACATAAATAGGCCATAGTAAAGACTGGATGAGAATGTTGGGAAATTCTTTTGTGCAAGGTGATAAGAACAGAAACCTGATTCTCGGGTATGTTAGAGAAAATAGAATCAGCACATATATGCTGCTTATTTGAAAAGTTTGACAGTAAAAGGGAAAAAAATCATAGCAGTAGCTACAGAGGGCAGCTGGGTCAAGAGAACATTTTCTAGGAGAGCAGACAACTATACGTATTTGAAGGCATAGGGTGAAAACTGGGAGGAGTGTTTGAAGATGTCTAAGAGGGCGGGGATCAATTGAGAATTAGGGTCTTGATGGTACTGGGAAGAGAGGAGCAGAGTGGCGCAAAAGGGACTCTGAGCTTTAGAGGAGGAGTGGGACTTGTTTCTTGAGACAGAGACAAGGATAAGAAGCGAGAGAGTGGTGTCACTGAGGCATTGTAGCTAAATGTACCAACAGACGATGACTTGGTCTTACCAGTGATATAAATGCTGACAAGAGTATCTGAGGAGGATAATAACTTCCTTCCTTTTTATTACAACCTTATCATGACAACAAAAACATATTCTTATATAATGAAAATATCTCTCCTCCCTCAGTTTGAGTTTCACTGAATTTTTCACTTTGATTTTTACCCACATTTCTTCTCTTAAGCAGTCTTATTCTTTCTGTTCATTTTTATGTACTCTCCCTGTCAGCTATGTAAGTCTCCTGCATGCTGTACTCATGGAGTCACCTCTCGCTATCACGTGTTACTCTGGTTCCTTCTCTTCTAGGAAAGAAATAATCTTGTCTCTTTAGATAAAGATCACCAGAAATTAATGTAATTTGATCCTTGCCTGTGTTGTCATCATTTCTTGATTTTCAATTTGAGTTTTACTTGGAGCATGAAGTGTTTTAGGATAAATAATAGCCCTTTCCTTCCTTTAATCATGTTCCATTTTTCCATTTTCAAATATGAGTCATTTAAACCAGTGTGCTCCAAAGGGGTGGGGGGCACAGAGCCCAGTGGGTGAGCAAGATGGAATACAGAAAGAAAGTATTAGAACTTCCTTCTTTTTTTAATCTAGAAATATGAAATAGATTAATTGTTTCTAATATTTAGCATATAAAATGAACTAGGCCTTCCTACTCAGTTCATATGTCACAGTGTCGTATGTCATATATGCTATACAAATATTCAGTCTCTTATGGCGTATTGCAGTTTACGTGTGCCTGGTTTAGGAAGTCTGTGCATTATATCACCCACTGTAATGAAAGGCCATTGTTCGTTAAAAAGTGCAAGTGACTTTAAAAGATTCTGGCAGAAAAACCACAGATTAAAGGTTATACTCATAACGCAAGCACAAACAAACAACTAGACATTGGCAGAGCTGTAACTATTAGTTTTCAATGAGCTCAACATCAGCCAATATTCAT
Source organism: Equus caballus (assembly GCF_041296265.1). Taxonomy (NCBI): domain Eukaryota; kingdom Metazoa; phylum Chordata; class Mammalia; order Perissodactyla; family Equidae; genus Equus; species Equus caballus. The sequence goes on from NC_091697.1 coordinate 65,591,820, forward strand.
GAAAAAACAAAACAAAACAAACAAAACATAAAAATATCTGACAAGTAGTTAGCCAACAAAATTGAAATTATTAAGACTGTTTCAATTATAGTTTTATGCATATCATCATTAGAGATGGCTGTAATCCCAAGTGTGTCTTCTGCCTTTACATCCTGGCTAGTAATGTTAGTGCATGCATATAATTTATAAATAAATAAATACGCATATACTGGGGGATTTTGCTCAACATCATTTTACTGTGTATCATAACAGTTTGGAGCCCTCTGATCTAGTGCATTTTTTATTGGAGAAGATGAACAGTTTTCTCATGAAATGACAGAACATTAAGGTCCCTATAACTGTAAAATGTAGCTTTGAGAATAGAAGATTTGCGTGGCTTTTAAAAATATACTTGTTTCTCCTTAAGCCACTACACCACTACACAGCAGATTTCAAAAGAAGCCTCTCTATCGAAAAAGACTAGCAACATGTTCCAAGGATGAAGACAGACACTTTGGTGGACTGGCACATAGCACAGACCCTGATTTTTCGGTTGAGTTACTATTATCTCTCCGTACCATAGTGTGTTCAAGCAGCCATGCAGACTGTGGGTCTTCAGGGAAGGAACCAGGAACGCTCCTTGGAAACTTAATTTTGCTTCTATGTAGTTTCAAGTGTCCTAATTCTAAAGTAGCTTTTTTAGGTGCTTCAGTACTGGTTATGCTCAGTTGGAGCTTCGTTTTTCTCTTTGGAGCACTCACAAGGGCTTATGGAAACGTCCTGCTGTTCTGGGAGACAAACACTTTAATAATTTTGTCCTCAAAGGGAACAGAGTTCTTCTCATGCATTGTGACCATCAGCCGCACTCCATCTTCCATGATAACATGAGAGATTTCTTCTTTCCCGTGAGTTAGCATGGGAACACAATTGCAAATGCAATTCCACGGACTACCATTGATTCAAGTGGACTATGATATCCAGTAGGAATTTTATAAACTGTATTTTCCTTCCAAGATTTTAAAAGCTGTATGCAGTTTCCCATGTGTAGATATCATTACATTCTAAAATTAAAGTGAACCAGTTTTGCATTTTATTAGTGTTTTGTTTAGAAATTGAGATTCTAGATCCATGAATCATTAGCTAGTCCTCATCTACATGGTGATGAATACTATACAATTGAAAAGACTATTATGATTCTTTTGAATTATAAAAATAATTTCTAAAATACTGTCTATGGTAATGACTGCTTAGATTTACATAGTACCTGTTTAAAAGTTTTCAAAGTACTTTAGAGACTTATTAATTCTCACATTTCTCCCTGGAGTGGATAAAGAACAGACTGAGAAAATTGAAGCAATGAAGTCACATGATGCTCCCAAGCTTCATTAGCAAGCAATGAAGAAGCAGAGAATATAATCAAGAATCACCTTGTGACAGAGTTCCGCTAGACCAAGAAGCTATCTAAGCAATAGAGTTTAAAATAATGATATTTTAATACATTCTAATTCACAAAAAAACTAGTATCAACTAGACTATGTACTGTCAAATTGTCTTTATGTGGATTGCGTAACTTTTAAAAACAAATTTCTTCTTAAGTATTAATGTGGTTTTATCTCTAAATAAAGATTCTGAGATACATCCTATTAGGATAAATATTTAGTTAAGCAGCTAAGATAAATCTCTTGAGGTAATCTAGACTTTTAAGTACAAAAGATCGTGGGCCTGGTGGGAGAGCTCCAAGAACATTCTCTGCTCAGGAACTCCAGGCTTTAATATTAAAGGTAGAGAGTGGGCAGGATAGCTAAGAGAACCGCTCGAAGGCATGGTGGCCCTACACGAGTGTATAGACATTTGCTTTCTAAAGAATAGAGAAGGGAGAGAAAGGCTACAAAATATCTCCTGAGGTACAGAAAGTATTTGGTGGTAAGACTGGAGAGCAAAGAGACTCTAGAGAGTAACCCCCAAATTATAACTGGGCAGTAAAATGTGGCGATATCCCTAACAATCCGGAAAGCTGGTGGCTTGGCTGTGAAGCACAGACTGATCTCTGGAATGTTGTCAGTGCTCAGATCTCAGTCTCCACTGATAAGAAAATGTAATTCCACCCTCAAAAGATTTCAAGCCAGTGGTGAACTGAATCAAACTAAAGCAGCAGCAAAGTCCAGACCCAGCTAAGCCATTATCCCACCTCTAGTAGACTAATAGAAAAAGGAGCCTGCACGTTTCTGGAGGTAAACACTATTTGATTTAGATTCTACTATTTTCTTATATAAAATGTCTGGCATATACTTAAAGATTACAAAACATGCAACAATGCAAGAAAATGGTATGCATGGTCAAGAGAAGAAATGGTCCATAGAAGCAGATCCAGAGATGGACTCAGTGTTGGAATCATCAGATCGTGGCTTTAAAACATATATGATAAAAAGGATAAAAGATATAGTCGAAATGGTACACATTCACAAAGAAGTGGGAAATGTTAGCATAAATTCAAAAACTATCTTTTAAAATCAAATTAAATAGAAATGCTAGAAGTGAAAAATGTAACATCAGGAAGAATTCATTAGATGAATTTAAAAGCAGATTGCACATAGCAGAAGAAGCTTTTCAGTAAACTTGAAATAGTCAACAAAATATCTAAATTGAAAAAAAAAAAAGAGTAAAAAATGCAAAGAGCATCTGAGATCTGTGGAAAAATATCAAATAGTCCAAGAAGGAGAGGAAAAGGAGAATGGGGGAGAAGTAATATTTGATAAAATATTAGTTAAGAACTTTCTAAAACTGATGAAAGATTCAAGCCACTTAACAAATTCAAGCAGGATAAATACAAAGAAAACCACATGGTAGTCAATTGCTAAAAACCAAAGATAAAGAGCAAAGCTTAAAAGTAACCAGAGAAAAAAGACACATGTGTACAAGTGAACAGCAATAGAGACGATGGAGAAGTTCTCACTAGAATAATGGAAGCCAGAAGACAAAGGAAAGACGTCTTGAAAGTGCTGAAAAACAGAATGGACCTGTCAACCGGAATTTTATATCCAGCAAAAATATCTTTCAAAAAGGAAGGTAACATAATGATATTTTCAGATAGAAAGAAGCTAAAATAATCTATCTCCAGAAATGCAGAAAGAAATATGAAATGCAGAAAGAAATTCTTCAGGCTGAAGAGAATGATACTAAATGGAATTCAAGAGCTTTTCTTTTAATCCTTTTGTGTTTTAGTTATATTATTTATTTCTTTAAAAGACCAAGGTTTAAAACAAAAACAATAATATTGTATTGTGAAGTTTTTAACATATACATAAGTAAAGTATAAGACAAAGAGAACACAAATGGTAGAATGGATACATGGAAACTACTACACAATTTGTATACTGTTTATGTGTATTATATTCAGATCCACTATTAAAATTACACATAAGGTGTAGATCTTAAGAATCAATACATGAAATAAAATAAAACTCTCAAAAATATCCATTTCTGTCCCCCCACAAAAAGCAGGAAAGTTGGTGCAGGGAGACAAAGAACAAATGGAATAAATAGAAAATAAATACCAATTTGAAGAATTTAAACAAAACAATATTAATAATTATATTAAAAATTATATTAAATAAATTGACTAAATGCTTCACTTTAAAAGCAGAGATTTGTAGACTAGATTAAAAAGGAAGACCCAACTATAAGCTGTCTCCAGGAGACACAGGTAGCTTAAAAGTAAAAAGGTATAAAAGTATATATTATATATTTTATATATATACATTATATATATAAATAAATAAAACATATTTATATTTTTAAATTTTATATTTTAAATATATTTAGATTTTAATATATATATACATTATATAAATAAATAAATAGATAATGTGTATATATAAAGCATATATATATATATGGCTATATTAATATCAAGACAAAGAGAATTACCAGAGATAAAAAAGGACATTATCTATTGGTAAAAAGATCAATTTGTCAAGAAGGCATAAGTTTTCATGATAAAAATCACTATAATCAATTACATTTCTATATAACAGCAATGATCAATTCAGAAATAAAATTGAAATAACAATTACATTTATAATAACATCAAAAACATCACATATGTAGAAGCAAATTGCACAAAATATGGAAGAGACTTCTTCATTGATATTACAAGACATTGTTGAATGAAATCAAAGAACACAAATAAATGGAAAGATATAAAATGTTTTTGGATGGGTAGAACTAATATCATTCATTTTCTATAAACTGATATACAGACTCAAAGCAATGTCTATCAAAATTCCAGTAGAATTTTTAGGGAGAAATAAACAAGCTGATTCTAAGATTCATGTGGAATGCATAGGATCTAGAACAGCGAAAACAACACTGAAAAAATAATTCGAGAAACATTTATTACCTGATTTCGAGACTTACAAAGCTATGACAATCAAGATCCTGTACTTTGGCACAATGTTTGACAATAGATCAATGGAAGAGACCTGGAATTTCAGAAATAGTCACATACATATATGGCAAATTGAGTTTTGATCAAGGTACCAAGTCAATCCAAAAGGGGTAGCAAAGTCTTTTTAACAGATGTTCCTGGGATGGTTAGAAATGAACTGCAATCCATTCCACATTCTGTACATTATCACTAATTTGAGATGGTCATAGGTGCAAATGAGAAACTCAGAATCATAAAGCTTTTGAAGAAAACATTAGGAGAATATCTTTATTACCTTGGCATAGGCCAAGCTGTTTTATGAAGTATGAATCATAAAGATTAAATTGGTAAATTGGATCTCATGAAAATTAAGAATATCTGCTCATGAAAAGATACCATTAAACATAAATGGGCAAGCCACAGACTTAGAAAAAATAATTGCATCAAAATATGATTATAAAAAAATCCAGAATATCTAACAAACTACAAATCAATAATAAAAATACAAATGATATGGGGAAAAAAGCAAAAACCTTAGTGCCTTCACAAAAGAATATGTGAATGGTTACAAAGCTCATGAAGAAGGTGCTCAACATCATCAGTCATCAGGGAAAGGTAAATTAAAACCACAGTGAGATACCATTTATAGTCACGAGAATGGCCAAAATAAAAAAAAGAGATTGACATCTCTAAATGTTGGTCATTAAAACTAAAATCTTTTTGTTTTTGTCTTTAGGTTCATTAGAAAACAAATTGCTTAGCTGTGTGCTCAGGCAGACTTTTCAGCCTTCCCTCTTCTTCATCAACCTCAGAGTTTATTATCATTGATAAATAAGTCAAGTAAGATCACTGGAAGATATTAATTTTGTCATGAATTTTAACTGTCCAGATCATGCCCATGTACAAAACGAAACCATCCCAACATTAAAATCCTGTCAGTTTATCTGGAGCTTCAAACACATATACTTTGTATAATATGAGAATTGAGTTATAAAACATCACAAAATAATAATTTCACTAGAAATTATTTAGAATTATTTTGTTTATGTGATTTATTTTTCTATAGAAAAAAATATTTGTGAACTTTGATAATCTGTCCACAACATACAAGGAAAATGAATGGATAAATACAATAGGGAAACAGAAGAAAAATAAGTATGCAATTCCCTTATGGTTTTGAAGAAGGAAATTAGGAAAAAATGAAAATCATTAAGAACAGAGTGTTGTTATGAGTAAGATAGAGAAAAAATGAAAGGACGTAAGGAAAAAATGAAAGATTTTGATTTTTATTTATTCAGAATAATTATATTTCTGCTAATAGGTCCCATTCTCATCATTTAGGGGAAGAATTCCTTAGAATCTTTATCTCTAAGTTCAAATAGACAGTGAATCAGATCCGGGATCTGGGAGGTTGCTCTAGTCGTACTACTCACTGACAAATAATCTGTGATGAGAAATATGAAGTATTTATTAACACAGGGCTCTTCAGAGTTATTGATGAAAAGGAAAGATTCATCATGTAATTCCCAGGGCACTGAAAGAGATTCTACTTTATTGATTCAGTAGTTAATAGAATCAATCATTTATATGACCTGTTAAAAATGGTTTGTATTTAAATGATGAATTTTATTTGTTCACATTGAATTTTTTGGAAGTAGGGAATGAAAACGTTTTGCTAAAATAAGTATTTTGTTCATTTATTTTTAACACTTGAAGTGCAATTCACATGACAAGAGTGAGTTGAGTAGTAGTCCAAGCACAGTCACAGAAAAGAAACAAGTGAGTCTTTAACAAGCAATTTTCTTTGCTTCAAGTAAAGCTGGGTAACCAACTACGGTCATGCATCACTTAACGACAGGGATACATTCTGAGAAATGCGACGTTAGGCAATTTTGTTGTTGTGAGAACATCATAGAGTGTGCTTACACAAACCTAGATAGTACAGCCTGCTGCACAGTTAGGCTTTATGGTACTGATCTTCTGGGACCACCGTCATACGTGTGGTCCATCATTGACTGAAATGTTGTTCTGTGCTGCATGACTGTATTGGAGTTTCCTTTGGTCATAATTTTCGATATTCCTTCCAGTTCTCCCTTACTTTTCATTGTAATAAGTAAATACAAAACTCAAAAAGGTCCCAAGTCCCACAAATACAGTCTCATAATGTCCCCTTACATAAGTTATCTTCTCCATTTTGTTTCTCATATTTGAAAAAACGAGGTGATTTTTGGTAGATCTCTCTTATTTGTCTTATAAGTAAGCATCTAAAGTTGAGTTCTGAGAACCCATCTCCCAGCCCTGGAATGTGTCCACGTGCTATAGAACAAAGGTTAAGGGCATGCACCTTGTTACTAGGCAGACCTACATCTGCCTCTTACAACTATGTGATCTTGGGCAAATCACTTAACTTCCTAACTCTTCAGTTTCCTCATGTGAAAAATGGGACATCAGTGGTCTTTGTGGCTCCCTCCCAACATCATTCCACTTTCGATGATCCATCTAAGATATCTGTTGCTATCCAGCCTCCTTGCCAGCCTTCTTGCCTGAGCTACTACTTGGGGTCAAAAGATACATAAGAGCGGCTAGTTCTGTTGAATGTGGACAAAGAATTTTGCTCCATTTCTGGTGAAGGATGTCTCATATCACGAGGGTGATGAGCCTTAGGATGAAGCCAATGTGTTGAGGGAGGAGGAGAGACTGAAATCTCCTTGATGATGCTCTTGAGTAACTGAAAAACCGGAAGCCTGCTCTGTCTCTAGATTTCTGGCTTTTACATAGTGAGTTTGAATTGCAGGTTTTTTTACTTGCAGCCAAAACCTCAGTAACAAAGGGAAAAATAACAGACCTACTTCATACGGTTCTTTTAGGGATGAAAGGAAATAATGTGTGTAAAGCACTTAGCTTTATACATCCTAGGTTCATAGCAAGTTGTCAATTAAATGTAGCTGTTGTTGTTGTTATCCCAACAAAGAAACCTGGGAAAATGCCAACTTCACTTTGATTTGGGGAGGGTATCTAAGAAGAATGATGTCTGAGCTAGCTCTACTCTCTGAGCATCTCTCTTCCCAGTGGTAGTGATTTAGTTTAGAAATATGAAGAAATGTGACATTTTATGTGCCTAAAGTAGCAGAGGAAAAGTCCTACCTGTTTCACACTTCTAAGGTGGATGGTTTGCCTGGTCACCTAAAATCGTCTGGTGTTTTATGCTGTGATGCCTCCAGGCCAGGCCTTTCCATTCCTGGACAACTGTGAATACTATTGTTAAATAGGTTTTTTTATTATTATTAACTTCATTTGTTATAACTAACCCCTGAATATTAAAATCGTTCCTTTTCCCTGTTTTCACTTCTCTTTCAACTTATGAACTAAAGTTTGGGATCAAATATTAGAAAGACAAACCAATTTTCTGTACATGTTAGGTAGTAAAACAGTTATTACACCATTAGTGAAAAATTCCTTCCAGAGCATCTCTCTACCTGACAAAGTGTTTAAAGAGGAAACACTTAGTGAAAGCTTTGAGAACAAAATGCATTTCAACTAAGGCAACGTGGTGTTCAGTGCATCAAAATATGGAGATTAAAGCAGACATCAACTTTTCTTTATCACAAAACTGTCCTACTTGTCATTTTAAGAAACTAGCCTATCAAGCAGATGCTTTGATCATTTATAATAGATTCCTCCTGACTGGTTGTCAACGTGAAAATTAAAATGCCTAGTTGAGAAAGCACAACAGCAACTTTGGTAAAGAAAGATTAATCATTTGTTCCAAGTAATAAAGGCATCTTCACTAGTATAAATCAAACTAATCTCATTAGGAACTTCTATCTTCTTTAGAAATCACATGCCACATCTAGCATTTAAATTAAGGTAAAGTAACTATGTTTAATATCCATGATGTGCTTTCATCTATAGATCTGGACATAGTACATTTTGTAAGGATATTAAATGACTAGTAAAAGGTCCATTCCTGAAGAGCTAAGTTATTCACATATTAAATGTTTACTCTTAAAACGTGATTATATCTTTTATCTTCTAACAAATTAAAAAATGAAGGAAACAAGATCAACAAATACAGCTGGGCATTTATTAAGTACAGTCCTTCATTGACAGTAAACATTCAGTGTTTTCAAAGAAGAATTGACTTTCCCCAATCTAGTTAAAGCATAGAGTCTTGAATTTAAAGAAATGATCCTATTGAAGGAAGGAAAAAATCAATAGCATAACCCTAAATATTTACTTGAAATAATTTAAAAGTGAAACACATGTTAGCTGGTTAATATAATCATATATATCAAGAATGCTTAGCTTTTTCTTTATTTCCCTCAATTATTCAAGAAACAACACGAATGTGTGATATACTTATTTTAAAAAAAACTTTGTGACAAAATTGCCCTGCATATTACCTATCACAACTTTTTTCATTGCACAATTTTTGCCTAGCCCACAGTCTTAACTTAGCACGTATGATTCATGAATGATACAGACAAACTGAAATTCCTGAAATAAGAATGTGAACATAAAGCACGGAAGTGGTCTTTACAGAGAATTAAGGTAGCTATCTGTTTAAACAAGAACACAAAAAGATAAGATCAAATCATTGTGGAACATAACCAAATCCAGCATTTTCCTTGCCATTGACTAGATAGAACATTTTACATTTTATATTTTCACCACGTGCTTTAGTGTGTCCTCTCAATAATCAACAACAGTATTTCTTTGGGCCAGCACTGTGGCACAGTAGTTAAGTCCAGCATGTTCCACTTTGGCAGCCCAGGTTTGCGGGTTCGGATCCCAGGCGTGGATCTACCCCACTCGTCAAGCCATCCTGTGGTGGCGACCCACATACGAAATAAAGGAAGACTGGCACAGATGTTAGCTCGGGGCTAATCTTCCTCAAGCAAAAACAGAGGAAGATTGGCAACAGATGTTAACTCAGAGCAAATCTTACTCACCAAAAAAACCCCACAATGGTATTTCTTTGAATTTATGTATATTGGATATTAAACCAAATGCAGCTAATACAACACCTAATGAATAGTTTTCCCAGATTGGGAAAGGTCAAAAAAGAATTTTTTTTACGTAGAGTAGCATTTTCCAAACTGGGTTCCCCAAAGCACTGGTTCTGGAGAAGGGTTCTGTAGTAAAAAGGGGACGATGGTCAAATATGTTTGAGAAACACTATAAAATATATCCAGTCCCATGGAAATCACATTATAATGTCAAAAAAAGACCCAAGTAGAGATGAAATTTTAACAAATAAAGCGACAAATAATCAAAAATTAATGAGATTAATTTTTTTTATTTTGGAAGCTGAGAGGGTCTACTCGAGACTGCCTTTAACTGATAACTTTGACATCTTTTAAATTAAAAGAAGCCACCTGACACTTTGAACATCCTACCAGAAAATCATCTTACCAAGATCCAAAAGTATGTTGAGTAGATTTTCTTTCTTCCATTTTGCTACAGGCAACAGTTTTCTAGCTGTTTCACCACTACATAACATGAGGCGCCATTTTTCCAACTTTCAATAAAAATTTCCTCAACGTTTTCCAGCCTTTGCTAGCAGTTTTCTTGCCATTTTTATAGTCTTCACTAACAATTTCCTTGCTGTTACTTCTGCCTCTGCTAACAGTTTGCTCCCTGAATATAGAGAGTTACCATTGGGTCTCTAGAGTTCTCTGGCATTCTGAACAAAGTTCCACCTTTCCATCTTGCCTGGCCATTTGATGGCTGATAGTGTCGCTTGTGCTTTTTTACTTTCCCGTGTATACTTACAATGAATCCCATTTTTTTGGTTAACTGACCACATCATTTATTGCCTCAACTGGGATACCTTTGAAAGTAAAAGTAGACACTATTAATAATTATTCTCAGATAACAGGCAAAAAGTGAAACTCTAATGGTCCGAGCAAGGTTTATGCTTACCACATTTTTAGATCACCTGAGAATGTCTCTCGTATGCAAACATTATAAATAGCTGGAAATAACATTATAAATACACTGATACAAGTTTCTACTTGAGTAAATAAAGAATCTTAACAAATGGACATATTTTCAAGCTAGTTAAATTTTGAAAAATAATCCTAGCTCTGAATCTGTAATGTCTAGTTGCAGATCTGGTTAGGACTTGCTATACATTTTAAGAAAATCTTGTATAATCTTGTGCCCCAACACTCTTTTAAGAGTTTTAGTTGTAAGCATTTAGGCAAAGCAAGTTTTCACCTTTTTTATACAATATGTTTAATTTTGAGAAAATCCAGAGATGATGATAAAGTATTTATGAACAAATTAAGCTCAATAAATTTTAGTAATAATAAATCATTTCATATATTAATAAATATACTCAAGAAAATTAATTTTACCATTTTATCAACCTGGATGACTTCCTACTAAAGGTCTGAAAATGTAAGAGTAGAAGATCATATTGTGCAGAAATATAGACAATTTAATCCAGACTTTATTCTATTAGCATTCAGACGGCCCCATAGAACATGAGAATTTCCTCTGTTTAGGGCAGAATAATCTAGGAGAGAGTGGATCTTATTTTCCCAGTGCCTCCGTGTACATGCTAGGTGCTGAGTAGCATGTTTGTTTTTCAGAAATTCTAGAAGCTCAGATGGTTATGGATGGTTCTATAACTAAGTGGAAATAGTCCTAAGATTGCTAAATGCATGATTTACATAGGATTCATCCATAGTACCCTGTTTTATCCTATTCCATTTGATTACAGTAGTATCAGTATCCTATTCCATTTGACTACCAAGTTGGCCTTGGTGCTAGGAAATCTGTTGTATGATTTACATAATATTGTTATTTTCTGGCTTTGGTAAATAAATGTACTAGTTGTTCTACTTGCTACAGGAAGCAATTTTGTCTAACAAAGCAAAATATTCTTTCAAACGACTAGTTGCTATACTAAGAAGTGACCTGGAGACCCTGGAGAAAATAAGTACTGAAGAACTTAACTTTAGGTATAAGTTCCATTAGCTGAGATACAGAGTTACTCTTTCCAAATGGTAGAGAATTAAGCACTTGGTAGTCAATCATTGTCTGTCTGTAAAAGCATAATTTACATATAGAACTCTTTGAATTTCACTATTTGATATTTCTTTAAGACTCTTAGCCACATGTGTGATCGACGTGGAGCAACCTGGAAATGGCATTAGAATACTGACGCGCATGCACAAATCACTCAACTACTTGTGGAATATTTACTCCAGTGACCAAATTATATAGTCATCTGCTGCATAATGACATTTCAGTCAAGGACGAACAACATATAGTCCCATAAGATTAGTACCGTATAGCCTAGGCATGTGGTGGGCTGTACCATCTAGGTTTGTGTAAGTATACTCTGATGTTCGCACAACAATGAAATCACCTAATGATGTGCTTCTCAGAATGTATCACCATTGTTAAGCAACACATGAAAGTATTAAGTCTGAGGTAAATCAAGGGACGGGAAATGTCACAGATGTGAAGTGAAAGCAACTTTTTTTTTCCTGAAGAAGATTTGCCCTGAGCTAACATCTGAGCCGGTCTTCCTCTATTTTGTATGTGGGCCACCGACAAGTGGTGTAGGTCCACACCCAGGAACCAAAGTCAGGCTCCTGAAGTGGAGTGTGCCAAACTCAACCACTAGGCCATAGGGCCAGATCCTAAAGGCAACTATTTTTAAATCAGTTTTCTCCTCTAAAATGATGATGTTAGACTAAATGATCTCAACATTGTCTCCCATGTCTAAATTTCTAAATTATTTATGCATAGGTCAGCACATTTTCTGAAAATATAAAATTAAAATCAAACAGTTTCATATAGTCTTTTTTTCTGCAAAGTGTAAATTGGTATTTTGTTTATATTTCCTCCCTAGAAATATACTACAAATGCAGTGTGAGCATGTGAATATGCTTAGCTATTAAGAAATGTAATTATTTGCCATATTATTTTTTTTCTCTAGAAACTCATTTTCTTTTTTCCAGTTAACAGTACAGAATTGATGTGGGAGAGACAGGCTCCAGGGTATATCTGTTGCATAATTTGGATGAAATGGACGTTACAGACTGATGGGTGGTTGGGTGCCGATCTGACTTAACCTCCAGTGGGGCAGCTTAGGAGCCTGTTCATGGGAGGCATTTCATTTTCTTGGTTTAATCAGAAGTCCCTCTTGGCTTATATGGATTCCCTGCTAAGGTGCAGCTGTGTCCTTTGGGTTTACTCTGTACGAGTTACAGAATTTCAGGCTTTGCTCTTTGCTGTGAACAAGACTGCAGGGGCAGTCTCCAAGGACTATGAATTCCTGGAAGGATCAGATAGGGGTTTCAGCTTAAACTCGGATGTTAACATACAAATCGGAGGGCTTTTTCCTGTATGATGAACATTAAGATTATTCCTTCCAGACAGGTTCTTGCATATATACCATGAACGCTACTGTGGGTCCACAAGCCCAGAGTCGAAGTTCCAGTTATATATATCCCCCTCACACTTTATGTGCATCTTTATGCTTGAAATAATCCCCAAAGCTAAGAGAAGTTCAGAGAGACAATCTATCTAACGTCACACAGCAGTGCGTTGTAGAGCTGTGAAGGAAGTCCAGGTCTCACTGACTGCAAAGACCAGATTTTTCCATTACACCACACTCTCTCTCAGGACAACATGAAAAGGGAATTATGAGGTCATCTAAGAAATCGTTTAACCCGAATCCTTCCTTCGCTTTAAAGTAACGGAAAATGGAAGCTTTGCCCAGAGTCTGAGGGAGCAAAATTAGACCCAGAAATGCTAAATCTCAGTTTAGTATCGTTTTACCTAGTGTGAAATTAATGCAAAGTTTTAGAATAAGTTGAATTTTTTCTTGCACAATAACTATTTTCTAAGCTCTGTATCCTCCACAGTTGCCTTAACACATAGCAGTTCAGTTCCAAGATTAATAGGAAATATAACAAAATGCAATTAAAATTATTATCACTCTTTGTGTGTGTATTAAAAGCCCAGCCTACATTGTGCATACACCATTGAGGATTTTGCCCTTGGGATAAGGAGGAGAACATTTAAATTATAGAATGTCAGACCTAGAAATGGTCTCAGAGAAGCCCAATGTAAACCCTCCTTCTGTAGATGAAGAGGAGAGGCCCTGGGAAGTTAATCCCCAGGCTCAAGCCTCGTGGTGAGTTAGCGGTTAGGTTTGTCCTTCCATCATCTGAGTCACTCTAGTGCCCTTGTCACCTCATCACCCTTTTTACCTTTAACTAAATTTATTTATTTATTTATTTTTATCTCTGTAAGCTAATTCTAAAAAAAAAAAAAAACTGTAAGGGGAAAAAAAATGATACGGAATAAAAACAGATAAACCATAAGGAAATACAGACACAGTAGATGTGTTGGCTATAAATCTCAGTGCAATAAGACTTTGAGCTCTTGTTTCCCTTAGTGGAGAATTTACCCAGAAAAAGCCGCATATTAGAGATGTTAGTTGAACTTGTTTCTGGCTGTTTGACTTCTCTTTTCAGTATCCAAGAAACAGTCACCAGTATTAATAACTGGATCTCATGCTCTCAGTTTTTTATTTCTACCAGCTGTGGTTAAGGCATTTTCATTTTAAATTCTTTTAAAATTCTCTAGTGTCATAAAGCAATCTAAAAACATTATTTTAAGAAGAATATCTAAACCTAAACCTTTCACCAAGCCCTCATGGTTAATTTTCAAACCCTGTCTATCCTTCCGTCTGCAGACTCACGCACACTAAATCTTGTAACATCCCGTCTTTCGGAAGATATTTTTTATTGATAGAATCTTGGCTTCTTTCTTTATCTAAGTGAAAAGGAATCACAATTCCTTTGTCTTACCTACAGAAGAAGGTCTTCATAAACCTTATTAATAAACAATATTTAATTGTCGCCATGAATAATTAGCTACATACTCCATTCATTTACATTTAAATCTTTTCTGCATCAACAGCCTTTATTTGCCTTATGGGTGAGCATCTTAAAAAGGAAAATCAACCCTCCCAAATTCTTGGTTAATGTATTTTTTATTTTAAAGAAATCCACACCTTTAAAAAATGGGTTCTCTTCCTGCTCGGCTCCAATCAACCTCTCATCCCAAAAGGCCTCCAAACCCTTGACTGACCTGAGACTGCGAACTTGGGCACTGGCCTCCAGATTTCCCTTCCTCCTGCCTGTCATTTTCTCCAGACTCTTATTATCTGCAATATAAAATGCTGTGTGCTGATGGATATTGGCAGAACCTGGTTAAAATTCACTTCACATAGCTTGCTGTTACTTCAAAGGAACAAAGGTTTTTTTTTTTTTTTTAATCCTAAGAACAGAAAACCAAGTTATCTTTGTGGTGTTAAGCATGAAACTGGGTCTTTGTTTGAAAAGCAACATCTGATGTTTCCTTTCTTTTCAACTCAAACAACTGGGCACTTCTGTATTACGCATCCTGGTACCCGTGCTGTGGGATTTTGTCATGTCAGGAGCTGCTGACAGCTGACAAACTGCTGTGTGAAGGGCGATGCTTACCCTCACAAAATTCCTGAGCCTGCAAAGGAAAGAAAAGGCCTCTGTCTAAAGGCTGGAGAGTATATTTGTCTAGATTCTCTGCTCCTTTCATGCGGCAGGAATCTGTTTCAGGATAAGGTGTCTCTCTCCATCCCTAAACAGAGCATTATCTGGTACTCAGCCCAGACCCCTCCACATCCTCCGCTCATCTGCAGCTGTATATGCACTCCAAATCACCAACCACCTGCACTGCCAAAGCCCCAGCAAATTTCCAGTCAATTCTACATCACAGGAGTTCAGCCTATAAATAATAATTGAAAATGTGATATTTGATTAAAACATAAAACTCCAACAAATGTAACAGCCAAAACATATAAGCAAAGTATTTCATACTGACTGATTGACTTGCCTGGGTTTATATTAAGCAACCAAAATGAAGACGATAAAATTAATCATCGTTTAGCATAGGAGACTGCATAGTTTTGTTTCCTGCCTTTCGTCAGCACACTGCATTAATGTGGGTCAACAGTTACAACACTTCTAATGTCTAGCACATAAGAAGTGTTGACTTGCTTATCACCATCTGTCATTTAAAGAGATCTTATTTGAACTCCTCTACTGTCAACCTCAGAAAAGACTTAATTTTTATGCTTAGATTCTGGATGGATCATGGAGGGGAACATTCTTGTAGCATTTTTGATTGAGTCATTTTTTTCCCCTTCCTACAGGAAAAAGATGGCATTCTGCCCAGGTATACTGGTACATTGAACATAATGTCCAAGCCACCCTACAGTAAAGCCAGGACTGGACATTGTTGAAGGCAGCACAATTCAGTGTTGATCACTCTCTGCACATTTGAGTCTATGCGAGGTTGCCTGTAAAATCCTTAAAGCCAAATAAACAAACAAAATAAATAACAGGATGCACTTAACGTGCTTACAGAATTATAGGGTTTTGAGAGATGGCATGGTATCCTGCTAGAAGCCATAAAAATATCCCAGCTGTTTCCTAGTGTGCAGGAAATATATTGGTTTTACATTTTATAATTTCAAACTCTGTTGTCAACAGGCAACTTATGTTGCTTTATATTCCACTCATCACAACCTGCCATAATTCCTCATGGCAGAGCAAAGTAAAATATAATCCTCTCTGCTGACACTACTTATTGTTTTTTGTCTCCTATAAATGATTTGTGGCCCTGCTTTGAATTTTGGTAAGAAAGTGCATTTCCAGAAGCTTTTATAAGAAACAGCACATTCTACAGCACAGGAGATTCAGTCTCTTAGGAGACAGGAAAAGGCCATTTGGCTCTTTCTCACAAGCCATTTATGTTTTCTCCCATTTCTTGCTGCCAGTGTCCTTCAAGCCTCTCTTTTCAGAGAAATTCATCAAGCAGCTGTTGAATCTATTAGTCCCTTGCTTTAGTGCCCATCAGCCTGTATCTTCCTCAGGTAATCGTTGTAAGCCCTCTACAGCATCCTCTTAAGGTCCAGGTCAGACTGTCTCTTCCATTTCCATTTTATTGTTGATTCAAAGACTATCAAGTGATAATTGTCAAGAGCAGAAGAGGAGTCGACACCATTGTCCAGGAACCTTAAAAAGATTAGGAGCTCTGCCCAAGGTTTTATACTTCATTGGTTTCGAATATCTTACCCAAACACTGGCTATCCAACTCATAAAAAAGGCTAGATTCTTTTTTTAAAGGGGATTTGTGCATCCTACACTGAGATGTTATATCTTTATGGAACTTTTCTTTGGAGTCCTCAAGTCATAACCTGTTTTGACAGGGCTGCTTCCCCAGGTCCTCCAGGTTCGTGTTGAAGGCGGGACTTGAGAATGGAGCTGTGAACTGTGGCTCCCACAGTGGGAGGCAAAGTCTGTCTGCTTCAGGG
The DNA here is from genome assembly GCF_041296265.1 of Equus caballus. Taxonomy (NCBI): domain Eukaryota; kingdom Metazoa; phylum Chordata; class Mammalia; order Perissodactyla; family Equidae; genus Equus; species Equus caballus. Next base: position 65,608,613 of record NC_091697.1, read on the forward strand.
GGCTGCTCTGATAGGCCCCAGGGATCTCATTGTGAAGAGAACAACCTGCTTCCTCAAAACGGTTTAAAGACAAACCAACTCAATGTAATCCTACTGTATTGCTATCTAAAGAAATAAAACCTTATGGCAAAAAGGTAAGAGCACAAACAATCACTCACATTAATAAAATTAGAAATCACAATTAAAGTTTCAACCTGAAAAACCTTATTATGTTTACTTAAAACACTTTCATGGTTTGAATTACATTTATGACAATTTAAGTCGTCAAGAATTGCAAATAGTAACATGAATTGTTTTAAGCTTTCTACAAATTTAGTTAATCTTCCATCAACCCTGTGATGTAGGTAATATTATTTGCCCATTTCAAAGATAAGATGGCAAGGCCCAGAGAGGTTAAGTAACTTGCTGGAGGTTACCCAGCTGGCAGTAGGGGAGCTGGAATTTAAAACTATGCACTGGATCCAGCGACCACACTCTAACCATTATACACACTGCCTCCCAAATTGTTATTGTGATATTTCCTTTGTACTTTGCAAATCATTTGTATTTTACTTATTTCCTGAAGTTTCCCAGTAAATATCTTCCTATTTTCCCGTATCTTCATTTTTGACGGTTAATGCATAAACAAAGTTTTAGACAAAGTAGATAATCTTCTTTCCTGAAGTTAAGGGGTGCTTATATTTAGAAATATAAACAAAACTTGCCATTCCCTCTTAACGGTATCCAGTCACTAAGGATTTATCCACCAGGGCAGGGAAGGTGAGGCTGCAGGAATGTCAAGGAAGCAACAGAGAAACTGGAAAACTTAGCAGTAGCTTCCATTCCTTGAGAGTTTACTAAACGCTCCAGAAACATTGTCTTTTTAAATCTGCCCTACAAATGTTTGGGCTTTGCGTATTTTCCCCATTCTAAAAATAAGGAAAATGGAGTTTATTTTTACACAGCAATAAGTTACGGAATCTGCTTTCAAACACAGGCCCCTCCGCCTCCTCACCCACTGCTCCGCACTGCCAGCAGTCAGAAGGGACCCCTGGAAGGCCCCATCCAATAATCTGCAGATTCACCTTGCAGAAAGGTTGCAAGCTTGAGAATTTGGTTTAAAATTCACTGCAGCAATGTCATGCTATATATGGTAGGCTTAAATCTCCAGGGTGGGGAATTATTACTTGCCTTCTCAAGGGAATGTGTTCGAATTTATTTCATTAATCTGATGTAAGCAACTCATATTTTCACACAACCTCATTTCCATTCATTCAGCTGCACGGGATGCTGGTTTCCGTGGTGGGCTTGTTTCATTGTTCAGGAGAGATTTCATCGACTAATTGAAAAGAACACAGCTCTGTCCTCAGCAGAGCTAAATACATACAACAATTTCACCACCAACGCCAGACACATTATCAGTGTCCTGATCTTTGGCCTCAGATACTTTCAAGAGATGTCCCAGGGGAAATCTTTCACTGGAATGTTAATCTGTTGCTTCTCTGACCTTCTACACATGTACCACATTATTATTACAACCCACATGCTTCTCTTTTCACGCTGTCATTTTGACAATGGAACCATCGGGCAATTCATCTTTAGACTAGATAGCTGGAACAAAGTGCATACCAGTAAGTGAAATCAGATTGGCTAATGGTATTGTTTAAATGCAATAACATTTCTCTTCTGAAATCCACCCAGATTGCGAATGATATGTCATGCCTGTGGGATGCTCGGCAACAATTAGCTACTGGTGATTCATCAAAGGGTCCCAGTGTGGGGATTTCTTTTTAACTTTTTTCTGAACATGCTTTGGAAACATAAATTAGTCCCTGAATTGGATTGGTGTGGATTTATCACTCGAGTTTCCTGTCTTTACCTTCTTTCTTCTTTCATCTGGCAGATGTTTGTTTCATCTTCAGATTTACTGAGAGTGGTGCCGGGATCTGAGAGCATTTAGCAATGCTGAAAAACCATTTCTTTTAAGACTGGGCTCAAATGTCAAATGTCACCTCCTCAGAGAGGCCTTCTTTTGACCACCCCACATAAAATAAACTTCACTCCTATTAGTATCTATCCTCTTTATCCTGCTTTACTTTTCTTTACAACACCTATCATCAGCTGTCTTAGGACATATTTATTCACTGGTTGACTATTTCACACCACTAGAAAGTAAGTTCCGTGATTGCAGGAATGTGGTTGTTTTGTACTCTGCTATCCCCACCGGGGCTAGGACAGTGCCTGACCCATAGTAGAGACTCAGAAAGATTTGAATTTGTTGAGTGATACAGAATCTTCCACCCTAGGACAGACAGGAGGGTGCTATTGAGGTAGCTGAGCAGCAAATCTTGCTGATAACCAGTAGGCATTTCTCTGTTAACAACCTTATAATTAAAACAAAGAAAACAATATTCAAATTACTGCTTCTTTCTTTCAACCTTATCTGCTGAAGCATTTGAAAAACAGGCCATCAGAAAGCTCTACTCTGTTTTGTTTTATGGATTCTTTTTGCTATGCTGACCATCATTTTCAAACATATAGAGAATAAGCAAGGTTTATTTAACAATATTATTCATGTTAGATGCCAGGAAGTTCTGAAGCTGTTATGAATAGAGCTTTCATCTGTATACTTCAGCTGAATAATCATAACTGAGGAGTCTTTTAAGGTTGGAGGATGATGTGTGTGTGTGTGTATACGTGCATCTACATCTTCAAGCCCCTTTCTAATTACCATAAGAAGGCCTCTAATATGAGCTTATATATTGCTTCAGTCCATTTGCAAATAACCCAATAAAAGCCAACGCTGTAAGCCATATTTACCTTATGGGAGATTATGTATTTTTGCAGGGTGCCTTATTGGCCTGAAAGAGTTCATCCTGCTTTCAAAATTAACAAACTTGTAAGTAACAGTCCTTGCAAAACTTGTAGGGAATGCTTCAGGATGTAGTTAGGTGGGAAGGGCATGAGTGATTCACTTTCCTTGGATCCTCCATAGACCTTAGTTACTTTCTTTCCCTACTGAGAAAATGACCAGTCTTCCTTTGTGGATGTGATAATTACTGCAATGGCATAATAACAATTGAGGAGAGTTGCTATGGAAATCCACAGTGCAATCCTAAGTGGTGGAGAAAATGGACAATTTAAGGAGTCCTGAAAAGATGCAGTTTCCGATCATCTGCTTTTAATATTTCAAATGATTTTTTAATCTTTTTTATTTGCTTAATAAGTCAACTTTTCCTCTACCCTCCCTGGAAGACTCCCTACACAATACTCAAAATATTTGCTTAAATTTGTAGTCAAGGTTAGTGTCAAATTCTGGGTCTCGTTGACTGGAGGCAAGCATAAACAAAAAGTTAGGAAGAGACGGTCAGGAGAGGTAAGAAGAAGATGGGAGATGTGAACCGTATTTAAATATAGCCTTCTAAAATATAGGATAAAATGCTTGAGGGATAAAAGATGATCTTAAAACACTATTCTTTAGAGACCCAAGCAGTCTCAAACAGCTCTCTTTAGGTTGATGAGAAAGAACAGTAGCAGAAAGGAAGCAAATCACGTGACTAAATGCAAATTGTAAGTCTCACGGAAGGAAAGGTAGAAGCTGAAGAATGACAAGAATTCTAGGCTCTTCTTCCACTCCCGGAGGAGATCTCACACACATTTTGACTTTATCACAGTGGGCCGCATGGTTAGCAGTGGCTTCTTTGAATGTCGAATTAAAGGACATGGTTGCTGCCTTCAGAGAATGTCAGTGGGAGCAAGAAATGAATACACGGAAGACCAGAACCTCAGCCGCAGGGACTTTCCTTTTTAAACAGGAGCTTGTTGTGTCCTTTCAAATCCAGCTACAATATGTACTTTGCAGAGTTATTGCTTTTAATCTTTATTGTTAGCTCCCTCTAAAGAAATTTGTAAAAGTGTAATGACAAATCCCGGAGCTGCATAAACCTGCATAGAAAGCTTCTAATTTCTCATTCATCTCAATGGAGATTAAATTGTTCAGATCAACTTTTCATTCAAGGGAGACAGAAAGGAGAGACAGTTGGTTTGAGTTAGTTCTTCCATAGAGGTGAACTGAAATTCATCAACTCTGGTTTACACTTCAACTTTTAGTTTACACATCAAGGTTTGTTTTACACTCAGCAAAATGTGTTAGATGAAACAAATTTCCAGAGGAGAAAAAACAGTCTTTAAAATTTGGAACTTTTACATGAGCACCTGAGGAGGTTGGAAAGAAAGAAGTGAGATCAAAGTGTAATAAAAAACTTAAAATGCTCTGAATTGTTGATTCAGTCAGTATATATTAATTGAGCACCTACTGTGTGTCAGGCATGGTTCTAGACTCTGATCACAGCTATGCTGATCAGCCACTTGGTGATTATCTGGGCAAGTGTTTGCCATCTCTGGGCTGTGGAGGTGCTTGTCCGAGCCAAGTCTGATCCTTTAACATGCGCCCTGGATCTCACTCCCCACCACACTCTTAAAAGACTGTGATAGTTTCCTACGACTGCCGTACTCATTACCACAAATTTAGTGGTTTAAAATTAAACACATTTTTCTAACAGTTCTGGAGGTCAGAGGTCTGAAATAGGTTTTATGGACCTAAAATCAAAGTATTGGCAAAACAATGTCCTTTTTGGAGACCCTAAGGGAGAATCTGTTCCTTACCTTTGCCAACCTTTAGAGGCTGCTCATACTCTTTGGCTTGTGGCTGCATCACTCTGACCTCTGCGTCTGTCATCACATCTCCCTCTCTGACTCCAGCTCTCCTGCCTCCCTCTTATCTGGACCCTTGTGACTACAGTGCACTCACCCAGATATTCCAAGATAATCTCCCCATTCTAAGGTCCTTAACTTAATCATATCTGCCAAATCCCCTTTTGCCACATAAAGTAACATATGCACAGGTTCCGGGCATTAGGGTAGGGACATTTTTGGGGGGGCTATTATTCTGCCTGCTATAGGGAGCAAACACCATGATTTAGTCTTTCATTTCTTGTATGATACTCATCCTCATCCATCTCTTGCTCTCACTGAGATATGCTTTTGGCACACTTCAGAACAGCCCTCACTTCTCCCAACCACAATTACTTCTTCACAGAAACTGCCCTTTGCAAGGTCGCCTAGATTCTCTCCAACGCAGTATTAACTTGATGCATTTTAGGACCTATCTTTGTTAACATCTGTTCAGTATGACACATCGATGGTCATTCTTGCCTTCTTATTAATAATAATAAGGCAGCTCTCGTTATCTAGTGTTTACTCTGCTCCAGGCCCTAAGCTAAACACTTTCCAAACATTGTTTCATTTGTTCCTGTCAACAATCCCATGAATTGAGCATCATTTTCCACACCGTAAATGATAAAACAGAGGCTTAGAGAAGCAACATCGAGTACTACCTAGAACTTTCTAACCTCTGTCTTCAACTCCCACTTTTCCTTCAAGTGACAAATCTAGACAACTGACTGGTCCCTGGATGTCCTAATATGTTTGTCCCAACACTCCTCTAATTGTTAACCAGTGAAATGCTACCACCCAAGTCTCGCCAGCAAGAAATCTGGCAGGCACCTCAGATTTCTCCTTTTCCTCCCACATCCAAGAAGCCTCCGAGGCCCGTTGACTCTATCTTCTAAGTGTCTCTTGAGTCTTTCTCTTTCTCTCCGTTTTCATGGCCACCACCTCACTTCTCACTTGTTTGGACTCTCATTTTCTTGTGCCAATTACTAAACTAGCTTCTAACTGACTTCTCTGTCTTGATTGTTACCCATTCACTCTATTCTCATCTTTGTGAATTTACTCTATACCTTGTTTCCAGAATAATCTTTGGAAAATGTAATTCTTGTCCTGTCATTTCCATACTTAAAATTCTGTAATAGTTCTCATTTGCCTTCAAGTCTTATCTTCTTGTATCTCTATCCCTCCATTCAGCCTGTTCCCTCTGTGTCACACGCCCTCCTCACTTTTCTCTCTTCTTCCTCTCACCATAAACATAGCACTAAATTAATAAGCTAAGGCATAAGTGAATGAACATTTGGATAATTTTTCACACTCAGTAAGAAATAAAAACTAAAATAATTTTAGGATGAATTTTTTAATCATTGGAAAATTTGAAAAAATAAAAATACTGGGATAGGTTTGGCAAGACAAGCAAGCACTTAAATTGTTTAAGGGAGTGTAACTTGGGTTTCCCTTTCTAAAAATCATTTTGTTAATACATAACAAGAGCCTTAAAAATGTACATTCCAGGGGCCAGCTTGGTGGTGTAGCAGCTAAGCTCGTGTGCTCCACTTTGGCGGCCTGGGGTTCTCTGGTTTGCATCCCAGGCATGGACCTAGCACCACTCATCAAGCCACGCTGAGGCAGCATCCCACATAGCAGAACTACAAGGACCTACGAATACATTATACAGCTATGTACTAGGGGGCTTTGGGGAGGAAGAAAAGCAAAAGAAGACTAGCAATAGATGTTAGCTCAGGCCCAATCTTTAAAAAAAAACTGTATATTTGACCTAGTATTTCCACTTCTAAGACTATAAATCTTCACATTCAAGAACATTGCAATATTATTCATTGGGAAAAATTTACAGACACATCCAACAATAAAGTAATGATTTAAAAATTAAGATATGTTATAGGCTAGAGTAGTTTGTATCCATTATAAATCATGTTTTCTAAAACATAGCATAGGAAAATATTCTTAATACAATTTTAAATAGAGAAAGCAGAACTTTTACCCCATAAAATACATATTTACATAAAAAACTAGAAAACAAGCCAAATAAGGGAATATATTAATGGCAATATTTCTGATAGTAGGATTTGCAATGGCTTAAATTATTTTTTTTATACTTAATTTTATTTTCAGGGGTTAGGGATGGGAGATTGATGCATAGACAGAGCATAGAAGATTTCTAGGGTGGTAAAAATACTCTGTGTGATATTGTAATGGTGGATACATGTCATTACACATTTATCCAAACCTATGAAACATACATCACCAAGAGTGAAACTTAACATAAACTATGGACTTTGGGGTGATTACAATGTGTCAGTGTAGCTTAATCAATTATAACAAATGTACCCCTCTGGTGGAGGATGCTGATAATGGGGGAGGCTATGCATGTGTGGGGGTAGGTGGTATATGGGAAATCTCTGTACCTCCCTCTTAATTTTGCTGTAAACCTAAAAATGCTCTAAAAAATTGTCTTATTTTTTTTTTCTTTATCCTTTTAGTATGCGAGTGTAGCCTATGGAGACAGATTGTCTGGATTCAGGTTGATGTCCCAGTTCCATTTCTTACTTTCTGTGTGACTGCAAGCAAGTTACGTAACCTCCCTAAACTCCATTTTCTCATCTGTAAATTGGAAAACATAGACTAGTGGGTAAAAATAATAATAATAGATTTTTAACATTTATGTAATATAACTCATATAAAGATCTTAGCATAATGTCTGACACAGCCTAAGAGCTTATTGAATGAAATCTATTGCTATAGTTCTTATTAAATATACAATTATTACTACAGATTCACAAGTATTTTTTATTTGTTGTATGTAATTATAAAAATTAAATAAAATTGATAATAAAAATGTGGAAGCTGAAAGTCAAGGAGAAAGTCCATTTTTCAACCCCTATTCAGGGCCTAAATTAAGCCCTAAGAGGGCAGGGCAGATAGACAACTGCACAGTGACATCCGAATAACAAGGAGATTATATTTCTGAAGAAAATGGAGTTTTGCCTTTTTCCAAGGAGCAAACAATTAAAGCAAAGGAGCTTCATGTTCAGAAATATGCACTTCAAAATATGGAGGAGATGGTGTCCACTGGGGGTGTAAAGAACAGGTGTCCCTGGGCAGCCCAACCTGAGCATAGCATGTCTCAGCATAACTCTTGAGGAAGGCTAGAAGTAATGAGCTGTATTTGTTATCTCTTGCTGTGTAACAAATTGCCCTAAGCCTTGGCAGACAGAAACAATAGACATCTATTATCTCACAGCGTCTCTGGGTCAGAATTTGGGCATGATTAGCTGGGTTCTCTAACAAGGCTGTAGTCATCTCAAGACTTGATTGGGAAGGCTAGGCTCCTAGCTCACTCTCATAGTTGTTGACAAGATCCTTTTCCTTGTGAGTTATTGGTCTAAACCTTAGTCCCTCACAAGCTGTTAGCTAGAGATTTCCCTTGGTTTCTTGCCATATGTTCATCTTTGTTGAGCATCTTACAACATAGCAGCTTGCTTCATCAGAGTGAGAAAGTGAGAGGGCAAGAGAGTATCAGCTAGAGAGAGAGTTTTAGCAAGATTAAAGTCAGTAACTTTTTGTAACCTAATCATGGAAATGGCACCCATCACCTTTGCTACATTATACTCATTATGAGCAAGTCGCTAGATCCAGATCACACTCAAAGGGAGGGTACTATATGAGGGCATGAATACCAAGAGGTAAAGGTCATTGGGAGTCATGTCTGAAGCTACCTACCTCAATAGCCCTAGTTAGTGGCCAATCACAGCAGCCACCTCAACTGATATGACAGAGGAATGGTTTGTTAAATGCTGCAGTGTTAACAAGCTAAGTATTTAGGTTAATGTACATTTCTATCTCTCTGCTTTTGCCAAAATAAAATGAAAAGCTAAACGGAAAATGACTTAGGATAAGTGTTTATAAACTGTTCAGTTACCTAATAAAGAGACCATTAGGGATGAAAAAGTAGAGAGCAGGCCTAGCCCATATTAAAGCCTCAGGAAAGTAATAGATAAAGCTGATTTTCATATTTGAGAAATTTGGGCCAAATGGTATCCAGGAGTTCCTAGGAGAAATTAAGTATAGAGTAACTAAGATATTGAAAATGGTTTTCACAGCTACACCAAAAAAACACTAGCTCCAAAAGATTGAAAATTCATTGGTATTAAAACACTTTATTTATGCAGAGTCAGTGAAGATGCTAGGCACTGAGGGCTCAGTCAGTCTTCCAGTCATTCCAAGCAAACCCCCACACTCTTCCTGGAGATAAAGTCATATTGTGGTCAGTTGTATACCTGGAGAGACAAGTTTAACGTTGACCTCTAACCTTGCCACTCACAGGCCACGAGACCACTTAGAAAGTGATTTACCTCTATAAATTTGGTGAGTCTTAACTAGAATAAATGCAAAGTGCACAGTGCAAAACATGGCACATATCAGTTGGTCAATAAATTATAGATTTGAATGACAATTAGTTCAGGGTTTTAGAGCATGGATTTTGGTGTCAGGTAAGTTGACATACCAGGGGTCAAATTCTAGTTTTGCTATTTACTGCCTGTGAAATATTAGGTAAAAAAATACAATGTGTTTTAGCTTCAGTTTTATTGTCTGAAATGGATATAGTATCTATTTTAGAAGGTTATTGTGAGGATAAAATGAATATTATGTAAATGTATATAGCCATTAGCCCGGTGCCTACCAGTGTAAGTCCTTCAAAAACTATGGTTAGTCTTCAAATGACTGAGTGAAACCAAATTAACTTGATGTAGAATTTTTGTGATGTTTCTTAATGAATTATAAATGACAGAGAGAATTCATCATTGATGATGAATTGGAAGTTAGCCAAACAACAAAAAAAGTCATAGAGTAAAAGTGAGGAAATGATTCTATAAGCTTGGAGATGTTAGTAGTAGAGAGTTGAGATAAAACAGTCAAAAGCCAGGTTCTCTAAAGTTAAAGGAGTTTATTTAATAAGAATACGTCTAGTAAACGGGCCTTTGAAAGTCAACACTACTTTTAAATACCTTCCATTTATGGATTGCCTCCCACAGCAATGATGCTGGAAAGCTGATCAAATGGATCTGTGTCACTCAGGGTTGACTTGAGACATGTGGTTGTTCTGGGAAGACTAGAAAATTGGCACCTCTTATACCATATTTTCTTTAAATATTTGTACATCCTTTTTTGTGGAAGCTGGAAGAAACGGATTTTTCTATTAACAAAAACAGTCACTTAGTAACTTCACTATCTACAGAAGGGTAGACTGAAAAAAAACATTTCCCACATTTTCTGTAGTTTTCTCAATTTTCTTTTGTAATTTTCTAGATGAACAATATCTTGGGAAGCAAATTAAGGGATTTAACATTTAGATGATTAAACTAAATCACTCATTCCCGGTGAGCAAAACAACGTGCATTATTGATTTTTGAGCTCAGCTGACTGCAAGCCCATGTGCAATTCACAGAAGTGCTCAACACAGACAGGTTGACACCAGTGAGGAGAGAAACCAATTTACATTTTGCCAATTTATTCCAGTGATGTTTCAGTTCCTCTTTTAGATCTGCGTCCTAGGTGGATACCCAGCTTGCCTTCCCATTAATTTAGCTCTGAATTCTACTCCAAAATCTGTGAGTTGTTGAAACAAAATGAAAAAAATATTCCAGGGATGTGACTCTTCCAGGGAAAGCAATTCTGAAGACAGCACTTCATAGGAAATGCTGCCATTGGATCATCAAAAAGTGCTGCAGGTTGATTGGCAGGAAGGCATGGAGAGGCAGGGACTTTCATGGTAACCTCAGTAATTAAGCTTGGTGGGCTGCCCCTCTATTGAGCACTGAGTTTGAATCCACTGATTTTGCGGTCTCTTTCATTCTCCCAAAGCATTCCGCTAGCTGAGTAGGACAATCTTCCCAAGTGGAGAAAAAGCATTCCTCATTTCTCAGACCATCTGCACTTTGGTTGACAGTGTTTTTTTAGACCACTTTGAATTGCAGAGGTGTTACAGGGTATGAATAAGAGGTTGACATGAATTTCTATGATGAAAGATTATCGAGACAAAATATGCTAAGGGTAGAAGGAAAATACATCTATTGATCTTCCAACTGTTTAATAAAAATTAGAATTTATTCCCCCAAGGCTTAAGTCTCTATATTCGATTCCTCTGAATTAATTTGCCCTCCAGTTTTAGTTACTAGTTTACGCGTGGGGGGAAATCAGTTTCAAAAGATTTCACACTAACCTGCTGACAATAGTAGAATATCTTCCTAAATTGGAAAGGGAAGCAGAAGGAAAATGACACCACCATAGAGCATGGTCCCCAGTTCCCTGAACTATTGTATGTCAGGCTTCTCTGTCAGTCCTGAACAGTCTATTTTACTCAGGAGATTCAGTGTTTAAAAAAAAAAGGAAAATTACCCCTGGTTGCATGAAAAAAGTAAGGGGCACTGGAAAGTTGGCTTAATTCATCCCATTTTACTCTAATGGATCCCAACAGTGTTTATTTTCCACAGTCCTGTCAGACTCAGTTTTAATATATCCATTTCTTAAAGAACTTCTCTGCCTTTCAAAAAATAAATGAATTAATATCATCTTGATTTACTGTGAGTCATTAGCTAGCCCTTACCCTAAGACCTGTATGGGGAAAAAATGCCAGAGGGAGCATCAAGACCTCCAATAATCATTTTGGGTTCTAGATTAACTTTATTATCAGTAGCCTCAGCTGTATCTGATCTTTCTTTGTGAACTACGTCTGGATCTTTTGAGAGTGATTTTTTTCATTCTTTTCACTTTTTGATACTGTCAAGGCTGGGGCAACTTGTTGTGAATACAAACATGCAGGATCTCTTTGTTTTCTAGCAAGCATCTTCCAGGGTGAAGAGAAGAGAAGAGAAATTGTACACCCAGAACCTCCAGTCTAAGAAACAATTCCCTACCAGATAGAAAATATGAACAAGACTCAGCCTTTGGATCATCTCATGTGGTTTTGTGATTTCTCCTGCCGTCTGGACAACTAAGGTTCTTTTGCCATTAAGCAAAATTCTCTTCTTGATGTCTTCGCTAGGTGATGCTGCTGGAGAATTTGGTTTCTTAGTACTTTTCAGGGCAAGTCCATCCAGATTTTCCCATCCTATGCAAAGGTGCCAAGTCTGTGGACTTCCTGCTACCTACCTCCCTCTTACACCACCATCACTCCCATACTCCTACACTACCTCCCTGACCCCCACCCTTCTACTGGTCCTGCCTCTGCTCTGGAAGGGAATCTGAGGTCGAACCAAAGTTGCTTATTGCTCAATCTGGGTCAGATCCTCTCATACTAGTGTCCCAGCTGATGCTCAGGGCTTTTAGTTCTCTGGCTTTATGAGAAGATGAGTCATCCTTTTGCACAACAGAGAAGAATCAAAGTCCTCTCCAGAGGACTTAGCAAAGAGAATTAGTCTAACGGTACCTGTTTGATCAGACCTCCTGTGACCCTAGGTCTCTTAACAAAGTGGAGCGGGGCGCTGCTCAACTCATCCTGAATAACTCATAATGACTCATCTCTTTTTTATAAACTCCGTATTTTAATCCCTAAGTGAGGGGAAAGGTTTCTGTTTTAGCATCACAAAATTATTATGAGAAAATCACGGTCCTTGGAACCAAATTTATCTGTGGCAGATTATATTTTCAAAAGATGGCCATCAAATGAGCTTCCGTCCCATATGCTCTTCTAAAATCTTACCACTTCTCCCATAAAGAGGTGCAATCTAGCTACCGTCTCCTTCAAATTCATCAGGCTGTGACTTGTTCATAATCAATAGAATGGATGGAAGTGACACTGAATGATTTCTGAGGTTGGGTCATAAAAGACAATGGCGCTTCTGCCTTGTTTGCTGGCATACTAATTTTTGACACCTTCATGCAGCACGTATGCAAACCAACAATTCTGAGACTTTGATGTTGTTAGGAAGTCCAACAGCCTGTGCAGAAAGACCCCATGGGAATGCCCTGAGCCTACATGAGGCAAAAGAAATGCCCAGCCAGCCCTCAGATCTTCCAGTTCTAGTGAAAATTGGACTACAACCACAAGAACAGCCACCACGCCAGAACTGTCCCGCTGAACTCTTCCAGAGTTTCTGATCAATGGAAACTGTGAGAGATAATAAAATGACTGTTGTCATTTTAAGACACTATGTTTAGGAATGATTCATTATACGGCAATAGCTAACTAGAACAATGCCTATGTTAGTCAGCTCAGGCTGCCATAACGAAATAGCACTGATTGGCTGGCTTAAACAGCAGAAATTTATTTTCTCACAGTTTGGGAGGCTAAAAGTCCCAGATCAAGTTTCTGGCCATTTGGTTCCAGGTGAGAGCTCTCTTCCTGGCTTTCAAATTGCCACCATCTTGCTATGTCCTCACATGGCCTGTTCTCAGTGTGTGTGCGTGGAGAGAGACGGTGTGAGCTCTCTGGCATTTCTTCTTATAAGAACGATAATCCTGTAGGATCAAGGCCTCACCCTTATGATCTCTTTTAACCTGAATTACTTCCTTAGAAATCTCATCTCTAAATACACCTACTCTGTGGGTTAGGCCTTCAACATATAAATTTAGGGAGGACACAAATATTTAGTCCATAACAATGTCTAAGTTCAAATTACAGTTGTGCCACTATAAAATATACTCCATTTGAAAAATTTACTTAACTTCTCTGAGTCTCAAATTTTCTCTTGTGTAAACATGAAAATAATAATCCTATCTCATCAGATTCTTTAGAGAGATAAATGAGAACAAGTATATGACAACTTTGTTCATCTCTAGAGAGTGGAGATGGCAATTCCTAGGCCTTTTCAGCCAGCCATCCCCACTGCCTCCTGGTCTCTGACTATTTAGGAGCACTGAGACATCATACCATGATCAAACCAAGCTCTTGCTTCTATTGAGCTAGCTAACAGCCAACACATTGTTAAATAATCATTGATGCATTCAAAATATATAACAATACCTATTAGGAGCTTGGTGCTGAAAGGGAAGATAAATAAGCCATGATTCTTCTCTCAGGGAACTTGCCTTCTGATGGGGCAGACAGTCCCATGAACAAATATTTACATTGCGATTTGACAAGTGCTTAATGAAAAGTGCTATCTATGGAAGAACTAGGTGACTTATGTCACTATCTCATTTAATCTTCACCAGGGTCAAGAAAACTAAAGCTCAGGGAGATTAAGTGACCTCCTTTCCCCAAATCACACACCTTGCAAGTGGCCGAAACAGAACCTAATTCCATCTCACATTCTCTCAATCTCAGTGTTTTTATGTTACATGCTGAAAGAAAAAAACTACCAACCAAGAATACTTTACCCAGCAAAGCTGTCCTTCAGAAATGAAGGAGAGATAAAGACTTTCCTAAACAAACAAAACCCAAGGGAGTTCATCACAACTAGACCTGCTTTACAAGAAATTCTGAAAGGAGTTCTTCAAGCTGAAATAAAATGGCACTAATTAGTAATATGAAAATATAAAATACACTGGTAAAGCTAAGTATACAGTCACATTCAGAACACTCTATTACTGTAATATAGTGGTATCTTAATCATTTAACTCTAGTATAAAGGTTAAAGGACAAAGTTTAAAAATAGCTATAGTAATTGTTAATGGATACACACTATAAAAAGATATAAATTGTGACGTCAAAAACATATGTATTTGGGGGGGAGTAAAAGGGTAGAGTTTTTGTATGTGATTGAAGTTAAGTTGTTATCTGCTTAAAACTGACTGTTATAACTATAAGATGTTTTATACAAGCCTTATGGTAACCACAAAGCAAAATCCTATAGTAGAACAAGAAAGACAGGAACAAAATACCTAGGAATAAATTTAACTAAGAAGGCCTGTATCCTGGAAACTATAAGACATTGATGAAAAAAATTGAGGCAAACACAAATAAATGGAAAGATATCCTGTGATCATGAATTGGAAGAATTAATATTATTAAAATGGCCATACTACTCAGGGTGATCTATAGATTCAATGCAAACCCCATCAAAACTCCATGGCATTCTTCAGAGAAATAGAAAAAGAATTCCTAAAATTATATGGAACTGCAAAAGACCCTGAATAGCCAAAGCAATCTTGAGAAAGAGGAGTAAAGCTGAAGGCATCATGCTTTGTGATTTCAAATTATATTACAAAACTATAGCAATCAAACAGTGTGTTACTGGCATGAAAACAGACACACAGACCAATGGAACAGAATAGAGAGGCCAGATATAAACCCATGCTTATATAGTCAACTAATCCTTCACAAGGGCGCCAAGAACAAACAATGGGGAAAGTATAGTCTCTTCAGTAAATGGTGTTTGGAAAACCATATATCTAAATGCAGAAGAATGAAACTGGACCCATTTCTTACACCACTCACAAAAATGAACTCAAAGTGGATTAAAGATGTAAATGTAAGACCTGAAACTATAAAACTTTTAGAAAAAAATGGGGAAAATCTTGATATTGGTCTTGGCAATGATCCTTCTGGATACGGTACCAAAAGCACAGGCAACAAAAGCAAAAATAAACAGGTAGGGCTACATCAAACTAACAAGCTTCTGCACAGCAAAGGAAACAATCAACAAAATGAAAAGGCAACCTATTGAGTGGGAGAAAATATTTGCAAACCCTATACCTGATAAACGGTTAATATCCAAAATATATAAAGAACTTATAAAACTCAAGATAAAAGGAAAACCATACATAATCCCATTAAAAAATGGGCAGAGGAACTGAATAGACATTTTTCCAAAGAAGACATTAGATGGCCAACAGGTACATGAAAATGTGCTTAACAGCACTAATCATCAGGGAAATGCAAATTAAAACCATAATGAGATATCACCTCTCACCTTTTAGGATGGCTTTTATCAAAAAGACAACAGTTAACAAGTATTGGCCAGCATGTGGAGAAAAGGGAACCTTTGTATACTATTGGTGGGAATGTCAATTGGTACAGCCATTAACGGAAAACATTATGGAGGTTCCTCGTAAAATTAAAAATAGACCTACCATGTGAACCAGCAATCCCATTTCTGGGTATATATCCAAAGGAAACAAAAATCAATATCTTGAGGAAATATCTGCATTCTCATGTTTATTGCAGCACTATTCACGATAGCCAAGATATAGAAACAACCTGTGTCTGTCAACAGATGAATAAAGAAAATGTTGTGTATGACACACATTAGAATATTATTCAGCTGTGAGCAAGAAGGAAATCTTGCCATTTGCAACAACAAGGATAAACCTAGAGTACATGATGCTAAGTGAAACTAACCAGACAGAGAAAGAAAAATACTGTAGGATCTTACTTATATGTAGAATTTAAAAAAAAAGAAAAAAGTCAAAGTCATAGACAGAGAGCAGAATGGTGGTTACCTGGTGCTAGGAGGTGGGAGAGATGGAGAGATGCTGGTCAAAGTGTACAAGTTTTCAGTTATAAGATGAATAAGCTCTGACAATCTAATGTACAGCATGGTGACCATCGTTAATAATACTGTTATGTACTTGAAATTTACTAAGAGAGCAAATCTTAAGTGTTCTCACCACACATGCAAAAACAAGTAACTATGTATGGTGATAGATATGTTAATTAGCCTGATGTGGTAATCATTTCACAAAGTATACATATGTCAAATGATCACCTTGTACATTTTAAATATATATAATTTTATTTGCCAATTATAGCTCAATAAAACTGGAAAAGAGAAAAACCAAGATTGTGTTTCAGCATCCTAGTTAATTAAAATTATGTATATTTGTACATGTACACACAAAAAGGTAAACAAAAGAATGACCACCAAAATCGCAATGGTGGTTTCTCAGAGTAGGATTAAACGTATGATTAATTTTTTCTTTGTTGCTTACCCTTATAAATTGTTGATTTTACGGCAAGTTTTTTTTTTCAGTAGAAAGGTATCTGACAGTAATTAAGCTTAGGAAAACTGTTTTTAAAAATAGTCTTGGCTCCGTTTATTGAAAATAGTGATTTCTTCATCGTCACAGTCGCATAGCTGATTAGACTTTCCATCAAGCAAAGGTGCACATAGAGCGCATAGAGCAATGTGCCAAATGAACATGCTGTAGGACGGGATTGGGGAGTGATTTTTACAGAAAGGTGGTATTTACATCCAGAATTTATTTTCCTTTTCTATTTCAGGCTTGACTCTTAAACATATACTAACCTGAGACAAGAAAGTTTAAGTAGCTGGAAGTCCTTTCCATAGCTGTAGAGAGCTGCCATGAGGGCAGAGATCAACTCTGTCTTGTTTATTACTGCATCACTAGGGCCTATGACATTGCTTGGCCCATAGTCACTCAATGCATAGTTTGTAGTAGCGCTGCAAAACGTAACCCATGTTACAATTTTGATGTGCAGAGAAGTGGTAATTTATTTATTTACTACGTTATTAACTGGTCTCCTTCATGAATTCCTGCCTTCTCTTTGTGCAGGTGGTGAAGTCCAAGTTTGCTGAGGACTGAGAGGTTTCTGAGTGTGAGACTTTCAGTGCTAAAACCAGAAAAGTCCTAGGAAACCGGACAAGACGGTCATCCTAGAGCAGTAAGGGGAAAGTAAATGTCCAATGTGGTTGAAAGTTAGTCTGATCCAATAAACTAAATCATTCTTTACATAATAAAACTCAGTTTCTCATTTGCATAGAGTCTTTTAGTCCCTCAGATAGCCTTTTGGCTCTCCCTGGCTCTATCCCTAAGATGGTTCAGCACTTCCGGAGAAGTGTGAAGACAAGAGGGGGGAAAGGGGAGAATGGCTTACGTGACCTCTTATGTGGGTGAGAGGAAGACAAGTCATGAGATCCATGGGGTGTCCTTGTGTTCTTCCAGGCTCTTCTGGTCATTGATGGTTTCTGAGGCAGAAGTCTGTAACACTTGAAATGCTGGTCCTTGTCTCTCTCTTGACTTGATCAGAACCATAAGACACTCGTGGGTTCACCCAGCCTGCCCTCGCTTCCTACCGCCTTGCATCCTTCCAGCAAGTCTGTCACTCCTGCCACACAGATCATGGGCTTGGTGTCTTCTATCAGCCTCGAAGTCTACCCACTTTACTCTTCTGTGGCTCTCAAATGAGCATTCACAGCACACACAGCTGTCTTGAGGTGGAAGGTGGAGGGATTATCTGCTGGCGTCATCATCATAGGTTGAAGCTGTTACTTTTTTAGTGCTACTCAAAGTGAGGTCTCTGGGCCAGTGCCAGCCTGCAAACCCTTTGTTCCTGTTGCACAATGAAATAAGTACAAAACTTGTGTGTTTTATAGAAACTTTTAAAACAATTTGACAAGAGTAATTTTTGTCTGTTGAATCTAATCAAACAATTGGGGCTTGTATTTTATAAGTCTATATTTTTCTCATTTGATTTTTTATCTAGTAGTGAGTTTTAATTGTATTTTATAAAGTAATTCATCCTTGAGGGATTGGGAAAGACAAAACAGTTCTTCAACTTCACCACAGATATTCCGAGAAACACTGCTCTATCTTACAAGTGAATTTCAGATTCTAACTGAAAGGTTTGGAAAATCATCTCACATGAAAATAGCCTGGCTTGCAAGTCATTGTTTTGCTTTTTAACTCTATTTGCATGTTCAAAATTTGCATGCATATTACCTTTCTTTGCTGTTCCCCATAGAAGGATGGATTAGCATGAAGATTTTGTCCTCACAAAGGCACTAGAGAAAAACACATTAATAATTTTCAAAATAGTGTCCAATTACATTTACTTTATAATTGAATGAGTGAAGGACCATTGATCCTGGTGCATCTTATGTGAATGAAGTCACTTTATGGAAGGAGGGGAGTAAGAGACAACTGGGTTCTGGTAGAGGAGAGCAGGGTATGTAGTCTTTTGCTATTTCCCAGTTCAGCCAAAAGAAAGAGGTTTTTTTTTTCCTTCCAGGCAGGGATAAAAGGGATGAATCTGCACTTCTGAGGTGGCAGAACTTGCTGTTTCAAAGCACAGGGGAAAAAAAAGAAAACTAGCTAGGACAAAGAGTCCTCTCTATTTTTTTCCAAAGTGTGTGTGTGTGTGTGTGTGTGTGTGTGTGTGTGTGCGTGTGTGTGTAGCGGTATGAGGGAAATGGAAACACACAAATAAATGCAGTACATGTTTTTAAGACATGAATGTAATTATGTTCAATCCCTTTCCCCTGGGGAAATCAGTGGATATAAGGACACATACATTTAGAGCCTGAAGAATAAAATGTGGCAAGTCAGAGCATTTTGCATCTAATATAAGAACTATCCAATATATTTTTGTAGAAAATTAAATGTTGGGCCTATTAAAATATAACATGCCATAGGAGATAATATTTTTCTTTAGCTACTAATCCTTATTATTAAAAACACACATAAAAGGGGGGACACAGGGAACTTTGGGAGGTGATGGATATATTTATTACCTTGACAATAAATATATTATTTATTTTGGTGATAGTAGCACAGGTATATGCATATGTTCAAACTCATCAAATTGTGTCCATTAACCACATGTAGTTTTTTTGTATATCAATCGTACCTCAATAAAGTTGTTTAAAAAGAAGCAGGTCAGTATTTCACAAATCATTTCCTCATTTCGTGTACAGGTTGAATCTTTTCCCATCAGCATAATTTTCTGTTTCTTATTCTTCCTTTAATTCTCTGGAGTGAAAGCACCTTAAAAAGTGACTCTTAGGACCACTTAATGGTGTATATAAAGTTAGCGCCCCAGTGAAACAACTGTGATTCATGCACACCAGAAAACCTGACGGACTTGAATAACCCATAGTGGAAAGTAGACGATCATTGGTTTGGTTGCTCACTTATTAAGTAAAGGTCAGGAGATATATTTAACTTCTGAACACCCGAGTCCCCATCTGTCAAAGTGGGAAATGCTGTCTATCCCCTTCATTCCTCCCAGGAAAAGCTCAATAAATTCCAAAAATAACTTTTGTCCACGTCATTCCAGTAGACTATGTGAGCAGAAGGTTTCACTGTTACTCAAAAACCAAACAATAGATGGTTCAGACCTTCATATATTATCCATATAGAATCACTCCAATGAACTGAGGTGATATCAGTATTTAATCATTCTTGTTAGCACTCATGGTCAAATGATAAAGAATGAAAAACAAAACTTAAAAAAAAAACCCCAATAGTTAAGAGAATTAAGAGACAAGCCAAAGACGAGGAGAAAATATTTGCAAAAGACATCTGATGAAGGACTGTTATCCAAAATATACGCAGAAGTCAAAGCTAAGTAAGAAAATGAACAATCTCATTTAAAAATGGAAAAAGATCTGAACAGACACATCACCAACAATGATATACAAGTGGCAAATAAGCATTTGAAAAGATGCCCAACATCTTGTTATTAGGGAATTGGAAATTAAAACAACAATGAGATACCACTATACATCTATTAAATAGTTAAAATCCCAAATACTGACAACATCAAATGCCGGAGAGGAAGCAGACCCACAGAAACTCTCATTCAGATTGGTGGGAATGCAAAATAGTACAGCCACTCTGGAAGACGGTTTGACAGTTTCTTACAAAACTGTACCAGATGAACCCGCGATCATGCTCCTTGGTATTTACACAAAGGATTTGAAAACTTACATCCACCCAAAAACCTGTATTCAAGTGTTTTTAGCAGCTTTATTCAAAATTGCCAAAACTTAGAGACAACCAAGATGTCCTTCAATAGGTCAACAGATGAACAAACTGTGGGTCTATCTATACAATGGAACATTATTCAGCTCTAAAAAGAAATGGTCTTTTAAGCCATGAAATTCTATGCAGGAAACAAACGCATATTGCTAAATAAAAGAAGACAGTATGAAAAGGCTATAAACTGTATGCTTCCAACTATATGGCATTCTGGAAAATGCAAAACACTGGAGACAGTAAAAAGATCAGAGGTTGCCAGGGGTTGTGGGGGAAAGAGGGTTGAATAAGCAGAGCACAGAGGATTTTTAGGGCAGTGAAACTATTCGGTATGACACTACAATGGCAGTGGATACACGTCATTATACATATGTCAAAACTCACATAATGCACAACACCAAGAATGAAGCCTAATATAAACTATGGACTTTGGGCGATAATGATGTGTCAGTGTAGACTCATCTACCGTAACAGATTTACCACTCTGGTGGGGGACATTAATAGTGGAGGAGGCTGTGCATGTGGGGCAAGTGGGTGAGAAATCTCTTTCTACTCACTTTTGCTGTGAACCTAAGACCAGAAGTGGTCATGATGGAGTGAGGCAGGGAAGAGTAAAGATAGACGCATGAATTAGTGGGGTTACCAACAGATTGCCAATTTGATCCAGACCATTCACTTAAGAATGAGCTGAGAACCACACAGCCTTCAGTTATGATGGCTCCATTTGCTTCAACATTAAGAGTTTGAGCCTGTTTTATGAAAGAGTATTCCAACTAGAACTCTTTGTCCTCAAACACATTTGTTTACTTGGAGTGGAGGTGGGTGAGAACATCAGGAGAAAATGAGCTTTTAAATATGGAAGATTATACATAGAAGCATATAAAAATATATCTATATGCATAGTTAATACGCAGTGGGAAATATTTGCATGACCAGATGCATCTTTATGGCTTCATTATCTCTATGCCATTACTTTTTTAAAATTTAAAGCATTTGAGAAAAATTACATAAAAAGGGAAAAATGTACTTACTGTAGAGATTCATGTTGTATGTTGAAATGTGCGCTCTATCTGTTTACTGGGAGTGCTTACATGCAGAATTAAGTCATTTCTTAAGACATAATCATAAATTCTTAGACTGCTTTCTCATCTGGACAGCAAAATTTTATAGGGAGGTTTGAGGGCAGAACTGTGTTGAGTTTCACAGTTACTGAGTTTTCCCTTCTGATATATACATATATATCCATCCACCCATTTGGCATGGAGTATGTGATGTCAGCTTTGGACTTTGCTGAGCTGTTCAGGGCATCCCCATGTGATCTTTGGGTAGTTGTGGGAATTCTTGAAAATTTCAAAAGGAAGGTCTCCTTAGGCTACAATCTCCATTAGTTCTGAGAGAGAATACAAAGTGGGTTATCCTCAGATCTAAACTGTCTCTCTCATGGTTTGGTAACCATACTTGAATGTGAATTAAATATCAAATAGTGTGATGGGTACATTGTTTAACACAAACTGGGCCTTTACTAGAAGCCTCAAGACTGAGCCTTTGCTCCATGCAGACTTTCTCTCTCACGTCTGCCCAGAAGGTCTAATGGAACAGAGACACTGAACCATTTGTACGGGACTGTGTGATAGCCAGTCTGGCTTCCCCAACCCTCTCTCACCTTCCTTGACACTGTCTGCTGAGATTAACTGACCATTTTGCTTCAGAATTCAGGAAAACCCCGGGAGTTGTATGATCAAGAGATGTTGAACTGGCTCAGTTTCACTTGCTAACCAGTAACCTCTAAAGTGCGAAGCAAAAGGCTAGTCAACAGTCTGTCTCAAAAGTTGATCCCACACAGCTTCTTGTGGTGGCTGCTGTGAGCATTTTTATCCTCAAGTCCTGTTGCTGGCTTTCACAAAGCATGAATGGGAAAATAATGAGGAAGAAAAATAGTCTAATGTGGGGTGATTCGTATCAGAACAAGGGCAGTGAGAATAAGAAATGGCACACACTCACCTCACAGGGCTTGTCTGGAGGGAGGCCGGCCAGCATGTTTTCTTTCAAGGGCAAACCTAAGGGGCCAGCTGCGGAGAAGAGAAAGAATGGTGAACTGAAGAAAAGGTTTTAAATTTAAAAAGACTGATTCAAAGAAAGTCTGAAAGGCTGTTGGAGAAATACGTGAAGGTGTAGGAAAGGAGATAGGTCCACAGCCTCCTTGCTCCGCTTCCAGCTTTCTTTTATCAGTAAGAAATTATTTCTTCTCCCCAAACACTTCCACACTAAAATCAAGTTTTCATTCTCATTGACCATGGGGATAGCAACATCTTTGATCATCAAGTTACTGTAGCAGCTGCCTCCTGTTCTACTTCAAAGAACGCTTTTATGACTTAAGGGTATTTTAGTAAAGAGTTCTCCAAAACCCAGTTGCGTATCATCTGGAATAGTAAGGAGCTGTGTATCTCATCAGGTGATAAGAATACTAGAATCACAAGGAAACTTGTCTAAGAAAAACAGCCAAAAACGTAAGAGAATAGCTTTTTAAACATTTATCCTGGCTTTGTAAGGGTGCATGCCCCTACATTTTGTCCATTCTGCTTTTCCTCACTTCTGCTGTTTAGAAATCAAAGTTATACCCGCAAAAAAGAATAGAGTTGGTTAGAAAAGCTTCCATTCTAAAGAGTGTGTGAAAATGTGGCTTAGAAAAATTTCCTTTGTTTATCTAACATATGTGAAATGTCCACAAGCTGTTTAGGTCAAGACAGGGAACATCGTTTATAAACAAGTGGTCAACCTGTACATTTGGAGCCGTGAGAGAACTTGCAGGTTTTTTCTTTACCTGGGGGTAGGAAAGAAGGAAGATCACCTACTGTAGTCACCTTAATGATCTGCTTATAGGGGAGCAAAGCTTCAAAGTCTTAAAAGAAGGAAAAACAAAATGTTTTCTGACTAGACAAGTTTATAGTAGCCAAATAATTAGGGTCTAAGTTGTGAATCCTTTAAGCCAAATTTTGAAATTTAGCAATAGGTACATAATTCAGAAAGCCATAGAAGGAAAAGTTTCAGCTGTTCAGAAGATTGAGGGTCCCATATTTGGCCTATTTGATCAAATGTTCAAAACAAATTACATGATAGCTGATGCCCTATAATGAAACCGACCATCCACACAATGAGCACCAGCAAGAAACTTCAGCCATTAAGTTACTTTTTGTTTAACTTCACTAAATGTTAATTTTTTTTGTCTTCACTTTTTCTCTCTTTTTGTCTCCATAACTTCCCACACACATCTTACCTGTCCCCCTTTGCTGCTGATGGATATAGGGAATGAAGGCAGAAGCTGGAATTAAGGTTGCTAAGCAGCTGATCTGAATATAGAGAAATTATTCTGGTTTATCCAAGTGGTCCCAATACAATGACAAGGGTCCTTAAAAGGGGGAGATGGAGGTAGAAGAATCAGAAGGATACGTGACTAAGAATGGTCAGAGATATGCAACATTGCTTTCTTTGAATATGGAGAAAGAGAGCCACAAGCCAAAGAATGCAGGCATCATCTAGGAGCCGGAAAAGGCAAGGAAACAGATTCACCCCTATGGCTTCCAGGAGGAATGCAGACCTGCTGACACCTTGATTTAAGCCCAGTGAGTTCCATGTCTAACTTCTAACCTACAGAACTGTAACTTAATAAGTTTGTGTGGTTTTAAGCTTCTAAGTTTTTGGTAATTTGTTGCAACAGCAATAGAAACTAATACAACCCCTAAAATTGCATCCAGTCATTTTAGCATTCCTATGTCCATCTGGCATAGCCATAGAGTACTTTCTTGCTTTCTGAATACAATATTTAGAGTTAACCTCATCCATTTTCCTGTCCCAAACATAAAATCCACCATTTTACCAAGGAGCTGTGGTTTCGTTTAATGGAGAATGGAATTTAGAAACCTGGGTGATAGGAGGATGGATTTTTATTGATACATTGGTATCTCAGGTTTAGTGTTAGTAGGCAATTGAACATCTTTTCATAGTTTGAGACATTTATTCCATTTTTCTGTGAACGGTTCATGTATTTTGCCCATTTTTTATCAGCTTGGGTTTTTTTTTTTCTCATTTTGAGTTCTTTGTAGAATAGGGAAATTAGCCTTTTATTTTTTAAACATATTTCATTTGTTTTCTCTCAAATTTTTATTTTTTCTTTGATGTTGTTTTGCAATGTAAATGTGTATTTTTTTGCTGGGAAAAATTCTCCCTGAGCTTACATCTGTTGCCAATCTTCCTCTCTTGCCCTCTCCCCGCAAGCCCCAGTACATAGTTGTATATCCTAGTTGTAAGTCCTTCTAGTTCTTTTATGTGAGCTGCCACCACAGCAGGGCTGCTGACAGATGGGTGGTGTGGTGCTGTGCCCAGGAACTGGAACCGGGCCACCAAAGTGGAGTGTGTGGAACTTTAATCATGAGGCCATCAGGGCTGGCTCCAGATTTTCTTTTTTAATGTAGTAGAATTTATTCACCTCTTTTTAAATTGCAACTGGGTTTTGAGTTATTGTCAGAAAAGCTTTGTCCACATTCAAGTTGTAAAGAAATTCACCTGTGTTTTATTCTAGTGTTTATACATCAGTTTTTACAGTTGGATCACTTGTCCATTTGATGTAAGGTATGCGTCCAAAATTATCATTTTGAGTTGTGTCAAGAACATTTGTTGTAAAGTCCATCTTTCCCTCCCAGCCATTTGATAAGCCCTCTTTATCATTCATTAAATTTCTATATATTTTGGAGGTCTGTTTTTGGGCTTTCTATTCTGTTCTACTGATCAGTCTATTTATGCACCAATACCACACTATTTTAATTAGAGTTTTGATAATGTTTTATATATTAGGGGTGGTCAACCCTTATTGCTTTTTTTGGAATTTCCTAGCTATGCTTTGTTTATTTATTTGCTTTTATAGGAATGTTAAAATTAACTGGTCTAGCTCCCCCAAAACATGTTGGTATGTTTACTGGGACTGCGTTGAATGTATATGTTATCTTAGGGACAAATGAAATATCTATGATGGCTGTACATCCTAGTCAAGATGAAGAAATGCCTTTTTATTTGTTCAGTTTCCTTTTCTCATAAATGTTTGCACACTGAAGTCTACTCCTAAGTATTTTATCTACTTGCTTGCTGTGAATATTATTTTCTCATCATAGAGAGATAGTCTACTACTTCTTTTCCAATCCTTGTGCCTCTATTTCAGTGGTTTTCAGTCTTCTAAGCACATTAGAAACATCTGGGAAACTTAAAATTCTTAGCGCCCAGCTATGTTCCAAACCAATTAAATCACAATCTCTGGGTGTGGGGCCACAGCATCAGTGTTTTTAAAGGTCTTCAGGTGGTTCCAATGTCCAGGAAAAGTGGAGAGCCACTGATTGACTTGAGGGGCTGGGGGGAGAAGGATCCTTTGCAGGCTTGATATGAAGGGAAGGAAAGAGGAATTGTTTGCAAGTCCTTAGTGTTAGTGATAGGCTTCTATTTGGTTCTTATATATTTGTAATTGTTATATATCCATTGTGAATTGAGGCTCCCAGCGTTCTAAAGGTCTCCGTCACAATCGCTGCCTTTTTGTCTCAATTCTACCTTGTTTACTCTCAGGATTGCCGCCCCTGCTTTCTTATTGTTTGTATTCTCATGGTATGCATTTGCCTATCCCTTTATTTTTAGCTTTTCTGTATTACTTATTTTTAAATATTCTTTTTGCATTTAGCATATAATAGGATTTTGCTTTTTGAATCAATCTGATTTTTTAAAAATAGGTAAGCCTATTTTGCATTATTTATATCACAGATATATTTGGTCTCAACTTGATCATTATTTTATGTGTTACGTTGTGTGTTTACTGTATGTCTTTTCCTCTGCACTCTGTTTTCTTTGCCCCTTTTTCTAGAGTGCTCTTGTCTATTAGGGAGATGTGTATTTTGGTCTAGTGGTTATATTTATGTTCACAATTTGTAGGAAACGCTCAGCCCTCCTTTCCCTTATTTAGAGAACTTGTATTTGTTTTGACAGCTTTAAGGGATGTCCTCAACTCCCACCTGTTATGCAACAATCAATGAGCTTATCTAATTTCTTTTTTCTGTCTAATTGTTTGTTGAATTATTTCTACTAGGTCACAATATGAAACATTTCTACACCGTCCTTCCACCTGCAGCCCCTACATTTGCTTTAACCTTAGATCTGCAATTGAATATATTCAGTGCTCACTATTAGTCCTACTGCTGACATTTCCTCTATCATCTTGTGATGGGATAAAGCTTGACTTCTCATAGATTCTCAGGAAATGTCCATGAGCACAATATTCCCTAGGTGTTTGCATGTTAACATTGTTATCTGCCTCTGTGTTATTTAAAGAAGAGCTTGGCTAGATATGATTCTGGCCTCACAATTTCTCTTTTGAGTTTCTTTAAATTGTTGCTCTTCAGTTGTCTTGCTTTATATGTTACTGTTAAAAAGTCTGATGCCAACCTTATTTTTTTTTAAGTAATTTAGTCTTTTTACCTGAAGGGCCAAGGGATTTTTTTCCTTACCCTCAATATCCACTAGTTTTATTAGGATATGTGTTAGAACTGACTGGCCTAGTTAAATTGTCTTGGGCATATAGTGGAGTCTTTCAATATCTAAGATCATTCTTTTATTTCTAGAAACTTTTCTTAAATTATAACTTTAAGTTTAAATATTCTATTTCATTGTTTTGCTTTTCTTCAAACTCTCTAGTTATATATATATGTTGGATCTTCTATCTTTTATCTGTCATTGCCTCTCATTCTTTTGATCTCTTTATTTTACTTTTCATCTTTTGGTTATATTTGTTATTTCTTCAGTGTCCTGTGTTTTCAGTTGAATCTAGTCTCGCTTGGACAGCTTGTAATTTAGTCCTTATTTCCAATTGACTTTGTCTTTTTCTTTTTTTGAGTTCAATCATTCTCATTTTATATCTTTTTGTGTGTGTGCCCATTTGGGTTCCTCATTTTTGAGTTTCTGATTTGATATATTTTATTCACAT
This sequence comes from Equus caballus, assembly GCF_041296265.1. Classification (NCBI taxonomy): domain Eukaryota; kingdom Metazoa; phylum Chordata; class Mammalia; order Perissodactyla; family Equidae; genus Equus; species Equus caballus. The sequence goes on from NC_091697.1 coordinate 65,636,013, forward strand.
CTGCAAATGCTGAAGAATGTTTAGTTCAGGTTATGGTGTCATGTTGTAGTTTTTACCTGCTTTACTTATTTATTTTTTGTATTTGTGAGGAAGATTGGCCCTGAGCTAACATCTGTTGCCAATCTTCCTCTTTTTGCTTGAGAGAAATTGTCGCTGAACTAACATCTGTGCCGATCTTACTCAATTTTATGTGGGATGCCGCCACAGTGGTGCTTGACTAGCGGTGCTATGTCCGCATCTGGGACCCAAACTTGCAAACCCTGGGCCACTGAAGCAGAGCACTTGAACTTAACAACTATACCACCGGGCTGGTCCCTTAACTGCTTTATTTTTGTTGGAGAATTTTTATCAGCTAACGTCTTTTGATTCTCTTTATAATACCTTTAGATGTTGTCTGCCAATTTATGCTAATTTTAAAATGTCTTATCTTTTTCTGTGTCCGCAATAAGTGGGTGTGTAGGCAGGGGAGAGCAGTATGTTTGGCTGACAGGGTTTCTTAGTTTGTGGATGCCCTCTTCTCTTTGTATACGGCATTGCAGTCTTTAAAAATTAACAATGCTTAGTTTTGGTGGGGAGAAAGTATTTTATGTCTTCTGATTTTGTGATTTTTTAAAAAAAATTGAGGTATAATTGTCCTATAACACTATATTAGTTTCAGGCGTACTACATAATGAATCAATATTTGTATGTATTGTAAAATGATCATCACAATAAGTCTAGTAAATATCCATCACCATACTAGTTACAAATTTTTTTCTGGTGATAGTGAGTTTTAAGATTTACTCTCTTAGCGACTTTCAAACATGCAATAGAGTAGTATTAACTGTAGTCACCGTACTATACATTACATCCCCATGACTTAGTTATTTTATAACTGGAAATTTATGTATTTCGATCCCCTTCACCCATTTCACCCCACCCCCTACCCACGGCAATCACTAATCTGTTCTCTGTATCTATGAGCTTGGTTTTTTTGTTTGTTTTTTTAGATTTCACACATAAGTGAGATCGTATGGTATTTGTCCTGATTTTGTGATTATTTTTGGTTTGTTTTCTGTAGATCCCTTAATGTCCAAGACTTGCTTCCTTTTTTCCCTTCACCCCCAATCCTAGGTGGAGCCCATCTCTTTCCAACACATCCTCTGTTCACCGGAGTCATGCCTTTTCAAGGTTTTAATCTCTGCTCGATCACATTCTCAAGTATCTTCCAGCGGTCCAGACCACCAGGTCTCAGAATTGTTCTAAGGTGGCAATTAGGGGGTGAGTCTCTCGTCCTGGGGAATGATTTTTATCTGTCTCTGTCATATTATGCCTCTGATCCCTTTTTTCTCCTCCTTCTCCCCTGCTACGTTTCCCATATAGTCCTCTCTGGGGTGAGCTCTTGAGCTTGCTCCGCTTTCAGGTGTTGCTCCCCTACTGAAACGTAGTTGGAAGTCTGTAGTAGTCTCTGATCCCTACATAAGCTCTAAGTGCAGGTTCCGAGCAGCTTTGTTTGCCATATTATTGGTCTGAATTTTTTTTCCTAGGTAAGTGGAAAGATGTGAGTATAAGCGAACACCATTTTCCTATGGGAATTCAGAAGTTTCTTATATATTCCTAAAGTGTATAAGTTTAGCATTTTTTTCTTAATGATATTAATGTCTTACATTCATATGGCATATTATTTTTCTCATAGCACTTTTACATATAGTCCTTCACTTGTTCAATGATTTTTTTGAAATTAGCACAATTTTAAATGAGAAAACTGAGGCTCAGAAAGGTTGAGTGAATTCTTCAATGTCACACACCTACATATAGTGAAAGAATTCAAATTGAAATTCAGGTTTCCTGACTTCAAATTCAGTTTTCTTTCCATATCACCATTCTGTCATTTTCGTGGTATAACAATTTATGGAAGCTCTTCCTAGAAAGAATTAAAATACTAGAAATATTTTCTAAAACACTCTCCAAACATCCTCTGATATAATATAATTACTACCAAGTAAGGTATTGGAAATAGTAAAATATTACAATTTTTTTAAAAAAATGCATGTGGTGTGGATAACACCATATCTAAGAACTGTAGCTACAATTCAATGAGATTCAATGATGCAATAAGATTAAACTGTGAAAGGCAATATTAAGAGGTCAATGCAATCTCACTTCAGCAATCACTTTTAATCCCACTTAAATTAATGACATTAGGGTAGATAGCTGTAGAGATGATGATAGACACCATAGCTTATTGTCGGGAATCACTGACCTGTGTTGTGCAGAAGCAGTCAAAGACTATGGCAAAGAGAGGGAAGTTGAAAGAGATTTTGACCCCTGAATTTTGTGTTTAGTGAGGAAATTGTGCTGAGACTTACCAGATATATGTAAAATGTTCATACTTTTAGAAGAGGAGGAAGAAATAGGAAATTATGGAGTTAGGATAACTAAGTCCTGTCCCCATCTCTGATAGTAATTTGACAAGAGATTTTCACATGTGGTGTATGCAGTAACTAAGTTGGGTTCAAAACTGATTCGGCTTGACCTAGAAAGCCTGACATGGCCTATAAAACATACATTGTACACCTGCTTAACCATTAAAGAATGTACTCTCTTAAGGTGAGAATGCAGACTTCCCCTCCTATGCCCTATTGGTAATGCCCAGATTAGTCCCTTTTCTATCAGGGTCATGTTGACATGCTAATTTGCAACTGAATACTTTGAAATTTTGATGAAAATGTATCCTGGGTGTGTTTAATGTATATTCTTTGTTCTAAAAAGATATAAGACTGTACTGAAACCCAAGCTTCTCTGGAATGCCTTCTAACACCTTCCCGGGTTATAATCCTCACTCTGGCTCATAATAAACTCACCCCAATTTTGATTTATAGGTTGGTTATGGATTATTTGTGTCAACAAATTACATTCACTTGAGTAAGTAACTTGAAATTTTTGGACTTCAAGGTCCTGCAAAACATAACATTTTAGGATTGTAACAGAAAAATTGGATTAAAGGCAATTACATAGACTTTCAGCTTTTTTGAACAAATATTTACAGAAAGTCAATTCTTCAATCTTAACAATGTCAACTTGGTGAGAGGACCCTATGAGTGACCCCATGGAGTTCTCTCTCCCTGAACTAACCTTTTTAAACAACAATAAAAATTGTGCTTAAAAGTTAGAAAGCAGACCCATCAAGTTTTTACAAGACTCAAAGTTGGTAGAAGCTGCTTGTTCTCGGGGTTGAACAAATTAGAATAAATACATATATACAATGTGCATTTAAATTTAGAGAAAGTAAAAGGAAATATGTAGTCATGTGAAAAAGGCAAGCATATTAATTACTTATAAACTCTTCCTGAGCCAGCTTTGTGACATAGTACCTCCAAAGTTGAATTCGTCTAAGGAACAAGGTGACTTCATAGTTTGGGACTATGAAGGAAGTAGCTTTACTAAAGTCTAAATTGATCCCTACATGTCTGAAGTATGATCTGCTCTGAATGATGATCTTAGGGGAAACACGGGAAAACTGGAGTGTATCTGGAAAAGCTTAGCATCTGGAAACCACATCATTTAAGGAACTATTAAAGGATCTGGGTATGTTTGGTGTAGTTAAAAGAATTTTTTGTAGTATACCACAAATGTTTCCAATATTTCAAGGACTGACCTCTAGAAGGCAGATGAGATCTCTTCTGTGCGACTCCAGAGAAAATCTGGGGTCGGCAGAATGAGTTTCATGGTATTGGATCTATTTAATGAAATTTTCTAACAGTGAGTGCTCTTCCCAAATGCAATATACAAACTTAGAGATGATGACTCCCACTAGTGCCCACCCCCCAACACACACTGAAAATGCCTCGGCAGAATTCAGATAATCACCTCCTGGGAAGTGATTTGAAAAGTTCCTGCGTTATGTGGGCCAGACATTTTCTGAGACAGTTGTACCATAACAATACATATTTGGTCTCTGCCCCCAATTCCTGAGACAGAGCTCCTAAAACCTTTGTAATTTCCTGAATGATAGGACTACTAGAGCATCTTATTTCTGATATTTAGTCTTTGACCCCAGTTCCTGACACAGAGCTCCTAAAACCCTTGTAATTTCCTGAGTAATCAAGATGACAGGAAGGTTTTGCATATTTAGAGCTCTGAAATCGCTTGGAATTTCTTAGGTGATAGGAGAATCTTTTGTTCTATCGAGGTCACTCTTGGTGGCTCCTGGATATCTTCAGGATGGGCATTGGTCAGCAAAAAAAACCAAGTCATGATTAGAAGCTAGGAACTTTTAACCCCACCTCCCCCACCCCCCAATTCCCTAGGGAGAGGAGAGGGGCCAGAAATTGAGTTAATAATTGTGCCTATATCATGAAGCCTCCACGAAAGTCCCTAAACTATGGAATTCGGAGAGCTTCTGGGTTGGTGAACACTTCCATGTGCTGGAAGCGTGGTGCACCCCAACTCCACAAGGACAGAAGCTCCTGTGTTTGGGATCCTTCTGGACCTCACACAATGTACCTCTTCATCTGCCTGTTCATCTGTATCCTTTATAATAAACAGGTAATAGTAAGTAAATGTTTCCCTGAGTTTTGTGAGCTGTTCCAGCAAATTATCAAACCTGAGGGGCATTTGTAGGAACCTCTGACTCTATAGCCAACTTTGACAGAGGTGTGGGGATACTGGGGACCCATCACTTGTGACTGGCATCTAAAGTGAGGACAGTCTTGTGGGACTGAACCCTTAAACCTGTGGAATCTGACTCTAACTCCAGGTAGCTACGGTCAAAACGGTTGGTGTCTGGAGAGTTGGAAGATTAGTTGGTGTTGGGAGAAAAAATCTCCACACATGGAGTGTCAAAATTGTTGTGAGTAAAGAAATAGTTGTCTTTTAATAGTAGTTTCCAACCATGGCTAGATCAAAATCACATTGAGATATTTCTTAAAAACAGAGAGTCTAGAAACCTAATCCATAGACTTCACTTGTGCAAATCTAAGGCCAGATTCACAAATTTGCATTTTAAAATTGTTCCGAATTCATTCCCAGTCAGCCAACTGATTGCTAGTAACAGAGACACTGTTTGACACTGGCATACAGTGATAGCTAAACATCACAGCTGCTGCTCTCATGCAGTTTACAGTCTCACAGGAGAGACAAATAGTAATTTAGAAATCATACCACTGATACAAAGAATATAATTACAAACTCCAATCAGTGATCTGAAGAAAAAAATATGGGAGAGTATAAGAAACTAATATGACTTAGCCTGAGGGCCAGAAAGGCTTCACTGAGAAAGGGACACTTGGGTAAGACCTGAAGGGCGAGACTACTAGTTCAGAAGGCTTGGGATGGAGTGGGCATTCAGGTAGAGCCACAGCATGTGCAAAGGTCCTATGGCAGAAATGACAATGGAGTGTTGGAAGGACTGAAAGGAAAGTGTGGCTGGATTATGAGTGAGAGAGATTAAGGAAGGGGATGAGGACTAAGATGTAGGCAGGGCTGACCCATATAAGAGCCCTGAATAATATGTTGAGAATTTTGACCTTGATCTTAAGAGTAAAGGAATACCACTACTGCGTTTTAAGTATTGTGTGTGTGGAGTGTGGATGCTAAGTATCCTGATCAGAGTTGCATTTTTAAATGGTAATCTTGGCTAATTTGTTGAAAATAGATTGGCAGTGCACCAGAAGGAAGGTTCGAAGTTATGGTATCACAGACAAGGGTGATATGGAATTAAAGAGAGAACAATATATTTGGGAGCTATTTAGGAGGTGTAGTAAAGAGGACTTGGTGATGGATTTGACCTGGGGTGAGAGTTAAGGTGTTCTCAAATGTAATTTTTTGGTTTGGGGCTTGTGCAATCACGTGAAGGGAAGTGTGATTCATCGCAATAGGACCACTGAATGAGAACAAAATGTGGTGAGGACATTATGATTCATTCTCGAACATGTTGAGATTTGAGGGGCATTTTTGATATTGAAACAGACTTGTTGAATATGCTGCAGTTTACGTGAGTCTGGGGGTCTGAGGACAGGCGAGACAGCATGGTTCCATAGCACTGCCAAGACCCATAGAAGGAATTCTTAGGTAACACCTTTTAGCAATTTCAGAGTATAGCTAATGTTAAATATCAGGATATTGGCATCTACCCTGCTGGTGTCATCTATTAATTAAATCTAACACGATTTTAAAGAACACGGATAAGGCCAAAAACCCTTGGAGTTGCAGCTAACATGCTTGGCTGTGTCTGCAGTCGCGCTACAGCGATATATTTTTGTGTGTGATAACGAGACAGTGCGTGCACTCTCTTGGGAGCTGAAACGACTTCAAAGAAATCTTCACCCATCTTCCTTCGTTTCTGCAGGAGAGAAGGCAGGAGCATGTGGAGTGAGTGAATAGGATGTGTAAGGTGAGAAAGCAGTCCAATTAAATTGCAAGGGAATGATGGAAGCGAATAAAATACAAAAAAAACACAACCCATAGCATCTCTGGTAAGCAAGTAAGTTTAAAAAGAACTGAAGAAATACAATAAGAAAAAAGGCAGCCCACAGCTATGTTAGAATTTTCCTCTCTGACCATTTATTTATTAGTTGGCAATCTGTGATAAAATGTGGTTCTGATCACACCATTTCCTAACAAAATTTTTAGAGGCAAAATAAACATTGATTAAATTCAGAGAAACATCCCTAATTAGAAAGCTAGGACATTTCTGGAGGGAATCTGTTCCATGAGTTTCCTGGGCAATTGGCTGTAGAAATAAATGCGAAGATTATGTTCTATGGCGGTACGTTAATGGCTTACGGGGATTGACTAGACTCTAGACCCATGTGGCTTTACCCAGAAAAGCGAGTTGTGTAACAGCAAACTGATGGAAATTTGATTACAACAACTGTTCCTAGGCCTCAGATTTGCCATATTTGCTTTCATTTCCTTTTCACAATTTTGAGTATCTATATTAATTTTTATCGTATGTGTGCCCTTTATAATTAATCATCTCAAATCCTATTTGGAAAGTGGCACATACAAACATAATGTGTACAGAATGGGACTAGGTTGGTTTGAATCTTAACTACACCTGTGGCCAAAATTTGTTATTTTAATGACTCCATTTGGCATTCCCTTTGCTCATGCCCTCTGGCCTCTATGGACAGGGATGTGAGTGAAATATCCAACAGTTGTGGACAAGGAAAGCCAACAGGCAGTGAGAGCACCAGGCACCTCTCCTTCCCAGTGCAGCCCCAGGTGGACAATTAACCACTTCGGTGCCACCTCAGTGCATGTTTGCCTTGCACATCAAGGCTGGCGGTTCAGCACACCCTGAGTTTCCTCCCTGATCCGTTTTTACCCTGCAGTGAGGGCAGTGAAGGAGCCCCTCACCGTGTTCTCACTAATTATTTCTGACATGCAGTTGGCAACCTTATTTGTGAGGCTCCGTCTATATTCTGTGCTAGGTTGGCCTCACCCCTTGGGAGATAAGAAGATGTGTGTCTTTGAATCAAAAGATCTGAAAATGTAGTCAAGATGTACTCCTGTGATCCCTTAATATACTTTAAGCCAGGGCCTCTTTTATTGTCTCTCAAACACCATTTCCCAAATGCACTGCTGTGTCAGCCTATTCTTCAAAGTGTCCTTACAGAGAGCACCTGAAGTCTCCAGCTGGAAGAGAAAGCGAAGGCCAGACTCATCCCTCAGGGGCTGTTCATCCCTCAGGGGCTGGGAATACGTGAGGAGGGGGCACTCTTCTTCCACTGAGATTGGGGGTAAATGCAGAAGGTCTCTCTGTTTCAAAGTCCTTCACTGCTTTCTGCAGATCAAGTAGTTTATGGGTATATGTATTGTTTGTTTCTGGGCATGGCATGATTGCACAAACGACATATTTCACATGGAAGATTAAACTCTAAGTTAAGCTCTCTAGCTGGAAGATAGTTTAGGGATTGCTCCTTCCTCTCCTTCTCTTCCTCCTCTTTCCAATCCTTTTAAAATGTAAAAACAATTCTGAATTCAAAGGCCATATAGAAAGCAGGTTGCAGGCTGGATTTGGTTCTCAGACTGTAGTTAGAAGACCTCCCTTTTAGATTATCTGGAATTATAACTGCAACATTGCCTTAGCTTTTAATTCGGAATATGGAAACAAGGAAAACATTATGGAGTAACAAGGAGTTGAGGTTATTGCAATAATCCAGGGGAGAGCACTAGCAGTGAAGGTGGTAGAAGTAGTTGCATTCTGGACGTATCTAAAGTACGGCTGACAAAATTTGCTGATAGATTAGATGCAGTGTGAGGAAAAGGTAAGTACCAGGAACAAAGATAAGCATCAAAGATTTTGACCTGAGTAACTGAAGAATGGATCTGCAATGAACTGAGGTGGGAAAGGCTGGCAAAGGAGCTGGTGGGCATGGGAGGTAAAGATCAGGAGTTCAGTTTTAGACACACTGAGGTTAAGATGTCTGATAGACATCCCGTTGGAGATACTGAACAGGGAATTGGATACAGGATTCTGGAACTCACAAGAAAAGCCCAAGCATGACATCAGCTAGAGATTGAATTTAAAGTCATGGGACATGATGAGTGGATATAGACAGTAATATAGATGTGGTCCAAGGTCTAAGCCCTTTGGCACTCTGACGTTTAGAATTGTGAGCATGAAGAAGGAACAACAAAAGAGAAGGAGGTAGGAGGGAACTAGGCAAGTGTGGTACATATGTTTGAGTACAGGTTCCATTGCTCATCATCTGGGGATGCCTTCCGGATCCACACCTGCCTTGGTCTGCATAGGTAATTCTCCGTAATTCTGGTGTTCAGCATTCACAAGACTACTTGGCTAACTGACTTGGATGAAGCCATACCTTTCAACCTGATCCCAAGTGCCACTTTTGTTGCCTCTCTAAAACTTCAGGACTGGGCGGGAAAGAATGATACTAAATATTAGGGCTTCCTTGGGGCCTCCTAGAAGAAAAACTGAACTACTGCATTTGGTTTGGAGAATTAAATCTTCTTGTGACTTTTAAGCCAAGAACCAAATTGATCATGTAGTCACTGTACAATATTAGTTTTTTCAACAAACAAAGGTAATATGCTTTAAAAACATATCATAGTACTTTTTGCCCGATATTTAGTTTTACTTCCCCTTTAATGCTTATTCTTTAAAAAACAATGAGAGGCTGGCCTGGTGGTGTAATTGTTAAGTTCGCATGCTCTACTTCGGCAGAAGCAGGTTCCGATCCTGGGTGCAGACCTACACACTGCTCATTAAACCATGCGGTAACAGTGTGCCACATACAAAATAGAGGAAGACTGGCACAGATGTTAGCTCAGTGACAATCTTCCTCAAGCAAAAAAAGGAAGATTGGCAACAGATGTTAGCTTAGGGCCAATCTTCCTCACCAACTAAACAAAACAAAACCCAATAAGCTCATCTTGGTGTTCTTTGGAATCCTATAATTCAGGCTTTTTCTCTCTAGGCATATCTGAGCAGCATATTTACAAAGTCTGTTTGTAGCCACAGCTGAAGTCACCTGGGACCAGTAGTCAACATTGTGTGAAAGGATCGAGTAGCCTGTGTGGGTTTGGAATATGCCTAAGTGTGAAAAGAAAAAGACAGGAAGTGCCCTTGCCAAAATGATTACATCTAATAACACTCTTGACTTAACAGAATCTCAAACTTTTGCTATTTTGGCCCTAACATTTCTTAAGTTTTCCTTGGAGAAGTGTGCTTCCTCTCTTGTTTTAAATACTTTTTAAAATAAAAAGTTTTCTTTCATCATTTTTTTCAATAGGTACATTTATTCTTCATAGTAAAAGTGACCATTTTAAATTTAAAGTTTCATTTAGATTTATGCTGAAAGATGTAAAGAGGAAAAGAAAACAAGTCATAATCCCAAGATTCACATATAAATACTCACGATATTTTGCTGTCTATACTTCTGTATTTTTTTTTTTTTTTTTTGGCTGAGGAAGATCAGCCCTGAGCTAACATCGTGCCAATCTTCCTCTATTTTTTAGTATGTGGGCCACCAGCACAGCATGGATGCTAACAGAGTGGTGTAGTCCACACCTGGGAACCAAATCCAGGCCACTGAAGCAGAGTGTGCTGAACTTAACCACTAGGTAACTGGAGCTGACCCTCTGCACTTTTCTTTTTAGACTCACACAATAATTTAACTTATTTTGTAACATATTTACATACTGTGAAAACTTATTTCTACTGCTTTCTAATATATACTCAATTCTAGTAAATATTCTGTAGATGCTGCTTGAAAAATAAGATGCAGTCTCTATCTTTTGGAGAGTAAAGCTTAATATATCACACTAAATAAAATGAACATATTAGTTGTATATTCAGGTGCTCTGTATTTTTCATACTCTTTTGGTTCATAAGCTTTACCTAGGTTTCAAAAAATTTTTTCTCTTTAAATTTTTATTTTATGTATTGTTTTTTTGTGAGGAAGACTTGCCCTGAGCTAACATCTGTGCCAATCTCCCTCTATTTTGTATGTGGAACTGCCACAGCATGGCTTGATGAGCAGTATAGGTCCACACCTGGGATCCGAACCTGCAAACCTGGGCAGTCGAAGCAGAGCATGCCAGACTTAACTACTGTGCCATCAGGCCAGCCCCTACCCACTCTTTTAATTGGATTTTTTATTTTCTTATTTTTGAGCTTTAAGAGTTCTTTATATATTTTGGATAACAATCCTCTATCAGATATACCTCTTAAAATGTTTTCTTATGGTCTGTGGCTTGTCTTATCATTCTCTTGACATTGTCTATCTCCGAGGAGGAGTTTTTAATCTTAATCATATTTAGCTTATCAATTACTTTTTATGAATTGTGCCTTTGGTGTTTTGTCTAAAAAGTCATCACCATACTGAAGGTCACCGAGATTTTCTCCTATGTTATCTTCTAAGAGGCTTATAGTTTTGTGTTTTACATTTAGGTCTCTGATTATTTTGAGTTAATTTTTGTGAAGGGTGTAAGATCTATGTCTAGTTCCACTTTTTTCTTATATAGATTTCCAGTTATCCAAGCACCATTTGTGGAAAAAACTTAAATTTACTCTATTGTATTGCCTTTGCTCCTTTGTGAAAGATCAGTTGACTGTATTTGTGGGGGTCTATTTCTGGGCTCTCTCTTCTGTTCCGCTGATCTATTTGTCTATTCTTTCACCAACACCACACTGTCTTGATTGCTGTGGCTTTATAGCAAATCTTGAAGTCAGCTAGTGTCCAACTTACAACTTTGTTCTTCTCCTTCAATGTTGTTTCGGCTGTTCTGGGTCTCTTGCCTCTCCATGTAACCTTTGCATCAGTTTGTTGTGTCAACACAAAATAACCTATAAGCATTCTATGGATAAGAGACATAAAGTGAGTTTTACTTGAGCCCAAGTGAGGATGATAATCTGGGAAGGCCTTTTCCAGAGAGGAAGAAAGCATTCAGGAGAAGCATGGTTTTCAGTATAGTCTTATACCTTTTAAAACAAAGAAACATACATTAAACACGCCCAGGATACATATTCATCAAAGTTTCAAAGAAGTTTTCAGTCTAAAATTGGCAGGTCAACGTGACCCTCATGCCCAGAAAGGGACTCATATAGGCATTACCAATAGGGTATCAGAGGGGAAGTGTGCATTCTTGTCTTAAGAGAGTGCATTCTTTACTTGAATGGTTAAAGCAGACGTACAATGTATGTTTGATAAGCCATAAGTCAGACTTCTTTAGTTCAAGCCAAATCAGTTTTGAACCCAAATGTTGTTACCCCATTTACCTGAATATGTGAAAATCTCTTGTCAATCTATATCCACAAAATATCTTGCTGGGATTTTGATTAGGATTGAGTGAGTTAATAGATCAAGTTGGGAAGAACTGATAATCTGACAATATTGAGTCTTACTATGCATGAACATGAAATCTCTCTCCGTTTCGTTAGCTCTTCTTTGATATCTCTCCTTAGAATGTTGTAATTCTTCTCACGTCTTACATATATTTTGTTAGATTTATACCTAAGTATTTCATTTTGGGGAATGTTAAAGTAAATAGCAATGTATTTTTAACTTCAAATTCTACTGGTTCATTGCTGATATATAGGAAAGTGATTGACTTTTGTATATTAAAAGTTCACCTCCAATTCCAGTTTGCTAGGAGATTTTATCATGAATGGACGTTGGATTTTTGTCAGATGCCTTTTCCAAACATATTAATTTGATCATGTGGGTTTTTTTCCTCCTCCTTTAGCTTGTTAATATGAGGGATTACAGTAACTGATTATCAAATGTGAAACCAGCCTTGCATACGTGGGGTAAATCCATCTTGGTTGTGGTGTGTAAGTCTTCTTCTTCCTGTTGGATTCAATTTACTAATACTTGGTTAAGAATTTTTACATCTGTGTTCAAGAGAGGGATTGGTCTGTAATTTTTTTGTCCTGTAATGTGTTTGTCTGGTTTTGGTATTAGGAATCATGCTGGTCTCATTTCATAGAATGAGTTGGGAAGTATTCCCTCTGCTTCTATCTTCTGAAAGCAGTTATGGGGAATTGGTATAATTTCTTCTTTAAACTTTTAGGAGAATTCACCAGTGATCCCATCTTGGCCTGGAGCTTTCTCGTTAGAAGGTTATTAATTATTAATTAGTTTTCTTTGGTAGATATAGGCCTATTCAGACCGTTTCTTCTTGTGTCAGTTTTGGCAGATAGTATCTTTCGAGGAATCGGTCCATTTCATCTAGGTTATCAAATTTGTGTGTATAGAGTTGTTCCTTTATTATCCTTTTAATATCCATAAAAACTGTAGTGATGTCCAATCTTTCATTTCTGATATTAGTAATTTGTGTCTATTCTTTTTTTTTCCTTAGCCTGGCTAGAGGCTTATTGATTTTTATGGATCTTTTCAAAGAACCAGCTTTTAGTTTTGTTGACTTTTTTTCCTATTGATTTTCTGTTCTCAATTACATTGATTTCTGCTCTTTTATTTCTTTTCTTCTGCTTACTTTGGATTTAATTTCTTTTTCTAATTTCCTAAGACAGAAGCTTAGATTATTTGATTTTAGATCTTCTTTTCAAATATATACATTCAATGGTGTAAATTTCCCAAACATTGCTTTCCCTGAATCCCACAGATTTTGATGTTTTATTTTATTTCCATCTAATTCAAAATACTTGAAAAATTTCTCTTGATTTCTTCTTTGACCGATGTGTTATTTATAAGTGTGTTGTTTAATCTCCATATATTTGGGATTTTCCAGCTATCTTTGTTATTGATTTCTAGTTTAATTCCATTGTGATTTGAGAGCAGATATTGTATGATTTCTATTCTTTTAAATTTGTTAAGGTGTGTTTTATGGCCCAGAATGTCCTCTTTCAGTGAACATTCCATATGAGCTTGAGAAAAATGTGTATTCTTTCTTGTTGGATGAAGTAGTCTATAGATGTCAATTATATCCATTTGACTGATGGTGCTGTTGAATTCAACTATGTCCTTATTGACTTTCTGCCCACTGGATCTCTCCATTTCTGATAGAGAAGTATTAAAATCTCCAACTATAATAGTAGATTCATTTATTTTTCCTTGCATTTCTATCAGTTTTTGCCTTACATATTTTGCTGCTCTGTTGTTAGGTGCATATACATAAAGAATTGTTAGGAAACAAAAGAAAAAGTGAACAAATGGGACTATATCAAACTAAAAAGCTTCTGCACAGCAAAGGAAACCATCAACAAAATGAAAAGACAACATAACAATTGGGAGAAGATATTTGCAAACCATATATCAGATAAGGGGTTAATATCCAAAATATATAAAGAACTCATATGTCTCAACAACAAAAAAACCAACAACCAAATTAAAAAATGGGCAAAAGGTCTGAACAGAGATTTCTCCAAAGAAGATATACAGATGGCCCACAGGCACATGAAAAGATGTTCAACATCAGTAGCTATCAGGGAAATGCAAATCAAAACTACAATGGGATATCACCTCATGGCAGTCAGAATGGCTATAATTAACAAGACAGGAAACAACAAGTGTTGGAGAGGATATGGAGAGAAGGGAACTTTCATACACTGCTGGTGGGAGTGCAAACTGGTGCAGCCATTATGGAAAACAGTATGGAGATTCCTCAAAAAATTTAGAACTACTGTATGATCCAGCTATTCCACTGCTGGGTATTTATCCAAAGATAATGAAAACATGAATGCATACAAATACAAACACCCCATGTGCATCGCAGAATTATTCACAATAGCCAAGACTTTGAAGCAACATAGGTGCCCATCAAGGGATGAATGGATAAAGAAGATGTGGTATATATACATGATGGAATACTTCTCAGCCATAAGAAATGATGAAATCCAGCCATTTGTGACAACATGGATGGACCTTGAGGGTATTATGCTAAGTGAAATAAGTCAGATGGAAAAAGTCAAATACCATATGATCCGACTCATAAGTAGAAGATAAAAACAATGACAAACAAACACACAGCAACAGAGATTGGATTGGTGGTTACCATAGGGGAAGGAGAGAGGGGGGAGGGCAAAAGGGGGCATTAGGCACACATGTGTGGTGATGGACTATAATTAGTTTTTGGGTGATGAACATGATGTAATCTACACAGAATTCAAAATATATTATGATGTACATCTGAAAGCTATATAATGTTACTATCCAATGTTAGTGCAATAAAAATTAAAAAAGGAAACAAACAAAAATGGGATATACAATCTTTGTTTATCACCGCCATCAAACCTTCACATCATTGCTACCATTTCAAAGTGAAACAGAATGAGTGTAAAAAAAAAAAAAAAGGATTGTTATATCTTGAAATACTGACTCCTTTATCATTATGTAATACCCTTTTTATCCCTTTATCTCTGATAATTTTCATTGTTCTGAAGTCTAATATCTTTGAAATAATATAGCTACTCCCACTTTCTTTTGATTAGTATATGAGTCAGGGTTCTCCAGAGAAACAGAACTAATAGGATATGGATGAGTGGATGGATGAAGACTTTTATTATAGGAATTGGCTCACATGATGATTATGGAGGCTGACAAGTCTTAGGATCTGCTGCCTGGAAGCTGGAGAACCAGGAAAGGCGGTGGTGTAATTCAGTCTGAGATGAAGGCCTGGGAACCAAGAGTGCTGATGTCTAAGGGTAGGAGAAGAGAGATGTCTCAGCTTAAACAGACAGAGGATGAATTCACCTTTCCTCCAGCTTTTTGTTTTGTTCAGGCCCTCAAAGAATTAAATGATGCCCATCCACATTGGGGAGAGCCATCTGTTTTACTCAGTTCACTAATTCAAATGCTTATCTCTTCAGAAACACCCTCACAGACACCCAGAAATAATGTTTTACCAGATATACGGGCATCCCTTAGGCTAGTCAAGCACAAAAAATTAACCATCACAATTAGAGTTAGCATAGTATATCTTTCTTCATTCATTTGCTTTTAATCTGCATATCTCTATATTTAAAGTGGGTTTCTTATAGAAAACATATACTTGGGTCTCATTTTTGGATCTACTCTGACAATCTGTCTTTTAATTGTTGCACTTTATTGATATATTTGGATTAATAGTTACCATATTTGTTACCGTTTTTTATTTGTTGCCCTTGTTCTTGATACTTATTTTTGTCTTCCACACTTTTTTCTGTCTTGTGGTTTAATTTAGCATTTTATATGAGTGCATTTTCTCTTCTTTCCTAGCATATCAATTATACTACTTCTTTTCCTTTTTTCAGTCATTGCCCTAGAGTTTGCAGTGTATATTTACAGTTATTCCAATTCACTTTCAAACAACAGTATATCAATTCTAGAGTAATGCAAGTAGTTCATAATTAAGAATTCCTCCCTTTCACTTACATCGTTACTGTCATTCATTTCACTTATATATGAGCATATTTAAGAATATACGCATACATAAGAATACGTAATTGAATACATTGGTGCTACTATTATTTTGAACAAATTTATCTGTTCAATTAAGAATAATAAAACTAAAAGTTTTTACTTTACCTTCACTTGTTTCTCTCTGATGCTCTTCCTTTGTGTGTGTAGATCTGAGTTTCTGACCAATATCATTTTTCTTCTTTAAAGAACTTCTTTTAACATTATTTTCAAGGCAGGTCTACTGGCAACAAACTCAATTTTTGTCTGTCTAAGAAAGTCTTTATTTCTCCATGTTTGAAGGGTAATTTTACAGGGTACAGAATTCTAGGTTGTCTTTTTTTTCTTTTAACACTTTAAATATTTCACTACACTCTCTTCTGGCTTGCTTGCTTTCTGAGGAGAAGTTGCATGTAATTTTTAATCTTTGCTTCTCTATAGGTATGGTGTAGTTTCCCCCACTTTGGCTTCTTTCAAGATGTTTTTTACAATTTTGATTTTCTGAAGTTTGAATATAACATGCCTAGGTATAGTTTTGAGGCATTTATCCTACTTGTTGTTCTCTGAGCTTCCTGGATTAATCTGACATTAATACAGGGGAAATTCTCAGCTCTCATAGCTTCAAATATTTGTTCTGTTCCTTTCTCTTTCTTCTCCTTCTGCGATTCCTATCACGTGTATCTTACACCTTTCATAGTTGTCCTATGGTTCTTGGATATTCTGGGTTTTTTCCCAGTCTTTTTTCTCTTTTCAGTTTTGGAACTTTCTATTATTATATCCTCAAACTTAGAGATTCTTTACTCAGCTGGGTCCATTCTACTAATGAGCCCATAAAAAACATTCTGTTATAGTGTTTTTGATTGCTAGAATTTTTAAATTCTTTCTTAGATTTTCCATTTCTCTGCTTATATTATCAGTTATTGCATTTTGTCTATTTTTCCATTAAAGCCCTTAGCATGTTAATCATACCATTTAAAAAAAATTTTGTCTAATAATTCCAATATACCTGCCATATCTGACTCTAATTCTGATGCTTTTTCAGTCTCTTCAAACTGTGCTTTTGCCTTTTAGTATGATTGTAATTTTTGTGAAAAGAAGACATGATGTATTAGGTAAAAGGAACTGCGATAAATAGGCCTTTAGTGATGTGGTAGTAAGGTGAGGGCAGGACAAGCATTCTACAGTCCTACGATTAGGTCTCAGTCTTTGGTGAGCCTTTGAGCCTGGTCTGTGAACTTCACCGGTACTTCTCAGTTCCCTCTGCACCTTACCCTCCTCACCCCGTAGGTGGGACAGGATGGCTAGTGCTGCTGGAGTTGGTTATTTCCTTTCCCTCACGTGGAACACTTGAGCTAACTTTCCTTTCCCCCAGGTAGTTTAGACTCTGAGAAAACCCCAGCAGGTTAGGCTCTGGTAAAATAATTTCTCCTGAGGGAACTGAGTGGACTGGTGTATTTCAAAATGGTTCCTCTTCCCCTGCTCCTGCCTTTAAAAAGCATCAGGGGATTCTTTCCCAATACTCACCATGAGGACCTTGTAAAACTCCTGGAGGTAAAACTCACAAAAGTCTGGGGTCTCGCCTGCGACTGGTTCCCCTGGAATCTCTCTCTCTCAGGTTTGTCCACACGGAGCCTCCTGCAGTTCCTCAGTCACAGTTCAGGTGTCCCTGCCCTGGTGCCGGTTCCACAAAGGTTTCTGCAAGGGCGTTTCTGCTCTAATAACTTCGATTCTCTGTGTCCTCCTGTCTGTCTCTCCAATCTTTGGGGCAGTAGTGTTCCCTGTGACCCTACCTCTCTGATGGATTTAAGAAGTGTTATTGATCTTTCTGTTTGGTCAGATTTCATCTGTTATTAGGATGCAATGGAAAATTTTAAGCTTCTTACATGCCGGACTGGAAACCAAAAGACCCTGACAATTGACTCTTCTCTATATAAATTAAGGAAATCAACACACTTAAACTTTTCTCTATCTCCCTTTTATATAGTTCTTTATTAAATTTTTGTTTCAGGCTATTATGGTTATTATTTTTGACTTTAAATAATCATAATATTTATATTCAACTTGAAAATATATTTGCTTTTGTGGTTTAGACTTCATTTGAAGAATTTCAATTCTAGCTACTAACACATTTATATTTTTGGGTTCCTCATTTTAAATCATCTCTTTTTTGGCTGGAGTATGTCTTCAAATCATTCAGGTTTTTTTAATAAAAAGCAAAATACTTATGTGCCATACTCTCCAATTCTTTGCCTATTTGAATGAATCTTTGTTAATGCCAGATTGATTATTACCTAGAAGCTTTAGACCCAATCTTTTTTGCTGTAAATATTACTTCACTCTTTAGTGACATCTAACACCACGAAGAGACATCTGAGGCTTTTTCCCCCCCATTGGGCACTTTCTTTATCTTTTGTACTTTTAATAAATTATCCAGGCTAAGTCTCAGTGTTACTCATTTTTTTCCAGTAAATTTGTCTGTTACATGCATGGTGAACAATTTTGAGATATGGAAACAGGTAATTCTTCGGCTCAAGAATTTTATTCTAAAAAAGAATCTTTGTTGTTTTTATCCTTGTTGTTGATGTTTGTTTTCTTCTTAAGAAAGCTTAATTATTCATAAAAGAGTCACCTCTGTGTTTATCAGCTTCTGTTTTCATATCTTTGTTCAGTTGTCACTTTTTCTTTTCATTCGAGGTAATTTTCTCAGGCAAAAATTGGCTCAGGGACTTGATATTCCGTATCATCAGGATTAGCATTATGTATTATCTTTAGTACTTTCCTTAGCCCTGCCAAGTTCTTTTCCAGTTCACTTTGTTGTCTCCTTATCTTGTTCTTCATTTATTGATTATAACTTGAATGCCGCAGGATCAGAAATGACAAGGAGTGGTCTCACTTCCAACACTGAATCTCTTTCTTGAAGGCAGTTGAGTATTGGCTTTTGGTGTGTCCATTTCATTATATCTAATCTATTCTCTGTGTTACTAAAATAACTTACACTTGGGTTGTTCCTTAGTTTCGAGAGTGATTATGTGTGTTTTTTTTCTCTGCTTCTTTAAAACTTTGGTTTTCGTTTGCAATTCTGTTCAGCTTCAGTGGAAAAAGGGCCTGTAAACCCACTTTTACATTGCTAGCTTTTCTAGAAGTTCTCAATTTCTTCTATTAAACAAAGTTGCAGTAAAATCCTTAGCTCACTTTCATTTGTACCATTTCATTGATACCACACTGAAAAATGAAAGATGTATGAGATGTGAAAGAGCATTAGCATGAAGGTCAATTGCAAAATCTGGAAATGTGTAGCTTCTAAGAGATGCTGTATGCAAAATCCTAGTGGGCCTTTGAGTTTGTCCTCTTTTGATAACAGTGTCTGTGTTCTATCACAGTTAGAGTGTACATAGCTACAATTTAGGAAGACACACTCTGGAGTCTGTGCTTATTTACTGTCCACTCAAATATTACATAAACCAGGTGAATTCAGACATATCCCTTGACACTCAGTAACTTGAACCTTTATAATGCATGTGTTTTAATTAACTTGCTTCTTTGCCTCACAGAAAATGTACTCATTGGGTAAATTCTTTTCTTTTTTCTTCCTTTTGTCTTTCATTTCTTTTATAAGATGTAATTTACCTAAACCATTTAATGACTATTAAAACTAAACAAATATTTCCCCTGTCCTCTCTAATATTGAATAGACTATCTGGAATATCATTTCTCCAAATAATTTACTAACCCCTATATTTTTGCTTGAAAGCCACAAAAATGGCTACCATATAAAGCTTGTTGGAATTTTAAGACTACTTATCCTTTGCATAACATTTGATCTTTTAGGGCATATTTATATGCATAATCCTGAACTATCTTAGTTGTTTCATTAGTTATAGTCAGTTAAATTAAAATAACAGTAGGCAGCTTACATTTGCTTTCTGTTGAAGAATGAATGACTCCATCCTCTAAAACATGTATCTTTCTTCGTTACTTTGTTTTCTCTCATTCCCTTCCATGTCTTCTGGGAAGGGTGCAATGGTAGGCAAAATTCTGCCTGCATGAACTCTGCCTCCTGTTAGTTTTGTTACTTTACATGGGAAAGGGGACTTTGCAGATGCAGTTAAGGTTATGAATGAGTTAATCAGTATCTTAAGATAAGGAGATTATCCTGGATTACCTGTGAACCCAACGTAATCACATGAGCCCTTTAAAGTAGAAGAGAAAAGTAAGAAAACAAAGCTAGAGAGATTCAAGTTGTGAGGAGGACTCAATATGTCATTGGGCCTTTGATGGCAGAGGGGGCCACATGCAAAGGAATGAAGGTAGCATCTAAGAGCAGACCCTCGCTGACAAACCAGTCAGGAAATGGGGACCTCAGTCCTACAAGCCTTCCAGAAAAGAGCCTAACCCAGCCAAAACTTTAAATTTGGTCGTGTGAGACCCAGAGCTGAGGATCCAGCTGATCCCACCCAAACTTTTGACCTACAGAAGCTGTGGGATAAAAAATCTTGCGAAGGAGATGAAGATACTACATGAGTGTTCTAAGGCACTACGTTCACTATAATTTGTTACAGTAGCAATAGAAAACTAACACAGGTGCCATCCACAAGTCAGAAACTTGGAATTTATGCTAGTGGAGAGACAAAATGGGATTGGAGGTGGCATGGAGAACTGATGCCAATAGGAACCCCTCTCAAAGAGTGGAATGCCTCCTGAGTTAGTCTAAGTGACCTCGCTGGGGTTGAGGCTGTAAGTTGGGCAAACTGAAGAAACTGAAAGCAGATCTCCCTTTGGGGGAAAGATCACTCAAGCTGTAGAAAGTTGGAGTCGTGGGGACTTCTCTGAAAGTGGGAAAGGTAAGGGGTGGGCCCGGCACCCTGAGAGCCTGTGAGGAGGGGCTTTCTCCAAAATCAGCAAACACAGGAAAAAAAAATCCTGGGCCTTTCAAAATACACAGGCACAGATATTTAAATTTTTTTCCCTTTTAATTTGATCCATTTTCTAAAAAGAGTCGAGTAAATGACACACATATTTAGAAGAATAAGTTATAAGAAAGAAATCCCCTGTGATCAGAAAAGATTCATGGGTATAAAACTTTGAGTGCAAATTTTAAAAAGTGATTGACATAATGAATAGCTTGCAGGAGAGAAGGAAAATAAATTAATTCATGCAGTAAAAAGGATAATTTGATACAGAAAGAAGGAAAAGGCAATAAAATAAGGAAAAGATGAAAGACAACAAAGAAAGATCAAGAAGGTGAGTTTGTATGTGGGTGTGTATGTATGTGTGTATAATAGATATACCATTTGGCATGAAGTACTGAAGAAAAAATAGAGAATTTCATTGGCAAAAAAATTAAAAAGTCCTGAATACACATATTGAAAAGAATCAACAAAAAAAAGAAAAAAATAATGAAAAAGTGCCAAGAACTATTACACACATGTTTGTAGATTTAAAATAACTCTATGATGGGGCCGGCCTGGTGGCACAGTGGTTTAGAGGTTGTTTGCACACTGTACTTTGGCAGCCCAGGGTTTGCTGGTTTGGGTCCTGGGCACACACCTATGCACCACTTATCAAGCCATGCTGTGGTGGCGTCCCACATATAAAGTGAGGAAGATGGGCATGGGTGTTAGCTCAGGGCCAATCTTCCTCAAAAACACAATTCTATGACTAAACACCAAAAGACAACAGACTATTACAATATTTGAAATAGCATTTTTTCAATTGGAACATAATGCTTGAAGTGAGAGAAGAAGAGTCAATCTACAGAGAGGGTCAAGGAAACCATGAGGACAGAGGTGGGGGGAACAGCTACCCCTAGAGTCTCAGCGATTATACTGTCCTGAATATTTTTAATAAACTCTCTTTAAAATGTAGTATTTGTTTATATGTTCAATAAATATTTATGGTAACAAGGAAGGAAATAAAACCAATCTTAATCCCAACACCCAGAGACAACTGCCAATAACATTCTGTTTTGGAAGATAGTTGTATATTTCTTCACCATAATTGAGGTCACAGAAGTTTTTTTTTAATTATATTTCATTTTTTCTCACTTAAGAGTATCTGCTGACAACTTCCCAAGTTAGCCTCAGCCCAAACCCCCCGTCAGCTTCAAATCCAACTCTCTGCTTAGCATCCTCCTTTGGATGTGAAATTAGCATAACTAAAACTGAGGACTTGATTTATAGCTTCCATCTTCCCCATCTCAGAAATCAGTATCACCTTCCACTCAGTTTTTCTCCTTAAGCTACAAAGCTGGAATCAATCCGTACTACTTCTCTCTCTCCTTCATGCCTTCATCCAAATTATCAGAAAGTCCTAGCCATTCCACTTCCAAAACATATCTCAGATTTGGCCACTGTATACAAAACGGATTGCAATCTAGGTACGCCACTTGACTTCCTCACCCGGACTACTGAGTAGCCTGCTGTCCCGTCTCCTTACTTCTTAAGCTTCTCTTCAATCAATTCTCCTTTCAAAAGAAGTATTGTTTGTGATAACATAAACTCGACAATGTTTGAAATCAATTTAAACACTTAGATAAGAAACACTCCTTAAGAAACAAATCTAACCCCGTTACTTTTAAAACCTTGTAGAGCTTTTAAAGCTGTGAAAGAACAGGTCCTTGGCTACCTAGTCAACCTTTTACATCATGCCTTCCTTTTTGCTGAATATGCTGCAGTCGCGCATCATTTCTTTATGTGGCAAACCGTATTAAGTTCTAGCTCCTCTTAAGTTCTTCATACATGCTGTTCCTACTGCCTGAACTGTTGTTCCCGTCACACACGTGACTGCATCTTTCTAACTACTTAGGTCTTAGCTTTGCTAACAGAGGCTTTTGGAACACCTGATATTAGAGATCTGCACCCTTTTCATTAACTTCCTGTTACACCAAAGTTTGTAAATATATATTTGCTTATTATTTTATTTCTTCTACAACATTTTAAGCTCCATTCAGGCAAAAGCCATGTGTATTTTATGTATCTTTGCATAGTCAGCCCCTACTACAGTGTTTGGAATTTAATGGTGTTCAATAAATATCTTTTGAAAAAATCTGAACATTTTTCTATATTATAGAGTCTTCAAAAATGTGACTTACTTTCTTTGCTGCATATTTCAACAAAGGAATGAATAATAATGTTTCTAATCGTTCATTATTAAAAATTTAGCTTTTTGCAGTTCTTCACATAAAAATGCTATTGTTTTCAAATATTCTTTTTTTAACTTTCTTAAATTTAATTTTATTGTGGTAAGAACACTTAGGATATCTACCCTTTTGACAAAGTTTTAAGTGTACAGTACAGTATTGTTGATTATAGGAACAGTGTTGTGCTTCAAATCTTTAGAGCTTATTTATCTTACTTAATTGAAACTTTATGCCCATCAGTTAGTAATTGCCCATTTCTCCCTTCCTCCAGCACCTGGCAACCACTTCTTTGAATCTGACTAGTTTAGATACCTCATATAAGAAGAATCATGCAGTATTTCTCCATCTGTGTCTGGCATTTTTACCTTAGAATAATGTTCTTAAGGTTCATCATGTTGTCGCAAAATTTCCTTCTTTTTCAAGGCTGAATAATATTCCATTCTACGTATAACACCACACTTTCTTCATCCATTCATCTGCTGATCGACGTTAGGTTATTTCACACTTTGGCTGTTGTGAATAATGCTGCAAGTAACATGGTAGTGCTAATATCTCTCCAAGATCCTGATTTCAATTCTTTTGGAAAAATACCCAGAACTGGGATTGCTGCATCATACGGTAGCTCTATTTTTAATTTTTTGAGGAAACCCCACCCCATTTTCTGTAGTGGCTGCACCATTTTGCACTCCTATCAAAAGTGTTTAAGGGTTGCAATTTTTCCACATCCTCACCAATACTTGCTGTCTTTCGTTTTTTTGATAGTAGTCATCATGACAGTCAATAGACATCTTGGTGTGAGGTGATACCTTGTGGTTTTAACATTTCCCTGATGATTAGCGGTGTTGAGCATTTTTCATATACCTGTTGCCATTTATATGTCTTCTTTGGAGATGTGTTTATTTAAGTCTTGAACCCATTTTTAATCAGGTTGTTAGTTTTTTGCTGTTGAGTTGTAGGAGTTCCTCATATATTAACCTCTTATCAGATAAATGATTTGCAAAAATATATTCTCCCATCTGTAAATTGCCTTTCACTCTTTTGTTTCCTTTGCTGTGCAGAGCTTTTTAGTTTGACGCAGTTCCACTTATCCAGTTTTGCTTTTGTTGCCTGTACTTTTGATGTCATATCCATGAAATCATTGGCAAGACCAATGTCGCGAAGCTCTTCCCCTATGTTTTCTTCATGGAATTTTACAGTTTCTTGTCATATGTTTAAGTCTTTAATCCGTTTTGAGTTGATTTTCATGTTTGGTGTAAGATAAGGGTCCAATTTCATTCTTTTGCATGTGGATGTCCAGTTTTGCCAGCATCATTTGTTTAAGAGACTATCCTTTCCTCATTGTGTATTCTTGGCACCCTTGTCAAAGATCAGTCCCCTATATATGCTTAGATTTATTTTTGGGCTCTCTATTCTTTTCCACTGGTATACGTGTCCATTTTTATGCCAGTGCCATATTTTTTTGATTACTATAGCTTTGTAATATATTTTGAAATTGGGAGGTGTCATGCCTCCAGCTTTGTTTTCTATTTTGGGCATTGATTTGGCTTTTCATTGTCTTTTATGGTTCCCTATGAATTGTAGAATTGTTGTTTCTATTTTTGTAAAAGATGGCATTGGGATTTTGATAGGGATTGCACTGAATCTATTGATCACTTTGAGTAGTATGGACAGTATAACAATATTAATTCTTCCAATCCATAAACACAGGATGTTTTTCTATTTGTTTGTGTCTTGTTTAATTTCTTTCATCAACGCTTTGTAGTTAGTATACAAGTCTTTCACCTCTCTAGTTAAGTTTATTCCTAACTATTTCATACCTTTCAGTGCTATTGCAAAGAGAATTGTCTTCCTAATTTCCTTTTCAGATAGTTCATTGTTAGGATATAGAAATACAACTGATTTTTGTATGTTGATTTTGTATCCTGTAACTTTACTGAATTCGTTTCTTAGTTATAACAGTTTTTTGATGGAATTTTTAGGAGTTTCAGTATAAAGATCATGTCATCTGTGAACAGGGACAATTTTACTTCTTTCTTTCCAATTTGGATGTCTTCTATTTCTTTTTCTCGCTTAACTACTTTAGCTAGGACTTCCGGTGCTCTATTGAATAGAACTGGTAAGATTTGGCATCCTTGCCTTGTTCCTGATCTTAGAGGAAAAGTTTTCAGTTTTTCATCATGAGTATGATATTAGCTGTCAGCTTGTCATATGTGGCCTTTATTATGTTGAAGTATTTTCCTTCTGTTCAGTTTTAGAGCTTTTATCATGAAAGGAGTTAAATTTTGTCAAATGCTTTTTTTGCACCTATTGAAATGATCATATGATTTTATCCTTCATTCTATTAATGTGGTATATCACATTAATTGGTTTTTGTATGTGGAGACCTTCTTACATCCCAGAGATAAATCTCACTTGGGCAAGGTATATGATCCGTTTAGTGAGCTGTTGGATTTGGTTTGCTAGTATTTTGTTGAGGATCTTTGCATCTATGTTCATCAGGGATATTATGCTGTAGTTTTCTGTTCCTGTGGTATCTTTGTCTGGCATTGGTGTCATGGTAATATTGGCCTCATAAAATGACTTTGGAGGTATTTCCTCCACTTCAGGATTTTGGAAGAGTTTGAGAAGGATTGGCAATAAATCTTCTTTAAACGTTTGGTAGAATTCACCAGTGAAGCCATCTAGTCCTGGGTTTTTTTCAGTTGGGAGGTTTTTGATTACTGATTCAATGTCCATACTAGTTATAGGTCTGTTCAGACTTTCTACTTCTTCATGATTTAGTCTTGGTAGGGTGTGTGTTTCTAGGGATCGATCCATTTCTTTTAGGTTATCCAGTTTGTTGGCATGTAAGTATTCATAGTGGATCCTTTTTATTTCTGAGGCATTTTTTGTAATGTCTCTTCTTTCATTTCTGATCTTATTTGAGTCTTTTCTCTTTTTTCTTAGTCTAGCTAACAGTTTGTCATGTATTCAAATATTTTTAACTTTAATCACATTTAAAATTTTTTCCTAGGATAAACAGCTAAAAGTGGGAACTGGGTAAAAGAATATAAGCATTTAAAAGGAGAGATACAGTATGTTTCAGGATGGTAAGTTTGGATATTTTAAGGCCTCAATTTTTGCCAAAATGATTAATTAGCTGAACTAAATTTTCCAAGGAAAATTCCCGTGGGGATGCTCCACTGACAATTAAGATATGAAAAGCCTGAAAGATTGTTGCTCCCATCCTAACAATGAGAACAAGCTGGATAAGTTAAAATATTCTAGTTTTTTGTAAAAAAAAAAAATTAGAACTGAAACACAAAGATATCTAAATGAACTAAATTTTAAACATGATGGGCTCTTCCTGGGGGGAAAAGACATATGGATATTTTCAGCTTTAATGGAGCAGTGGGAAGAGAAAAAAATCCTCCACAGACAAAAGGATAAACTAAAATTGTAAATAACTTTTAATGGTCTTGTGGGCAGACAAGATGGATTGCAATACCAAGGATCCCCAACCATAGAACAAAATTGTATTTACCCATAACTCTGTCCTAAAGGCATAGACAAGCATATGGGAGTAGTTCTTTGAAACTTGTTAGTGGAAAAGGAGAGTTGAGAGACATTCTTCCAGATTGTTCTGGGAATTCACTACTATGGCCTGCTGAAGGCAAGATATAGGGCGGGAGAACCGAGAGGCACCACAGACACTTACAGAATGCCCATCAGTTGCCTGCTAAATGTTTGGAGCAGGAAAGAAGAAAGAATAAAATCCCTCAAATGTACATTGAACTTTCATTGATGGGAAAGCAGCAGATTCTGAATGCTGAGGGTAGAGGAACAGGGTTGAGAGAAGTCTTTCAAGGCCCAGAAAGCCAGGAAGGACTGGAGAGGAAAAAGAAACTCCCTAGTGAGCTACAAAGCTGTCAGCCAAGTTGTAAAACAGAGAAAGATCTGGCATTTAGGATGTAAAACATAAAGAGATACCTAAAATCTAGCTAGTACTCAGATCCCAAGTGCTACTATAGGAAAAGTTCTGATTGTACCCTTGAACCATTTGAAGTCAATGATATACTAAATTTCTCTAAGCTATAACACAACCCCAGCCAAACTCAACGACAAATTAGATGGGTTTTTCTCCCCACACTAGCAGCATGACAAAAGAAGGGGTATGCCTTTTTCTGGAGGTTGATAATATTTACTGACCAGCATATGATCAAAATATACCACAAATAGGATAAATACAGCAAATATCAACATAACATGATTTTAAAGTATCAATTAAATAAATAAATAAATAAATCAAGTAAATTAGTACTTATAGACGTGGAAAGTTTGAAAATAACGTTAGAAAAAAGATATACTATGCGATCTCAAGCATAAAAAGATAGTGCTGATAGTTTAATATCAGATAATGTATGCTTCCAGACAAAAAGGATCATCAGAGATAATGAAGAATATTCCATAATGATAAAGGGTCAATTCATCAACACAATATAACAGTCTTACAGTGTGCATCTAATCCTGAGCTTCAAAGTACTTGAAACAAAAAAAGACAGAAGAAAGGGAGAAATAAACAAATGTCCAGTGATAGCTATAGATTTTATCACCCCCTTCTGAGTAATTGATAGAACAAATAGATAAAAATTACTATAGATATAGAATATTTGAAACACTACCAACCAACTTGATCTAACTGACATTTGTAGAACACTGCAACCTCCAACTGCAAGATACACCTTCTTCTCATGACTATACAGAACATTCACCAAGACAAACCACAATAAATTTCAAAGGAATAAATCATAAAGTATATTCTTAAGCTTCACCATTACTAAATTTGAAATTAATAAAAATATGTAGAAAATTCTCAGATATTTGAAAATTAATTAATATACTTCTTAAATAACCATTAGTTGAAAAACTCACAACAGAAATTAGGAAATATTTCTAAGTGATAATGAAAACACACATATAAAATTTGTCAGATGCAGATAAAATAGTACTTAGGACAAAATTTGTGGTTTTAAATAACTACATTTGAAAAAATGTGAAATCAAAGATCTAAACTTCTATGAAAAAATGAGAGAAATTTAAACCTGAAGTAAGTATAACAAAGGAAAAAATAAAAACAGGACTAAAAGGCAATAAACTAGAACACAGACAGTAGAGAAAATCAAATTAAAAATTGCTTCTTAAAAAAACGTGTAAACTCTACCAAGACTGAAGAAAAAAAGAAAAAAATACACAAATTATTAATGTCTGTGACAAAAAGAAGCCCACCACTACAGAGCCTACAGGCATTAAAAGTATAATAAGGGGAAATTTTAAACAATGCCACGACAATAACAATAGTTTAGTTGACACAGACAATTTTCTTGAAAACTACAGTTCATCAAAAGTGACACAAAAATGAGCCAGCCCTGATGGCATAGCAGTAAAAGTTCGGCATGCTCTGCTTCAGCAGCCTGGGTTCGGTTCCCCGGCACAGAACCACACCACTTGTCTGTCAGTAGCCACACTGTGGTGGTGGCTCACATAGAACAACTAGAAGAACTTATAACTACGAACAACTATGTACTGGGGCTCTGGGTGGGGTGAGGAGAGGGGAGGAAGAAAAAGAAAGAAGATTGGCAACAGATGTTAGCTTAGGGAGAATCTTCCCCTGCAAAGAAAAGAAAAAAAAACCTGACACAAAAAGACATCTTAGCAAAACTGACACAAGAAGAGACAGAAAATCTAAATAGCCCTATGTCTAGTAAGAAAATCAAACAACTTCTATGAACAAAATTCCATAATTAAAAAATAAAATAAAATGTTAAGAAAAAAATAATACTCAACTGCAACTTATTTTCAGAATTTATAGTAAGAAGAAGCATCTCCAAGCTCTTTTTATGAGGACAGCACAACTTTAATTTTAAAACCTAATGAAGACATTGCAAAAGCGAAAACTATGGGCCAATATCCCTTATAAACTTGGATAAAAAAATCCTTAACAAAATATGAACAAATCAAATCCAGCAATACTTAAAAAGGATAACATGTGGTCACTAAGAAGCATTTATCCCAGCAAAGCAATTTGGTTTGACATTTGAAAATCAATCAATGAAATTTACCACATTAACAGCATAAAAGAGAAAAAGCATACAATCAGATCATTTCAATAGATACAGGAAAAAAGATTTGAGAAATCTGAATACTCATTCATGATTTTAAGAAATATTCTCAGTAAACTAAGAATAGAATGAAACTTCTTCCTTTTGATAAAAGATAACTAAAAACCTACAACTAAAATTATACCTTATAGTGAAATATTGAATACCGTTTAACTAAAATTGGAAACAAAACCAAAATAACCTCTTTCAAAATATCAATATCACATGGGAGCTTCTCACAATGCAATCAGCCTAGAAAAAGCATAAAGATAAGAAAGAAATGGGTAAAACTGTCACCATCACAGATGTTATTGTGTATGTAGAGAACTCTGTAAAATCAACACACACCAAAAAGCCAATAGAAATAAGTGAATTTATCAAGGTCAGAAGTACACAAGTCAATACACAAAATTCTATTTTTATTTCTAAATATTAGCAACAAAGAATTGGGAAATGAAATTGAGAAAACAATATCATTTACAATAGCATCATAACATTAAACCCTTAGGAATAAAATTATCAATATATGTGCAATTTCTGTACACTGAAAACTAATACAAAATTCTTGATAGACATTTAAAAAGACATAAGTTGAGAGACATACCATACCAGCGAAGTAAAAGACTTAACACTAAGATGTCCATTATCCCAAAATGATCCATAAGTTCAACACCAATTTAAAGGCAGTACATTTTTTTTTTTTTTGGGAAGATTAGCCCTGAGCTAACATCTGCTGCCAATCCTCCTCTTTTTGCTGAGGAAGACTGGCCCTGAGCTAACATCTGTGCCCATCTTCCTCTGCTTTATATGTGGGACGCCTACCACAGCATGGCTTGATGAGCGGTGCCATGTCAGCACCCGGGATCCGAACCGGCAAACTCCAGGCTGCAGAATCAGAATGTGTGACCTTAACTGCTGTGCAACCATGCCGGCCCCCTAAAGGCAGTAGATTTTTAAAAGAAACTGATATTGATTAGCTGATTCTAAAAGTTACGAGGAAACATAAAAGAGTTAGGATAAGAAAATCTTAAAGAGTAGAACAAAGTTGTAGTATTTAAATCAACTGATTTCAAGATTTACTGTAAAATTATAAATAATCAAAACAGTGGGAGCATTGACATAAACATAGAGATGTAGATGAATGGAACAGAACTGAGTCAAGCAATAGACCTACACATGTACAATCAACTGATTTTCAACCAAGGCACCAAGTCAATACAATGAAAAAAAGAGATTCTTTTAAACAAATGGTGCTGTAACAGCTGGATATATTTATGGAAGACAAAATGAATCTCTATACCTTCTTCACTTCATATAAAAATGTAACTCAAGGGGCCGGCCCTGTGACGGAGTGGTTAAGTTTGTCCGCTCTGCTGCGGTGGCCCAGGGTTTCACTGGTTCGGATCCTGGGCACAGACATGGCACCGCTTGTCGGGCCACATTGAGGCGGCGTCCCACATGCCACAACTAGAAGGACCTGCAACTAAGATATACAACTATGTACCAGGGGGCATTTGAGGAGATAAAGCAGGAAAAAAACAAAAAAAAGATTGGCCACAGTTGTAAGCTCAGATGCCAATCTTAAAAAAAACAAAATGTAACTCAAGATGGACTATAGCCCTATAAAAGCAAGAATCACGAAGTTTCTACAAGAAAACCTAGATTAATACTTACAAGACAATGAGATAGGCAAAGATTTCAAGGAACTCAGAATATACACACCCACACACACACATATACGGAAAGAGGGAGAGGGGCTTAAAATGTTGGTCTTCTGATCCAGTAATTTCACTTCTAGTAATTTATATTAAGGAAGTTATCAAAGATGCAGATAAAAATGAAGATGTAGTTTCTGCATATATAAGATGTAGATATATAATTAAAGCAGAATCTATCCAAAACTCTAATTCTCTTAAATTGGAGGATTATTAAAATACAGGGCATCCATAACGAAATACTATGTGTACTTACAAAGTCATATTTTATGGACTGAATTGTGCATCCCACAAAATCATGTATGGAAGCCCTAACCTCCAAACTGACTATATTTGGAGACAGAGGCTTTGAAGCAGTAATGAAGGTTAAATGAGATTATAAGGGTGGGGCCCTAATCAAATAGAACTGGTGTCCTTGTGAGAAAAACAAACACCAGGAAGATGCATACAGAGAAAAGGCCACCTGAGCGCTCAGCAAGAAGGGGCTGTCTGCAAGCCAAGGAGAGAGGCCTCAGGAGAAACCAGACCTGCCAACACCTTGATCTTGGACTTCTAGTTTCTAGAACTGCGAAAAATAAATTTCCATTGTTTAAGCAAGTCAGCCTGTGGTATTTTGTTACGGCAGCCCTAGCAAACTAACATATATCATGCGCTCAAAAAGTACGTAATGTCATAAGAAAATATATATTGCTGTGATATAGACAATATGGAAAACCAAATCTCTATCTCTGTCTCCCACACACACAAACACGCTGGGAAGATTTATATGCAAATTTTACTTTGATAGCCGTGGCTTTTATTATCCTCTTTTTGGTTATGTTTAAATTTTTCTGCAATGAATATATTTTTTAATAGCTATAAACAAATTAAACGTTTAAAGAGTTGAGCTCAAATTCTCAATTCCTGCAAATTTTAAAATACTGAAAATGAAAGTTGATCCTGTTGACATGACAAATGAAGAGCACTTTTCACTGCAAAGCTACATTGCCGTTAATTGCTTTTTGCTTCCTTACACACAATCATTCCAATAAAACAAGCTTCCTATCTCTGCAAAATTTTTAAAATAATAAAAGGTAAAATAATTATTGGAAAGAATTAGTAAAGACGAAAAACTGTGAAAGCAACACTAGGATGCCAAAATAGCTATTCTAAACATTTGTGCTTGCTATGGCTTGCAGTTAAAATTTAAAAATAGCACTTAAATATGCGTGTTAATAACATCCAGAAGGCATTTCTTTCAAGGCTGTTTGGGCTGTTGAAGGGTTTAATTTAACCACAGCATTCATTTATGTCTAGCAGTTAAATTTTTTCTTTTAAGCTCAAAGGAACTGTGAGTTGTAACTATGATCTAATTGGTAAGGAATGAAGAATGTTTTTCATGTTTTATAGACAACATGAATCCTGATCATTTTACAGCAGTAAATTATGAAGCACTCCCCTTGCTGTGCTCCCCGTGGAAGCCGGGCCCTAGCTCATTAAACTATAAAAATAACTTGCTGGGTTCGGCAGCTCCTAGAAAGGCTCTCTGACAAGGTGGGTTATTTTTATTTCACTAATGCACATTCACTAGGCAGTCCAGAGCAAGAGAGATTCTTTACGGTCCCCAACTAAATCAATTTATAACTACATCTACATGTCAGAGGGGATGTGCAAAGAGCCTAAACTGCTGTATAGGAAGATAATTTATTATTGATTTTTTTCAACTCTTTTTTAAAAGCAGCTACAATTCACTGGTCCTTGGTTCCTTTCTGCAGCACAAATGATCTACACAACACTTCTAATGCATCAAACCAGGTTTCTGTGGCAAAGGAACACGACAGAGGAGTCAGGAGTGCCTGGCTTCCTGAAGACAAAGAGAAATAATGACCGTACAGTCATTTAAAAACAAGGAACAAAAATCATCTGGCAGCTCTGCCCTGTTGTGCAAGATCTTAAATTAGGTGCCAATGATCTGTTGTTTCAACACGCATATTGCATTACCTCTTACCTAATACATCAGGTACTTCATTTTACTGGAAGGAAAATTAACATATATTTCATATTTTCCTTCTGGCCTTAAAGAGTCAAGTAACCAGTCGCAAGTAATTTGATGACTGTGCCCACAGCTCAGAACTGAAGGGAGTTAGAGAAAGGCTGTGACAAAATCTGTAGCCCACAGGGTTTGCCATCCAGCCCTGTAACTGCTGATTCTGATCACTTTCCTCTGATTCTGCCGTAAACATGCTCTGCTGTGAAGAATTCACAATTTCAGCAGGAATTTCAACAGAACGTGTTTCCTTTTCTATGACTAGAATCAGGGCCATGTACTAAGGCTGTGGTTCTAAATTCCACCTACCACAAGGTTACTTCGCATCTATTCTTATAAAGTCAAATAAAAACAATCCCTGACATCATAATACTGTTAGGATTTACTGGTACAATATTAAATAGCATTAATACCGCTACTGAAGACTACTGTAATAACAATTATCCTATAATAATTGTAATACAATAAAAATAACAAAAGCCTCATATAGACATTGCAACCCATTTGGCCAGAAAATCTCCAAAATTTGCCATAGTTTCCACTCCCTCTGCTGTTCTCACATTCCATGAGCCCCCCCCACTGTCAATGTTGTTTTTATTTCACACATTTTTGGTAAACTTGTTAAAAGCTAAAACTTACTCTTACAAATAAATGGTATTTTTCCTTCCTTAAGTTAGAAAACTTGGTCATATATTACAATGCTTTCACAAGACAATGGAAATTATGGGATTTACGTCCCAGGCATAGTATATTCTGATATGCTTGAAATCAGAATATTTGGGTTTGAATCCTGGATTCACCACTTGCTAGGTTGTTTTGTTTTTTTATCTTGTACATGCCACTTCATTTTAGTTTCCTAATGTATAAAATAGCAATAATAAAAACTAACTATTTTTTCTACCATCCAGATATTTTTGGAAGTTAAAATAAGGTGAAATACATAAAAATGTTGTGAGGACCACACAGGACTATACAAATATTAGCAGTTATTAATATGTTGGCCATTAGAATATTCTACTTATTAGATGGTCAAATTTTGGCTAACCAAAACATCTAAAAAATTGTAAAAATTTGTAAATAAAGACAAAGGGGGCCTGTGTGTATCAAGGAAAATAACCATCGAAGATGTGCATTTTGCTCATAGAGAAAATGTGGTTACACCCAGAGTCCACTGACAAAGAAGATGGCACATATAATAAGCTAATATTATCTAAGGATAATATTGGTAGTGTTGGTCAAGAGAGAAAACAGAGAATCAGGATTTTCATGATCAGCAAAAGTGCTCATTATCCCAGAGAATGGAGACAAAAGAACTATAAAAGGCAAACAAAAGAACTCTTTGACCTGCCAACACGTGTACTCACACACTCCCACAAATGTGGATAAAGTGTCCCTACTCCTTGCTCAGACCTATCCAAACCTTGTGGACATCCCATCCTCTCTCATCAACTCAACAGGATGGGTACAGCGATCTTTAGATTTTTCTTCTCTACTGAATTATTACCAATAGCCATCAAATACGTTGTTATTTTTTCTATTAAAATATATCTTTATTAACCTCACTCCCCACCCACTACTAGCTATCACTCCCTTTCGCTCCTTACCTTTACAATAAAACTTGAAATATTTCTTTGTACTGGATATCTCCATTTGATTTTCTTTCCTTTTTTTAATGAGGTGTAATTGACATTAGTTGCAGGTGCACAACATAATGATTAGATTTGTGTATACATTGTGAAATGACCACCATAAGAAGTCTGGTGAACATCCATCACCATACACAGTTACAGAAAAATTTCTTTTTCTTGCTAATAAGGAATTTTAAGAACTACTCTCTTAGCAAATTTCAAATATGCAATATACTATTATTAACTATAATCGCCATGCTATGTGTCACATCCCCAGGACTTATTTTATACGTGGAAGTTCGTATGCTTTGACGCCCTTTATCCATTTCAACCACCACCCAGAACACGGTTCTGGCAACCACCAATCTAATCTTTATAAGTATGGGTTCTTTGTTTTTTAGATTCCATATAAAGTGAGATCATACAGTATTTGTCTTTCTCTGTCCGACTTATTTCACTTAGCATAATGCCCTCAAGGTCTATCCATATGGTCACAAATGGCAAGATTTCCTTTTTTTTTATGGCTGAATAGTGTGTGTTCATATTGCATATGTATATACCGCATTTTCTTTATCCATTCATCCGTTGATGGACCCTTAGGTTGTATCTGTATCTTGCCTATTGTTAATAAGGCTGAAATTAACAAGGGCTGCATATATTTTTTCAAATTAGTGTTTTTCCTTTTTTTTCAGATAAATACCCAGACATGGAATTGCTGAATCATATGGTAGTTTATTTTTAATTTTTTGAGGAACCTCCATATTATTTTCCGTAGTGACTGCGCCAATTCACATTCCCACCAACAGTGCACAAGGATTCTCTTTTCTCCACATCCTCGCCAACATTTATTATGTCTTGTCTTTTTCATAATAGCCATTCTAACACTTGTGAGATTGATATCACATTCTGGTTTTAATTTACATTTCCCTGACAATTAGTGATGTTTAGCACGTTTTCATGTACCTGTTGGTTGTCTATATGTCTTCACTGGAAAAATGTCTGTTCAGATCCTCTGTCCTTTTTTTAAATCAGATTTTTTTGCTAGTGAGTTGTATAAGTTCTTTATATACATTTTGGACATTAACTCTTTATCAGATATATGATTTGCAAATATTTTCTCTCAATCAGTATGTTGACTTTTAATTTTGTTGATGGTTTCTTTTGCTGTGTAGAAGTTTTCCTCCGGTTTGATGTAGTCCCACTTGTTTACTTTTGCTTTTGGTGTCAGATCCAAAAAGTCATTACCAAGACTAGTGTCAAGGAGCTTAGCACCTTTGTTTTTTTCTAGGAGTTTTATGGTTTCAGGTCTTACATTCAATTCTTTAATCCATTTGGAGTTGATATTTGTGTATGGTGTAAGATAGTGATCCAATTTCATTCTTTTGTATGTGGCCATCTAGTTTTCCCAGCACCATTTATTGGAGATACTGTTCTTTCCCCATTGTATAGTCCTGGGACTTTTATCAAAAGTTAATTGACCATATATACATGGGTTTATTTCTTGGCTCTCTATTCTGTTCCATTGATCTTCTTTCATTTCTTTCATCAATGTCTTATAGATTTCAATGTACAGGTCTTTCACCTTGGTTAAATTTACTCCTAGGTATTTTTTAATGCAATTATAAATAGGATTGTTTCCTTAGTTTCTTTCTCATAGTTTGTTGTTAGCACATAGAAATGCAACAGAATTTTGCATATTCATTTTGTATCCTGCAACTTTACTGAATTTGTTTATTAGTTTCTAATAGTTTTTTGGTGGAGGTTTTAGGGTTTTCTATATAAAATATCATGTCATCTTCAAGTAATGACAGTCTTACTTTTTCCTTTCCAATTTGGATGCCTGTTACTTAGTTTTCTTGCCTAATTGCTCTGGCTAGGTCTTCCAATACTATGTTGAATACAAGTGGTAAGAATGAGCATCTTTGTCTTGTTCCTGATCTGAGGACAAGCTTTCAGCTTTTCACCACTAAGTATGAGATTAGCTGTGGGGTTGTCATGTATTGCCTTTATTATGTTGAGGTACTTTCCCTCTATACTCATTTTGTTGAGTTTATCATAAATGGATGTTGAATTTTGTCAAATGCTTTTTCTGCAAATGATTTTTACCCTTTATTTTGTTAAGGTGGTGTATCTTGTTGATTTGCCAATGTGGAACTATCCATGCATTTATGCAATAAATCCCACTTGTTCATGGTATATATTCCTTTTAATGTATTGTTCAATTAGGTTTGATAATATTTGTTGAGGATTTTTGCATCTGGGTTCATCAGGGATATTGGCCTGTAATTTTCTTTTCTTGTGGTGTCCTTGTCTGGTTTTGATATCAAAGTAAGGCTGCCCTCATAGAATGAGTTTGGAGGTATTCTCTCCTCTTCTGTTTCTTGGAAGAGTTTGAGAAGGATGGATATTAATTCCTCTTTGACTATTTGGTAGAATTCACCAGTGAAGCCATCTGGTCCTGGACTTTTGTTTGTTGGGAGGTTTTTGATTACTGATTCAATGTCCTTACTATTAATTAGTCTATTTCTTCATGATTCAATCTTGAAAGGTAATAGGTTTCTAGGAAGTTGTCCATTTCTTCTAGGTTGTCAAATTTGTTGGTGTATAATTGTTTATAATAGTCTTTTATGATCCTCTGTATTTCAGTGGTATCAACTGTAACATTTCCTCTTTCATTTCTGGTTTTGAGTCTTTTCTCTTTGTTTTTGTTTTGGTGTGTCTAGCTAAAGGTTTGTCAGTTTTATTTATCTTGGTTTCATTGATCTTTTCTGTTGTCTTTTTAGTCTCTATTTCATTTATTTCTGCTCTGATCTTTGTTATTTCCTTTCTTCTGCTAACTTTGGCTTTGTTTCTTCATTTTCTACTTTCTTGAGGTGTAAAGTTAGGTTTGCTGAGATTTTCCTCATTTCATAAAGTAGGCCTTTATTGCTTTGAACTTCCCTCTTAGATCTACTTTTGCTGCATTCTGTAAGTTTTGGTATATTGTATTTTCATTTGTTGAAAGGTATTTGTTGATTTCTCTTTTGATTTCTTTGTTGACCTATTGGTTGTTCAGTAACATGTGTAATCTCTGCATATTTGAGCATTTTCCATTTTTCTTTTGGTAACTGATTTCTAGTTTCATACTATTGTGGTTAGAAAAGATGCCTGGTGTGATTTCAATCTTATTAAATTTATTAAGGCTTGTTTTGTGGCCTAATATATGCTTTATTCTGGAGAATCTTCCATGTGTGCTTGAGAAGAATGTGTGTACTGCTGCTTTGGATGGACTGTTCTGTATACGGGTGTTAAGTCCATCTGGTCTAACATGTCATTTAAAGCCTATGTTTCTTTATTGATTTTCAGTCTGGATGATCTATCTATTGAGGTGAGTGTTGTATAAATCCCCCTACTATCGTTGTATTGCTGTCTATTCCTCCCTTTAGGACTGTTAATATTTGTTTTATATATTTAGGTGCTCCTGTGTTAGGTGCATAAATATTTACAAATGTTATATTCTTTTGTTGGATTGACCCCTTTATCATTATGTAATGCCCTTCTTTGCCTGTTAATACAGTCTTTGTTTTAAAGTCGATTTTGTCTGATCTAAGCATAGTGACTCCAGCTCTTTTTGGTTTCTGTTTCCATGGAACATCTTTTTCTATCCCTTCACTTTCAGTATGTGTGTGCCTTAGATCTGAAGTGAATCACTTGTAGGAAGCATAAAGATAGGTCTTGTTTTCTTGTTCATTCACCACTCTATCACTTTTGATTGGAGAATTTAGTCCATTTAAAGTAATTAGTGATTTGCATTTCCCTGATAGCTAATGATGTTGAGCATCTTTTCATATGCCGGTTGGCCATCTGTATATCTTCTTTGGAGAAATCTCTGTTCAGATCTTTTGCCCATTTTCTAATTGCATTGTTGTTTTTTTGTTGTTGTTGAGCTGTATTAGTTCTTTGTATATTTTGGATATTAACCCCTTATCTGATATGTGCTTTGCAAATATCTTCTCCCAATTGTTAGGTTGTCTTTTCGTTTTGTTGATGGTTTCCTTTGCTCTGCAGAAGCTTTTTAGTTTAATGTAGTCCCATTTGTTCATTTTTTCTTTTGTTTCCGTTGCCTGGTCAGACATGGGACTTGAAAATATGCTGCTCAGACCAATGTCATAGAGCGTACTGCCTATGTTTTCTTCTAGAAGTCTCATGGTTTCAGGTCTTACATTCAAGTCTTTAATCCATTTTGAGTTGATTTTTGTGCATGGTGTAAGGGAATGGTCTACTTTCATTCTTTTGCATGTGGCTGTCCAGTTTTCCCAACACCATTTATTGAGGAGACTCTCCTTTCTCCATCGTATGCTCCTGGCTCCCTTGTTGAATATTAGCTGTCCATAAACGTGTGGGTTTATTTCTGGGCTCTCAATATTGTTCCGTTGATCTGTGTGTCTGTTTTTGTGCCAGTACCTTGCTGTTTTGGTTACTATGGCTTTGTAGTATAATTTGAAATAGGGGAGTGTGATACCTCCAGCTTTGTTCTTTTTTCTCAGGAATCCTTTGGCTATTCAGGGTCTTTTGTTGTTCCATATAAATTTTAGGATTCTTTGTTCTACTTCTGTAAAAAATGTTGTTGGAACTTTGATAGGAATTGTGTTGAATCTATAGATTGCTTTAGGAAGTATGGACATTTTAACAATGTTAATTCTTCCAATCCAAGAGCACGGAATATCTTTCCATTTCTTTGTGTCTTCTTCGATTTCTTTCAACAATGTCTTATAGTTTTCAGTGTACAGGTCTTTCACCTCTTTTGTTAAGTATATTCCTAGGTATTTTATTCTTTTTGTTGCAATTGTAAATGGGATTGTATTCTTAATTTCTCTTTCTGCTACTTTGTTGTTAGTGTATAGAAATGCAACCGAGTTTTGTACATTGATTTTGTATCCCACAACTTGACTGTAATCCTTTATTATTTCTAAAAGTTTTTTAGTTGACTCTTTAGGGTTTTCTAGATATAAAATCATGTCGTCTGCAAAGAGTGATAGTTTCACTTCTTCTTTTCCAATGTGGATCCCTTTTATTTCTTTTTCTTGCCTGATTGCTCTGGCTAGGACTTCCAATACTATGTTAAATAAGAGTGGTGACAGTGGGCATCCTTGTCTGGTTCCTGTTCTTAGAGGGATAGCTTTCAGTTTTTCTCCATTGAGAATGATGTTTGCTGTGGGTTTGTCATATATGGCATTTATTATGTTGAGGTATTTTCCTTCTATACCCATTTTATTTACAATGAGGTATCACCTCACTCCGGTCAGAATGACTATAATTAACAAGACAGGAAACAACAAATGTTGGAGAGGGTGTGGAGAGAAGGGAATCCTTGTTCACTGCTGGTGGCAGTGAAAACTGGTGCAGCCACTATGGAAAGCAGTTTGGAGTATCCTCAGAAAATTAACGATAGATCTACCATATGATCCAGCTATTCCACTGCTGGGTATTTATCCAAAGAACTTGAAAACACAAAGGCATAAAGATACTTGCACCCATATGTTCATTGCGACATTATACACAATAGCCAAATCTTGGAAGCAACCTAGGTGCCCATCAAGGGACGAATGTATAAAGAAGATGTGGTATTTATTTTTTTTATTTTTTTTTTTTAAAGATTTTATTTTTTCCTGTTTCTCCCTAAAGCCCCCCGGTACATAGTTGTGTATTCTTCGTTGTGGGTTCTTCTAGTTGTGGCATGTGGGACGCTGCCTCAGCGTGGTCTGATGAGCAGTGCCATGTCCGCGCCCAGGATTCGAACTAACGAAACACTGGGCCGCCTGCAGCAGAGCGCGCGAACTTAACCACTCGGCCACGGGGCCAGCCCCAAAGATGTGGTATTTATACACGATGGACTACTACTCAGCCATAAGAAATGATGAAATCCGGCCATTTGTGACAACATGGATGGACCTTGAGGGTATTATGCTGAGTGAAATAAGTCAAAGGGAGAAAGTCAAATACCATATGATCTCACTCATAAGTAGAAGATAAAAACGACAAAAAAAATCACATAGCATTGGAGATTGGACTGGTCATTACCATTGGGGAAGGGAGGAGGGGGGAGGGTAAAAGGGGTGATCAGGGTCACATGTGAGGGGATGCACTATAATTAGTGTTCGGGTGGTGAACATGATGTAATGTATACAGAATTTGAAATATGTACATTCGAAAAAAATAAAAATTAAAAAAATAATAAAATAATTATTGATAGGTATGTACTTATTGCCATTTTGTTAATTGTTTTCTGGCTGTTTTATAGTTTCTCTCTCTCTCTTCTTCTCTTGCTCTCTTTTTTTGTGGTTTGATTACTTTCTTTAGTGGTATGTTTAGATTCCTTTCTCATTATCTTTTGTGTGCCTATATAGGTTTTTGCTTTGTGGTACCATGAGCCTTACATATAATTACCTATATTTCTGACAGTTTATTTTAAGTGGATAGCAACTTTGAGTGCATTCTGCAACTCTACATTTTTACTCCATTTCTCTCTTAACTTTTTACAATAGACTTAAATTTACAATAAGTTGAATGATTTCTTTATACTGGATGTCTCCAATTTCTTTTCTTCTAGTGTCTTAAGCCCACACCATAAGCATTTTGTCCCCATCAAGTCATCAAACTGCTCTTACTTTGCCTAAGACATCCACATTGTTAAATATAAGAGCAATTCTCCATTCTCATCTTATATGACTCATCACACAACTAATCACATTCTCCTCTTGAAATGCTCTCTTTCCTTGGGTTCAAGGATATACACCTGATTTTACACCTACTTCTTTGGCAGTTCTTTCTTAATCCTTCTTGCCATTTTCTACTCATAGTTATGGAGTAGAAAATGCACTGCAGGCTGGAGTGCTACACAGCTCAGTCCTTTGGCCTCTTCTCTGTGATGATCTCATCCAGTCTCATGGCTTTCAATACCATCCAAATGCTGATGCCCTAATTTATATCTCCAGCCTAGATTCTCTCCCTCCTTAAATACAGGAGTGTATATTCCGGGGTCTACTTGACATCTCCACTTAAACATGTAATAAACATCTCACTCTTAATTTGTCCAAAATTTAGCTGTTAATATTCCTATGTGTAATGGTTCTTCCCATAGTCTCACATCTTAGTTAATCTTTCCAAATACTCAAGCAAAAATCCTATGTCTTCCTTAACCCATATTTTTCTATTACAACCCATATTTAAAATAGCAGCAAGTCCTGTGTGGTTCTACATTCAAACTATATCAAAAATCCAATCTTTTTTAAAAATTGAAAAAAAAAATTTAATTGAATAAATTTGACATATAACTGTGTAAGTTTCAGGTGTATAGTAAGTTACTTTGATACATTTATATATTTTAACATAATTTCTGATGTAGTGATATTTATCACATTACATAATTATAGTACAATATTATTGTCTATATTTATTATATTGTGCATTAGATCTCTAAGCTTATTTACTACTTGTTACAAGTTTCTACCCTTAAACACCATCACTCGTATGCCCCCATCCCATCCCTTGGTAACTACCATTTTACTCTCTTTTTTACAGGTTTAATTTTTTTAGAAGGAATCCAATCATTCTTCATCTCCACTCCTGCCACCTGGTTTAAGTCTTGCCAGGATTGAAGTACTGTCTCCTAATTGGTCTTCATCCTTTAACCCTATTCTCCCTCAAACTGTTTATAACATTGTGTTGAATGTTATACTGTTTAAACATAAATCAGATGAGGTCAACTCCCCTCCCCAAAAAACCCTTCAAATATCTCTTCATATTTCCCATAGTAAAACTGATATTTCTATAACTAAGAATGCCATGCATGATCTGGCCATCTGTTACCTCTCTGATTTCATCTCCTTTTACTCTTCCAGTCATTCACTCTTCTCCAAACATACTAGTGCCTTTATTGTTCCTCAAATAAACTGAGCACAACCATTCTTGGGGAATTTGCACTTACAGTTCCCACTGCCTGGGATTCTGATCAGCTAGCTGTACATATGGCTCACATCCTCCAGGACTTCCCTCAGATATTACTTATTCTGGCTCTGTGGGCAGTTGATTCTCCCAGTCTTTCTTTAAATGAGATTTTCATTATTTTTCCTTCATCTTTGAAAGACAGTTTAGCTGGATAGAATTCTTGATTGACAGCTATTTCCTTTCAGCACTTTGAATATGCTATTTTACTGTCTTCTGGCTTCCACTCTTTCAGTTGAGTGGTCTGCCATTATTTGTATTAGTGTTCCACTGTACATGATAAATTGTTTTTCTCCTGCTTCATTTAAGATATTTTTCTTTTTCTTTGTCTTTTACTGTCAACAGTATGATGTGCCTATATGTAGATTTATTTCACTTATCCTACTTTGGGTTTGTTGACATTTTGGGATATGTAGATTCATTTTTTTCATCAAATTTGGGAAGTCAGACATTATTTTTCAAATGTTTTTTTCTATCCCGTTCTCTCTCCTCTCTTTCTGGTCTCTAATTATACATGTGTTAGTATTTTTGATGTGGTCACACATGACTTGGAAGCTCTGTTCATTTTCCTTCAATCTTTTTTCTCTGTTCTTCAAATTGGATCATTTCTATTTATCTTCTAGTTCATAGTTTATTTTTTGTTCCACCTCCCATCTGCTGTTGAGCTCCTCTACTTCATTTTTAATTTTATTAATTGCACTTGTCAATGTCAATTTCCATTCGACTCTTTTTTAAAAAATAACTTCTATGTCCTTATTCAGACTCTATTTTCTGTTTGTTGACTCATTGTTATCATGATTTCTTTTAATTCTTTAAAAAAGATTTCTTTGAGTTCTTTGCGCATATTTATCATAGTCATTTTGAAGTCTTTGTCTGCTGCTGTGTCCAATATCTTTGGACAGAGTGATCTTCTATTGTTTGTTTTTTTCCTGAGTCATACTTATTCTTTTCATAGGTTACAATTTTTTGTTGAAAACTGTACATTTTATATAATACATGATACCAATTATGGGTTCTGAATTCTCCTCCAAAGTTCTTATTGTTGTTGATCGTGTGCTTTTTTTGCTAACTTGTTTGGTATAAACCTGTGAAATCTACCCCACATGAACTGTGAGGCCAGTGATGTGTCTGTTCAAGTTTTAAAATTATTAATGTTTTTATTTTTAAATTTTGCTTCCTAGGGATTGTCCCTGTGTTTGCATAGCTTGGTTGTCATCCAGTGACTGGCATGAGTTTTTTTTGCAAGCACTTTAAGCAAGTAAGGCTTCGGTTCTCTGTCAATGGATATGGATGTCAGCAGGGGAGTACATTCAAAGTTCAGTCTTCAAGTCTGTCCTGATTTTATGCTCTGTTGAGTCCTTTACATTTCCTCTGTGCATGCATTGAGATATGGAAAGAGGATTGAAGAGAGATTTATAGATATATATCACTTTGCCAGATTACTTAGAAATTCGCATTTGTGTGTCTGGTGACATTTTAGAAGATGGTATGAGAGGGGAAGAATCTGGAGGTAAGAGTAGCATTTGAGAACATAGCTCCTCCTACTAGAGGGGAAATTCCTTCAGAGCATGACCATATAGACTTTGTATCTCCCCATGTATGTAGCATGGGGGACTACAATGTGAAGATATGTAGGTTCCCTATAAACATTTATTTTCTTAGTGATGACAATAATGATGAAAATAATGTGAAAAATCACAGATACATCATGCTAACCTAACAGAAGAACCTTGTTTATGAGAACAGAGCAGAGTAAAAAAGGAAAACAAATCTTTAATGTTGAAACATTAATGTTGAAACATAACAGTTTTGATTGCTTCACACTAAATATACACTAATTTGAGGTGGAAATTCTTTAGTTAGGGATTATGA
This sequence comes from Equus caballus, assembly GCF_041296265.1. Lineage (NCBI taxonomy): Eukaryota > Metazoa > Chordata > Mammalia > Perissodactyla > Equidae > Equus > Equus caballus. Next base: position 65,680,357 of record NC_091697.1, read on the forward strand.
AGAAATATAAATTGCCAAGAATGTTTTCAGACTTAACAAGAAAGCTGTTCAGGAAAGCCTTAGAAAACTCTTTTTTTTTCTGTTTTTTTAATTAAATTATTTTTAATTGAGTTCATAATAGTTTACATCAATGTGAGATTTCAGTTGTACATTATTTCTTGATTGTCACCACATAAGTGCTCCCCTACACCCCTTTGCCCACCTCCAACCCTGTTCCCCTAGTAACCACTGAACTGTTTTCTTTGTCCATATGTTTGTTCATTTTCCACATATGAGTGAAATCACCTGGTGTTTGCCTATCTCAGTTTGGCTTATTTCGCTTAGCATAATTCCCTCCAGGTCCTTCCAGGTTGTTGCAAATGGGATGATTTTGTTTTTTTTATGGCTGAGTAGTATTCCATTGTATATATATACCACATCTTCTTTATCCAATCATTAGTCGATAGCACTTGCATTGTTTCCATATCTTGGCTATTGTGAATAGCGCTGCAATGAACATAGGGTTGCATATGTTACTTTGGATTGTTGATTTCAAGTTGTTTGGGTAGATACCCAGTAGTAGGATAGCTAGGTCATATGATAGTTCTATTTTTAGTTTTTTGAGGAATCTCCATACTATTTTCCATAGTGGCTGCACCAGTTTGCACTCCCACCAGCAGTGTATGAGTGTTCCCTTTTCTCCACACCCTCTCCAACAGTTGTTATTTTTAGTCTTAGTGATTATAGCCATTTTAACAAGTGTAAGGGGGTATCTTAGTGTAGTTTTGATTTGCATTTCCCTAATGATTAGTAATGTTGAACATCTTTTCATGTGTTTATTGGCCATCTGTATATCTTTTTTGATTGGGCTGTTTGATTTTTATTGTTCAGTTGTGTGAGTTCCTTATATGTTGTGGAGATTAACCCCTTGTCAGATATATGATTTGCAAATATTTTCTCCCAATTGGTGGGTTGTCTCTTTGTTTTGATCCTAGTTTCTTTTGCTTTGCAGAAACTCTTTAGTCTGATAAATAAAAACCTTGTTTATTGTTTCTTTTATTTCCCTTGTCTGAGAAGACATTGTATTTGAAAAGATCCTTTTAAGTTCAGTGTCAAAGAGTGTATTACCTATATTATCTTGCAGGAGTTTTATGGTATCAGGATTTATCTTCAAGTCTTTGATCCATTTTGAGTTTATTTTTGTGTATGGTGTGAGATAATGGTCTACATTCATTCTTTTGCATGTGGCTCTCCGGTTTTCCCAACACCATTTATTGAAGAGACTATCTTTTGTCTGTTGTATGTTCTTAGCACCTTTGTCAAAGATTAGCTGTCTGTAGATGTGTGGTTTTATTTCTGGGCTTTCAGTTCTGTTCCATTGATCTGTGTGCCTGTTCTTGTACCAGTTCCATGCTGTTTTGATCACTATGGCTTTGTAGTACATTTTGAAGTCAGAGATGGTGATTCCTCCAGCTTTGTTCTTTTTTCTAAGGATTACTTTAGTAATTTGGGGTCTTTGGTTGCCCCATATGAATTTTAGGATTCTTTGTTCTATTTCCATGAAGAATGTCATTGGGATTCTGATTGGGATTGCATTGAATCTGTAGATTGCTTTGGGTAGTATGGCCATTTTAACTATGTTTATTCTTCCAATCCATGTGCATGGAATCTTTCCCTCTGTTTATGTCATTATCAATTTCTTTCAGTAATATCTTATAGTTTTCACTGTATAAGTCCTTCACCTCCTTGGTTAAATTTATTCCTAGGTGCTTTATTCTTTTATTTGCAATTGTAAATGGAATTGAATTCTTGAATTCTCTTTCTGTAAGTTTGTTATTAGAATATAGAAAAGCAAATGATATTTGTGAGTTGATTTTGTACCCTGCAACTTTACTGTGGTTTTTAATTATTTCTAATAGTTTTCCAATGTATTATTTAAGGTTTTCTATATATAAGATCTTGTCATCTGCAAACAGTGAGAGTTTCAATTCTTCACTCCCTATTTGGATTCCTTTTATTTCTTTCTCTTTCCTAATTACTCTGGCCAAAACCTCCAGTACTATGTTGAATAAGAGTGGGCATCCTTGTCTTGTTCCTGTTCTCAGAAGGATGGCGTTCAGTTTTTGCCCATTGAGTATGATATTAGTTGTGGTTTTGTCATATATGTCCTTTATTATGTTGAGGTAATTTCCTTCTATACCCATTTTGTTAAGAGTTTTTATCGTAAATGGCTGTTGGATCTTGTCAAATGCTTTCTGTGCATCTATTGAGATGATTATGTGGTTTCTATTCCTCAACTTGTTGATGTGGTATATCATATTGATTGATTTGCAGATGTTGAACCATCCCTGTGCCCCTGGTATATATCCCACTTGATCATGATGTATGATCCTTTTGATGTGTTGCTGAATTCAGGTTGCCAAAATTTTATTGAGGATTTTTGCATCTATGTTCGTCAGTGATATTGGCCTGTAGTTTTCCCTTATTGTGTTCCCCTTGTCAGGCTTTGGTATCAGAGTGATGTTAGCCCCATAGAATGTGTTAGGAAGTGTTCCACCTTCCCTAATTTTTCAGAATAGCTTGAGCAGGATACATATTAAATCCTCTCTGAAAGTTTGGTAGAATTCCCCAGAGAAGCTGTCTGGTCTTGGGATTTTATTCTTTGGGATGCTTTTGATTACTGTTTCAATATCTTTCCTTGTGATTGGTCTATTCAGATTATCTGTTTCTTATTGATTCAGCTTTAGGAGGTTGTAAGAAACTAAGAATTTATCCATTTCCTCTAGATTATCCATTTTGTTGGCATACAGTTTTTCATAGTATTCTCTTAAAATCTGTTGTATTTCTGTAGTGTCCATCGTTAATTCTCCTCTTTCATTTCCAAATTCGTTTATGTGAGCTTTCTCTCTTTTTTTCTTTGTAAGTCTGGCTAGGGGTTTGTCAATTTTATTTATCTTCTCAAAGAACCAGCTCTTTGTTTCATTGATGCTTTCTACTGCCTTTTTTGCTTCAATAGCATTTATTTCTGCTCTGATTTTTATTATTTCTCTCCTTCTGCTGACTTTGGGCTTTGTTTGTTCTTCTTTTTCTAATTCAATGAGATGTAATTTGAGATTGCTTATTTGGGATTTTCCTTGTTTGTTAAGGTGTGCCTGTATTGGGATAAGTTTCCCTCTTAATACGGCTTTTGCTGCATCCTATATGAGTTGGTATGGTATGTTATCATTTTCGTTTGTCTCCAGATATTTTTTGATTTCTCCTTTAATTTCTTCAATGATCCATTGCTTGTTCAATAGCATGTTGTTTAGTCTCCACATCTTTGTCCCTGTCTCAGCTTTTTCCTTCTAATTAATTTCTAGCTTTACAGCATTGCGATCAGAAAAGATGCTTGTTATTAGTTCAATTTTCTTAAATTTATTGAGGCTTGCCTTGTTTCCCAACATATGGTCTATCCTTGAGAATGTTCTGTGCACACTTGAGAAGAATGTGTATTCTGCTGTTTTTGGATGGAGGGTTCTACATATGTCTATTAAGTCCAACTGGTTTAGCTTTTCATTTAATTCCACTGTTTCCTTGTTGACTTTCTGTCTGGATGATCTATCCGTTGATGTTAGTGGAGCACTGAGGTCCTCTACTATTATTGTGTTATTATCTTCTTTTAGGTTTGTTAATAGTTACTTTATGAACTTTGGTGCTCCTGTGTTGGGTGCATAGATATTTATAAGTGTTATTTCTCATTGATTCAGTCTCCTTTATCATTATATATTGCCCCTCTTTGTCTTTCTTTGCCTGTCTTATCTTGAAGTCTACTTTCTCTGATAGAAATATTGTGAAACCTGCTTTCTTTTGTTTGCCGTTAGGTTGGAGTATCATCTTCCATCCCTTCCCTCTGAGCCTGTGTTTGTTATTGGAGCTAAGATGTGTTTCCTGGAGGCAGCATATTGTTGGGTCCTGTTCTTTAATCCATCTCACCACTCTGTGTCATTTTATTGGAGGATTCAATCCATTTATTTTTAGGGTGGTTATCAATATATAAGGGCTTAATGCTGTCATTTTATTACTCATTTTCCAGTTCTCTTGAATTTCCTTTGTTTCTCGTCCTGTGTGTTTTGGTCTATCCATTGAATTATGTAGTTTTTTATGATGTGTTTCTTTGTTTTCCTTTTATTTATTATTTGTGTCTCTGTTCTTCTTTTTTGTTTGGTGGTTACCCTGAGGTTTATATTCGGAATCTCATGTATAAGATAGTCCATTTTCTGATGGCCTCTTATTTCCTTAGTCTAAACCAATTCAGCCCCTTTCCTCCTCCTCTCCTATGTTGTTCTCACATCTTATTCCATCCTGTATTGTGAGTTTATGGTCAAAATGGCACGATTATCTTAGTTTTTGGTGTTTTCCTTCCCTTTATCTTTAATGCTATAGTTGAGTATTTGTTATCCTATTCTGATTCTGTATAGCTATTTATCTCCTTACTCCATGCTTTGTAACCCCTTTTTCCTTTTTTATTTTTAGAAAAGTTGTTTTTTATATCAGACTGGGCCACCAAAAGAGAATTTCTATAATTGCTATTTGCAAAAGCATATTTTGAAATTCCCATTTCCCACTAGACAGCATAAAGGGGCACATCCTTGCATTTCAATTTTCCCCCTTCTGAAGCCTCATTTGTATATAACTGATATATGTGTGTATATTTTCAATGAACCTTTAATGAATTCCTTCCATGTTTACAAGTCACTCACTCTCCTTTACATTAATGAGAGACTTACACATGGCTTTCTTAGATCTCAAACAATCCAAGCCTAAGTTAGTGAAAACCATTGAATGAAATATTCCTAAAGTAAAACACTTCATAGAGAGCTACTATGGCCTTTCTAATGATTTTAAATATGCATTGGTTTTGCAAAGATATCTTTACAGGAATTTTAAAAAGATGCAAGAATTAACTATAAATTATTTTACTATGTTAGTTCTAAATCTAATTACATTCTTAAGACTATGACCATAAAATATTTCAGTGTACCTATGGATAGCATTTTCCATAATGGTAGCCTAATTCTTTAGGTTATCTCTAAGGACCATTTCTTTACTCACAACTCTTTTCTTAAATGTGAGGAAGACATAGAGACTACATTATTTCAAATTTTTATGTGACAGAGAAACTACTTTGCTTTTGCTTGGTACCACAAACAATTTAAGTCTCACTATTCCAGTCCCCAGTGGTACATAAGCAATACAGCTGTCTTTCAAAGACATATCAATAACCATCTTCCTGGCAAAGTTTTATTGAACACATCTTTCTTCTGCAGCAAAATGCAATCTGGTTTTGATGAGTAGGAAGGATGGTGGACAGAAAGGTGAAAGTATCACTCAGTTAAAAAACAAGTATTGGCCAAAAGGAAGAAAAAGGGAATTTTAAACCATGGTCTGAATACTGTAAGATGAATGAAAGCTACGGGACCAAGGGAGTAGTATCCAACCACAGAATAAAAGCAATAGATGAATATAATTATCCAAAGCACATAAGCAGTAACATGACACACAGGGAATGAGATATAAATTTAGGAAATCTTGATTAATATTGGCTCAGTATTACGAAGCATAACCATCAAGCATGAGCCAATGTAATTATGGTTTGCAAAACTATAATTTACTCAAATATGAAAAGGCAATGACACTGCACATCATAAAAATATACAGATGCACACACCAAAATAATTTTAGTAGCTTAAACACTTAAAGTGTATTCTATTTAATTTTGTGCATGTCCATGTATTTGTAATCTATCTGAAATTTCCGTATGTGTGAGTCTGAAATAAATTCAGTTCCAGCTGAGCGAGATGCCTACTGAATATTAATCAGACAGATTGTCTATTTTAATGTGTTTTTGTACAAAGTGATTATATTGAAGTATGTTGTAATTGAATTATTTTTCTACACTATTATTTAGGAGTACTTTTTATTTCTGAGCTCTGGTTTTTAGCATACCAATAGTGATCTTGAAATATTTAAAATAGCATAGTTTGTAAGAGAAAGAAGATCCTGTTACCAGTAAAGGTTACTTGTAGAACAGGTGAAAATAAATATCTCGGAGGATTTTATATTTCTGTTCGGAGGCTGTTTCTCCTGTGCCTTTCCATTGCAGCAAAATCAATTTAGCCTCAGACCAGGCACTCTACTCCCTTCAGTCCACCAAGAGCCAAACGTTTTAAATTAGTTAAATCTGTGGTCATATAAAAAGCAATTGTGCCATTAAAGTTCTTATTTTATTCACCTACCAAATTCTCCCACATGGGCAGTATTCTGAATTATAAAACCATCTGCATACATATAACTGAAGCCAGTTTCCCACAGTTGGCTCTCCTAATTTGTGAAAGTTAAGGTCTAAGCTAGTAAAATTGATTATATTTGCTTCTGGAGAGGCAACAGAGTAGGGGAGATCTTTCTAATTTCCTTCTGGAAATAATGTTTCTAATTTGCCCACTCCAAACCACATAAACATACCTAAAATAAGGGAAAAAAGACAATAGCAATGATGATAATAGGTATCACTTAATGAATACTTAACCATGTCGTGGGCAAATGCTAAGTGCATTATAAATATGATTTCATTTAATTATCCCAACAACCTGGTCAGATAGCTATTAAAATCCCTGTTTTTACTGTGAGGAAATAGGCCAAGTGAGGCTTAGCGATGCATCCAGTTAAACCAAGTAGGTGTAGCCTCTTGGTGACCAAAAAAATAGAAAACAGCACAAGCCTATTTTGAAAGCAACCTTGATAAACTAATAAGGAAAGTCTCTAGCAGCAAGATATATCATGATAAGAAATTTTCAAACTGTATTCTATAGGTGCTTAAGATGCCCCACAAAGAACTTGATTTAAACCTCTCTATGTGATATATTTATATACTAATCTATATTTTAAACTCTAAAAAATATGATTTATTACATGATACGTATTAACATATGAGTTGACTTGAACTTTGGTTTTTAACTCAGTTTTAGAATAAAAGCTTCATCTACCATACTGGGAATATGTTTGGACTTCTTGTAAATGTGTCTTTATTGGGAGGGTTATAGCTCAGGGCTGGCCCTTTTGAAATTCCAATTCAGTGAATGTTTGCACTTATAAAATTGAATATCGAATATCCTACTCTAGTTCCCAATGACACTCAAATAATGGCCAAGAAGGTTCAGGTAGATCTGCTTGAGGAATAGGTTCATCTTAATATAACAGTTCACTGGCAACCACAAATGTGTCAATATTTAGTCAGGATGACATTATAGATACTTTTATATATTATTTATAGTTTGGAGAGCTTGTATTACATATTACATTATATTTATGTCTAAAAATAATAGGTAATATCTGTAGAGCCCTAAGAACGTGCCCATTTGACTGATAAGGAAACAGATATTCAAAAAGTTTGAGTAATTTGCCCAAGGTCAACTCTTGGATTTCCTATTTGAAGACCAGTAGCCTGATTGCAGAACACTTCTAACCCCTCACATCTCTGAGGGATAAGGAATGTGAGCACTTGTCTTAACGACTGAACTTTAAAACAAAATAGTCCTACTATTCCACTTTGAAGCTACTGAATCAGCTTAAGTAAAGAGTATCCTCAGATTAAAAGATGAACTATTAGAAATGACTACAGGCACATACGTAAATCATAAGAAAATTAATTTGATACTCTGAAATGATATGACTATAAATATTTATAACCACAAACTCGAAATTTGTGTTCAGCATCAAAGAAGTTTCATTGTTCTTATTGACTTTGGAGTAAGATATAAATTTAACTCAAACTACACGTTGTTAACTGTTAAATGCCACCTTTATCTGTTTTAGACACTGAGTTCCACTTACGACTTCATTCAGGGAAATCACTCAGGTTTTAAAAAGCACAACTAGTGGATAGAAAAGAGGTTTTGGAATCTGAAGAGCTGATGTTGCATCTTGGATTACATGGTTTGGCAATTACTTAATTGCTTTAAACTTCATTTTAGAATGGAAGAAAGAAAGAGGAAGTACACGTATTAGGGGCTTACTGTAGGCCAGGTGTTGTGCTAAACCCTTCATCATCTTCTTACTTAATGGGAGCAGTAACATCTACTTCAAAGGATTTACTGCAAGAAATAAAGGAGAAAACGCTTGTAGAAAGGACTCTGTAAAGTGATACCGCCCAAGTTAGGGAGCTGATAGAAGTCCAGCCTCCCAGGAGTTATCCACTCCACAAAGGTCATGCAATACCTACTGTGGACAAAGGACCGTGGCAGTAAACTGATATCTAAGTATATGCTTGGTCTGCCAGTAATGCTCTAGTTCATGAGAAGAGAGAGCAGAATCGATGAAATTGTTCAAGGGTCTGACATCAACTTGAGGTGACATTTCTGAAAGAGATTCCTGGAGTTATAAGAAAAATACAAGTTCATCTCAGAAGGGGGAAATTTTAAAAGTGTTTGCCTAATTTCTGCTCTTCTGGGGGACAAAATGAGATTTGTTCACTGGAATCAGATAGGCAATAAACAATCGGAGAATATTTTTTTAGAAAAGAAATTAGCATAAAATAAAACTGGCAAAATATTTGAAGGTTTATTAAATTGAGGAAGAATTGGATTTCTTCTATTTATTTCCAAAAGATAGATATGGACAGATGATTAGAAATTAGTTTATAAAGACAGTTCAGAATATAATAGATAAAATCATTGCCTTATATTTAGAATTCTTGAAGAGTAGAATGAGTGAGAAATAAACCCATTTCTAGTGAAGTAAGGCTCTTGAGTTATTATTCAAATGCATAGAACGGGCCAACTTGCTGAAATCCACATAGTTACAAACATTTCAAAGACCCTTGTACAGAAGTCAAAACCGTACTCCTGATGACTGGCAAAGGGTAAATGCAGTCCCTAAAATGCATTTTTCAAAATGGAAACCGATGACCCAGGAATAAAAGTCAGTGGGAGGCAGAATTTTGTTGTGGTTGTGAGCCTAGGACTTAGAATCAGACCCATTTTAAATCATTTCTTGGTTCTGGCAACACTTTGTTCTCATTAATTGACTTTAGAGTAAGTAAATGTTTCACTACTCAGCGCCATTTTTCTCATCTGTTAAATGGCAGGGAAACCCACCTCTCAGGGATGGAATAAAGATAAAATGAGAATTTATCTAAAACACTTACTACAGGGTCTGGCACAGAGAAAGCACTAAAAATGATTGAAATTAACACGGGAGGAAGGAGGGGAAAGGCACTAATACTGTTCATCCAGGGGTTAAATAAAGAAATAGACAGTCTTTCTGTCTCAGAATTATCTATTCTTAGACAGGTGACATCATCCAAGGCAGAAAGACTGTTCCTATGCGGACACAGCTATCCTAGAGTTCCCCTCCTTGACTGGGAATGAAGCTTATGTAAAGCACGGTTTTAACCATCGTATAACTGAGGGCAAATCCATACAATTGTACAATGTATAATTCAGGGCATATTCTAAATAATCTTTCATCTCTCCAGAAGAAGAAACAGAGACCTTTCTACATTTGACACCTGACAGCTTATTTAGCTTATACAACTTCACAAGAAAAGAAAAAATGAAACTGATTGTCACTGAGATAGCAACGCGAAGGAATTACACCACTGGTAACAAAAAACTATAAATTGTCATCTTTCATCTATTTCTGACAGTGGAAACATAATATTTTTACTACTTTTAAAAAGAACACATATGAACTGCCAGCAGATATTTCAAATACCAAGCACTACTGACCCTCAACTGTCAAAATAGCATAGCTCTATTTTGAAACTCTTTTCTGGAGTGGGACTAGTTAGCACCGATGTTTTGACCTTTCATTCCTTCCCTACCGTCGTCATCTAGAGTGAAATCTTTGGGAGTGTTTGACCATCCTCCCTGTTCTAAGAATCACTTCTCTCCAGTTCTATCCATACGTCTTTCACAGGAGCCTCCTTGTTAATTACACTATCCCTCCATCCGGTTTGTTTGAGACAGTCCTTGTTTTTACCTGTTGTGTCATCAGGTTTAGATGTGTCTAGGAATTCCCACCTGTCAATGAGGAATCATTATCAAGAGTTGCATTAAAATAAGCCATGAGGGGTTTGGTGGCCTCCACTTTATACTATGATTTCTGCCATGGCCACATCCAGCAGGGCGTGAGAGCCCCAGGCAGTGAGTAGACTTTTCAACACTTAGCACATGACTAAATTAGGAAGATGATCAGAACTGAAAATTATCTCTGCAAAAGAGAAGCTGAGAACTGATATGATGAGAGCTCAAGCAGTATACAAGATCTAAATTTAAAATGGTATCATTACGTTTTGAGATATCTTTATTGTAGTAAAATATTTTTTAAACTTTTAATTTGGAAATCTTTCACACTTACAAAAAGTTGCTAAAATAAAATTGTTACAAGGAACACCCACATACCCTTTCCCCAGATTCACTTATTATTAACGTTTTACCCCATGAGTTCTCTCTTGCTCTCTTTCTTTCCCCTTTTTCACTCTGCCTCTCTCTCCTGTCCTCTCTTTCTTTCCCACTCCATCTCGCTTTCCTCCCCTCCTCTTTCTTTTTCTTGAACCATTTGAGGGTAAGCTACATACATCATGGCCCTTTACCCTAAATATACCAGTGTATATTTCTTAAGATTAGGAATATTCTCTTGCATAACTACCGTACAGTTATCAATTTTATAAATTTACACTGGTAAAATATTTAAATCTGCTGTCGTGTTCTTACTTTGTCAGTTGATCTAATAAAGTTCTGAGCATTTTTCTCACCCAGTAAAGGATCCATTCTCTGGGGTCGTTGACACTTTTTTCCCCCAAAGAATCTAGTCCTCCCTCCAACAATTTTTATTTTAATATGATATTAGAAAGAACATCTTGATCTATTTTTAATTGAGTAAATTTATATTCTGTCCTAGAATGAGGTGAAATTAAGAAGGCACATGATTTTATGGCATCTAAATTTTGAAAAACATTCAAGAAATCATAGTGATATCTTTGTTTACTGAATTTTATCTTTCAGAATCATTTCTCAGAGTAAGACACTTTGAATGAAAGCAAAAAGACAGGGCCTATGAAAGTATTTTATCTGAAATATTTTCACATTTGAATGCAAAAAAATAGAAATAAGAACATTAAATTGATACCCCGCATTTAGCAGAGTTTTCTTTGTCTATTGTAAGACCTATAGGGAGAATATTTTCTTGATTAAAAATATTGTGGTCTATAAAGTAGAGTCAACTAAAGATGCCAACAATTTCAAATTTATTAACCATTAAAATATATCTTTTAAAAAAATTACAGGCAACTTAGGAAAAATGAAAAACTAATGAGAATATGTTAAAATACATTCTATAGAAAGAGATTTTACCCCATGTTACAGCCAGATATAGTTAAGAAATTGTTAAAATACGTAAATATGTGCAAAGGACAATTCTGGTAATTTTGGGGGAAGAAAAATACAAAACCTATTTATTAAACACATACTGTGGGAGCTTATAAATGCAAGATCCTCAAGTGTACAAACCACCTAAGGAGACAAATCTAAAACAAAATAATTTGAGATCATCAGTAAAGAAGACAGATAGTTTCCAGTGGGATACTCTTTAAAGCCAAACAAAATTCCTAAGTCAGGAATCTTGTGGTGACTTACCTTTTAGGAAAACTCATTAATCCAGTGGTTTGCAAGGTGGAAGGTTTAGGGGGAAGCATTGACGGCAAGAGAAGCATTTAGGGATGGTATCAAGAAGCTCTGCCTCACTTAGTTGGTTAGAAAGAAGTTTCAAAGAGGCATCATCTCTCCTCCAAGGATTTCTGAAATGTTGGCAAATTTTCAGGGGAGACATTGCAGTTGAGTAGGTGTTGGAATACAGCCTTATTCAAATAAAGGGGTTGATGACGTTTGTTGAATTTCTTCTGTTATCAGCTGAGAGAAATAAAAGCTCACTGAAATTCTCTCTTCCCCATCCCTTTATCCATCAAATATTTATTGAGTACCCACTATTACTAAGTCCTAAACCCATATGGTCATTTTTTAATATTCAGATAATTGACATAAAGAATTGTTTTTTGCTTTATTGTACACAGATATAAGTCATTCTATTCTTTTGGAAAGAATATTTTCTTTGGATAGTGTTGAATAAGGTTATTTTTAAGGGAGTGCCATTACAATAAAATCAATTGGTGGGTCAGTAAACAATATTTCAAAAATTAGATAATTTCAATTATTTTAGCACCCAATTTGCATGATGAATTATTTGATTATCCTAATGTTAATACATTGTGACTCTGTCCCTTGGATAGAGTCTTCCACAGGTAGCCAACTGGTCCAATTTGAGCCAACCAGAGTTCTTCCATAAGAATATTGGAATTAGATTAAAAAAAATGAATCAAATCTATTTGATGGGTGCTAGAACTGGAAGCTATCAGTGGCGTGTTACCTGTCACATGACTAGGAGAAGCAAAGGAATCAAGTCTATAAAGAGTGAGACAAAAACCTAAGCAGAGAAGAGCTCTCGCCTCTATTGAGGCTCATGGAGACCAGGAGAAGATAGAGAAGGAGAGAGGAGAGAGAGAAAAATCACACTTGAAGGAATTCTGCTTCACTCCATCAGCCGTGGGTAGTTCTCAATACTCTTAGACTTGGCCTGCTATTTCTACTCTTACTTTATAATTCAAACACCTTCTGTTCTCTCAGGGATCTGGCACAGTTGTTGTGCCACACCTTGGCGGGCCCATCAACATCCCTCTGATTCCGGTGGCTTTAGAAGTAAACTGTTAAAAACTCTAACTGCCTATATATTCATGCTTTTACTTCTAATAAATGTAGATACAATAGAGACTTGAGTATTTTTCAAAAGACAACTCTTGAAGGGAAAATTAGCAGCAATTTCCTCCTTTCTCATTCAATAAATATTTATTGAGCTCCTAATGTGTGTTCTAGGTTTGGGGATTAAACAGTGAACAGTCACCTCTGACTTCTATTTGCGAGAGACAATAATTAAATAAAACATGCAGTGTGTCACATGGTGATAAAACAAAGCAGATAAACAGAAGTTGAGAGAGGATAACATAAGGAGTATACTGAATAAGGAAAGAGCAGGAGCAAATGAGCCCTTTCTATCCATACTCAATCTGTAACTGTTCAGGTTTCACAACAGCTGGGGGTTTTTTCTGCAAATAATAAAATCTGGGAATTTATGTTTTTCCTTAACAGACACACATACACTTATAAACTCAGCAGAAAATTGCTTTTAGGAAAGAATTGCTATCATTTAGTGTGATGCTGATTGAAAAGCAAGATTCACCATACATTTTCCAAAACAGCATCTGAAATGCTTGAGCTTTCACAAGTATTATAATCTCTGAGTGTTCATGTATTTAACATGATTAATCCACCGTAGCATGTCTGGTTTTCAGGGGCTTTCTTTTTGTTAACAGTGAATCAAAAACACAGTTGTAAAATCAATCTCCATACAGCAAGTGAGAATAAGCATGCTTAGGACTCAAACCTGAAATTATTTCCATTCTGTAAAAATTCCTGGTTAGGATTGATAGTCTCTGTGTAGAAACAGTACCCTTGAAGTTGTAACTATGTACTGGTTTTTCCAAGCTGAACAAGGCTAATACAAAAGAATTCCTAATTACTGTGATTGGCTGACCTTTCCAGTGGGAAGGAGCTGGAAAACAGCCCCCTAGCTGTCAAGTCAAACCAACTCACCATTGCAGCTCTGTTAAGTTGATGTTTAAATTCACAGCGCCCTGTTCTGAGGTCATTCTAATCATGGGCACCTGGGGGATCTACATTGCTTCCTGGAACTCCAAATATTTGCTTCAGTTTCCTTAATTTCTATAAAATCAGACTGTGAATAAGTAATACTTTGCAGAACTGAGTAAACATTTTTTTTAAAACTGTCCAATTTCCACGACCCTCTGTATAGAAAATGGATTGGGGCCAGATGAAGTCTGAAATCCCAAAGACTTTTTGTCCTAACTTTATAACTGGGGAATCCAACCCAGTCAAGGCTTTCCTTTTACTCAATATGGGGAGAAGCACAGGAGAGATATTATATTGAAATTTTGAAGAACCAAACATCCCTACCTGTCACCATCCCCCTGACTCCGTGCCCCACTGCCACACCTACATAGCCCAGCCTCCACCTCTTAAGGGACTTCACATACCATAGTTTCCACCCTGTGGAGGTTGACTCCTGATTGCTCTAATATTCCTTGACTTTTCCTTTTCTTAAACTTATAGTTACAATTGGCAGCACTCATTTGACATAAGCTAATTATTGTCAACTACTAGCTTCTCAAGTTTAGGAAGCTACTAGCCTCTTAATTTCTTTGATGACAATCTCTGTCTTGTCCAGTTTTCAGATGGATTACCTGATGGCATAATGAAACGATATTTCATAAAAATGAAAGAAATTCATCAGCAATGAGCAAACACGTTCTAGAAGAAGTTATTAGCATCTCTGAAAGAGTCATTGCATGCCCTGTGAGGAAACAGTGCAAAAATTCAGACGACAAAGTTCTTCCCTAAAAGTACCCACGGGAATAGCTATAAAAACTACAGTATGTGTGTGGGGCTTTTTTTATTAATAAAAGGGAGATAAAGAGGATGAAATGGCCAGGCTGGGAAAAACTGTGCTTGAAGCAGAAAATATAATAGCCAATACATAACATGAGGTGGTAATTTTAGTGACAGATTTCTTGTGACAATGTAAACCACAAGAAAAAGGACAAATAAATGATAAATTCTTATATGCATTTCATTGCTAATAGCAAGATAATTGCCTCTGCATTGTGTGTGTTTTTGACAAAGTAGCAATGAAGTCTAGTAGGTTAGGTATTTTTCTGAAGCAGAGCTACTAAAATCAGTGGTACAAATGTTTTACTTGAGACTGAGGTGATGTAACAGATTCCATTACCCCAAGTTGGCTTTGGCACATATCCCTGCCATGTAGATCGGAAGAGTTCCAAGGTGATCTCTTCTCACAGGAGTGTTACTACAGCTTTCCATGCCATTCTCACTGTGAACACTCAGAGCTGCCTGTCATTGGTAAAGGTATTTCAAGGACAGTTTATACATTTCCTCAAGACATTTCATTTATTAGCAGTGACACTAGTGCCTAGATAAGGTAAATTTATATATGAGAATCAAGAGTCTTATTCACGTATTTGATTCATTCAACAAATATTTATTGAATACCCACTATGTATTATATTCCCATATAATTAAATGCAAGTTACTTATATCAGTCAAGGTTCTTATTTGCAACCAACAGAGACTAATTCAGACTTACTCAAAAGAAAAGGAAATTATTGCAACTTTAATAGGTAGGTCACAGACGTGATGAGAGTACTGGATGAGCTGGCTCAGAACAGAGGGAAACTATACAGCCAGCACCATGGCCCAAACATGCTATGACCAGTGCAGTAAGAACACCATGGCCACCACTCCTGGCCACACTCACACCAGCAACTAGATGCTGCACATCCCATCTTGCGCCACCCATACTGCCATCCTAGGAATGGGTGTTAGCGCCTCTGCCAACACAACCAAAAAAGAGTTTGTGCCTGTCTGTTACTGTTTATTGTCATTAGCTCCAGTGGTGTATCTGATTAGCTGAGTCCAATCAAAATGAGCATCTGGTATTTTGAAGCTTCTGTATTTGCAAATCAGCAGTGTGCTAAAACTATCAATCATTGGGATGCTCTATCATTTCTATCATATGATAATCTTAATGCTGTTTACAGGAAAACAGCAATTTGAGGCATAATTGTATTAGATCTGCAAAACACATTTGAGCTTACTCTCCATAGTAAGGCAACAGCAGGCATTTGGATGATCATTGTTGAAACATCGTTCTCCCTTCTTTTTCTCTTCATTGAGGTAGTACCACCTAAATACTTATGGGATGACTCTGTAAACTAGTAAGAAGAAGTAAATAGTTAATAATTAAACACTTTAGTCAGGAAACATCTGAGACTTTCTATTTTAGCCTGATTCTCATAAAAGAAAACCTGAGAAACAGAACTGACTGGTCATTAAAATGGTTCTGTTAAACCACGCCTGTTGAAAATATTATCCCATTTCCATTTCCTATTGAAAGTACTTGTTGACAAACTAGTTTTATCAAAAACATGATGATAACCAGCATTTGAAAGATGTTGTTTTTAAAATTTTTCTCTGGCCTATTGAACAGACCCTTGGATTTTATTTCTTTGTGAAGCAGTTCATGCTATTCCTTTAATCATCTCACTAACGAAAATCAAGTCGTCTCTCTTGAAGCCGATGCCATTCCTAGCAGTTTCTTCTCTGCTCATTGATTTTCTCTCATTTCTAGGCTGCCAGACATCTTTTCCCCCTTGCCTACTATTATCAAGTTCATTTAATATCAACTGTATTAATGGAAATTCCCACTAATGGGAAAGTTCTTTTCTCATCCTCCAAACTATTTCTTATTAATTTAATGTAAATTTTAATTTAATATCATTTCACAAACTTTTCCTGTTTAATGTCAATTAAGAAGTCACTGGTTTGCTACTCAAAACAGCACTTACTGTCAATTATTGCAATCAGCCTTTCATTTGAAAACTGAATTTTTTAAGTGAAACTGATTTTAATATGTCTTTAAATTTTCTCAGTAATGAGTTGAGCAGATTATAAAAGACAATTCTTTCAACTTTTTATTATTTTAAGGAACTGGAAATGGCTACTGGAGTTTTCTAATTGATCATAGCTCTACATAAAAAAATTAAATAATGCAAAATTGCTAACATTAACTCAGGTGGCCCTTTAATGGATTAACCGAAGATTTCTGCTAACTCTTCTAGATAGATCATTTTACCATATTTATATCAAATATTACTTTGACTGTTTTCTTAGTTCTCCTTTTGTCAAAAGTCTTTCCAAAACTTTATATTTTACAAGTTTATAGCCATCATACACAACTTGGTTTTATGAGAAAGTTCAAGAAGTATGTTCTACCTTTAATCAAGTAGGCTACTAATGAACATGTTAATTTGCATCAAGTTTAGGAACAAATTACAATTCTGTCTCACAAGGAGATGAAATTGTGGGGAGAAACATGACACCTATATCATGGCAAATATATGAAAATTAGAATAAAAATATAATGTGGAATATTATCATACCAAGAATAGAATATTTCCTCTTACCTAATTAACATAAAAAGAAATCTTAGTAATGATTTTAAAATTTTAATAGCATAGTAAATTTAGATCTTTGATTCTTTAAGGAGGTAAATGTTTCACATAGATTGTAAAGGTCACCGCTTTGTCATACATTAAATTATTAGCTTGTAACCCAATGATTTATACCAAATTATATATCCTCTAATATTATTTTGCCTTTTTTTATTTGGTTATGTACAGCCTCAAAATTAAATCGTGTTAAAATAGCTTTTGATTTTGTGTCACCTTTAGTCATTGCTCATAAATAGCTATGAGGTGTTCAAGTAGCCTCAGAAATTACACGTGCTTGTTTCATTCAAGATTTAGCCTACAATATGCCTAATCTTCATCTATTTTCTTTGTTTAAAAAGACCAGAGTTTTCCAAAACTGCACACAAATAACATGTAACATAATATTATTCAAAAACAATGAGAAAAACCTGTAGTTTTAGTGAAAGAGTCTTGAAAAATGTCAATAATGGCAGAACTGTTGATGTCAAGGCATTCATGATGTTAAGGTTACCCATTTAATGTCCTACAACTGATCACAATATATCCTTCCTGGTGAAAAGGGAATTTTCATAAGTCATAACAGCAAAGAACATTTTGAATTTAATATTAAATGGTTCTCTCTCTCTCTCTTTTTTTTTTTTTTGTGAAGAAGATTGGCCCTGAGCTAACATTTGTTGCCAATCTTCCTCTTTTGGCTTAAGGAAGATTGTTGCAGAGCTAACATCTGTGCCAATCTTTCTCCATTTTATGTGGGATGCTGCCACAGCATGGCTTGAGAGCAGAGCTAGCTCAGTGCCCAGGATCCAAACCTGCAAACCCCAGGCCACTGATCATGCGAACTTAACCAGTACACCACTGGGCTGGCCCCCAAATGGTTCTTTGAAAAAATGATTTCTTAGACAACCAAGAAACCACAGTAGATGCTGAACCAACCTGAGGTCTCTCTCCCATGATCACTTCCATTCTTCAACAATCTGAGCGGGGAAAATAAAGATACAGAAAAGCTGAGACATATCTTGGCCTGCCATAGTTTTTTGGTTCTTTTTCCCTGTCTTTATGCCTTTTGGCATTGATATAACTGATTATCAAGCTAGAAGGAAAAGTTTTAAGATACAGATCCTAGTTCCAATGGCTTAACGTTTATGAGACTCAATTTCATTCTCTGCAAAATGGAAAAAATACACTCATATGATTAATGTAAAATTTTAAAGCTGAGAAGTTCAAAGTAATATAAGAGACTGTGATTTTAACATGAAGAACTGTGCAGATATGGAATAATAGATGGTGCCAAAGTCTAATACAAGATATGAAATTATAAACCTGTATAAATTTACAACACAATTGTCCAAGGAAGCTTACAATATTTTATATATGAAAAATTGCACATTATACTGATATAGCATCAATTATGGCACCTATTCAGCACAACATACTTATTCCACAAATATCATTCTTCCCCAAGTTTAAAATGCCCACTCAATGTCATCCATCTCTTTATTGGTGATTCATTATACAATTTAGGAACAGAATTAGATTAGGAGGCAGATAGCTAAATCGAGTTTACTTTGCCTCTAATTATCTATTTTAGCCTTGCACGATTTACTTCATCTTCTGGGATGCTGGTTCCTTGTCTGTAAAATAAGGAGGTTGAATTACACAATCTCTAAAATCCTTTTCAGTGCCGTAATTTAAAGATTCTATGTGACTTTCTGTTCAACTTGACCAATCCAAACTAGTTCATAGATATTTATGTATTTAGTTCAGGAATGTGGTTTTCTTTAAAGTTCTGTCATTTATCTAACCTTGGGGACTGGGATAAAAAGGCTAAAACAGGCGACAGGCCATGTGTCAGTGATTTTCCTTCAAAATGTTGCTACTGTTTTTCTCTCATGGAAAACACAACAGGTTTCGTGCTTAGAGAGTCAGAGTGTTTTACCTGAAAGTGTGTTCACTTTTTACTGATCAACAAGCAGCAGACACTAATTTTGATTATGAATTTTTTCTCTCTAAGAAACAGGAAACAGTTGAGCCATACATAGTTAGATCCCCTTCTCTGTGATCAAACAGAGGTCAATCTCTCAGTCCCATATAGCAGCTTTGGATGAGAGAATTGCAAGACATGGCAATGTCTCTAGTGGACAGAAGCTGGAGTCAATGAGAAGCTTTAGAGGGTTGGGTAGAGGGGGAAACATAATAAAAGATTTGAGTTCTAGTCAGACTGAGGCAGGTATGTTTGATATTCATTGCCTAATTCCCAGAGGAAATACTAGATATGGCACACCCATATCTGCTCTAATACTTTGATCCTGGGAGAAGAATTCCAGAACCTAGACAATGTTACCCCTTAAAACAAAGGATGGGAGTTTGAGATTCCATCCCAGATAAATTGTTGCCATTTATTTATTGTCCCTTCTGTCCACACACCAATACCAAGGCCTTTGTTCTTATTTAAGTTTCATAGATTGAAAAATAATTATAATGGTCAGTGTACTCTGGTAACTAAGGAGAACCAGTAAAGTGTTTACATAAATTACTAGGGCTATTCCTCAATCGTTATAAAATAGACTAGGATGCTTCCATTTATATTATCCATGTAGCTTAGCATCATTCATTAGTTCTCTTGGTGTGATTTTATGAGGTTATTTAGAGCAGACAACAAGAAAGTTATTAAACTATTGTCGTCTCTTGCTGAAAATCCCAGCTTCATGTTAACTTGCTGAGTACACAGAGGGAAAAATTATTTGGGTTAGATGAGCCGAGTTAATAAAGCAAATAAAATTAGATAGAAAAACTTCATAAAATTCTCTTGGGATACTATCTGGGCTAGCTAATTCTCCCATTGGTAATTTTTAAATAACTTTTATGATCATCTAGAAGGAGATCTATTATTAAAACATCAAACTCTCTTGGTTCATACATTCTAAGTTTAGTTCACTTTATAAAGAGGTTTAATTTCTGCAGGGTTCAGACAATATAAGGAGAATAAATCTTTGTGAAAAATGAATAACTCCAAGTCCAAGAATATCTAGGTGTGGGAATCTGGTAAAGAAGAATAAGCAAGTATGGAAGATCCAGGAGGAGAAAGAAGATTACAAAAGCTTACAGAAGTACAAAGAGGTAGGGAGAACATGAGGGTACTACAGAAACGAGAAAGTGAGGATAATTTGGAAATCCTAGCCATGCTGCCCACTCCATTTATCACTTATTCCCAAACACATAGTTTACTGCAATTACAAAATAAATTAAGCATGTATAACCACTGTTGGCTAAAGATACAGCTATTGTCCTCTGAAATGCAACAATATTGGAGTTACACAGATGCTGAGTCTTGACCTTGACTCTGCTGTTTGCCAACAGTGTGATATTGGATGAAGTCACTAAAGATTATTGAGTCTCAGTTTCCTCATCTCTAACATGGGGATTGTACCATCCTATCTTGGAGAGTGCCCTGAACATTACTAAGTAGAACGCCTCACACAACAACAAGCATATCTATTCAACGAATGATGGTTTCCTTTTGCCTCTTTCATTCCAATTCTCTCCCCACCTCACCTATCAAAACAATGGTTAAGGGATATCCATTAAACAATAAGATTTTCTTTTAGCTTTTACTTTATTTATTACATAATGACACACAAATACATTACCATTGTAAAAATAACTAACAACACAAAAGTACATAGAGTAAAATGCCTTCCTACCCGTTCCTCAGCCTCCAAAACCATCACCACTCCAAAAGTAACCATATTTAGCATTTTTAAATTTATTCTCCTACCTTTTTCTGGACTTGTACATACCTATATAATATATAAATTTAGTGTTTCACATACATGGAACTTTACTAATTTTTTATATAAATTATTTTATATATATTGTACTATATATATATATATAAAACATTTTATTTATTTATTTTTTTGAGGAAGGTTAGCCCAGAGCTAACTGCTGCCAATCCTCCTCTTTTTGCTGAGGAAGGCTGGCCCTGAGCTAACATCCATGCCCATCTTCCTCTACTTGTTATATGTGGGATGCCTGCCGCAGCACGGCTTGCCAAGCGGTGCCACGTCCGCACCCGGGATCTGAACCAGTAAACCCTGGGCCGCAGAAGTGGAACGTGCACACTTAACCGCTGCACCACAGAGCCGACCCCTATATATATTAAATAATTTTAATAATTTTTTCTGCAACTTGCTTTTTTAATTTAACAATATAACTTGAAGATCTTTCAAAGTTAATGAATATAGACCTACAGCAACATAGTGTATAATAGTCTGCATTCTAGATGTTTCCCACAATTTGTTTAACCATTACACTATTAATAAATATTTAGTATTCCAAGTGTTACACTTTTACAAATGAACAATGATGCACTCAACACCTGCATACACCTCTGTGCTCATGGGTGAGCACTGCCTTAGATTAAATATTTAGAAATAGAAATACTGCAAGAATAGCACATCCACTATAAATTCTGATAGGTAATGCCTGAAAAATATTAGACACTTTTATTCTCCGTGCTACCATGTCATTTCTCCTCACATACCATTGCTCTGTGCAAGTCACATAAACCAACATGATAAGGGGTTGGGAAAATACACTCTTCTTGCAGGGAAATTAGTAGACACTTGGGAATAATAATATAATTTGCCACAAATAGCAAGACTGTGAATGATACTATTGAACTTTAAAAATAAAAAGTCCTTTGGTATCTATGCTTAAAAAAAAAGGTGGAGAGATGGGAAGAAATTAATCCAACTCTCTAGCAACACTCAATGCCAGCTGTCATAGGAGAATATTTCTATAGGAAAGAATATATGCCTCCAGAATGTTATAACCAGTCAAGGTAGTGTCCAAATTGTCTGTTAGCAACCAGGCATCATTTTGTCCCTTTTATGTTACCCCCTGTGTTACAAGGTATAAAGACTGGGAATACTATTTTCTACAATCCCAGCCAGGAGATTGGATTCTGCCAATAAGAAGAACTTGCGCAAGATTAGAAGGCAGAAGAGATGCAGAAGCCATCATGGCTTGGTGCTGGCAGAAGGCAAGCATATAGGCTTTGGCACGTGGCAGCTTCTAGGCATCCGCCTCCCAATTACCCATTTGGGTGCTGGAGGCCGCTGAGGTCATCAGTAATGGCTTCCTGAGATTTTTGTCCTCCTTGATTTCCTGAATGTCAGTTTCCCTGACTTGCATTGCTCCAACCCTTCAACAGTTTAGTAAACCTCTAACTCCCTCCATCAAATTCACCCTTCCTGAAGCACCTGGACTGATTCTCCATTTCCCTGATGCACCTTGACTGAAGACATAGAAAACAGCATTCCAGTGGACGTGAAAACTCAGGAAACAACTGTCCACAAGACATTCTTTGAAAAAGTCTTAAATAGAAAATACAGTGTTTAAAAAAATAAATAAAAACCAAGAACTTAAGAATAGAGAAATGGATATAAACAAGTAAAGAAGTATGAAATCCAGACTTAAAAAACTGGGGAAATACGATTACAGAATATAATATAAATATTATAAACCTTGACACTGTACTACTCAGAATTGCCAAAAACCAGGAGATAAGGAAGAAAGAATGAGAGGGGAAGTTTTAATGTGCTAATGTCCAAATGTCAACATCTTTCATAACAGGTCATGGATAAATGCTGCCTAAAGTTTAAGAATTTGGCTTTTAAAATGAACTCCAATCTCTCTAAGTTTTTCATAATCTTTTTTTTTGAAGTGAAACATGTACTTCTGATTCAGCAGTTAATTCACATTTTTTTTCCTCTTTTCCATTAAATTAAAAAAATTAACTTCATACTTTTTAAAATATCAATTTATAGTTTTCATAAAATTCTATCTATTTATATATCTTTTTATCTATATATACCCATGCTCATCAAATTACTCCATTTGTAATATCTGAATGATGTATTTTGGTTGATTTAACATTTTTATTTTATATAATTTTTACAACTTTAATTTTTAATAATGTCATTGATAAAGCCATTCTTTTTGCATAAAAATGAAAAATAATAATTAGCTATAGCCCTTTCTATCACCCCTGCCAAGTATAGTATATACTGTTTCGGATTTGTCAACAATATTTTTTTGAAAGTAACATTACTCATTTCTATAAACTGATTAGTTGCATTTAGATTTGAACTATTTATTTTTTTATGAAATACAATACATTTAACTAAAGGACTCCAGAGAGTTTGTGGGGAAAAAATGACTTTGAAAATGAAAGTTAAATCAATAACAGAACATACCAATGCAAGAGAGAGGGTTATTTCTAATTATCAGCTATGAGTTAGTTATAGCTTTTAACTTATTATTAAACAGTTTTTATTCTAATCAGTTCACAGATGCTGATAGAGTTCAAAACAAAACTAGTAAAATTTTTAAATGATTATCTTGTAAAAGAAAATACAGTAGAACCAGTGATCTGGGAAAAGATTATTTGCAGCTCTAAGAAAAAGGTCATTAAATCTTAGCCTATTGACATACCTACTCCAGTATAACATCTTTAAACAAAATAAAGAAAACACATCTTTGTCAAAGCAAATTCAAATTCTGAAAATCAAAACAGCCCATACAAAATAGTGTTCTATCTTAAGTGTTTTTTCCATGACATTTATCCTGGTATATCTTGTAAATAAACATTTATAAGGTATATTGAGTCATTGACATACATTAATCTCCCAGGGTATGTTACTGGGAGTCACAATGATGAATATATATTACACTCTTAGTTGCTGACTCAGTGCTATAAGAAAAACTGTTCAGCTCTGAATAGTGGTGGTGTAATATATCAGAAATTAGCCTGCATATCTACCACTTCCCAAACCCCTTTCCAAAGAAAATGGATGGAGAAGATTCTTTGTTTTGTTCCATGTGACTCTATTTCTCTGATCACTCTGATCAGACAGGGGGCCTGTCTATGAGATTGTTTAGCACAAAAACTCTGTTCACTGAAAAAAAATCTAAAATTAGAGGTTGATTCATTCAATATTGCATGAATTTTTTAGCTCCTACTAAGTGTCAAATTCTCTGCAGGAAGCTGGTGACACAATGCTTAACCCAGACAAACATAGGCTCTACTCTCGTGAATCTTACAGTTTAGTGAGAGAAATAGATAGTAGTCAAAGTATCCTACAAATATGTCAAAATGTGTCCTTGTCACAAAAGATTATGGGGAGGACAGAATCATAGTGAAAGAGAAGAAGAGTCAAATGTATCTTTTTAGAGAAAGTGACATTTGAGCTGATATCTGAAGGAGGAGAAGCAGTTAAGCAAGTGAAATTGCGTGGGTATAGGTATTAGTCAAAGCCAAGAGCATGGCTGAATGAAATCACCTGGGGGACAATATAGCAGAAAATGAGAAGGGAGACCAGGACTGATATTCATGAAACCACAACATTTAATGACCAGGAAGATTTTGGATCTGAAAATGAGTCCATGAAGCAGCAGCCACTGATGTAGATGAGAACCCAGGGAAATGATTAAATCAATCACAGCCTTTCTCTTGGGGAGAATGGATAGTTGTTAGAAGAAGTAAAAGCCAAACTACATAGATATAGAAGTAAACAATCTCCCAGGCTGGAAAACCATGCATAAGCACAAGGCACAAACTGGAGAGGGGGACAGACAGGCGTTTTTGGAAATGACTGAAACAAAGAGAGTTAAAGTCACCCAAAGATGGAGGCAACAAATGTCTGCTGCTGAGGGGTCAACAGCATTATACGTTCACTGGGGATACGATGTATTTTAAACAATGTCCTATTTGTTCAACAGCATTGCAGTCCATGACACCTGGATACATAACAGTTGAAATTATTTCCTGTCTTCCTTCCTTTCCTCTGTATCCTTACAATAAATACCTTTCAATTGAGATTATGCAAGAATATCTATTTTCTAGCAATGTAAAAGGGCCCAACTAGCACATCTAGAAAGTACAGGCTTAATAGAATCAAGTGCTGGCTCATCATGTTATGTTGTTCTTGCTCTTCAGTCTGTTGTTTAGTTAAATAAAAAAGAAATTACAAAAACTATGAAAGAAGATTTTAAAAGTGTATATAATCTTAATGTGAAACAAACTCTAGAAGTAATGGATTACATCAGACGGCTTCAATAGATAGTCACAAAAATGGACCATAACTTCCAGTATGGGTTAGATATTCGGGTTGGGGGGGACATAGATAGGGACTTAGCTTGTGACATTCATGATAGGATGGTACACCATTGGTCCCTAAAATTCTGTTCATTAAAATACTTCATTTGCAACTTTGGACTCTGTCAATCTCACAAAGATATCATGAAACAAAATTTATGCTACAATAATACCCTGGAAAAACTACTTTCTTCATGTCTTCAGTGTTCTGAATTCATTCTGAACCAACATTACACAAAGGTAAATAACCTGCATTATTCACATAAGTTTTTTAATGTAAGACCAACACTACCATCCATCTTCTTTACTTGAAATAATTTTTATCAGTAGAAAGCAGGAGAACTGAACTTTTGATGCTTTTGTATTCATCTTTGTGCTTTACAAAATTACTATTACCCCTATTTTTGAATACCTATTTAGATTTGTGAACATAGACAATCATAGTGTCAGCTAGTTAGGGCTCTTACTAGTCCTATTTCCAACTTGTTTCTTTCTATGTAAATTTATATGAACTTGGAAGAGCACAAGGGATTTGCAATTTATAGAGTGGAATTTACTAATAGATTTTAGTGCTTACCTAACACACATGTGGGCCATTATCTCCTTTCTCCTATGTATCATCAATGTTTCCTTTTCTCCTAGATCATTTTTATCAATATACAAATGTACCGTAATATCTCCCATCTTAAAGATAACCCTACCCAGACCCCTTTCCAGGTACTGCCCTGTTTTTCTACTCATCTTCACAGTAAAACTCCTACAAGAGATTTGCTAGCTTCTTTCCTCCTATTGTATCTTTAATCCATTCCTGTCAGACTTTAGTTCTCATCACTCCACTGATATTACTTTTGTCAAGATCGCTAGTGACCTTCATAGAGCCAAACCCAATGATCATTTCTCTGTTCGACTCTTACTTTCTGTATCAGCTGCATTAACATAATGCATTACCCTTTGCTTGAAGCATTTTCATTTGGCTTCTGGAACAGCTGTCTATCTTGATTATCCTCCCTATCTCACCAGCCATCTGTCTCAGTTTTCTTTGCTTGTTCTTCCACACCTCTCAGCCCTATAAACCAATGAGTATCCCAAGCTCAGCATTCAGAAGTCTCCTCTTTCTGCATCTACTTCTTGGGTGAGCTCAGCCAGTCTCATGGATTTAAGTGCCGTCAATATTTGGATGACTTTAAATTTGTGTCTCTAGCTTGCAGCTCTTGTCTAAATTCCAGGCTCATAAATCCAATTCTCTACTTGATATCTCCAATTGCATGTCTAATAGGCATCTCAAACTTAAGTCCACTATCAAGGTCTTCCACCAGCCTCTTCCACCCCTACAATCTTGCTCCTCTGGAAATCACCCTAATCTCTGTAAATGGAATTTGAATTTTTCCAAATTTGCCAACCAAAAGCCTTGGAGCCATCCTTCTCTCAACACTACATCCAATCTGACAGTAAATTCTTAAGCTCCTTCAAAATGCATCCAAAATGTGACTGTTTCTCACCTCCTCTCTTGTCAACACCATGGTCCAAGCCACAATCAGCTCTTCTCTAGATGATTGCAGTAGTCCCCTAACTATTCTTTCTGCTTTCGCCCCTGTCCCCTTAGTCTCTTCTGCACACAGCCATCATAGTCATGCTCTAAAAACCTTTCTTGGATCACGATACTCCTCTATTCATTGTACTCACAAGTGGCTTTCAAGGTGCTACATGGTCTACCCCAAGCATATCCACAGATCATCTCACAGCCCACCACTACCTTTCTGCCCTCATCTCCTACCACTTTTCCCCCAACCCAGCCACAATGACTTCCCTGCTCTTCTGAGCACTCACCCTGACTTTTGTGCTTGCTGTTTTCTCTGTCTGCAATGCTCTTCCCTTATATATCCACATGGCTTACCCTCTCACTCCCTTCAGGTCTCTGCTAAAATGTCACCTTATTTGTGAGGCCTTTCCTGAGCCCTTTAGACAAAACAGTGCCCTCCGTTACCCCATTTTTCTCCATAGCACTAACCATCCTCGGGTACATATATAGCTATGTGTTTATCTGTCTTCTCTCACTAGAATATAAGCTCCGTGAAGACATGGACTTTATCTGTTGTATTCACTCATATATCCCCAGGGCCTAGCACTGTGCCTGGCATACTAGGTCCCTTATGTATGTCTAATGAATGAATGAGTTGATGAATTTGGTGGCTAAACATGCAATACAAAGTATCCCCGCCTCCCTCCTGCTCTGCTGTCATTTGCTGGTGAGTTAGGAGAGCTACCCTCATCCCACTCAGAAATTTCTCTGTGATGACTTCCTCTACTCCTCAGCTCAGAGATTTTACAGCAAATTACTTTGAAATCCCTCTTATTTTGTAAACTGGGCTTTGTTTAGCTCCTAATCACACTGGTTGTTATTTCTCTCTTACTAAAGATGATAAAGCCAAATGTATTTTACAGTATTTATCTAAAAAGTGCATTTAAATGGGTTTGGTTTAAGTGGAAAAAAAGAACGAGTGTGTGTGTGTATATGTGTGTCTGTGTTTTGTGTTTAATGTTTATCAGAAAGTTTAGTTATCTTTGACCTTGGCTAACACTGATGTCTAAGACAATTCTTCTGTATAGTAAAACTAATTTATATTTGATGTGTCTTTCTATTTTCATTTGTTAAGAAGTTGTAAAACAATGGTCTTTTCACATGCTATACTTATCCCAAATGAGCAGAAAATGTATCACTGAACCATCAAAGAAAGATAGTATGAAGTAGTCTAACTTGAAATATTATTTTGAGTAATACGAAGACAGTGCATCTCATTAGATCTATTTTTTTAAGTAAGAATATGGGACATCCACATCCTATGTCAATTTCAGCATCCCAGAACTAGACTGAAGTTCAATCTATTTACAATTTATAATGAAATGTAATTGTGGCTTTTCTTTTAATTTTCAACTGGCAAGTAGTAATCTTACCATTGACATCAATGGAGGAAAAAACAGTGTCTCTGCCTGGCAGGAAGCGTTTATGGCTGTATATAATGCAGATAAGTTAGTTTGAGACTGTAGACAGCTTTCTAGACAATCACTAGAGATAGAACCTTAATTTAACCCCAAGCCTGAAGCATTTCCTCTGGGATATGGATGACTGATAACATGGCGGCGGGCAGAGAAAGTATAGATTTATTGAAAAATGGATGTTGCAAGCAGGGGGTGTTAAATTTCTTCCTCTAAATCATTGTTTAAAAGGACAAGCTTAGGTTCTTGCTTCAGGATGAAAATCCTAAGTGTTAAAAGAGAGAGAAATTTTTTAAATCACACGTAGTTGGCATTTTCGACATTTCATTTCAAAACATAAGCGATGTACACACCTCTAGCGCATCTTGCAATAAGATGGCATGACTACACTTGCTTTTAATATCCTCTACCCAGGATACCTCTGTGATTTCTAATTTAAAGAAAATGAGTCCTTTACCAACAGCTTGATAATCTTTCCCGTGGGAACAAGAGGAAAAAAGTCTCCTGTTCATGGCACTAATGAGCATCATATAATAACCACCTTCTTTAGAAGGTAGAGTAAATAGATCTTTATTAACAAAGATTATGTATTATGTATTTCTATATCACAATCTTCAAGAATAACCTTTTAACAAAGTGAATAAATAAGCCATAATAGGTTTCTTGCCCTTTACTAAGCAAAATATCAAGAACTTCCACAAGGGCAGAGGTTAAGTAACTCCTTTATTTACTAATGATAGAATTAATTGTGTGAAACCTAATTCTACCATGTTGGAAAAAGAATTTTTCTTTTAAGCAACATTTGGCCCTCACAGCAACTTTTTAAAAAATATACTATTATCATTCTTCACATGAAGCTTACCCTCACCTTCTCCTATAGTTTTAACTAATTCATGATTGCAAGCAAAAACTGAATATTCCGTTTAAAATGGCTTTCAAAGAGCAGTAAATAACTATTCTTTGCTGGGGCTGCTCAGAGTAGTAGTTTCAATATCCATTAATGTAAATATTCCTTATCGTCTCTTTCATTGGGGTTGAAGTAACCAAGTGGCACCATTCTGCGGCTAATTATAAAATAGCCTACATTATAGAAGAATTAAAAACAGCAAAAGAATCATCTGGAGAGATGCCATGGTTTTTCTAAAATTCTACACACGCTACATGTGAATTTTAATATATAATTTTAATTATGCAATTCTTCCTAGCGAGCTCTTCTCATTACTTAGGCAGTATGTGTGTGTGTGTGTGTGTGTGTGTGTGTGTGTTTCTTTTGCCTTGATTACAAAGTCAAACCATTTTAGCTGAAATTAAAAATATCTGTTTTTCTAGAGAAAACAGAGGGCTGTGTTTTGATAAGGCCTCCAGAGGGGGAGGGCAAAATGTAACCCTGTAAGAAAGGAGGGCTGCCTGGTCTTCGTATCAGACACCGGCTAACACAATCCTAAGAGGGTTTGTTACATGAGCCAGTGGGCTGAGGCAACCTTTCACATGCAGGAAACTGGAGTTAATTAAACTGTTCCCGGATCCTATCTGTCATCCTAGCCGTGTGCCCTGTCCCAAGTCCATTTACATTTTAGAATTGAAAAAATGTTCTCAGGACTGTTGATAAACCATGTTTACTGTCTCTATTGATTTGCTACTTTTGCATAACCTTTATGTTTTAATTATCTTATAGTATTTCTTGAAGGCTCTTCTGTAGCAGTCACCATCTGATTAGACTTTACTGGCAATTACTAAACACTAAGTACACCTTTTAATGGATTAATCTGCTTCTAAGTTATTAGATGATGCAGGAGTGAAACGGCTAAGAAGAAATAATGTTACATTACAGAAAGGCTATTTTCAAACCACAGTTGTGCTTACTGTAGAGGAAACACACTCAGATTATTTGCCTGCTTTATTCAATGGAATGCCTAAGGGGGAATTATTTTACAGATAGTGTGTCAGAAGAAGCATACACCAGGTGGCTATCAATTGGGTAATTAAGATACAAATTTAACACCTGGTGAGCTTGCACTCTGTGAAAGATCTGGAGCCAGACCTTTTTCTAATGTATTTTTATTGCATGAAATTCTTATTTCTTATAACATAAATGAAAATTGCACAGTGTGCTTATTTATTCATTTTGTGTAACATTTATCGAGCACTTACAATGTGTCAGGCACTGTACTAAAAGCTAATTACGTGGATCACCTCATAATCATGGGGTCACATTAGCTCATTTTACACAAGAAGAGACAGAGACACAGAGAGATTCAGTAATTTGTCCCAGGTCACACAGCCTGCAAGAGGATTTCCAACTTAGGGTATTTGATTCCAGAACTCTGTAGCTTAACTACTGGGCAATACTCTATGAGATATATTTCAATAATGGATCCTGAACGTCACTAAAAGAAGAATGATCAGGCCGTATTATGCTTTTAACACTTTAATGTCCAAATATGGCCCAGAGCTTTAATTCAAAGATCCATTTGTGACAACTGTTTTTAAATTCAAAATATCTCCAGTCCAATTACCATGTTAAAGAAAGTTTATGTGCACATGTTCTAGTTCAAGGAGCTTGACCATAATGCATGGATTTCTCTCAGAAGATGTAACAAGGAAAACAGATGAAGAATCAAATTACTTATATCCTGTCTGCTCTTCTAAAAGAAGCCAAAAAACACATGGTCCTGAATTTGCTGATTTACTACTAATGCCTTAAAGACAATTGTTAATGTTAAGAGACATATAGTATTTCTCCACACAGTGTGTGTTGTTACAAGGAACCTGGTAACATTTTCCCCAAACACTCCAAAGGCAATCCCGAGTTCAAACTTCCATTTGTTTATTTCAGTTGTGACTATGCGGGGAAAGCCCTCTTAATCTTTCTAGCACAAGGAAAAAGTCACAGCCACTAAGGTTCTGGTCCCATATAGGATCAGACATGTCAAGCTCAGTAAGGCATGTAAGCTGTCATTGCACCCTCTCTCCCAGCCAGCCAGCCAGCCAGCCAGCCAGCCATCCCATATTTAGTAAGCAAAGCAGAATAGCATAACACTTCTGAGCACAGACTCTGAAGCCAGGCTGCCAGGATTCTCAAAGTTCTGCTTCACACCACTATACGACCTTGAGCAAATTAGCCACTCTAGGCTTAGTTTCTCCATCTTTAAAATGGGAATCATATATATTGAAGATAATTTATGGTGAGGATTAAATGAATTACTATAGGTAGGGAACTCAGACGTGTGGCCCATACATAGTAAGCATATAAGTGTCGCTATATTTACATAACTATTAGTGGTAAAACAGTGTCCTAGGGCACTATGCTAGGCCCTTAGACAACACTCCATCCAAATAGTCATATCACTTTGATTCACCTAGTGGTTTGCTGAAAAACTAACAAGCAAAACCAAGGCATTGTCCCTGATCCCATACTGTCACATTCTTTCTTTAATTTTCCCAAGTGATACACCCCAGGGGGAGCATGGCTGAAAATAGGAATGGTCCTAAGCAAAATGAGCAGCCCATTTTCCAGGACTCTCCACGGTCACTCTGGAGGTGATGTTCATGTGCTCCCCTCCTAGTCAGCTCCTTGGCAGCACCAATCTTACTGGCCACACCTGGACCAGCTGCCCAGCCTCCTCAAGATAACATTAGGCTTCAGTTGGAAACTTTTGTAGCATCCGCACATTCTCCCAGGAAAACATCTATCTCTTTTGCCATTCTCGTGGACTGCAGGCGCAGAAATAGGGATCATTCCTTCAGCCTTTAATACTGGTTTTCCCAAAAAGAAAAAAGGACATGCTTTTCTTTAATCAACAGATCTCATTCTATTGCAAGGGTAGCGGCAAGAAGAAAATAATCCACAGTTACTCACAAATGCAGAGGAAAATCACAGATAGCATAAGGGAGGACAAAAATTTTTCCTCTACTTATTTTAAGTTCTCTGGCTAGGGCCCTATAAATTAGATTGAAAAAGATATATTAACAAGAGAAAAACAGAAGTTTATTAGCATCTGCTTTCCACTGCACATGGGAATATTTAGTGACCAGTAACTCAAAGAGGTGGTTAGAACTTGGGTTTATGTAGGATCTGAACAAACAGATAAATAAATAATAAATGTTTAGAGAAGTGACAATACAAAAGAAAAGGACTTTGCGCTTCTAGGGCAGCAAATTGTAGGAAGGCAAATACATGGGGAAAACTAACCGTCGATGAGGGCTGGTTTTAACATGGTTTTTATGTAGATTCATCTGGTGCTGTCTCTGGGCTGACAAGGGTCTAGAGTTGTCTTCGGTAACTAACTTCTGTCCTTCCTGGTAAAGAGGGAAGGGAGGACACTTTTACAAATGTATATCAGGCTCTTAGGCAAATATGGGGAGGGCAGAGAGCTTTTCTTATATCTGTTTCTTCTCAACTGCTTTTAACTCAAAATAATCCTTATTGCAAAGTGGCATATTCTGCTACCCTTCAGTAGACACTTTCTGCTTCATCTTCCAAAAGCAGTTCATTGTCTCTCTCCCTCTCTCCCATCCTGACCCAGGACGCATTGGAGAAAGGTTGGACCACAGGGCTTCAGTGCCAGCTCTGCATGCCTAGGGATTCAGCAATGCACTTTAGCCCCCAGCCTCCCTCAGGAATCCCTAGAGAAGACCCCATTTCCCTCTCTTCCTTGCCTGCTGGTAGCCCAAAATCCTCCTCCTGGGAACTCAATGCCAAACTTCATCCCGGGACCCCCCCAACTGCAGAATATAGGCCTCCCCACGTGCCTCCTCCCTCTGTGTTTAATCTGTTACTGGCCACTGTAGGACGTGATGTAATCTGGTGTTACCTTTTCTCTGTGTGTTACAGGATTTCACAGGATGATTTAGGTGGCAAATGGAAATTTTTTTTCTATCTTGTATTTTAATAAGTGTGTACTTACTTATTTTAATATACTTAGGAACACTAAGCATATTGAAACTATATCAGCATATCGAAACTATAATTTCATAGATATGTGGGGGATGGGAGTTGGCCACCCAAGATATGTCTCTTTGGCGTGAGGATTATTTTAGGCTGATTACTTTTAATAAACTGCAGACAGGAAAGGAGGCTCTGAGGAGTAGAATTTACTTGCCCTTTGTTAAGAGAAATTTACATTGTAAAAGAAATCTCCATCTGTAAAGGTGTCTCCCTCTCTGTACCAGGAAGAATTGGGGCAGATGACCTTATCTCTAGAAAGTCTTAATCCATGCCAAAGGCAAGCACTTAAACTGCATCTTGTTTACTGTATTTGTGTGGTAATCTCCCATGATTGACTCCCCCTCCACCCCCAACATCCTCCTTTGTCATTAACTGAAGATGATATTTAAGGTGGTGGCTTCAGCTATTTTCCTGAGTTGCTCAGTTTGCCTGAGTCTCTCCCATGTATACACGTTATAAAGCTTTATTTAATTTTCTCCTGTTATTCTGTCTCATGTGAATTTAATTCGTTCTCTGGCCAGAAGAACACAGAGAGGGTAGAGGAAATGTCTTCCTCCCCTACAGATATTTTTGCTCAGAATAAACCCAAGAAAACAAAAACAAGCTAAAGTCACACAATGAAAACTAAAATAAACATGTACAAGTAATATATGAAGATAGCAAACAAATGAATGACATTTGAGGCTGTTGTCCTACCCTGACTATATGGTAGACTCAAGATTATGGCTAAGAATAAGAGTATTATTCCATTTGCTCTATAATTGATGAAAGTAATAAAGGAAAGGAAGATGTGACTTCTAATAATCCCCAAATGTGAACATTAAATATTAGCTGTGTGGGGGCCTGGAATTGACCACCCCAAGATATGTCTCTTTGGTATGAGGATTGTTTGGGGCTGGTTACTTTTAATAAACTGCAGACAGGAAGGTAACTCTGAGTGGTGGAATTTGCTTGCCCTTTGTTAGAAGACATTTACATTGTAAAGGAAATCTCCATCTGTAAAGGTGTCTCCCTCTCTGTAGAGGAAGAAGGGGGGATGACCTTATCTCTAGAAACTCTTATCAATGCCACAGGCAAGGACTTAAATCTGCATCTTTTTTTACTGTACTTGTCTGATAACCTCCTGTAACTGACTCCCCCCACCACCAACATCCTCTGTTGAGGAGGATAGCTGAGGAGGATACTTAAGGTGATGGCTTCAGCTATTTTGGCGAGTTGCTCAGTTTTCCTGAACCTCTCCCATGTATACATGTTATAAAGCTTTGTTTAATTTTCTCCTGTTATTCTGTCTCATGTGAATTTATTTCGTTCTCTGGCCAGAAGAACCCACAGTGGATAGAGGAAATGTCTTCCTCCCCTACAGCTATTTCATTAAAAAGTTTAATGAACTCTAATGCAATGGTACAAATAGATGGCTAATGTTTCTTCTGACTTGTTTTGTTATGTTTTGCTTTCACTTTTAAAGGTGAATGATTTGTTGCAATGTTTGAAAAGCTCCATTAGCCCACCAAGTGGGGATTGTCACACAGGCCCCGGATGACTCTGCAATCCCCATGCTAATGGACCACATGGTAGAAGCTAGCAGGAAAATGGCTTGTTGAACAAACATGCAGTGGAAAGTTTTTCCTCAATATTTTACTTGTAAGGCTTGCCTTGTGCCTATGCTGACACTTAATTAAAATCTATTGTTTCCAGAGGGGTGAGAAGAGAAAGATAACCTCAGGCTGGGTAAATTTGCATTTGCAATCAATTTGTATTTCTTATTAGGGATTCGCTTCTAACTATATTTTACATACAAGGGGGAAAAATCATCCCAAAGGCGTTGCTAAATTTCTAGTAGTTGTGATAGGGACAAAGATTAAAGTCATCAAGTTTTCCTTCCAGTTAATTCTTTAAAGGCATCATTGAAAAGCTGGAAGGAGGGGAACTCTCCTTAGATTACTTTGCCTGTTTTGAGTTATTTTGAGTTAGGACTGAATAAGAAAACAACGGTCAGAGCTGGGCTTTGAGCAACTTGCTTTGTAACGATTATGTCAAGAGCTGGCCCCAGGTCCATGTTCCTCAAATTGGATGCTGCCCATGGGCAGGGAGCCCGGCGTCACCACACACTAAGTGTGGCACCACTTCCTGAAGCTCAAATTAGCTTGTTAGTGGGTCATTTTAAATTATTTTTATATCAAAGCAAACATGAACATATACTGGAATTGAAAGTAAATTACTCAAGAATTGTTAAGATAAACCCCAAAATCTGAAAGAAACATCAAGCTTTTAACAGGTCTCTTTAGGCTAAATGCCTCCCAATTCCCCAGGGAGACACACACCCTTTTCTTCTGCTCTACTACCCAACAAGGACTTGGGTGGAAAAATTTAAGGAGCCCTTCACTGTCTCTAGTGCTTCCAACCATCCTCATCTATGCACTACCTTCTTCCAGTTTTTTGGCTCCTTGCAGCCTTGTGCACTTGGCCTGCTGCAAGTGGAGGGGGGTGTCCACACAGGTATCTTCAGCATCTGCAAGGACCTATATTTAAGAGACCCCTCCTCGGAGCTTTCTATTCACCCCATAATAAAGCTCAGATATCAGCCCTTTCTACTTCAGCACAAATTTAATTCTCTATAGCTCTCCCAGGCTCACTTAGATTTTACACTTTATCTCTTATCATAGAATTAAAGACCACCCCAATTAAGGGGATTTTGGCTTCTGTAGGCAAGACAGTTGCTGCTGCCGTGCATGCCTCCTTGCCCAAATAGCCACTTTGTTGGTACTTCCTCCCCCTAGACTCCAGAACATTATTCAGAAGGAAAGCTCATTATCTGTCAGCAGGCTTAAATCTGAAATTCTGTCCTGCTTTACCTAGATGAATGCAAACTACTTGACTATCAGACTCTCCTCTCTGCCCATCTCTCACTCCTTGGGTTGAAGTTCTATCCTGAATGAATTTGACTTGTTCTAGTTGGTGCCTCAGCACAATGCATGAGGTACAGTGTCCATTAAATATTCATATTCTGCTCCTGGAGTGATCATTACTATTCCAGATCAGGACTGTCCTAATGCATTTAAACATAAATATTTCTCAGCTTAATTTCATCATGCAACCATTCAGGTAGGTGATCATATAGCCAATCTGTATATGTGCCAAGGTCTCTCATCTCCCGCCAAGAAGGGTAATTCCTTCGCAATGAGGAAACTGGGACACAGTCCTTTTTATTTTAACTGTAAACATGAATTAAATGCTTGGCACACATTAATGGTTTTAAAAACATCTCTTTGTAATGTAATCTGTCATAGTGTCTTCATCACCATGCCAACTGGAAGGACTTTACTGTTCCCTCTGATAGGAAAGTTGAAAACAATGACTAAAAAGAAACCATATTTATTTACATCTTGTTTTCATAGTAGCTGGAAGCAGGGAACTGTTTAGGTATATTACCTAGCAAGTTGTGAATGCAAAGATGTCAGAACTTGTTATGTGTTTGTCTGTTCTGGTAGAAGAGTGACTACCCAGAACACTGTGCCCTTGGCTGTCTTGGGCTCAAGCTCAGAGGCAGTGCCCCATACAACCACGTCTGTACTCAGTGGTGCTAGTAAATGCTGCTGGGGCTTGTTAGAAATCAGCCTTCCTTTGGCAAATCTGCCCGGGACAGGATTTAACCCCTCCTCTCCCAGGGCCTTTATCTCCTTCTTATTTATGCTATTATTACTTTTGCTTTTCCTTTTCTTTGATTTTTTTTTTTTCTGTTTTCTCTAGTTCTCTCCTTCCTGAGGGATGTCTATCATCAAACTCTCTCAAGGTCAGCCTGTGACGTGGACCTGACAGAAACGAACTTCACTCCCCTTCCCCTAATAGCAGTTGTTTGCTGCCCACACTGCAAGTTGTCTCAACCCCAGCTGATGGAGTGGTCTGTGTCTTTGTTCAAGATTGATAGCTAGATGTGCGGCTCTGAGGACAGTGACCGGGAATGCCGGAGAGCCTGCCCCACGACTGCATTGATCTTCATCCTCCTCTCCCATCCAGGCTTGCTCTTTTCTTCCACATCTCTCCCCTGTTCCCTGAAAGAAGCAATACTGTGTCTGTTGGACTTAACACTGCCACTGACTAAGACAGGATTTCAGAATTAAAATGCATTCAACATTGTCAGGGAAAGGACAGGACACGAAGAAGGATGAGACCCTCTAACCTTTATTTATCACCTTCACTTTCCCCAACATTAAGAGGCACAGCATTTTCTAACAAAGATGATTTCTGAATCCTAGGCTAGGATGGCTTTTTACATACTAATCATAGAACACAGCAGATAAAATTTACATGGAGCATTTGTGTCTATAAGTCCTGAGAAATTTGGGAAATTAAGAAGGTTTTTCCCCCCTCCTTTCTTTCAGAAAGCATGTGAAAGCATTCTTTTCCTACTAAATGGATTTAGTCTAACTGCCTAATTCATTATGCTAAAACCATGAAGCAATTTCCTGTTCAAAGCCCAGCTCACAGGCTCTCTGTTGTCAAGTATTTGAATTTCAGATTAGAAATGTGTTCATTTGGATAGCTTGAAAGGAAAGCTTTGTTGTCAGCTTGGCTTTATGTTCTGCCAGAAGCCAAATCCCTCCTCTTCAGCAGTCACCAGCAAAACACCAGCCCTCGCCTCTGTACTCAAGGTCTTGAAACAAACACAAACGCCTCTGGCCTCTGTGCTCAAAGCAATGGTGAGAGGTTTACTTGCCCTAATTCTCCCAGATGACCGTTTCTGACAGATAGGAGCAAATATTTAGGGTCTCCACTCTGCCCCCTCCCACTTTTATATCACCATTACGTATGACAAATTTTTTAAAAAGAGGGAGGAGACTTTCTGCCAGAATATCCTCTAGAGTAGTTTAGCTCTACTAGTAACTAAGCCATTTCTTACATAGCAGTGAACTGAACTGGGGCTGCATTTTTGTCAGCCTCTGACTTGTTACTAGCCATCATTTACACTGTGGACAACCGTCCCATCCACTTGCCTTTCCTGGTGACGTGTTCCCCTTATTGATCTTAGAAAAATATACAGAGCTGCCCAGAAAGTCAGAGGTCAAGCTTTGAGCTGAAGAAATGACATGCAGGAAGAAAAATGTCTGATACACCTAGAAAGAAAAAAGAAAACATATACTTTATTGGCTAATAAAAATCGAAGTTCTGATATTGGGTAGAAATTCAGGCAAGCATTTCTTGCGCAAATTGTTGCATTTTTGAACCTGCAAGACTCTACAACACTGTCAGAGTTTGGTGTTGTGATTCCACTGTAAATCATCTAATTGTTATTAATCAATATTTATTGAGGCTTCTTGTATCCAGTTATCAATATAGTCCTTATCTCTGACATCACCATGCAGTAGTTATTTATTTTATAACTGGAAGTTTGTACCTTTTGACACGATTCAACCATTTTTCCCACCCCACACCCCTCAACTCTGGCAACCACCAATTTGTTCTCTGTATCTATGAGTTCGGTTTTTCTTGATGTTGTTTTTAGGTTCCACACACAAATGAGATCACACAGTACTTGTCTTTCTCTGACTTGTTTCACTTAGCATAATGTCCTCAAGGTCCATCCATATTGTCACAAATGGCAAGATTTCCTTCTTTTCTATGGCTAATATTCCATTGTATATGTATGCCACATTTTCTTTATCCATTCATCCATCAACAGACATTTAAGTTGTTTCCATATGTTGGCTATTGTAAATAATGCTGCAGTGAACATGGGGCTAGGAAGCAGATATTTTTTTGAGTTAGTGTTTTCACTTCCTTTGGATAAATACCCAGAAGTGGAATTGCTGGATCATATGGTAGTTCTATTTTTAATCTTTTGAGTAATCTGCATACTGTTTTCCATAGTGGCTGCACCAATTTATATTCCCACCAGTGCACAAAGGTTCCCTTTTCTCCACATCCTCGCTAACACTTGTTATGTCTTGTCTTTTTGGTGCTAGCCATTCTAACAGGTGTGAGATGATATTTAATTGTGGTTTTGATTTGCACTTCCATGATGATTAATCATGTTGAACACCTTTGCATGTACCTGTTGGCTCTCTACATCCTTTTTGGAAAAAGGTCTGTTCAGATCTTCTGCCCATTTTTTAAGTCAGATTGTTTTTTTGCTATTGAGTTGTGTGAGTTCTTTATATATATTGGATATTAACCTTTTATTTTATTTTTTGGTGAGGAAAAGCGGCCCTGAGCTAACATCTGTGCCCATCTTTCTCTATTTTGTATGTGGGATGCCTCCAAAGCATGACTTGATGAGGAGTCTGTAGGCCCATGCCAGGATCCAAACCCACACACCCCAGGCTGCTGAAGCAGAGGGCACAAACTCAACCACCGCACCACCAAGCCGGCCCCTAGATATTAACTTTTTTCCAGAGAAATGATTTGTAAATATTTTCTCCCATTTTGTACACTGTTTTTTCATTTTGTTGACAGTTTCCTTTGCTGTGCAAAACCTGTTGAGTTTGATGTAATCCCACTTGTTTATTTTTGCTTTTGTTGCCTTTGCTTTGGGTGTAAAATCCAAAAAGATCATCTCTAAGACCAGTGTAAGGAGCATTTTCCCTGTTTTCTTCTGGGAGTTTTATGGTTTCAGGTCATACATTTCAATTTTTAATGAATTTCCAGTTAATTTTTGTGAGTGGTGTGAGATAGGGATACGGTTTTCCCAGTACAATTTATTGAAGAAACTATCTTTTCCCCATGAATATTTGGATTCCCTTGTCAAATATTAGTGACCATATATGTGAGGGTTTTTCTGGGCTCTCAATTCTGTTCCATTGGCCTATGGGTCTATTTTTGTGCCAATACCATGCTGTTTTGATTATTACAGGTTTGTAATGCACTTTGAAATCAGGAAGTATGATGCCTACAACTTTGTTTTTCTTTCTCAGAATTGCTTTGGCTATTCAGGGTCTTTATGGTTCTACACAAATTTT
This sequence comes from Equus caballus, assembly GCF_041296265.1. Classification (NCBI taxonomy): domain Eukaryota; kingdom Metazoa; phylum Chordata; class Mammalia; order Perissodactyla; family Equidae; genus Equus; species Equus caballus. The sequence continues at coordinate 65,720,625 of NC_091697.1, forward strand.
AGAATATTTTTTTAGCTCTGTAAAAAATACCATGGAATTTTGATAAGGATTGTATTGAGTCTATAGATGGCTTGAGTAGCATGGACGTCTTAACAATATTAATTCTTCCAATCCATGAACATAGGATATCTTCCCACTTATTTGTGTCTTCTTCAATTTCTTTCATTAATAGCTTATAGTTTTCAGTGTATGCAAGTCTTTCACCTCCTTGCTTTAATTTATTCCTAGGTATTTTATTGTTTTTGATGCAAGTGTAAATGGGATTATTTTCTTAATTTCTTTTTATGATAGTTCATTGTTAGTGTACAGAAACGCAACTGATTTTTGAATGTTAGTTTTGTACCTGCAACTTTAGTGAATTTATTACTTCTAATAGTTTTTTGGTGGAGTTTTCAGGATTTCTATATATAAGATCATGCCATCTGCAAACAGAGACAATTTTACTTCCTGTCTGACTTAGATGCCTTTTTTCTTTTTCTTGTCTGATTGGTCTGGCTAGGACTTCCAATACTATGTTGAATAGGAGTGGTGTGAGTGGGCATCCTTGTTTCTAATCTTAGAGGAAAACCTTTCAACGTTTCACAATTGAGTATGATGTTAGCTGTGGGCTTGTCATATATAACATTTTATGTTGAGGTACATTCCTTCTATACCCAATTTGCTGAGAATTTTTGTCAGGAATGGAGGTGGAATTTTGTCAAATGCTTTATCTACATCTATTGAGATGATCATATGATTTTTACCTTTCATTCTGTTGATGTAGTATATAATTTATTGATTTGCAGATGTTGAACCATCCTTGAATCTCTGGAATAAATACCACTTGATCATGGTGTATGATTCTTTTCATGTATTGTTGAATTTGGTTTGCTAATATTTTGTTGAGGATTTTTGCATCTATGTTCATCCAGGATATTGGTCTGTAATTTTATTTTCTTGTGGCATCCTTTTCTGGTTTTGATCAGGGTAATGCTGGCCTCATAAAATGAGTTTCCCCCTCTCTTTGATTATTTGAAAGAGTTTGAGAAGGAGTGGTATTAATTCTTCTCTGAATGTTTGGTAGAACTCACCAGTGAAGCTGCCTGGTCCTGGACATCTGTTTGTTGAGAGGTTTTTCACTGATGATTCAATTTCCTTACTAGTAATAGGTCTATTCAGATGTTTTATTTCTTCATGATTCAGTTTTGATAGGTTGTATGTTTCTAGGAATTTATCCATTTCTTTTATATTGTCTAATTTGTTGGCATATAATTGTTCACAGTAGTCTCTTATGATCCCTTGTATTTCTTTTATATTAGTTGTAACATCAACTCTTCATTTCTGATTTTACTTCATTGAGGCTCTCTTTATTTCTTAGTGAGTCTAGCTAAATGTTTATAAATTTTGTTTATCTGTTCAAAAACCCAGCTCTTAGTTTCATTGATCTTTTTATTGTCTTTTTAGTCTCTATTTCATTTATTTCCACTCTGATCTTTATTATTACCTTCCTTCTACTATTTTTGGGCTTTGTTCTTTTCTTTCTAGTTCCTTGAAGTGTAAAGTTAGCTTGTTCATTGAGATTTTCCTTATTTCTTAACGTAGACTTTTATCACTATGAACTTCCCTCTTAGATCTGATTTTGCTGCAGTCTGTAAGTTTTGACATGTTGTATTTTCACTTGTTTCAAGGTATTTTTTGCTTTCTTTTCTTTTTTTTTTTTGAGGAAGATTAGCCCTGAGCCAACATCCACCCCCAATCCTCCTTTTTTTTTGCTGAAGAAGATTGCCACTGAGTTAACATCCATGCCCATCTTCCTCTACTTTATATGTGGGATTCCTGCCTCAGCATGGCTTGATAAAGTGGTGCATAAGTCTGTGCCTGAGATCCAAACTGGAGAACCCTGGGATGCCAAAGTGGAGCACACAAACTTAACCACTATGCCATTAGGCAAGCCCTTTTGCTTTCTCTTTTGATTTCTCTATTGACCCATTTGTTGTTTGGTGACATGTTGTTTTTCTCATTGCATTTGAGAATTTTCCAGTTTTCTTCTTTTAATTGATTTCTAGTTTCATACCATTGTGGTTAGAAAAGATGCCTTATATGATTTCAATCTTCTTGAATTTATTAAGATTTACTTTGCAACCTAACACATGATCTATCCTGGAGAATGTTCCTTGTACACTTGAGAAGAATGTGTATTCTGCTGCTTTGGGATGGAATGTTCTGTATATGTCTATTAAGTCTATCTGGTCTAAAGTATCATTTAAGGCCTATGTTTCCTTCTTGATTTTCTGACTTGACAATCTATCCATTGATGTAAGTGGGGTATTAAAATTCCCTACTATTGTATTGCTGTATCTCTCTCCCTTTAGATCTGTTAATATTTGCCTTATATATTTAGGTGCTTCTATATTGGGTGCATAAATATTAACAAATGTTATATCCTCTTCTTTGATTGACCCTTTTATCACTAGGTAATGTCTTTCTTTGCCTCTTACTATGGAGTCTTAAAGTCTATTTTGTCTAATGTATGTCTAACTAATGCAGCTTTCTTTTGATTTCCATTTGCATGGAATATCTTTTTCCATCCTTTCACTTTCAGTCTTTTTGTCCTTACATCTGAAATGAGTCTCTTGTGGGCAGTATATAGATGGATCTTGTTTGGGTTTTTTTCCATTCAGCCACTCTACACCTTTTGATTGGAGAATCTAGTCCATTTACATTTAAACTAAGTATTGATAGGTATGTACTTATCATCAATTTGTTAAATCTTCTCTTGCTCTTTTCCTTTGTGGTTTGACAACTTTCTTTAGTGGTATGCTTAGATTCCTTTCACTTTATCTTTTATGTATCTACAATCGGTTTTTGCTTTGTGGTTACCATAAGGCTTACATAAAACAATTTATATTAACAGTCTATTTTAAGTTGATATCAACTTAAGTTTGAACACATTCTAAAGCTCACCATTTTTTTTTTTAAAGATTTTATTTGTTCCTTTTTCTTCCCAAAGCCACCCAGTACATAGCTGTATATTTTTAATTGTGGATCCTTCTAGTTGTGGCATGTGGGACACTGCCTCAGCATGGCTTGATGAGCAGTGCCACATCTGTGCCCAGGATCTGAACTGGTGAAACCCTGGGCTGCCGAAGTGGAGCATGCAAACTTAACTACTTGGCCATGGGGCCAGCCCTTTAAAGCTTAACATTTTTTAATCTCCCTCCCCATTTTATGTTTTTGATGTCACAATTTACCTCTTTCTATCTTATGTATCCCTTAACTAATTATTTTATAATTTTTTTTACTACTTTTGTATTTTAACCTTTATCCTAGCTTTATAAGTGATTAACCCACTGCTTTTACAATATTAGATTGGTCTTAGTTTTAATACATATTTATCTGTACCAGTGTGATTTATACTCTCATATGTTTTCCTCTTACTAATTAGCACCCTTTCATTTCAGCTTGAAGAACTTCCTTGAACATTTCTTATAAGGCCAGTCTAGTGGTAATGATCTCCTTTTGCTTTTGCTTTTGCTTGTCTGGAAAACTATCTCTCTTTTAATTCTTAATGACAACTTTGCCAGGTAGAGTATTCTTGGTAGAAGTTATTTTCTTTCAGTACTTTGAGTTTATCATGCTACTGCCTTCTGGCCTGCAAAGTTTCTAATGAAAAAAATCTGTTGGTAGTCTTATGGGGATTCCCTTGTACACAAGTTGTTTTTCTCATGCTGCTTTTAAGATTCTCTCCTTGTCTTTAAAATTTTACACTTTATTTATAATGTGTCTTGGTGTGGGTCTCTTTGGGTTCATCTTATTTGAAACTCTCTGGGCTTCCTGGATCTGGATGTCTGTTTCCTTCCCCAGATTAGGGGGGTTATCAGCTTTTATTAAGTTTTCTGCACCTTTCTCTCTCTCTTCTTCCTCTGGGATCCCTATGATGTGAATCTTGGTCCACTTGATGTTGTCCAATAAGTCCCTTAGGCTATCTTCACTTTTTTTTCATTCTCTTTTATTTTTGCTGCTCTGATTGGGTGAGTTCCACTTCTCTTTGGGTTTCTGATCCTTTTTTTAGATTATTCACTTCTTTAAGATTTTACTTATTTTTAAAATTTTCCTTCTTCTCCCCAAAGCCTCCCAGTACATAGTTGTATATTTTAGTTGTGGGTCCTTCTAGTTGTGGCATGTAGGATGCCACCTCAGCATGACTTGATGAGTGGTGCTAGGTCCGCGCCCTGGATCTGAACTGGTGAAACCCTGGGCCGCTGAAGCAGAGCGTGCAGACTTAACCACTCAGCCAAAGGGCCAGCCCTGAGTTCATGATCCTTTTCTCTGCTTCAGGTAGTCTGCTACTGAACCCTTCCAATGTATTTTCAGTTAAGTTATTGTATTCTTCAGCTCTGTGACTTCTATTTAATACTTTGTTATATTTTCTGTCTTTTTGTTGAAGTTCTCTCTGTGTTCATTCATTCTTCTCCCAAGTTTGGTGAACTGCTCATCTCCATTTCACTGAGGGATTTTTCTGAGGTTTAATCTTGTTCTTTCATTTGGAACATAGTCCTGTGTTTCCTTATTTTGCTTGTGTGGGTTTTTTTTTTTTTTTTTGGATTAGATAAAACAACCAGCTCTCCTAGTCTTGAAGGAGTGGCTCCATGTAGCTGATGAACCTTATCATTCAACCTTGCTCTACCTCTTGGTTGTCTCTTAAACCTTTGTGATTGTCCAAGCAGCCAATTTTATTTTTAGTGGCTCCCAGTAGATGAAGGTGTGCCAAGACCTGTCCGTGTCCTAATGAGGAGGATCTCAGTCAGCACTTATATTCAGGCTGATTGGAAGCCAGACCCTCAAGATTTTAAAGTATAAAATATATACAATTCTGTGGGACTGCAAGCAAAAGCCCCACTGGCCACCAGAGCCAGGTGATCTATAGGTGTCTCCTAGGCTGCAGCTGCAGAAATCTGGGTGCCAGAACTTTACAAGCTCTTTTCCAGGAGATATCAGTGATCTGGTGTGAGGCAGAGGGTGATACAAAGATGGCATCCACTAGCATTCATCCCTGAGGAACACCTCAGTAGGTCCATAGTTGTTTGCCTAACCAGAAGTCTGCTCCTCAGGCCAAAGCCCAAGACAAGCATAGGTCTCTTTCAGAGAGAGATTTGGGGTATATTTCAGTCTGCCCTCTGTGCAGTGTCCTGGGGGTAGCAGCCAGCCAAGAACTTTCTCTCTTTTTTTACTGTCCCATGGGACCCAAGAATGCAAGCTCCCCTGGTCACCAGAGCCAGCCAAACAAGGGACGTTCCTCTGGGAAACATCCACAAAAAGCAGAGCACCAGACATAAAAATCAGGGCACCAGATGTGTGTAAGCCCCGCCAGCCCCACCCCAGGAGATACCGGTGCTCTAGAGTGTAGTAGAGAGAGAGCACAAAGACAGCACCCAACTCTAAGATCTCTGGAGAGGATTACAGTCTGCCCTTAGATGTGTGTTTATTTAGAAGCCTATCTCTCAGGCTGCAGCTATGAAAATAATCAGACCTCTTTCATGGAAAGACTTGGCATTTCTCTTTGTTGACTCTTGCTGTACCTAGGAGTGGTAGCCAGTTAAGAACTCTTGTTCATATGTTTTCAGTCCTGTGGGTCCTGTGAACATAAGTCCTGCTGGCCAACAAAGCCAGGTAACCTAGAAGCATCCCCTGGGTGGCAGGGACAAAAATTAATGTGCCAGACATGGGTAGAAGCTCCTTTCTGGGAGATAACAGTGAGCTGGAGTGAGACCTAGGAAGAGCACAAATACAATGCCCACTGGCCTCATTCCCAGAGGGTATTTTTGTAGGCCCCTAGATGGGTGTTAAATAGATGCCTGCCCCTCAGGCTGATGCTTTAAGATAAGCAAATGAGCCTCTTTGACAGAAAGTCTGGATGTTTTTCAGTCAGCTGCCTCTGAGTTCTGGGGTGGGTGAGTCCACACTCAAGCCCTTCAAGAATCGTTTCTTAGTTTGCTGTCACCTTGTGGGTCTCATGGATACAAGCCCTGTTGGCTTTCAAAGTTAGATATTTTGGGAGCTTGCCTCTTAGGTGCAGGTCTTAAAAGTTGGCGTGCCCAATTTGAGGTTCAAATGCTTTGCTCTTCAGAGAGAAGCTCCGGGTCTTAAGTTCCCGCCTGATTGTGGGTAACCATACCAAGGGTCGGGTTTATGGTGAGATTGTGTCTCAGCCTCTCCTGCCTATTTCAATGTGGGTTTTTTCTCATTCACCCATTGTGTAGGAGTCACTCAGCTAGTTTTGGGATTATTTTCAGAGGAAATTGTTACAAATGTAGCAGTAGATTTGGTGTGTCCATGGAAGGAAGTGAGTTCAAGATCTTCCTATGTCGCCATCTTGAATTGAAACCCTATCAGATGATTCTTATCCATATTTGACAAGTGAAGACACCAGCCTTAAAAGTTATATCACACCAGTAGGATTAAGTTGCAGAGGGAGGAGTTTCAAACATAATACATTGGCTCTAAATTTCCTGAATGTTTTTTAAACCACCCTGGCTTTGATAATGATCTTGGTCCCTGAATAAGGCTATCTTCATATCCTCTCTGTGGTCTTCTTATTTTGAGGCAAAATATGGTGGAAGCTATAGACTTGCATCCATTTAGCTCAGAGGATAGAATAACAGTGCCTCTAAGTAATTTTAGTGTATCCATTGCTTTCTATTTGAAAATAGCAGTTGTATTACTTTACTAGGCCTGCCATAACAGGTGGCTTAAACCACAGAAACCTACTTTCTCACATTCCTGAAAACTGGAAGTCCGAGATCAAGGTATCAGAAAGATTGTTTCTTCTGAGACCTCTCTTCTTGACTTATAGATGGCTGTCATCTCCCTATGTCTTCACGTGGTCTTCCCTCTATGTGTGTCTATGTCCTAATCTCTTCTTATGAGGACATCAGTCATATTGGATTAGAGCTCACCCTAAGGACCTCATTTTAATTTAATTGCCTCTTTAAGGACCCTATCTCCAAATACAGTCAGTCATATTCTGAGATACTGGGGGTTGGGAGCTCAACATGTGAATTTTGCGAGGACACAATTCAACCCATAATAGTAGTCTCCATGTGGATTCAAACTACAAAACAAACTGAATTATGCCATAAAAAAGTAAACCATTTGTCATGTCTACTTTTTGATAGAGAATAGTGGCAATTTGCTGATCTACTATGGAAATGATACAGGTCTTATTACAAAGAGAGAAAAAGTAAAATTAGGGAGAAATTAAAGACAACTTAAGATGGTTCTTAAGGAAGTGCTATTGAAGGAAAGGAACCATTGTCCTCAAAGGATGAGCCACTTCATGGCCTCTGATCTCATTATAAATCTTGGCATACTTTATTCTGCTGGGTCATTTCTTGAGCTTATTTATCTTCCTGAATTGGCAATTAAGCAACAGGATTTTTAAAAATTGTGATCTGATTCAAATTATATTCTGATCCAAAAAAATTGTATGCTGATCCATTATTACAGTTTCATTGTGAGTGGTCCCACAAGCTGACACATTAATCATTTAAAGACAAAATGTCTCAAACACAGGAAAAACATGGTTCCTACCACAATATGCAGCCATTTTCGGGCATACATGTTCTCATTTTTATAAGGATTAAAAATAGACACATGTTTGTTTCTATCCTTCATTTTCTCGCCTTTGTCCTATTTTTCCTTCCTGAATTACTCTGATCTTAGTGCGTACGATTTTTAATCCTTGTGCAGTAGAATTAAATAATTTGACTGGTTTAACCTTTGCCAGCTGTAACATCTGTGGTCATATATACTTACTTGGTTCCCAAGGCTGACAAACAAAGATGGCAGGTGCTGAGTTTATCATGTCCCTCCTAGTCCTTGAGGCTTTCTCCTTTGCCACCTCCTCCAAGAACTCTTCATTCATAGTGCTAAGCCACAATGGATTTCCCTCCTGTAAATGTGGTGTTTGTGGAAATATTATTTTTATTTTCTATCACTATTAATATTTAACCTTCCGTGACTCTGTGTCATTCTTCTGCCACTGGATTGCTGCCCCCTTAAAAGTGAGAAACTTATGTCTATCTCTGTATTCCTCATGACTAACACAGTGGAATCTGTGAGTGTAACTAACTTTCGAGAGGACATGTCAAGGATAACTGGTCACCCATTTGAAGGGGGCTGTGCTACAGCTAGGGCATGAGAAGGAGCAAACAATCATGTGCTGGAGGACCTGCTTTCAAGGCTGATCGCTAATCAGTCATTCTATGGCATGACCAAAAAATGGCCTTGTAAAGCTGTAGCTACAGCCAGCCCTGACTTTCTCTCCCCCTGTCCTCCTACTGTAGGTTCTGAGCTGAGAATAGTGATAAAAAGATGACTGAGACACAAAAAGTCTCTGTCCTCAGGGAGTTCACTGACACATACCTGAAGGGTCTGCCAAGGAGGGGGTGATGAGAGTGTTCAGGGAAGGCTTACAGTCACCTCTACATAAAGTCCTGCACTGTAGCTGTGATGGAGTCCACTTTGTCAACTTGGTCAATCTGGAACAACATTTCCTGGATTCCTCTTCCCTGTATCGTCCCAGGCTAAGAATTGGCCTGAGTTTGGGGAGACAGAAGTGAAATAGCAGCCATCACTCTCTGCAAATGTTTCTGGTTAAATCTGAAGACCAACTCAGAGGGGCCAGCAGGTGCCAGCTTATCCTTACTTTCCCCAGTTTTGTGTCCAGCTCTTCCTCATGAATGGCAGCACTGCTAACCAGCAGGAGCCCCAAGCTCACCACCAGACATTTGGCTGAACACCTACAGAAGCAGTTGTCACCACAGGTGATAGCTTTCCATAGGCTCTTCCCCAGCTCCCCTTTGTGGCCATACCCTGGCAACTGGACACGCCCATCCCATACATTTCCCTGCAAGCTCTGACTTGCCTACCAGCCCCGGTGCTTCAAGAGAGCTGGTTGGTGACTTTCCTCTGATGCTTCATTTCTCCCTTCTGGATCCTTACTTCCTTAGCTTCTCTGACCATTGCATAAGGTCTCATTCCAGTAGCAAATCTTTATTCCATAATATGCTGCTTGGGTTTCCCCAATTGAATGCCAGTGGATTCGGTAACATACCTAAGAAACGTGCCCTTTCTTGATGAGCTGTAGCAAAGAACGTTGTGCTGTCTTCGTGAATGACAGAGGTAGGGGAGATAGATAATTTTGATTCAGCTCTGTTCTCTCACCCCGTTGTTCCTTATTACCAAAGGTACTGATCTGGAATGAAATCAACTAATGGAAGTCATGAGTGTTTTGGTGGCTATTAAAAGACTTACCCTTCATATGATTATAACAAGAATCAAAGCAGTAACTACTTTTCGACTTCCTCAGCCAACTAAAATAATGGCTGTATTGAAGATTAATGACCAAATGTCCCCATTTGGAAGAGTTTGGAATAATAAAAAATAATCCTTCGCATTATTATCAGTATAGGTTCTTAGCCTATGCATTAAAAACACAGTTTAATATATTTCATCTTGAGATCTTGTTCATTTCTAGAACTTTGAAGGACTCCATTATCCTTGAGAGTTTTCTCATTAGTAAAATATGCCATCTGTTAGCCAACTTTTCCTCACAGTTTTTCTGTGGCCCTGATTAAATAGAGGAGAGATCAATGACGGGATGAAGCTAAGACATATTGAAGGCAAAAACAGTAAAGACTCTGAAAACAAAAGCTGAGGCATGGAAAAGAGGGATGAAGATTTAGAGACCACCAGACCAGGGTGATACCTCTGTCATAGCACTCTTGAGAACAGGTGGAAGAAGGAAGCTTGTATTGGAGCCACAAGTAATTGGTTGGGCACTGGGCACAATCCAAAGCTTACTTTTATCTCTGCAAGAGTGCAAAAAGAATAACTAATACTGATGGGTATGTGCCCTGAGTGTGACAAGTGACAATGATCCTCTCTTGGTGTGGTATGCATCAGATGCCAAGGACTCCATCCCAGACTAAAAGATCAGGGGTTCTGTCTTTCTCACATTTATACCCTAGCCCATATCTAGTGCAGAAGCTAACACATTAAAGATAGTTAATAAATGTTCTTTAAGTGAAGAGATATGTCCTTCGAAGAGATAAAAGTAAAGGATATGAGACACCAAGGTTAGGCTCAGACTCATTGAAGAGATGTTCAAATACATTTAAGCCGTGTTTTATACCACTTACTCCCCAAGACCCTTATTTGTTGACATCCTACAATTGTCTACAATTTCAAAGGATCGTCAAATGAGCAAACCTTTTGCTTTTAAGTATTTTCTGAGCTTAATATATTAAATACCTATAAACCTTGACAACAAGAGGGAATTAATACAGATACAAGTCCAATATTTAGTTTCTTCAGATAGAGTTGCCAGGCAACCATCACACTGGAACACACAGGACTGTCATTGTGGATCAATCTCCTTCTCCTGCAACTCCTTTATTGCCAAAATGAAAGCAATTCAGGCAACAATGTCACTTAAAAGGATTCATCCTCAAGGCCTTCTTACTGGCTAAAATCTTCTCTTGTACAAATTGCAGGATACTCAACCTGGCAAAAATGATTTCATGTTATTGAAATGTCCCATTTCAGTATAGAAAATGCACTTACATTAAGAGAAGGCTGTGACTAAAGAGATAATGCAGATTATTAAACTTTGAAATTAGCAATGTAAATTATTTATCATAAATTAATATAAAGCACCAGGGGTCCCATGTACAGCAGAATAGGTGCTGTCTTATTCATACTCTGGTTACTGCTCAGCTTTCCTCCATGGTAATTTCATCCATACCACTCACAGGATGACAATTTTATATCATAAGAGGTCCCCTGGTAGTGGATATTAATTTATAATAGAGGGGAACAGCAGGGGGAAGTTTTTTTATGCTCCTTCCCAGTAAAACACACAAACGGCTCCCTTGAGGTGCATACAGTTATATATTAAAACATTAGTGATGGCACTAGAGTTAATAAGAGATATAATATACAATACAATCATATACAGTATATATTAACAGTCCACAAAAAGATACTGTGGCTCCTCAAGGAAAGCTCCCAGGATACACTGTGTTCTATACTTTGTCATGGTTTAAAAACACAGTCCCCGAAAATGCAGTGTGCCCTCAATGGGATTCACAATTATCTGAGGTCAAATATCTAAAGGATTATTTTTTTCCCAATGAAGCATAAAATGTAAAATCTTCTATTGTTGTCTCCAAACCATAACAGATTAGTCAGTAACCACAGAATAAAAAAATGTTTCCAAAGTAATGGAAAGCGTTAAGCTAGATTAGTGGTTTCCATAGTTCCTTAAATGATTTCTATTCCACGTGCAAACTATTTTCAACTTGGTTCCTCAAAATGAAAAATACGTAATTCATCTACTTCAGGCTATTAAGAAACTAATGTAGGATCTATTTAATGTGAGAGATCTTTGCATTTGACCAATATCTAGCCATAACCTTGTATAAAACTAACATTTTAAAAATCTATCCCTTATAATTCAGGGACTTTGAAATATTTTGCTAAAATAATTTTCCAATGGGAAAATATTATTCTCTGTTTAGGAGCTCAATAAGCACTAATTCTCAGGTAGAAGTTAAATGTCATATGAAAGGTCACATAAAAAACAGTGGTGGAGTTTGGAACAAACCAGGTATACTTCATTCAAGGCAAGGTGTTCCTTCAGGAATAAGCTAGAGTTATTGTCATGTTCCCAGAGACTAATATCTTGTTTGTCACAACAGCTATCTTTTTTTTATTGAGGTATAATTGACATATAACATTATATTAGTTTTAGGTGTACAACATAATGATTCCATATTTGAATATATTGAGAAATGATCCCTAAGATAAGTCTAGTTAACATCCATCACCATACATAGTTACAAAATATTTTCTTGTGATTAGAAATTTTAACATCTAATATCTTTGCATCTTTCAAATATGCAATACAGTATTAAGAATAGTGGCTATGCTGTATATTACATCCCCTTGACTTATTTATTTTGCAACTGGAAGTTTGAATCTTTTGATCCCCTTCACCCATGTTGCCCAGCACTCCCCCCAAAACCTAGCCTCTGGCAACCACAAATTTGTTCTCTTTACCTGTGAGCTTGTTTGTTGGTTTGTTTTTGTTTTTTTAAGATTCCATATAGAAATGAGATCATGCAGTATTTATTTTTCTCTGTCTGACTTATTTCACTTAGCACAGTGCCCTCCAAGTCTATCCATATTGTCACAAATGGCAACATTTCCTTCTTTTTATGGCTGAATAATATTCCATTGTATATATAAACCACATTTTATCTACTTATCCATCACTGGACACCTAGGTTGTTTCTATATCTTGGTATTATAAATAATGCTGCAATGAACATTGAGGTGTATGTATCTTTTTGAGTTAATGTTTTCATTTTCTTTGGATAAATAGCCAGAAGTGGAATTGCTGGATCATATGGTAGTTCTATTTTTAATTCTTTGAGGGACAACCATACTTTTTTCCATAGTGGCTGCACTAATTTACAATCCCACCGACAGTGCATGAGGGGTCCCTTTTCTCCACGTCTTGACAACCCTTGTTATTTCTTGTCTTTTTGATGATCGCCATTCTAACAGGTGTGAGGCGATATCTCACTTTTGGTTTGCATTTCCCTGATGATTAGTGATGCTGAGCACCCTTTCACATACCTTTTCAAGTGGGCAATCTGTATGTCTTCTTTGGAAAAATGTCTATTCAGATCTCTTGCCCATTTTTTAATCAGATTGGGTTTTTGCTATTAAGTTAAATAAGTTCTTATATATTTTGGATATAAACCACTTATCAGATATTTGATTTGCAAATATTTTCTCCCAATCAGTAAGTTGCCTTTTCATGTTCTCGATGGTTTCAATTGCTGTGCAGAAGTTTTTTAGTTTGATGTAGTCCCACTTGTTTATTTTTGCTTGTGTCGCCTTTGTTTTGGATGTCAAATCCAAAAAATCATCCCCAAGACCAGCATCAAGGAGTTTACTGCCTATGTTTTCTTCCAGAATTTTTATGGTTTCAGGTCTTACATTCAAGTTTTTAATCCGTTTTGAGTTAATTTTTGTGTATGGTGTAAGACAGTCATCCAGTTCTCATTCTTTTGCATGTGGCTGTCCAGTTTTCACGGCAGTATTTATTGAAGAGACTGTTCTTTCTTACTGTATATTCTTGGCTCCTTTGTCCTAAATTAATTGACAGTATAGCCTTGGCTCTCTATTCTGTTCCATTTATCTATGTGTCTGTTTTTATGCCAATACCATACTGTTTTGGTTACCATAGCTTTGTAATATGGTTGGAAATCAGGGATTGTGATGCCTCCAGCTTTGTTCTTTCTCAAGATTGCTTTGGCTATCAGGGTCTTTTGTGCTTCCATACTAATTTTAGAATTGCTTGTTCTATTTCTGTGAAAAACTCCATTGTAATTTTGATAGGAGTTGCATTGAATCTGTAGATTTCTTTGGGTAGTATGGACACTTTAACATTTAATTCTTTCATTCTGTGAGTGTGAAATATCTTTCCATTTATTTCTGTCTTCTTCAATTTCTTCCATCAATGTCTTATAGTTTTCAGTATGCAGGTCTCTTACTTCCTCGGTTAAATTTATTTCTAGGTATTCTATTGTTTTTGATGCAATTATAAATGGGATTGTTTTCTTAATTTGTCTTTCTGATATTCAGTAGTAGAGTACGGAAACAACATATTTTGGTATGTTGATTTTGTATCCTGCAACTTTACTGAATTTATTAGTTCTAACAGTTCTTCGATGGAGTCTTTAGGGTTTTCTATATATATGTCATGTGCAAATAGTGATAGTTTTATTTCTTCCTTTTCAATTTGCATGCCTTTTCTTTCTTTTTCTTGCCTAATTGCTCAGCCTAGGATATGCAAAACTTTGTTGAATAAAAGTGGCAAGAATGGGCAATCCTGGTTTTGTTCCCGATCTTAGAGGAAAAGCTTTCAGCTTTTCACTATTGACTATAATAATAGCTGTGGGCTTGTAATATATGGCCTTTCTTATATTGAGGAACATTCTTAACACATGCACTTTGCTGAGAGTTTTTATCATAAATGGATTTTGAATTTTGGAAATGCTTTTTCTGCGTCTATTGAGATGGTCATTTGATTTTTAACCTTCATTTTGTTAATGTGGTGTATCACATTGATGATTTATGGCTGTTGAACCATCCTTGCATCCTTGGAATAAATCCCACTTGATCATGGTGAAAGATTCTTTTAATGTATTGCTGAATTCTGTTTGCAAATATTTTATTGATGATTTTTGCATCCATGTTCATGAGGCATATTGGCCTATTTTCTTTTCTGTGACATCCTTGTCTGGTTTGGGTATCAGGGTAAGGCTGGCCTCAAAAAATTACTTTGGAAGTGTTCCCCCTCTTCTATTTTTTGGAAGAGTTTGAGAAGTATTGGTGTTAGTAATTCTTTGAATGTTTGATATAATTCACAAGTGAAGCTGTCTGGTCCTGCACTTTTGTTTCTTGGGAGGTTTTTGATTACTAATTCACTCTCCTTATGTAATTGGTCTGTCCAGATTTTCTATGTTTTTCATGATTCAGTCTTGGTAGATTGTATATTTCTAGCATTTCTTCTAGGTTGTCAAATTTATTGGAGTATAATTGTTCACAGTAGTCTCTTATGATTCTTTGTATTTCTGTGGTATCAGTCATAATGTCTTCTCTTTATATCTGATTTTATTTATTTGAGCATTCTTTTTTTCTTGGTGAGTCTAGCTAAATGTCTGTCAATTTTGTTTATCCTTTGAAAGAACCAGCTTTTAGTTTCACTGACTTTTTTCTATTGTCTTTTTAGTCTCTATTTCATTTATTTCTGCTCTGGTTTTGTTATTTCCTTTCTTCTGCTACCTTTGGGCTTTGTTTGTTCTTTTTCTAGTTCCTTGATGTATAAAGTTAGGTTGTTTGAGATTTTTTTTTGTTTTTTGATGTAGGCTTTTATTGCTATGAACTTACCTCTTAGAAGCTATTTTGCTGCATCTCATAATTAGTATGCTGTTATTTCAATTTTCATTTGGGTCAAGGTATTTTTTTTATTTCTCTTTTGATTTCTTCTTTGACCAATTGGGTGTTCAGTAGCATGTTGTTGTTCTTCACATATTTGTGAATTTTCCAGTTCCTTTCTTGTAACTGATTTTTACTTTTATCCCACTGTGGTCAGAAAAGATGCTTGATATGATTTCAATCTTCTTAAATTTATTAAGACTTATTTTTGACCTAACATATGACCTATCCTGGAGAATGCTCCATGTGCACTTGAGAAGAATGTGTATTCTGCTGGTTTGGGGTAGAATGTTCTGTACCTGTCTATTAAGTCTACTTGGTCTAATATGTCATTTAAGGTCAATGTTTCCTTAATGATTTTCTGCCTGGATGGTCTATCCATTGGTGAAAGTGAGGTATTAAAGTACCCTACTATTGTATTGCTATTTCTCCCTTAGGTCTGTTAATATTTGCTTGACATATTTAGGTTCTCCCATGTTGGGTGCATAAATATTTTCAAATGTTATATCCTCTTGTTGGACTGACCCCTTTATCATTAAGTAATGCTCTTCCTTGTCTTTTTTATAGTCTTTGTTTTAAAGTCTATTTTGCCTGATAGGTATAGCTACCCCAGCATTCTTTTGGTTTCCATTCGCATGGAATATTTTTTTTTTCATCCCTTCACCTTCAGTCTGTGTGTGTCTTTATGCCTGAAGAGAATCGCTTGAGGGAAGCATATAGATGGGTCTTGTTTCTTACCCATTAGCCACTCTGTCTTTTGAGTAGAGAATTTAGTCCACTTACATTTAAAGTAATTTTTGATAGGTATGTACTTACTGCCATTTTGTTAATTAATTTCTGGCTGTTTTGTAGTTCCTCTGTTTCTTTTTCTTCTCTTACTCTCTTTGTGTTTTGATGATTTCCTGTAGTGATATGCTTAGGTTACTTTTTTTTAATCTTTTGTGTATATACTATAGGTTTTTGCTATGTTGTTACCATGAGGCTTACATGAAACAATTTATATTTATAACAATCTATTTTAAGTTGATAACAACTTAAGTTTGAATGCATGTGACTTCTCTTTGATACTTTAAAAAATTTTTCTATCTCTTTGTTGAAGTTCTCACTGTGTTCCCTCATTCTTCTCCCAAGTTTGGTGAGCTACTTTATGACTATTATTTTGAACTCTTTATCAGATGAATCACTTATCTCCATTTTATTATTTTTTCTGAAGTTTTATATTGTTATCTCATTTGAAACATATTCCTTTGTTTCTTTATTTTGCTTGACTCTGTGTTGGTTTCTATGCTTAGATAAAACAGCCATCTCTCCTAGTCTTGAAGGAGTGGCCTCACGTAGGAGATGAAATTTATCATTGAACCCTGCCCTAGCTCTTGGTTGTCACTGAAACCTTTGTGATTGTCCAAGAAGCAGATTTTATATTTAGTGGCTCCCAGTAGTTGAGGGTGTGCAAAGCCTTGTCAGTGTCCCAACAGGGAAGATCTCAGTCAGCACCTAGATTCAGGCTCAGACCTGTAAGTCAGATCCTCAGGCAGCAGCTTTTAAAGTATAAAATATATACAGTCCTTTGGGACTGCAAGTGTAAGCCCTGCTGTCTACCACAACCAGGCTATCTAGAAGTGTCTGTTGGACAGCAGTCACAAAAACTTGGGCACCAGACAAGTGTACAGCTCCTATCTGGGAAATACTGGTGAGCTGGAGTGAGGCAGAGGGAGAGTACAAAGTTGGCATCCACCAGCCTATGGTCCCTGAGACCACCCACATAGCCCCCTATGAGTGCCAAACCTGAATCCTGCACCTCAGGCTGAAGCTGCAGGACAAGCAAATAGGCTTCTTTCTTTTATAGAAAGACTGGGGTTATGTTTCCGTCTACTGTCTGTGCACATTGGCTTTCAAAGCTTGATATTTTGGCGGCTCATGTCTCAGGTGCAGGTCTTAAAAATCTGGTTTCCCAGTGTAGGATTCAAACCCTTCACTCTTCAGGGAGAATTTCGAACTTTTGAGTTCCCCCTCGATTGTGGGTCGCATGGCAAGATTGTGTCTTAGCCCTTCCTGCCTGCTTCAATGTGGGTTATTTTCACAGAGCAAATTGTTCCATATGTGGCTGTAGGTTCAGTGTGTCCATGGGAGGAGGTAAGTTCAGAATCTCCCTATGTCACCATGTTGAACTAGAACCTCTATTTTCATAGTAGTAAACTGTGTGTCCTTTACAAGCCTGGACCAGCTCAGGCTAACTATATCAACAACAAAAACGAGACATGTGGTATTCTTCTTTGCATCCAAACATCTCTGACACTTTCTAGCTCTTTTTGGAACAGTCCTTAACGTATGGTAGTGTTTCATCCTGGTCAGTCTCATATATTCTACGATTACAATTCTCACATCAACAGTATGATGTCTCCCAAGTGCTCAGCACCAGTCCAGATCTGTCTCCATGGCTCCAAGCATATTAGGACTCACACTATGCCCCACTGGCAACTTCAAACATTCTACCTCAATTCAGGTATTATCATCCACTCAAACATTTTTACTTCCCATAATTAAAACTGTGAGAATAACACCTGCATCACAGAGTTGCTCTGAAGATTGATGAGATCTCTAATCTGGTGTCAGATGGTAGGTACCCACTATCTGTTAGCTGCCATTATCAATAATACTAATTATTACTAATTAAACCTCAAACCTCTTTGACCTTTTCCTCTTTCTAATTTTTACATGTCCCAAATGCCTCTTATTTGTCTCTTTTTCTAGACCTTCTGTGCAAACAATTTAGTGAGTCTTTCTTCATCTCTGCCTTGAACTGTTGCAATAACTTCCTGACTTCTCTTTCCTTTGTAGTTCTGTTCCATTGCCACCATAGCTATTTTTCTGAAACACTAATCTGATTATGTAACTGTCCTGCTTAAAAATCTTTATGTCAGGAGGATCAGCTCCAAAGTCCTTAGCTTGATACGTAATACTTTTACAAAACGGACCCAGCCTAGCTTCTTAACCTCATTGACTACATTCTAGAATGTTAAACACTTCTCGGCCTTTCATACCTCATGGCCTTTGAATATACGGCTCCCACTGCTTGAAGTGCTCTCCCCAATTTCTTGGTGTGCTAGTGATTTTCCATTTCCCCTAATCCCACCGAGACCCATTCTCTGTGCCATTGTCCCATTCTCCCTGTTCCAGGAGGCTGACTGCTAAGGACTAAATCACCTGGAGGCCTTTCTTGTCTACTTCTTGTTGAGCTCAGCCAATGGGAGCACCTGCAAGAGATCCAAGGACGGGAAGAGAGCAAGTTCAGGGTATTTACTCCTCCTCCCTCCCTCTTTGCCTTGGCTCTGGGCATGGCGGCATCCCTCAGTAATTACAGCTCCTAGCAGGTGCCGCTCATCTGCAGTTACAGCTCCCAACCAGGACCTAATCACGTCATTCCTGCCCCCTCTCCTTCAGGCCTTGGAGCCCTCCTGCTATTGAGTCCCTTCATTAAAAAGTATCGTCAAAAGTCTTGGTTGACCTGCCAAAATATATAACCTGGACCTAATCATGAGGAAACACAAGAAAAATCCAAGTTGGGGAATATTCTACAAAGTGACTAGCTTGTTTTTTCTAAAAATGTCAAGGCTTTTCACATACACACACACACCGCACCCCTCCAAAGAAAAGTCTTAGGAACTGTTCCAGACTCCAGGAGACCACAGGGATATGACAACTGAATATGATATGATCCTGATTGAATCCTGGACCACGATGGAAAAAAAAAGAAAAAGATATTGTGCAACCGGCAAAATTTGAATATTTTGCACTAGAAAACAGCATTGTTTTAAAGTCTCTGAATTTGATAATTACACTCTATTTATGTAATAAAATGTTCTTGTTCTCAGGAAATACATACATATTTAGGGATAAATGGGCTAGATGTCTACAAATTACTCTCCAATGGTTCAGAGAAAATATATGTAAGTGTGTGTGTATATAAAAATACACAGAGAGAGAGAAAGTCGAGAAGGCAAATGTTCATAATTGGCGGACCCTGACTGTGATACACCTGTAAAACTCCACTCATCAGTAAACACACAAACTTACTATGTTTCAGAAACTTTACATCCAATTATCATTTTATCCTTATAACAATTCCATTAGAAGATTTTGTCATTCGTTACTTTTGAGAGCCCAGTGGGCTGAGTGAGTCCTGGAGCATGGGTCTATTTGTCTCCAGAAGCAGGGTTTTGTTTTTGTTTTTAGGAAGATTAGCCCTGAGCTAACATCTGTGCCATCTTCCTCTATTTTTTGTGTGGGATGCCAACCACAGCATGGCTTGATAAGCAGCGTGTAGGTCCACACCTGGGATCCAAACTGGCAAACCCGGGGCCACCCAAGTGGACTGTGTGAACTTAATGGATACGCCACCAGGCTGGCCCCCAGAAGGCAGGTTTTTGAGCCCAATGCTGTGTGACCCTGTCTTCCTGCCCTGGGCAATGTTCGATGTTTTTTCTTCCATAGTAGTTTTCATGTGATACTGTAATTATTTTTGAAACTATGTGTCTCTTACTCACTTTCACTTCCCTCCAACCTAACACAAAGTCTGACACACAGTAGGCATCTAATGATAAACAACCTTTCACCACCACAGGAAAAGCAATTCAGTGCACCCTGGAGCAGGAAGATAGATCCATCATCATCTACCATTGCTCTGTCAATATGATAGCCACTCACCACATGTGGCTCTTGATCACTTGAAATGTGGCTAGTCCAAACTGAGACACAATGTAAGTATAATATGCACATAAGGACTTATTATTAAAAAAGGGTAGACTATCTCATCACTATTTTTTCCACATTGATTACCTGCTGAAATGATATTTTGGATATATTGGATAAGATAAAATATATTACTGAGATTAATTTTACGTATTTCTTTTTACTTTTTTTATGTGGTGACTATAAATTTAAGACTACACATGTAGCTCACCTTGTATTTCTTGTGGCTCAGGCTGGTCTACAAAGATGAGTAACTTACTAATTAAACTGGTTGGCTGATTCTAATTATTCTTCTTCAACGAGAGCACCATATCTTGCCTTCTTCATCCCTTTTTAAAACTAAAAGTAGAGTCTACTGGGTAGTATTCTTGAACTTTAATGTACAGTCATATGTCACAACAACAGATACATTCTGAGAAGTGTGAAAGGTGTTGTTAGGTGATTTTGTCACTGTGTGAACATCATACAGTGTATTTACACAAACCTAGATAGTATAGTCTGCTACACAACCAGGCTATATGGTACTAATCTTAGGGGGCCACCGTTGTATATGCTGCACATGACTGTTTTTACAAATCACCAGGAGACAACTTGTTAAAATATGGATTCTGGGGGCTGGCCCAGTGGTGCAGCAGTTCAGTTTACACACTCCGCTGGGGTTCACCAGTTCGGATCCCAGGCGCAGACCTATGCATTGTTTGTCAAGCCACACTGTGGCAGGTGTCCCGCGTATAAAGTAGAGGAAGATGGGCACAGATGTTAGTTCAGGGCCAATCTTCCTCAGCAAAAAGAGAAGGATTGGCAGCAGATGTTAGCTCAGGGCCAATCTTCCCCCCCCAAAAAAAAAAAAATGGGATTCTGATCAGTAGGGTCTGAGGCAGGCCTGTGAGTCTGCATTTCTAACAAGTGCCCGGTGGTTCTGCTGCTGGTCCTGGACCACACTGTGAGCGGAGAGGGACGAAGGCACACCAGGCTTTAATTTGATGCAGGTGTGGGCATATAAATACTTCACTAACCTAAGGAAAGTCAGTATTTTAGGAAATCCAATTGCCGCTAACCATCTCTGGTTATATCAGATCATCAGAAGCATGTGATTTCCCCAAACCCACAATATGGGTTACCACACTATTAATAAAATGCTTGCAAAAAAATAAATAAACCTTTCTATTAAGATAATCTAAGAAGATACAGAATTATGCGAATGTTTTTCTAAAAACACACACAGTATTTTAACGACCCCAGTTGTGCCTCAGGGAATGTCATAGGAAGTCAGCTGGACTGAAGATGGCCTCTGGATTCTGGTATTACGGATGCGCTTCAGAAATTATAGGTGGATGAAAAAAAAGACTATCCTCTTCCTATGTGCCTAGAATTTCATCTAAATATTTCAATATCCCAATTTCCTTTTAATGAAAAGAATCTCTCTCCTTCTTGTCCATTTCTGGATAATAACACACACAAGTTAATGTGGGCCAGGAACTATGTCGTAAAACATGACAAGCTGCAACCGCAGCTAGAGAAATAATAAGAAAGTCCTCTAAGCTGTCAAACACCAAACCAGACATGTCAAAATGCTAATAAGGGGGAGCTTGCATACACCCTGAGGAACAAGGAATTCCTCGTAGTGTTGTACTGAAAATACTACCATTTCCAAGAGAAAACTTTAGGCACTATTTTTCTGGACTTATTAATAATAATACTAGCATTACCTTTCATCCCACTTTGTTGGATTGACTTACACTGTGAGGCAAAGGCTATTTCTCTCATTTTGTAGAAGACGAAATGACAGATTAGATGGGAGCCAAGACTTGAATCCAGGACCTGAAACCTTTAAGTCCTGTTCCATTTCCAATGCCACCACAGCATCCTCTGGCAAGAAGCAAAGGAAACAAGTTGGAGTGTGAGGCCAAGTGATTTAAGGTCTAGTGCCAGCTTTAGGCAGAAGTTTGTCTGGCATTCTCTCCTGTCCTAAGATTTACCCAATATCTGTGTACTCCCACGTCCCCCTTTCACCTTTGAAAACGCTCCCCTCAAGGAAATAATTGATAAACACATTTATACTAAAGAAGGAGTGTAATTGCTGAATCTCCTGTAGCAGCTAACAGGATGGGGGCAGGGCAGAGAAACCAGCAGTACAGGGAGGCTGACCATCACCCTGAAATGATGTCCATTAGGCAATGTAAGGCAAGCCCTGCCTAATTCATTCAGACCCCCAAGAAATTTGATGATTTACCAACAGAAAGATAAAACTTTTTTTCATTGGTCATGAAAATCAACTCACAGATGATCTAAAAATTGATTTGAGATGAGCCTACATGGACTATCTTTTTTCTTCTTTTGGCTATTCTTTGTTTGTTTGCAAGAAGTGTTTATTAACAAGCAGAGCTTTGAGGAAACACGTATTTGGTGATGGTTAGTGTCTACTTTCTCCCAGCTTGCGATAGGCAAGATGATACACCGCAGGTGAGGACAGCTGGGAGGCAGAAGAAATAGGGGGAAGTTACCACAGAAAATTAGCAGGTTATGCAGATCTTCATTTAAGTACTAAGTTTTTCAAACAAGTTATAAAGAAATATTAATTCAAATGATGTTTCCTGAGACTATCAAAACAATACGCTAAACCCAGTAAGATATCATCTATAATTGATTAAGATTCCTATCTGCCTAAGAGAACTGCCTTTCTATTTCTAGATTTTGCTGGCCCTTTCAGTATTATCACACTGGCCAAAAGAGGAGATTTGTTTATTATGGAGAACTATCATTTAGCAATAAGATAGTAGCAGATTACCTATCACATAAGTAAATGTGATTTCAAATCATGGCACAGAAATCACCTTATCCAGTGTTAGTGGGACTCTTTGGTTTGCATTTATGGGGAACATGATTTCCTCTCTGCCCTAAAGTGAAGCTCCACTCGCTGGAGACTCTGGAATGCACAGAAGAGAAGGCACAAGTGAAATAGATGTTTGCATCAATTATGAAAAGACAGTTGTAAGTAGTAAGAGATGGAGACAACACTTCCAAGTTAATGAACTTTGTTCCCTAGGTCAAGCAGCTCTTTCTACCTCCAGAAAACAAATTTCTTTCTTTTTTTTCAAGGAAGATTAGCCCTGAGCTAACATCTGCCACCAATCTTCCTCTTTTTGCTGAGGAAGGCTGGCCCTGAGCTAACATCTGTGCCCATCTTCCTCTACTTTATAAGTGGGACGCCTAGCACAGCATGGCTTGTCATGCAGTGCCATGTCCGCACCAGGGATCTGAACCATCGAACCTTGGGTTGCTGAAGAGGAACGTGCGCACTTAACCGCTGCACCACCGGGCCGGCCCCAACAAATTTCATTCTAGCAGTACAATTTCAAACTCAAAGAATTCCTCCATAAAGTCCTGATTATCCCCGGATGGGGTTCTTGCTTTGCAGAATAGTCATAGGTTTCAAAATCGTGCCCACCTACCAACTGACTACTACCTAGCAGAATTTGAAATCCCCTTTCTCTACCCACCCTCAGAGGGGAAAATACAGGCTGAAAGTCAACTGGATAAGCAGTGGTGTAAAAGGCAGATAACACACACAAAAAAAATGCATATTTATTATCCAAATTAAAAGTCCATGGCATGGACAGAAAAACCAGAGTTGACCATAAATGAACAGAAGTGTGCAATTTGGCTGCATCATCAAGTTCTCTGACTTGACATCAAACCTTTTTCTGGGGAACACGTGGGGCATTCTGATCTCAAATGAGGTGGAGAGATGCTAATACAACCGTGAAGCTCCGAATTGTGGTAGTTACCACGCTGATCTTGCGTTTATATCAGAGAGCCTGCCTACCTATAAGACAGGAAGGACCAGGTTCTAGACACATATTTTTCCCCCAATGACGTAGAAATATACTCTTTGAGGAAAATTGTCCCAGAATTGTTTCACCACTAATCTTTGCTTCTTCTTACTCAATAAATTCACTTTTCCGTAAGGAATTAAACTGCAGAGTCTTCCACTGACAAAGCTCAACAGATGCTTAAAAACTGGAGTAAAAACTGAAAAATTAGGGGCCGGCCCTGTGGCCGAGTGGTTAAGTTCACATGCTCCGCTTTGGCAGCCCAAGGTTTCGCCGGTTTGGATCCTCGGTGCAGACATGGCACTGCTTATCAGGTCATGTTGAGATGGCGTCCCACACGGCACAAACAGAGGCACTCACAACTAGAATATACAACTATGTACTGGGGGGTCTTTGGAGAGAAGAAGAAAAGAAAAAAAAAAGATTGGCAACAGCGCAGGTGCCAATCTTTAAGGAAAAAAAATTGAAAAATTAATTAGGGAATTTGTACATATAGCAACAACGATATTCCTTTAAATAGTGTTAGGTAAAATATGAGAAGAAAATGGAGAGAAGAAGAAAATAAGAGAAAAAGGAGGAGAAAGATAGAAGAGAAGAAGAGGAGGAGTAAACAAAGAACTACAAGAAGAAGAAACAGATATTGAGAGCTCAATGCCCTTTTTGTAAATTACACACATGCATATGTATATATCATCATGATCAGCACTTCCTATTTTATGATTGCCAAATTATTTTTTATATACCTGGCACAAAGCAGATAGACATACAAAAAAAAAAGATGAATGAATGACTTTACATTATCCATTGAGAACAAGAACGTGTAAGAACAAAGACATTAGTCTAACCAACAACATGAGGATGGAAAAGAAAAGTGTAACTTTGTAACATCACTTTTTTAATGTCAATAATGATAGTGAAAAGCAATACAGATTAAAATAGAGATACCACTAAATTAAAACAATGAGATACCACTTGAATTCATCAGAATGTCAAAATTTTGAAAAGTAGGTAATATTAAGTATTGGTGAAGATATGGAGAGATGGGAACACATGTAAACTGCTTATAGGTAAACTAGGTCCAGAAGTTCTGGAAAACAATCCAGCAATGTTTGACGAAATAAGTTTGCCTAAGCCCTGTCAGCAATACCTCTCCTGGGGTAATACCTTGGAGAAATTCTCATGAGAGCTGGTAAGGATCACATATGATGTGTTCATTATAGCCATATTTTGTCTGTAATAATAGAGAGTTGGAAGCCACCTAGATGCCCATCATTAGGAATGGATAAGTAAAAGCGGATACACGTGTTTTATGGACACTATAGCAATTAGAAGCAATTAACTCAACCTATATAGCAATATGAATAGATCTTGAAAACAACATTAAGTGAAAAAAAGAAAGAAAATGAGATGTAAATCTCAATTACCTTTGTGTAAATGTTTTAAAATACACGTAATAAACAACACTACATACTTTATAAGAGTGGAAATTTCAGGTCATATGACAAGTACACTGGAGGAGCAGCCTATGAGGGGAATAGCAGTAGCAATTACAAGTGAAAGAAAAGTTTTAAAAATTAATCAATCAAATTACTATCATGTATATAGTTTCCTTTCAAAATGGTGCAGTTTGCAATACTTGTAGTATGTATCAAGTCAATCTTCACGGCCATGAGTGGAACTCTGTCGATCAAACTCATGACTCAATCAGTTGGTTTATCACTCAGTTCAACTCTGCCAGCCACCAAGATGGTTTCACCAGTACTCAGTTTAGAGTTGTTTTTATTCTCAGTCACATAGTGTTTAATTCACATCTGTAATATTAGTTACAGAGAAGATGCATAAAAATTACAAATATTAAAATATAAGTTAATGAAGAGCATTCGTCATAGTCAGACCCATTCCTAACATTTGTGAAGAACTGAGTAAGAGTACAAATGGAGGCCCACACACCAGATGTCTAAATATTTGAAAGTTACAAATCAACCTAACCATCTTAAATAAAACATGTTCTATCCTCTTACCTTTGCAATTATACCTTCTTAATAACCTGGAAGGTAAAGTTTGCATGTAGAATTCTTGTATTTCTCTTTTCTGTCCTCGATTCTATCTTGTATTCACGCCTGTGGACTCCCAGCCAGCACTTGAAAAGTTCTAACCATTCTTCTCCTGAGCCCAAGCAGCCATGCTATGGCCATCTCTTGAGTAGAGGAGTTCCATAGTGGTGGTACAGTTCGTAGTCAGGAGGGGTGACCTGGGGACCTGGCCCTGGAAGTAGGCACAGCCTGTTTAGGCAGGAAATTTGGGGGTCCTAGGCATTCAGTGTCACCTGGAAGAAAGAGTGTGGGCTCTGAGTGTACATGTCCTCTTGGCCCTGCAGATCCCTTACCCTATCAGGAGGAAGGCCAAAGTAGGTCCCAAAGAGTGAGGTAGGGCCCTTCTTGTCTAGGCCAAAGAATTTCTACAAATGTGCTGTTACGGACTGAGGGTTTGTATCCCCCCAAATTCATATGTCAAATCCCTAACCCCACAGTGTGATATTTGGAGATGGGGTCTTTGGGCAGTGTTCAGGTTTAGAGGAGGTCATGAGAGTGGGGCTCCAGGATAGGATTAATGTCCTTATAAGAAAAGAAGAGAGACCAGTGCTCTTTCTCTCAACCATGTGAGGACACAACAAGAAGGCAGCCATCTGGAAGCCAAAAAGTGGGCCCTTACTTGGGAACCTAATCTGCTAGCACCTTGATCTTGCACTTCCAGCCTCCAGAACTGTGGGAAATAAATCTCTGTGTTTAAGCCACCCAGTCTGTGGCGTTTTGTCATGGCAGCCTGATCTA
Organism: Equus caballus; assembly: GCF_041296265.1. NCBI lineage: Eukaryota > Metazoa > Chordata > Mammalia > Perissodactyla > Equidae > Equus > Equus caballus. The sequence continues at coordinate 65,747,092 of NC_091697.1, forward strand.
ACTAAGACTTGTGCCTTAAGATGCTCCCCATCAGATCTATAGGTCAGATGCATATGCTCAGGATATTGGCCAGTATGAAGTCTCTGTTAATAAGGAGAACACTAAAAAGAGAAAGCATGGTAACAATTATAACGGATTTAGCTTTTTATTTATTGGTAATTAAAGCTACCAACATCTGGAATGTCTTACTGATGGGTAAATTATTGCAAATAACAGCCCAATACCTTCCAGCCTATCCTGTACTCTATAAATAAAATATGAAAGCTATCAAAATTAACTGATTGATTTTTAAATGGGAAATTCAAAACTTCCAAACACTAAACGACGGCAATTTTTGTCCATTGTTTATGTCATAATTCATAGTTAAACTAAATCTATATTTTATTATGGTTTCAAACTCTAAATCAAAGATGACCACATACTTATAAATTTATTTATGGCAAAATCATTATTTTTTCTACTATTTTTGTTAGTAAATTAAACAGTGTACAATATTTATTAAAAGGACAAAAGTTAACCATTGTCCAAAGATTATAAAAATTACATTTAAGGTAAACACTATTATATGGCCATTAATAATACACTAACCTAACAACATATCTTAGAATTTTAAAAAACTTATTATGCAAAAGAAATGAAAGAATGATTAAAATAATCATTGATAGGTTCACAAGTATTTAATCTGGCAAAAGGGGATCGTCAAACCCCACAAAAATGTAAAATGCTGGTATAGTAGGAGTATGAATTTTAGAGGGTGACTTACTCTCGCAAAGCTGAAGTGCTATATCACCTATGAAATAAGGACAATAGTTTCATTATTGGACTTTTGAGAGAATGAAATGAATTGGTTAACTCACCTACCCTCAGGATTGTACTTGGACATCACTAGTTCCCTGACATCCCCCTCCCCCACCACCCAGCTCTCAAATGCGCTACCACAGCCCTCAGTAAACCTTATCTCTTCTTATCTACTAACGCCAATAGTATCTCTTCTTTGTACTTCTCTAATATATTTATATATCACTCATGCCAAAGAATTCTTTTTGGAAAAGGTATCTCTAAGCTGGAACTAGAACGGCAGTTAGCAAAATTGCAATGGTTTTAAGCAGAGGCTAGCAAATTTCGCTCTCTGTCATTTTCTTCTGGGGACAGATGCGACAAAGAATGATGCTCAAAGGATGTGGTCTCTAGATAGAGTATGTTAATTAGAGAGGACCATCCTTTGTGGGAGGAAGTTCTCTGCCCACTCTCTCCCCACTCCCCCACATTCTCTCATTAAATGCATTTGGCCATTTTAACTCATCAACTTAGGGGAAAATTTAGTATTCTTGGAAAACCATTTGCTTGACACAAATTGCTTTAGAATAAACATAATAGAGAGAGAATTGGTTTTGCATCTTCCTAAATACACAACCAACAGGCATCAATTCAATTGACACATATTTGTTCAGCACAGACTGCACCAGGCTCTGGGGGCTCAGCAGTGAACAAGAGAGACATGGTCTCTGACCTCATGGGGCTCTCCGACCAGTGGGAAAGTGCATGATGAATGAGATGGAATGGCAGAGACTTTACTTGTGGTATCCATTGAATCCTGCAAATGATCAAGTGAGAAAAGTGTTTTCATGACCTGTTCTTAGATGTCAAAACTGAGGAGCCAAAATGCAAAAGTCACAAAAGTTCATCTTCTCTGTTCCCTACCTCCCCCAGTTCAGGGTGCACTGATGTGCCTCACATCTCCCCCTTAGGTCACCAACTCCCACTCTGGCCACAGGACTGACTGGGAAAGGGACCATGACTCAGGGGAGCAGTTCTCCTAAGGGGTTCTGCCTAGCACCCACCAGGAAATTAAGATGAAAGAATCTGCCTTTTTCACGATTTTTTTTTAAGATTGGCCCTGAGCTAACATCTGTTGCCAATTTCATTTTTTCTTCTTCTCCCCAAAGCCCCCCAGTACATAGTTGTATATTCTAGTTGTAGTTCCTTCTAGTTCTCCTACATGGGACAACCCCTCAGCATGGCTTGATGAGCGGTGCTTAGTCCGCGCCCAGGATCCAAACCAGCGAAACCCTGGGCTGCTGAAGTGGAGTGCACAAACTTCACCCCTCAGCCACGGGCTGGCCCCAGTATTTCTTAATCTATAATAAATATTTAATTTTTCATTCCACTATAAGGAAAAACCCAAATTCTACAATCACCCCTTTCAATTTGCCTACAAATGCATTTCCTTCTCCCGAGGAAGCACCAGAATTTTCATAGTGAGTCTGTTCTATTCCTTGAGGGGGTCAGGCGGGAAACTTACCTGGCAGCTCTACAAATAGCATATTTCCCTGTGCCTCATTTGAACTCTGTACAGGTCTTCCTGAAACCTTCAAGGACCTTTTATCTCCATTTACCCTTGGTTAGATTTTTATATTTTGCTTCCTCATAAGCTCTTCATTTCCAACCCTGTCATCTTTCCCTGCAGCCTGAGATTCTTTGTTCTGTTATGCACTGTGACAACCAGGGACGCTGCATTTTCCTGGCTGGCAGCCATTGAATTTGCAACACTTTTTAGAAAAGGCTCTTGCAATTTTTACTCTTGTCATTTTCTTCACATCTGTGGCTGATGGGGGAAGAACACAGCTCAGGCAATTTGCTCCTGCTCTCTGGCTTATGGCATGCCTTCCAAATTTCCGCTTACCCTAGCCACCTCCCCAAATGTTGCTAAGTTGCTTCAATAGCCTGGGAAGCACCGCTGCACTAATATGAGGGCAATTTCTCATGCTTTCAAGGCTTTTCAACCCAGTCAATTTACCTTCATTTAGAACAGGTATTTAGAACGTTTTTATGCAGGAAATCCCATGCATTTTAACAGTGTGGTGGTTAATCCCATGCATTTTAACAGTGTGGTGGTTAATCCCATGCATTTCATACAGTGTGGTGGTTAATCCCATGCATTTCATACAGTGTGGTGGTTAATCCATGTGTTTTATACAGTGTGGTGGCTATGAGCTGATGAGTTAGAGTCCTCACTCTGCCACTAACTAGCTGTGAGGCTACGGACATGATTTTTAACTCTCTAAGCTTTAATTTGTTGGTTTTTTCCCCACGTATGCAAAAGGAAGAATAGTGCATATCTCTTCATGTTATTGTGAGAATTAATTGAGATGGTACTTATGCCTGGCATATAATAATTGTTCCATAAATGTTATCTAGTAATACTTAGAGACACTGGTTAATATGCATATCATTCAACAGCTGGGAACAAGACCCATGCTAGGTGCAATGTGAAAGAAAGAGGAAATAATATCTCCTGAGTACATATTAAATGCCTGCACTTTCACATATGAATTCTTATTTAATCAGATAAAGCGAATGGTTCCTGTCTTCACAAAGCTTATAATGACAGGCATACTGCTAATTATACTGCAAAAGGGCTGTGGGAAGTGCTGTGACCAAATGGCATCATGTGGAACTCTTCTGAAGGGATGGAAGGAATAGTGGATAAGATTAAGCCTCCTGGACCCTGTCTGACAAAATTTTCGTGCCTCAACTCCAAATACAGAATCACATTTGAAACAGGCACTCAGGAATTGCCATATTGATTAGGAAGATGTGTCTGTACTATCTAGGATTCCATGGTTACCAAGCGATAGAAATCTAACTCAAACTGGCATTCAGCCAAAGAGGGAATTGCTTGGCTCACAAAATTAAGAAATTATGGGTGGAGGGAGGATGGATCTTCAGGCATGGCTGAATCCAGATGCTCCAATCACGCTGTGAGAAATCTGACTCTTGGCTCTGGTTTCTTCTGGGTTGGCTTCATTCTCAAATAGGCTTTCACTCTGTGTTGGCCACTGGCAGCCCTGGGCTGACAGCCTCATCATTCGGCAAGCACTACAGAAAGGTTGTTCTGGGAAAAGTCTAGGATTCAGTTTCATTGGACCAACTCAGGGCATATGCTCACTCTTGAGCCCATCACGCTGGATATGAAGATGGAATATGCCAACTGGCTAAGTCTGGCCCCCTTGCCCACCTTAGACTAGAAGTTAAAGTCCACCCTTCTTAAAGCCTCTGGATAGGATGTTAAAAATAGATGGTTTCCCCAGAGGAAAAGAGGCTTCTGGTACCACACTAGTGGACTTAGATATGGCAAAAACAAGACAACAAATGTGCACGGCATGAACTAAATTATAGACCTTGAAGAATGGTCATGATTTAGATGAGCATAGACGGAACAAAATGTTATGAGGCACCATATCTAGAGGGGTGTAAAGAACAATTGCTCAAACTGGGTGTCACAGTGTATGAGAGATGGGGCATCATAGATCAGACTAGGAAGGTGGGTTAAAGCCAGCTGTCAGTGAGTACTGAGGGATAAAGGAATGTGTATTTAGTTTGATAAAAATGTCGATGTTATCGCAGTTTTCTATTGCTATGGTGGTGTGTGTGACAAACCACACCAAAACATAATGAGTTGCTTAAAGCAATGACATTTGTTTTGCTCACCAATCTGCAATTTGGTCAGGATTTTTTGGACAGGTCATTTCGGCTTCAATTGGTGTCAGTAGGAACACATCAAAGTCTGAGAACTGGAAGCATTTGAGGCTCACTTAGTCACGTATCTGGTAACTGATGCTAGGTCCATTAGCTGGAACTTAGCTGGGACTGGGCTGGAACAGGTGGCCTTTCTCTGTGGTTGCTTGGCTTCCTGATGTCAGGATCTCTGGGTTCCAAGAGTGAGTGTCTCAAGGTACCAGGTGGAGCCTATGTCACCTTTTATGACTTAGCCTCTGGGTACTTGTTCTTGCTCCTGTACTACAGTGCTGACTTGTACTGACTACTGTGATCCCTGTAACTTCGTAGTTGGCCTAAACTCTCTGCAGGTCCAAGGACAAGATATAGTTCTACCTAAGAATCAGAACAAGTACTGAACTCAAAAATCAGTGAAGGGACGATTTACAATGCATTAGGAAAGAATAGAAAAGGATATTTCTGAGTAAGATGTTACGATTAGATAATAGTGGAAAAATATAAGAAAATGTTAAATAACAACTGATCTCTGATTTTAAATGCAATATATAGGAAGTTAAAATATGATTTTAAATGTTGAGGTCATCACTATTTATGTGCACTAATGACTGATTCTCTTTTCTGCCTCCCTCTCCCATTCTTAAGGACCCTTATGTTTACATTGGGACTACCCAGATAAATCCCCACATATCAAGATCCATAACCCAATCATATCTGCAAAGTCCCTTTTGCCATGAAAGGTAACATATGCACAGTATCTGGGGATTAGAATGTTTATCTTTGGGGGGAACATTATTCTGCCTACCACGCTTGATTCTATGCTTATAGAGAAATGCAAAATTCTCAGTAATTGCTATGAACTGAATTGTGCCCTCTCCCAAATTCACATGTTCAAGCCCTAACTCTCAGTGTGGTGATATTTGGAGATGGGACTTTTGGGAGATAATTAGGTTCAGATGAGGTCATGAGTGTGGGGCCCTCATGATGGGATTAATTCCCTTATAAGAAGGGGCACCAGAGTGCTCTTGCTTACGAGTGCCCTCTGTCTCAGCGCCTGCCAGGCAAGGACACAGCAGGAAGGTGGCCACCTACAAGACAGGAAGAAATGTCACCAGAAACCAACCATGCTGGCACCTTGATCTTGGTCTCTGGCCTTCAGAACTATAAGAAAATAAATTTCTACTGTTTAAGCCACGTAGTATGATATTTTGTTATGGCAGCCAGAGCTGACTAAGACAGTAATTAAAACTAACCCTAAATAAAGAATGATTGCCACATATTTAACCATCTCTGTCCTTGTCATTTTTTAATTCCTAAACTTTTCTTAAAAATTTTCTATCCAAATGGGAGAAGCCATGATAATAATCCTATGCCACTATTATCTTCAACAACTTTTATTAAATTCTACGAACGTCATTCATTTCTTAAAGAATTGTAACTAATTCTGAATTTCAGAGAAGTCAGTCACCAAGTTAATTAAAATACAGATTCCGCAAAAATATGGAAATGCAAATCAAAGCTACAATGAGATATCACTTCACACCTGTTAGAATTAGAATGGCCATTACCAAAAAGGCAAGAGATAACAAGTGTTGGCGAGGATGTGGAGAAAAGAGAACCCTTGTGCACTGTTGGTGGGAATGTAAATGATAAAGTCACTATGGAAAACAGTACGGTGGTTCTTCAAAAAGTTAAAAGTAAAACTACCATATCATCAAGCAATTCCACATCTGGGTATTTATCTGAAGGAAATGAAAACACTAATCCAAAAAAATATCTGCTCCCCCATGTTCATTGCAGCATTATTTACAACAGCCAAGATATGGAAACAACCTAATGTCCATCGATGGGTGAATGGATAAAGAAAATGTAGCATATATTTACAACAGAATACTATTCAACCATAAAAAAAAAGGAAATCTTGCCATTTGCAACAACATGGATGGACATTGAGGCCATTATGTTAAGCGAATTAAGTGAGACAAAGAAAGATAAATAACATATGAGATAACTTACATGTGGAATCTAAAAAGAAAAAAAAAACAAACTCATAGATACAGAGAACAGATTGGTGATTGCCAGAGGTGGAGAGTGTGGGGTGGGTGAAATCAATGAAGGTGGTCAAAACGTACAAACTTACAGTTATAAAAAAAATTAGTCCTGGTGACTATAGATAAGAATACTGTACTACATATTTGAAAATTGCTAAGAGAGTAAATCCTAAAAGTTATCACAAGAAAAAATCTGACTTTGTCTAGTAATGAACATTAGCTAGACTTACTATAGTGATCATTTTGCAATATATGTATTTCAAATTACTATGTTGTACACCTGAAACCAATATATGTTAATTATATCTCAATAAATGTAATGAAATAAAATATAGATTCCCAGGCCAATTGCTCTAAATTTGATTCCAGATTTAATTCTGATTGCATGTTGAAGTCATCTAGGGAGTTTCAAAAAATACCAATGCCTGTGTCCTACCCCAAAGCATTGAAATCACAACTCTCTCCTAACTAGAGGTAATTTTGTCCTCCAAGAGAAACGTTTGGCAATATCTGAAAATATTTTTGATTGTCACAATTGAGGTGGAGGGATATGCTACTGTCATCTAGTAGGTGGAGGGCAGGGATGCTGCTAAACATCTTACAACCCATGCAACCACCACCAATAACAAAGATTATCTAACCCAAAATCTCAGTGGCCCCAAGTTAAGAGATTCTGCCTTTGGTGATTCAAATGTGCAATCAGAATTGAGAACCTCCACTCTGGCTTTCCTTCCTTCAATATTTCTTCCTTGCTTTAAGGAAATACAATTTTAAAAAAGCTCTGTAACCAAAACCAAGACCAAAGACCAAGAAAAGAAAAGTGGAATGACTTGATAGCGGATGCTAACATTTAGAATTTTCACTCCTTTGAAGTTTTATAATTGGGCTTAATCAACCTCTTAACATTGGGCCTAAAAGATTAACAATAATAACAATCATTTGTAGATCAATATACCAAGTGATTTATATACACAATCTCACTTAATCCTTACAACAATCTGGTAAAATATCTATTATTACCCCCATTTCGTAGCTGGGGGTAATAGAGGATAATTAACTTCTCAAGGTCATGCTGCTGGTAAGTGGGAAAGCTGAGCCTAAAACCTACTTCGGTCTGAAAGATTAATGCACTGAAACACATCCTTTCTGTCTTTGTGTGGTTTGTAGGGTTCAATAGACCTATTTCCTCAACATAAGGAGAGTTGGCACACCATGTGGCTACCGAATGGGAGGTGGAACAGAAATTAGCTGGCAGGAAGAGAGAAGTTGTGACTCTTCCCCCACTGGGCCTCCTAATGATTCACAAGCAATCAGGAAGTCTTTAATCTCATCTCTTTAACCTACCCCAGCAGAAACAAAGTCACACTTGCTTGAGGCTTTGCCTTGTCTGCGGGTATTTAAAAACTGCTATTGAAGTTTATGCTGGAAATGTATATTTTCTTGATAATCTCTTCAAATTCAGGGAAAATACGTGTGCTAGGAATAACACGACTGACAACTGTGTTAAAATTGAATATTAAGCTTGGTTTATGCTACATAGTCTTTTTCTCTTGTTTAATTTCAATGGGCCTTTATTCTTACTTCTTAAATCTTCAACCGATTGACTGATTTTTCCACCTGTGGGGAAAGAGTTCCACTTAATCTTTTTTTTCTCTTTTATCCTAATCTTCAATACGTGTAACATTCCAATCTATCGAGACTCCTAAACCAGACTTGCATATTTCATACTAGAGTTAATCGTCCAATCACCCATTTCTTTGCTTCTTATCTTTTGCAGTTAATCTTAAATTTTTGCAGCCACGCTGAAGTGTGGCATTGTATCATTTACCCTAAGAAATAACATATTCTGACTTTATTTTGTGATCATTTAGTACTTCTTTACACGATTTCTCTGGCATCTTAGCATAGATGCCACTAAGGTATCCATGAAATGATAGTGAAAAAGCATAATTTATAAGCAGAGATTTAATTCCACAAGGAAATCCCAAGATTCTCTCCAGAATAGCAAGAAGTATGAAATTCTAGCAATTAGCCAGATTCTCTAACAGAGGGTAACAGAGCTTCCCTGACTCTAAGCAAACTCCATGACTCAGTTTTATCATACGTGGAAAGTGGAGGAAATGAGGGGAGAGAACCATCTGAAGGGGTCACACTCCAAAGCATATCAAATTTGCAGAACATGGCCTGAGTGGGGAGGGCATCTGAGTCACTCCCCTCTCAATCCAGTCCATATCATCACCTATCTTGGTTTTGGTGTGTAATTGTTAAACCTCCTTATCATATTCTGTGACTTTCATTTAAGTAAATAAATAATAATAAGATAAGACAAGATACGTCAGAAACTCCAAAAATCCATCCACAGGGTTTCAGCTCCCACATCTCCTGACAAGAGTTCTTACTGTCCGGGCTCATTTGATATCTCTGAGAGAGTGCAGAGCACAGTGGGGTTGTCTTCCCCCCAATTCCACCCTTTGCTTCCAGTGCCAGGCTTCGCTACAGAAGAGCCTTTCACACACTAGGTGACTGATGCCCATCAAACACAGCCTTTTCAATCTTTGCCCCAAACTAGCATCCTGTTAATCAGTCATGTTCTCTCCACGCTGCCCACAAGCCCCCTGACCAACGTGCCTCTGCTCCAGAATGCTTCTCTCTTCTGGACCCTCTCAGAGAGGTAGAAAAGCCAAAATGAGGCTCAAGGAGTAGACCCCATCGAGCCTGTACTCATTTCCTAGGTCTGCCAGAACAAATACCTCACTCTGAATCACTAAAACAACAGAAATTTATTCTCATTGTCCTGGAGGCCGGAAGTCCAAGAGCAAGATACCAGCAGGGCTATGCTCCCTCTGCAGGCTTTAGGGAAATGTCTGTTCCAGGCCTCTCTCCCAGCTTCTGGTAGTTCCTCAGCTTGTGGCAGCACAACTCTAACCTTCACATGACAGTCTCCTTGTGCACATGTCTCTGTGTCCAAATTTTCCCTTTTTAAAGGACACAAGTCATATAGGATTGGGATCTGCCCTACTCCAGTATGACCTCATCTTAACTAATTACACCTTCAACAACTCTATTTCCAAATAAGGTAACATTCTGAGGCACTGGAGGTTAGGACTTCAACATAAGAATTTTGGAGGACAGAATTCACCTAACAGCAGAACCCCAGAACAGAAAACCCTCATTGCTATTCAACTCATTCGATGTAGAGGGGAAGACCAGTCCCTCCACTTGCACACGTAACATACTAGAAAGTCCCCAACAGTCCTCTGCCTGATTCCCACACTGTCCATGCCCCACACCACTTCCCACTGCCCGCACTCATCTCCCTATTTACCAGCCAACTGGAGTGGCCAGGAGAAAACGTTCGGTGTCACTTCGACTTAATACAGTCCATTTCTCCATGGGAGCCTGTTGACTGATTCTTTTCAAGAATAACTTTGTGAAATTTAGCCTTATTTCAGTTAAGTCCAATTTGCTTTCAACTGACTTTTCAATAACACGCCATCTCTTAATTGACCTTTACAGTTTAAGTTCCTTTTCAAAGTTTGTGATGGTAAAAGGTTTCTCAGCCAGATCACGATGCACATTTACTCTTCACAGTTCCTTCACATGGGGTTTCTGTTCTCCGCATGGGTTACTCATTGCCCCTTTCCTGTCATGTTCCTTCTGCTTTCTTGTGTTTTCTCTCCATTGTTCTGACACTAGGGTTCTTTCAGATGCTATAAGCCAAAATCACACCAACCTCTATGGTTGACATGATTACAGACCCCAGGAACTCAATTTATTTCTTCCAAGGCTCTTGTAACAAACTAAATCTAACACACACTAGGATTCACTCTGTTCTCCCTCTCTTCGGTCACACAGTTAGGGAAGTCTCTGCTTTTGTCTGCCTGTATTTTTGGATTCACGTGTGAAGTCAAAGATCTCACTCGGTGTGCTTGATGATTTTTCCCTGTTCAATTCTCTATTAGCCCCAAGTACTCCCCAAATGCAGTTCACAGGCATTTTTGTTTTGTGGGTGGTATCCTGACCCAGGGCTGGTTTCAGAAGCTACTGTTATAGTGAAGGCCACAGAGCCTGAAACTCAGAAAGTACATCACAGTCTGGGGAGAAGAGATTCAGGGATGTCTTCATAACCTTTTTTTTCTTCAATAGTGTTCAGATTCACATTAGATCCTGAGTTGAATTTGTTCTTCTAAACCAATCTGCGTGCTCCTAGCACAGCTTAGTGTATTAAAAATTCATGTTTACCATTGTGTCCTGCCTTTATGCTCCAGACTTTGATTAAAGATACCCATTAGTAGCATTTGAAAACAAAATTTCTCCTAAGAATATACTTTATTGTTCAATCAACTTTGTTGCGGTCTTGATGAAAAGCAACGGCTCAGAAGTAGGTAAGCTTGCGGTAGAAAAAGGAGCTGTCAAACATATTTAATCAGAAGTAAAATAGTAGAACCTGAAGCGGTGATAGATATATATGATGTGCATCTGCAAATATCTAAAAAACTTCACAAAATTTTATTACATTAATCTCCAAATCAGTGGCAAGAGACCAAGAAAGTTATAAGGAAGGGAGAAATTGATGTATACAATACCAATGAAAGTTAAAATGGCCCAGTATAAATCTCAGGCTTATAAGATCCCAGAGTTATAACTATTTCGGCTTGCCCTGGACAAGGTGGTTATTAGGTGCTAACCTAATTAAGAGTGAGTTTAGGAAAGTAATGGACAAAAGCCAGAGTTCTCGGGGCCAGCCCAGTGGTATAATGCTTAAGTTTGGGCACTCTGCTTCAGCGGCCTGGGGTTCACAGGTGTGGATCTGGGTGCAGACACTGCTCATCAAGCCATGCTGTGGTGGTGTCCCACATACAAAATAGAGGAAAATTGGCACAGATGTTAGCTCAGTGACAATCTTCCTCAAGCAAAAAGGGGAAGATGGCAACAGAAATTAGCTCAGTGTCAATCTTCCTCACCAAAAAAAACAAAAAAATCCAGAGTTCTCTTGACCTAGTTGTGAATGGGAGCTGTACACAACAGGCTGTATAGACTAACCTTTGGAGTCTTGGGCTCAAATGGAAAGCAAGAGGCAGTGATAGCTAAAAAAAAACAAAGTTTAGTAGGGTTTGAGAGGATTATGTTGATGAAGACACTGACATCAGCTTTCTACCTGGTCACTCTAATTAGAGAGGCAAAAATTCTTTAAGAAACAGGATTAAATAGGTTTCCAAATTACTGAAGACCTAGCCCCCTAGACTGTTTGTTCTCAGTCTTGGCTGTGCATTAGAATCGCTTGCAGTTTCTAAAAAATACCAAGGCTCTTCTTGCCGCCAAGTTTATAACTTAATTGATCTGGTTTGGGGCTCAGGAACCAGTTGGTTTAAAGGCTCCAAGGGTGGCTCCGAATGAGAATCACTCTTATAGGGTAGGGTGACATTTCCCAAAGGAACCTTGCACACTACTGGTCCTGTAGGATCCTCTGCAAAGAAAGGTCTTGTGTCCAACCATTTAGGAAGACCCTCACCATGTATGTGTCATGGCATCTCACAAAGCACATTAGCCTTCTAAATGCTCTGAGAAGTCCTGCAGAAAAGAAATCACCTTTCCTTTGCTGGTCTGTGATGATCATACCTAATAACATCACTTTAAGAAAAGCTGCCTTGAGTCAAGGTTTTCCAACCATTATCTTTTACTTACCTACCAATTTCCCCTACCCTCTATGTTCCCCATAGGTCATCCTGAGCAAGTTCTAAGATATTCAGTTTTCATAAACCTGAATATATGGTCTTATAATAATGGTTATCCAACAGAAATGTATAAGGCATTCTGTATCTCTGGGGAAGTCGGAAAGCCTAGACATTGCCAGATGTGCTCTGTAGAGGCAGAGTGGGTCCAGACTGAGACTGGAGAAGACAAGAATGAGCAGGCTTTCATGGCCCCGCCCATGCTACTTGTGGGGTTATTTCCCTCAATCATCAAATACTTTGGAAGCAGGAGCAGAAGGTTCATATGTCAAGAAGTGGACATTGGAGTAAAAAGACCTAAACTCAATGTCATTTGCTCTTGTGGGCAGCTATGTGACCTTGAGCAAATTATCAAACTTATTTGCATCTCAGTTTACTCTTCTATAAGATGGGGATAATAAAATACAACTCCAAAGCCATTAGTAAGATAAAATTAAATACAGTACAGCATTTAAAATCTCTATAATCCAGATAACTGTCAGGGAGGCTAATGTTGAATTTACTCTCTCATTATATTTATCAAAATTTCATTCAAGAAATGTATTATTTATGGAGAATCGTCTAAAGGATATTCAGTCTACCCATTCTGTCTGTCCATTCTGCTAAAAAAATCTCTCTAAAATTTGCTTCCGTGTTAAGCTAGATTCTTTGTCAGAAAGCTCTGTGCCCGCTGGCATCATAGTGGCCTTGCCCATGTATTTTTGTTTCCTGAATTACATTTTGGTGCAATGCCATCAGCTCACATCCAGAAGCATTTTAAGTGAGAACCTTACAAAAACCTCACAGCAACTTTACTCTAAGGATGCTGTTGAAGATTCTGCTTAGTGTTATACAAAGTGTCCTCTTTAAGCGGACCCAGAGGAGAAATCCTTCTCAGCGGCAGGAAGAGCTTTGCTTTTTCTGAGCAGTTGGTTTGTTTCACTTTTATGGGCATTCTCAGACATGGAGCCAATCATGTTTTGCCTTTACTGCCACTTACTGGAGAGCCTAGAGTTAAGATGTGCTCCCCCTCTGGTGAACGTGCCGAATGTGTAAATGAACTATGGCTTACTCATATTCCTTACCCTATTGCCTCATTTAATCTTTCCTATTTTAAACGTATCATATCTTATATATTTTTTAACTTCTTTGAAATATTTTTTACAGTAAGGTGATGAAGATAAATGACTGGATGTATAAGTACATGCAGGTACTTAAAACATAGTGCTTAGCCCCATATTCTTCTATCACACATTCCCTCACTCCCTTCTGAGTTTGGAAGAATTGCATATGGCTTAATGGCAGGCAGGAATAATGACAGTTGCCAACTTTGACACCATCCCCTCACCAACACTGGAGACTGGTTGGAGTAAGAAATCTCAGAGAAGCTTGATTACTCCCAGGCCACTCCAAGGACACATATGATGGTGAAATCAAGGACAAAAGTAAGTACTCCCATTCCCAAACCTCCAGGAGCCTCCAATAACAATTATTATGTGTTCCAGTGATTAAGTTTAAGAGCAAATTACATCAGATTACTCCTTAACAATTCACTATCAAATTATCTGGGCTCCATAAGTAAACCAGCTACCTTTTTGTTTTGTCTTCCAAAATATGACATCTACTTCACAAGCTTCCACTCAGCTAGATGCTGCCACATATCACAGGCTAATTGCCTTCTGCAAGTGTCAATTTAGATACAAGTATTTTTCAAAAACTGATTTCACCTCTCATAAACAGAAGATGCTATTTTCTTCTTTATATCAAACATATGGTTTCCCATTGTGTGAAAATACTACAGTTATTTTGGGTCCTACAGACATTCTCTAAGAAAGTTAAACACTTCTTTTATTGTCCATATGAGTGTTTCATTTACAAGAAGAAATGATTTTTTCAACATTTAAATGACAGTTTAGAAGCATGGTTAACAGCTTGGTGCAGAATCAGTACATACTACTTGGGTTTGAGGTCCTGGAAAAATCTGATCAGCATCAAATTGCATTTTGTCTTACTTATACAGAATCTTTAGGGTTTTGAGTTTCTTCAAATACTTTGAAAATTCAGAAGTAATACCCTGAGAGACTGGTATAAGGCTGACTATCAACCACAGACTTCATGGTATGCAATGAAATTCAGGAAGGGCAACAATATTGTTTTCCTCCAACCTTCTCACCCTCAGATACAGAATCTGGCAGTTCAGAAGCAGTTCAAAATGCCCAGGGCACTAAGTTCCTGACAGGGTTATTCTGGAGTTTGAGCACATCCCCAGGGCAGAAATGCCTGATTCAGACTGAGAATCAAATACTGGTCCATGGTAGTCTAATGAGACAGACCTCCTTCACTCTCTCTGGAGTAAGGTCATAGCAGCCTCCCTGTCAACAAAGCAAGGTGACAGATGTGTTAGAGCTCACTATAAAACAAGACGCAACTCAACATGTGAATTTCTGACTTCTATTACCAATGAGTCTAGGACCCAATGGTGTGCTGGTAAATACTTAACATCCAGTCCTCTGGAAGAATTTTTAAAAAGCAAGCTCTGATTTACATCATCTGCCTATTTCTGTGGCATAAATACTAAATAATTCTACAAGGACTGATTTCAAGCCACCTATCTGATATCAAAGAACGGAGCGGGAAGAGACATGCACAATTAGCTCTCACCAACCGAAGCGAGCTGCAGCCACCATGGCTGGGATCACCCCAACTCAGCAAACAGGGTTAAAACATGGGAGAACATAGAACTTTACTCACCCATTCTGCTTAGCAAAACACCTCTTTTTAGCTTTCCTCATTTCCAGACTATATGCTATCTATCTCTACCTGCTTCTTCTTGCCTCAGATAACCAATCAAATTCTTACCCTCTATAAGGCTACTTCTGCTCATCCATGTGAAATTCTGAGATCATTACCAGCATGGGAAGATTCTCTCCTACTTTTGTGATGCTGTTAGGTACTTCTTTGTCCTGGACACATTTCCTGGAGCCCATAGGCACTAATCCTGTGGGTTCTGGAGAAGGGTTTTGGGGGAGGATGCTCCTGATCACTCTGAGTGGTGGGTCGAGGCACATCAGTCCCATGAGAAGTTGGAAAGCCATTGAGTCCCATTCCCCATGTATTGTCAGCCCTTCCCTTCTCTCAGTCATTATCCCCTCCTTGTCCCCTCCTTCATGGGTGGGAGTTCAGGGAAGAGCAAGGATCCTGTCTTCCCTGAGCTATTACCATTTTTTTATTCTGCAAGTTTCTCAATATAGCTCTGTTTCTTAACCTGGATCAATAATAAATTCTTATTTTTTGTCGCCCTAATAGCCACTCAGTGCTGTCTTGTTGCATGTGGCATCTATTAATTTAGATAAAGAGATTTCAGAGGAGGTTTTATCAAATACGTTTAAGAGGACACTCCATCAATATACATACAATATACATACATTTGTATATTATATGTATACTACATATATTTGTGTATTGGTATTTTTGTATTTTGTGTGTATTTGTATATATTGGATGCATTTGTATTTTGTAAAGTATGTATACTATATTTATTTGTATATTGTATGCATACTATATGTATATCGTGTACATATTACATGTATATAATATACATTCTCCTAAAACCACACCAGCACTAAAGATTCAAGTTTGAAAATGAGGTACGTTGTCCCACTCTCAGAATTTGACTTAATTAACAAAGGCCACAGATTTCTTTCTCTAAAATTTCTGGGATCCTCCTGCCTTCTAAGTTGATATTTGTGAGTGTAGTTTGAGGGGCTTGCCAGAGGCCATGAAAGACAGTAGAGACATATTGACTAATTGGTCCACCCATATCAGTAATTCTTGCTCATGGTTTCCCCTTTCATTTCTTATCAAACAGATTTTTAGCTTGAAGACGAGACACTTCCTTCCAGTGGCTAGGGCTCCTCCTGGCTATCTTCCTCCAGATTCAGCTCTCCACAATATGACTGAATCTCTCAGATTTGGAAACATTCCATGATGTACATGTCCCTAATTGAGTCTACAGGTCAATTTTTTCTTTGCCTAGAAACATCTCTATACACCCCTGAAATAATCCTGCAGTTCATTACCTGGAAGTTTATAATACAACATGGCCCCATTGCTTCCTCCAAGCTACTACCTCAAGGACCCGATGAGAGCAAGAAGATGGTTTAGTTCCTCCCTATGAATCTTCCATATGGAGTTTCCCACTTCAGAAGCTATCCAGTTTTCCAGTGTTCCCTGGGTTATAAATAAGTAACCAAATAACATCAACCAAATTGAGACACTGTTAAAAATGAAATAAGGCACTGAAAATAAATAAATAATTGACCTACAACAGGTATAAATTGGGACTGTCCTAGGAGACGTATGGTCTCCTTAATTATAATTTTCTTGCAATGGGCTGCCTTTACATGTGATCTCATGCAGAAAATTCCTGCTGGTATCAGCTTGACAGATTCACACAGTAAAGCAGAATCTTGGCTCTCTGGTTGAAACTTCTATTGTTGAAGTTTATGCTCCCTCAGCGACGCTAGTATCATAATCTTCCTGTCTCCATATAGTTCCTCTTTTGTTGATTATTTATGCCATGGTAAAATAGTCTTAGAGTCCAGACATGCCACCTGCCTCTGCCTTTTCTATGTCTCTGCCCTCTGCTAGAGTGCCAATTCCATCCTGGAAGCATGTTGCAAAAGCTCAGAAATACTAGTAACTGTAGTCCTGGGTTACATTGTAGAAGACCCAGGAATTGTAGTCCTTTCTAGATGAGGTGACAGAAGAACAGAGTTCACAATTACTGAGATGAAAAAGACTACAGGAGAAGCATTTTTGTTAACAAAGATCTGTAGTTTAATTTAGGAAATGACTTCCAGAGAGGGGATAAGACTAGGCTGGAGATATTGGATAATACGCAAAACTGGTTCAACATTCAAGCATCAAATCAATTAACATAATCTATCATGTAAACAAGCTAAAGAAGAAAAATCTCTGATCATATCAATAGACACAGAAAAAGCATTTGACAAAATCCAACATTCACAATAAAAACTCTCAGTAAACTAGGAATAGAGGGAAACTTAATCAAATCAATAAAGAACATCTACAAAAAACATAAAAAGCCTCACAGCTAACTTAATACTTAATGGTGAGAAACTAGACACTTTTCCCCTAAGTTTGGCAACAAAGCAAGAATGTCCCTTTTCACTTCTCCTATTTATTGTACTGGAAGTCATAACTAATGTAATAAGACAAGAAAAGGAAATAAAAGACATACAGATTGGGAAGGAAGAAATAAAACTGTCTTTGTTCACAGATGACATGATTATGTAACTAGGAAATCCCAAAGAATCAACAATAACACAAAAACAAGAAAACTTCCTAGAACTAATAAATGATTATAGCAAAGATGCAGGATACAAGGCTGATATGCCAAAGTATATTGTATATATTTATATATATATGTAGCTTTCCTATATATTAGTAATGAACAGTTGGAATTTGAAATTAAAACACAATACCATTTACATTAGCACCAAAAAATGAAATACTTAGTCATAAGTCTAACAAAATATGCACAGGATCTATATGAGAAAAGTATAAAACGCTGGCAAAAGAAATCAAACAACTAAATAAATGGAGAGTTATTCTGTGTTCATGTATAAAAAGGTTCAAGACTGTTAAGATGTCAATCCTCTGCAAATTATCTCATTTTAAGAGATATGTAAACTCAATCATAATCCCAGCAAGTTATTTTGTGATATCAACAAACTGATATAAAGTTTATATGAAAAGGAAAAAAGGCCCAAAGTAGCCTACACGATATTGAAGAAAAAGAACAAAAGTCAGAGGAGTGACACTACCCAACCTCAAGATTTACTATGAAAACAGCATGATATTGGTGAGATAATAGAGAAATTGATCAATAGAACAAAAGAGAGAGCCCAGAAAAATCAACAGATCTTTGACAAAGGAGTAAATGCAATCCATTGGAAGAAAAATAGTCTTTTCAACGAATGATACTAGAACAATTAGACATCCATATAAAAAAAAAAGAATTCAGAAACAGTCTTTACACTTTTCACAAAATTTAACTCAAAATGGGTTATAGACCTAAATGTAAAACTGTAAAAGTTCTAGAGTATAACAAAGGGGAAAATCTAGGCGACCTTGGATTTGGTGATGAGTTTCTAGATTTAATACCGAAAGCACTATTCATGAAAACAAAAATTAATGGACTTCATTAAATTTAAAAACTTCTGCTCTATGAAAGACATCTTTAAAGAGAATGAAGAGACAAGGCACAGACTAGGGAAATATATTTGTAGACCACATACCTGATAAAGGACTGGTATACAGAATACACAGACAGCTCTTAAAACCCAACAAAAAGAAAACTAGCAACCCAATAAAATGGGTGAAAGATCTGAACAGATACCTCACCAAAGAAGATATACAGATGGAAATAAGCATATGAAAAGATGCTCAACAACTTATGTCATTAGATAATTGCAAATGAAAACAAGGGGATATCATTAGACAGATTAGGATAACTAAAATCCGTAAAACTGATAATATAAAATGCTGGTGAGATTGCAGAGCAAGGGAAACACTCATTTGTTGCTGGTGGGAATGCAAAATGTTATAACTTGGAATACAGTTTGGCAGTTTCTCACCAAGCTAAACATTGTCTTACCATGTGATCCAGCAATCACACTCCTAGGCACTTGCTCAACTGAGTTGAAAACTAATGTTCACACAAAAACCTGCCCACAAATGTTTATAGCAGCTTTATTCATAATCACCAAAAACCAGAAGCAATCAAGATGTCCTTCAATAGATAAATGGATAAACAAACTGTGGTATATCTACATAAGGGAATATTATTCAGTATTAAAAGGAAATGAGCTATCAAGCCATGAAAAGACATGACAATAAAAGAAGCCAGTCTGAAAAGACTATGATTCCAATTATGTGACAGTCTAGAAAAGGCAAAACTATGGAGGCTGTAAAAACATCAGTGGTTTTCAGCAGTTTAGGGCAAGGGAGGGATGAACAGGTGGAGCGGGGGATTTTTAAGGCAGTGAAACTATTCTGTATGAAACTATGATGGTGGATCTACGTCATTATGAATTTATCAAAACTCATAGAACTATATGACGTGAAGAGTAAACCTTAACGTAACCTATGGACTACAGTTAATAATAATGTACTGGTTCATTAATTGTAACAAATATATCACACTAATGCAAGATATGAATAATGGGGGAAACTGTGTGTGGAGGTGGAGAGGTTGGGGTTTGGGGTTTGGAATTTCATGTATTATCTGCTCAATTATTCTGTAACTCTAAAACTGTACTAAAAAATTATCAAGCAATTGTAAAATAAAATAAAATAAAATAAGACAAAAGCACAAAGGGAATGACTAATGGTTGAAAAGAGGTTCAAGTGATTTCCTGAGATGCAACATTGTTTGAAATTTGGAGAGATGAGAAGAAACTAGCAAAGGAGATTTGCAGGACAGGCCAGCGAAGTGAGAAGGAATGAGGAGAATGCCATATCCTAGAAGCCAAATCAAGAGAATGTTTCAAGGAGGAGGGAGTGATCAGCCATGTCAAACACTGCAGATGGGCCAAGTATGATGAAGATCGAAACTTTCCAGGGCATTTAGCAAAGCAGAGGTCATCAGTCACTGTGGTCAGTGGGGTTCTGGGAAGGGTTAGAGGGCACAGCCCCGATCCTGTGGTTTTGAGAGAAATGGGAAGAGAGGGACTGGAAACAATGAGTACAAACACAGCTTGTCAGGAATTTTGCTGCAAAAGGGAACAAGGAAATGGGCAAAAGCTCAAGAGGATGTAAGGATGAGAAAGAATTTTTTAAGATCCGAAAATTTACAATGGTGTGTGCTGATGTAAATGATCCAGTAGAGAGGGAGAGAATGGTGCTGTAAGAGAAAGAGCAGTAAAACCCTGAAATGACAAATGACAAGGAATGGGATGTAGTCCACAAATGGAAGGACTAGGAGTGTGGACAATTCATTCATAATAACAGCATGGAAGGAAGAGTATACAGGCACAGATGCTATACACTGGTAGGTCCATAGTAGCAGGGGCTCACGGAAATTCTCTGCTTCTGTTGTCCCAGATAAATAGAAAACACAGTTGACAGCTGCAAGTGATAATGGGGAAGAGGATGCTGGAGCTTTGAAGGAAAAAGAGAAGATGTAAAACAGCCATCTAGGAAGCAGGAAAGTGAAATGTAGTAGGAGTGCCAAGTAGCATTCAAAGCCAACTTGAGGTAGACGGCATGAATTTAAAGTGACAATAGGAAGCACAGTTATAAATATATAGTTTTTTCTAGTCACAGTGAGCTGAACAGGTGCAAGGTTAGATTAGTCAGAGTTGGATTTAACCAGGGATAAGACTTTGCTGGGTGACTATGCAAAGTGAGAAGGCAAAGGGAATGGAGCATATATGCAAAGGCCTGATTATAAGGGTGGACCATAAAACCAAGGCTGAGTGAGAATGCAAATTAGGACATAAAAGGGGAAGTGAGGGATAGTGAATAATAGTGACTAGTGAATAATAGTGGATAAAAGGTCCAGGAGTGGTCGGAAAATATTTTTTTGGAGTCGTGGTATTAGAAGGAGAGAAGTTGAAAGATAGTAGGTTGTACTTGGAGAGAGGGAGACTTCAAATCATGAATATGTGGAAGTGGTGATATTGATAATGACAGGTTCTCAGGTCTCCTCACTGGAGTGAATTAGGGTAGTGGTCAAGATAATTGGAAGAAAGGAGGTTAAGGAACTGAAAGAGCAGAGTATTTGGAAAGGTCATCAGCATGGATGTGGATACGGAAATTGCCAAGAACTGCTCCTTCTCTAGAGGCTGATCCTGTTAGGTCAGACAGATTTGCCCATGTAAAAGCTAGCAATATAGACACATTCAGCTCCTGGCACATGCCATTTCAGTCACACAAGTTTCAGAATTCCTGTGGCTTGACTACTACTGCGAAGCAGATATATTTTGCCTCATGCGCTGTGCATTTCAGGAGCAAACAAAATGATGACACATTCCACAGGGGAACAGAACCAGGATCAAGGTTATGGAATTCAACAAATATGAACTGTCAGATGCTAGAGGATTGGCTTAGTAGTAGAGACCTCAGGGTCAAAATACTCAAGTTTCCCCAGAACCAGAGATTCCAATCTCAAAAGCTTCAACTCAGTCCTTCACCCTTTTAAGGCAGATAAATTGGGTAGCACAAAATTGATTGGCTAGGGTCTTTTAGATGACATTTTAAGACCAAAAGCTCCATCTGCTTTCTTAGGACATCAGTTAATTCATGGCTTCTTTTAGGAATAAGACTTGGCATTACAAAACTTGGCTAAAGAAATGGAGACATTGATTTTCTCCTGGAATATATTCACATATAAGTCACCCTCCAAAAGTAAACAGAGAGAGCAGTAATATGATATCAAAGCAAAGAAGTTATATATTGTTGGCTAGCTCAAAAATGCAGTTGCCTATAATACATATAATTCAAATGAAGCGAAATGTCAACCTCGAACAAGTGAGATGGTTTAATGTGAGGACAAACACATGATTTCAATAAACAGAATTATCTTAGCTACTTTTAGAGTTGTTACTGATATCATTCTATACTAATAATTCACTGGAGGGCAAGTGTCAAACAGCATTGGCTTCCTAGTTATTTTTCCACATGGTCTCAAAGTAAAAGTATCTAATTAGGCAAATCCATAATCATAACAAATGTAATTGAGAGAATCTGGAATTCAAACTGCTTGCATAGGCATCATATCTGAGTAATATAAAATTGATCACATCCAAATAATCATCACTGCAAATTTTTCAAACTACTAAGAAAGTTCAATACGTGGGAAAATAGAGAAGTATATCACCAGGTTACCAAACAGATGTTGCACTTATGAAAAAATATGCTAGGTACTAGGCAAATTGTAGGTAAAGGTGATTGCTGTGTTGAAGCATCAGGAACACATTACAGATGGCAGACAAGAAATTGCGGTCAATAATGGCTTCTCTTGTACACAAATTTGTTCATATTTTGAAATGCATTGCTAGACGTGAACCAGCATACTGCATGTGCAGACCTTTTTTTCATGAATTTCTGTCATAAAAGTAGAACCAGGTTTCTAAGTAGGAAGTAGCTTCAGACCTGTAAAATACTTGACTGATTACCGAATATATTTAATGACGTCAAATCTGCTGCCTTCTTCCAAAATTCCTGGTCTAGAAAAGTTTATAAAGTACTCATGCAAATTCTACCATGAAAACATTTTTTCCCTCAAATGAAAATTAAATGGGGCCCCGGTTCAGTGCTACTTACTGACGAGTTAAAGGTGCTCTGCCAGCCTTCAATTTGCTGATTTATATTTGGCAATGATGACTCAATTCACAGCCTATAGATTAAATGTCAGCTATTTAGAAAGTTTGGATCTGTCAAAAGTGGTATTATCACCATATTATATACCTTTTATGAGACCAATAAATGTAGTTTCTATGGGAAAAAAAAGCATTTACAGATGATTAAAAATGAAAACATGTAACCAGACCAAGAATGACGAAGGCATTTCCATCCTTACAGTCACACAACTGTTCAAGATATTAATCGGGACCATTGCTCTAGTGCTCTCTGTTATGGTCTCAAATGGGCCTCAAAATTAATGCTAAGGAAACTTGGCAGGGACTGGGAGATGCCGGCCTTTCAGATAAAATGTTATTTGATTCTATGCAGTACAAGTAGTGCTGTGCTTCAGAGTCAATTAGCATTCAATTTAATTCCCTATTTTTCAAGTGCCAATTCACTACTCCCATCATGACACATATTGCCCTGAAATGCCCCTTGATGTTGTCCTATCCCACCTTATGATTCAAAAGTCCTGAACTAGGGATAGAAAAGGGACTTAATCAAGGTGTTGATTCAATATGACAGTCATTGGAATGTCCTCAGAAGCAACATCTCCAAGTAAGGTGAAAGAGGAATGTTATGGCCCCCAGTTACATTTTTAGAGTCTGGTTCGAAGTTAACTTCTGTTCTCCCAGTGCATAGTTCTTCTTGGGTGGCAGAGACAGATGCACAGAGAATAAAACACCCTGTAGTCGCTGATTATCTTTAATTTTAAGTTAAACTTTTTGCTAAAGGTCAACTTATTTTCCTAACATCCCTGAAGTTATAGGAATTGATAGGAAGGCAATACGGGAAACTGAGAATTACAAGATTGCCAAAACTAAGCCTAAGTTGGAAACACATTTCAGGTCTTCCAAACCCCTTGCCTGTTCTTTCAATCAAAATTTCATTCAAAATAAGTTATTCTTTAGCTCTAATTCAAGTAACCTTATATATATTGCTTAGGAAGCAAAGGTGAGTTATTTGAATTGGCCTTTTCAAAAATTCACCGATAAAATACTCAAATCAAGGCCAATTCTGTTTCCTAGAACATTCACCCAGCCTGAAGCTGATTTAGTAGCATTCTCCAAGGCTTATTGCTTCTGAAATGATACCTGATCCATCTCACAGCAACTATTATTAGTTAAATACCACTGACATTGCCCATTATTATCTCATAAGTTGCATATTAGCCAAACTTTGTCATTCATAAGAACAACATTGTCACAATGCAGTTATTAACCAAACTGAATCACTTTGAGAAATGTAAAATTTGTTTTTAAAAAGATCAATTGCAGCTTCTTGAATTTTATCTAGAAATTCTATGTGATCAGGCTATTAAAGGGAGTGTTTACTCTGACACCAACCAATTCCCCAATTCTCGGACACCAACCAGGTGTCCAACAATTCAATTCAATTCTGACACTACCCAGAGTTAGCCCAGACACCACAGTTTAAGGACTCAGTCCCACAACACTGCTCCCACTTTAGATGCCAGTCACGAGTCCTGGGCCACCTTCTGACTAATTGGCTATAAATTGGGGGTTCCCAGAACCCCCTCCTAAGGTTCAATAATTTGCCAGAATGGCTCACAGAACTTAGGAAAATATTTTACTCATGCTTACTGGTTTATTGTAAAGGATACAATGAACAGCCAGATGAAGAGGTACGGGGAGCAAGGCCTGGAAAGGTCCCAAGCACAGGAGCTTCTGTCTCTGTGAAGTCGAGGTGCACCACCCTCCTGGCACGTGGATGTGTTTGTCAACTCAGAAATTTATAAAATCTCATTGTTCAAGAGCTTTTACAGAGCTTAATCTTCAGGTCCCTCCTCCCCTTCACGGAGGTGAGTGGATGGGGCTGAAGTTCCAACCGTCTAATCACTTAGACTTTCTGGTGACCAGCCCCATCCGGAGACTATTTAGGGACTCCACCCTCAGCCACCTCATTAACATAGCTCAGGTATGGTCAAAGGAACCTCTTGATGAAGAACAAAAGACACTCCTAACACTCAGAAAATTCCAAGGGTATTAGTATCTCCACACCAGGAACCAGGGAGAAAGACCAAATATATTTCTCAAACAGCTTAAGTCTAGTGATCCAGGAAACTGACATTAGTCAAATAAACACAGGGGAAAGAATGTAAAGCAACAAGTGTGATAAGAGCGCTGAAGGAAATGATGACCCATACAACAGGTGGACTGGCTCCCCAAGGCTGTGGAGTTGGGGAAGTTTTCCTGAGGAAGACAGTTTTGAGCCGAGTTCACCATACTGAGAAGTTAAGGAGACAAAGATGGTATGACAACTGCAGAATCCAGTCTGGAGGCATTGAAAACGAGTTTGAGCTAAGGGTAGGAAAGATTTGGTTTTCCAAAAATGAACCCAAGAAAGTGTTTCTTCAAATACTACATCTTATTTAGTACTATTATTATAGATATTTTTACTGACTGCTAGTACCATAATACTAAGTAGAATTATTCAATATTATAAGCAACCACTAATTACTTACAAAGATTCATTCAGATCACAGAACTAATCTAAAATATGTTGATTTGGATACAAGAGAAAAAGAAACTGGGCTACAAATTAATAGACAATCCATCAACTGTGCCTCAGTTTCCCCCATAAAATGAAGGTGTGGGTAAGTGTGTTATGCAGGACTCTTCCAGTTACATGTCCTAGAAAACAGTCAAAAATGGCTTAAGCAGGGGCCGGCTCCGTGGCCTAGTGGTTAAGTTCGCGCGTTCCGCTGTGGCGGCCCAGGGTTTGGATCCTGGGCGCGGACATGGCACCGCTCGTCAGGCCACGTTAAGGCAGCGTCCCACATCCCACAACTAGAAGGACCTGCAACTAAGATATACAACTATGTACGGGGGGGTTTGGGGAGATAAAGCAGAAAAAAACTTAAGCAAGAGGGGAAAACATTGGCTCACTCTTACTTCTCTGTCTCTTTTTTTTGGTTTTTCTCCAGACTGGATTAATTCTTAGACTAGCTCTTTCTGCTTGGAGTCAAGGATAGCCAATGGCAGCTTAAAACTTTATAGCTAGCAATCCCCAAGGAAATATGGTGTTCTTTCCAATAGTCCAGCAAAATTCTCAGGAAAGGTTCTAATTGGCCTGTTGGTTCGCGCAGCCAACCCTGCCGAGTTGCTGTGGTCAGGGGAATGGAGGACTCTGGTGGCAAGCCCAGGGAGCATGCCTACTCCTGGGGCTTGGGATATGGGGCCATGTGCTTTTTTAGTCTCCCTGGACAAAGGAGGGAGAATTCCTGGAACAAAAAGATGCTGTTGAACAGATAAAATGTTTGAATGACCGCTACAGTGAATTTTTAAACATTTTTAAAAATGAATGTTGTAATACCCTAAATTTACTGACAGAACAGAGGCAATATGTATATTCTGAGACTCTTTACAATGAGGCGTATGTTTTGATTTCCTGAGAAAGCTCTAATGGCCCTTGCCAACACACCGAATGGCAGTTTGCACTGCCTGTTTGTTCTGTCATAAACATAATGTGCTTCTCATCTCTCCTCAGTTTACACATCTTCATTTTTAATTGGCCACTAATGCTTTCTGAATATCTTCACCTTCTCTCTCAGCACATCAAGAAGGTAGATGTTACCCACATACACTCACATGAAGATTTTAAAATCTCAGAATTATCTAATTAGTTTGCACTGCTAAAAACATTAGGTTTCCAAATGGTCACAACAAAGATGAAGAGAGGAGAAAGGAATATACTCTCTGGCTGTACTCCAACTTTGACCAAACATAAGCGAACAAGTAAAATTTGCCTTTGGTGCTTGTCTCGCTCTTGGTTTCTCTCAGGGCCCAGAGCCCTAGCTTTTCAAGATTACCCTTACTTTCCACAACACACTTTCTAGGCTGCTACTGAAACCAAAGTTCCCTGAGAAAGAAAGAGAATATAAAGACAGCATTCAATGATTTGTTTTACATTATAAAGGGACCTCATATCAATAACAATAAGTGATAATTAATTAAAACCCTGAAAAATTGTCCTTGTTCTGTGTCATTCCACTGAATAATTTATCACCCATCATCAAGCAGCCCAAAGACAGCCACAATATACTGCAAGGAACAGTGTCTCTCCCTCCAGTTTTAATTTGGCTCTCTCCACCCCATCTCCACTCCCGAACAATCTCCCCATGCCCTGCCTCCTGAATTGTGTGGCTTCATGGACATTTTCACGCTGATCACCACAGCTTTCAGTAATTCCCTCTAAAAAACCTAAATTCTGGGCCAGTCCAGCGGCCTAGTGGTTAAGTTCAGTGCACTCTGCTTCAAGCAGCCTGGGTTCTGTTCTCCAGCCACAGACTTACACCACTCATCAGCACCATGCTGTGGCAGCAGCTCACATACAAAATAGTGGAGGATTGGCACAGATGTTAGCTCGGGGCAAATCTTCCTCAGCAAGAAAAAAAACTAAATTCTTCTCTAACTAGCTAAATTCGGTGCTTTCTACTGGCTTTAAGTGACTGTGCTTCACAAGAGGGACCACATGACTCTGTTTCTCAAGAAGCACAGATCATCCCAACACAGGCCCAGCAATCCACAGAGAAGTTATTCCCAACCTCTGTATGGCATGAAGTCTCACTCCATGGCTTTTTTGTTATTTTTGGACATTGAAATTACAGAGTTGCATGCCGAGCTCTTTCTAACAGCAAGTTAATTTAGCAATATTGGCTGCTGAACTCTTATTTCACCCAGCTCACCACCTAGTTGCTTAAAGACAAGTCTGGGTCCTTAGCTCCTCCCAGGATGGGCTCCTAAGTGCAGCCTGTTAAAATAACACAATGCCAATACTATAGTAGAAACACAGCTTAAATATTTGAAGCAAACAACATTATCGCCAACCAGCTGCCAAATTCAGACCACTTCTGATGTCTTTTTTTTTTATCACACAATTTTCAGTTTTTACACACAGATGAGGGCATTTTAATGCAACCAGAGATGTGGAGGGGGGAAAAATACAACACATTATGCAAATGTAGTAACAAATGTAAAATGATAAATTACCAAGCAACTATTTAATTATTACTGTGACTAATTCCTGTAGATGGTGCCACAGCTAATGAACCTGAACTTGTCCTGGTTGACTGCAGTGTTCCGTTGAAACATTTCCATTTGGTTTGTTTGCTGCTTGTGCAGCTCAGTGAAGTAGATAGCATCTGTTTAATGAGCTCCCACTTCATTACAGAGCTGTACTACTTACTGAGTCATTCTCCTTAAGCATGCAGGCTGTGTACTCTGCTGTTGTTTTAAAGCAAATACTAATTTATGATTACCTGTCACATTAGGCCATTGAAAATTGTGCTCACACTGGCTCACGTGAGCAGCATGCTAATGAGCTGATTATGGACTGTGGTGGTGTCCCTTGCTTATAATCCACGGACATAAATTCAGATCCCACTACAATATGGGCTCTGGAACAATAGATGCTGCCTGAGAGGAGGGAGAGGGAAAAGGAAGGGGGTGGTGAAGTCATCACATGTAAATGCACAGACTCTCAAAGGCCGACAAACTCAGCAATGACCTAATTCAATGTGCACGGATCGTCAGAAACACCCGTTACACTATGTCATGTACAGAGGAAGATGAATGACTCTCCGGCTATTCACTCCCTGCCATGGTCATTATCTAATTGAAGTCTGATGCCCAAGCAAGGCGGATCCGGACACGGTGACTGCAAGCCCCTATTGTATGGAATAAATCCTATAGATGTGGCCTAAAATGGTACTTGCAGAGAAAATTCCAATCAATAACACTTTTCCAAAATGCAGCTTGTTATCTTCAAGCCTAATATTTACCTGCAGGCTTTAACATAATGCTCTTTTACCAGTTTTTTTCCCCCCACCCTCCTCTCCCCCATTACAAACATGCCATTTGCACTTTAAAATACAACATTAAGCAAAAGGCCGCCTTAAGCTGGTTTTATTTTTTTAGCTTATCCCCTATAATTTGCCCCCATAACTTGAAACTATGGGAAGATGCGATTTTGCCTTTTTATTGGCTGTCTGCTCAGTTTGTTTTGATAGTCCTGACTTCATTCTGCCCAAGGACACTGCGGTTTGCTTCAGAGGCTGCTGTCTTGGTGCAGGGAAGACTACACATACCACTTCCTTCGGAATGTGTGCACCAATCATAATCTTTGGTTACACATACTGTTCGAGACATCAAACTTAAGGATCAGCACAATGATGGAGGTGGCCAGGAAGCGTTCATAACTGCCTTCATGTGCAGCATACTTAGATATAGCAGCCATGGGCAGCACCTATGTTAATTCCTGCCACGGAGATTAGAAAACCTAACCAAGTTAGCCATGTACTGGAAACAAGAAGACAAAGATTAATACTTTATACGTCTACCCCAGGCTCTCTTTTCTTCTTTTTTGAAGACAATCTATTTAGAAACTTCAGTTTGCCTCTTAAAAGACCTTTTAACATTTTTCTTCCTATTTTTCCATGCTTTGCTACCCAGGAATGACAGCTAAACTAATGGGATGGAGGAACAGAAAGAATAAAAAACAAATGCCCATCTTTGATTCAGTTAAAAGAGAAAACAAGAAGAAGTATGAATCATAATCTATGTATACTCGTTCTATATTTTAAACAAACTCGTAAACATTATAATCTTCTATCACATAGTCTCTAGCAGTTCTGTGTGACAGTTCTCTGAATAGTTTGGTATTTTATGCCTCACCTCTCTCTGGCTGCAGTGAGTGGAACAGGCCCTCAGTAGAGATGTGGCCGACCTAGGTGCTCGCTCTGTCCAATCACTATGTAGCATTCTGAGCTTTGCCACTTCATGTTTAGAAAAAGAATAGGACAAAATGACTGGTAAGTTTCTTTTAGCTCTTCTATTCTGTAATTCCACCTTCTTAGCAATGATTAAAGGAGCCCTAATCAGCGTGGTGTCCAAGACTATTAAATTACTAACATTAATTTTGACTACATTTCTGGTTTACTCTAATAAGATGAAACCAGTTCTTAAAAATTAGCAATTTTATTCAACCCACAAATGAAGTGATGTCGTCTCTCATTTCAAATAATGCCCAATTTACACCATGGCAACCTTGACCCATTGTTTCTTAAAAGAAGCAGATTTAATTCATCTTTGTGATGCACAAGCCTGACTCTCACTAATCGCAAATTATTGGGCAAATCTGCATATAGTTTATTTCTTTAATGGAGCTTGAAGAATTTAGAAACCCAGTTGTTCATTTCATTGTCTTAATATGAATACAACACAGAAGACTTCGGGTTATTCCAAAGTATATTTTTCATAGTACCTATGTTTATACTGCAGAAAAATGGAAGTAAATTGGTTAATTACTGTCTCCAGCCATATAGGTGCTAACAAATTCCTTTTCCTCACCTGTAACGAACTCCCAATGCCAGCTAAGATGGGGGAGGTGTGAGGTGTAAGCAGTGGTTTTTTTCTGCACAAGTAAATTGCTTTTCCTGATTTACATGGGAAAAAGGACTGAGTGCTTATTTACACACTGGATAATCCAATTTGCTTATTTTGCAAAACAGTCCCTTTCCCCTTATTGGCAGCATTAAGCATTGTGCAGGCTCTCAACTAGAGTGAAAAAGGATATGCATTAGATACAAGGCCACACAATGACTGTGCTCAATCCTGCACATACAGCAGAGTTCATTTAAAAAGAAGGCAGAGAGGCAGCATTTGGAGAAACATTTGGTTTTATGCTTATAAAAAATATATGCACTAAATGCCCACAAAGAAGACTAATGAGATGGAGAAACGTTACTGAGAGGTGAAAAAAATGAGGTTTTATCGTAAGTTTTCTTTTGGGGTCTCTTAAGAGACTTGCCAAATAGGATTTTGCACCTTTGCCCAGTTCTCCAAAACTCATTCTTCTGAGGCCAGTATAGGGCCAACAGCTGTTAAATATTCTCTCATGAGATGAGACAAATAAAATAGATGGAGATTTGCAGATATAGATGAAGATACAGAAATAGATATGCCGTAAATCAATAGCCAATAGTATTTCCAAGCAGCTGAGCAATACCAGTTGGAGAAGAGTGTGAAGGAGGCAAACAGCAGGGCCTACTGGGGTTGGGGAGGTGGGGGGACTTTTAACCAGATTTTGTCTTCCATAGCTAATCAGAGAGGTCACATGCAAAATCCTTCTCTAAGTGTCAAACCCATGGTTTCACACTGCAGCAGTCTGGGAAAAGAGACCTGCACCTATTAAAAATGTGATTTTCATGAGAAAGGAAAATCTGAAATGGTGAAGTTGGGTACACAGAGCTTTCTCCATAGGCAGTGACCCTGCTGTCAGGGAGTCATCTTCATACCAGCCAAATCAGCCACAAAGACAAGAGAAAATGGAATGTGAAAAGACAAAAGTGACCAGCATCTCAGCTCCCAGAGGGACCCTCCAAATAGCACAGCAATGGCAGCACTGTAACCTTCCTGGCCATCACAGGAGCCCGTGAATAAAGAAAGTGACAAGCAAAACTAATTTGAGGTGGCAGCTGATGAACATTCCCCATGTAAAAGCCACCACCAAGTGTTTCCTTTCCCAAGGATCGTGGAAACAAGCGAGGGTCCCATACAGGCTCCTTGTTCATTAGGGGGACTCTAATTACAGAATATGTATACATCTACTCTCACACACAGACATCATAAAATAGAGCACTATCTGAATTCTGACATTTTACGTTCTTTCTGTATATACGTATTATTGTACAATACACTCACACATAGGTAAAGTTAAAATGCCAAATTTGAGAGTCTGCTCAATCTTGTGGTATGATACAACACTTCCTGGGAATCCAGCTTTCAGAATGTGATAGTCAGACATGGTCATTAGCAAGTAATACTAAAGCAGGTATAGAAATATTTAGCCGTGGGTGCAGTGGAAGGTTGTAGAAGAGGTCGCATGTTCTGAGAAACAATCCTACTCTCTTGACACCCTCCATCCCATCCTCGCCCTTTGCTTTGAAAACAATTCCTCTACCGGTCAACGGCATCTCTGTTTTTGCTGACTTCAGGGGCAAAAAGCTAACATTTGCAGACACAGCCTTCTCCCTCTGTTACCTCTGCAGTTCCCGCTTCGTATCTGGGAGAATGTCCACCAGTCATGTCTCTGACAATGACTCTCCTCCATGCACTGGGGTCAGCAGGGGCTGCCTTTACCAGGCTGATGGCCCTCTGGCCAGTCAACCTTTCTCTTGACTTTTCTCAGACTATTATTTGGAGCAGTAGCAATACCGGCAGAAAGAGAAAAAGAGACTTCAGATGAGAAAAGAAATAACCAGAGTTGTCAGGGAGGGAAAGAGAGTAAAAGAGAGAGAGGGAGAAACTGCTTTTATTTGAGGTGTTCAGACATGCTGAAGTAATGATCCTGGCAACATGTTAGCAAAACATTTGAAACACTTTAGTAAGCAAATAATTTAATTACAGCCTGCTCCGAGGCAGTTTATATTGCTTGACCCCTGACCTTTTATATTGCTGTACCTAAACTCAGCCTGGGATTCACACTTCCTATTCTTGTCACAGAATCTCTCCGTCTTGTACCATTTAATATAGTGTGCTCCAGGTGTTCTGTGGTGAATGAATAGTTATATTACTACCTGTCAGACACAATCACACTCTATTCATCATTCTCGGCTGGCTGCATGAAGCCCAGCTTCCAGCAGGCTCCCTCTCTATTTCCTTGTTCAAACGTCTGCGGTGCTTTTGGCCCATCTGTCAAGGCTGTCATTTAGAGGGAAAACAGTATCAGCGCTTTAAATATATGGAGTTCTCTATTGAAACAGTGCTGTGATTGAACTGTCAGCATTCTCGGTATCACAGACAGTAATTCATGACTGGTCAGGGCTCCATTGAGGTTGCTATTACTACGGTGACCCTGAAGGGTCACGCTGAGGGTTTTTGCTTTACAGTTCGGTCTATAAATAGTGCAATTAACCTTTCAAGAATTACAAAATGTTCTTGAATTCTCTCTTTACATTTGCTTCGTGCCTGCATGGTTTACAGCAACTGGAAGAAGAAGAAGGAAAAAAAAGCCTATAAAAATGCTGAAGTATGTGCCATACGAGTAGAAATATACATTGTTTTGCTAGCAAGCATTTGAAATGCATGAATACATTTTAAGCCACCATTTGCTGTTCTGGAGCAAGATAACATATGCTGAGATTTCTGCTGAAATTAAAAGATTTCTGAATCTGAAATAAAATATGATGGATGTGAATGAAAGGACTTCTGTTCATCCTTATGGAAAGGAAGTGAAGGTTTTCAGTGCTCCAAATTGTTACCTTTCAAAAACAGAGTGTTTCTCACTGTTTCCAGCCCCAGTTTCTCAAGCAAAACACCTGCATTCCCAGCTAAACCCGGAGAACACACTCTCAGGAGCCAAATGCTCTCTCTAATCTTAGAACACAATCCCCAAAGAAAGAGAGTTCTGGATGCTGATCAGGCGGGCTTCTGATTACTCCCTTGCATTTGAAAACCTCGAATTACTGAAGGAGGTTTTTCTTGTTTATTCTTCAGGAAATCAAGGCACTCTCTAAAGGAAGCGCAGAAGGTCAGCAGCAGAGTCCAAAATACCAACCCAAACTCTGAATCTCAGGTTTCTGCAAATCCTAGTGTATCAGGTCACCATCCGCCTTCCTCTCTGGAAACCATAATAGTAAGAGATCCCTTTTCAGTATCTCTCCATAGACAATTACATTCTAAGTGATTCAGAGTAGTCGCTTGGACTCGTTCCTGAAGTACAGTGCTGGTTTGTTCCTTTAGATTTCTGCATCCCAGGGATGTCTCATAACACAAGAGGACAGATTCCTGTTGCTGCCCGGTTGCCTCTCAGATGAATGTCTGACATGTTTTCTCTTTTGCAGGATCATTTAATGACTGCATCATGCAGTTATTCCCACAGCTCACACAGCACAAAGAGATGTTTTTTCACCCAGCTGCTCAATGGACAAAGCCAACGAGCATTTTTAATTTGTGATACCAAGATAATCTGGCTAAAACTAACCATTGATTTCTGCCACTGTATTTTTCTTGCTTCAAAGGTAATTTCACCCAGTTTCTTTCTTTCAGGGAAGGAAAGAGATGCTATTTTTGTGTGTGTAGGTCAACAGAGGAAAGCCACAGACCTAGCAAATGGTTCTTTACAACATACTTTTGTTGACTATCCCCTAAAAGCAAAATAACACATCATTTTCTTAAACATCCTCATCACTGAGGAGGTAAGAGTAAGGCAATCTTTCGGCTAGCTTAAAGGCTTGCAGGAGGCAGAAAGAAGAGTAAAGAGGTATAAACCTTCCCATTAGAGCTATTTTCTGGGAATGCTTCTCACACCAATCCGTGGCTATGCAGAAGTAAAAGCCTTTGCTTATTACAGCCACTGAACGAGGATAATTAAGAGGCAATTTCTTCCAGTTAGGGCACTCTTTCCTTTTTGGAGACCATCATAAAAGGTAGAGAGAGGTGCCCAACAACCCATGTTGCCATTGTTGTTATCTTTTGTGACTGCTTCCTTCTCTTCCTGTCCTCAGTTGGAAAGCAAAAAGCCTTTGCTTATTATAGAGGCAGAGTAAGTGCTAGTCTCATCCCATTAACTGTCATATTACCAGGCTCCGTGCCATCCCATTTGAGTTTCACCGAGCATTCCGAACTGCTTAATTATGTACAGTAAAGACAGTCTGCTGAGACTTTCCTTCTTGATTAATATTGGAGGGGGAGGGGAGGTGAAGGGTCACCTCCAAGGCTCACTCGTGCCTTGCACAGAGCTAACTCAGTGTAACAAAGCCTTTTGTGAGTTAAAAAATAAATTAAAGTGCCTTTGGAAAGAAAGATGCTTGCGTCAAGGGGTAAGGCTACTTTTGATTCTGCAGGCTAACACATATTCCCCCTCTGTGTTGGCGTTAAACTGTATAGTGCATTCCTTATCAATTATACCACCCCATGTTAATTATAGTGTGCTGACAGTGCTTGTCATTACTAAGCCCGCTACAGGCTTTGTGCACTTGGATTTTAATAGCTGTTTGTTCTGAGGAATGTGGCAGAGCTGCATAAGTGGCTGAGCCGGGTCACTGCTAACATCCCTTTCTTCAGTCTCTCACACTGGTTCTATTTTTACAACCCTAATCCCTCCTCTCCGGCTTCCTCACTTGTCCCCTCCTCCCAGTAAAGCAGATGTATAGGCTACAGTCTAGAAATGCCAATGCATTCATTCAGACACAATAAACTGAGGCTTATATTGTGCTACACTCATTGTCAGCCGTTCAAAGCCTCTGGCTGAAATACTCTTTTCTCCTTTATCCAACCTCTGTATAAAAACATGACTGCCCTAATCTAATGGGAGATTTTGAGGTTCCTTGCCCAAACTCCAAGTCAGCATTCTCCTCTCGGGCAGAAAGCTGTACCAGCAACTTTATTCACTTTCATGCCAATAGCCTGTGAAGGAAGATGCTACAATGGTGGGAACAAAGTCAAAATTCAGCCTTCTCCTCTTCCTCACTTAATAGTTTTATATCTCAGATAGTTAATCCTATAAGCATCAACAAATACAAACGCAAAACTTACTCTCTTATCCAAAAAAAACCAAACCACCACTTAATGAGCATTTATTATGTACCAGGGCAAAGGTTAGACTCTAGAAAAACAAAGATGAATAAAATACAGCCCCTGGCCTGAAGGGCCTTAGAGCCTAGTAGGGGAGCAGATGTGTAAACAAATAATTACCATTCCTTGTGACATATAATGGTAGAGGTTAAAATAGAATTTCTCTCAGTTTCACCAGCCTGTGGGTACAGATGTAGTCACATTAACAGTAATAATTCCAATTTCTCTGCTTTGTGCACTCACCAATTTCTGAGAGTCCCCAGACACGGTCTCACATGCACTCATAAATAATTCTGATCCTGCTGGTACTTTGGCTGTTGTGTCAGGCATCATGGCGCCAAATGGTCACAGCTTCTGTTCCATTCTGTTTTTTGAGTTGTCCCTTGTCACAGGGTTGACCAAGGCAGTGCCATTTGGGCCACAGTCTCTTACAGAGTTTGTAGTAAAACAGCCCACCCTGCTCTCTAGAGGAGTCAGGAAAGATTTCACCAAGGGTTGAACTAGGAGACAGAGCTGAGTGAAAAATACCATGCTATCCTTAGATTGGTCCTCGCTGCCACCACAATTAAGCCTGTCTTACTGGGCCAAGTTCCCTGGGCCAGACTCCTTCCTCTTGCAGGTTGAATTTTCACACAAAGTTCCTTTGTCTTCCTATCCTGCGGCTTCCTCTAGCCCCACTCCTATAGGGCGTAGGAAATTCCAGACATGTCTGTATCTCCCCCTCACACTCAAGCTTTGATAGAAGTTTGTACAAGATGTCTTGATACACTCAAACACTTACCACACACATACATCAAAACATACCACACATGCAAAAGGAATTGTAAGAAGGGAGACTGAAATGGTTATCACTATCTATAAAAATCAATTTTATGATAAATATGTTAAAACAACCAATTAACCGTTATTCACTGAAGGAGATGAAACTCATCTTCTTTCTACGAACCAGAAGAAAAACAACATGTGGGGATAAACACCGTGTAAAGAAAACGACTTCCAAAGTGAAACCGACTCAACCAAAAGTGTATTTTCTCAAAATAAAGTAGAATTGTATCATAGACTGCTTTACCTTTTGCAAAGACTTTGAAATCCAACCCCCATGAGTGGAGATGCCATTATCTTTTTTAATCCTCATCCTTAAAAACTAAAAGAAAGATTTATTAGGGGTACAGAAGGCTACTATTAAGACAAAATGGAGTGAACTCTGCCAGAAAGCAGAAACCCCTTCAAATCATCCACCCTTCATCCCTCTAGGGACGTGAAAGCTGTTTTTGATGCCTGCTATCCATGTCAAGTAGAATGGTTTGAATATGCAAACATCAGCGTGAAGATTTTAGATTTGTCCTTTCTTCAGTCCAGCTCATTCTATGCACACTTAAACTTCAGTATGCACAAGTATTACCATAAAAGAAAAATTGTACATCTTGTTTTTGTGAGTGACTTCAAAGCTTTCCAAGGCTAAGTTTATAATTCATGATTTCTGCATTACTTGTTGACTTTAGAACCTGATCTCAACATAATCCATGACCCCACTGTAAACAGTGCCTTGTGTGTGTGTATACACTCATCCATAGATTTTAGGAAACAAATTCATGATTGTACATTGTAAAACTTCACCAAAAGACAGAAGATCACATAAATACATGTTAAAGAATGCTGTACTAAACTATAAATAACATAGTTTGACGTCTTTATTGGTTTCTTGTGGCAAACTGACACATCTGACTCTCGTCAAATCACTCTTACAAGACTTACTTTGCATCAGCAACACAGATTTTTTCTCTATCCCTTAGTTTCCAATGCTGTTTATATGGATAATAGTAAATATATATATTTACCATATACAATGGTGCGTATGTATACCTGAGAAAGAGAGAAATCTTTTCAAAGAGATAAAGAATTTTGTAGTCCCACTTTATACTCATACCCTAAAATTAGTAGATTAGAGATTTTTGGAGCCGCTCTCTAGTTAATAGGTATTTAAGTGAAACTTCCTTCCATTAATTTTCCCCATAATATTGTTGCCCTTACCAGCCTCAAACAACTAATCAAATTAGACTCAAGTGTCTTCCTGTAAGAGAATTTTTTTCCAAGATCAAGATCAGTTTTCAAAGATCCATTCCTGGTGAGACTCATTTTGAAACACACATACACGCATGGGCAGCTTGCTGGCTTAGCCTGTGTTTGTGGTCCAAGCAGCCCCATGTGTCCCTCTGCCATCATCACATCCCCCAGCACCAATGACAAATATTCGTGGGCCAGTTAGGAGGGCTCATTTGTATCCTGTTTGGGACAAGGACCACTAAGCTAAAGCAGCACTTTCTTTCATTTCTACAGCTTTGCAAACTGCTCTGGGAACAACAGAGCCCATATTTCACATAACTGCCTCCATGTCTCTTCCAGGAAGCTCACTGTTCAACTTCATGTACAGCGAAAGAAGTGCCTGGAGGCCCCTCAGCCAGATCCACTTGCGAGGACCCATCCCTCTTGTATGGTGCTGCTGTTTCTGTCAGAGATTCTGTCACACACCTGGAGGGGAAGTTCTGACCTCCGAGTGTCAGTGTTATTACCACCTGGGCTGCCGTAAGCCGCTGCAGACAGACGAACAATTACCCTGGCGTGCAGGCCTGGCAGTCGGGCTCTGTGGAAAGGAGAGCTGAAACAGGATTTTTCCTCCTCAAGACAACTTACTGAAGGTGTTATACTTTTCAATGGAAACCAGGGACTGAAATTAAGTGACTTGAGGCATGACCTCAATCACGCCACAGTAATGAGGTGTTTTTGGCATGGCGTCAACAATACCACAAGACAGAAGCCTGCTTTCCAAAGAGAGAAAGTCCAGCTTGCTGGGGGCGCTCACTGAACCTCTCTGCTAACCTTTCACATGTCCAAGGATTAGCCAGCCCATCCCAGCCCGCAGGCCTGCACTGCTCCACTCTGGGCGTTTGCAAACTACTGCTCAGGAATTCCTGGTAAGTTTGTCTATGTCCAAATGACCAACTCCATGATTGAAAGATGACAGTGATTTCAATCATTCCTTTTGCTCCTCCCAGGAGAAAACTCTGCATTCAAACTAAGGGTTTTTACATAATCAACTAGCTTGTCTGACAAGCACAGCCAAATGTCATTCCTTTGAGCTTCAAACTGCTTTTAGCTCAACTAAGAGTAAATGAATTTCACATGTCACAAAGACAGGAACAGTTACATGCAATAAACACAAGTAAATAACATAAAGTATCCAATAAAATACATGGTTTGGATGGTTAACTTAGTTTTTGGAATGTTTTACCTTTTGCATGTTTACAAAAAATTTCCGCTGTCAAAGGAGTGAAAAAAAAGTCCTGACATTAAAAACAAGCAGCAATTTGCAATATACTTTCCATTGTAAATGTGTGTCCAAAGCTGAACCGACGATAATTTGGGTTTGGTCTAGAGGGAGGTTGTGAAGCTGGAAAGTCTCCACTTTTTATTCTGTGGCCATGATTTTGAACCTGTTAGCTGGCGTTAGAGGGACTTTACACCTGTTTCATATCACTGTTTGGTCTGGAGTGACCACCTGCACAGGCACCCAGCAACTCCCTGCTTATGGAATGCATGCAGCCAGCCCCAAGATATCTGGAAGCATCACATGATTTGTGGCAAGTACTCTGAATGCAGGCAAGTGTGACCAGTGAGATAATAGAAGGCAAAACTAACTCCCCTCTTTTTAAAATTGAGATATAATTGACATATAACATTATATGAGCTTCAAGTATACAACATAACTCCCTTTTAATGGAAGTAATGAGAGCTAAGGAGGGACAGCTAAAGAATTACATAGTTGCTAGTAGGACTCTTTTGCCATCTTCTTAGGAACAACCACCTCCAAAAAGGCAAACCAGACATAGAAGATTGTTTTTGTCCCTATGAAGACTTAAATGGAACAGCATGACTTTCTCAAACCCATCAGCACTGGACCAGGCTTTGCTATCGCGGAGGCAGGAAGGAGAGCAGGCATGTCTAGTTAGAGAAAGTTCCCCAGGTCCTTCTAATATTATGACTCCTTCTTTCCCCCAGGGAGCGTCCCTGTGTAGATGGACCATAAGAATCAACAACTTGAGAGTGTTGCTGAAAATTAGGTTAAAAGATGAATCATGGAATCCAGGCTGAGAAAGAAAAGAGAGAAGATGAAATCATAAAGGGTTATAAACTCAGAGAATAGGGGAAGGTCAAGCTTTGGGAGATCTTGGTAAATCTGCAGGACAAACTTAGTGGAAAATTAAGAAGAGATTTTTAGCCCTGTTCTTCGGATGGATTGGGTGCATCTATTTCTCCTGTACTTTTATTTTCCTAACTTTACAATAGTAAAGCAGAGGAGTGTATTTTGCTGTTATGATAACTTACAAGGGGATAGAGTGGTGAATGAGGGTCAGATCTAATGGTTCTAAGATAGTAGTTTCAAGAGAGTTCTTTTCTTGTTAGTCCTGCTGAAAACCCCTTGGAGGATGGAGTAAGATTTAATTTGCCAGATAAAATACAGGAGGTTGAATTAAATGTGCATTTCAGATAAAAAATGAATAATTTTTTAGAATAAGCATACCCTATGTAATATTTAATGTTTAATTATATTTAAAAATCACTTATTGTTTTTATATGAATTTTACATTTAATTAGACATCCTGTACTTGTATTTCCTAAATCTGGGGATCTGGGAAAGTAAATCTTGAATTTAGCAACTGGCAAAAACCATTAACTGGTAAAATTTCTCCTGTAATTCCTATGATTCTAAATGGGAAGCTGTTGCACTGAGTAATTTATGTCCTTCAGTGTGCTCAGTCACGTTTATGAGTGACTAATCAAACTTCTCTTTCTTAAAAAGAACCCAAGTGTCAAGAGTCATTTCCACTTTGATCTAGATTGGACTGTACCCTTAATCAAAAGCTCCCTTCAATTTAACTAACAGGATGACAGCCAACAAGGCGTTAACATGATCTGTGGCTTTGGCAGTGAATTTGCTGCCAGCAAGTTTGTGAAAACTTCCATCATTTTTGTCATGTTGCTGGAACATGCTATTTGGTTTTCCCATTGCCATGACTTGCAATATTTAAAATTTGCTCCTAATCTGCATATATAATGAAACTCATTAGACATAAAAATATGACTACTGTACCAACTGGCAATACATGGAGCACAGCACTATTTCAAATTGTTGTTTACCAAAGTTGGTGAATTTTGATTCATTAAGACATACATAAAATGAAAAACCCTCATACAGACATTAATGGATGTGGGCTTCATTGGAAAACAATTAGTAAAATCTCAACTCACAAAATAGGGGTTACTCCTGGCTCAATGACTACACCTGTGATTCTCAACCCTTGATACACATTAGAAATATCTGGAGAGTTTTAAAAAGAACGCCAATACCCAGACCACAGATTCATTAATCTGGATTCTCTCAGGTGTTTCTAGTATTCAGCCAGCACTGAGAATCACAATCCTATACTATATATAAGTGCATAATTATTTGTTTAATATGAACTTGAGTGAGGTTAGATATCTAAAAGCAATTATAGCTACCAATCACATTGTTAGAGTTTCTGTTTCTAAATTTCTATTTATTAAGAACATACTGATCAAATGAAAACTAAACTGGAAAAGTATATTTGGGTTTTTTCTTCACAAAGTAATCTATATTATCATTTCCTTTTATTTTAAGAAGGTTTTAATTTGAAAGCTTCTAAATGTTTAGCCATTTTGTTTCCCATCTCTCAAGACTGATTAAGGCTTACCATTCTGTAACACCTTACTTTACCAAATTGAATCATAATAGTATCATGTAATTTTTAGGAATTACCAAAATCTTTAAATATCAGCCTAGATGAAATATCAGCGTACTGTTGTTGTTTGTTGCTTAATTCAGCCCCTTCTTTTTACAGATAAGGAAGATTGACTTTGCCTAGGGCAGTGGTTTGAGCATGCTCCCCGGACCAGCAGCATCAGCAGCCCCTGGAAACAACTCCTCAGCCTTGCTCCAGACCTACCATATTGGAAACTCTGAGACCTGAAAATCTGTGTTTTAATAAGCCATTTGGGTGTTTTTGACGTACACTGAAGTTTGAGAATGTCTGTTCTTGTGTTTGTACCACCTCACTCTTTTTTCCTTTGGCAGTTTTCATGGTATCTTCCTAACTACTAGGTATGTATGATTCAGTGCTGGGGACCTTGAGGTTGGAGGAAAGAGTCTGCTCTCCAGGCTTCTTCATCCCTGAGTTGAGCTGCATAGGGAAGGAGCCTCTGGGAATAATGAGGTCTATGCACAGACTCTGGGACCAGACATGGAAAAAGGAGCTGGAGAGTACACACACAGTCGGTCCACGACTGGGGATCTGAGCTCCATCTTTATAAAACAAATGCAGGCAAAGCTGAGGGAGGATGTATTCCCGAGGGACTCTGTAAGACCCCTAAATTGTTATTTCCTAGAAGGCAGGAGTGACTGTGTCTAGCATTCTTTACAAAGGCTAAAACAAATAAAACCACCATTGCTCTGCTCTTTGTACATGTTCTTTCCCTTTTCTGCTTGGTGGACTTCCATTAACCTTCTAGACTCCTTCAACCATCCTCCGCTGTGAAGATTCATACTCAACCTCAGTAAGGTGAGGTAGTCCTGCTCAAACTCACACTTACCTCCTTTGTTGTCCTTTTTGAAATGAAAACTGTCTGCTTCTACCACTAGATTTCAAATATCTCTAAAGCAAAGACAGTACCATAGTAGATATTCAGTCAATGTTGTCTGAATAAACGAATTACAAAAAAGTAGTCAAAGATACTTTTGTGATGAATATAAATATCAACATTATCAATAGTCAGGTACTACCGTGTTATGCCATGGTTTTTATTTTTTTGTCTTTACACAGAAAAAATATACCAGGCACCAGAAGAAACTATGTATGATTTTCAATAAATTTAGAATTTGTAATTCTTACTTCTTTGCAAGTTTCCTAAATATGGTACTATACCAACTTAGCGATGTTTATGTTCAAAATTAGGCTTTAAAAAGTAATAAAATAGGGGCTGGCCCCGTGGCCAAGTGGTTAAGTTCACGCACTCTGCTGCAGGCAGCCCAGTGTTTCGTCGGTTCGAATCCTGGGCGCGGACATGGCACTGCTCATCGGACCACGCTGAGGCAGCGTCCCACATGCCACAACTAGAAGGACCCACAACGAAGAATATACAACTATGTACTGGGGGGCTTTGGGGAGAAAAAGGAAAAAAATAAAATCTTTAAAAAAAAAAAAAAAAAAAGTAATAAAATATATAATTGCACAAACGAAAGATGGCCCTTTTTGAGAAGCAAAAATTTCCAAATGTTAGCATTTACTTCAACAATGTTAAAGACGATTTTTAAAGAAAATACCTCTCAACCATATGTTCAATTACATCATGTGAATTTTTTAATTTTCTTTCATAAGAAAATGAAGTTTCATAAGTCAAATATGCTTTGCACTGAAATGTAACTGTCTTGAAATATAGTGAAGAATATTTATATTCTTCTTCATAGAGAATAATAAGAATGACCTCTCCGAAAAAAGAAATAGAAAATAGGTTAAAATAGAACAAAAGGGATTTCCATTAAATACAAGAGAGGATTGATTCAGATCTCAAATTCTGAGAGAGATTATAGATTGTTCATTTTTTTGAGACATTTTTAGTGTTAGAATTTCCATTTGATTCTTTTTTTTCTAATAGATTTCTTCGTCTGGTGAAATTCTTCATCTTGTCATGTCATATATTTTTCTTTCAATCACAGTTATGATAAAATCTGTGCTTGATAATTCCACTACCTGGGACACATCTATGAGCCTATTTTTACAATTTGTTCCCTAAATCCTGTTTTTTGGTACACACGGCAATTTTTTATTAAGAGATTAACATTATATATGAATGATACATGAAATACAAATGAAGAATAATAGAAGCTCCAGAAAATATCTTCCTCCAAACTGAGCTCACCCTAACCTCTAGAGAACAGGTGAAATAGGCATTTTATTTTAATAAAATCAAGGACTGTGCTAACCTAGGCCACATCACAGTTTTCGTAAAGTTTTGGCCTCTGGTTTGCCTTTATTTCTAACATTTAGCTCTTCAGGGATCTCAGCTGATGATCTGGAGTGTTTATTAGGGTCCCTCCTCCACGTCTGGTTGTGATCTCCAGTTTATTTTTCCCATTGGCACAGTGAGAATGCCAAAACTTTTTAATCTTAGCCTCTCATCCTTTACAGCTTGACAACTTAGTAAACGCCTTAAGGAAAACTGTTGAGTGTAGGTCTTCCTTTTCTGCACCTCATTCTTTCCAGGCTCTTGGCCCCACAAGTCTCGGCTGCCTGGGAACGTGGGTTTCTAAGTAGCTTTCTGATGCCATCACCTGGATTTCCTGTGATTTATGCATTCATCCAAGAGAGAAATCAAAAGAAAGAAATTGGAAATTATAAAAGGACTGATAATGAGCATCAGCATAGCATTTTATATAGATGAGGACCGATATAGATTTCAATGAGCGTTCAATATAGAACTAAGACTAAGCAACTGTGGAAATTACAATTAAAGGAGAGGATGACTTTAGCAGCATAATCATAAAATAAAACAAAATTTGGGAGTAGGGGGAGAGAAGGTATAACAAAGTAGAAAAGTGTTGATTTTCTCAAATTTCATAGCAAAAAATTACTGACTAAATTTGAAACATAAATGTTGATAAAAATGACTTTAATTTCCAAACTTACGTAATCTTGCATCTTAACTCGAGAGAGATCTTTTAGAATTCTACATCATTTGCAACAGAAAGAAATTTTTAAAGTTTCATCAATTTCTTTGCTATCATTTTAGTCTTATATTTTTCATTTTAGATTCAAATAAAACTAAGTTCAATAATTTTATTTTTAAACATATCTAAGGTTCCATTTTCACATAATTAGTTGGACTTATTGATCTTTCTGCCTATATCAATCTGTCCAACTTTCTAGGCAGATTCCCAGAGAGATTCATGGAGTGATGATTACCTTATGATAAAAACAGTTACTTCAGAGTGGTAGATATTTAGTTCTTTTCCCTCTTTTTCTTTGTACTTTTCTGTAGTTCCTTAACTTCTAAAGAACATTTACTATTTTGATATTTGCCGAAATGGAAGATGGTCTTTTCCTGTCCTGAAGTATTAGTAAATTAAGAACCACAATCTCCCCCAGTAGACTTTCATTTCCTCTTGAGCACAGGGATTTTTGTCTCATTCATTG
Organism: Equus caballus; assembly: GCF_041296265.1. Classification (NCBI taxonomy): domain Eukaryota; kingdom Metazoa; phylum Chordata; class Mammalia; order Perissodactyla; family Equidae; genus Equus; species Equus caballus. Next base: position 65,791,665 of record NC_091697.1, read on the forward strand.
TTCCAGCACCAACTGCCAGCACAGGTGTGGTCCAAATGGAGAAGGTACTCAATAAATAATACAGTGCACAAACATAGTTCATATTTTTATCTAAGTTGAAACACAAACCCTATGACAAAGGATTGACTACTAGCCTCAATTTTTGAGGAAGAATCATGGCCCAGAGAAATTAAGGGATTGTAAATGATCACACAGCTAGTCCATATCAGAATAGCAACACCAACCCAACTTTTCAACCTCTGAAGCTTTCTTCATTCAAAAGCCTGTGCCATATCCATTTCAGTACAGTAGCCTCTCTACTTACTTCTTCTTTTTCACATACTCTGAAAAGCATCTTTGCCAATGCCATTTCCTCTTAGCTTTGGCTGGTACAGTCGCTTACTGGTAAGGATCATGCATTTCCTTGTCTTCCCTCAGTACTTCATTTCACTGTCTCTCAATATGTTAAAGAAAATATTTCATCTCAGGAGGTAGAAATCCAACTGAAGTCATTAAACCACCAAGTGGCATTATATGAAAGCACTTGATCCTACACTTGGAGATATAAAGACAGTATAAATCACAGAACTAAAAATAGGCAACTGACTCGAAATCCCAAATCTGGCTTAATCTCCAAGTTCTCTTAAATGTATTTACTTGGAATACCTGAACAAAGCAGCTTCTGCCGCTGCTTGAAAGAACATCTACAAGTACAAAACCCTAAAACCGCTATGATAAAGCCAAAGAACCTGACTTTTCCATCTGAATCAACTCAGAACACTTACTACCTGTTTCTCTATCAGAATTTATATACCATTCAAAAGTGCCTCTCCTCTTTGTAATACAGTGGTTCTGCCTCTTGAATTCATGTCTTATTTTTTTCTATCTTCTACTATAGAGCCTTTTTCTGAACAAGATCCTATCTCTAAGCTCACTGTATTAGATGTAAAACTTCCCACTGTCCATCTATTTCTCCAGTCCTTGTGCAGAGCATTGTTTCTATTTTTCCTGTGTTCCTACCACTGTGGCTAGACCAGCCCACTCCCACATCCATTTGCAGTTCTCAGAACAGCAGGACAGAGGAAACCTAATGATCTCTGCTCAACCAACTCATCACCCCTTTCCTGGAGGCAGCACCAACTACAGAGGTAAATATTATAGGTTTGAAAGAATGAAAGTTGGAGGAATTGGTCCTAAAATAGTAACAGAGATAATTTCTGGGTGATGAAATTAAGAATTAGCATCTACATGATTCTGTATACTCTGTATTTTCTGACTCTTTTCCTACAATGAACATCATTTACTTTTTTTAAAAAAAAAAGTTATTAAACATAGCACCATAAGATAATATACTGTACAATTATATGCCAATGTATTCAAATCTTGGATGAAATGGATGACTTTTAGGAAACTGTAAGTTATCAAAACTGACTCAAGAAGGGTTAGAAAGCTGAAAAAAGAATAAAAAGGAGGGAATTGTGGATGGTGAGCTGTCAAAGAGTTGTCTGCCCCATTCCTTACTACCACCACCACCACCACCACATGTCAGGCTCAAATAATTTGGGAGTTGATTTCTGTCAATATATCAAAAAAAGAAAAACTTCCCATGCCATCTTAACTGTTTCAGAAAAATGAGCATAACACTGATCGAAATTCTGAAAAAGTTAGCATAAGAAAATAAAACAAACTAAACTGACTTATATATTCTTGGCCAAAAGTTTATTTAGGAATACATACCTGGCAAATAGAGCCAGCAAATTATTTTTTTTAAGCCAGCATAATCTAGTGAGGTTCATTAAAAATGCCAGGGAGATTAAATATTAGAAAGTCTAATTATATTAATCACCAAATTAATAATCCAATAAAGAAAAACCTTGGAAATAATATTTATATAGAGGCCAAAGAGGAATTCAATATTAGGTAATATTTGTCAAAATTTAATTTAAAAAATTAGTAGTAAAGGTATATATGAGTATAAAAAAAATTTTAAGGCATCATGATGCTTAAAATTTTGAAATACCATTAAATTTGGTGATAATAAGGATGCTTTTAGATAACATGCTGGAAGTACTACTTACTATAACTAGATAATGTAAATAAATAACAAGTATATATATATATTGGAAAGGTGGAGTAAAAAATATTATTATTTGTACCTAGCTGGTACAGGGAGAAAAGACAAAATGATCAACTAGAAAACTAGAAGAAAATGAGAGTTCAAAAAACTACTTATTTCATGTAAATAATGGAGATTTACAATATTAAACAGAATAAAGCTTATTCACAATAGTAACAAAAACAATGTCTCTTAAACTTACATGCATAGAACCTATGTTTACACAATTATTAAAAGTGACTGAGGAACAATACAAGGAAAGTTGATTTAATGTAAAGATTTGCTTTTTCTTAAGTAGAGTTTATATTGAAAAAAATGCAAATTGCCTAAATGAAGCCTAAATTTAATGCAATGCCAATAGAATGTTTCCCAACCTGGCAAAGTTACCTAGAGTAATACATGTGAGACAATATCCAGAAATGATGAAAGCAATGATAATGTTCTGGGAGAAGAGATAGAGGGGTCTTCATAACAGATATTAAAACATAGTAAAGCTAACATAAGTACTAAAAGAAGTTGGAATTCTGCTTGCAGCTAGGACAGTGTGAAATGTGTTATCCATGCCCTCTCACTGTGAACCACTCTAAAACCAGACAAGATACCATTGTTCTTACGTATTCAACAACAGGCTGCACAAAACTGTGATCACTGACAAAAGAAGAACATGCGAGGCAAGCCCTTGTTCCCTTGCTGGACTGCTTTGGATCCCTTTCTGGACCATGGAACAAGAAGTGAGGTCAAAGCAAAGTAGTCTGAGATTCTGCAACACTAGAACATGTTGAATGTTAAATTTCTGGACATACTAAAATAGAAAGACCTTCCTGACCACCTCAGGCATTCATTTGAAATGAGAAAAGATCACACATTAGTAATAATGACCACATTCTACAGTATGACTATGATTTAGGATTAAGAGCAAAACCAAAACGGACACACACAAGCATATCAAAAAACAAAGCCTGACAAGATCAAGAGAATCTGCTAATAATTTGATTGCCTGTGTGAACAAAACTCAACCACCCTCCTTACAATATATGATTATAAGTTCCAGTATATGATAAAAAAAACTACTAGACACAAAGCGAAAGGTAATTATGACCAAAAATTAAGAAACAAAATAGTAAATAGTCCAGTTTCCAGTCCAGCATGTAAGGAACTCAGAAGTCTCTACTCCATCCTAACAAGCAAAAAGCTGGACAAACTGAAAAATCAACTTTCATAGATCCATCACAGAAGTGAACTCACAGGGCAAATTGCTGTCCCCAAAATTGGAGAGACAAACAGGTGGCTACAGAGAATCACAACTTACTACAGCAGAAACCCACATACAGAAAGCTCCATGGAAATCAGTGCTGGGATAGGAAAAACTGAACTATAATTGATGAATTGCCAGAGGTTCAGTGTAGCCAAGTCTGAGGGTTAAAAACTCCAGGCAGGAGAGGTGACACCAGCATCATGGTGGAGTGAGCTCTTCCCTTAGTCTCTCCCCACTAAGATACACACAGCCATACGTCTGAAGATGAAGCGCTCCTGCCCTGCCCCCAGTTGCCCCAGGTGGAATCCAGGACCAGATACTACCACTATGTGATGGCACAAGTTCATCCCATGAAATAACATGAAGAGGTATATTAACACTCCAGACCAGAAAGAAAATGATAAGTACCTGGAAATCAATCCTGAAGTCACAGAAATTTAAAATCTAAATGACAGAATTCAAAATAGATATCATAAAAAAACTCAGTAAGTTACAAGAAAACTCAGAAAGACAGTTCAATGAAATCAGGAATAAAATTAATGATACCAGGGAATTCTTCACAAAAGAGATTGAAACTATAAAGAGAAAAACCAATCAGAATTGTTGAAGATGAAAAACACAATGAATGAGAAAAGAAAAATCTAGGGTCCTTGAAAAACAAAGTTGATATTATGGAGGACAGAATTAGCAATTTAGAGGACAGAAATACAGAAATGTTTCAGATGGAGGAGGAGAGAGAACTAAGAACAAAAAGAAACAAAGAAATTCTCCAAGAAATATCTGATTCAATTAGGAAATGCAACATAAGGATTATAGCTATTCCAAAGAGAGAAAAGAAGGAGAAAGGAGCAGAGAGCTTGTTCAGAGAAATAATAGCTGAGGACTTCCCAAACCTGGGGAAGGAGCTGGAATTACAAGTAAAAGAAGCTAATAAAAATCCTAATTATATCAATGTAAAAAGACCTCATCCAAGGCATATATTAGTAAAACCAGCAAAAGTCAACGACAAAGAAAAAACATTAAGGGCAGTAAGGCAGAAGAAAATACCCTACAAAGGAACCCCTATCAGGCTTTCAGTGGATTTCTCAGCAGAAACCTAAAAGGCTAGGAGAGAGTGGAATGATATATTCAAAACTCTGAAAGACAAAAACTTTCAGCCAAGAATACTCTATCCAGTGAAAATATCCTTCAGATATTATGGGGGGAAAAAACTTCCCCAGATAAACAAAAGCTGAGGAAGTTCATCACCACAAGAACCCTCTACAAGAAATAACCAAGAAGGCCCTCATCCCTAAAAAAAAAAAAAAAAAAAATAGGGGGGGCGTTACTAAGCCTTGAGCAAAGAGATAAAAAGACAGACAAAATCAGAAAACTGCACCTCTCCTTCAGAACAGGTTAGCCAACAGTTAATTACAACATTAAAGATAAAGGGAAGGAAACATCAGAAGTAACTATAACCGCTTCATTTGAACCACATACTCACAACACAAAATGGAATTAGTTGTGATAACAATAACTTAGATGGGGAAGAGGAAAAGGATGGAACCTGCTTAGACTAAGGAACTAAGTGGCTACCAGAAAATGGCCTATCTCATCTACAAGATCTGTTATGCAAACCTCCTGGCAACCACTAAAAAAAAAAATCAGAAAAGAGCCACAAATGATAAATAAAGAAGAGAAAACTGAGAAAACCATCATTGAGATCTACCAAACTGAATTGGAAGTCTGAAATACATGGGATGAGAAACAAGAGACATACAGAACAGCTGGAAAACAAGTGATAAAATGGCAATATTAAGCCCTCATATATCAATACTCACTCTAAACATAAATGGATTGAATTCTCCAGTCAAAAGAGACAGAGTGGCTGGATGGGTTAAAAAACAAGACCCAAAAATATGCTGCCTCTAGGAAACACATCTTGGCTCCAAAGACAAACATAGGCTCAGAATGAAGGGATAGATGATGCTCCAAGCTAATGGCAAACAAAAGAAAGCAGGTGTTGTCATACTTATACCAAACAAAGTAGACTTCAAGATAAAAAAGACAATGAGAGACAAAGAGGGGCAGTATATAATGATAAAAGGGAGATTCCACCAAGAGGACATTACAGTTGTAAAGACATATGAAACTAACACAGGAGCACCAAAGTACATAAAGCAACTATTAACTGACCTAAAAGGAGAAATTAACAACAACACAATAGTAAAAGGGCAACTCAACAGCCCACTTACATCAATGGATAGATCATCCAGACAGAAAGTCAACAAGGAAATAGTGGATTTAAAGGAAAAACTAGACCAGACAGAGTTAATAGATATAGAAAGCACACTCCATCCAAAACCAGAATACACATTCTTCTCAGGTACACAGGGAACATTCTCAAAGATAAGACCATATGTTGGGAAACAAGGCAAACCTCAATAAACTTAAGAATATTGATATCATATAAAACATCTTTTCCAACCATATTGCTATGAAACTAGAAATCAACTATACGAAAAAAGCTGGAAAAGTGACAAATACATGGAGACTAAACAACATGCTACTGAGCAACCAATGGATCATGAAAGAAATTAAAAGGGAAATAAAAAACTATCAAGAGACAAATGAAAATGAAAATACACCATACCAACTCAAATGGGATGCAGCAAAGTGGTCCTAAGAGGGAAATTCATAGCAATACAGGCCCACCTTAACAAGCAAGAAAAATCTCAAATAAGCAATCTTAAACTACACCTAACAGAATTAGACAAAGAACAAACAAAACCCAAAGTCAGCAGAAGGAGGAAAATAATAAAAATTAGAGCAGAAATAAGTGAAATAGAGACTAAAAAACAGTAGAAAGGATCAATGAAACTAAGAGCTGCTTCTCCGAGAAGACAAATAAAATTGAAAAACCTTTAGCCAAATGCACCAAGAAAAAAAGAGAGAAGGTTCAAATAAATAAAATTAGAAATGAAAGAGGAGAAATCACAATGGATACCACAAAAATACAAAGGATTATAAGAGAAGACTATGAAAAACTACATGCCAACAAATTGGATAACCTAGAAGAAATGGATAAATTCTTAGACTCATACAACACCCCAAACTGAATCAAAAAGAAATAGAGTATCTGAATAGAGCAATCACAAGTAAAGAGATAGAAACAATAATCAAAAACCTACCAAAAAACAAAAATCCAGGACCAGATGGCTTCTCTGAAGAATTCTATCAAACATTCAAAGAAGATTTAATACCTATACTTCTCAAAATATTCCAAACAATTGAAGAAGGTCAAATGTCTCCTAACACATACTATGAGGCCAACATCACCCTGATCCAAAGCCAAACAAGCACCACACAAAGAAGGAAAATTACAGGCCATTATGTCTGATGAACGTAAATGCAAAAATCCTCAACAAAATATTGGCAAATCAAATACAGCAACACATTAAAAGGATCATACGCTATGATCAAGTGGGATTTATACCAGTGACACAAGGATGGTTCAACATCCAAGAAATCAATGTGATACACCATATTAAAATCACATGAGGAATAAAAATCACATGATCATCTCAATAGATGCAGAGAAAGCATTTGACAAGATCCAACATCCATTCGTGATAAAAACTCTCAATAAAACAGGTATGTAAGGAAAGTATCTCAACATAATAAAGGCCATATATGACAAACCCACAGTCAACATGATACTCAAAGGGAGAAAACTGAAAGCCATCCCTCTGAGAACAGGAATAAGACGAGGGTGCCCACTCTTGCCACTCCAAGTCAACACAGTACTAGAGGTTTTGGCCAGAGAAATCAGGGAGGAAAAAGAAATAAAAGGCATCTAAATTGGCAATGAAGAAGTGAAACTCTCACTCTTCACAGATGGTATGCTTTTATATATATATAAAACCCTAAGGAATCCATCAGAAAACTATTAGGAATAATCAACAACTATAGCAAAGTTGCAGGGTACAAAATAAACTTACAAAAATCAGTTGCATTTCTATACTCTAATAACAAATGAACAGAGAACTCAAGAATACAATCCCATTTACAATCACAACAAAAAGAATAAAATATCTGGGAATAAATTTAACCACGGAGGTAAAAGACCTATACAATGAAAACTATAAGACATTAATGAAAGAAATCAATGATAACATAAAAAAATGATATTCCATGCTCATGTATTGGAAGAATAAATATAGTTAAAATGTGCATATTATCTAAAGCAATCTATAGATTCACTGCAATCCCAATCAAAATCCCAATGACATTCTTCACCAAAATGGAACAAAGAATCCTAAAATTCATATGGGGCAACAAAAGACCCCAAATAGTTAAAGCAATCCTGAGAAAAAAGAAAAAGCTGCAGGCATCACAATCCATGACCTCAAAATATACTACAAAGCTATAGTAATGAAAACAGCATGGTAGTGGTACAAAAACAGACACACAGATCAATGGAACAGAATTGAGAGCCCAGAAATAAACTCATACATCTGTGGACAGCTAATCTTCGACAAGGGAGCCAAGAACATACAGTGGAGAAAGGAAAGTCTCTTCAATAAATGGCGTTGGGAAAACTGGACAGCCACATGCAAAAGAATGAAAATAGACCATTATCTTACACCATACACGAACATTAACTCAAAATGGATTAAAGACTTGAATTTAAGACCTGAAACTGTGAAAGTTCTAGAAGAAAATACAGGCACTATGCTCTTCAACATCAGTTTAGCAGTATATTTTCAAGTACCATGTCCGACCAGGCAAAGGAAACAATAGAGAAAATGAACAAATGGGATGACGTCGAACTTAAAATCTTCTGCAGAGCAAAGGAAACCATCAACAAAACAGAAATACAACCTAACAATTGGGAGAAGATATTTGCAAACCACATATTTGCAAACCACATATCTGATAAGGGTTTGGTACGCAAAATATATAAAGAACTCATACATCTCAACAAAAAAAACCATCAACCCAATTTAAAAATGGGAAAAAGATCTGAACATATATTTCTCCAAAGAAGATAGACAGATGGGCAACAGGCACATGAAAAGATGTTCAACATCATTAACTATCAGAGACATGAAAATCACAACTACAATGAGATATTACCTCACTCCCATCAGAATGGCTATAATTAACAAGACAGGAAACAATAAGTTTTGGAGAGGATGTGGAGAGAAGCTGTTGGTGGGAGTGCAAACTGGTGCAGCCGCTAAGGAAAACAGTATGGAGTATCCTCAAAAACTTAAGATAGATCTACCATACAATCCAGCTATTCCACTGCTGAGTATTTATCCAAAGAACATGAGCACATGAACGCATAAAGATACATGCACACCTATGTTCACTGCAGCATTATTCACAATAGCCAAGACTTGGAAGCAACCTAGGTGCCCATCAAGGGACGAATGGATAAAGAAGATGTAGTCTATATATGCAATGGAATACTACTCAGCCATAAAAAATGATGAAATCCAGCCATTTGTGACAACATGGATGGAACTTGAGGATATTATGCTGAGTGAAATAAGTCAGAAAGAGAAAGTCAAATACCATACAATCTCACTCATAAATAGACAATAAAAACAATCACACAGAGACAGAGATTTGATTGGTGGTTACCAGGGGGGAAGGAGAGAGAGCAGAAGGCAAAAGGGGTGATTAGGCACATGTGTGTGGTGATAGATTGTAATTAGTCCTTGGGTGGTGAACATGGTGTAATCTACACAGAAATGGAAATATAAGGATATACACCTGATATTTATATAATGTTATAAACCAACGTTACTACAATAAAAGAATACTTAAATAAAACGAAAAAAATTACACCAATTCTCTACGATCTCTTTCAGAAGATAGATGTAGAGGGAATACTTCCTAACTCATTTTATGAGGCTAGCATTATCCTAATACCAACCCAGACAGAGGCATTAAAAGAAAACTACAGATTAATATCTCTCATGAACATAGGTGTAAAAATCCTCAACAAAATATTAGCAAATAGAAACCAACAATGCATAAAAAGAATTATACACTGCAACCAAGTGAGATTTACCCCACGTATGCAAGCCTGGTTCAAAATTCAAAAATCAATTAATATAATCCTTTGTATCAACAGGCTAAAGAAAAATTATGAAATAATATCAGTAGACACAGAAAAAACTTTTTGACAAAATCCAACTCCCATTCATTATAAAAACTCTCAGCAAACTAGGAACAGAAGGGACTTCCTCAACATGACGAAGAACATCTACAAAAAACCTACAGCTAACATCACACTTAATGGGAAGAAACTAGAAGTTTTCCCACTTGCACCCGGGATCCAAACTGGTGAACCCCAGGCCACTGAAGCAGAGCACACACTTAACCACTCGGCCACAGAGCTGGCCCCCGGATTTGGTTGATATATACGTTGCAATATTATACAGCTTTTTAAAATGATGGTATAGCTATTTATTGAATATGTATCTACATATAGCTATAACATTATTTCTTAAAAAACAAGTTACAAAGCAAGTTTATCATGATCTCATTTATATGAAATTTCAGACCTACAGTATAGGTATAAATATGAATGGTAAGATGTTAGAAAACATTCACCAAAATTTTATCAGCACAAGTATAGGTGATTAACTTTCTTTGAAATTTTTACAACATATTTTTTTATTAAGGTTATGAAAGTCAGCATCCTTGTGAAATTACAGTTGTACATCATTATTAGTCAGGTTGTAGGTACACCACTTCACCCCTAGTGCCCTCCCCCCACCCCCCTTTCCCCTGGCAACCACCGATCAGTTCTCTTTGTCCATATGTTAACTACCACCTATGAGTGGAGTCATACAGAGTTCGTCTTTCTCTGTCTGGCTTATTTCACTCAACATTATACCCTCAAGGTCTATGCATGTTGTTGTAAATGGGGCGACTTTGTCCTTTTTTATGGCTGAGTAGTATTCCATTGTATATATATATACCATATCTTCTTTATCCAATCATCAGTTGCTGGGCACTTAGGTTGGTTCCATGACTTGGCTATTGTGAATAATGCTGCGATGAACATAGGGGTGCATGGAACTTTTGGAATTGCTGATTTCAGGTTCTTAGGATAGATACCCAGTAGTGGGATGGCTGGGTCATAAGGTATTTCTATTCTTAACTTTTTGAGGAATCTCCATACTGTTTTCCATAGTGGCTGCACCAGTTTGCATTCCCACCAACAGTGTATCAGGGTTCCCTTTTCTCCACAGCCTCTCCAATATTTGTCACTCTTGGTTTTGGATATTTTTGCCATTCTAACAGGTGTAAGGTGATATCTTAGTGTAGTTTTGATTTGCTTTTCCCTGATGATTAGTGATGATGAGCATCTTTTCATGTGTCTATTGGCCATCTGTATATCTTCTTTGGAGAAATGTCTGTTCATGTCCCCTGCCCATTTTGTAATTGGGCTGTTTGATTTTTTATTGTTGAGTTGTGTGAGTTCTTTGTATATTATGGAGATTAACCCTTTGTGGGATAAATAACTTGTGAATATTTTTTCCCAATTAGTGGGCTGTTTTTTTGTTTCAATCCTGTTTTCCCTTGCCTTGAAGAACCTCTTTAGTCTGATGAAGTCCCATTTGTTTATTCTTTCTATTGTTTCCTTCATGTGAGGGGTTATGGTGTCCGAAAAGATTCTTTTGAAGCTGCCGTCAAAGAGTGTACTGCCGATATTCTCTCCTAGAAGACTTATTGTTTCAGGCCTAATCTTTAGGTCTTTGATCCATTTTGAGTTTATTTTAGTAAACGGTGAAAAAGAATGGTTGATTTTCATTCTTTTACATATGGCTGTCCAGTTTTCCCATTTGTTGAAGAGACTTTCTTTCCTCCATTGTAGGCCCTCAGCTCCTTTGTCAAAGATTAGCTGTCCATAGATGTGTGGTTTTATTTATGGGCTTTAAATTCTGTTCCATTGATCTGTGCATCTGTTTTTGTACCAGTACCATGCTGTTTTGATTACTGTAGCTTTGTAGTGTGTTTTGAAGTCAGGGATTGTGATGCCTCCAGCTTTGGTCTTCTTCTCAGTATTGCTTTAGCAATTCGGGGTCTTTTGTTGCCCCATATGAATTTTAGGATTCTTTGTTCAATTTCTGTAAAGAATGACATTGGAATTCTGATTGGGATCGCGTTGAATCTGTAGATTGCTTTAGGTAGTCTGGACATTTTAACTATGTTTATTCTTCCAATCCATGTGCATGGAATGTCTTTCCATCTCTTTATGTCATCGTCGATTTCTTTCAAGAAGGTCTTGTAGTTTTCGTTGTATAGATCTTTCACTTCGTTGGTTAAATTTATCCCAAGGTATTTTATTCTTTTTGTTGCGATCATGAATGGGATTGAGTTCTTGAGATCTTTTTCTGTTAGTTCATTGTTACCATATAGAAATGCTACTGATTTATGTATGTTGATTTTTTTTTTAAAGATTTTATTTTTTCCTTTTTCTCCCCAAAGCCCCCCGGTACATAGTTGTGTATTCTTTGTTGTGGGTTCTTCTAGTTGTGGCATGTGGGACGCTGCCTCAGCGTGGTCTGATGAGCAGTGCCATGTCTGTGCCCAGGATTCGAACTAACGAAACACTGGGCCGCCTGCAGCGGAGCGCGCAAACTTAACCACTTGGCCACAGGGCCAGCCCCCGTATGTTGATTTTATACCCTGAAATTTTGCTGTAGTTGTTGATTGTTTCTAATAGTTTTTCTATGGATTCTTTGGGGTTTTCTAAATATAAGATCATGTTGTCTGCAAACAATGAGAGTTTTACTTCTTTGTTGCCTATTTGGATTCCTTTTATTTCTTTTTCCTGCCAAATTGCTCTGGCCAACACCTCCAGTACTATGTTGAATAAGAGTGGTGAAAGTGGGCACCCTTGTCTTGTTCCTGTTCTCAGAGGGATGGCTTTCAGTTTTTGTCCGTTGAGTATGATATTGGCTGTGGGTTTGTCATATATGGCCTTTATTATGTTGAGGTACTTTCCTTCTATACCTATTTTATTGAGGGTTTTTATCATAAATGGATGTTGGATCTTGTCGAATGCTTCCTCTGCATCTATTGAGATGATCATGTGGTTTTTGTTTCTCGTTTTGTTAATGTAGTGAATCACGTTGATTGACTTGTGGATGTTGAACCATCCCTGTGTCCCCGGTATAAATCCCACTTGATCATGGTGTATAATCTTTTTGACGTATTGCTGTATTCGGTTTGCCAAAATTTTGTTGAGGATTTTTGCATCTATGTTCATCAGTGATATTGGCCTGTAGTTTTCCTTCTTTGTGTTGTCCTTGTCAGGTTTGGGGATCAGGGTGATGTTGGCTTCATAGAATGTATTAGGGAGTACTCCATCTTCCTCTATTTTCTGGAATAGTTTGAGAAGGATAGGTATTAAATCTTCTTTGAATGTTTGGTAGAATTCTCCAGAGAAGCCGCCTGGTCCTGGACTCTTATTTTTGGGGAGGTTTTTGATTACTGTTTCTATTTCTTTACTTGTGATTGGTCTATTCATATTCTCTATTTCTTCCTGATTCAGTTTGGGTAGGTTGTAAGAGTCTAGGAATTTATCCATTTCTTCTAGGTTGTTCAATTTGTTGGCATATTGTTTTTCATAGTATTCTCTTATGATCCTTTGTATTTCTTCAGTATCTGTTGTGATTTCTCCTCTCTCGTTTCTAATTTTGTTTAGTTGAGACTTCTCTCTCTTTTTTTAGTGAGTCTGGCTAAGGGTTTGTTGATTTTGTTAATTTTTTCGAAGAACCAACTCTTTGTTTCATTGATCCTTTCTACTGTCTTTTTTGTTTCAATATCATTTATTTCTGCTCTATTTTTTATTATTTCCCTCCTTCTACTGACTTTGGGCTTTGTTTGTTCTTCTTTTTCTAATTCTGTTAGGTGCTGTTTGAGGTTGTTTATGTAAGATTTTTCTTGCTTATTGAGGTGAGCCTATATTGCAATGAATTTCCCTCTTAGGACTGCCTTTGCTGAGTCCCAAATCATTTGGTATGGTGTGTTTTCATTTTCATTTGTCTCCAGATAATGTTTGATTTCTTCTTTAATTTCTTCAATAATCCATTGTTTGTTCAGTAGCATGTTGTTTAGTCTCCACATTTTTGGCCCTTTCCCAGCTTTATTCTTGTAGTTGATTTCTAGTTTCCTAGCATTATGATCAGAAAAGATGCTTGATATTATTTCAACCCTCTTGAACTTATTGATGCTTGCTTTGTTTCCCAAGATATGGTCTATCCTTGAGAATGTCCCATGCGTGCTGGAGAAGAATGTGTAACCTGCTGTTTTTGGATGAAGTGTCCTATATATATCTATTAGGTCCATCTGATCTAATTTTTCATTTAATTCTATAATTTCCTTGTTGATTTTCTGTCTGGATGATCTGTCCCTTGGTGTTAATGGGGTGTTGAGGTCCCCTACTATTATTGTATTGCTGTTGATGTCTCCTTTTAGTTTTGTTAATAGTTTCTTTACGAATTTTGGTGCTCCTGTGTTAGGTGCGTATATATTTATAAGTGTTATGTCATCTTGGTGGAGTGTCCCTTTTATCATTATATACTGCCCCTCTTTGTCTTTCTTTATCTGTTTTGCTTTGAAGTCTACTTTGTCTGATATAAGTGTGGCAACACCTGCTTTCTTTTGTTCATTATTAGCTTGGAGTATTGTCTTCCATCCCTTCACTTTGAGTCTGTGTTTGTCTTTGGGGCTGAGGTGTGTTTCCTGGAGGCAGCATATTGTTGGATCTTGTTCTTTGATCCATCCTGCCACTCTGTGCCTTCTGATTGGAGAGTTCAATCCATTCACGTTTAGAGTGATTATTGAAACGTGGGGGCCTACTGTTGCCATTTTATCACTTGTTTTCCAGTTCTTTTGCATTTTGTCCTGATGGAGAGCTGTTACTTTGTGTTATTGTCCTTCTGCTTATCTCCTTTGTTCTGGATTTTGTAGCCCCTTTCCTTTTTTTGATTTTTCAGGAGTGAGGTTCTTCCTGAGCATTTCTTGAAGAGGAGGTTTTGTGGCAATGAACTCCCTTAACTTTTGTTTATCTGGGAAAGTTTTTATTTCTCCATTGTATTTGAAGGATATTTTCACTGGGTAGAGTATTCTTGGCTGCAGGTTTTTGTCCTTCAGAGTTTTGAATATTTCATTCCAATCTCTTCTAGCCTGTAAGGTCTCTCCTGAGAAATCTGCTGATAGCCTTGTGGGGTTTCCTTTGTAAGTTATTTTCTTCTGCCTGGCTGCCCTTAGTATTTTCTCTTTGTCATTGACTTTTGCTAGTTTCACTACTATATGCCTTGGGGTTGGTCTTCTTGCATTAATAAAGTTTGGAGATCTATTGCCCTCTGTCACATGAAGTTCCATCTCTCTTCCCAAGTTTGGAAAGTTCTCAGCTATTATTTCTTTTAACAGGCCTTCTGCCCCCTTCTCCATCTCTTCTCCTTCTGGTATACCTATAATCCTTATGTTGCATCTCCTAATAGAGTCGGATAATTCTCGGAAAGTTTCTTCATTTCTTTTTAGTCTTAGTTCTCTCTCATCCTCTGTCTGCAGCATTTCTATGTTCCTATCCTCCAAATTGCTAATTCTTTCCTCCATAATATCGACCCTACTGTTCAGAGAGGCCAGATTTTTCTTAATCTCCTCCATTGTGTTCTTCATCTCCAGTATTTCTAATTGGTTCTTCTTTATAGTGTCAAGCTCTTTTGTGACATAGCTCCTGAACTCATTGAGTTGTCTATCTGAATTCTCTTTTAACTCGTTGAGTTTTTAATAATGGCAGTTTTGAAATCATCGTCATTTAGGTTATAGATTTCATTGTCTTTGGGATTGTTTTCTGGGTGCTTATCATTTTCCTTCTGTTCTGGAGATTTAATATATTTTTTCATACTGCTTGATGGCATGGATTTGTGCCTCCAGATAGAGATAGAGTTTAGTCGCTGCTTCCACTTGTTGCAACTGGTGTTGGGAGGGGGGGCAGCTGTTTAGACTGCACCAACCAGGAAACCTGTCAGCTGTTACTGACTGGACTGGACCCCTCCTCATAGTCACAGTGGTCCTGTGGGGTCCCTCATCGGTTGTGGGGGCAATCACAAGGGGGCCTCAGGCTGCTGGTGCCTACTGTTGCAGCCCACTTAGACGCACTCCCTCCTTGTGGTCTGCACTGGTGTTGTGGGCTTTTCCAGCAGCCAGGAGCAGGATCACCTATAATCACCACTTTGTCCCTAACAGAGCCCACAAGATCACACTTGTCCACTATAGGTCCCAGCAGAGCTATGGGTATCTTCTGCAGTCTGTCGTTAGCTCACCTAGCTGTGCTACTTTTGCCCCAGGGCCTTCCCATCTTGCGACTGCCAGTCGGGACCTCTCCACTAGTCCTGTGCAGAGGCTTTCATTGAGGCTGCTGTAAGAACCTGGAGTTCCCCCCTAGGCAATGTAGCCATTTCACTGGAGCTCGACTCTGCCCCACTCCACTCTCACTGGATCTCTGGGAGTGCCTTGCCTCGTCTGGGACACGGCCAGAGTCCGTGGGCCTGGCGGTGGCTTGTAAGCTGCTGCCTTGTGGGGAATTTTGCTCTAGGGAGCTTCCTGGTGCTCCAAATGCTGGGCGGGGCCTCCCTGCCAATGGCGAGCAGAGGCCCTCCTTGCTGGGTTGGGGGGGCCGTGGGACCCTGGAGCATCCCCCCGGGCTGCAGAGCCGGGTGTTGGAGCTCCACCCAGTCCCCAAGCATGTCCACGGGAAGTCCAGGCGCCCCCTGCACCAACCCATGCGCTGGAGACGGTGGGCCCAGCAGCAGCTGGTGGTCTGGTGCTGTGCCAGGGAATCTGCCCACCAGGAGCTTCCCTTTGTTCTGGATTCTGGGCAGAGCCTCCCTGCTAATGGCGAGCAGAGGCTTTCCCTGCCAGGGAGGTGCAGGACCCCGGAGCCTCCCCCCGGGCCACGGAGCCAGGCGCTGGACCTCCAACCGTGTCCCCAAGCACGTCCACAGGAAGTCCGGATGCCCTCTGCACCGACCTGTGCGCCGGAGACTGGGGGCCCAGCAGCAGCTGGCGGTCTGGTGCCGTGTCGGGGAATCCGCCCGCTGGGAGCTTCCCTTTGTTCTGGATTCTGGATGAGGTCTCCCTGCTAATGGTAAGCAGAGGCCTTCCCTGCCGGTGGGTGTGGGACCCTGGGGATTCCCCCTGGGCTTAGGTGTAATTGCAGGAGGCTTGAGTAGGGCTGTTGTCACCTGTTTCCACCGTTGCTCCGCTGGTGAGTGCACACTCCTGCCCTTGGTGTGTGGCGATGCTATGGGGAAGTCCGCTGGAAGAGAGCCTCCTGCAGGAACTAGGCTGTCCTGGGGTTGGGGGTCGGGAGTCGGAGAGTTTTCACCTATTTCCACCTCCTCCTGGGGGGAAGTCCGTCCGCCTTCCGATGTGTAGTGGCACGAGACTCTTAGGCGTCTTGAGATGCTATCTGGATATCCTTAGGTTGGCTCCCGCCTGGCCAGCTGAAAAGCTCCGCTGCTCCCAAAGGTGGCTTTTTTCCTCTATGGCCGGAGTTATTGCCTCTTCTGCTTTCGTCAGGACTGTCCCTTGTTGTGGGGGTTCTTTTTATCCAGTTTTCAGTTTTCAATCCAGGGTGATTCTTCCTAAAATTGTTGTAACCTGGTTGTGTTTATGGGAGGAGGCGAGTTCAACGTCTGCTCACAGCGCCATCTTGACAAGAACTCCGACAACATATTTTTAATTAAAGCCTATAACAGCATGGATTTTGGGGTAAGATTTCAGTTTATATCACAGCTTGTATTAGCAACTTTTTTAATCTCTTAGCTTCAGATTCTTCACTTATAACATACGGATAATAACACCTAACACATAGAACTGTTTTGAGGAATAAATCGGATAATATCTATAAAGTGCTAATAAGTGTTCAATAAATGGTAAGTCAGTTTGCCTACAAAAGCTTTTCACACATTCTAGTCGAATTTCCAAAGAACAGCCAAGTCCGTAAAAACTCCCAACATCCTAGAATCCTACACACAAAGGTTACGTAAAGGAGACACCGCTCCAACTATTTCTCATCCAGTAGGTTTAAGATCTCCACATGTGCGTCAATATACACAAAAAGAAAGGTACATGATGCCTGCTGTGAAGAGGAGTCCTGTGAGCCAGTGCCACTGAGGACCCTCTGACAAGAATGTGGCTCACCTGTTTCCATGTGTGGTCTATTACAGCTGACAATCTATGTTCCTGTATGCTGTAAGTCACCTAAAATATCACATCACAAGAGTGCCGAATAACGAAGTTTTGAAGTATGCAAATTTAGCAGTTTTAACAAGCACCAACAGGTCCTATTCCTTAGCAAGCTGATGCAGTGTTAGAAGACAACATAACCATGAAAGAGAGAAGAGCAGACAGTGCCTAAATGGATAGGGAGCAATTGCAGAGCCACACTGGTCTCTCTCCTTAGTCAAAACTCTCATTAAAATAAATGAGCCTGCTCATTTGAGAAGGAAAAAAAGAGGTTTGGGGCATCGAGTTGGAAGAACAGTTCAATTCCTGCTCATCAAAAAGAGCAGAAATCCTTGTCCTATAACACCCACAGCTGCAGATCAGATTCAACCCATCTCTCCTTATTAATGTTCTTATTAAATGTATTCTGTCCATCTGTGTTCAAGCTCATCTTTTCCATTCTGAAACATAACTTTACTTTTCATGTATGAAATAATTAAATTTGTTTATCTCTGGGTAATGCCAAGCTGATTTGAAAGCAGAGGATAAAGATTTGGGTTACTGCTTTGTCACCAACCAGCACATTTAAAATTCTCCTCATACCCTGAACATTCTAGCTATCTGTTCCTGTTCCTTTATTTCTGATTCCAAAGCTTCCGGTGCTGTTCACATGATTTGGTGCACTGCCACGTACCACATAAGATCTGCTTGCAATGTAAGAACATGTGGAGAAATTATGTGTTTTTGTCACACCCTATTAAACGGTATTCAAAACACAATGCCCCAGAAACTAAATTGATTGTAGGTTTTATAACCCTTTTCAGGGTAATGGAAACAATTCAGGACCATGAAAGAAAGCATAGCTCATGCAGCTGCGGGAATCTTAGACCACTCAGCTCAGCAGTCCTGTCCTGGCTTTGGTAGCTAAAGTTCAGTTGGATTCCATTCTTCTAGATCTCTGACAGATCATTCCAGATTAATGGCTACAAAGTTTTCCACATTTCTTGTAAAATAAGCATTTGTTTTGACTGATTCTGAACTGTGTTTGAGGCTGGGAAATGCCAACAGATACAAAGAGAGAAAAGAATTTCAAACCACTATAGGGGAGGAAGACAATTCCTCTACCCTCTAGGTCCTTCTGCCTGGTCTATGAATTAAACTGACATGAGACGGAACAGCAGGAGAAAATCTAGCACAGCTTCATAATATGTATACATGGGAGAAACCCAGGAAAACTGAGCAACTCACCAGAATGGCCAAGGTCGCCACCTTAAATACCATCCTCAGCTAAAGACAAAAGAGGATTTTGGGGGTAGAGGGATCAGTTATGGGAGATTACCAGAAGAAGCACAGTAAACAAGAGTAAAGTTATTATGCAGATTTAAGTCCTTGTCTTCTGCATTGATGAGAGTTTCAAGAGATAAGGTCATCCCCCTCTTCCTGGTACAGAGAGGGAGACATCTTTATAAATGGAGATTTCCCTTAAAAATATAAATATCTCTTATAAAGGATACCTTCTACTTGGTTTTCAGAGCTTTTCCCATGTCTGCAGATTTTTTAAAAAATAACCAGCCAAAAATAATCCTCACGCCAAAGACACATATCCTGGGGTGGCAAAGACACATATCCTGGGGTGGCAAATTCTGCTCCCTGATACCACTAGAACATTACTACTTGCATATTTTTATTCTCTTTTTATGTACCAGCCCCAGCCCTATAGTCAAAGCTCAAAAATTAGGAAGAACAGAGTGGAGGGAGACACTACTTTTACATTCCCCTAGGTGTCATACCCACGTGATTCTTCCAGGTGGATGTAAGGAACTACTTAAGCTGCAAGCCCATGACTCAACTGCAATGGAATCACAGGGCCGGTTTAATGTTTTCAAAATAAAAAGGAGCACGTCCTCTCTCTCAGGTTGACCAGTAACCCCCAACTTCTGAGCTGCCTGGCAAGGCAATGCCTTGATCCTGTCACCTATCACAAGGGATCACTCACTCAGTCATTACCTGCTCTGCATGCCACTCCATCAGAAAAACATCTGTGAACATTATTTGACAAATTGATCGCTAAATGAGCCATTAGCTAAAGGGGCTTTCGGATTGCCTGTAGGAAGCCAGAGTGGCTGCAGAAGAAAAATGCTTACAGATGCAAAGCAGTGATGAGAAAGAGAGAAAGAATTCTCTCCTATCAGTGCTCTTGGGAGGGTGAGGGGGCCAGTGGTGGGGTGGGGGAATAAACCATGTCCTGTAAGAAAATCCACCTTCTCTAAAGGAAGCTGTTTATTAGAAGCAGTGGTAAAACTGCATAATTCCCTAAGCGCCTCAAGGGAGAAATCTAAGCCTTTGTGAACTGAAGGGGAGAGAAACGTAGCTGGTGGTGTGCTTGTCAAGAAAAGAAAGCAAGGAAAACAGCGTTAGTCATTTCACCATCGCTGCTTGCCAAGAGCCGACAGGTGTGCAGTTTACTATTGTTCTGACAGGCAGCCAGATACCATAGTTTAGTATTCATCCTCTCCTCCCGTGTGTGGGAGAAAACAGCTGTCTCTCTGGCTCAGGATACGAGGGAAGAGAGAGAAGGAGGGAGGGAGAGGAAGAGAGAGAGAGACAAATTCTTCTCCATTAGCATCAGTTTCAAGGCTTTGTTTGATTCATCACTGAAAACACATGGTCCCCCTGAGAAATGCATTACATATGGGTAGTTTCCTCACAGTGGCTCCAAAAATAGCCTATAAACAATATATTGAAACTTAAAGGTAAATAAATGCAGAAAGATGCCTAGGTTAAATTATGTCAGACCAATAAGAAGTAATCACATACAACAGTCCTCAAGGAAATGCCTTTTATAAATCCTGCAGATTTCATATTGCTGACAGATGTTTGTGATTTAAAAAAAAAAAAAATCCTTTAAAAAGAAAGCAGGTTATTTTGATCCAAAATGATGTGTTTTCCTGTCTTGCATGGAATGGAAACTATTTCAGTGCCAAATTCCCGTGAGATGAGAAGGAAAGCCCACAGGACTTAAAGAGTGCCAGATGCACTCACTGGAAGGCTTCAGACTGTAGCACTGTTTCCTTTTGGGTTGAGGTATTAAAGGCTCATGGTAACTGGCTGATGCAGTGTCGCTAGGTATGCTCCCATGACAGTTGATAAGAACCAGACATCTGTGCTGAATCTAGGGCTCTCTCGATTGAAAATTTGGTGAATACCAATAAAATCTATTCTGCTTATATTTACAAGGGAGAAAATGTGTCCATTACAACAATACATGAAACTTGAGAAACGCTGGCTCTTTCCCAAAAGCCCAGGTATTTTTCTAATAAAATAAGCAGTGAACTTCAAAAAACTCTAAACTCATGACATAATGGTACGATCACATACATAACCCCTTAGGCTTACACTGTAACACACTAACCCAATCCTGTAATAATAACACAAGCCAGAGGGATTGAATTACCCACCAAAACAAGCCAATTTCAAGTTAAGAGCAGAGGGTCTTCCATCTCAGAGCCTATTTTAGGGGCAACAAAGTTTAAACCACTTACTTCCTTTACCAAACCAAGATATTACAATTCACATGCCTGATAAATATATTCTTATGATTTCACATGCTTTTTCTCCATGTTCCGTGACGGAGCCGAGGGCAGTCCGTCTACAACTCACACAGACAGGGCTCAATTGGCTCTTTATATCCTTATTTTTCATGTAAATAAAGCTCCAGGTGAGATGAGAGAAAGGAGAAGGCATGAGGGACAAGGGATGGCAATGAGAAAATCCTTCTTCTATTGTTGAAATAACTTTCTAGGCCCAAGATGGAACCACTCGTTCCCCGGGTGCCATGTTAGCAAACCAAAACTCACATAACTCATGGCCCCGTAAATGCTCCACTTGACCAGAAACGCAGTATATCCAGTCAGCCAATTCCCAAATGCCAGGCCAACTCCAGGCCTTCTCATCCCAAACAAGGTTGACCATGTGGCCTCAGCCAATCAGATATTTTCTATTTGTCTCTTCCTTGGTCTTCATTGGTTATCCTATAAAAGCTTCCTGCCTTCCACCCATTTTGTGGTTCTCTGAAAGGAGACAGTCTACTTTGTAAAGTGCTAAGTTTGTTTGTATCACCTAAACTGTCTTCTTTAATCAGTTTTTTTTATTACCATGAAACGTTTACTCGTTCTATATGTGTTTGATTCGTTCAGGGGTTCTTTGCTTTCCTGATGAAAAGGGAAAGAAAAGCTTTCCACATAATGTCTTCTCAGATGGAATTATTAGGAGATTGGTTAAGAGAGTATAAATTATGAAAAATTATAAACGGGGATAACTGCTAAATAAGCTATTGAAATGTATGTAACAACCTTTCAAATGGAAGGATTTACATACTTTAAAACATTATCAGACACTTCTGCTTTTGACCAAGATGGAGTAATAGGGACCAGATTTACCCTCTGTTAAAATTAAATACAAAATGGAAAATTCCCTGAGCAGACAAAACCATTTAAGCCACTTAAACAAAACTAAATTTATATTATTTCTTGAACATAAGCAAAACTTAGATTATTTCCTGTAAATGCCTCTGATAATCATAAAAGAAACTTAAGGCATCTTCCTAAAAATGATGTGAGATAACCACTTTTAACCAATTCCCTGCCATCTGGAAACTTCCATTGCAACAACCAATGATTGTAAAAGGTAAACAACCTCCCATTGTCACTTTTAAGCCATCCTGTAACTTCATGCCCCTAGCTTCATATGAGTCATTGATTTGAAGGCTCCTGGTTCACAAACTGTCCTTGTATGCACAATAAACTCTTACTGAATATTGTTTATTGATTCTGTGGTTTTAATTTTGCTGTTTCTGGGTTTCTGACACCTCCCACCTGAAACAAGAAAAAACTAGACAAAATATGAAGCATCAGACTCTAGTATTCAAATAATAAAGTCCAGAAGTATCAAGGAGAGAAGGTAAAGATGAAAATAACTAATTGTGTTAAAAGGAAGTCAAGATTTGCTGTTCTGACAGATATGTGATCCATTGTCTAACAGTGTCTGGCACACAGAGAAAGCCCAACAAACATGTGTTAGTTGAATCAATTGAAACAAAAAGCTAAGAAAAAGTTAGATGGTGACTAAATTAAGCTCTCTTGGTAATGATCAAAGTAATTAGATTTGGGCCAGAATCATCAAAGTATTAGGAGAAGAGGATGAAGTTAGTCACAAGACGAACAGGTGGTTCAGGGGCATGAGCCTAGGTGAGTAATTTCCAGAGAAGTGGAGGGAAAGTCCTGGATAATGGTTGGGCAGCTCAAGAAGGAAATGAGATATCTGGAGAATCCCTGAGTCAAAGAACGCAAATTTTAAAGCCAACAGGTCAAAAGCAGCCAAGAAAAGTGTAACTAAGAGTGCTAAATTAGAATTTCCTATTTAGAAAAGAGGGGGGAAAATGGCAGGAGTGAGTTTAAATATTTCAGAAATTAAAATAATTTAATAAATTAACATCTCTTAAAAGTCAGTAAGTCTCAGATTAGGTTAAAAATTAGGAAGAATTCTAAGGAATGGGAAAAGATACCCCTCCCCCGACCCTCCCCTCAGGAAGGAAAGTTCCAAGGCCAAGAAACATGCTCAACTCCATGGACATGAAATCAAAATGACAAACAACATTTTCTTTTTCACTTGTCAGATGGGCAAATATTTTAAAGTAGTATCGACAGTATCAAGTACTGGGAGGAAGTGGAGAGAGGGGTCCTTTCATATGTGTAGGGGTGGGGCGTAAATGGTACCACACACTACAGAGTACAGAGCCATTGGCAGAATCCAGTGAGAGTGCAAATATTCATATTCCACAATTCAGAGGCTCTATTTACTAAAATACCCTTGAGAGAAACTCTCCCATATGTGATCAGGGGTGTGAAATGGTGCAGTCTAGAGACATCTAGCAATACTTAGTCATATACAAGGTTTGTGAAAGGATGGACTTTGCAGCGTCATTTGTAATAGTGGAAAATGGGAAACTACATAAATGTCCATCAATAACTAAATATATAAATAAAATGTGGTGTATAATTATATGATAGAATTCAGTGTAGCAGTTAAAAGAACAGGGTCTACATACACAAACAAGTTTGGATTTTTAAAAAACACAGAGAGAGTTTAAAGTAAAATGTGCAGACTACTACGTAAAGTATAAGATCATTTATGTACATTTGAAACCATAAAAATCCTACTGTATACTGTTTAGGAATGATATGCATAAAGCATATGATATGAAAAGCGTAAGCAATAGATGAGAAAGCACCAAACTCATGATAGTGAGTGCTTACAAAAGTCTGGGAAAAACAGGAGAGTTGGGTAAGAGAACTTCAGCTCTATCTGTGATGTTTCATTTCTTCAAAAAAAGAGAGAGGATGAAAATGTCAGCAGTTATTAATTCTCGGTTGGATGAATATGTGTGTTACTATATCTGTGTACTCTTCCATTTAAAAAAATTCTCAAAAGAAATATATATGTAAGGCAAATTATTTTAAAAAGAGAGAGAGGGAAAAAACAGCAATTCTGGGATAAGAACTCATGACGCTGTTCAACTGGTTTTGAGAATAGTTTAGATCTAGAGCCAAACTATGATCCTAACATAGGCAGAAAGTTTGGAATTTTTTTGCAAATATGACTAAGGTAGAAAAAATAGGGAATATCTGGCTGAAATGAGGTATTGACAGAAGCATATTCCTCTCCTCCCTCCTGATACAGTGGGCAAAGCGCCTATCAAAACCAAATCCACTGGTGCTTAGCGTTCCCTCTCCTTTCACCTTCTCAAGGAAACTTCTCCTCCAGTTTCTCCTCTTTCCCTCCTACATTGTTAATCTCTCACACCCTTCACAGGATCATTTCCACCAACCCACAAACATGCTCTGTGTCTCTCCCTTTCCCAGATCCTCCCTTGATTCCAACTGGCTCTCTGGCAACTGCCTCATTTCTCACTTCCCTTCATAGCCAATTTGTAAAGCTTTTCCAAGTTTACGGTCTCTACCACCTCACCTCCTATTCACTCATCCACGACTCCAATGACTCCATCCCTAACCTGCCACTAGAATGCTCTAGTTGCTAATTAACCACAACAAATACTTCTGTGTCTCTGTCATATCCAGTCTTCCCAAAAAGGTCTTATTCACTCCAATATCTTAAATATCACCAGGATGAGGTTATTGCCGAAATTTTATCTTCTGTCCAAGCCTTTCTTCTCCAGATTTGTTCATGTGAAACTGAAAATGTTACATTTCTATTTGACATCTAGTAGGTGTCAGTTTTAACATGCCAAAAAAGAGAAAGTTTTTATTTCCCTGCCCCAAACTCTATTTCCTCCCAGTAATCTCCAGTTCAGCAAATGGTACCACAACCTCCGAAATTGCTTAAGCATCCTTAATTCTTCCCTTTTGATAGACCCCAGGCTCATCACTTCTTTAACTTCTGTCACTTCTATTTCCAGAATTTTTCTGGAATCCATTCTCTTCCTTCCATGTCCACTGCCCCCATCCTGGTCCAAGCCACCCTTATTCCTGCTCAGACCATTACAAAGCTCTCTAACTTGTCCTCCGGCTTTCACTTTTGCCCTCTGCAATCTATCTACCATCCACATTACAGACGAAAAGATCTTTTTAAAATATAAATCATGTTATTCCAATCCCTAAATCTTTCAAAGCTTACCGTTAACCTTAGAATAAATTCTGAAATCCTTAAAATGGCCGATAGGGCCCTGCATGATCTAGTTGCTAATCTCCTTTCCAACTTCAGCGTGTACCACTTCTTACCCTCACTTGCCGCACTTCACCCACAATGTCCTTTCTATTCATTGATTGAAACAATCCCTCTCACCTCCTTTGCATCTGCCATTTCTCCGGCATGGTGTGCCGTTCTCCTAGGTCTTCCCGTAACTGGCTTCATCTTATCTTCTATATCTCAGATCAAATGTCACGCGCGCAGAGACCATGTGCATCTAATGTGTACACTGTTTGTTCCCTGAGATTCCTAAAGATTGTAACCTATTTTCTGTAATTGAATCGGATGATATTGTGTTCAAGTGAGCCGGACAGACAGAGACCACAGGAACACGAATTGTTCAGAGCAGTACTTCTCAACCCTGACTGCACATTAGAGGCAGGATTCTCCCAGACCAACTGAACAAGAATCTCTGGGAGTAGAGCATGGGGACCAGCCTTTTGATGAGCCAATCCCCTTCCCCAGGTGAGTCTAACTTGCAGCCAGGGTTGAGAACCACAGGCTTAGTGATTTCCCTAATTCTATTCCCTTCTGATCAACTGCATGGTCTTCAGCCTCTGCACGTTAAAAATCACGCTAAAAACACTTTCAAGGGGCCGGCCTGGTGGTGCAGTGGTTAAGTCCATACATTCAACTTCAGCGGCCCGGGGTTTGCCAGTTAGGATCCTGAGTGCACACCTACGCACTGCTTGTCAAGCCGTGCTGTGGCAGGTATCCCACACATAAAGTAGAGGAAGGGGGGCATGGACTTGAGCTCAGGGCTGGTCTTCCTCAGCAACAAAAAGAGGAGGATTGGTGGCAGATGTTAGCTCAGGGCTAATCTTCCTCAAAAAAACATGCATCAAAAAACATAAATAAATAAATAAAACACTTTTAAACACCAGTTCCCAAGTCATCTCCTACACAGTTGAACCAGAATCACTGAAGATGTTTCCCAGACATTGGTATTTTAAAACCCCCTCGGGGGGATTCTAACACACAGTCAGGGATGAGAACCACTGACCTAAAAGGTGGCAAAATTAGTGAAGGTGTCTTTTGTTTAGGGGTTGCTTGGGGATGTTTCATCACATTTACCCTCTTCAAGCATGTAGAATAAAGAAGTGAGAAACGTCCCAGTCAATATCTGTGCTTGCTCTGTAATGGAATCCTTTCTCTCAGCTCTAACATCCAGGCAGATCTAACACCAGAGATTATCTATTATTGGCATTTGAAAAAAAACAAAACTATAACCTTACTTATACTCTCTCTACCATCTCAATGTGAAGGTTTAACAAAAGGTCCCTTGCTATAAATATCATTGCTTTTGCTGGCTTGGTTAAATTGTACAGCCTCAAAGGGAACTGTGCAGTAAAGTGTTAACTGAGCTAGGCCTGGGATGCTCAAGCCTGGCACATCCCAAAGAAAGGCCTGTCTTCAGGACTGGCCCTTGACTGGGTCTTGGGAGATAGCCTCTGAGTCCTTAGAACATCCTGCCTGATAAGAGTGTTTTTGTACGCCTCAGGCCTTGGGCCCCACTGTATCAGTTTGACCAGATAGTTTATGCTAAAATGTGACTTAGGGCAAATGCCTGTTTTTGTGCACCTGATGCCCTAGGCCATGCTATAGCAGTTAGACCTCTGGGGGCGCAGGAGACTGAGTAGCTAAGGTGGCATAGGTGCTACCTGCCTATGTGACTGACCCCAATAAAAATACCTGGTCCCTGGGGTCAGGCAAGCTTCCCTGGTTGGCAATACTTCACATGTGCTGTTACGTGTCATTGCTGGGAGAACCAAGCATGTCCTTGTGCAACTCCACTGCAGGGGATGGGGGAGCCCTGGAAGCTTGTGTCTGGTTTCTCCTGGACTTTACGCATGAGCTTGTTCCCTTTGCTCATTTTGATGTGCATCCTTTCTCTGTAATACACCAGAAATATGAGTATATCAGCCTTTCTGAGTCCTGTGATTCCTAGGGGATCATCAAGTCTGTGGCTGGTCCTGAGACCCCTGACTGAGGGACATAAACATATCTCCTCATTTCAACCAGGTGGCCCTCCAAAAGTTTATTTAATTGGTCATTCCTTACTTAGAAAATACTTTACTCAAAGAAACAATGATTTCTCTGAGTCGTTGGTTTCTTGGTTCAGTTAAAAATAAAACACCCCTGTAGAAATCATCCTGAAGTAGAAATTAATTTAGTATACATTTATTTTTTTAGTTGACCCATGTGCCTACTCCCACTGCTTATTCCTCCTTGCGTTCTTACACTCCTTACACTTCATCCCCTAAAAAACTATTTGGCTACACCAGGGATTAACAAAGCAATGTTGGCAAGCTGGTCTGGGATCCTAAGCTTCTCTTTTTAATCTTATTTACAACATGATTTCTTTGGGAAAATACACCTGTAACAGAGAGGGAGAAAGGAATACAACAGGTCAAGGAATTCCTACCTCCACGTACCTGCTCCCACTACAAGTCTGGTAACTACCAGCCACCCAGCACCCACCAGGAGGGAGCTATCTCACTTTTGGAGGAGTACCGTGATGCCAACCACCAAGGCTGCTGACCACCTCTCTTAGCCTGCCAACAGCCAAGCTGATCAAGAAGCACAGCTGTTTCTCCACACCTTTCTTCTGCTTCACACCTCTAAAACATACTCCTTTCTCCTCAGTTCTGGGTGGGCCTAGATCAGTCGTTTAGGTACAGGTCAGATATTTGAAGCTCAGATTTACATTGACATGCATCTCAAGCTAAACTTAATTTCAAAATATAAAGTACATATAAGTTCCTTCTGAAGGCCTTTCTTGCAATTAATCCACAATATTGAAGAAAATCGAAGTCCATGTTCAGCTTTTGAGACATATATAAAGCTCTTGAAAGCCAGTGGAATGCCAGGTTCTGACATTTCCCTTTCAGCCTCCCCCAGCATCACCTCCAGGCACCCCTAAGAGGTCATATCCTAGTCAATTAACGATATTTTTCACATTATCTACCAAGAAAACTTCATTACTCCATTATCTTCTGATGGAAGGATGGACTGGATTGATGTGCTTTGCAGATGGAGGTAGGGACCTTAAGCCAAGGACTAGAGGTGGCCACTAGAAGCTAAGAAAGGCAGGGAAACCCATTCTCCCCTCAGGGTCTCCAGAAGGAACCAGCCCTACTGACACCTTTGACACTAGCCCAGTGAAACTGATTTTAGACTTCTGACTTCCAGAACATTCAGAGAATAAATTTATGGTGTGTAAGCACTAAGTTTATGGTAATTTGTTACAGCAACACTAGAAAACTAATACGTCATACTTATGGACTCCATGGTTCTCTATGGAAAGAAGCGTGAAATTCTGCTGTGGGGGCTCCTCTGCAAATACGTAGATTAACTTCATTCAAAAGCTATTTTACACACAGCCTTCCTTCTTGAGGGCTTATCTTAATTTAGAGATAAAATATCACAGGAAGGAAAAAATAGCATTTGGTAAATTTTTTAAATTATAACTTATCCTAAAGATATTTGCCATGGCTAGAGACAGTCTTTGCAGGACAATTGGCCTTTAAATAGAGAAAATAATGATCCAAGTTTCAGATTCCTGCATTAGGGTTTATTACATGTGATGTCTGGGTTATATTAAACTCCTGGAAATCAGGGTTTATAATGGAATGGCTGACAGACTCTTAACTTTAATAGCCTTTCCAAGTACCGCAATAGTGAGCATTACTTTTTAATGTCATAAAATGATGGTTAAAACACTACAGAATTTTCTCAAGACAGATAAGCAGGTGTTCAAGAGAGCAGAACTATTTAAACTTCATTGATTTATGGTCTATCTTACATTGAAGGCCAAAGTTTTATTGAATTCCCACAGTAGATTCTCTGAACTTAATTTTCCAACATAGTAGAACTATTTCAGGGTTCCCTATATATATTAATTTCTCCATTTTAACACGTACTTCTGTACTTTTAAAGTTACTAGGCATAATGAAATAGAAGCCATAGCCAAAAATGTAAATTATTCTGTTTTCTTTATATTTGTTGACTTTTCAAAGTGCATTGTCTGTAATAACACCCAATGCATAGCTACTAAATCATTTAACCCAGGAACACAAGCCCCCAACTAATTGTTTAAGCTGCACAATATTTCTGTCACTCTCTAAAATTGTGAATATGAGATAACTTCTTATTCAGTGTGAAAGAAGGTCAAAGCATTTATCATAACCCTTCTCTCTCCAGTGGCTCTTTCAACCCATTCTGAACCCAGTATCTCCAATCTTTATGTTGCCTGACTGAAAGTAAAGTGGCCATCAGAAAAGTCTCAATAAACTATCAAATATTTTATACAATCTGTTAGCATTTTCTTCTGGTTTACATAAAAATCAATACTCCTATAACTGTAGCAACCCCAATGATTTAGTGAAACTGATATTTACCGTGGAATAAAATAGAAATACCGTTAGCTCTCAAAGCCAAATAACATTAGAGAAAGCTAGAAGCAAAATAATTACCATTATTCAGACATGTGGATACCAAGCATCTGATATCCCAACTTATCTTTAGTAGTGACAGTAATAGCAATAAATTCCTCTCATGAGGGGAATGGTTGCCTGGTGAGTCAGGCAGTGTATGAATAGACACATGGCTTACAGTGCATTAACTCCTATCCCCTCCATGTTCCAAGGCTCTGATAACAAAATGAGTCAAATCTAGAAAACAAAAGAGTGTTAGAACCATACCGAGAATAAAATGGCAACACATGATCAAAAAATTAAAAATGTAGCCAGCAGCAATTCAAGGAACCTTAGAACACACTCAGTTTAATCAACATATCTATGTCACTTCCACCCACGTGAACAGTTTTGTTATAATCGAAGAAAATTACAGAAGACATGTCCCTTTAAAAATAGATATTGGGCATGCGGCTGGCCTGGTAGCACAGGGGTTAAGTTCATATGTTCTGCTCAGCAGCCCAGGGTTTGCCAGTTTCAAGCCCAGGTGCAGACCTACACACAGCTTGTCAAGCCATGCCGTGGCAGGCATCCCACATAAAATAGAGGAAGATGGGAATGGATGTTAGCTCAGGGGCAGTCTTTCTCAGCAAAAAGAAGCAGATTGGCAGCAAATGTTAGCTCAGGGCTAATCTTCCTTTAAAAAAAAAAAGGATATCAATATAAAGTTGTTTAAAAATGATGGGCCTAAGGCCAGAGTGTACCTTGATACTCTTGCAACAAAATCATTTATTTTATTTAGTCAAAATCAGTCTGCTTCATTGAAATTTTTCATGGTTCACTCAATTGCAAATACCAACCAATTGGATTGAAAGGGAAGCCTCAATTTTTGAATAAATAACAGAAGCTGCAAAAAACTGTAAGTTTTTTTCTTGGTCAGATCTGTAAAACATGAAGATCATTAATTTATACACAGTGTTATTTTCATTGTTTCTAAGACTGTGTTTCTGATTTGTTTAAAAACATCATTCAACTGTGAGTGTAATCAAACTGAAATTTCCTCCCGTAAAAATAGCCAATTATTTGACCAAATTCACCTGAGCTTCTTTTCCCATCTGCTTTGTCAAGTAATAGGCCTGGCCGTGGAGGAGTGAGAAGACTAAAAGAGAGAGAAGCCGGAATTCTAACTCTCTGATTCTTCATCTTCTGTTATTGGAAAATCCTGCAAGACGGCCAACATCATTGTTTGCTGCATAATGATATTCACCGTGACCTGACTTGAGTTATACCAACCTTTTCCACCTTAACACCCCTCTCTCTGACAGGCAATTTTTATATTCAACTTTCCTAAAATAATTCTACAGGTTCAAAATTGTGCTTGGATACTTACTGACAATAGTTTTCCAACTTAGTGAACATGCCTTCAACATGCCTTTCCTCTGACGTGAAATTTCTGGCTTTTTTCTTTAACTTTAATGTGGAGTTATTAAGGATGGCAGAAGGGCTAGCTTACCTTTTTGTTTTGAAAATACATAGGAGAAAATAGTGAATAGACACATCTGGAATTTTTCTAATTTGAAGAAGTTAGGTAACTATGTAATAATACTCAAATTAAATACTGAAATTATATGCATATACTTTTTAAGTTTCTAATTATAATGTCCCAGACAATCTATATTAATAAAAGTAAATTTTAATGGCAAGTATGTGACAAGGATGGCTTTCTTTCTTGGTGTCCTTACCTAATATTTTCAAGATAGATAGGTAGATGATAGATAGATAGATATAGATATATAAATGTTATTATAAACTGCCTGTCATTTGGATCAATTTGTTAAAAAAGACTACAGTATTCCTCTACGAAAAACAATTACCTTTTCGGGGGGAAAAGTACTTTAACACTTTGTTAGCATCTGAAATATGGGCCTACTCTACAGATGGAAGAGGTTTAGAAAAAGAAGACTTAAATTACTCCGTATAAAGAAGTAATAGAGAATTTGGAGTTATCCACCAATGCTTTGAGAAAGAAATTGGGACCCAGAAAGAGGAAATTGGAACAAGTGTCAAGAAGGAAGGAACTCACAACGTGGCAGAAAGCCAGGTTACACAGAGGGGCGTGATCATGCAGGAATTGTAGATAAATTTACAAGAATAATGTCACAATTGAAAGATGTTTCCTATCCATGTGGTATGGCTCTCTACTATCCCCTTAACTTTTAACAGAAGCCTATTTTAAGTAAGGACACTGGCAAAATGAGCTGAGGCCCAAGGAGGAGCTAAAGTGATGGACCCAGGAGACTGGAAAAGGCAATGGAGTAACGCAGCTGAAGAACAGATGGGAGGCAATCCCCTACTTACCACATGGACAGCAGGAAGCTGATTCCTGCAGGGGGTGCCAGTACCGGAGGAAGAAGCTACATCCCACCATCCAGAGCTGAGGTCCATTTAGTCGGCACACATGTAAGTTATGTTTGGGAAGAAGGTGGTCCCCACAAGAACCTAAACTATGGCCTCCCCTGGAGTTGAGAAACGTCTGGAGGTATCTGGGAAACTGGGAATGTAGGCATGAAAGAAATCAATTTGTTTGAGGAACTAGTGTGCCCTTGAGTTCTTATCAGCATATAAAGATACTCGCATCTTTATTGCCTTAAACACACACACACACACACACACACTAAACACTATCTGGACATTAATCACCATACTATTTTGTTTCTTCCTATCAGAGACCTATATTTTAGAACAGTTGTCTGCAAAAGTTATCTCCACTTCTTCATCTCACATCCTCTTTTTAATCCATAGCAATCCCCTTCATTACCATTGCTTCCCTCAAATTGATTTCAATAAGTTCACAAAATGACCATCTTTTAAACTCTATAGTCAGTGAATACCATTTCGTCATTGTCTACTTTCACATAAAGACAGACACTCAATTAATTTTGAAAATAAAAAAGTTACTGATCAGTGGTGCCAATTTAACAAGTAAAGACAAGAAGACAATTTCTCATTTACATGATGGGTTTCTTCTTGTAAAAACTAACAGGCACTTTTTCATCCTTATCTTACTTGCCCTCTCTGCTGCATTTGACATTCATGATCCCTCTATCCTATTTTGTAACTCGCTCTTCAACTTCCTCTTATAATTTGGGCCTCTTCTTTTCAACTTTGTCAGCCCCTCTTCCACTGTCCAGCTCTTAAATAATGGTACCAGAGTAAGAGAGAGCAAAATGCATTCTGAGTCCTGCAAGTGGGTCGGAATGACTAAATTATAGAAGGTGAGGTGTGGCATAGTAAAAGATCAGCTGGATAGGTTACCAGGGGTCAGATCATAAAGGGCTTTACAAACCAGAGTAAGACACTCAGGTTTTACCCTCAGATCAACGGGAATTTGATGATATAATGAGATTTTTCATTTTATAAGGTCACTCTGGAAAAGAACTGAGTATACAAAGACTGGAAGCAGGAAGACCAGGTAAAGAGATGTTGCAATAAGTCAAACGGGTAATTATAGTGGTTTGGATGTACACATATCTTGTGGGAAATGGAGATAAAAGAAGTGGACAGATTTAAGAGATATTCTGGAAGCTGCATTGACAGAACGGGATGACTGATTGCAGAGAAAAGAGCTGAGACTGACACCCAGGTTTCTGGCTGGGATCGTCAAGTAGGTGGTTGGGCCATTCACTGAGATAATATATATGGAAGCAGGATGAAGAGAAGAAAACTAGTTGAGGTAGGCTAATGATTGATTAAGTCTAGGAATGTTAAATTTAACATCCCTCCACTCAAGTGGAAACGTCCAGTAAGCAATTGGATATATGCATCAGAATCTCAGGAGAGAGCTTTGGACTCAAATATAATTTTGCAAATCATAAGAGTATAGAAAATAATTGGAGACATTAGTTTGATCATTGAGTCCCTCCTTTCTCATATTTACCTCATTCACATCAAACTCTAAGAACATAACCAAGGACTGAAGAACAGTTGAACTAAAGATTCCTTAACACTTGATGAGGAGCGAATAAAAGGGACCTATTGGAGCTCCAGAAACTAAAACTAGGCTAAGTTGTCATAGTCTTCTACATGGATTTATAAACATTAAAAGAGAGAAGGGCCAGGAAAAACACATAGAACAAGTAACTTCAGAAGAACCAAAGAAAGTTCACAGTACGAAAGAGAATTATTTAAAAACTCTCATCAGTAACATCAGGAATTACAGAGAATATTATGTCCACTACAAATAAAAGCAGAAGAATAAAAGCAGAAGCTACAATGATAGGAACGATTAGAGAACAAGAAAATATTCCTCAAAATTAAGAACATTAGTATCAAAATTAGAAATTCAATAGAAGCTCTAGAAAAAAATTTGCGTAAATATCTCAGAATATAGAATAAAAAAGCAAAAATGG
This sequence comes from Equus caballus, assembly GCF_041296265.1. Taxonomy (NCBI): domain Eukaryota; kingdom Metazoa; phylum Chordata; class Mammalia; order Perissodactyla; family Equidae; genus Equus; species Equus caballus. The sequence continues at coordinate 65,825,850 of NC_091697.1, forward strand.
GATATATGAGAAAAAGCAGTTAGGAGACATAGGGTCAATTTAGGAGGTCCAACATCCAATTAATTTACTCAAACTGCATTCAGATGCTTAAAGCAGTTTATTTCTTTATAGATAGATAATCTGATCATCCTCATGCATCTGCATCCGATGCATTACAGAAACCTATATTTTAGTCCAAATCAGTAAATTCAATCGAATGCAATCATTTTAAAGCTCCTTTGGTGAAACTCCATCCATTTGATTTCCTCTCCTTTCTTCTTCTCCTCCAAGATGGCGGATACAGGAAAGAAAGGTGTGACATCTGTGACCTCGAGGCAATGAGATGGAGGGTAAGATAGATCCTTTAGATCCAGGAGCATCCTCCAGACTTTCGTTCATCTCTACTGCAGAGTGCCTGGATTGCAAGACCCCAGGACTGCTGGTTGCTATAGTTCACTTCATTGGTCTCTGGATGTTCTGGAATCTGCTATCATTGTCTGTCCCTGGTCTCTTTCCGCTGGGTGAGGGGCAGGTCTGCTGGTGCTCATTGGCTAGCGTGGCCTCACCCCAGTTCTTGAAATGTATATGGAACTCCCTGAACCTCCTCTTCGTACCCTACCTGGATCCTGCTCATCATAGCTTCTGGCACCATGGCTTCTGCTGCTGAGGCACCATACTCCTTCCCACAACGGGTCAGAGCCCACTGACTTTCACCTCAACCAGCTTCCATATCTCATCTGGGAACTCAGGATTGCTCAGAAAATAAACTGGCTCCTTCCTCCTAACCATGCTGGGCTACGGAGTTTACCTTGGTGTTGCCAACCCCCAAACTGGTTCTTGAGGATTATGAAACACCTTCTACTGCTCTAGTCTTAGAATCAGCATTCTCCTCAACCTATTTAACATAATCTCCCCACTGCACTGAAAAGCCCAGAGAGTACAGATCAACTCATATCTCCCATCTCCCGTATTCAGCAGCCAATCCACAGGAACCAGAGGAGCAGGTTTAGGACATTCACTCTCTCTACTCAGAGCCTCCTTTGCCCTATTATAGGCATCTAATTTTCTATGGTCTTATCCAACAAGCCTGCCTTTTGATGTGTTAAACAGGAAGGTAAGGGAATTTGGAAAGTTTCCATCTCTCTCAGAGATCTCTAGATTTCAAGCCTGTCACGTTGCTTTGACTTCAAGTGTCCCTCGTAGGTATCAGAAGCTGAATATAGACGCTTTTTTGCCTCTTTGCATTTCTACTGTAAAAATTATAACCCTACTCCCCAAAGCAAATTTCTGCCTCAAGTTAACCAGAGAACTGGCCATGCACATGAAACTGCAAAAGAGGAAAGAATACCACTGTATTTCAAAACATAACCTCCTCTTGTATGAACATACTCTCTTCAGAATCTAACATGTTTTCTTGAGCTCTAAAGGCTACGCCTGGGAGTATGGCTGTGGGAAAGGGAAGGAATGGGGGACGATACTATTGGAATTTTTCTTGTGCCTCATAATATGCATTATTTTAATAACTTAATTAAGACTTTTGAACCATGGGGAATTAGGAAAATACCTGTGCCCTACTTTGGGCAAAGAAGATTTCTTTGCCCAACAGTTTCACCTCTTCGATACCAGAAGGTGGTAGACACTGGCAAACAACCTCTGTGCTCAGTGGAATAGTGATTTCCCAAGAGATACTGATTACAGAGGGGCAATGTGATAGCATGGTGAGTTGGCCTAGGCAAAGACCCAAGGAGCCTCTTCTTGAGCACATGTGGAGTAATATCTTGGCCTCACAAATAGCCAGGGGACATGTCTCAGACAAGTGTTTCTGACATCCCAGCTGATCAGGGTTGGTGCTTCTGTAGTTTGCATTACATGCTACTCTTCCTCCTAGATAACTCTCCAAGTCCTCTACTTCTCGGCTCCTCTGCCCCCATCATCATTCAAGCCTTTATCATTTCTCACCTTCATCAATGCTCTGCTGGCCATTTCATACCTTGTCCTAAGCTCTAACCTGCCACCCACAATAAATGTTTATTAAAGTGAATGAATGATGACCGGTTTTCATTCACTAAAATCTATTTGAGCGTCTCCATGCTCAAGCCCATCCTAGTTATTTAATAGAGAAAAATAATTTTCATTATAAAGCATTTCTTCAGTACTTGAAAGTTTGTTTCCCTATTACAAAGGAAAATTTCTACTTAATTGATGATACATCTTTTAAATCATGTTAGTATATTTTCAAGCCTTAAACATAACATTAAAATATTTACTTAAGTACACAGAGATTTCTGTACTGTTTTCTTGATCATTAACTCCCCCAATATTTCATTTGACCAATTAGTATATAATTTGAATAGAGGGGAAAAAATACGTCCAGCTAATTTTTAAAATGCTGAGGTAAATAAAAGAGCTGCCCCTAAAGAATTGTAGTACACCACCTCACAGGCTGCTATCTTGCTTTGACATAAAATATCCTTAAGTCTTTGCTAAATATCACTGTTTCATAGAAATCAAAAGAAAATGCTTTATAAGAGAACTGGAAATAACTCAGCAGACATTTGAATAAAAATATGCTTTGAAAGTGGCTTGAAAATTATTATTGAACTATATCCTGCCCATCTCTGCAGGCACACACGTTACACACGCATTACCTCTCTCTCTCTTTCTCTCTCTATTTAAATATACATATATACATCTGTCTCTCAATCTCTCTCTGACTTTTTGAGGTTCATAATTAAAAATTTGAAATTTCTCTGTGACCTTAAAAAAGAATTCTTGGGGCCAGCCTGGTGGCGCAGCAGTTGGGTTCACACGCTCTACTTTGGCGGCTCGGGGTTCACTGGTTCGGATCCCAGGTGCAGACCTATGTGCCACTTATCAAGCCATGCTGTGGTAGATGTCCCCCATATAAAAATAGAGGAAAGTGGGTGTGGATGTTAACTCAGGGCCAATCTTCCTCAGCAAAAAGAGGAGGATTGGCGGTGGATGTTAGCTCAGGGCTAATCTTCCTCAAAAAAAAAAATAAATAAGAGGAAAAAGAAAGAATGCTTGCATAGTTAATGAGAAGAGTGGGTTTGGGGAATTTAGATTATCAGAAATATTCATAGGATGAAACATATAGAGGTGCTTTCAAAGCTTAATCAGACTCCAAAATTAGTCACTAGACTTGCTGGCAGATTATCAAATCACTAGAGTTCTGATTCCAGGACAGAAATATGACCTTATTGAATCATTGTGCACAGAAATGGGAGTCAGATGCTTTAAACTGCACTGGTGACATGTTCCTATACCCTATTTAGTCTCAAAACAATACTACGCCAAGTGATTTCTTTTAATCTGCTAGTATGATATTTCTTGTTTTTACAGGCCACTCTAATCATCCTTTTTGCCAGCTTGGGGATTAATGATTGTGTGTGATATTTCATAGCTATCCCAAACAATCAGGATAGCTGGAATAACTTTAGAGTAATTTACATGCCTTGAAATTCCTGACATATAAAACCATCAGTTCATCCAACTCTGAGATCATTAAGTAAGACTATTCTTTTTATCAGTGAAATCACTTGGTTCCTTCCAACCTCTGCCCTCCTGTGCTCTGCATAAAGTTTTTTCTTTAAAATATGTAAATTATTATCAAGGGATATTATGAAAAAATAATAGGAAGAGTGACAAGCAGGCTCTTATGCTCTGCCATGCACATAAACCTATCTATTATTGAATTAAGCATGGTGTCTTTTCACCCTCCTTGAACAGTTATACATGAAGCTGGCTCTTTTTCAGAGAGGAAAATCCAGTTCAGAACAATGAACATTTGCTGATCAATACATGGGTTAAAAAAAGAGAAAGATCTGAGACTTAAAATACAAAAACTAAATAAGCTGAAGTCTAAAATAGAATTACCTAAAAGCAAGAATACTAATTCTTATTGAAATCCACAATTTTTAAAATTTGAGCTGAATCAGGTACATTATTGTAATTTCCTGAGCATTTGTCTTGAAAACTAATTAGAAAATCTGGAGATAGTACTTGGTATTCCTAACATGTCCTGGAAGCCTTTGTGTTCGTTCTTTTGATTCCAACCTCCCATTTGGAAGCTATCCAGAATCTAACAAATCAGACAAGCTTGACTCACCAAGATTCACTTTCTCAATGTATATCACTCAGTGAGAATATGAGAAAAATCACTTGGTGAACTGCGTGAGAGACAAAAAGTAAGAAAAGGTATTCTATTACAATGACTATAAAACAGCTCTCCATCAAGAGTACATTCAACTCTTTTCAAAGCAGATGTGTTGCTTCTTTGCTATTGTACACAGATATGTCTTTAAACACGCAAGAGAAAGTAAGTAAGTGGGAATCAATCATGTCAACGTTACACTCTGCTTATTTCTAAACCATAGGCTGGAATTCAGCTAACCTAAACTACTGAATGTTAATATAACAGCTGGCAACACGAATTTAAAAAAAAAAAAAAAGGATTCCAAGAGTAATGAAAATGAAAATATAGCTCATAACATTGATCTAAGTTTTGACAGACGTTTTTGGTCAGTACAACATATGAGCTCAGAAATGAAGTTCTAGCCATGTACCTTTCAGAAAAGGACTTCCTCTATAAATAAGGTTGTTATAGAAAACGACTAGTAACATCATATCCTAAGCATCTTGGCCAATAATAAATTGGACATTAATAGAAACTGACTATTCCTTACATGTCCCCATGAGCTAATAGACTAAACATCCAAGGCATCTGGGATTACTTGCTCTGTTATGGGCTGTCATACATTTTATCATCTCAGGACCTATTTGACGTAGCTGGCGCTCTTAAAAGCCCCAGTAATTCTGCTGCTGAACTAAAATTCCTTTTTGAGTAGCAGCAGCATTTGCTGATCATCAGGACAGGTGGAAAGAGAAGGGGCTTGAAGAGAACTACTTATCACGCTCCAATAATACGCACAGAAGAGAAGAATGGGACCAATGCATTATTTTTAAATTGTGTCTGGCCAGCATGTCAGTATTGATTGAAGAGTCCACTGGCAGAGAAAAGAGTCATGTCTGCATTCAGAGATGAAGAGGCAGTTATCCACCCTATTTCTTGTCAACTGCTTAGATCAGTCTCTCATTTTCAGGACAAATAATAATAAAAATTGTGAGCATCTTGTGAGACCTCTAAAGAAAATGTCGCTTCTACTCCCCAACAAACTTAAAAAAAATAAAAAACTAATAGCCTTCCTACCCTTCATGTAGAAAGGCAATCTGATGTGAAAATGTTTTCTCCTAAGTGATGGAATGTGCAGTCATGCACCAGTAACCCAGGGCTGAATATCAACTTGCCTGTTCTGGAAGAAACTGCTCTGGGGTTGGACGGAGCACACTGTTAGAAAGAGAGGCACTTCACTGCATGAGGGAGGCTGTGCACTCTATTTCAGAAGATGGAGGTTTATCTTCCAGTGTCGGGCTTTGATGTTATTCATATGCTAACAATATCACCATTTCCTCACAGCACTCAATACGCAGGGAATAAAAGACATCATTTGCTGACATGGGGCTCAACACTTTCCGTCCAGCATACTGATCAACAATCTGCATTCAGCCTCCACAGCTAAGCCACCACATAACCTCTAAATTGTTCTTTTAACACTCTAAAATTCCGGTCAAAATAATTTACCATTTTATAGAACAAAATGATGAAACAAAGAACTCTAACTGTATTTTCCCTCCACTCCTAAAATGCAGCTTCAGTGCCCTGAGGGCTCCTTTCATCTCCTCTAAGTGCTGGCATATGATGTGATTGTTAACATAGCTGGCCACCAGATGAAGTGAATTATCTAAACTGCCAAAGTTCCCACTTTCTTTCCAATTTAAACATCAATTTAACACAGAAACTGAAGGGTATTATGAAAGCTTTAATATGAACCATTTCAGACATACGACAAAAAATACTGGAAGGTTTTTTCAAACATCCAAACAAACGTGCAATTTTTTGAACCTGAAGATGAGTCAGGAAAATGAATGGAACAGCAGAGCACACGCAGTACACGCTTTACCCGACAGCCATGGAGAAGGACCTCTTTGTCTTAAATAAACATGCTTTTCAGAACAGCGGAGGATATTACGAAAGAAAACCTGGATGAATTTGTTAGTTCATTAACCAAATACAGTGATCAACAGCAAAGAGAAAATTTCTGATTTAAAACATTTCAAAATGCTTCTCATCAACGTGGATGATCTGGAATGTTTTTAACAGTCTATGGATTATTAGGGTCCTTTTCATTACACAGCTCACTCTTCTCATGGAAATGTTTTTCTCCCTGGATCACTAGCTGTTAACAGAATGTGCAAGCATATGTCCTGCATATCTCTTTGAAAATGAGACCACTCCATAGCTAATTCATAACAATGCAAATTGAAGCTTTCTCACACAAAATCGAGCACTTCCTAGTACATTCCACATAAATTAAAGCACATAAGTCAAAGGACAAGAATTATTATCAATCTTTAATCTTTTTTAAGCCTTCACAATATATATGGTATTAATATGGAAAATATGTGAAGAACTATGTTCACAATTATAAAAATTTCTCTTATCAAAATAAGAGATTTGAAGAGTTGAAGTAAGATTTGAAGAGTCATATTTAACTAAGATTAAACAGCATACAAGCTAAATACAGGTGATTTTGCTAACCAAAAACATTTCTGAACGTTAACAACATTATTACAGATTTTCCTCTGGAAAATAGTACTCCTTAGAGTCAATTAGTTACTTAAAAAAATAAATAAATATAGTTAGCCCTTTTATTATATCAGAACTGCTCTAATCACCATTTCCATCTTAAAAGCATAATTTGGGAAAGTGTAAGGCTATGAAACACACGTACATTGATTCTACAAAAACATTAATTACACTCTATATGAAAGCAAAAGGGATTTTACCATATAAGGATTGCACGGCTGTTCCCATATGGAATGCACAGGGAATATTATTAACAAATTCAGAACAACCATATGCAATGCTCGATGGCACTTCCAAATATAAAATACAAATACAGTATGTAATATATTTACAGCATGTTACATACCAAATGATCAAGCAATTTAGCGAAGATTAGCATTTAAGTAACAAATAACATTACAAATACCATATGCACCTGTTAATGATTTATTTTTTACATTGGTGATATTCATCAGATTGATCTTATGTTAAAAACAAGCTTTCAGAGAATTTTCTGGCCCAGCAGTCTTTGCGGTAAATTAAAGGAAAATTATGAAACCATCTTGCCAAAAGAGAGCTTAGAGATCATGTTGTCTCACTTTTAAACGGAAAAATTGAAACCGTGAAATGTTAAGTTGCTTGCCCAAGATTACAAAGTTCATTATGGCAGAGTTCCAGGTCTCCCGGTTCTCAGGCAAGGCCCCAAATTAAAGCTATCCTAATTAGCTCATATTTACTCAAAACACATATATATTTTTAAATCTGTATAGGCTCTTCTGCTGTCCAGCACATCATCTGCAGAAACACCCAACCCTGGAGTCTGACAGTGCAACACCACAGTTCCATTCCCAGTGCAACTGCATTGACAATGACTCACACTTCCCTTGGATTCACTGGGGAACAGAAGGAGATGTTGACCTCAATAGAAAAACAGACATGGCTCCATGAAAGTCATAACAGAGGCTAAAAGTGTTTAATCCTGCAATGGGCTCCACAGAGAACGCCTTAAAGAGGATGTTTTGTTCTTCCTCTAGAGTGCTTACAGAAACACACTGAACTCGTGCCAAAGCCTCCTCCCCTCTGCCATCAGCCTTGACTGGAAGGCAAAGGGAAAAGCCTGGAAATTAAAGCAGAATATGTGGTTCCCAACTGCACACATCAACAGGATGTAATTTCCACCCCTCCTCCCTCTATAGCCCATCTCCTCCGGGCGTAACAGAGAAGGGCCTCCCCTCTCCCCTGGACTCCACCACCCCTGAAATGTGTTAAACTCAATCACTCAAGTGAACTTCCAGACATATACCCAGATATAAAATATCAACTTGAAGGAAATCTGGCCAATCACTCAACATGCGCTTTTTTTCCCAACAGAACCTTGGGAACTTTCTTAATACTGAAATGTCAAACATCTAGACAGATTCTTAGTAAATTAAAACAGTGCAATAACTCTTCCTACTGAACATGATCTTTTTCATTTCAAGGCAAACACAGCTCTAGCCTAGAACATTCCCTCAAAACCAGAATTATAATAGGAACTCAGTGTGTTCCAACTGAACACTCTCAAACAATGATGCTAGAAAGCCTCCAGTTTGAATTGGGGGCAGGAGAAGAAAGCTTATTTTTAAAATATTACCAAAACAGACCATTTTTATGCCAATCATAGAAATGCCTGATCTTCTACACATTGCAGAAATTGGGAATCCCTTATAAGTCTGTAGAGGACTTATTACTAAGTTTCAAAATCATTCCCCAACCATCAAATTCAATAATTCAATTTCCAGCATTGTTCATAAAGTTCTAAGCGCTGTCATTAACCAGACATATAAAAGAACTCTGCTCCCAAATCAATCACTCTAGTTCCTTTCCTGGCTCAGTAAATTCCCACTCTTCCATTGATCCAATTATAGTGGAAATTACCCTATTTTAACTTTCAATAAGACATTTTTAAATAGATTAAATGTAATACATAGAAATATATTTATGAACCAAGCTATTTACTAGCCATGCTGTCTTTTATTGTCAGTTTCCTAAAAATAATCATTAAACCTTGGGGTATAGAGATTATATGACTAAAATACGTACCCACCTTATTCACCTTATTCACCAACACAATGCAACAGCTACACAAACCAAATTTAGTATTACTCATCGGTAATGAGTCACTGATCAGCTTACACAACAGAGGCACTGCCCAAAGGGAGTGGCAGTGTAGGCCCAAGTTTTCACTAACCAGTGGCAGCTGCTATGTTTCTTTTTGACATCATATATGGTCAGTCACACTCTGGGTTCTTTAAAAACAAAGTCTACAAGGCAACAGTGAGATTCCAGATCTGAGTTTAACCACTTTGAACATAGCAGGTCAAGTAGTGGTAGACGGCATCAACCCTGATGGAGTAGCTATTGGATTCAGACACATGGGGAATCGGAAAGAACCAAGCGTCCATTAAAGTGCAGTTATAAATGTCTTCACAGTGCAGCTGCAGAACAGTTTTGATACACCTTCAGATTAGTTATCCTGAAGAGTTCCTGAAAGAAATATTGATCAATAATCATAGTCTTGACATGGAGAGTTGGCAGTTTAGAAAACTCCTTGAAATAAGATCCAAAAGGAGAGTTGTCGTAGATGAACATTGATTCCCATCCCCATTGTGCTTATCATCTATCTCTACCAGGGTTTGATTGATATAGTATGACGTTGAGATAATTTGTTCTGAATATTGTTATAATAATCAAGTTTTTATTTCTGTAGAATATCATGGGATATAGTGAAGAGAATTTTTTTAATTCACCTAATTTCTTCATGAAAGAGAAAAATGCTAGTTAACCTGAGTGGTGTGTGTATAATCATCTAGTTCCTTGCTCCTTAAAGTGTGTCCAGGGATCGGCACTGTGCCCATCACCTGGGAACATGCTAGAAATGCAGAATCTCAGATTCCACTGGACCTGTTAAGGCAGAATCTATAGTTTAACAAGATCTCTAGGTGATTTATATGGACATTAAATTTTGAGAAGCACTGATTCAGTTATGTTTATGATGTTAGAACCAAAGAGAAGACTCAAACCCAATGTACTGCCTGTATTTCTTTCCTGTAGCCCACCGAAAATATCAACTTGCTCTTGATATATATTGTATAAAGTCGCAGGGCTAAGCAAGTAAAAACCAATGGATTTCCTTGACACCGCTCGGGAAACTTGTTTCCTCAAGTACCCAAATCGTCAAATATTTTGGAACAGAAACCATACAGCTGAGAGTCAACAGATCCAAACACTCGCTCTTTTTGCCAGAATTTGTGCGTCCTAGGGTAAATCAACTTTCCTGTGTGTGTTCAGTCTGTGCTGGCCACTGTGCTGGGTTCTTGGGATTGAACCCTGGACAAAACAAACACAGTTTCTTTGCTTCAGTTTCCCTATGTATAACTGAAAGAGCATTTTAAGCAAAAAAATAGCAAAGATATATAAAATTTCATGGTAATTTTAAAGAACAGTAAGCAGTTTGTTCAGTAGTGCAAGATACATGGTGGATATGCTGGGAAGATAACCTAGCATGAGAAGAGCCGTGTACTTTCTTTAGAAGTTTGGTCTCAGGCAATGGGGAGCCAACTCAAGTGTTTGGAAATAGGAATGACATGAGAACTTAATTTTAGAACTATTTGTCTGTCTATGATTGGAAGCATAGGTTTAAGAAAGAAGAAGCTGGGGGGCCGGCCCCATGGCCAAGTGGTTAAAGTTCTGCCCACTCCCCTTCAGCAGCTTAGGTTCATGGGTTTGGATCCTGGGTACAGACGGATGCCACTCATCAGCCATGCTGTGGAGGCATCCCAGATACAAAGCACAGGAAAAGTGGCAAAGATGTTAGTTCAGGGCTAATCTTCCTCAAAGCAAAAAAAGAGAAAGATTGGCAACAGATGTTAGCTCAGGGCAAATCTTCCTCACCAAAGGAAAAAAAGAAAGAAAGAAGCAGCTGAACAAAGGGTATCCCGTCAGGAGGACATTGAAGTTGTCCAGTGAAGAGATGATAAGAACCTGAAGTGGTAGAAGTGGCACAGATAGAACTGGTAGGGATGTGGGGGCGAGGAGGGGAGCTATTTATGAGAGGGAGGGAGTGATGAGGGAAAGAAAAAAGAGTTGTGAATAACTCCAAAGTTTCTAGTGGGGCAATTGAAAACAATGATGAAGCTATTAACTGAGAGAACATGGTGGGAGGAGTGGGTTCTGTAGCAAGAAAAGGAAACAGGTAATGAATTTTACTTTGAGTATGCTGGGTTTGAGAGGCCGGAGGACATTTAAGTGGTGAAACCAACAGAGAGGAAGGAATGAGGATCTGAGCGTGAGGACATTTTGAAAGATACAGATACTAAAGGAAAGACTTCTGATGACAGTGTATGTGCATAGACACTTCAGAAAGAACATTTAGATGTGCAATTAGCATGGGTTATTTTACCTCTAAGGAGAGTATGGACCTTTAAGACAAGTGAGACAGAGGAGACAAAACCAGAAGTATAGAGACAATAGCGGCAGCAGCGAGTATCTACTCAGCAAACTGCAACAGAACAAAAATACGTTCCATAGATATAAAGAGAGGTTTATACAAAGGCTTTCTTATGTCTATATTGTTTGATAATGACCTGTGTTTTCATAATTTCTAAACTTTGGGAGTAAAATCCCACTGCATCTCACCTTTACATTTGTGCGGGGTCACAAGGTGTTAGATGTTTTCCTCTCTTTCTAAAGGAAGAAACATGTTCAGAATGTCCAAAAGCCCCATTTCCCAATAAAGCGTCAGGTCTGTTAGTTCTCACTATATTGATGTATACACATCCCCATGAATATTAAACACACGTGGACCTCACTGACTATCAATTACTAAAGGAATAACGGGAGGAAGAACTGCACAGTGAGATAGGAATCTGCTCCGCTTTCTTCTCCCTCACTGTGTGGCCAGGACAGGAGAGTGGAATATTAGACTCCTTTGCCTACTTCATGCAGACATTCACAGGTAAACCCAGTTTAGATAAGCTGATGTTCTTTCTAGCTGCTGACTGCTTTCCTATTCACAATCTTATGGTAAACAATTAAAAGTATTGCAGAGGATTAGAGCTGATAAAGCATTGAATGCAGAATTTTATTTAAAATTAGCACTATAATCAGTAATGGAGAGTGTGTCTGCCTTTGTAAATCAACTCTCTAAATACACTTGCCTCCCACTGAAGCAGCACCAACTCCCTGTTCCTCAGAGAGGGTAAGGCACTCTCCTCAGGACATCCAATTCTGACTTCAAAGACTTGGTGGAAATAAATGGCTTGAGAGGATCTAGAGAAATATACCACAGTTTCATCTCTTATTTACCAGCATTCAGGGCCTCCTTGGACTCCCAGGTAAGAAATGGGTAAGTTCTCACCTACCACAAAAACCTCTCACAAGCATCGAGCATATTTCTGGTGGGTAATCTACAGAAAGGAAGTGTAGTCTCCCTGTCTCCTTCTCCCACTAGACATACACTCACAGTGGGGCCACGGGAAATTCTGAAGGCACAATGTAAGCAGAGTTACCTGCTTTTGCCTTTTATTCCTACGAAGGAAGAGAGCCAGTGAGGAGGAAGGAGTAGAGAAGAAAAGCAGGTTGTAAAGATAGACCGTACACTAAAGGCAACAAGAGGGAAAGAAGACGATTGCAGCCACACCGGCAAATTGAACCCGTGATTTACTCAGAAGTCGGAGGTCATTATGGATTAGTGCGGAGGAAGAAAGGAGCCGGAACTCGTTTAGATAAACACTGACTAAATGTGAAACAAAGTGCCAAAGTCAGCAATGAAACTGGTGGAAATCAATTCCACAGAGAGTGTTTTTCAGAGTCTGACGTCAAGCTAAGCAGAGGCTGCAAAGGCGCCTTCCTCCTCACTCCTTCGGCCTTTGTCTTCCAGCAAACCTTGAAGAGTGGGTCCAACAGAGCCCAAGAGAGATGGAGTAGAAAGAACTGATGTTGGCAGGAGGGTAGGCATACAAAGCTGGGTTTGGAGTCCCGTCCAGTTCGTAACTAACAGTGAGACCTTGGATAACTAACTTAGCCCCCAGCCTCATTTTCCTCATTTGTAAAATGGAGGTAATTATGGTCCGTTCCTCGTAGGTTTATTGTGATATTTTCACAAGATAATGTAAATAATATTTAGCCCATTCGTGGCAGTAAAATTTTAACCACTCAATAAGCAGTAGATATTGTGTTATTATTGTTAAAGCCAAGGAAGTCAGAATCAGAATAATAATAGCTTACATGTGCAGAATTTACCCTGTGATAGCAGAGGACTTTATACATACCGACTCATTCGATCCTTACAACCACCTTTTCACAGATGAGGACTCCGAGCGGGAAGAGGTTAAGTAACAGTTTCAAGAACTTGAACCTCGAGCAATCTAGCTCCAGACTCTGTGCTCTAAAAGCTATGCTATGTTATCAAAAGTTTCCTTGGAACAAATCTGTTCAGCTTCTGCATTTTACAGATGAGAAAACTGAAGCTTACAATGGTGATGTCATTTATTTCATATCACACAGCCAGTCAGGACAATCAGCCCATTGTAGGAATTTGAAAGCCTGTTTCAATTGGAAACAATCCCTGACCCCAAATGAATAATCCAGGACTTGCCCTGGAGGTTGAAATGCTTGTCACATTTTATCCAGTCACTTTCCTCTCCAGAAGATGCAACGAATCAGAGTATCTATTCATATCAGATTCCTAGTGGGGAAGGCATCTTTGTTAGGAAAACGATAGATTTGCAACTGGTGGTGTTTGTTTTTACAATGAATGTCAAAGAATAGGAAGAGAAGAAGGGAAACAACTTTTTTCAGTAATCACTGTGCTTGGGACTCCATTGTCTATGAAAACTTATAAGCAACGCCTCACCCACACAGGTATGGGATGGGTACTGTAGGCAGAGGGGTCTAATAAGAGTTAGTAAGAATAAGATTCTTATTTCAGAGGCCATAAATAAAACATAAGCAATTGTGTTGTTTAGTAACGTTTAATTGGCTGGGGGGAGCTAAGACAAACATTTATACTGAAGTAGAAATCTGATTATCACAGCCTTTGGAATTCACTCAAAATTTGTTGGTAGTCATTGATTTGCTAGGGCTGGACAGTGAGCTTCCCTGATGCCTGGGTGAGTTTCTCCAGCCTGAGCATGCTGCCTCAAGCTCGAGGAACTCTACCCCAAACTGGCACCCCCGCCCAGGAGGATCTCAGCTTTGGCAGGAGGATTTGCTACAGGTAGTAATGTAGGCAAAAAGACAGAAAGAGGAAACAGCTCCATCTAAAGAGTCGTGTGTCCTAAAACTACCTTTGGACAAACAATTCCAAATAAAGAATTGCTCTCTTCTTTAAGCCTCCCCTTCCCCACTTCAGTATAAAGCAAGGCCCCCATAATGACGGTATTGAACTCTCTAAGATGAAAATAAAGATTCCCTAAGACAGAGGCACCAAAATCCAACTTCAGAACCTTAAGTGATAATTTCTAAAATAAAGACTCCATGTTCTCTAACAAATCTTGCATGGTGTCTTCGCACTCAGTAACCCAATCTCACAGATCATCCAGGTCTTGAAAGTGTTACAACTTTGCAATCCCTGTTTTCTGGTGTTTCTCTGTCTTGTCCATTCACCTGAAGTGGACACTTTCTCCTCCTTTCCCTCAGCCATCCACCAAAGCTTCTGGATTCCATCTTATGGGTAACAGCAGGGGTGTGATTGAAGCAAGACTACAGGAATATGATTCACCAATGCCCTCGATCTCCACCAGTACAGAAGCAACCAGTAGGGGCTTTGACACGGAAGCCCTGCGGGGGTGAGAAGGACAGGACCGCCTAATGGTGCTCTGTCTTCTGCACTCTTGCACCCTGCGTCTCCTACCAAGACTGTTTGTATCGTTTCCAAGTGCTGACTCTGCTGAAGCTGAAGACCTCAGCGGGACAAATGTTATGGAGAGTGATTGATTGAAATTCAGAGCACTTTGCAGAATGATTTGTTTGACATTCCCAGTAGGAAACTCTTGTTTGTTGAACTTATTATTCATTCATGTATTCATGAAAAAAATACAATAAATGCATAATCTCTGCATAGTGCCTCAATGATCACATTGAAATGAACCCGGAGCTTTGCAGTGCTAAGCAAGGTCTTTAGTTTGCAACAGAACAGTTTTACATTGCAATATCATTAACTGTGTCTAGAGTTTACATTATGCTTATAAATCAGCAAGGGAAATTTAACCTGCATTGTAATTTAAGGTTATACAGAGAATCAGACATTAAAAATGCATATGCATAATAATAACTCCTTGTGTGACTTTTTTTTTTTTTTGGTTTTCCTCCTACTGAGTGATTTAACAATTACCATGTTAAGATGTAACTGAGTCTGTTCAGCGAGTGTTTATGTTTTGACTTTTTGACAACTAGAATACAAGCCAGGGGAAATGCAGAAATTATTTCCAACATCCATGGGTAACTTGGGAAAATGGCTCTTGAAATAAGCTATTAGAGTAGGGAAAACATGCTACATTATTTGGAAAACAACTGCTGTTAAATGCTGTGTTTTGAAACAACAGCTATTACGAGGCCTTAAAACAGTAAGGTCAAAGGGTTATAATGGCACTTTCTCAGTCTGGACCTTAATGTTTGCATTTACAGCTGCTGTAGCCATGGTCTCTGCCCTTGATAGTGAGAGCAAGTGCAGAGAATACAAGAAAGGACCTTCATTGCATGGTGACGTCCTTTCAAAATTGATCGTTAAAAGACAAAAAGGAATTCAAGAACTCCATCATGTATTCTCTTGCCCCTGAGTTTTCCCCCATAGAGATCTCTATGTTCAAATACCCTATGAAAGCTTCTATAATCTCCCAGCATATTCTTAAAAAAATTTCATTTACCTGACCTTCCTCCTTCTCACATGGTAAGAGTCACCTGCAAACATCAGAACTCACTCTAATTTCAGGGTTGAAAGAAGTCAAGAAGAAAAAACTATCGCCTGAAAGTGCTTTCTGAAGCTAGGATAGCCAGACCCCTGAGGTCGTTGGTGACCCTGCTCGTGGTCTAGTATTTTACTCATGTCTCTAGAATATCTGTAGATCTTCTACACTTAAATATCTCATATTGACTACGCATCCCAAGCTGACTTCAGCTATCCCCTCGCACCCTCCATTAGGCACTTCTTCTCAGTTTCTTCATCAATATTAATTATACCACCATTTTTCAGTGCTCAAAATATTACCACTTTGCAGTGTATTCCTTTTTTAAATTTCCCTTTCCCCATCACTAAAGTCACACACCTATATTCAGAGTCAATATACACAATTTGGACCTGGCCCCATGGCCAAGTGGTTAAGTTCACACACTCTGCTTTGGCGGCCCAGGATCCTGGGCAAAGACCTATTACCACTCATCAAGCCGTGCTGAGGTGGCGTCCCACATAGCACAAGTAGAAGGACCTACAACTAGAGTATACAACTGTGTACTGGGGGCTTTGGGGAGAAGAAGGAAAAAAAAAAAAGATTAGCAACAGATGTTAGCTCAGGGCCAATATTTAAAAAAGAAAAAAAAAAGGAAAAATAAATATACACCATTTGCTCCTCAATAATATAGTTTGGGTCTGTTTTTCCATTTCCAAAACAACTCACCTAAATCAAATTTGTGTTCTCACCTGACCGTCTGCAAGTACACTACAAGAAGACATCTCTGCCTTCAATAGCTTCTCATGTCAATACAAGCAAAGCTGCTGAAATAATTCTCTTCCAAGTCTGGTTTCACTATATGCCCCTGAAGCTTATAAACATTCCGCACAAACTACTGTTTCAACTAGTAATTTCTTGCCTACCCTTTAAGGCATTTCTCAAAATCCTTCACCCACCCCCCTTCTTTTATGTCATTATCCCACACACTTTCCCATCCTGCCTGCATGTTTTTGCATGAGCTGTCTCTCTCTTCATATAATGTTGTTTTCTCTATTTAGCCCTTTCATTTTCCTAAACTTTACTAAACATGCTCACCTATTTAAAAATATCAAGATGTATCATTTGAAAAGACAAAGGAGGCAAAAGTTTGCAAATGCAACAAGGAAAAAAGTTATACAAATTTTAAAGCATTAGAAATAAGAAAGGATCACATGCAGAGAAGTGGTGAATATTTTCTAAATAACAAGAGAATTACCAATATAAATACATATGAATAAATTTAAAAGCATAGAGGAAATGAAAAAATTTTAACAAAATTAAAAATAAAAAAGAAGTAGAAAACCTGACTATATCAATAATTATAAAAAATATTTAAAGGGCAGTCCAAAAAATCAAACTCCTCCCTCTACCTCCTAAAAAAAGCATCTAATGCAGATCTTTTCATAGAAAACTTAAGGCACAATGTATAAATTCTATATTTTTAAAACTATACCAGAGCATATAAAACATTTTAAAATGTTCTAAATAAACTTATAAATTACTATAACTGATACCAAAGTCAAAGAAAAATGAGATTGAAAAATACTGTAAACCAACCTCACTGATGAGTGCAAATACAAAAATCCTAATTAAACTATTAGTGAAATTATCCAAAAATGTATTATTTCAGTAATATATCATGAAAAGTAGGATTACAAACATCAGTGTAATTATTAGCAATGAAATTCAATACATTCACAGAATTAAAACTAGGAAGAGAACTTTGCTTCTGTAATGAAGGTGTCCCTTCATTCACTGGCACCAAATCTGTTCCCTCCCCATAAATAAATAGAAAACTGGGTAAATTATAAGAAGCAACTGTTTTCAGACATTGGGTAATAGGCAGCACATGACTGTGATCCCTGAAGAGAGGGAAACGATTGAAGTAAGCCCTATGGTCACTCTGTCCTTCTGCCTGAAAGCACTTTTTGGACCATAGTTCAGGGAGCGGGAATCTGAGCAAATCACACTTACTGAGTCATATGAATCTCTACAAAGCCAGGTAGCAAAGAAATAGAGGGGAATCTCATATGAACAACCCCCAAGTTCACACAGAGATGAGAGCTGTTGAAGTTTTGATGAGTCATAGTGAAGAGACCTCATTGAGAGCCTGGCACATTGAATAAAGATCCCAAAAGAGTTATGCTTGAATAGCAGAGCTAAACTAGCTAAATGAAGACTACTGTAAGCCCCTCGTAACGGAACTTAGGGAAACTTCTTGTATTCCTCAATGAAATGTCTAACATCCAATAACAAATTACTGTACATGTGAGATGTACAGTACAAAAATGTGACAAGAAAGAAGACAATGTGACAAATAACCTGGAGAAAATTCATTCAACAAAAATAGAACTAAAAATGACAGACATTATAGAATTATCAGACAAGGACTTGAAAACAGAATAAATACGTTCAAAGATGTAAAGGAATATAAGAATTTAATGAGAAGAAAACTGGGAACTATTAAATAAAATGACTAAATGAAATGTACAGGTGAAAAACACAATATCTGAAATGAAAAATTCAGTAGATAAGACTAGCAGCAGTTTAGATAATACAAAAGAAAAATTCGGTGAACTTGAAAACATGGCATTGCTAATTATCCAAACTGAAGCACAGACAAAAAACCAGACTCAATTATATACTGTCTACTAGACATGACTTTATCATTATTATTTTTTTAATTGAGGTAACGTTGGTTTATAGCATTATATAAATTTCAGGTGTACATTATATTTTGATTTCTGTGTAGACTATAGTGTGTTCACCACCCAAAGACTAATTACCATCCATTACCACACACATGTGTCCTATCACGCCTTTTGCCTTCCCCGCTCCCCACTCCCCCTCTGGTAACCACCAATCTAATCTCTGTATCTGTGTGTTTGTTCCATGTTGTTGTTGTTTTTATCTTCTACTTATGAGTGAAATCATATAGTATTTGACTTTCTCTGTCTGACTTACTTTGCTTAGCATAATACCTTCAAGATCCATCCATGTTGTCACAAATGGCAAGATTTCATCTTTTTATAGCTGAGTAGTATTCCATTGTGTATGTATACCACATCTTCTTTATCTATTCATCTATTGATGGGTACTTAGGTTGTTTCCAAGTGTTGGCTATTGTGTATAATGTCACAATGAACATAGGGGTGCATGTATCTTTATGCATTCATGTTTTCATGTTCTTTGAATAAATATCCAGAAGTGTAATCGCTGGATCATATAGTAGTTCCATTCTTAAATTTTTGAGGAATTTCCATACTGGTTTCCATAGTGGCTGCACTAGTTTACATTCCCACCAGCAGTGTATGAGAGTTCCTTTTTCTCCACATCCTCTCCAACACTTGCTATTTCTTGTCTTGTTAATTACTGCCATTCTGATAGGAGTGAGGTGACATTTCAATGTAGTTTTGATTTGCATTTCCCTAATAACTAGTGATGTTGAACACCTTTACATGCACCTGTTGGCCATCTGTATATCTTCTTTGGAAAAATGTCTGTCCAGATTTTTTGCACATTTTTTAATTGGGTTGTTTGTTTCTTTGTTGTTTAGATGTATGAATTCTTTATATATTTTGCATATTAACCCCTTATCATATATATAGTTTGCAAATATTTTCTCCCAGTTGTTAGCTTGTCTTTTTATTTTGTTGATGGTTTCCTTTGCTGTGCAGAAGCTTTCAGTTTGATGTAGTCTTATTTGATTATTTTTTCTTTTGTTTCCCTTGGATGGTCAGACATTTAAAAAGGTGCTGCTAAGATTGCTGTTGAAGAGTGTACTGACTATATTTTCTGCTATAAGTTTCATGGTTTCAGGTCTTACATTCAAGTCTTTAATCCATTTTGAGTTAATTTTTGTGTCTGGTGTAAGATGATGGTCTAGTTTCATTCTTTTGCATGTGGCTGTCCAGTTTTCCCAACACCATTTGTTGGAGAGACTTTCCTTTCTCCATTGTATGTTTTTAGCTCCCTTGTCAAGAACTGTCTGTCCACAGACATGTGGGTTCATTTCTGGGCTCTTGATTCTGTTCCATTGATCTGTGTGTCTATTTTTATGCCAGTACCATGCTGTTTTGATTATTATCGCTTTGTAGTGTATTTTGAAATCAGGGAGTGTGATGCCTCCAGCTTTGTCCTTTTTTCTCAGGGTTGCTTTGGCTATTTGGGGTCTTTTGATGTTCCATATGAAATTTAGGATTCTTTCTTCTATTTCTGTGAAAAATGTTGTTGGGACTTTGATAGGGATTGCATTGAATCTGTAGATTGCTTTAGGAAGTATGGACATTTTGACTATGTTAATTCTTCCAATCCAAGAGCATGGAATGTCTTTCCTTTTATTTACGTTTTCTTCAGTTTCTTTCAACAATGTTTCATAGTTTTCAGTGTACAGATCTTTCACCTCTTTGGTTAAATTTGGTTAAATTCCTAGATATTTCATTCTTTTTGTTGCACTTGTAAATGCGATTGTATTCTTAATTTCTCTTTCTGCTATTTTGCTGTTAGTATATAGAAATGCAACTGATTTTTGTATATTGATTTCATATCCTGCAACTGTACTGTATTCATTTATTATTTCTAATAAATTTTGGTGAATTTTTTAGGGTTTTCTATATATAAAATCAGGTCATCTAAGAATAGTGACAGTTTTATTTCTTCCTTTCCAATTTGGATCCCCTTTATTTCTTTTTCTTGCCTGATTGCTCTGGCTAGGACTTCCAATACTATGTTAAATAGAAGTGCAAATGTGGGCATCCTTGTATGGTTCCTGTTCTTAAAGGCATAGCTTTCAGTTTTTCACCATTAAGTATGATATTAGCTGTGGGTTTGTCATATATGGCTTTTATTATGTTGAGGTACTTTTCTTCTAAACCCATTTTATTCAGTTTTTATCATAAATGGATGTTGTATCTTGTCAAATGTTTTCTCTACGTCTATTGAGATGATCATGTGATTTTTATTCTTCATTTTGCTAATGTGGTGTATTACATTGATTGATTTGTGGATGTTGAACCATCCCTGCATCCCTGGAATAAATTCCACTTGAGCATGGTGTATGATCTTTTTAATGTATTTATTCAATTTGCTATTTTGTTGAGGATTTTTGCATCTATTCATTAGTGATATTGTCTTGTAATTTTCTTTGTTGTGTGTTGTCCTTCTCTGGTTTTGAGATCAGGATAATTTTAACCTCATAGAATGAGTTAAGAAGCTTCCCCTCCTGTACGATTTTTTGGAAGAATTTTAAAAGGATGGGTATTGAGTGTTCTTTGGATGTTTGCTAGAACTCACTGGGGAAGCCATCTGGTCCTAGACTGTTTTTTAGGGGGAGGTTTTTGATGACTGTTTCAATCTCCTTGCTGGTGATTGGTCTATTCAAATTCTCTATTTCTTCCTGATTCAGTTTTGGAAGGTTGTATTTTTCTAGGAATTTATCCATTTCTTCTAGATTATCCAATTTGTTGTTGTATAGCTTTTCATAGTATTCCTTTATAGTCCTTTATATTTCTGAGGTGTCTGATCTAATTTCTTCCCTTTTGTTTTGGATTTTATTTATTTGAGACTTCTCTCTTTTTTCTTGGTAAGTCTAGCTAAAGCTTTGTCAATTTTATTTATCTTTTCAAAGTTTCATAGTTTCATTGATTTTTTTAATTGCTATTTCATTTATTTCCACTCTGATTTTTATTTCCTTCCTTCTACTGATTTTGGCCTTTGTTTCTTCTTCTTTGTCTAGTTCCTATAGGTGTACTGTTAGATTGTTTATTTGAGATTTTTCTTGTTTCTTCAGGTAGGCCTGTATTGCTGTAAACTTCCCTCTTAGTACTGCTTTTGCTGTATCCCATAGATTTTGGAATGTCATATTTAAATTTTAATTTGTCTCCAGGTGTTTTTTGATTTCTCCTTTGATTTATTCATTGACCCAATAGTTGTTCCCATAGCATTTTGTTTAGTCTCTATATATTTGTGGCTTTTTCCAGTTTTCTTTTTGTAGTTGATCTGTAGTTTTATACTGTCGTGGTCAGAAAAGAGGTCTTGTATTATTTCAAGCTCCTTAAATTTTTTGAGACTGTTTTGTGGCCTAATATGTGATTTACCCTTGAGAATGTTCCATGTGCATTCAAAAAGAATGAGTATTCTTCAGTTTTTGGATGCAGTGTTCTACGTATATCTACTAAATCCATCAGGTGTCATTTAAAGTCAATATTTCCTTATTGATCTTCTGTTTGCATGATCTATTCATTGATGTAAGTGGAGTGCTAAAGTCCCCTACTATTATTGCATTGTGTTACTGTCTATTTCTCCTTTTATGTCTGTTAATAATTGCTTTATATATTTAGATGCTGTTATGTTGGGTGCACAGATAACTACAAGTGTTATATCTTCTTGGTGGATTGTTCCCTTTATCATTATGTAATGCCCTTCTTTGTCTCTTGTTACAGTTTTGTTTTAAAGTCTATTTTGCCTGATATAAGTATTGCTTCTTTTCATTGCTATTTGCATGGAGTATCTTTTTCCATCCCTTCACTTTCAGTTTGTGAGTGTCTTTAGGTCTGAAGTGTGTCTCTGTATGCAGCACATATATGGGTCTCATTTTTTTATCCAATTGGCCACCCTATGCCTTTTGATTGGAGCGTTTAGTCCATTGACATTTAAAATAGCTATTGATAAGTATATACTTATTGCCATTTTGTTACTTTCTTTTCTGTTTGTTTTAGTAGTTCTTCTCTATTCCTTTCTTCTTCTCTTCCTCTCTTCTCTCGTGATTTGATGGCTTTCTTTAGTGGTATGTTTGGGTTCCTTTCTCCTAATTTTTTATGTAGTATTGTAGGTTTCTGGTTTGTGATTACCATGAGGTTCATATATAATAGCCTGTGTAAATAGCAATCTATACTAAGTTGATGTTCTTTTAAGTTTGACCTCTTATTAACAAGGGAAATAAAGAAAAATAAACAAGTGGGAGTTCATCAGACTAAAGAGCTCCTGCAAGGCAAAAGAAACTAGCATCAAAAGAAAGAGACAATCCACCAATTGGGAGAAAATATTTGCAAATCACATATCTGACAAGGAGTTAATCTCTATAATATATAAGGAACTCACACAACTGAACAATAAAAAAACAAACAACCAGATCAAAAAATGGGCAGAGGATATGAACATTTTTCCAAAGAATATATACAGATGGCCAATAAACATATGAAAAAATGTTCAACATCACTAATCACCAGGGAAATGCAAGTCAAAAAACTACACTAAGATACCATCTTATGCCTGTTAAAATGGCTATAATCACTAAGACTAGAAAGAACAAATGTTGGAGAGGGTGTGGAGAAAACGAAAACCCTGAAACTGCTGGTGGGAATGCAAACTGGTGTAGCCACTATAGAAAACAGTATGGAGATTCTCAAAAAACTAAAAATAGAACCACCATATGACCCAGCTATTCCACTACTGGGTATCTACCCAAACAATTTGAAATCAATAATCCAAAGTAGCATATGCACCCCTATGTTCATTCCAGCACTATTCACAATAGCCAAGACATGGAAATAATCCAAGTGCCCATTGACTGATGATTTGATAAAGAAGATGTGGTATACATATACAATGGAATACTACTCAGCCATAAAAAAGACAAAATCATCCCATTTGCAACAACATGGATGGGCCTGGAGGGAATTATACTAACCAAAATAAGCCAGACTGAGAAAGACAAACACCAGATGATTTCACTCATATGTGGAATATAAACAAACACATGAACAAAGAAAACAGTTCAGTGGTTACCAGGGGAAGCGGGGTGACAGGTGGGCACAGGGGTGAAGGGAGCACTTATGTGGAGACAGTCAAGAAATAATGTACAACTGAAATCTCTCATTGATGTAAACTATTATGAACTCAATAAAAAAAAGCCCTATACTTTCACTCCCCTCCCCTTCCACACACATTTTATGTTTCTGATATCATATTTAATCTCTTTTGTGTGTGTGTGTGTATCCCTTAACCTCTTAATATGGAAGTAGACAATTTCAAGACTTTTGTCATCTGACCTTCATATTAGCTTTATAGGTGGTTCATCTTCTACCCTTTGCTGTATATTTGCTTTTGCCAGTGATTTTTTTCTTTGATAATTTTCTTATTCCTGTATGTGGTCTTTTCCTTTCCGGTTAAATAAGTCCCTTTAACATTTCTTGTAAGGCCAGTTTATTTGTGATAAATTCCTTTACTTTTTGCTTGTCTGGAAAACTCTTTATCTCTCCTTCCACTCTGCATTACAACCTTGTTGGGTAGAGTATTCTTGGCTGCAGATTTTTTCCTTTCAGCTCTTTGAATATATCATGCCACTCCTTTCTAGCCTGTAAGGTTTCTGCTGAGACGTCAGATGATAGCCTCATGGGGTTTCCTTTGTATGTAACTTGTTGCCTTCCTCTTGCACTTTCTAGGATTCTCTATTTTTAATTCTTGACATTTTAATTATAATGTGTATTGGTTTGGGCCTCTTTGGGTTCATCTTGTTTGGTGATCTCTGTGTTTCCTATACCTGGATGTCTGTTTCTTTCCTTAGGTTAAGAAAGTTTTCAGCCATTATTTCTTCAAATAGATTCTCTGCCCCTTTGTCTCTCTCTTTCCCTGGCACACTTGATGTTAGTACACTTGATGAAGTCCCAGAGAGTCCCTTAGACTCTCCTCATTCTTCTTAATTCATTTTTCTTTTTTCTGTTCAGCTTGGGTGATTTCCTCTGCTCTTTCATCCAGCTCACTGATCCATTCTTCTGTGTCATCTACTCTGCTGTTGACTCCCTTTAGCGAATTTGTTCATCTCCATTATTGTATTCTTCAGTTCTGATTGGTTCTTTTTTATATTTTCCAGTTCTTCGTTAAAATTATCACTGTGTTCACCTAATCTTCTCCCAAGGTCATCCTTATGACTATTAGTTTGTACTCTTTATCAGGTAGATTGTTTATCTCTGGTTCATTTAGTTCTTTTCTGAGGATTTGTCCTGTTCCCTTATTTGGAACATATCCCTTTGTATCCTCATTTTGTCTACTTCTCTGTGCTTGTATCTATGTGTTAGGTAGATCAGCTATATCTCCCAATCTTAGAGATCTGGCCTTATGTAAGGTATGCCTTCTGGGGCCCAGTAATGTGCTTCCCTCTTGTCATCAGTTCCAAATGCTCCAGGACTGTCCCCTGCGTGGGTTACATGTGCCCTTCTATTGTGTCAGGGTGCTCTCACTGCAGGTATGGGGGTAGTCTAGGCTCTCCCCATGGCTGGCTGGTTGTAAGGCTCAGGTGTGCATGGTTGTTACAGTCCCTTTAGTCATTTTATTGGGCAAGAGAAGCCCCAACACAGTTCGCTGCAAGGTCTAATAGCACACACCTGCCGCTGTTTTGCTGTTAAGTGAGTCAGGCCCTGAGCATGTGCGGCTGGTTGCTAGGCTCAGGGGCTCACAATTGCTGTATGCCTCCAGCCTGTGAGGCTGTTGTCAGCTCTCTCAGTAGCTTACTGGGTGAGGCCAGCCCCAGGTGTGGCAGCACACAATCTTTTCAAACATTGGAAGGTGGGGCTGAGTCCCTCTGTGGTTGTTTGAGAAAGCCAGTGGCACAAGTCTGCTGCAGCTGACGAGCCCTATTGCCTGCAGGTCCACACACCCCACCAACACAGTGCTGCCTCACATGTTCACCTTGCCGTATGGTGGCAGAGCCACTTGCACTGTTGCAGAGATTCCACACGCCCCACCTATGTGGGCCCACAAGTTCCCCTAGGGCTTGCTCATGGGTGGGGCCAGTCCCTAGGGTAGGCTGCTTGCCCTGGCTGAGATGGATTAAATTGGCACTCTAGTGGGTGGGGCAAAGCCCTGCACTAACAGGCCAGAGGAAAAAATCCAATGGAGTCTGCCAGCATGTGTGTCAGCATGCCTATACTAGTTCACAATAGTGGCTGCTGCCAATGCCTTAGTCCCTGGGGAGGTGGATGTAGCTGCCTCCTGCCTCTCTAATATGTACCCAGAGCCTATCAAGTGAGTCTCTTTTGACAAAGCTCTATGCACCTTTCTTTCGGGTGATTTTGTGTTGGTTTCCAGAATAGGTGAATCTGTGCATGGGCCTTTTAAGAGCAGGCTTTTCTTTTTCTTATGTTCAACAGCTTTTCTGGGTGTATTCTCTGTTGGTTTTAATAGACAGCAAAGTCAGGCATTATGGCGCTCATCTTGGTTGCACTGAATTCAAAGACTGCTTATTGTGGCATAGCCCTCCTGCTCAGATCCCCCACTCCTCCAGGAAAAGCTTCCTGTCTTTAAGATTGCTCCTAGCTGTGAAGTGCCACAGCTAGAATGTGGTTTTTAATCAGCACCAAGGTATTTCTGCTCCTTCCACCTCTGCCAGTGTTGTCCCTTGTTGCGGAGGTTCTTTTTACCCAGTTTCCAGTTCTCTCTCAGAGGTAGTTTTTCCACAGGTAGTTGTAAATTTGTTGTGTCCAGGGGAGGAGATGAGTTCAGAGTCCACCTATGCTGCCATCTTCCCAGCAATCCTCTAGAAATAACTTTAAATAAGTTACAGATAGAATGAAAATGAAAGACTGGAAGTAAGTATGTCAAACTTACAGTACTAAAAAACAAAGCTGGAGTAGCTATAATAATATTAAATGAAATAAGGGCAAAGGATATTACCAGGGATAAATAAGATCATTTAAAAATGATAAAGTAGGTAGAAATCAAGAGGAATAATCATCTGAAATTTTTATGTCCCTGATAACAGAGATTCAAAATACATAAAGCAAACACACATAGAACTCAAAAGAGAAATCCACAACTATAGTGAGAGATTTCAGTAACTTTCTCTCAATAATTGATAGAATAGGTATACAGAAAATCAATAAGGATACAGGAGACTTACTATCAATAAACTGATGTTTCAGTTGGTTTAGCAACTACATTTAGCAAACTACTGATTGTCCCTTTTGTCTCTTGTCTCCTTTTTCTTTTGTGAAACCAAATTCATTCTCAGCTTCATTCTACCTAATAACAGCAGAATACACATTCTATTCAATTACACACAGAATATTTATTCAGATAGACCATATTCTGGGCCACAAAACTAGTCTCAATAAATTTAAAAGGAATCAAGCCATACAAAGTATGTTTTCTGGAAACATGGAATTACATTAGAAATTGATAAGAAGAATTCCCCAAATATTTGGAAATGTAATGACACATTGCTAAATAATCCATGGGTTACGGAAAAAAATCACAGGGGAAATCGGAAACTATCTTTGACTGATGAAAATGAAAACACAACATATCAAAATTTGTATGCTGCAGCTAAAACAGTGCTTCAAAAGTAATTTATAGATGTAAATGCCTTTCTTAGAAATAAGGAAAGTAACCTAAGTTTCTACCTTAAGAAAATAAAAAAAGAAGAAGAAATCAAGCACAAAGTAAGCAAGAGGAAGGAACTTACAAAAATAGAACCAAAAATCAATGAAATAGAAAACAGGAAAAAATAATAGAGAAAAAACAAAGAGCTGTTTCTGGGAGAAGATCAACAAAATTAATATATCTTTGGCCAGACTGATCAGGGGAAAAAAAAGAGAGAGAGAAAGAAAGTAAAAATTACCAATATCAGCAAGACAGAGGGGACATAACTACAGACATTAAAAACTTAATAAAGGAATGTTATAAAGAACTTTATGTCACTAAATGTGACAACCTAGATGAAATGGACAAATTCATTGAAAAACAAAAACTATGAAAGCTCACTCAAAAAGAATAGATAACTCACATAGCCCTATATCTAATTTTTTTAAATGACTTTAGAGTTAAGAACCTCTCACAAAGAAAATTCCAGGCCTATTGATGCATTCCACCAAACTTTTGAAGAAGAAATCATAGCAATTTTCTGCAAATGCTTAGAAACTCTAAGAGGAGGTAACAGTTTTCAACTCATTCTATGAGTCCAGCAATACTCTATTACTAAAACTACACGATAATATTAAAAGAAAGGACAATTACGGAGCAATACCCCTCATACACATAGAAACAAACATTCTTAACAAAACTTAATAAGGAAAATCCAATAAAATATAAAAAGAATAAGAAATCATGACCAAGTGGGATTTATCATAAGAATGTAGTATTGCTTTAACAAAATAAAATTAACCAACGTAGCACACCATACCTAACAAATTAAAACAGAAAAAAAATGTGATAATCTAAATACATGAAAAGCACTTAAAAAAATTCAAAATTTATTCAATTTAGGTATTATCATGAATAAATTTTGAATTTTGTTAAGTGCTTGATATATAAGTTTGATATAACTCATTTGATTCTTACAATAGCAATAATAATATAATTTTGTGATTATTTGATACCTCCTTAACTAGACTGTAAGCTAAGTACAGATTCTGCTTTTGCTTGAAATTTTCATATTTTGTTTAACATGGAAACTTTTAATTAATTTTGTTTTCTTAAAATATTGCATTAAAGTGTTATTTATCTTGATTACTGAATTTTTTGGTGTCTCCTTAAATTTTGTGCCCAAGGCCAGTGCCTCACTCATCTCATCCTGGTTTCAGTTCTGGCAGGAACCATGTGTTTCTGTTATTGTTTGTTTGTCTTATGTTTGTTTTTGCCACACCTAAGGCAATGTCTCTCATATAGTAATCACTCAATAAATATCAAGTGACTAAACACGTGAATTAACTGCAAGGATGTCTATCGCAATGAAATTTGTGATAAAAAAAGTAAATGTTAATCAATAAATGCAAGTTTAAATTATGATACATTCATGCTAAAATTTTCCAAAAGAATGACCACACACACACACACATACACATACATGCTAACATGAGAAGATCTTTAATACATAATGATAAGTTAAAAGGCAAATTGTAGAACAATGTATATAGTATGATATGATAGATTAGATAGATGATAGACAGATATCTGAATAGACATATGGTATGTTGTATAGTAAATGCTAACAGCAGTTACTTTTAGGTAAGTGAGTGGAATTTTGAGTGTGAGGATGGGAAGGGAAATTTATATCCAGTACTATACGGAATTCTGAATCGTTTGAACTTTCAGAGAGCTTGTAATCATATGCTAGTTTTTAAAGCTTTTTTAAAAAAAATTCAAAAAGTCTACCACCTCCAGTGAGCCTTCCTTAATGGAATACTGCTGAGTAGGGCTTTACCCTGAGCCTCCTTAGCACGGCGCTCCAGGTCTCCGCTTGTTTACATGATGCATTGTCAGTTTCAAGTCACTTACATCTATGCATATTCTGCCTCATCCACAGGCTGAAAGTTCTTTCGAGGCTGAGCCTGATGTTTCTGTTTCCTATACCTTTCCAATAATACAGTTCAATACTATTCTACCCAGAATTGTATCTGTCTAACTTATAAACGTGACACTGTGTGGGTCTTACTCATTGTATTTGTTTATGGCATGCTAATCTGTTCCCATGGGATTTCTCTTTATAGACATGCAGGAAATTACAGTGAGTACTTAGGTGAACCAAAGTTACAAAAACAAATACAAGCCATACTTAGACATTCTGCAGGTTACCTTCCCACAGAAGTTTCTGTGCACTGACATTATGCTAAAACTAATACAATATTGTAGGATATCAACTTAATGTCAAACTATAAAAGAAATGACTATGACACAACATTCAATCAAATATGCTGTCAAACAATCTCTATTATCTGTAAAATTTTCCAAAAAGTATTGAGTCAGATTAAAGAGGCGACAATAGGCAATGACAGATTTTTAGTGAGGTGCTTGTACAAAGGTTTTATCTTTCTTCTTCTAATTCCTGACTCTGGAGATAGTTCAACATGTTCCTTGGGATCCTGGAACTCACAGCGGGAGTGGATGGGTTGACGCTGATGGGCGTGGCTGTGAAGATTTGGAGAAGACAAAGTTACCACGTGACTTCCAAAGAACCAAGCCCCTGAGGTTTACCTTCATGTTTGTCTTTGTAATTTTCCTTCAGCTTCTACCTATATCGGATTACATTACAACGTATTCTTCAAAGTTGACTTACGTTTGTGCACAGCCTGAAGGGAATAAAACAGGTCCTGACATGAGTTTAAATCTCTGAACACAGAGATACTCAAGATAAGTCTGAGCCTTACTGTAATATTAACCACACTGAATTTGGAGATCAATTGTATTTAAAATTTCACTGTTCTCATGCTTGCGTTCAGATCTAGAGTCGAATTTTCTTATCACAGATTGCAAAACTATTTGGATTCTAAAGTTTAGATTGGAGGATGGGAAGGAAGAACGGTATATTAGAAAAAGTAAGTGGGGTATTTAAAATGTCTAGCATCTGAAAGTTATAAATTGTGAAAGCTCATTTTAACTTCTAACTAAAACTAATCACCTTTATTTAATGTACCTATTAAAAATGAATGTGTTGCAACTGCAAACATGTTAAGATTAACACAGATACCTAGGAGACAAAAAAAAAAATAATAGTCACAATTTTCTGGTTTATAATAAAATAAAGATACTTCAAATTCCTTTTTCTTCTGACAAAGAAAAAATGTCACTTAACATTTATTCATTATCCACCTGTCATCACTTCTCTTATAATTTATCAAATAACCAAAATTTCTGTGTGCATTTTACATTTCTTTCCCTGAAGGTCATTGACAGCGCAGATGATAAGTCTATACAACCATAAAAGCATAAAAAGAACGGATAGTGTCTAACGTGCCACTTAATAGCCAAGGCCCAATTCTACTTGAGACCTCTTAAACCCAATATTAGCTCAAAGAAATGCTGATTCATTTTAATAAGATTGAGTGCATAATCAGGCTGGAAAGACAGAGGAATCATACCAAAAACAAGTGCCAGATTAGTTCACAAGCTAGAGAAATTCATACTTATATCATCAGATATAAAGGGTGACAGGCCATGTTTGAGTGAATTCTGTTTTAGAGGAGAATATTAAAACTACTTCATCAAGGCTAGGGTCCTAGTTTAAGACTGAGAGTTGTTTCAAGTGTCTTTTTCCCTAGAAAATTCAAAATAACAATTGAGATATTGAAGCTCTCCACGTATTGGGAAGATAATAAATTCGATAAATAGATCCATAAATAACACGGCCCAGAAAACATTTCTAAAAACTTCTTCCTCCTTCCTTCCCTACAGAGCCCTCAACTTAAATCCTGAGGAGTAAGGAGCAACATCTAAGAACATCACCAGAAATGAATTCTAAATGCAAAATAATATTTTTCTTGAACAAAGTTCTACCTCTCCATTTATAGAATTTGTTCTGGAAATGATGTAGGAAGGAATGAGTAAGGGCTTTGGCGTCAGAAAAAATGATATTTTGCTTTTCATCTTCCTATTCTTGAGCCATTTATTTTTTTTGTTGAGCCTCAGTCTCCTCATCTGTAAAATGGTAATAATACTTTGCTTACAACATTGGAGGATCATGCGTGATGTCTGCACAGTAAAGCACATAACACACTGACGCTGTGCATGAGGTTGCTCAGAAGGTGTACACCCTCCTATTGTTTCCCTTTTGCATGATTGTGTCTTTCCACAACATGGCATATTTTCTTCATAGCAAGGACACCGGCGGTGTTTCTGCCATACTGAGAAAGTTTCACAAATATGAAGCAGCCTCTCAGATTACTGAATTTATGAGCTACAATTCTGAATTACCAAAGAGGTGAACAAAATCATTCACTTAGTGAGGACTCAAATCTTTAAGACCAAATTAACACTTATCTGTTCAAACTAAGTAACTAGTTGGGTAAATTGTCAGAGAATGTTGAAAGAAAAGAAATTGCTATTAAATAAATATGACTTTGATCCAATGAGCTAAGCTCCTATGATATTTACTTTATGATTTATGCAGAAATATACACATCAGTGAATTAGTGCTAGGCTCCTTAATGTTCTATTCTGGAGATAGTTTTCCAAGTGTTCCTTCCTTACAAAACTGATTTATGCTTGCTGCTTAGAACAAAACATCAAAATGACAGTTAAAATATTGAAACTCTCCATATATTGGAAAGATAATAAATACCACCAATAAATTCATAAATAATACAACCCAGAAAACATTTCTGTAAATTTCTTCCTCACTCCATTCCCACTGATCCGTCAACTTACTTCCCTGAGGCATTTCAAAGAGTGACCAGAGTATTAAAAACGAAAGTGTAGCAAGGTAAGCAAAAAAGAGACAGCTGATTCCTCTAGAAAAAAAAAAAAAAGGAGTCAGCACTTACCAAAATATGTATCCCAATGAGTGCCCACAACAGCAAACTTTTACAGGATTCTTGGCTTTATAAATAGTGAAAGAAAAGAGAGAAATCACGGATGAACCACTCACACCCCCTCATGAGAAGCAGTTCAGCATAAGAAAGACGAGTTACTGCCAAAATAGCAAGTAAGAGCTTTTCAGGCCTGACACCCAAAGTCTATCTGATGCAAGGGACCACAGCATGCCACTTCAAATGATGTGCTTCCTGCCTAGGAAATGATATGGATGGCAGCATCTGACTGAGGGTAACAGTAGTATAATCGCAGGCTCTGAAGGCTGCTTTATTTGGTAATTGTTTGGGAATAGGTCTCTATACTAGCCACATAATTTCTCACAGGGATGCTATATCATCTGAAGGCTTCAAGTTCTATTCACCTGGAAAATGTAATCTACAATGAGGGGAAAAAAGTGTACAACAGCATGACCATGATGTCTCTACAAGGCAAAAATGCCTGCAGTAAAGAACAGCACACTGATTTAAGCGCTGCTGTCAACGTTTGCTTCCTGGAGGCCCCAAGGACCAATACACTCTTGCAGGGAAGCAAATTTGGGTCTTATAGACAGATGAAGCTCCTAGAACTGATTATTCAGTCAAGTCCCCAGGAACTCTTAACACATTTCATATTTTTCAATTTGAAAGAATGGTACTACTTATCTAGAAACCTCCTTTCTCCCAGAAATATAATCCATCAACAAAAATATCACATCAGCAAAAAAAAAAAGGAGAATTAAATGTCTTCCTATTTACTGTTTCCTTTTCAGTGTCCTCTACACTGATGTATGGCTAAGATCCAGCCGCCCGTTTAAAAAAATCATTACTCAGCAGGATTATCCTTGCCGGTCACAGTGAATGACTCAGTAAAATGTTGCTGAGTCGGGATCTAAAACTACCAATTCTGATAACCAGCTTCATGACAGAGTCCATCCCTGGACAGTTTATTTTTAAAAAACTGATCTAAGACAAATGCACTAAGAGAGATGGACATAGAAATTCAAGTTAAGATGGGTGTGAGCTCTGGATATAAGTTCTGACATATTGGTGAATTTATAATTTTCACCATGTCATTTGAAATTATCACTTAGAATTTAACACTTGTTTTAATGGTATAAATTGACCTCAAATTCTTGGCCAATGACTCAGACCAGGAGAGAGCTAGAAGGAGCCTTAAATAAATTGTCACCCATTAGAAGTGACATCTATACCTACTCTATCAATTTCTACAAACATTCACAATTTTGAAGCAGATAAAAATAAAGAAAAATGAAAAACTACAAATACAAATTGGAGTGAAAGGAAGCTAATTAATCATAGAATGCTAGTCTGGATCACAAAAATGTTGGTGTGGCCCAGCTGACAGATTCAGTAGACTGAGGCAAGCATCCACCTCATTTCACCTCACAAACTCTGCTCCCTGCAGGCTCCAGACACTGTCCTAGGCCCACGGATACCAAGGTGAGTAACACCAACTCCTTGCTCTCAAAGACCTCTCAGTTTACTAAGAGAGAGGAAATAAAACACAAACCTTTACAAAACTCATAGTAAGGGTGTTAAGAGAGGAGCATCTGAGCAGTCAGGGACAGAGAGAGGAGGGAAACCTGAGACTCCCTCCAGGGACACGGGAGGGGTATGAAGATTTAAGCAAGTCTCGAGTACAGGGCAACTCACTCTTCTCACGTCATGTGGTAAGTGAAGATTCCTGCCTCCGAAAAATTGATAAGGGGATCAAAGGATGTCATTTGCTGCCATGGATGGTCAAATCGTTCATTGTTGACTTAAAACCTGTAAACGTGGTAATATGATCAGATTGCCTGGGAAGAGGACAGAAGCCCAGGAGCCTTCACTCTCAATGTGTCCTCTTTCCATTGGGTGGCCCCTCAAACAGATGGATCATATTTGGCAGTGAGGTACCTCCTTTTATGCCACTAGGTACATGAAGGGATGTGCATCTATGTGCACTCAGCAGAAATGAAGGGATTCCATTGGCCAACCCGAAATGCCATTTAGACTATGAGGCTGCAGAGATTAGACTTCAGCTCTTCAGCAGATGCTGGTTTCTCAGACATCATGGCAGTGATCTCATTGAGTAGAAAGGTCTGATTAAAACAGATCTTTCTCACTCAGGTTATTGTTTAAGGTATTTATGCCAAAACTTTCTTTTTGAATCCTCTCGATGAATTGCATTATATGAGCCCATCATTGCTTTTTGTTTCTCCCTACGATTTTACACCAATCCAGGAAGCCCTTATCAAGGCAAGAGAAATAGTGTAAACTCAAGAAAACCTTCAATTTTAGACCTGACTGAAATCCTGAAGGACAGTGTCTATGGGAATTTCCTATAGGATTGTGACTGCTGCCATGGAGCACACTCATCACCCTATACTTCCCTTCTCACCTACCAATCACCCCCTTCCAAGACAACTCTATAGTAATGCCCTCAATAGGTTCTTTAAAAAAAAGAAACAGGAGGTGGGGAGAAAAGTCACCTGACATACCAAACCAATCAAATTTCATCCTTTATCCTCTCCCATTCAGACCTGAATATTAACACATATTATCTTTTTTTCTTTTTTCTGAGGAAGATTTGCCCTGAGCTAATATCCGCTGCCGAACTTAACCACTAGGCCACCAGGGC
This sequence comes from Equus caballus, assembly GCF_041296265.1. Classification (NCBI taxonomy): domain Eukaryota; kingdom Metazoa; phylum Chordata; class Mammalia; order Perissodactyla; family Equidae; genus Equus; species Equus caballus. The sequence goes on from NC_091697.1 coordinate 65,860,419, forward strand.
TGGCCTTCTTTTTAAATGCCTATGTAATGGATCCTGTGATATCTATTACTGAAATGGAACAATTTCTTCTTTTCACTAGAAAGGATGGAGTTTCTGTGGTCATTGTTCTCATATGAGGTATTACAAGGTATGTGTGACTCTCAGAGACATAGGCTGCCTCTCAGAAAGAAGAGAGAACACTCTTAAATCATCTGATTAAGGTCCCTTTGTTTAGAAATCATGCTTTCTTATGTTCTTTAACAGAAATGCGATTCACATTTTCATCAATTCACCAATAATTATTATTGGTAATTACTAATTACCAATTATTAATTTACCAATTACCAATATTTGAATTACTAATTCACCAATAAATACTATGTGCCAGGCTCTGTCCTAGAGGCTTGGGATACCTCAGTGAACTAAATAGACCAAGATCTCTGCCATCATAGATCTTAAATCCTAACAAAGTGATACTGAGTTTAGGACAGAAGTGGCATTACAAAGAGAAGAAAGGATGAGCCAGTCAATAAATAGTATTGAGACCATTGTTTATCCATTTGGAATAAAATAAGGTGAGGTGTGTTCACCTTGCTCTAGACACAAAAATCAATAACATGCAGAAATTTTCAGAATAGGATCTAAAAGAACATCTATAGGAACTCAAAATAGGGAAGAATTTCTTCAACAGGACGCAAAGCAAAATTTATATTCTTATATTTGATTACGTAATCATTAAAAGGATCTGCAAACAGCAACCGCAACAAAAATCAAGTGGCAGATTGGAAGGAGGCACACAACCAGGAAAGAATTTCTCTCCAGAATGCAGAGAGCATGCCTACAAATTGATGGCAGACAAAGATTAAAAGCTTAATTTTTAAAATGGGCAAAGAATATGAGCAGCAATTCATAGAAGGGAAAATCTGGGTAACCAATAAGCTTATGAAAATGTGTTCAGCCCCTAAAGTTACAAGGAAAATGCAAATTAAAACAGCAATGAGATACAATTTTATGTCCATTAAATTGGCGAACATTTTAAAGTCAGACAATACCAAATGTTGATGAAGATATAGAGCAATAGGACTTCTCGTTCACTGCTGAGGAGACAGGAAATTAGTCCAGATACATTAGAAAGCAATTTGGGAGTATTTAGGAGAGTTAGCTTGCGTGCATGCACAAGGAGACCTGCGTGAGAATGTTCTTCACACCACTGTGTGAAAGAGCAAAAGTTGGGAAACAAATCAAATGCCCCATTAACAGGGGACTAAATAGATTGTGGCATATTCAACCATGGAAAACTGTGGCTGTTAAAATGAATAAACTAGGGCCACATGTAATTAACATGGAGAGTCCTTAGAAACAGAATGTTCAAGGAAAAAATTGAGTTGCAGAAAGAGTCATACAGAATAATAACATATAGTTTCAAATTCGGCAAAAATGTGCTAAACATTTATGGAGGTTTAAATATGTACAAAAAGTACTTCTAAAAACTATCAACATGAAAGACATTAAATTCACAATGGTGGTTATTTCTGGAGTCTGCGCAGGCGAACAGACTTAGGGAGGAGTCCACTGCCATCCTCAACTCTAACTGTAATGTTTTGTGTCTTTAAAAATATCTCAAGTGAAGACGGCAAAAACCTTAAGATTTAATAAATCTGATTAATAGGTGTGTAGGTGCTTACAATTGTAGCCTCTATACTTATCCACAAATGTGAAATATTTCATAATAACGTTATTGATTTTTAAATAAAAGGAAAAATAAAATAAAAATAGATGAAATTTGTTCCTTTGTACCAGAAATAAGGCAAAAAATATTTGAGACTGTGGGCGTATGATGTTTGCTCTGAAGAAAGAAATTAAAAGAATCAGGCCATGCTCTTCCCGCTCTCCATTTCCACCTGCCCCTACTCCCAGAGTGTCACATTCACCTGATCGTCCCTGCAGTGGTTGGCTGCTGGCTGACATAACCCCTTTGCTGTTGCCTCCATCACTCCTAGGACTGTTGGAACCTGTGGAGAAGAAGCTAGAAGCAGGACAAAAAAATGGTCGACTAATTCTTGGCCTTGCAATCAATAAGTAATAAATCAACAAAATCCATTGAGCATTCTCTGTCTTTCAGTATCTTTTTAATTACCACTTTTATTGCAATTAGAAAAAAAAAGGATCAAGTATGATCTTTTCCAGAGAGAATAGACATTACCAATTTTGGCAGACTATAGAACAGAAACACAAAGTAATAATATTAGATCACTGCTTCCCATCTTCTTCCTCCCAGAGGTGTTTTTAACACTATCTTAAAGATTTTTTAAACAATGGTTTAATCCATTCACTTTAATTTCCATAGCTAATAAGTGCACGTGTCATTTGTCTTAGGCACTTCACGCCGCTTCCTTGGTGAAATGATCCCACCCTCATAAAAGCAAGGAATTGAGCACAATCTTATTTCCCACAGTATACTGATCTTGGCCAACATAACCTAAGGGTTTAAACACAAATTATTGTTTTATACATTTTTATGTTATGTATCTTATCTTTCAATGATGAGCTTTAATTCTCAAGGATTATCTAGACAATTCTACATGTTTAACTTGTATCAATGGATAATACAGTCTTTTCACAGTGAGACTTCCTCATTTTTTACCTCTTCTTTACTTTTGATCAGTACGAGCTGTGCTTTCCAAACTTTAATGTGCATATAAATCACCTAGGGATCTTATTAAAATGCAGATCCTAATTTCAGTAGGTCTGAGGAGGGGCTTGAGACTCTGCATTGCTAACAAGCTCCCCGATGATGCCAATGCATCACCTTTGATCAGCAAGGAGCTCAAGTAAATTCTTCAATGATGTGGAAGTAGTGCATTTTCTGTCTTTGCATATTTGAGAAAGTCTTTCTATTGTCTATACATATGAATAACGTCTTCACTAGGAACAGAATATTTGAAGCACAGACTCTTCGGTAGATGCTCTGTTATCTTCCAGCACGCTGCATTGCAGGAAATACTGAGGCTCACCTTACTGGAGCCCCCTTGAAATACAGCAGCAAATCTTTTCCTACTTAGAATTTTGCAATAGATTTTCTGTATCACATAAACTCAAAATTTTGCCAGAAAAAAATCCAGATATGTTTCTACTTTCATTTAATTTGGCCAGGAAGACAGTAAGCACTTTTAATTTGAAATTACAAACTTTTTCCAAGTTTATGAAAAAATGTTTTTTTCATCCCCGATTATGACATCTATTGTACATTTTTGTATTTATTTATCAAGAATTCTTATTTTCCTTAAATTGGATCATCTTCTTTATTCTCCATACCTATTAATTTCATCAATTATAGTTGGAGATTTTCATACTCCACTTTCTTTCAATTGATAGAACTAGACAGAAAGACAGTGAGGATTCAATGACTTGAACACTATCAACCAACTTGATGTAACTGATACTTATATAACGGAATGTTATACATTCTTACAATGGAATACATTACAACAATGAAAATGAAAGAACTACTGCTATACTTGTCAACATCAATGAATCTTAGAAACAAAGTTGAGGGGGGGAGGTATTTCATAAAAGAATACCACATATGTATACACTCAACATCATATCTCATTTGAATTGCAAATCAAAACAACAATAACACTACACATCTATTAAAATGGCCAAAATCCAGAATACTAACACCATCAAATGCTGGTAAAAATGTGGAGCAACAGGAAATGTCATTCATTGCTGGTGAGAATGCAAAATGGTGCAGCCACTCTGGAAAACAGTTTGGGGGGTTTGCACAGAATTAAACATACTCTTACCATATGATCCAGTAATTACACTCCTTGATATTGATCCAAATGAGTTGAAAACTTATGTCCACACAAGAACTTGCACACAAATGTTTGTAATAGCTTTAGACATAATTGCCAAACTTGGAAGTAACCAAAAAGCCTTTCAATAGGTGAATGGATAAATAAATGGTGGTACATCCAGACAATGGAATATTAATCAGTAGTTAAAAGAAATGAGCTATCAAGCTACAAGAAAACATGGGGAAACCTTAAACGCATATTACTAAGTGAGAGAAGCCAATCTGAAAACGGTCATACTGTATGATTCCAACTATGTGACATTCTGGAAAGGGCAAAACTATGAAGACAGTAAAAAGATCAGTGGTTGCCAAGGATATGGGAGGAGAGTGGGATGAATAGGTGGAGCAGAGGGGTTTTCAGAGCGAGGCAACTATGTATGATACTATAATGGTAGATACATTTCTCTATAAATTTGTCCAAATCCATAGAACATACATCAAGAGTGAACCCTAATGTAAACTGTGGACTTTGGGTGATGATGATGTTTCAATGTTGGTTCATCAGCTCTAGTAAATGTACCACTCTGGTGCAGGATGCTGATGGTGAAGGAAGTTGTGTGTACAGAGGGGGAGGAGTATATGAAAACTCTCTGTACTTCCTGCTCAATTTTGCTGTGAATCTAAAACTTCTCGAAAAATAAAGTTTATATATAAAACAAACAAACAAAAAGAATTAAATGAGAGAATGACAACAACGTCTCACAGAATAGCAAATATCAATAAAGAGTTAAAAATGATAAAAAAGAGCCAAATACAAATTTTGGAGTTGAAAAGTACAAGAACTGAAATAAAAAATTTACTAGAGGGAGCCAACAGCAGATTTGAGATGGCAAAAGATGGAATCAATAACTTAAAATAAATCAATCGAGATTATCCAGTCTAAGGAATAGCAAGAAAAAAGAATGAAGAAAATTGAATGGAGCTTCAGAGGTCTTTGGGAAGCCATGAGGCGTACTAACATGTGCCTAATGGGAATGTCAGAAGGAGAGGAAAGAGTGAAAGGGGCAGAAAAAATATGTGAAGAAATAATGGTTGAAACATCCCAAATTTGCTGAAAAACATTAATCTACAAACCAAGAAGTTCAATGAACTCCAAGTAGAATAAATTCCAGAATTCACACCTGCGCACATAATTAAACTTGAAAGACAAAAACAGAAAGAAAATCTTGAAAGCAGCAAAAGAAAATCAATTCATGATATAAAAGGAATCTTCAATAAAATTAACAGCTGATTTCTATCAGAAACCAAGGAGGCCTCAAGACAGTAGGTTGACATAATCAACATGCTGAAAGAAAAAGATTTTAACCAAGAATCCTATTTCCAGAAAAACTATCCTTCAAAAATGAAGGAGAAATTAAGACATTAGCAAATAAACAAACACTGAGAGAATTCATCACTATCAGACCCACCCTACAACAGATATTAAAAGGATTCATTCAAATTAAATAATAGCATGTGGGAGAGTAATTTGAATCCACATGAAGAAATAAAGAGCACTGATAAAGGTAATTACATAGATAAATATAAATTAACTTGGTCCTAATACAAACTAGATTGTTTTCAGTTAGGAAGTTAATTTTAGTCCCAGGGCAACCACTAAGAAAATAACTCAAAAAGTATAGGAAAGAAATAACAAGGTCAGAGATTGGCAGAATGGATTTAAAAAATATGTATGATCCAACTATATGAAATACACTTTAGACTTAAAGACACAAAAAGGTTGAAAGTAAAAGGATGGGAAATAATACCACACAAACAGGAACTAGAAGACAACCAGAGTGGCTATACTAATATCAGAGAAAATACACTGTAAAACAAAAATTCTTAACAGATACAAAGAACAATATTTTATAATAAAATGGTCAATCCATCAGAAAAACATAACAATAATACATACATGTGCACCTTACAAGAGAAACCTAAAGTACATGAAGCAAAACTGAAGGAATTGAAGGGACAATCAGAGAGTTGAAGAGTAATAGTTGGAGAATTCATACCCCACTTTCAATAATAGACAGAACTGACCAGAGATCAAAAGGCTATCAAATATTTGAAAAACACTATAAGCACATTAGACCTAACAGACATCACTAGAACACTCCACCCAACAACAGCAGAATACACATTCTTCTCAAGTGCGTGAGGAACATTCTCTAGGACACAGCACAGTCTAGGTCATGAAACAAGCTTAAACAAACTTAAAAGGAATGAAATTGTACAAAGTACATTCCCTGATCAAAATGGAATTAAATAGAAATCAATAACAGAAGAAAATTAGGGAGAATTCACAAATATATTGAAACAAACAACATACTCCTAAGTAACCCATTGGTTAAAGATGAAATCACAAGGGAAATTAGAAAATACAGTCATGCATCATTTAATGATGGGGATATGTTCTGAGAAATGTGTCATCAGGCAATTTCATCATTGTGGAAACATCACAGTGTCCTTACACAAACCCAGATGGTACAGCCTACTCCACACCTAGGCTATATAGGACCACCAATGTATATGTGGTCCATCATTGACTTGAAATGTTGTTATATGGTGCATGACTAAATTTTGAGATGAACGAAAACAAAAATACAACATACCAAAACTTATGGGATGCAGCTAAAACAGTTCTTAGAGGTAAATTTATGACTGTAAATTCTTATATTGAAAAAAATAACTACATTAATATTTATAAAATATTAATTCTTGGGTTGCTCCTAGTTTTTACTTTCTCCTTGGGGTTCCCACCACCCATTCCTCAAGGTAACCAGACCATTCTGGATTCATTACTTTATCTTTATTAAATCATTTAGTCATCCCAACAACTCTAAGCTATAAGTACTATTATTATTTCTATTTTGCCAATTAGGAAATTAAAACACAGAGAAGTTAGGTAATTTGCCCAAGATCACAGAGCTAAGTGAGAGATAGGGAATAAAACTTAGGAAGTCTGGTATCCAGAGATACGATGAGCTCAGAGAAAGGACTCAATTTTTGGCTTCTGAGTTTCAAAATGAATGTTTAAAATTAATAGCACATACCAGGAGTTGGCAAACCTCAGCCCATGGCCTGTTTTTGAAGTGTCTGTGAGCTGGGAATGAGTCTTAAATTTTTAAATGGTTAAAAAAATCCAAAGAAGAATATTTCATGACACATGAAAATTATATGAAACCACTGTCAGTTCTGTGCATTTTGTCAGAATAGAAGGTGACTATCCTCACTTGTCATACCATACAGCAGTTCCCTGGCTTAGCAGAGATAAAGTTTTATTACTAGTTTTTTGAGCTCAAGGCCAAGACTGAAATTTTTCTGAATGAGAAGAACCGCCTTCAACTATGATTATCCAGTACCGAATGGCTTTTGAAATTAGTTTTGCGGAAGACTTGATAATGCTTCCAAACTTAAAAGCTTTCCTTCAGATTTCTAGCTCTGACTGTGACACTGAAGATGGTATTGGACTAACCCTCCTGCTGAACGTAGTTATGAAAGCTGGACAGTATATTTCAAAATGGTTTGAAGGCATTATACAGCAGTCAACGCCGACAGCATTTAAGTGGCTTTGTGTTCTTTGAGAAAAGGGAAACGCCGGAAAAGAACTCTCCAAGCATTTTGGCTTTTTTTCCTAAGGCCATTTCTCAATTTACAGAGCTGAGGAATGAATGGATCCCAAGCAAAAACAATGGTCTTACTGGGCCAACAAGCCAGAGGTCCCGCTCTGGGCAGCCAAAGAGGATAAAATGTAAGGGCAAAGTCTAGGAGAGCAGGGAACCACAGAGAAGAGAGCTTCAAAATATGCCAACAAATTCCCCTTTTATAGTCAGATGACAGCTGGGCAGTAATTGCCTGGAATCATAAGAGTGAAAACCAGCAGAAAACAGCAGCTGGGAGCCTAGAAAGCTAAGCACAGAGGTGAGCAGCTTCCTGGTGCTGGGGAGACTGGAGTTCTCCAGTTCAAGGTCCCAGCCAGGTGAGAGGGGCCAGAATTTCTGTGTACTCAGAAAGCCACACCCGAGGTATAAGGACTACATCCTAGGATCAAGGGAAAAAACTTGAGCCCTAACAAACAGCCACTCGCAGGATCAAAAAGATTTGCGGTACTCATCTCTGTACCAAAAAACTTAACCCTCCTTGGTCCGCTTTTTAGCCCACAGTCTCTTTTGGTACAGTCTATTACCACTGATGTGCAGATAAATGTATCACAACTGGCTCTTCAAGGGGAAAAAAAACCCTGATTTATAGCATTTTCTTGTGTCCATTGTGCATATACACCCACCACGACCATTTCCAGCTACCAGTGTGATGTCACTGAACACAGATCTGGGAAAAGATGTGCACAATTGACTCTCACCAGCTGGTGTGAGCCAGCTCCAGCATACCCCTGAAATGATGCAGCCTAAACCCTACAGTTCACATCTTCAAACTCAACAGAAAGGAAAGAGTGACTTTATAAATGCAAATGCATGTTATAATTTAGCATTTATTTTAATATTTTGAAATGTTGAATTTGTTTGAATAATTATCTCTTTTCAGAGATTTTCTTTTCTATATAGTTAGATTTACAAGATAATATTTTTCTTGAGCATAATTTCTTCTTTGGACTACACCATGAGTCTCTCTCATTCAAAGATACACAAAAGTGGCTTGGACACCAATGAATAATTTTTCCATTGATTTGCCTTAAACAGATGTTGATTAAACATAGCTCAATTCAACAAATATTTATGGAGTGTATATTCTATTTAAGGCACTCTGGAATGTAATGAACGGTTTCCCATGTCTTCAATTATTCTTATCAAAACAAATATTCAACAGCCTAAAAGAAAACTTGTTGTAAGGAAATATTTATTTCTCAAGATTGCAGGAAGGAGGGGGGGAATACCCAAAGCAAAGAGCAGAGCTATAACAGCATACCTGATGAGGTTGAAAGATTAGAAAATGAAAATACTATGATTCGAAGTCTCCATTTATTGTCCTTTTAGTGGTGTGTGAATTCAGTTTGAAGTCATCCCCACAATGACCCATGACAGAAAGAGGACAGGTTTCTATTCTGACTTCACGAATTTGAGATATTATTACCGTGTTTGTGGCTCTCCTCCTCTGTCAAGGAAGAGTCAGTGAAGTTTTTTTGGGCTATTCACATATGTCAAAAACACCTGTTTTCTAGCACTTAGGAAAAGCAGCCTTTTTCCTCCTGACACTCTGGCTTTATAAGTAATGAATTTACTCCACAACATAGTATCTCTTTGAGTAGGAAAAATCCTATCTGATTCTCTAGAGGTGATGACTGGACTTCCCCTTGCCTCTTGATGTGTGAAAATGTATATTCTAATATTACATTATCTAGCCTGCTGAAATGCAGCATTATGCTTGCCTTGGCTTATTTGACCCCACTTGTGCCAACTTCCACTTAGCTTTGTTGCACTGAGTTTATCTGACACGGTAATGTGGGAAGGTGTATTAGCTTCCTACTGCTGCTGTAACAAATGACCGCAAATTTAGTGGCTTAAAACAACATGTACACGTACTTATTACCTTACAGTTCTGAATGTCAGAAGTTTAAAACTGGTCTCACGTGGCTAGGATCAGGATGTCAGCGTGGCTGAATTCCTTCTGGATGCTCTAGGGAAGAATCGTTCCTTGCCTTTTCTACCTTCTAGAGGCCACCTGCATTGTTTGGCTCTTCTATCATCAAAGCCGTCAATGACCAGTCAAGTCTTTCTTACATCATATCACTCTGGCAGAGACTCCCTCTTTCGCTTACAAGGACCCTTTTGATTACATTGGGCCCGCCAGGATAATCCAAGATAATCTCCCCATCTCAGAGTTATCTGATTAGCATTCTTAATTCCATCTGCAACTCTAATCCCCCTCTTGCCACGTAACAGAAACATATTCACTAATCCCAGGGATTAGGACATGGGCATTTGGGGAGGATCATTATTCTGCCTATAGCAGAAGAGAAGGAGTTAACAGAATAAGAATGCAGAATATTTTTGTAAGTCCATTTGTTCTCTAAAAAGGACTGGCACATTGTCATTCTAAAACTAAAATATGTAATTTTTAATGATCAACTCCTCTACTCTTTGGGTGTTTCTGGCTGGCGGTCCCTCTCTTTGCAGATGGAATGCCCTTAGGAGTGTCTGTATTTCTATAACAGAGATGTGCTTAATCTCTTGACTGTACTTCAAAAGTTGCTCCATTTGACTCCAAAGTTGAGGCATGAAAGCCATTCATTCCACAGATAAAGAAACTGAGGCCCAAAGAGATGATATCATTCACCTACATTTTCACACTAAGTGAGCCAGAGACAGACATAGAAACTAAGTCTCTTGACTCCCAGTTCAGGGCTCTTTTCCTACACAAGGCCATGTGCCAGCTACTGAGAGTCCTCGATAACTTTCTTACTGTCAGCATTGGGAGAAGTTGAATGGAGATCCCATCGCTCTAGAAAATGAAAATGAACCCAATCCCTCGAGTGTGATGAAAACCCATCACACTATCATCTGAATGCTAGAGTAAGTGCTGATACAATTTATTGCTGCAAGGAGACTGAGTGGACAATAACTTAGTCACCAATGTTCCTCTGGCAGACAAGGCTGATTGGCTGACTCCACAGTTATTCCAAATCTTCTCACAAGAGCAAGATTGGAAAATATAAATACTCATTTTTTTCCCTAGCATCCAAAGAGAAACAAGAACTCTGCCAAAGAGATGAAAGTTCTCCTGAGACAAATATTGCCTTCATCATAGACAGCCAGACGTAGGTTGTGTTTTCCTTTTTATTCCTATTTGAAGAACAAGACTTTTTTAAATAAATTTCATGGATTTCTTTTTACTCTTCTTTTTTTTTTTTTTTTTTTTTTTTTTTTTCAGTATGTGGGGCTGCCAACACAGCATGGCTGCTAACAGAGCAGTCCAGGTCTGCACTTGGAAATGAACCTGGGCATGCTGAACTTAACCACTAGGCCACCAGGGCTGGCCCAATAAGAATTCTTTTGATTACTGCTTTATCCCAAGCATAAGAACACTGTCTGTATTATATAAATACTTGTTAAATAAATAAATATTGTTAAATGATGCCAGGAGTTACAGCAGCTACTTGAAGCTTAGAGGGAAAATCAGGAGAATTCCAGAGACATCGTTGTGGCACTGAATTAATACCAACAGCTGCCTCCCTCCAAACTTCTGTTACTTGACAAAACTTAACTTTACTTGATATTCACTGGACGTCAGGTTTTCTGATACCTGTAGCCAAACGCATGACTTACCTGTAGAGTTGGTTTGAGCACCAAGATGCTGCAAATCAGACATATAAAAACAGCCCCCTCTAGAATAAGGAAAATTTATAGGGTGATGGTAATATTCAATATCTTGTTAGGAGTGTATTGTTCAACATCTTGATAGCAGTTCAAGTGTGCATTTTTCAAAACTCAGTAAATGTACACTTAGGATTTGTGCATTTAATAATACCTAAATTAACTGTACACTTAGGATTTGTGCATTTAATAATACCTAAATTAACTGAAAGAAAAAAACTGTAAACAAATATTGAACTCTGGTTAATGACATGCAAGCTGAAGGTTTTAGAAGGAAGTATACGGATATTTGCAATTTACCTTGAAATGCACCAAAAAAAATAAGATTGAGAGAAGAATCGGTAGGTATGTGATAAAGCAAGCATAATAGAATGTTTGAGGCAGGGAGAGCATATATGGGTGCTCATCCTCAAATTTTTGACCTTGTCTATAAGTATGAAAATATTCATAGCCCCATCTTATAAACATACAGGCCAGAGCTGGAGGAAATGACGGTTTGGAAATTGTTGTTTCTGTGAGACAGAGTAGCTCTCTGGCTAGGAGCAGGGGAAACGGCTGGAAGACATCTCCTGAAAATGTCTAGCAATCCGAGTACTAATCCACATAATGAAATTCTCAATGGCAATTTCTTTTTGAACTTGGAAAAATTAATACTAAATTTCCCTGGAAGAAAGAACAGACAATAATAGCTAAGAATTAAGGGAAAAAAGAGTAATAAGGAGGAATTTATTCAGCTGCATGTTAGAACAAAATAGAAGGGTAATGAGAAAGCATTTACCCTTACTGAAACGTAATATACTCCATTTCTGGAATTATGGTATAAACGATATATTTTTTAGAACCTCCTGGAAATACTGGATTAAATGGAACTAACATCCTCTTAAAGGCATAGCTGAGATGTGAAAAAAGGAAGGGAAGTCCTCAGAGACCAAAGCCCCAGACCTCCTCTAAGAACCACTTGCAGACTATCCCCCATCTGACACAGTAGAACACGTGTGACCATGAACAAGTCGAGGAACAGAAACACTGAAAGGAGAAATTATAAAGATGGATAGTTTCATTAAGTAAGTACTACAGCAAGTATTTGAAACACAAGGACAGCTTTATGGGCAAGTGTACAGATGATTGTCTAAATAAGTAATCTCCAAAATATTTGACATTATGGTTTGATCAGGAAAAAATCATTGTTGATCATGACCCCTGTATTTCTCAGGGTTCTCCAGGGAAACAGAACCACTAGGATACACATAGATATATAGAAAGAGATTTATTATGAGGGGTTGGCCCACTCAACTGTGGAGACTAAAAAGTCCTCCCATGATCTGCCTTCTGTAAGCTGGAGACCCAGGAAAGCTGGCGGTGTAGTTCCAGTTCAAACCAAAGGCCCGAGAACTGGGGGGCCAACAGTGTAAGTCTCAGTCCAAGTGTGAAGGCCCAGGACCAGGAGCGCCAGCGTCTGAGGGCAGGAGAAGATGGATGTCCCAGCTCCAGCAGAGAGCAAATTCATCCTTTCTCTACCCCATTGCTCTATTCAGGCCCTCAGGATTGATGATGCTCACTCACACTGGTGAGAGGGAGCGTCCTTACTCAGCCTAACAATTCAAATGTTAATCCCTTCTGGAAACACTCTCACAGACACACCCAAAAATGACGTTCTACTAGCTATCTGGCCATCCCTTAGCCCAGTCAAGCTGACACATACAAGTAACCATCACAACCCCCTATATATGTTTATTTATATGTTACGTACATGTACTAAGTGCCAGCATATTATATATATTATAAAACCATACCCAGAAATGTAAACTTAAAATATGAATCCAGGCGTGTGTGTATGTGTATATATTCTAATGTGGATTATCTTGAGCATCTCCTGGGATTCTCTCCTGCCTCCTCCACTTTGGAAACGACTGGTCTGTATGAGTCTATATCATATACAGTGAGGATGAGGTGGTTAGAAAGTCCCACGTCCTTCCTCTACCTCTTGCCTGATGACTGAATTTCTATTCATTTCTTTCATTTCAGCCTTTAGCATAAATAACTTCCAGGCCCTTTCCTGAGAACACGTTTAATTACAGAAAGTGGAGAGAGAGCATGAAGGCAGCAACTAAGTCAGTGGGGAACAGATCAGTGTAGACAGCAGAGGGGAGGGCCAGAAGTACAGAGGCCCAGGTAGCAAATATCCTTCTCTTAGGGACATGAAGCCATTCACTCAGGAAGAATTTACAACACATACTTAATAAAACTGGGATACCCTTCAGTTCTTACAAATTTTGTTTGTAAATAAAATGTTTAACATACAGGCCAGAGCTTATTCCAAACAGATAAGAGAATAAGCACACCATCTTCCACCCCATCCATCCGCATGGAGGGTTCCGTGCAGCTGGCTGGCTGGAGCATCCTCCTCTCCCACTCTCCTCATTCGCATTCACCCCTCACGGCACCCCTGGTCAGAGAATAGGCCACAGAGGAAGGAAGAAGTTCATTGCTCAGGACTACTGAGTGTTATGTTTCTTTCTCACCAGCTAAATTGAAGACCTAGATTTTATAATTTCTGGAAGTTTTTATGCTTTAATCCTCCATAATCATTAAAAGCAATGCTTTAAAAAAATTTTTGGATTATTTCAAATCTACATTCCTTCATTTGTTTTTGCTATTTTCCACCCCTTTTATACTCTTGAAGGTATGGCTATTTTAGTTTTGAGTAAATGTCTTAAATAAAACTGAAAGTAAACCCCAATAATTTTGCTTAGCTTTTGCAGAAAATTAACTCCTAGCTAATCAAATGAGGAAAAGAATTGGGGAGGTGAGCTGGCAGGATTTGGTTTCTATTTAACTAATTGTTTGTGAATATATAGAAAACTCCTCTTCTTTTCAGGTGTGATCCTAAAGCAGTCTCATGATCCATTGTTTGTAGATCAAACACGCGCTCCGGGCTACAGTTTCCAATCTCCTCAAGAGGAGCAGCTGCTCTGGAAGCCAAGTTTTACAGATGATGGAGGGTATAATTCTTTGTGTATCAAAAGATTTTAATTTACTTATTTAATTTATTTGGTTGACAAATTTTCCAAAATGGATTTATGTTCTTAATCAAAAGATGTCAAACATACTTGAACATCTTCTTGGTAAATTCAAGACAGTCGCAATCAATATCAATTTCTGTATCCATGCCAGATACACACGCTTCTTGAGTTCTTGTCCCTTGCCTCCTCTACAGCTCCAATACTTCAGGCTTCTCTTGCTGTGAAGCTCCTTGTGGCCAATGTATCTGCCTGCAGGAGTTCTTTAACCAACCGGAAATCTGCACCTTCCTAATTGACCATAGCCTAGAAAACAGAAGCCATCTCATTATAAGTGATAGTATGTAGCTCACAGGAGAATCTGAAAGATGCTCCTATGACAAGTGCAAGGTGTCATTACTTATCGGTTATCTATCAAGCTCTTGGCTATTGCTAGCTTTCAGGTGTAATATCAATACATGAATGCTGGGTAGGTAAAATATCACTTAAGGACTAATCTTCAGAATAGTCATATAATAGCTCAGAGTATATCAGTATTAGAGTGGAAAAACAGAGGCTCCTGGCAAAAACTTCTCATCTAAGTGACATTCAGTCCATTAAGATATTGAAAACTGAATTCACGCATATGTTGAGTAGATCTGCTTCGACTTGGAGATTAATAGATATTCTGAATTCTAATTACATATTACTCAGTCTGCTATTCTAACCCACAATCTCTAACACTTCATTTCACTCTATACCTTGAAATTTTATTCTATTAAGAGTTCCTTAGACATGAGCATAATGCCAGAAAGCCAGAATGAGTGCAGGTCAGCTTCTAAAATAGAGATTTAAGCAAAAGGGACAAAAAGCAATGCACACAACTAGCCAAAAATTGCCACGTATCCTGGAAACCGAGTCTACTTTAAAAGGTTAAAGCAATTTTTCTGCTGCTTGAATTACCAAGATCATAGCTCCAATTCTTCACTTCTTTTTACTTTGGTCTCGAATTGCATGGTATTGATATCAAACACACTAAAGAGACCTAACATGAAATTTGAACATCAGAAAAGCAGCATTACAAGTAACAAGGAAAAAGGAGCAAAAAAAAAAAGCCTTTGTTATCCATTCCCAGGATTTCTACAATACATAATCAGTAAGCAATTATAAAGCCAGAGAATCCCCTCTATATGGTAGAACTTTGCTCTCTATGGAATTTCCACACACCAAAATAACTCACATGACAAATCAAGAAGACAGAACCAGGTTGCAAAATTCTGTAACAGGCAAGAAAGCTTCAGGCGTCATCCGTTTCATTAAGATGTACAAGTTCTTAGGACTGAGAAATCTGAACTTCGACAAATGTGTCTGTTATTTTTCCTCTCTTAAGTACTATATTATGTTCTTAATAAAATAACAAAAAAATTTTGTATTTATCAGTTTTGGAACACTAATTTTTGGAGCAGATAAAGCACCGCTTTGTTGTAGGAAAGCAGACTTTCTGAAGGGCGTCCATTTACGAAGTTAGTGGGCCTCAGCCCACTGAGAAGTACATACTATATATCTAAAATGGTATGCCCATGTTTTCTTAGAACAAATAGACTAGGAAATCTGTTCTGCATAGTCTTCAGCTCTTCTCACAACTGAGCAATACTGTTACCCAGCTCCCATTCCCACACTGTGATGATGAACAAACTAAGTGTAGCAAAACCACAAAGGAGCCGACATGAGTGTGCTCAAATAGACCCATGAGGCACAATGTCTGCATTTCTGGAGGCTGGATAATTCAATATTAGGATATACGCCTCTGCACGCCAAGTTGCAAAGGGCAGCCAAGCCATTTCGTTCAGCAAATCAAACAGGGTCTTTCCTCCTCAAAGAAAGACTATGCTGTAGGGTAAATGCGTTACAGGGTCAGGGTTTCAGGAAGAAAAAGGATGCTTTTCCTAAGTGCTAAAACACAAAGTGATTTAGACATGTAAGCAGCCCAAAAGAACCTGGCTGACTCCTCCCTGACAGAGAAGGAGAGACACAAATAAGGTAATAAAATTCCAGTTTCGTGAAGTCGATGCCAGAGAATGGAAAGATTTTGTCTTTCTGCTGTGGGTTATTGTGGGGGTGACTTCAAGAGTCATCACCATGGAGTTCACACAACACAACAAGAACAACAATGGAGACTTGGAATTGCGTATTGCCTGCTCTCTAAGCTGCCAAATCTTTCATGTTAGCTCTTACATGCATGTTATTTGCTTAGGGTATTTTTTTTCCTCCTCCTCCTTGCAACTTTGATAAGTAAACAACTTCTTTCCCATAGGTTTCTTATCTGGCTGAAGAATCTAATGGTTTGATAAGAATAACTGAAGAAACGTAAATCCCCTCATTACTACCAAAGTGCCTTAAATACAGTACATGTCCCATAAATGCCCATGGAATCGAACTTTACTTAATCAACATCTGTTTGAGGCAAATAAACACAAGTTACTCATTGGGGTCCAGGCCACATCTACTGTTTGACTTTGAAGGAAATTTGCTCCTTGTCATAGTCCAAAAAAGAAGTTATATTCATGAATATTTACATAAGTGTCATCTTTTAGGGAGAAAAAAATCTAAAAAGAGAACAGATGACAGGTGCTCTCAACAGCATTCCTCTGTCCTACATCCATGACCTCCAACACAAATTCTATCCCACTGTACTGCTTATACACTTTTTAACTTTCCTCCCTGTGGTAAGGAGTGTGGATTTCCTCTCACAGCTCCAACCCCACCTTCTTGAAGTGGACTTCCCTGACTATTAGAGGAAGGAAAGACAAGGATTCCCCAGGCCCGGTGTACCTTGGGTTCCATCCATGCCCTGGTCCCCACCAAGTAGATGCACCGCATGTGATTTTGGAGGGTGACGGGCGGTAGTCTTGTGCTTCTTTATGTTAACAAGCACGGCCATGGAAGGTTTCTATTTTTCTGTAGCAGGAGTAATAAAGGACCCAGTGTCTGGTCCTTAGCATTGTTAATGCCAAGAAGCAGGGCCAGAGCATCCATTTACATGGTTTGGATCATGAGGTGGTATAATCCTGAAACAAATATTTGCATGGCAGATTCCCCATAGTGGTGGAGATCGGCTACCTTGACGGGCAGTGCCTGATTTTGTCCTCATTTATTCCTGGAACCTCAGTCAAGAGCTTGTTTCTGACCCTCCAACTATTTTGTAAGCACCTAATTACTTTCTGCTTAAATTAGCTACTAAAACCCTTCCCCTGTTCACATCTTTTTCCTTTCATTCTTTCTTTGATTTGCAAGAGTCAAGCGAGTTAAGAGACAAAAACATTTTTCTAAGAAACTCAAAACTTTATACGTTAGGATCTAAGCCTGGACAACTGTAGCATAGAACTTTTACAATGAACCATAGGAAAGGAAGGATAGGGGTATGAAATAAAGAATTTCCTGTGCCACAGGACTCAATAAGCCTTCCTGGGAGCAGGAGAGGAGGACTGAGCTGAGGGCAAGTCACAAAGTGTCCAGACTCAAGGTTGCTGACTCACTACTCAGAACATAAAAACAAAAACAAAAACCTGTAGAGAGAAGGAGAAATAGCCTAACAGTTTAGACATGAACTGGTATATATCGGGGCTGATGCCATCCTCTCCTATCCTAGGAAGACAGCATGCCTCTCAGAAAAGTCCTACATTCAACAAGAGAGAGTTAGAGTAGCAATAACTGAGGGAAGGTGGGCATAAAGACAACTGTGTAGGTTCTACTCTAGAGTGATATAGAAAGAGCAATCAAGATTCTTGCCCCTCCACTCCATTAGGAAGACAGAAGTAATATGGGGGTTGGGAGGTGGCAGGTAGATAGAAGGTCAAGAGGAGACAGTTGCAGAGGTGAGAGCTTTTGCAGTCAGAGGTAAAAGCCAATTGCCAACATGCCACTGCAAGGTCAGTTGGACCAGCCACAGCTCAGTGGCTGCTAGGTCAGGAAGTTCGGAGAACAGGTACACCAAGAAACATCACTGCAGGAACCACAGTGACAGAGACTGATGCCCAAAGTCCAAGTGGGACAAGAAACCTCAAGCAGAGGCCAACAAGCCCATATATTACTTTCCCGATACCAGAATAATACATAACCTCTCCTGCGAAAATAGATCAGCCCTGAATAATAGAGAAGGACAAAGAGGAGGCATAAAGAAAACATGAAAGACTGAGAATGTACCTGAATGTAGCTAAGATGGAAGTTGGACAGTGATTATAACAATACTTAAATTTAGCTAAAAAGTCACAGATTGGACTTAAAATACCTAAATAAGAAAGAATAAGTTGTCTGGTTAAGGCAGACTGGGAGACTCAAGGACAAAGATGATTTAACTGTAGAAAACAGAATTAATTGTTTTAAACATATCAGTCATTAGGTGCAAATTTTGACCCTACCATAATAGCTAGAATTTAGTGAGTGCTTGCCATGTGCCAGTCACTGCCTTAATTAAATGAAATAAACATCTTATTTAATCTTGATGTAGTCTAATTATCTTCATTTTATAGGTAAGGAAACGGAGTCTCACAAATACTAAATAATTTATCCAAGAATGAACAAAATTATGTATACGATAAAGATATGATAAAGCCATATCCACAGGCAAGCAGTATTTCACAAATGATCCCCAATGAATAATTAGTTACTTCAAATGTTTTCTTCCTTCCTCATCCACGTGGCGGTCAGATACCACATACACACTAAGGATGCTGTTTGTACTACGGGTGGGAAGGGAAGAAGGAAATTCATCTCACCAAAGCTGAGATTTCCTCCCCATAATTAGAGTTTGCTTTCATTGCCTTTTTCTAAACATTATTTCCAACTTTGTGGAAACAGATACTGAATAGGAAACAAACAAACAACAAATCCAGGCGTTTGGACCTGGATTAGATGGTAGTTGCTGTAGACATTTCTCATGTCTCCTTCCTAGACTAATTCACTACATGACTCATTCACCGTAAAAAAGACTGGCCCTTAGATATTCTTCGTCTCTAAGGCCTGAAGCAAGAATTATGAAATCAATGTATACATTATTTTAAAAATTCTACTGAAAGATTATTTGGGTGTGTCATAAAACAATATAAAAGAAGTTGCCTGTAGTATTTCCTTTTCCTGCCATCCCTTGGGACTAGGTCTGGACGCAGTGTTTTTCAATGTCCGCAATTAGAACCCGCTCAATCATTTCTGTTTCTTCACAATTCTGAACACCTTTGCTCACAGCACCTGAATCAGACCACACAGACTTATAAAAAGCACCCCACACTGGACCTGCCCTGCCCAGCCCTACCATCCAGGTTCCTTCTCTTGTTCTTTGCCCGTCAAGCCATCCCTGCAGCTGAGCAGGCAGGCCTGGCTGCCAGCTGTCAGCTCTGAGTCGGAGAGCTGGAGTTGGCCCAGGCCTGACTGGGAGCCCGGAAACCAAGCTCCCCCAGCCAAGCAGCGCCTGATTTCAACCTGATTATTTTACTGAGAGTGTCCAGGGGACAGTCAATGCCACTGAGCAGGTTCTGCCTGATTGTCTCCATAACTTGTGCAGTCATTGTCAGACTGCCGAGCTGGGGACTTTTCGCAGAGGACCAGGAGCATATTTCACTCCAGCTTCTCTGCTTCTTTCTGAATTTATTTTGCACTCAAAAAACCAAAAATTCTTTAGCATGTCTCGTTTGCTTTTGTATACACTCAATATAGAACCTGAAATATAATAAGCACTCACTAAATACTTATTGAATGAATGATGGAATTAATCAGAAAAGCAAGGATAACCATGTAAAAGTAGATTTAATTTAGAAACAGCTTTTCTTCAACCTGACCTCACTGTCCAGATGCCAAGGAATGATTCCCACTGCTTCTCAAACTTTAATGTACTTAAGAATCACCTGGGGATCTTGTTATAATGCAAGTTTTCATTCACTAGGTCTATGATTGGGCCTAAGTTTCCGCAGGTCTGAAAATCTCCCAGGTGATACTGTTGGCTCAGACCACATTTTGAGTAGAAATGTCCTAATCAGCATCAACTAATTGGTCTTACCATCATTAGAATCTTCGTGAACTTCTCGGGTCAAACTTATTCATAATTAATCAAATAATATACATGTCTTGGCACACAATAAGCAATGAATCACTAAACATTAAATCAGGATTTCATCCGGAAGAGAATAAACTTGGTTTATATAAGGGACGGAGAATTTTCCCTAGTAATTCAAGAGGAGAGTTTACATGAAAAATCTTCTCATTCCTATGCTTCAGAATGAATTCAAACTTACTATTGAATGAATGCAGTGTGGTCACCAAACAAATCTTCAGTTAGAAAATGTCTTCCGCCCAAGGTATAATTCTTCCAAACTTCTTTCCAAAGTTCATTCTCATGAGAAATGGAAAAAATAGTGAAAACATGATCATTATCCCAGAAGAGTTTTAAAATTTTAATGTTTGTTGTTGATACAAAGGAGTAAGGAAGCAGAGAGCAAAGTGGAACTTACATTGAGTAAGATTACAGATGAAGTTGACTGTGGTTTTCCAGAGACCAAAGCCTTTGAGACAGAATAGAAAAGAAACATATGCCCATTGATAGTTTAAAAGCATGGCTTTGGAAGAAAATACACATTTGTTCACAGTGGCTTTTTCTAATTATTAGTATATAGTGGGATATAGTGGCTTCTACAAATTAAATAATTACAAGAAAATCTCTTGGCAACAAGTATTTAAAACAGTAGCCATGCTTAACTAGGAGCTAGAATGCAAGGTAGAAGCTTCGTAGGACTTAACTAGAAACCATAAAACCTAAAAGGCAGAGAACTGAACTGGTCATACTTCTGAGTTTATGACACAGTCATCAACCATCTGTGCAAGGCCTCTATCTTGTTTTATTTTATTTTTCTTCCTTATCCTCAATCTCCACTCCCAATCCACTCCTCCATCCGTAGGAAATTACTCTGATGTGTTTAGCATTTTTCTTGGACACGTAGATATGTTTGAAATATGGTACTCTTTTGTTGCGTGTTTATATTTCAAATTTACCTAAGTGAATCATGTTATAGATCTTACTTTTTCTCTCAACACTGTTTGAAAGATATCTCCACATAACTCTATCTCTAATTCGTTACCTCTGTGAATGTCCACAACATTCCACTTATCTACTCTTCTAGAGACAGATACCTAGGTTGTTTACTCTTCTAGAGACAGATACCTAGGTTGTTTACAGTGTCTTGCTCCACAAAAAATTCTTAATCAAACATTCTACCCCTGCCTCCTTAGGGAGCAGAGCCCAGGTTCCACAGGAGCGAAATGGATGGGTCATGGAGCTTTTGCATACTACATTAAACTAAATATCTCCAGATTGTTCTTAGATTAGCTCTTTGGGTCTGTAGTCTATGCCTTACCCATTTTTCTGTTGGTTTCCTATTACTTATTAGCATTTCTTAAATATTCTAGATATTAACCCCTGTCAGTTTTTGACTTCTCAGATAACTTCTCCCAGCCTATTCCCTGTTTATTGACTTTATTGATGGTAAACCAAGAAATTTATAACTTTTAATGTGTCAAATTCATCTTTTTTTATCTTATGCTTTGTACTTTTGAGGTCCTATTTAATAAATCTTCCACAACTCAGAATCACGGAGATATTTTCTGAAGTATTTTTATTTGCTTTATAGTTTTACCTTTCGTTCTTAAGCCTATAATTAATCTAAAATATATTTTTGAGAATTAACTATTTTTCTTCACATAGTGGCCTGTTTTCCCACTATCTCCTAATAAAGAAATCATCCTTTTCCATCAGGTCCATTTCTACATATATCAGGTTCCCATGTAAACATAGACTTGTTTGGGGAACTCAATTCTGTTCCATTGATCTATTTACACATTTCTGCACCATCCTGTCTCATTTCTTGGGCTTTGTAGTAACGTCTTGTTTCAGAATTGACTTACATTTTTCTGAAATAAGCTCAACTACATCATCATTTTCTTTTTAGTTGCTAGATTTGACTTACTAACATTTGGGTGAGAATTTTTGCATCTATATTCATAAGTGAGAGCCATATAAAATTATTCTTTCTTGAACTATTTGTGGTAGATATGATTCCCCTATGTTTTTCCTGGCTAATAGGACACAGACTTTGTAGCAGACATAGATCTCTTGATTTCAAGGCAAAGAAGGTTCCTCTCTGACCCTAGGTGATGAATCATGACTGAACTAATCCAGTCATAGGAATTCCACTCTACTTTACCAGTGATTTTGTTACCAGACTAGAGTGAGTCCACTTCTTGGTGAGTTAAAAATCAAAGCCTTCACCAAAAGTAGTTGTCACACAAAATAAAATTTTATTTGCAGTACAGACCACAGGGAATAATTTCACAAAGCTGTGGCTCCCTGAGCAAGGAGAAGCAGGTGCCTTTTATTTGAGGTAGGGAATGAATACTCACAGGGGAAGTTTGGGTGGGAAACGAACATCCAAAAGAAGAGCTCTGCCTTGGCATGTAGAGGCAGGGTAGAGCTGGTGCAGGAGCAGTTGCTGTTCACACCTACTTGTCCCTAAAATTGTGCTATAGCTCCCCCCTGGGCAGAGAGTGCACTATGTTAATGAAGCAAAGGTTACCCTTGTACATTTCTCTGCCCAACTGCACAGGGGTCACTCTTTCGTGGGGTTTCAGACTGGTTCAGGGCGGTTGGTGTTTATGCCTTCTTCCTGGAACATAGATGAAACCAACAACCTCAAGGACCTTAGAGAAAGGAGCACCTGCACTTCTCAGCAAAGCAAGAGAAATACATCAGAAAAGACAAGAGAGTTAGGTCAGATAAGAGAAATGGGTCAGTCAAGAGAAATAGGTAAGAGTCAATGGCCAGTGATCATTTCTTTGGCACCTGAGTGTGACCATGCTCTGGCCAAAGAGACATCATAGGACACATGCTCAGGAGCTTCCCTTCCTCATATATAAATAGCCTCATTTGGGGAAAGCCTTACCCTGCCTTTTCCTTTCCTTAGAAAGTTTGGGATTGTGAGGAAACAAGTTACAGCACGAGGCAATAACCATGAAGACAAAAAGGCAATAATGAAGATGGTGGAGAAGAAAATTAAAAAGAAATTAGGTTCCTGATAGCATCACTAAGCAAGTGAATCAAGTCTATCAACTTTAAGCACTATAATTTTTGTCACATGAGAAAAGTAAACTACTATTTGCTTAAGCATGGGTAAGTTTTTCATGACTTGAAGCTGAATTCATCCTAAAGTGTACACTCTTTGTGTTATAGTAGATTTTCCCAGAAGCAGACCTTAAGATAAGGATTCAAGATATAAAATATTAGCAAAGTACAAAGATATATGAAAAGTACAATATATCAAGATCAAATTTGGTTTATTCCAGTAATATAAGACTGATTTAACATTTAAAAATCAATGTAATTTACTACATCAAAAGATTAAATTAGAAAAATCACATGATTATCTCAATAGATGCAGGAAAACAATTTTATTAAATTTAGCATCTATTCATGATAAAAAGTGCTACCATACTAGAAATAGATGGGAACAGCTTATTGTGTAAAAAGGTATCTGTAAATCCTACTGCAAACATCATAGTGAATGGTAAATTACTGAGAACTTTACCTCTAAGAATGAGGACAAGAAATGGATGTCTGCTGTCACCACTTCTATCATCACTGTCCTAGCTATTGCAATAAGGCAAGGCAAGAAAAGATTGGAAAAAAGCCTTTAAACTGTCATTTTCCAGATGATGTGATAAATAAGTAAATAATTCCAAAAGACTCTACAGATAAACTACTGGAACTAATACATCAATTCAGAACGATCATAATATTCAAAATCTGTTTTATGTCTAAGTACTAGTAACAAATAAATAGAATTTAAATTTTAAAAATTTAAATGTAAAGAACATTTATAATAATTTTACAAACACCTAACAGCTTGGAATAAATCTAATAAAAACTATGATTTCATAGAAACCTAATGAAATACAAAATCTCATGAAGAGAAATTAAAGAAGACCTAAGTAAATAGTGAGATGTAGCACGTTCACATATTGTAAGCTAATATTGCAAATACGTCAGTTTCCATGGTTGAACTATAGAATCGATGAAATTCCAAACAAAATCTCAGCAGATGTGTGCATGTGGAGACTGGCTAACAAACTTTATACGGAAATAAAAAAGACCAATAATAGCTAAGACCTCTAGAAAGAAAACAAATTAGAAAACTTCCCCTACTGGATGGAAAGCTACGTTAGTTAAGACAGTGATGTATTGTTACAAAAATAGACAAAGAAACCAATGCAACAATAGAAAGTCCAGAGCAAGATGGCAGAATAGGAAGCCCCATGGAGACATCATCTCAACAAGAATACGTGGGCTGATTCCCTTTGTGAGAAACCTAGAAACCAATTAAGAGACTCCTGTACCCTAGGTGAGCACAACACCAGCCACATCAAAGCCGGTAGGAAAATTCACGGCACTCACTCACCATAATTCCTCCCCCTACTCAACATGGCACAATCAGGAGAAAACTCCTAGCTCCTAGCTTCTCCTTGGGGAGGGAAAGACAAGACTGAAACATATGTCTAACATTCAGACTTGTCGGGGGGCTACCTGAGGGACTGGTTTCTGTCTTGTCTTCATCTAAGTGCTGACAGGAAAGACTGTCAGATTGGTGGCCACTGAGAGCAAAAGCTACGGTTTGGAGCACTCAATCACCACAGATCCTTCGCTGCCTCCGCATGGAGGAGCAGGAGAAAACCCTAATTCCAAGCTTCTCCCTGGTGAGGGAAAAAGTTGGAACATATGTCCAACCTTCCCTCTTTTCTGGGGGCTGCCTGAAGGACCGGCATCTGTCTCCTGTCTCAGAGCACTGATGGGACCTGATATTCTCTAGATGCCTCGGGGCTGCTGAACAGCAAGAGAGCTGGATGGCTCGCTGCTGCTCCAGAGGACCTACCGTCCAGCTGACAGAGGCTGAGACAGCTCCAAGGCCTCTCCTTGGGGCAAAGAGAAGAGCTGAGCATGTGTCCAAAAGTCTGACTCTGTACCGAAAGAAAAAACTGCTAACCACGAATACTATGTGCAGCGAAACCGTGCTTCCAAACGGAAGGAGAAATAAAGCTGAGGGAGTTCATCAGCACTAGACTTGGCGTATAAGAAATGCAATTTCATTTTCATTTATTAATGCGAGAAAATTTGTACCTATGTGCACCGAAAGTCACAGAAAATCAGAATTTTCATGGCAACATTGTTCACAATGGTTAAAATTTGGGGAAAAAACACAAATGTCCATGAAGAGTAGAATGGATAAATTGTAGTTTACACAATAGGATACTATATAGCAATAAAAATGAACAAAGTTTTGCTACATGCACCATCATCCATGAATTTCATAAATGTAATGTTGAGTTATAACAGCCCGACACCAAAGAATGATTTCTGTATGATTCCATTTTTATAACATTTGAAAACAGGCAAAACTCATCTACAGTGCTTAAACTCAGTGGTTACCTCTGGAATGATGGCAATGGTAGTGAAAGGAAGGGCAGGAAGGCAGTTTCTGGGGTCTGGTCACATCCTAGTTCTTAATCTGAGTGGTAGTTACATGAGTGGGTCCATTTTGTGGTAAGTCATCAAGATAGAAACTTATGATTTGTGTATTTTCCTGTAAGTATGTTAAGAGAAAAGCATATACTAAAAAGTATTCCTGCTACTGCTGACTGCTGTACACTTCGTACCCATATCCAGCATCTAACCCAGGGTAAGCACTTTTTTCTTTTTATTAGACCCACTCTATGCTTTGTTGTTTTGTGTTTTTTACTTAAGCTTTTGTTTTGATATAATTTTGGATTAACACGCAGTCATAAGAAATAATACAGCAGTACGCCATAAATCCTTTTCTCAGTTTCTTCCAAGAGTAAAATTTTGTAAAACTATACTATAATGTCACAACCTGGATATTGACCTTGACACAATCAAGATAAAGAACATTCCCATCATCACAAGGATCTGTCACAGTGACTTTTATAAACACACCTACTTTCCTCCTGTCCCAACCCCTGTGACTAACCCCTGGCAACCGTGAACCTGTTCATTTCTATAATTTGGTCATTTCAAGGATGTTATACACATGGAATCACACAGTGTGTAACCTATCAGGATGGGCTTTTACACTCAGCATAATTCTCTGGAGATTCCTCCAGGTTGTGGTGTGTATCTACAGCTCTTTCCTTTTCACTGCAGAGTAGTATTCATGGTGTGGATAATCCACAGTTTGTGTAACCATTCACCTGTTGTTCCCAGTTTTTAGCTGTTATGAATAAACCTGCTATACACATTCATGTACAGGTTCTTATGTGGACATTAGTCTTCTTTTACCTGGGTTAAATGTACAGGAGTGGAATTGCTGTGTCATATGGTAGTTGTGTGTTTAATTTTTTAAAAAACTGCCAAACTGTTTACCAGAGTAGCTGTATCAGTTTACATTCGTCAGCAATGTAGGAGTGATCCAGTTTCTCCGTATCCTCACCAGGATTTGGTGTTGTTGCTAATTTTTTATGTTAGCCACTTCAAAATAGCTGTGTAGTGCTATATAGCATTGTGGTTTGCATTTGAATTCCCCTGTTGTCTACTGATGTTGAACATCTTCTCAGGTGCTTATTTGCCATCTGTAAATCTCAGTGAAATGTCTATGTCTTTTACCCATATGTTAGATGGATTATTTGCTTTTTTACTGTTGAGTTTTGAGGGTTCTTTATGTATCCCAGGTACTAGATTTTTGTCAGATGTGTGGCTTGTTAGTCCTTTGTTGGATATGTGGATTTTCTCCCCTTCTGTAGCTTGTCTTTTCATCTTCTGAACAGCATCTTTCACAGAGCAATATTTTAAAGTTTGATAAAATCCAATTTATCAATTTTTCCTTTCATAGAGTGTACATTAGTGTCAAATCTGAGAACATCTGCATACTCCCAAATCCTCAGATTTTTCTATCATGTTTTCTTCTAAAAGTTTTATAGTTTTAAGTTACATTTAAGTCTATGATTTATTTGAACTTTTGTATAAGATGTGAGGCTTAAGTTGAGGTTTATTTTATTACCTGTGGGTGTCCAGTTGTTCCAGCACCATTTGTTGAAAATCCTATTTTAACTCTATTAAATTGCTTTTGCACATTTGTTTGGGTTTATTTCTGGGTTCCCTATTCTGTTCCAATGATCTGTACGTCTATCCCTCCACCAATACCACATAGTAATGACTATTGTGGCCACATAATAACTCTTGAAATTGGGAAGACAGATTCACGTTTATTCTCCTTTTTCAAAATTGTTCCAGCTGTTGCAGTTCCTTTTTCTTTCCATATAAATTTTAGAATAATCTTAACTACATCTACAATAAATATTGCTAGGATTTTTTATAGGATTTGTATTAAATCTGTTAATCAATTTGAGGAGAACTGACATCTTTATTCTGTTGAGTCTCTCAATGCACAAACAATTTTATATGTTTCTCTTATACCCTGCGACCTTGCTGAACTTAGTTATCAGGCCTTCTAATGTTTTACTTGTTTAGCCTCTTATTCTTTTTTCTCATTTTTTGGATATTTAATTCCTTAAGAATCTCAAATATGCTACTTTTATGGTATAAATTTCATAAAAATTATGTCTGAACTTCTTGGGCCACTGGACACCGATTGTCACACATAGTCGATTACTTCCATGTGTGTTTATATTTTGGAGGTCATGATCTCCTCTTTAATGACACTTTATTAGCAGGAACCCAATGCAGCCTGGTTTATGCTGGTTTATGTGATTTTTACATAAACCTCCTCAAGCACAACAGGGATACTGTTATCTTAGGACTGATTTTTATGTAAATTTAAAATGTATATGTGCATTAGGACATACCCATAGTTAAAAATTATTTGAGAAGCATTTTTTCTTCTTTGAAAAAAGAATTTTTTCCTTTTATGCTAACAAAAGACTAGAAAAATCTCAGAACTCTTCTAGTCCATTTTATACTTAGGCACAGCCCTTCAAGAGTTTCAACTTTCAGCATCTCTGAGTCCAGATTTCCCACTTCATGTGGCCTGCTTTGTTTGACCATTAAGACCAAGTCCCTTGGTTGGTGAGACTAGCATCCCATCTCTAAGGCAACCACAGCATCAAGTCACACCTGTTTCCCTGGTTTTCAGCAACCCTGTCCATGACCATTCTGGATCCCGACTTACTTCCTTTACTTTCTTAGAACTTAGTTATGCATTTAAGGTGATTCATGATACTTTTCCCAAGCTTCCAAGGTATTTTGTAGTAGGAAGGTTTTAATTCAGTTTAAATAGATGTAATGTCAGCTATTATTGTTTTTTATTGGACTGTTAAATTCTCTTAATTAATATTTTACCTAGAATTTATCATCTAGGCTCCTAAGTGAAATAGGCTTATAATTTTAATTCTTATACTTTTATGTGGCTTTGTATCCAAGTTTATAGTAGCTTCTAAGTGAGTTGGATG
This sequence comes from Equus caballus, assembly GCF_041296265.1. Classification (NCBI taxonomy): domain Eukaryota; kingdom Metazoa; phylum Chordata; class Mammalia; order Perissodactyla; family Equidae; genus Equus; species Equus caballus. The sequence goes on from NC_091697.1 coordinate 65,889,083, forward strand.
GCTTTAATATTTTTCTACTTTCCAGAAAAAACTGTTTAATATGGAGATTTTGGGTAAAATTCTCCTACAAGGCAGAGACTGTACTGGCGGGAGGCCTTCAACCTCCATTGCTGTTTTTTAATGATTATCGGTCTATTCATGTTCTCTCTTTTCCTCATAACAATTTTGGCATTTTCAGAAATCACCTATTTGATCTATGCTTTCAAATGCATGCGTATATTTCTTCATAATATTTTTATTATTTTCAATTCTGTGCTATCTGTAATTATTTGGAATTTTTCTATATTTTCTCTTCTCTCTTCTAGTTTAGTCTAGATCAGTCATAGTAGAGGTTTGTCTCTCACAAATCTTTTCAAATCAGTTCTTGATTTTGCTCTTTACTGAAGAACTTTAGGCACAGAATGATAAAGTTAATGTCCTCCAGACATTTTGTCTATAAAGATGTATTCTATAGCTATAAATTCAGAATATCATAAAGCAAATCAAAAATTTATTTACATCTAGATCACGCTCAAGATCAGTGGGGTTTCTTTCTCAATACAACCAGCATTTTCATTTGTCTGGTCCTCTTGTACCTGCTAATCACCTGAATCGCATCATCTTTATCACCCATGGTCCTGAGGAACAAACCACTAGAACACTCAGGGCCTCTGAGATGCTCGTGAACAGCTTGATGCCAGCACTCACCACATCATGACAAATAGCATTTTCCAAATATAAATCATGTTCCCTAAGAAAACAAAAATGTCATCTCCATTTCCATTGATAAAAATGCATGCTGTGGGAGAACTCCCTGCACCTACTTCTTTAAAAAGGATAGAAAGCTAAGTGAACTCTTTCTGAATTTTTCATAGGAGCAATGAAACTAAACTTAGAACCAGAGGATGTTCAAATTAAAAGTGACCATTGAAATCAAATCGTTCATCACCCTCCTTTTGTAATTGAAGAAGCCTTGGCCTGGAGAATTGACACGTACAAGATGACACAGGGGAACCAGACTCACTCGGATCACTGATTACAGCCTGATAATGAACTGAATTTTTTTCTTTACTGGAACATACCAGAAAAAGAAAAAAATTTCCAGAAAATACAAACTTGGTAGTGATGAAGGAAGGAACAGAGAATGGAGAGTGCAAGAGGGGAAAGAGAACTTAGGGGAAGAATTCTACAAAGCAACTTTAATGGAGATGCATGAATTTGAGAACACTACTTAAATTCCTATGTGATAATAAATGAGAACTGACTTTTTGTTAATTCATGTCATTTTTGTAAATCAAAGCCAAAGTTCCCATTTGCATTTTATTACTTACATTGGTATTTTTTGATCTCATTGTTAAAACAATAATATATTTACCTACAAGTTAATCTTTGCAATTATAGAGAATGGGGTGCAAGAAAGAAGGCAAAGAAAAAAGAAGCATCCAGATTTCTTTCACTAGATGATGCTAACTCATGTCTGCCGCATTTGCAATAGAGGAGGGAGAGGAAGAAATGCAACGCAATTTAATTTAAAATCATCAGTGACCTTTAAACTCTGAAACCAGTGCTACTGCCCACATGGTAAATGCAATTATGGAATTTGATTTCCTATACATTGTAGGCAATGAAACTGTCTTAATTGACACTGATATATATTTGTAATAACTTCTATATAAATTAAAAATCAATGCCAATTTGAATTCTCTGGGTAATTTTTTATCGAACAGACAAAAATTTCATAGACTGAAAATTTGCAAATGGCTAAAGAACAAATAAAACAAAAAATGAATCTGATACAGCATTCAACTGTTCTAAACCCAGAAAGAGTCTTTTGGCTACAGCGCTTACCAAGCCCACTGAGCAAACTTGCCAGATCTAAGGCTGCTTCAGAATTTAGGGAGATGCCCAAAATGTTATGACAGTTGGGAGCCCCTCGATCACTTCAACCTTGTCTCCACTGCTACCCTCAGACTCAACCACTAGCACAGTCTCTGCCTTCTTCTGTGTTCTGAGACCCTTTTGTTCTGCTTTAATGAGACACAGCTGGGCATAACGGAGCAGTGCTTACCACAGTCAGACTGAGCACCTGTATTCAGAGACTGCACACTGGCAGTGGGGTACCCTCAAACACTGGCCCAGGTTCCAGTGGCCAGGCTTTGATTGAACTAGGCTAAGCAGAAAAGTCAGCATGCATTGGAACATGTGCGTGAACATGCATTCATGTGCGCGCGCACACACACACACACACACACACGACACCCCACTATGTAAATGGTGAGAGAGCTGCTGTTGAGACTGTTCTGACTTCTGGTTGGCATTTAGGGGCAGGTACACAACGCCCTTCATCACCAGTAAGGAATGATGCTGGGGGCACTCCATATTTCAAAGCACTGGGCAAATTGAAAACAAGTCTTTCCTGAAAGAACAACCAGCCCCTCTTTGGCGCATCCACTTAAGCTCTTCTTTCCTTTCTAAACTGCTGGCTAGAATTTAACAGCATTTTCCATACGGCAAATGCTACAGATCAGGAAAGCTGTCAGGGCTATTATTTCCTTTTTCTTTCCCACATTGATTTCATCTGAGACTGAACATATCAGCAATTATGCCTGTCAAATCCAGACTTAAACTTCCTATATGATTTTGAAAGAATACCCTGTTGACATCAGGCCATCTGGAGTTGGGTCCTCTTTATAATTTCCCATATGTATACAATCAGACCTGCATGTATCATTCAAAATTTCCTTTTCCGGGGGCCCAAGCCAGGTAGCATTTCTCACAAGAAATACAAGAATGAGCATTATGTGCTTATGTTAAAAAGAAAAGGAATATAAGTAAATTGTGTAGCAATAGACATTGTGCTCAGTTGGGTTGTGAAAAAAATCTATATAAAACGTATGATCCTATTTTTATAATATTTATAAAATATATATAACTAGAAGACTATAACACTCAAAAAATAGCATGGTAAGATATTACATGTTCTTATTTACTTTTAATTACCTATATTTTCTAAGGTTTATACACTAATTTTGCATTACTTTTATTATAAAATAAAACTTCTTTTAAAACTGGTGTGAGATGAGCTGCGGGAAGAATGTATACGGGACACGTCTCCTTCTGTAGACCCAGAATACCCAAGTGTATATAAACAGAAGGAAATGTACAATTGTCTGTAAGTAAACATACGTAGAGCTCAGGAAAATAGAGTTGAGCTTGTGAAAATAGCAGAGCTGGAACTGCCTCCCCAGAATACTTATATACACCCACAAAGATATTTATATAAACTCCCCTTTCCAGACTTCCCATGTTTCTTTCTCACATTTATGCAGCCCTGGACACTCCACGAGAGCCTCCTAATTTACAACCCAAATTGAGACCCTTAACCTGACTCTGACATATAAATTCAAATGGCCCTGAATTATAATAGGAGGAATCTTCTCTGGTAACAGCTCAAAAAAGCAAAAACTCACCCAAATGCCATGATTTTTTAAGAGAAATAAGGGACGAAGGGAAAACGGGATAGTTTGAAAAACAAACAAAAAAACCTACTCTCTTCTTTCAAGCCAAAAGCTCTAAATTGTAACTGCCTTGTAAATCTCTACCAATTTGTGCTCCATGTAAATCTCAAAGGGGAGTTCTCTCAGTGAGCCCTCCCCTGGAAACGGCTTGCCAGGATGTTTATAGATTCATTACTGGTTGGTTTGTCTCTGCTGGAAAAAAGTCACGGCTGCAGTTTCATTCTTCAGGGGGTGCAAAAAATGAAAATATATTTCAGAAGGCAGTAAGCCTTTTCATTAAAAAAAAAAAAAAAAAGACTTTAGTTTTGACCGTAATTATATTCTCACAAAGAAATTGAGAAACGGGATTTTCCTTTTTGGGTAGATCAATGGCTTTATCCAAGCAACAGCTCATGAATAAATCTCTTTTTAAAGATCTAAAATGTGACACAAGCTCATTATTAGAAAATATTCAAATAACTAAGTATATAGCTTTAAGGGGGAAAAAATTGTGGTGCAGTATTCTGAACCAGCGCTGCATTCTCAATGATGTATCTCTTTTTTTAAAATAATTGGGAAAGTATTTTTTGGTTAGATTAAAGTGTATCTTCTGTGAGATCACTTTTACTACATATTTCAGCTGTAACAAAATAATGCAACACTAATCTGTGAGACTTTTTTCAGTAATAGATGTTTTTCCTCAGTAAATCAATGCAAAGGCTAATTGGGGTGGAAGGTGACTATCTCTCGTGGTTATAAATACATTTGCATTGCTATCAATCTTTTCCACTACCAATGTTAAACGAGGCTGAACCACCTAGAGGAAAAAAACAGAAAAGTAGTTCAACGCTAGCACGTAGTAAATGCTGCCATCAAGTGGCCAACTAGAGAGTTGCACTAACAAAAAATGAAGTCATCTAAACTACTCACACAATGTTTAAAACCTGGAATCAGTCTTACTCAGAGTTTGTCATAAACAGGGACTTTAAAACTACGTCCTGAGGGACAAACATGGCTTTTAGCCTGTTTTTATATGGCCCTCAAACTAAAAATGTGGCCTGCATAGCCAAACAAAACAAAACAACAAAAACTACCCAAATACTCTGCAAGTGAATCTTTAGTTCTGGGTAGCTTATCACTAAATCATATGTCCTCACCCCAAAGCTTGTTATATGTTGGTTACATTGAACTTGAACTATTTAATGTTAAAAGTCATTGAATTCTGTTTTCTGCTGTTAAAAAATAGTTTTACTTAATCTTAGCACCTAATATGTGCAAACGCTGCTTTAATAATTTTCACTGTTCGTTGCTTAGAATTAACTCTGAAGTAGATGGGATGTTTCTGAGTGATGAGAAATGGCTTCCCTTGAACACAACCTGAAACTTTCACACATTAAGCAGTGAGAGGTACAAGTTTTTAAATTATTAAAGATTGGCCCCAGGGCCAACAAGGTGACATAGTGGTTAAGTTCACATGCTCTCCTTTCATGGCCCTGGGTTTGCAGGTTCAGATCCCAGGCACGGACCTACACACCGTTCATCAGGCCATGTTATGGCAGCGTCCCACATACAAAAACAGAGGATTGGCAACAGATGTTAGCTCAGGGACAATCTTCCTCACCAAAAAAAAAAAAAAAAAGTGCTATGTTATTCAAAAGAAGGTGTAAAAGTATGAGTTTTCTTTTCCTATTATTCATCACCATTAAAACTAACAATAGCTGACTTCCTATAAAGGCAACAGTGTAAAACTGTCTCCTTTCTTGAGTATGAAACCATACAAAAACAAAGTCAAGAAACGTAAATCAAAAGATGAATCTCAACATTCATCAACACAGATTGTTTGCCCAAAGAGAGGACCAATAATTCCTTCTATAACTAGATGCCAGTTACACTGTGACTTTGTCACCCCTTGAAACTGGATTGGACTTCTGACTTGCTTTAACCAACAGAAGGCAGCAGAAGTGTTGCTATGAGACTTTCTAGCCTCAGCTAGGAGAGGTCTTGAAGCTTCTTACCCTCTTGGAACACTGAGACACCATGCTATGAAGAAAGCCGGGATGAAGGCCATGTGGACAGAGGCCCACATATCCCAGCTGCCTCAGCCATCGCAGTTTAGTCACCAGATGACTGCAGCCACATAAATGAACCCAGGTAAGACCAGCAGCACTGCCCAGAATTAGGAGAAGTAATAAATTGTGGTTGTTTTAAGTCACTAAGTTTTGGGGTGGTTTATTACATAACAATAGATAATTAATACACTAAGAAACAACCATAACTCTAAACCACAACACATAAAGAAACAACCACAATGCTAAACCACAACTGCTGCCAAGTGCAGTGAAAATAACACAAAGACAGGGAGACCTCCATGGGAGACACAAACCAGCACACTGAGTGAGGCACTCATCGCAGTAGGGGGTGTATACCAAGACCAGAAGAATCACTCTTCACTTGAATGGCCAACTGGGTTTCACAGAAAAGTTGTGGAATCCTCTTTAACCTTACTCTATAACACAGAGTGGCAGATATTGCCAAGCGAATAAGAAAGCATACGGATATGCCATCTTTTCAAGAGAACTGCTGTGGGGGACGCAGGGTAGTAGAGAAATAATCAGTGACAAGGAGCCCTGCAGAGAAGCAGGAAAATCACTAGGGAAAAAAGAACCAAATGAATGAATCACACAAAGACTTCTGGCTTCACTATGTGCCAGAGAGATTTCTAGCTAATTCAGAGATGATTTACATACCTAAGATGGAATATTAGTGAGAATGTGTTCAAAAGCCATGGTCTAAAATTCAAACTTCCTGCTACACTTGACCTAACCCTCCTCTATACTATCCATCACCAAATAGCTGATTCAGGTGTGAATTACAGATAAATAATAGAAAAAAATCAGCTGAAGTATATACAAAAATAGTACCAAAGTCTAAGGAAAGAATATGGCTAGCAGAAGGCAGATGAAAAAATTCATAAGACTATAACACACATCAGGCCAAACATTTTGAAAAATATAGTACTCTTTAAAAGGAAGTTATTTTAAAAAATCACAACCCCCCTGAAAAAAGAACTCAGACAAGACATAGTAGGACTCAAGGAAAAGGATCAGAAAAATAAGTGTAATGAAAAAGTCATATCTGAGAGTTAAAAAAGAAAAAACAGAAGAGAAAAATGGAACTATTACATAAATAAAGGTCACATTAAAAGCATCAATAAGAAAACACAAGCCATTTCTAAAGGCACAGAAATATTGAAGAACAAAGATTTTTAAAGTATTTGAAATAAAATTACTGTTATAGAGCCAAAGGAGATCCAACATGTGTATAATTGACTTTCCTAAATGAGAAACATAACACTAAAAATTCAAAGATACAAGAAAAGAAAATTTCCCTGAAATAAAGGAAGACTCAAATGTATAGATAAGATGAGAACATTGCGTACCAGGAGAAATTTGCTATAGAATGATCAGCACATAACCAGAGAAACATACTGCAGTTTAATCACAGAGTATGCTATGGGGAACAAGAAAGAAGCAATTTTCCTATTAGAAAGAATAAATTTCGCTGACCTCAGACTTAAAAAAAAAATCACTGTAGAAGGCAACAGAGCAATATTTACCAAGTCTCAGGGAAGGAAAATATAAATCAAGGTTGTTCAATCTAGACAAGTTATCATTTTATGGATAAAAGTAATTGACAGATAATGTGAAACATGCAAGAAATCAGGAACATAGCTCCTTTGAGCTCTTCTTTAAAACAACTATTGTAGTATGATATCCCATAAACTTAGAGAGGAATGGAGAAATCATTGTAAATACATTACACAACTGTGAAAATTATCAGTCGAACAGAAGGTAAATGTTCAGCAATTTAGAAATAATATAATCTACCTCAGGTGATATAAGGGAAAGAGAAGCAGGAGGGCAAGTGGGATAAAGATGAAGTATACTCATCTTAACGTCTCTTAGAAGGGGAGTCAAATAGATATTGAATCTTAAAGTGATAACTCATTAAATTATGATTTAAATATATAAACACATTTGTACAGTCATGGAAGGCAACTAGACTTTTGGTGGTGAAAACGATGTGGTCTCTATAGAAGTTGAAATATAATGATGTACACCTGAAATTTATATGTTATAATCCAATGTTACCTCAATTTAAAAAATAAATTAAAAATAAAGATATAAATACATGGAAAAATATGAACATCTCAGACCACATAGCAAATAAAAATGATTAAAACTAAAAGTGTATCATAAAAAATGACAGGCTCAAAATAAAAATGGTTGTCAAAACACACTAAATGCAAATGAGAAAGAAATATTCCTTATATTTCTATATCTAATTCCCCTCAGATTAGATCAAAAAAGAAAAATCACATGCTGTATAAAAGAGTGATTCCAATAGCTTAAAGAAAAAGTACAGGGCCAGTCCCGTGGCCAAGTGGTTAAGTTTGTGCACTCCCCTTCGGTGGCTGGGGGTTTTGCCAGTTTGGATCCCGGGTGTGGACATGGCACCCCTCATCAGGACATGCTGAGGCGATGTCCCACATAGCACAACCAGAGGCACTCACAACTAGGATATACAACAGTATACCAGGGGGCTTTGAGGAGAAGAGAAAAAAAAAAGAAGATTGGCAACAGTTGTTAGGTCAGGTACTAATCTTTAAAAAAAAAAGAAAGAAAGAAAGAAAGAAAAGAAAAAGAACAGGCAAAGAGAGACGAGCAAACAGACCTGAAACTGCTGGTAAAGGAGGAGCCAGAAATCCAACAAGCTTCCCTGTAGTCATGGCAGATTTTGCTCTTCACTCATCCACGGTGAGGGCATTGAAGCCCATTCCTGCCTAAAGAGGTACAGCATCTAAAATGGGAAACCAAACTTCAACAAATAATTATAATAAATCATAGCCCAATTTCAACACATCTCACTGCCTCGTTCAACATTTATTCAATGACATCAATAATGTCTTTAAAAATAATCTTTTACGTTTTTGTATTAATGTCATTTTAAACTAAAATTTAAATGAGCTTTTTCTGAATTTTTTATTACTTTTTTTTTTTTTTTTTTTGCTGAGGAAAATTCACCCTGAGTTAACATCCACTGCCAATCTTCCTCTTTTTGAATGTGAACCACCACCACAGCATGGCCACTGACAGACAAATGGTATAGGTCCACACCCAGGGATAGAACCCGGGCTGCCAAAGCAGAACATGCCAAACTTAACTGCTAGGCCACCAGGGCTGGCCCTGAAGATTACCTCTTTTAATAGCTGTGGTTCAGGATTGCTTTTACAAAAATAATAGTTCCCTTTTTATGCAATTGTGGTTATTTTTAACTGTCTTTCATTTTACTGACACAAGGGTCAAGAAAGAGGATAGGAAAATGGAGTTTATCAAAGATGATGACAACCCACTGAGTTTGACATTCTTCCCCTCACGTTTACATAACTTTCACAACATGCTTCCATGCTTCTTCAAAATGAGCTAAAGTGGTTTGATAGCCCCAAAAAGCTTTGTTATAGTCCTCTAGGGAAAGATACCCCAATTTTATTCCAAGCAGCCTAGAAGAACTTTAAGACTCATGGAAACCATTAGCTGTTCCTGACATTGAGAGATTCACAGGACAATCAGAGATGGCTATCTCCTTCTCCACTAACCTGGGGAGGTGAAGACTAGAGGTGACAATCGAGATCATGACTCACAGCTGAAACAGGAAGCCACCAGGGTACAAGTGGGGGAAATTTTCACAGAGGTGGCAAGTTCAAAAGAGACTGTGAACATCACAAAACTGGACATACTAGTGAAGAAAGAAAATCTCAGCAGAAAAGAGAGGAGGGGGGCTGGCCCAGTGACGCAGCAGTTAAGTTTGCACATTCCGCTTCTCAGCGGCCCAGGGTTCGCTGGTTCGGATCCCAGGTGCGGACATGGCACCGCTTGGCACGCCATGCTGTGGTAGGCATCCCACATATAAAGTAGAAGAAGATGGGCATGGATGTTAGCTCAGGGCCAGTCTTCCTCAGCAAAAAGAGGAGGACTGGCAGTAGTTAGCTCAGGGCTAGTCTTCCTCAAAAAAAAAAGAAAAGAAAAGAAAAGAGAGGAGTAAATGATCTCAGTCGATTTAACCAGATGAGTAAATAAATAAATAAATGTTAAAGGTACAGCTCTTTCCACTAAAACGAATCCCCTAGGTTTTGGGTGAGTGCTTGAGCCAATAAAACAAGGATAAATCACAAAGAAAAGCTGCTCTTAAGTTTCTCTAATAGAATGATTATACGATATTCGCACTACCTTCATGAGTTGATCGATCACGTCTAAAGGAACTTTTAAAATGTGTATCTGGGGTGTCCTGTGTGAGATTAGCAGGAACATTACATTTCTTGTCTCTAAGACAACTGATATAAAGGGGCGGTGTCTGCAGAAAGACTAAAGGCAGAGACGTAAAAGAACAGAGCCGAACACTGAATCAACACTTTACTCTTCCTGAAAGTCTAGATGTGCATGAGGCCAACAATTCACTTTTCAGCCATGAATTATTTTAGCGGAATCACCTGCTTAAGAAATTACCTATGCCTTAATTTTATGTAGCTCATCACACAAAAATGAGAGGGCTGGCCAGATATCGTGTTCGTATGTTTTAGGGTTTCTTTTATCTCAGGGCAGAGTTAAGGAGCTTTTGTTTTCAAATCCTAAGGAAAGTGGCAAACAATGATCACAATGAAAACATGGACACCTGTGTGTGCCAAGTTTTCTCACACATGCTATGTCATGTAATCCAAGAGTGCGAGAGTTCAAGGGCTTGAAGAGGAAATGGGGTTCTGTTCTAAGGGGTTCGTTTGGGGATGAGCTAGGGAAAGACTGGAAATCTCTAAGTTAGAGAGGATGGTGCTGGTTCCTGAATGGAAGAGACCAAAATCTTCCTATAACCCAGCATCCTGGTAGGGTTGAGTGCGATAACAGTGAATGCTAGACACCGTGGCCTTGGGTACCACAGAAAAATTTTCACTGGTTTAGTTGCTCATAGAGGAAACAGATGCTCTGAACAGCAGATCTACCCATTTTTAAATGTTCCACCTGGACTGAAACAATGAGCAGTGTCCGATCAACTGTGTCTCACAACCAGAGCCCTTACCTCAGATTTCTGCCCTGATTAAACTTTTAAGCACTTGTTCAACTCTCTAGGGTGGAGGAGGACCTTCCCAAGCATGAGTGGTACGGATATCTTGCCAACATTTGTGAGTAGGGGCTCAGATTTAATTTGATTTAGAAAAATAAAGTAATATGACGTTTCATTATCTTGAACTTAATATAATTTTAATAAAGCAATTTTAATGTCTTGCACTTGAGTCTTATGGAACAAATACATCTCTCTCATTTGTTTGCCTTTCTCAATCACACACAGTCAACACAAGCTTTCCCTCAGCAAAAATATATTATGCTCAAATAACATCAGTGCCTTAAATTCAACTCTGATCCTAGGTTTCAGTGTACCATCATTCTGTTCATGGCCCACAGCATGGCTGTTGAACAAATTTAAATGAAGTTGAGAAATATTGTGATCTAATAGCAGTTAATAGATGAAATCTATGTGAGGATGGGACAGGATTCTAATTCAAGGCCAACTACGATGACTTGCCATCGGCTTGCTAAACTTGAATATCAATATGGCAGATGTCGGTAGTTCAATGGCTCTGATAGGCACCTTCCTTTCTGAGCCAGCCCTGTCTAGGTACAGTGGCCCAAACATGTGTTGGGGGCAGTTAAAACTTGTCAGGGACAAAACACTGTAGCATTGCAAGCAAAGATGTCCTCTTCTAACCTTTATATCTTGTGGTAGGGTGAATAATGGCCCCCAAAGATGTCCACATCCTCATCCCCAGAACCTTTAAATGCTACCTTATGTGACAAAAGGAACCCTGAGGATAGGATTAAGTTGAGGATCTTGGATAGGATTATCCTGGATTATCCAGGTGGACCCTCTGTAATCTTAAGTGTCCTTATGAAAGGGAGTTAGGAAATCAGAGGGAGGAGAAGTGCTCGTGATGCCAGAAGCAGAGACTGGAGTGCTGCACCCGTGAGCCAAGGAATGTGGGGCAGCCTCCGGAAGCTGGAAAAAGTAAGGAATGGATTCTCTCCTAAAGCCTTCAAAAGAAAGCAGTCCTTCCAACACCCTGATTTTAGCCCAGTGAAACTGATCCCAGAATTCTGACCTCCAGAAGTATAAGGCAATAAATCTGTGTTGCTTTAAGCCGCTAAGTTTATAATAATTCATTACAACTGCAATAGGAAACTAATACTAAAACTAATACTAAACTATCACTTCTTTTCCATGTTCATTCAGAGTGATAAATCATGAGTTTATAGTGTTTGACAATTTACGTTGTGCCTTTACATAGTTGGCCTGAGTTAACCTGGTCTAATATTTAGTTTAATTATCTCATTCAGATTTTGGAATGCATGCAGTTCAAGACTAGAGAGAGTGGAAATCCCCCCATAGTGATCCTAATGAAGACAGGGAGCACCTACACGTGCCAGGCTTTCTCACACGTGCAATCTAACGTCATCCTCGCTACAGCCCTGAGAGATCGCTGGTAGTTTCTCAATATTTTACTGTGCAGGCGTTAAGTAACTTCTGCACTCCCCTCAAACGGCACCTCCTCCAACGGGCTTTCCCTAAATTCCTCTTCTTCCTCCAATTGGATTGAGTGGGGTCAGCTGGGCTCTCATGACCTCAGCATCCCCTTAGCACTCAGAATCGTAACTGTGCATCTGCTCAGTCACCGCCCTCTCTAAATAGCCTTGAAGGCAGTAACTGCCTTTCACTTATCTCTGCATCTCTAGAAGAGTGGCTGGTACACAGTTGGGCTTCAATAAATGATTGATAAATGTAAGGATTAAATAAGTAACTACAAAATTCCCCAAAAGATGAGGACTACATTTGATGGCTCACTCACAGTCCAGATAGGACATTATTGATCTCCTGGTCCTCTTACAAGTTCTGATGACCCCAGCCAACCTTCTCATTTGGAACAAGCCTAGACAATATACTTCAAATCCAGGAGCCAGACAGGAGATAAAAGTCATAATAATAATAAGTATCTCTGATTGTTATCTCCAGTTGTTTTTAGCCAAGACCGTGGCCAAGTTCAAAATTACATAACTCTATCCTTCTAAACTCAGTGTTTATCTAAGAGAAAATATACCACTTCTAGATAAAGTACTTACACTATTTTTTTGACAACCTACCTTGTTGATACTGTTTCTAGTCATGAATTTCAGATTCAGGAAGAGGAACTTCAGCCATTTTTCACAGTCCTGCCGGAGTCATACACGTTTCTGCTGAATCAAGCACAAGATAATGCTACAAGATCCACTCGACCGAAACCCATTGCCTCAGACACCATACGCTGCTAACTATTAGAACAAAATGGGAATCGGTTTTTCAACCCAATAGTTTACCTAAAAGTCTCTCTCAGGCAAGTTTGACCTTTACATTATGAATTTCATTTTGCTGTGAGCTCTTACATTTATATTACTGCTTAACATGCACTCTTCACAGAATTCTGCCCTAACAATTTCTAACTGTATTTATTCATGCTGAGCATTCTACTTAACTACTTGCCTAAAATGCAGTACAGTTACCACAGAAATAAAATGTCCTGTTATTTCAGAACTATGAAGGTCAGACCAGTTTCACGCAAAGAGAAATGAAATGTTTTGTGTTTTTAGGCTGTGTAGTATAATTTCAATGCTTTTCTTGCTGTTTGTGGTAAAACCTTCGACTGTTCCTTATTTTACTGCGTTCACCATTTTCTCCCTGCCCTCTCTCCTATGCCTTTTTGACTGAGCAAGATTGTTTCTAATGCTCTACCATGTATAGGAATTATGTGACATGCACAGCATTAAAAATTTAAGTTAGAATAGCAGACGTTACAAGAAAGCAAGAATTATATTCGTGAAATGGTTCTGCAAAGTTCTTTAATCAAGTAATTAATCCCTTGGATAAAATAATTTATCTCATTCTCTGTACTATTTTGGGAGTCAGATGATCTCATGAAGACTGCCTGTTGTTGGGTTCCTATTAAATCTGCACTAGCCCATGGCTGGTGTAAGTGGCTGTTCTCCAATGGAACCATACAGCATAGCGACTAAATGTTTGGGGTCTGGCATCAAAAAAACCTGGATTTGAAACTTAGTTCTACCAGTTATTTGCCATATGAACATAGGCAGGTTACCTAACCTCCTTTGTTCTACATTCAACAAATCGAGTGCCCACTGTTTTATTATTATTACGCCTTGCTTATGGAACTGCAGCAAAATGAGCCTAGGTACAATCGCAGAATTTGCTAATATTTTTCTCACTGAAAATGCAGTGTGCACTGAAATCAGACCAGGACCCTCCCCCCGCAATATGGCTGAGAGCAGGAGGGTAAGTTCTATAGGACTAGGCAACGTGTCAAAGTTTGGGTTCACTCTGGGTCAGCAAAGTGAAATGCAAAAAGAATAGAGCAAACTTAGATAGGATTGGGACAAGTGTCAGTGTCAACGGAGTCCAATCTTAAGGTGGAGGCATAGCAACAAGTAAAACCCTGGCCATATTCACAGACAGGCATTGAAGTGGCCTTACAATTGTCCATTGGTTTTCAACACCACTGCAACAATTCATTGTTATGTTAGAGATCAGCAGGCAAGAAGGAGGGGGAGTTGTAGCTAACTCCTCAAGAATTTCACGTAAATCACGGTTTACAACTTTCCTATATATCACCTTATAATTTATGGACATGTATGTCTGCCATACATGAGAATGTTCTCCAATATGTGTTTTGCAAGTGTAGTGGGTTGAATGGTAGCCCCCAAAATATGAAGAACCTGTGAATGTGCCCTTATTTGAAAAAAGGGTCTTTGCAGATATAATCAAGGATCTCAAGATGAGGTCATCCTGATTAACCAAGTGGGTCCTAAATCCAGTGATAGCAACCTTGTTACAGACAGAAAATGAGAAGACAGAGACATAGAGTGGAAGGCCATGTGAAGATAGGCACAGCAACAGGGCCCCAGATGAGTAGTCAGCTTTGAAGCCTGACTCTAGTCCTAGAAATAGTAATTCATTCAACAGCTATTATATGGAGGGCCAGAATTTGATAGATATGATCCAAGCATATAATATAAGCTGGGTAGTAGGAAGCTATTTCTGTGATTTGTCAGCCACCTGAACACCTTGGGCTCCCCCTTGATCTGTGGATAGCACTGCTAATTCCGGATCTTACCAACCAATGTATCTGAGACTGTTAACATCTTACCTTGTTCAGGATTGTCTCAGGAACCCAGGAAGCGCAGTCATTAGGAGAAGAACACCTCTGGCATCACTGTGAGATTCAGAGCCTGGAGCAACAAGGCAATACTTCTTCCCTCTCCAGCTTCTTCACCCTTTAGGCAGCTGCCACTCATGCTTCCCTGGCATTTTCCCAAGGCCTTTGAAATGTGATAAAAATAAATTCAGACTCCAGCGTTTTTGACTTAAAGTGTCATCATGTCATTAACTCCATATCTCCATTCTAGAAGGTGATTGACAGTGAGAGAGCAATGCTTAGTCCAAAGGAATGGCTTTCTCATATGATCATTGGGAAGATGTCTAGTTAATATGGCAGAGCTTAGGCTCTCTTCTTTGAAACAAACACAAAACTACAAGGTGAAGAAAAATCAGAAATGTGAAATATAAATCGAAATACATAATGTAAATGTATATGTGTATTCAGCCACAATGATGAACCATGCATTAAGAAGTTTGCCAAGAACAGTGCATATTAGACCTCATTGAGAGAGAAGGCTGAGAGCAGCCACAGGGTTATGCAGATTTCCAGCATTACAGAGAGGTCACCAGACGAGGAGTGAAATCGACAACTCTTTCCTTACAAGATCTGGGTGCAAGGCAGAGCACTTGAGAGTCCCTATAGCTATTCGACAACCAACTGCGGTGAAGGAGATGGAGCTAAGTAAGGAAACACTGGCATGGTGAAAGCAAAATTCACCTGTTAGGGTGAGAGGAGAGAAGAGAGATGGAGGACGGTAACCAGTTCTTAGTAAGGTAAGCAGTAAACACTCAATCAGTACGCAAGAAATTCTGTGACATAGGAATTTTCCATGCGAACCAAAAAGAAATTCCCCTAGATAACAGCAGAATCCAACCCACAATGAGGTTTTCCTTTAGTTTGTAAAGTCCACAAAGACAATTAATTAATCCAGCTCACTCTTGCAGCCCTTCCACTAGACTGTCTTCAAAAAAATAGCTGGCCCACTAAAAAATGACTTTCCAAGCCTATTCTGTTTTTCATTGACTGTGTTTTCATGCTGTCTTCTCTATTCTCTGCAACACCTAATGCTGTCTTGATTCTGTTAGGCCTTATTTTTCTCTCCCATTTCTTTTTGGCTCTACCAGTTCACTATGCACCTCTTTCTGCTATTTTATCATTTTTCCTTTGTGCTTTTTCATCTCTTCTCAGTGGTCTTATTTCAAAGCACCATATCTTCTTTTATTTTCCCAAATGACTCAGCTTTCCCTCCCTCTTTTTTCAGAAGCCTTAATTCTAAGATGAATAACAACTAGAAATGAACCAGCATGGAATATGTAAAGAGATACTCTAAGGAAAAAAAACACCAAAATATATAAAGAAATACTTCAAGAAAAAAATTTAAAAGACAGCCAAATGCTACGTTAGAAAAACTTTACCACACAGCTTATAAAGAAAGCAGAGGAAGGTCAGGGGAGCTTTTAGATTAAATTAATGAAACAAAATAAACAGAAAAAATAAAATTGTGATTTAAATGAATAAAACATAACTACCAAAAAAGGACATTTACACTACTGAAAACAAAGTCATGAATATGGAGAATAGCATTGATAAAACTGAACAAAATAAGATGAAAAAAAGAAAACATTTCTCAAATAGTAGACAGAATGAAAGAATATGACAAACAGACAAGAGTTCCAAAATGGGCATAATCAATGTTGCCGGTAAAGAAAATAAACAAATGAGATGGAAGTTTGCTAAAAGATAAAATAGAAAAAATCTTTCATGAAATAAAAGATTGAAAAGGTATGTTTTGCCCCTCCAAAACTGATATAAAACAGTCAATCCCAAGATTTCAAAGATGGACTTAGAAGATACCAGGAACACCCAGACCAAAAAATCAATCAAGTCACTTCCGGCGGCGGGACGTACCAGGAACTGAGTGCACTTTCCGCGAGAACTTTTATCGCCAAAAGACAGACAAGGAGGTCTAGAGGGTCCAGGGAGCAAAAGCCTGACGCAGAAATTTTATTCTCAGCTGAACTATTTTTCATAAATAAAGGCAAAGAACATAAATCTTCAAACATGAGGAGACTCAAGAATAATTGGAGGGGCCGGTTCCGTGGCTGAGTGGTTAAGTTCGCGCGCTCCGCTGTGGTGGCCCAGGGCTTGGATCCTGGGCGCGGACACGGCACCGCTCGTCAGGCCACATTGAGGCGGCGTCCCACATCCCACAACTAGAAGGACCTGCAACTAAGATATACAACTATGTACGGGGGGTTTGGGAAGATAAAGCAGAAAAAAAAAAAGGAGAATTGGAAAAATAATACTAAAAGGACTAGTGGAGTGAATTAATTCCACTCAAATATAAAAGCTGTGGAAATTTTGGGGCTGGCCCAGTGGTCTAGTGATTAAGTTTGCGTGCTCTGCTTTGGTGGCCAGGGTTCATGGGTTCCCATAGCAGGCACGGACCTGCACACTGCTCGTCAAGCCATGCTATGGTGGCGTCTCACATACGAAACAGATGAAGATTGGCACAGATGTTAGCTTGGTAATAATCTTCCTCAAGCAAAAAAGAGGAGGATTGGCAATGGATGTTAGCTCAGGGCCAATCTTCCTCACCAAAAATAAAGGTGTAGAAATTTCAAAGGAATAGAATTTGGTGAAAGAATAAAATATAAATATTACAAATCATGAATATGTTGAAAAACAATCTAATTAATAAACATGGAAAGGAAGACTGAAGAAAAGAATATGGTAGAAGAAATATAAGCACATTGATTTTTCTAATTTTGCAAGGCAGATTATCACTGGATACTGTTTTTTAAAGCTGATAAATCAAGCAATGGGATAACCTTATTTTAGAATATAAAGGGAAACATTAAAGATATTCAAATAATAATACAACTGGGTAAATTAAAGTAATATGCATACCTTGTTATTACATAAGAAGACTCAATGATTTAAAATCTCCAAAAATTGTGTGACCCCAGAAAAAGAAAACTGTTACAGGATTATTTTTTTAAACTCAAAAAAATGAAGTTTAAGGATTAGGTCAAAAAGTAAACATGCAAATGTACATGACTAGCCTAACGATATTAAAACAAAAGCTATGGTCATTAAAAAGCTGAATAGATTAGATGTTTGACAGAATACAAAATAAATTCAATTTTATGTATATGGAATTTAGCGTACAATAAAAACCAATATTTTGGAACACTAGAGAGACATTTACTAGTTAACAAAGAGTGTTGGGGAAAACTAGCAGCCATCTGGAAATGGATCAAGCTAGATCCCTACCTCACTCCTGTTCAAGATAAATTCCAAGTAAATCCAAAGTTTTTAAGAGTTGTAAATACACATATTCTTTGATCCAGCAATTCCAATGATAGCAATTTGTCTAATTTACATACTTGCCAATAAGTAATGCTACTGTTATATGAAGTAATTTCTAAGATCTAGAAATTTTTATTTAAAACAAGTATGTCCAGTATGTTTGTACTTAGATACATTAGATATGTTTGTGTCTACGCATATACATACATATATATATATATGAAGTTTTCACATGCATAGAACTTTTCTAGACAGTGTATGCATGAAACTAACTGGTTGCCTCTGGAGAGGAGGGACTGGTGAATTGCATATTTGGCATGAGAAGGAGACTTTCAATATATAACCGTCTGAATTATTTGGATTTCAACCACTGGCATGTATTAATCTTTGGATTAATGAAAAGATATTTAAAAGCTCCAGGTAGTGGAGGTAGCCAGACAATCTGAGTGCTGAGCTGCACTTCCCAGGACCCTGGAATCCCCATAACAATGGGCTCACCGCACAAGTTACACGCAATGGTGATGCAAATATTATAAAATATTTGATTAATTATAAAAGATGCATGAAGTCAGAGCAATATCACACTGCTGTAATATATCATTTATTCAAAGAGTTAATCGTAGAGTCACTGGCCTAATATCTTAATACCAGGTTGCGAAGACAGAAGGATTATATTCATTATATATATTCTAAAAAAACAAAATACGATTTAGGAAATTATGGAATTTACTTCAGTATCAAATCTAGTCTCCATTACTGGAGGAGTCCTTTACTTCAGGGCACAATTAGAATAAACTGTGAAAAATACCTAGTAATGTTTGAAACCCCCACATACAAGGGTCATAGTCAAAATAATTCTTTTGTGAGCCACTTTAATATGAAAATTTTATTTTCCTAATCAATTTACAGATGCTGCGTGGAAGTAAATCTCAGTTACAAGGCAGAGCTTTGTCAGACTCTTGGTGATAACTCCTTAAGTTTCAGGACTCCGAAAGTGGGCTTGAAGCCATAATTTCACACAAACTTTATTTGAGCCAGAAAGAAATTAAGGCCTACAGTGTAGCTCACATGAGAATGATATACCCATTCACTCACGCCTTTTTGTTCTGAAAACATTTTGCAGTTGAAGATCACATTTTTAAGGCATATGACGATGGTGCATTCCACTGGGTGAAAGGCACATAAAGAGGAGTTCAGGGTGGCATGTAGTGTATCCATCAAGAGGTCTCCTGAAAACCTCTCATGACTGCCATTTCCTACCTGGACTGCAGGCTTCATTTACTATCCTTACAAACAGAGAGAAGAGTCACCAGCTTCAGAAACACATTTAGTGTAGAGATTCTAGGGGTTAGATGCAATAAAATCAACAGAATTTAAAAAGCATTTCACTAAATAATACTAGGTCACTATATAATGTTACTTACAAAATGTTTATTATCTTTTAGTTATACAATAAAGAATATAATTACATTATAATTGTAAGAGGAATGGATTAATATGATATACTAGAGTCTAATAATAATCTGATTTTTTATTAGCTCATCTCAACTTTATTATTCATGCAAAAATCATATTTCCTCTTTAGGAGACTTACGTCAATCAATACTTTTCTTTCTCCCTTTCCCTGACAAAGTCCCGTTTTATCTGCTCCCTACTAGATTATAAAACTTCTTTTTCAGTGGGGTCCATCAATAAAATCAAATAACAAACAATTATTTATTGAGTATTACTCACTTGTAAAGCCCTATCTTAGGCTCAGTGAGATGTCCACAACCTTCTGAATAGCCTCAAAGCCTCGAATGGAAGGATACTAGGGAAAATCCATCTCAGGCTTGTTCAGTGGGTTCTTGTCACCTGAGCACGTAGGCACCTAGCAGATTCACTCACGTGGTAGAGCTGAAACGAAAACACACACATGGACTGGTAGAGCAAGAAAGATGAAAGAATTAGATTTAGCAGAGTGATCCTCAGCCTTAACTAACCAAATAGGGAGATGTAGACAATATGATAACGATTTTATCCTGAAGAACCCTTAAGAGGATGGGGTCTTGGAGACACCAGGAAAGGAGAAGTCATGGGTGAGACGTGGATTAAAAACATAGAGATTGTTCATAAGTTAATATAAGGAAGAGATGTCTGCTCTCTCACCATCAAACATAGAACACTAGGAGTCAGGCAAATCCCCATCAATGGGAGAGACGTAATCTTCTCAACAGATAATGAACAATCTCAGACAAAAGATGCTCACATGCCAATCAAGAAGAATTCTCTAGGAAAACCATGGCCTCCTGACTAACCACCCTAAGAAGAAGGGTAGGCAGCCACAAGACACAGACAGGTTTCAACAACTAGAGATGCACATGGAAAAAATCAGTTTGGACCCTTACTTCATACCACAGACAAAAATTAAATCAAAATGGATCAAAGACCTAAATGTAAGAGGTAATACTATAAAACTTTTAGAAAAAAACAGGTGAAAATCTTCTTGGCATTGGATTAGGCAATGTTTTAGCAAAAGCACAAGCATCAAAAGAAAAAATAGATAAATTGGACTTCATTAAAATTAAAAACTTTTGTACATCAAAGGACACTATAAAGGAAGTGAAAAACAACTCACAGAATGGGAGAAAATATTTACAGATATATAACTGACAAGGGTCTGGTATCCAGAACATGTAAACTACAACTGTCCTACAACTCGACAACAACAACACAAATGGCCCAATTAAAAAATGAGCAAAGGACTCAAATAGACATTCTCGAAAATACATACAAATGGCCAATAAACATGTGAAAAGATGCTCGGCATCATTAGTCATTAGAGAAATTCAAACCAAAACCACTTCATTGAAATACCACTTCACACACTCACTAGGATGGCTATAATTTAAAAAGTTATTTTAAAAAATGGAAAACAACAAGTGTTGGCAAAGTTTTTGGAGAAATTGAAATCTTCGTATGTTGCTGCTGGTGGGAATATAAAATAGTACAGTCGTTGAGAAAAAGTTTGGCAGTTTCATATGACGTTAAACATAGAGTTACCATATGGCCCCATGATTCTACTCTCAGAAAATTGAGGACCTAAGTCCACACAAAAACTTATAGATGAATGTTAACAGCATCACTATTCACAATAGCCAAAAAGTAGAAACAATCCAAATGTCCCTCAGCTGGTGAATGGATAAACAAAATATGGTATATCCATACAATGAAATATTATCCAGCCATAAAAAGGAATGAAGTACTGAAACATGAAACAACATGGACGAATCTTGAAAATATTATCCTTAGTGAAAGAAGCCAGTTTCAAAAGGCCACATATTATATGATACCATTGAGATGAAATGTCCAAGATAGGCAAATCAGTAGAGACTGAAAGTAGATTAGAAGTTGCCAGAGGCTGGGGTGTTGAGGGGGAATGGGGAGTGATTGCTTAATAAGTACGAGTTTCTTTTTAGGGCAATAAAACTGTGCTGGAGTTAGTGGTGTTGGTTGCACAACATGTGAATATACTTAATGCCACTGAATCATGCACTTTAGAATGGTTAAAATGGTGAATTTTTGTCATGTGAATTTGACATCAATGATAGATAGATAGATAGATAGATAGATAGATAGATAGATAGACAGACAGACAGACAGAAAGGAAAAAAAGAGAGAAAGAGGGAGAGAGGGAGGGAGAGGGGAAGGAAGGAAGGAAGGGAAGAAGGAAAGAAGGAAGAGAAAGAATTATACATCTGTGCTTACACATAGAGGAGACTTCAAGAGTTTGCCTGTTTTAAGGATTTCTTTTTTAATTAGAGAATAATATCTTTCCAATGATAAAATGTTTATTAGGAAGAACACTTTAAGACTAGCAATTGAGTGTCACTGATCACCATTCATATTCTTTTTGGCCCCTGAAGGTATTATCTCCATTTAGCATCACACACAATTTATTCACTGTAAGTATATTGTGAAAGCCAAAGGATGGAAAGAGATAAGTAAAATCTAATTTTTCCCCCTAGAAGAGGAAATTTCCTATATAGACATATGTGCAAGTGAAACTTATTTATCTGTGTCTAAATCAGCATAAAGACTCAGAACTTAGCTGGCTAAAACATAAAATTAATTTTGTTCTGAAATAAAATGAAAATTTAAATTTATATTTTTAACCAATAATAAGGATACAATAATCTGAAGTCATTTTCCTGTTCTACTTAATTATTTTTCATTATTTTTTTTCCATTAACAAAATCAGAAACAGTAGAATTTTATGTATTTCCCTTGTTTTCATTTTTATTAACATCTGATTTGGGAAAAATTTACCCTTCGTGTATAATACTCATAATGTAAATATATGAAGACTACAATCTATGGTCTATACATATCTGAAAGCAAAATGTTGTGTAGTACTAAATTTTTAGATCTTGAACTACATTTCCATATCTATATCAAAAACAATGTAATATGATTAACATGAAACATTTATAAAATGTCAGCTAGATGCATAATACAACTTATATTACCAAAGACTCTTTAATAGATCAACTTGCTTGTGAAACACTTCTCATATAAAAAGGTCTTTTTAAAAGCCGACTATTATCATAACAGCAGGTGAAAGATTTCTTTCATTTTTAACTAAAATTTTATAATTCAATCATTTTTATGTCATTAACTTTATATATTGCATAAAGAAAAACTGAAGGTCATGGGTATCAAATAGTATAACAAAATTGAGTTTAAAATAATTGTGCTTACTCTGACTTTTTTGAGAATCACCTCCCAGTCTCTTGATGGCTCCATCTTCTCCCAGCTAAATAGCCACCTGCAGACAGCTTCCTCTTGGGCTCACTTACATCTCAATTCAACAAGACACTATAGCCAATCGTTTGAACAACTTTCTCACCTCCCTCACACACATCATCTCTACAAAGCCCAACTAGCTCCGTCTTCTTTCCACTCTCCCCTCTTTTTGGAATCCTATCTCATCCTCTCAGGGATTTCCTTCCTGCACATCATTCTCCCTGTCCAGTAGCTTCGACCTCATCCTCATTGATAGATTCTTCCCCCAGTAAACAAACGCATTCCATCCCCTCCAATGATATGATCCCAGCCCAATCATAAAAACACAAGCAAAACACCCTCCTACCTTGATCCTGCTTTACCCATCCAGCTATTCCTCTCTCCTTCTCCTTTCTTCTCAGCCAAGCTTCCTGAAAGAAGAGCCTGTGTCCGAAGTCTGTTTCTTCATGTTTTCACTCACTTCATTGGCATTAAATTTTCATTCACAAAATACTGAAAAAAATCTAATGCATAAAATTCACTCACAATCTCTTCACTTTTTGAGAAAAATGATATGAGTTAACAAATGAAAGTTTCCCCTCTCCATCCACATTTGTTTTTGTCAGGCGGCTCCTAGAAAACTCTGCCAAGGTTTCTTGGCCTCTGGTCAAATGGCCATCCCTCCTTCCTCTGAGACAAAGCTAAGCCAGCTCCTAGATAGCGCTGCAACATAAAACACACTCTTTTGTTCCCCGGGGGTATTCACACAGCTTCTAACAAGGGGAGGGAACAACAGCGTACAACAGTTTTCAATCATTTTATCTTTCTCTCTGGTATGAGAACTTTTGCATGCTTGCATTTTTCAATGTCTATTAGAAAGTAGAGGAAATCTACTCCTCAGTGTCCTAAATGTAAAAGGTAAAGTTGACCTTGAAAGTCATCATTATTGATGATCTTTGGTGTATAAAAAAGGGAGTATTGACCTGATTGCATTATGGAGCTTAATCCAGACACATCTCTTGTTTGGCTGTCTTCACTCTTTAGGCTTTGTGGGGGATTAGAATTGGCCACCCCAAGGTATGTCTCTTTGGCATGAGGATTGTTTAGGGCTGGTTAAAAACTGCAGACATGAGAGAAACTCTGAAAAGTAGAAGTTACCCTTTGTTAAGAGACATTTACATTTGTAAGGGAAATCTCCATCTGTAAAGGTGTCTCCCTCTCTGTACCAGGAAGAAGTGGGGATGACCTTATCTCTAGAAACCTTATCAATGGGGAAGGCAAGGACTTAAATCTACGTGACAACCTTACTCTTGTTTACTGTGCTTTTTCAGTAATTTCCCATAACTGTCTCCCCCCACCCCCAACATCCTCCTTTGCAGCTGAAGATGGTATTTACGATGAGAGCCTCCACCATTTTGGTGAGTTGCTCAGTTTTCCTGAGCCTCTGCCATGTATACATGTTATGAAGCTTTGTTTAATTTTCTCCTTTTATTCTGTGTCATGTGAATTTAATTCATAGCCTAGACAGAAGGACTCAGAGTAGGTAAAGGAAATGTCTTCCTTCCCCACAGCTTTTAAAATAATTCAAGAAAAGAAGTCACACCAGCAGAGAACTGAGAAACTGGTGGGGGCAATATCTAATAATCCCTTTGTATTAAGTGGAAAATGAAAGGGTCTTTGTTGAAGAGCATTTCTTAATGAATCTGTCCCTTGCTGTTCTGAATCTTTCATTCACTTCTTATAAAAAGAACCTATTAATGAACTTGGGGCCTAGTCAGGAGAAGGGTTTTAGCCAACAGTCCTCCTAAACGTCACACCAGCTGACTCCTAAGTTTTTCATTTTTCGTTGCATCTATACATACTTATCCATGGGTGCTCACAAAACATAAAATTAAAAATAAAATTGTATTTCTTTATTTTTTTATTGCAGTAACATTGGCTTTTAATATTATATAAATTTCAGGTGCACATTGTAATATATTTCAAATTCTGTGTAGATTACATCATGTTCACCACCCAAAGACTAATTTCAATCCATCACCATACACCTTCCTCATCACCCTTTTTGCCCTCCTCCTGACTGCCCCGCGTCACTTCTGGTAACCACCAATCCAATCTCTGTTGCTATGTGTTTGTTTGTCGTTGTTTTTATCTTCTACTTATGAGTGAGATCATACGGTTTTGACTTTCTCCCTCTGACTTACTTCACTTAGCATAATGCCCTCAAGGTCCACCCATCTTGTCACAAATGGCTGGATTTCATCATTTCTTATGGTTGAATAGTATTCCATTGTGTATATATACCACATCTTTGAAGTAAATATTGTCGCTTTCACTATCTCAGTCCTGGTCCTCAAAGCAGAGCTGGCAGAGGCTGGGCCTGGGAGGGTCAGGCAGTGGTCATGTTACACATTGATTCAGGCACTGGAATATTATGGGACAATATTAGAGCTCTTCTTTCAAGAAGCTTGGCTGAGAGGAAATGAGAGAGACAAAAGAAAAACTGCATGAGGGAGCAGGATCAATGGAGGGTGTTATCCTCATGTCTTTAGGATTTGAGGGGCTTAACTATGTTTGTTTACTGAGGGGAGAATCTACCAGGAGACTGGGCAGGTGTTGGCCCAGGTCTGAGAAGGGAGGCCAGTCAGCAGCTGAAACACTGAACACAAAGACAGTTGAGCCAAGTCAGAAAAGCAATGGTCTCAGGCCATGAGTCACATGGCCTCACCCAACCACAGCAAGCAAGAAGTACAATGCTACTATGTGACTGGAAAAGAGGCAAACCAGAAACACTTGACAAACAGCACTAAGGAAGAGGGTCTTTAAAGGGACATCTCAGTAGCCAACTCTTAGAAGTTTACCCAATTTAAGTCATTAACTTCAAGGACATTAAGGGGCATTGTTTCAGAGTAAGGTGTCTCAAACCTGGGAATACAAATAAATTCTTAGAGGAGTTCTTTATGAATAGCTCCTCTTTTCCCCATCAGCATCCCTGGAAGTAGGGCTCAAGAAACTTCATTTTAAAAAGTAGTATCTATAAGTGGTTCTGACACCCAGCTAGGTGTAGAAATCCCTGCTTTAAAGGTCAGAAAGTCTTCCAAATCCATTATTTCATTTGATTGTCATATCCTTGTGAAGATGCCAAAGGCTAAGAGAATCATCTTCATGGAATCTTTGAGTTAGTTTTCTCAACTGGTTCCTGTATTAGCCGGCTCAGGCTGCTATAACAAAACATCATAGACTGGGTGCTTAAACAACAGACACGTATTTCTCACAGTTCTGGAAGCTGGGAAGTCCAAGATCAAGGTGCCAGCAGGTTCAGTTCCTGGTGAGAGCTCTCTTCCTGACTTGTAGACAGCTGCTTTCTCACTGTGTCCTTGACGACAGGGAGAGAGAGAGCTCTTGTCTCTCTTTCTCTTCTTATAAGGACACTAATCTCATCATGGGGACCCCTCAAGCCTTCATCTAAATCTAAATACCTCCTAAAGGCCCTACTTCCAAATCTCATCACTTTGGGGGTTAAGCCTTCAACATACAAATTTTGGGGAGAAGAAAACATTCAGTCCATAACTGTTCCCTTACATAGATGAAATGGAGGCCCGGAAAGATTGAGTGACGCAGCTAGTTAATGGCTGATCCCTGAGTAGAAACATATTTCTGATTTCCTAGTCCAGTTCTCTGTCTCTGAGGCCAAGGTATTACTGCTGCAGTGGAAGAGAAGAAAAGAGAAAGGCAACATTTAACACCTACTTAACACTTACGTAACTTAGCACTCCGTGGACTCACGCCATATCTCTCACCAGTCTTTTTTTCTATTATCTCTGAAATAAGTTCCATTTCCCCATTGATTTGTTGCTTGCCACAAACACCTTGCTTGCAGCTATTGGAATTACTATAAACATATGCTTCAGTTTCATGCTGACTGAGTGTGCAGTTGGGGTTTCCACCACATCATCTTTTCCTTGGCAGCTCTACTCTCCCATACGGCTTAAATAATAATAGCCAATAACAGCTACCATTCATTGAGCACCTACTGTGAACCAAATTTTGCTGCAATTAACGTGTCTTATCACATCTTCCTCACCAAAACTCCATGAAATGAATTCTAATTTTCTTCTTGAGATGAGGAAACTGAGGCTCTGAGAGGTTAAGTAGCTTGACCAAAGTCATATAGCAAGCAAGTGTCAGAACCATGACAAACACAAGTTTATCCAACTGCAAAGTCTAAACCTTCAATCAGCACCCTGAGTCCTAATAGGGCCAGTGCCCTCCATCCCTAGTCCTCAGTTCCCCACTGCCACCTTCCCGTCAGGGTGTAATATTCCCCCCGTAGCTGAGACAATAGCTGCCCAACACCACTGACAACTGTTCATCCTTCTGTGAGAGACCTAACACTCAGAGCCGTTTCTCTTTTAAAATGTGAAGGCTTAATCTACTTTGCCAAACAGGCCCTCTTGAGGAATAAGGACTCAGCACAAGTATACAGTCTTGTCCATGAAAGCTTTGCTAATCCAGGTATCAGAAATAGTTTAATACATTCAGATGGAAATCTTTCCATATACCATTTAGTATTCAGAAAATACAGTTTTCTGTGTTCTTAAGCACCACACAAGGAATAAAGGGCAGCACTTTTCAAACATTTTTTTAAAACAGAACCCTTTATTCAAACAAAATTTTTCCTAGATCCTCAACGTATCACTCAGCTTCACAAAAGGAAAGAGATGGCACAAACAGGGTAATGGACAAGAGAGTAATAAACCGACCCTTGACAATGGTGCCACAGGGTTTACAGGAATCTAACAGGGCTGATAAAATACCTGGGGTGTGGTCATTGGTGGAGGGCTGCCGGTGACCAGCTCACTTTCAGGAGCATGGTCACTGGAGTGAGGCACTTGCTGATCAGCTGTTGTTGACGAGCGTGGGGCTGTCATTGATTTGCTCACTTTCAGAAGGCTGGAGTGAGGCTACTGTTGACTAGCTCATTTTCAGAAGCACGGCCACTGGAGTGATGCTGTCGTTGACTGATTTTCAGAGCTTGTGAATTAATCCAAAATTATCTTGAATTAACAGTAGTTAGTTGTTCATAATTTGGACTTGACTAAAGAATAGTTTTTACCCTTCTTGAATATGAAAAATAAGTACTTTCAATTCTTAGTGCCCCCTTTTGGTCTTCCCTCAGCCAAACCTATAGGAGAGACCATAAGGGATTATCCAGATGTTTATTTGAGGGGGCATGATTTTCAGCTGGTGTTGCCATTTAAGTGATCTAAGCACCAATTACTGTGGAGGAAAAAATAGCTCTAATTGCCAAATTTTTATATTATAATTCATGTGTATATTATACATAATTATTACTATATATACATATATTTATGTATTATATAAATTTATAATTTGAAAAAAACTGAGTACA
Organism: Equus caballus; assembly: GCF_041296265.1. Taxonomy (NCBI): domain Eukaryota; kingdom Metazoa; phylum Chordata; class Mammalia; order Perissodactyla; family Equidae; genus Equus; species Equus caballus. The sequence goes on from NC_091697.1 coordinate 65,917,356, forward strand.
GAATATTTAGGGCATCTTGACAAAGCCGATACAGGATGCAGGACAAAGTAGAAAAGTACAAGAAAGAAAGTAGTGATTTTCCTACCCATATGATGTTTTAAAGTGAGATTCTAATTTCCAAGGCACAATTTAAGATGGCTAGAATGTTATCTCATGAGATCTTGGTAGGAGCATATTTGACTTGTTACAGCGATTTTTAAACTGAATGAGTACGAGGGTGAGAAGATCAGATAAAAAACACGAAAGCGGCTGTAATATACACCATCAAGTTAGAGATGGCCAAGTGATTCACTCAAGAAAAGAACTTAGCAGGAGTTTCAAAAACAACACCTAGGAGTTTTCACACTAATGCACAGAAAAGAGCCACAAACAAGAAGACTCAGATAAAAACACGGCACAGTAAGTCGGACCTAGGAGTCTCTGACACTGGGTATAATGAGATTGCTGATTAGAATACACACAAATGAGAAGGGAGGTGTAGGGAAGCACCCGAATGATATACAATATCATTGTATTGCAAAAATGCAATGAAATTCGGGCCACCCACGGTAAAATGCACTGTGGAAAATATCTGGGCAAAGAAGAGAGGAAAAATTGGGATGCAATTATGAAAATACATTACAGAATGCCAGGCCAGAGAAAGAAAATCAGATTTAAGCACACAACACACTGCCAGGCACAAGGTGTTAAAAAACAGTTGCTGGCGCCGGCGCCGTGGCCGAGTGGTTAGGTTCACCGGCTCTGCTTCCGCGGCCCAGGGTTTCGCCGGTTCGAGTCCTGAGCACAGACATGGCACCACTCATTGGGTTGTACTGGGCTGGCCTCCCACATGCCACAGCTAGAACGACCCACAACTAAAAATACACAACTATGTACCGGGGGTCTCTGGGGAGAAAAAGGAAAAATAAAATCTTTAAAACAAAACAAAACAGTTGCTGAGTACATAAACTTTAATTAAAAGAGCACAAAAGCAGAAAACATAAAATTTAGTAATGAGAGCTCCAATTGTCCAAAAAGCATCTCTAAGTCTTATTTTACTAAAACCAGAGCATCCAGCAACTCTTTATATGCCAAAAAGCTAATTTCCTAGAAAGTAGATATAGCAAAAATCGAAGCCACTCTGGACCACAAAAGTGACCAGCAAGAAGGAATTGATTGATAAAGAGGAAGTGCCAGGCACCTTAAGAGAAGGTGAGCAACTCATCTTAAGATCTGTGACACCTGGTGAAGGGAACTCAAGACTGAGATTCTAGTTCTACAATTAAAAATGATCCTGGTAAGAAAAGAAAAAAATAAGCTTGAGAAAAAGAAAAAAGACGTCCCTTTTGACAAGCTCAGCTTTCAAAAGGACACATACAAAAGCTGAAACAGAGTGTGCAGAGAAAATGAATATGAGAAATGGTAAAAGCTTTAAACCTCTCCTCCCCTAATTAGCTGAGAATTTCTTTTAGAAAAATGCTTTAAAGGCAACAAAAAGGGTTTTATAAACTACGTGTAGAGCCAGATGTAAGGAAAGGGTTGAGGGATGACAGAGAATGTATGGCTTGGCTTCTTTTTAAAATTTGTCTTCTTTTACTTTTTTTTAAATCAAGAATAGTCTTTAGCCTGGAAAGTGAAAGACGCAAAAATGGCAAGAAGGAAATGAAGCCCATCATAGATACAGATATTTAAAAAGAACAACGAAGTCTCTGGGCCAGCACAAATTTTATACTGAGAGACCTTGCATGTGGTAAATGGAGCAAATCAAAAGAACTAGAGACAGGAAACGGAATTCCTATTTTAAAAAAAGAAAATGGTGGATTATACAGCTATAGACTAGTAAATAATGTTGATTCCAAGTCAGATTAGATTGAACTAGGTAAAAGACCATTTATACTATTAGAAATAGAAATGGTGATCTTTAGGAGTTAATATGGATTCACTAGGAAAAGTCATACAAACTAAATCCAGTTCATTTTTTTTTTCCCCCACAGGATAATGAGAATGGCAGGCAAAGAAATGGAATAAATAGTTACCTGGATTTCAGCAAGGCATCTGGTAAACAGCCACTGGCAGTCAATTGGCAGAGAAGAATTACTATACGGCAGAGAGAACGCTGAGACTTCACGTTATTGATTCCACGGATTGATAGCCACTTTAAGCTAGGAATACAGTGGCTTGACACAGGGTTTTGCCCTGATTCTCTGCTGTTTGTCATTTTTATCAATAAAGGTATAGAATTAATGATTTTGAATTTATCAGTGCCATTAGTGAGACAAGATAGCCAATTGTGCAATGTGATAGAACTAGGGTGCAAATCTTTTTCAACAGAAATGATGGCTTCAATCTAAGATAAAGTTTAATAAATACCAGGCCTTATTCTTGTCTCAAAGAGCAGAGGCATACACTGCATGAAAAATCAAGGTGTTGCTCAGTTTTAAACCTTACTTTATTATGAGGATAATGGTAAAAGATACCTCACATTGAGAGAGATTATAAATATTATCCCTAATCCTCAGAGCCGTCCTGCAAAGCAGGCATTATGTCCACTTTGAGGTGAGGAAACTGATGCCAAGAAGTCAAATAACTTGTCATAGCTCTCACAAGTTAAGTAAAGTTGAGAATCAAATTAAATTTGTCTGATCCCAAAATTTATGCTCTTTCCAAGACCACACACTGCTTTAACATCCAAGTTCATGTGGGAGCCAGACATCTCATTTGCTTTATTTCTAACTCCCATATGTGCTGGCTGCATTTTCTTTAACATTATCTTAATTCTTGGTGCAATTTCAAAATGGCCCTTCTTTTTATAAAGGAAAGAAAGGTTATTTTTTGGTAAGTAGTGTCACTCACTTAGGCAAAAAAATAATTTACTTCAAACACCCAAATCTTTCCAAGACAGTCTAGATAAGAGGTTGGCAAACTATGGTATGCAAGTCAAATCCAGCCTGCCTCCTGTTTTTATTTAGCCCATGAGCTAAGAATGGTATTTACATTTTTAAATGGTTGAAAAAAATCAAAAGAATATTTCATGACATAAAAATTACATGAAATTCAAATTTCAGCATCGATAACTAAAATTTTATTGAAACACAGCCATGCTTACTCATTCACCTATTGTCTACGGCTGCTTTCATGCTACAAAGGCGGAGTTGAATAGTTGTGACAGAGACCATATGTGGCGCTCTCATTGCTTCAAACTACTGTTCAACACACTACAAATCTCAGTGATGCAGGTATAATTCAACAGCATTTCAAGTGCCACACACATTGTCATACAGACACTGTATTACTTTTTATTACTAATGCATATTGATCATTAAAAAATTAAAGAAAAGTGAACTTTGAGTGTTGCGCTTTTAAGGCACAGTGGAACGTGGATTATTTTTTATACAATTATATGGCGAGGCATCATGTTTACTATGCAATGACACTTTAGCTGTGCTAAGAGAGTACAATCTATTCCGACATTATCGAACTAAGCACTCATCACAATGTCCCCAACTCACAGAAGCACAACGGTCAGAACAATCAGAAAACTTCAAACAGAATATCTCGTCACAGTAGAACTTATTCACACACAAAAAAATGAGAACAAGGGCGCAAGCAAAGTTCCTTTCCAAGTGGCTCACTTGTTAGCCAAGCAAAGAAAACTATTTGTGATGGTGAGTTACAGTTAATTCGATTGTTTGACTGCAGTAGCCAGAAAGTGTGTCCTGAAAAAATAAACTCATTTAAGAACACTAGCTTTTTAGCAAGGACAGTCACTTGAAGACTTGAGAACACCAATAGTCAACTAAAAAATAAGGCAAGTAATTTCAAGTAGTTTTCCTTGGCTTCTGACGAGTCAATAGATGTTACTAACACTGCCGTGTTATTGTTTACTAGAGAAGTCAATGCTGGGTTTGAAGTGACTCAAGAATTAGCCTCTGTGAAAAGTCTCCACGGGACAACTTCAAGAAAGAGTATTTTTAAAGAACTTGGGAAGATACCAATTCCACACAAACTGAAGTGGAATCTGCCAAGAGGGGTTGTAACTGATGGTGGTAAAAATATGTGTGTAATAAAAGGTTTACTGGACAAATTTACAAAGCTTGTGAAAATGTAAGATGTTTAAAGTCAATAGCTATATATTGTATTATCCTTCAGCAGGTATTTTGTGGGAAATATTTGAATCTGTCCCATTACTGAACTAGTAAAGTCAATGGGGCCAGCCCTGGTGGTCTAGTGGTTAACTCTCACCATTGCAGTCCAGGTTCATTTCCCCATCAGGGAACTACACCACCCATCTGCTGGTTGTCATATTGTGGAGGCCGCGTGCTGCCATGATGCTGAAAGCTATGACACTGGTATTTCAAATGCCAGCAGGGTCCCTCGTGGTGGACAGGTTTCAGCAGAGATTCTTCCAGACTAAGACAGACTAGAAAGATGGACCTGGCCACCCACTTTTGAAAAAATTGGCCATGAAAACCCTAAGAACAGCAGCAGAGCATCATCTGACAGCACTGGAAGGAGAGAGGACAGCGTAAAAAGACAAGGTAGCTTCCGCTCTACTGTACACAGAGTCACTAGGAGTCAGAATCGACTCGATGGCACTAACAGCAACAAAGTCAATGATGAATTTCATTCACTCATGTGGTCTTAACCATCATTGTTTCCAGGAAGTTCTGTCAGAAATAGAAACTGAATTTCCTGACTTGCTGAACCACACAGCAGTTTGATGGCAGTGGCAAAGTTTTATTGCAATTTTTTGAGCTCAGGACCAAGATGGAAATTTTTCTGATTGGAATCACCCTCACCTACTGTTAACAAACACTGAATGGCTTTATAGCTTTTGCTGCAGACTTGATGATACTGCTTAATAAATTCAACGTAAAATTACAAGGCAAAACAGCACTTATACATAAAATTTATACTGCAACAAAGTCATTATGATAACTGTTTTTAAACCACATGGCATGTCAAGCTGCTTTATATACTTCCCACGTTGTCAAGTTAAAACAAGCAGCAAGATCTCCATCCCCACACTAATTTGCAGTGGATATATTTTCCAAATTCAACTACAGTTCCAGCTGCACTTTGGGATTTCAATTCAAGTGCAAAGGAAATGTCCATATTTCAAAATCCATTTAAGTGTACAATTGAGGAGCATCTACCTAACTTTGAACAGGAAGTGATTAATCTGCAATGTAATGACATGCCAAAAGCAAGAGCCGAATCTAATAGAGTTCTATAAATACCTCCCAAATGATGAATATGCTGAATTAAAATCATACACTTGAAGACTGATAACAGTACTTGGTAGTATCTATTTGTGTGAAGACATTTTCAAAGATGAAATACATAAAATCACATTACAGATCAGACAACAGATGAACATTTGCAATCAATTTCAAACCCCAATTAAGTGAAATACTGTCCCCTCAAAATAATTCAACTCATCATTAGTAGACCTGTATTACAAAAATTTTGCACTCAAGCATTAATATATATTTTGAATTTCATCAATACAAAATTAGTGGAAATTTGTTTTGTTCCTCATCACACAGGTATATAGAAGCCTCAGTTTTGCCTCTTCGTCCACAAAACCTAAACTTTACAAAAAAATTTTGCTAACTCCTAGTCTAGAGCAGTGCAGGAGAGTTTTTCCATTTAAGTAAAATCACGCTGTGGTAAACCGTGAACAATTGTTCTTTCTAACAAAACCATTTTCAGATCCTAGCAATATTACCTGCTAATACTTCTATATGCAGTCCCTTCTTTGGTTATGATCCATGTATTGTAAGGAAGTAAACTTCCTAAGAAAATAACATGTGGTTCTATATTAGAGCTAGCAGAGAAGAAACTAGTTAACCTGAACATCAGCACAGTTTTATATTCGATTTATTTGTTTTCTACCAGAAAAATTAGCTTTTAACTCTACTAATCCAGTCCTATCACCAAAACCCTGAAAAGCTAAAAACAAAAATATGTCAAATAAGGTACTTATGAACTCCCTTTTTACCTGAGCTCAAAACATTTTTCAAATGTACTCATTCCCTGTATGTGATTTCTAATAATATATTCAGATTTATTAAAGTTTCAAAATATTAATGATAATGTGTTCTAGTTTAAAACAATTAGGTTTGCCTTTATGCTCTATTTTTTCTCATCATAATAGTGGATATCTATTGATTTTGCCTGTGCAGCATCCATTCACTCTCCTTCTGATACCAATACCCTCATTTCCTTTTGGGTAACAACCTTTCTACCTCATTTCTCAGTCCCATGTGTCTTCTGAAGATGGACCGAGGACTCAGGCTCAGCCGTTGGGAGAACAGCAATCCCTTGGGCATAGTAATTGGCTCAGGGGTGGGCACGGAAGCAATGAAAGAATAAACGTCAGTCTTAGCATTTTATTGGAACTGGTGAGAGAAATGGCGCTCTGTTTTGGCGGAGGTTCTAAGACAGTAGGGTAGAAGTCTGAAGCTGCTGGGTGGCCACTTCACCAACACACATGAAACATCTCCCTGACAATGAAAATAGCAGGGTAGAAAACAAAACTCAGAGATACAGGCAAAGGCAGATTCCTGACTCTGCAACATCATTAAGCATGTCTGAAGCCAGCTCTACCACTGGACTTCGTAGTTAAATGCCATAATGTACACCCCTATTGCTTAAGCGAAGTTAGGCTGCTATCACCTGCACTTCAAAGGCTGCTGACTAATGCAACTATACAATCATTCAGATTGAACCCCAATCTTAAGTCAGATTTTCCTAGATAGAGCCTTTCAATGTAAGTTTAACCCATGTTATGTTTCATCTCCAGATCCTTCTATAGTTTCTTAATGCTGGTGCTTAGTGGACACACTATTCATGGGCTTAGTGTGTGCTGCTTCGCCTTATCTTACCTGTAGCATCTTTCAGGAAGCAGAGCCATTAAAACCATTTTGTAAAATCCCTTAAAGCACCTAGCATGATGAAACTGTGACATACTGTCACAGGTAAACGCTCTCCATCTGCAATGATGTTAAAGTCATTCACTTAAAGTTGGATTAATAATGTTTCATTTCTGTGAACATAATAGTAGGACTTCATTTTTCAAAAGGAATAAAATGATTCCTTTTCCCTTGGTTTATTAGTGGCATCAGTTTTAATTAATTGCTCTACTAAGTAGTTCAGAGAAGTGTAACAAAAAATTTTTTTAAACTTTCATTATAGAAAGATTAGATCCTTCCTGGTATGTGCTCTTCACAATGGGGTTCCAACAAGACAAAAATGAAAACACAAAAGCATATTCCTCTAGCTCTGCTTCTCACACACACTAAACTAAATGAACTGAATTTTTAAAATCCCGATCTTAAATTAGTGAGTGGCATTATTTTACCCATGATTAGAGGAAAGGGGAAAGAGCAAGTTTAAAAAAACTACCTTTATTTTTTATTTCTTTTTCAGTTACATACTTTTAAACAGGGATGTGTTTCATTATTCAGACATTCAGGCAATGTTGACTTCATTAGTGTTGACAGAAAAGAAGCATAAAAATGCAAAACATTGTTGGGCTTAACCTGAACATACCTGCATTACCTATTATTGACCAGTTTGTGTTGCCAAAAGACTTATTCCTTGGCATTAAAATGGAGCACTTAAAAATATTGCTAAAAAGCAAATGTCTACACACTGGTCTTTGCAGCAAATAAGGGTATTTATACTTTTAAAATATTTTAAGTCCATAATTGGATTAATATACACACCTTCTTATGTATAAGGAGTTCAGATCATATAAACACTGTACAGTCCAAAAACCCTACTGAGAATAAAACTAAATAGGCTTATGATAAGAAATACAGATATTGCATGTATTTACAAATATCATAGACACACAAATTTGGTCAAATACTGTAAAGAAAGAAGTGGTTTCACATTATAATGGCCAAAACATCCATCTACCTTGCTCAAAGCAAACAAAAATAAAAACTCAGTATGTAACTCCTGTAGTTTAAGACATCATGACAGTATACAAATAGATAGAATGGACTCTGTTGACCAAATTATACAGCAAATGTTTTCTAGGCTGAGTGTAGGTCTTTAAAATCAAGAACTTAAAAAGATCATTCATAGGATTCAGAGCAACAATGATGAACAATGTCTTGATTTACAGTATTCATATGGGTGCCTAATTCATCAAAAACAATGCACTGCTTTTGGCTAATAAGAAAAATAAATTACAAAGCACAATTAAATCCCTGTAAATGCAATAATGAAGTCAAAAATGTAGATTTATTTACTTTAATTACACATTTTAAATGTTACCTTGAGACAATAAAAATAAATAAGCACGCCTGGAGGCAGGCACTTAAAGACAAAGAAGGGGCTGCACGGAAGGAGTAAGTAACCATTTTATAAATGAAAGTTGGATATGAGATTGGGCAACATAACTGTATTTCTAGCCAGTCTTTTTGTTGTAACTCTTCTTGAAAATCCTGGCTAGTAGGATGTGACAAAGTACACCTGTGTCTTTATGGTTTAAAACAAAGCATACTTGAAAAGTGGACTGGGTTTCCTTGTTTACAGAACCGTCGCTTTGTTCGTATGCAGGCACTTCAAAAGACTACGGAGGCAAAGCACCTGATCCCTCCTCTCCAAAATAGTTTTCAATCATCAAAATTCTGCTAAAAAGTAGGAAAATTCCCGAGAACCAGCAAAGTTGAATACAAGAGACTAATGTGCACAGAGGGCAATAGAGTGACCCAGTTTTTATTGCTGGGGGTCTTTCTTTTTTATCAAAGAGCAAATAATTAATAAACAGACACCATTACATGGCACATCGAAAGTTTTCTGCTTAAGGAGAACGTAATCATTCAGCAGTAGGTTTCAGTGGGATCTCCTTAGACTTCAACTTTACACATTGCAATGAGATTCACATTTATTTCTTCTCCTTAGTGTATTTTTTTTTTTAAACTCCAACATGTCTTATTTCTTGAAGTATTCATTTCTTGCTGTCTAACATACATTATTATCTGGAAGCAAAAAGTTACATTATACAAATATTTTGCATTTTTTAAAATAAGCGCTTTTGCCACTTCGGCAACACTGTACTTCACATAGTGGTGCAACAAAAGCAGAGCTCATATTTACCACACTACTCGCAATTCATTTTACTACTACCATCCGCCGAACCCACAGAGCTTTTTCCTCAGTACCTCTGGGCAGTGGCTGTACCATGATTTCAGAGAGAGAATGTTAAGATGCCTCATGAACAGCAGTACCATCAGTAAGACTGAAATCAATGCAGATGTCACACAAAAAACGAACTTCTCAAGGAATAACTTCTTTTAGATATGTGGGCAACTCTGTTTTCTCTGTTGCGTTATCCACTGGGGAGAAAATTCCTGTTTGATTATGCTCTTACAGAAGTTATAAAAAGCCAGATTCGGTAGATAACTGGTTGACACTGAAGATACTGTACTGCTTTCTACAACAGGAGGAGAGCTTCTGAAAATGTTCTATAGAACTGTATTCACCAATACCACCTCATTGGTCCATTCCATTCACTGATGGGCAAAGCACTCATGTTTTGACAAAACTTTAAAGCTTCCATAAAAGTTAAATTCGAAAAAATATGAATGTAAGACAACCACAAAATGAAGTATGAAAGTATGACATTTTTGTTTCTAAGAGTGAGTCCTTGAAAATATATGTGGTCACTACAGAGATGATTTTAGTCACAAGACAGCAGATGAACACGTAAGTAACTCCCCATGATCTGTCTGTGTCCAGAGTCATTTGTGGCGCTGTATGGTTTTCCTTTTCCTTCGTTTGAAAAAACAGCAGCACCTGCAGATGGAGGGAGAAACTCCTTTTATTACAAAAGCACTAAAACGTAACAAAGGCTGAATCTATCATATTAATTTAAATGGTCATAAAAAGCAACAGGCTAGTGCAAGATAAACAGTGAACATGCCAATGAAGCATATATATTAGTGAAACTATGGCAGAGTTATTGCTATTGTCTCATCAACATGCCTTTTAGGAATAGCAAGACATTCTATGCACATGAAAAGGAGCAACTAAACTGAAAAGGCTTTACACCAAGTCTACTTGAGAAGCTATGGAGTTCTGAATCCTAACCAACCCACTACATTTTATTTTGGATACCTATTACTTTCTGGCAGTGACATGCTTTTATAAAGTTCACCTTATGCATTCGCTCCCTGTGCTCCTGATATTTATATATGATTGTTGAAGCCACTGTGAGAAAAGCAATAATGATCCTAATATTGGGGATTTTATTTTCACTAAGAATTAGTCTAGATTCCAAAAATAAAAAGGGAAATCCCAAACACACCCTTCAACATGTTCCATCATATTTATGATGAAGAGAGAAAGAAGAAAGAGAGAAAATACACTAAATATAATAAGAATGTCAAGACTGGTACTTTTTAAATCTTTAAAGATTAAAGAAGGACAAGCTTATCACAAGTTATTTTAATTGAGATAAAAATTATGCTTAACATTTAAAATAGCATAATCAAGGTGACCCAGTTTTGTAAGTGAAAACTGATTCAGTTTTGCAGTCTATGAAGGAAATATCCTACTTATTTTTATTCCTAGTGAAAAAAATCTAGAGATGATCCCTGAGAGAACTAGTTCTTCTCAAAGTAAACTCTCCCAGTCATGAGAAGACGTAACACATGCAGAACAACGCTGACGCTGGTACGCACTGAAAGTTAATTAAGAATCTGTGATCAGCAGCTAATATATAACACACACATATATATATTCTAGAAACCTGGCTTTTTTACCCTTCCACACTTAAAAGGAAATCAATCTACCAGAACATTAGGATAACAGGCTCCACACATAGAGAGGCTCTTTTTTCCCCGCAGTGAAGCCCAGCGTATGTATATTAATGTGTAAGTCATATTTTGTAATAAAAGCAAGGCATATTTATACACACAGTGATTCCATCAACAAAACGCTGCCAATTCAAAGCCTGTATATAATGTGACCTTATAAAGATGTTCCTGTAATTCCTATCAGCCCATCTATATAAAAGGATATTAACTCAACATTTTTTTTTTTTAGATTGGCACTTGAGCTACCATCTGTTGCCAATCTTCTTTTTTCCCCTCTTCTTCTTCTCCCAGAAGCCCCCAGTCCATAGTTATATATTCTAGTTGTGGCATGTGGGACACTGATTCAGCATGGTCTGATGAGCGGTGCCATGTCTATGCCAGGATCCAAACCAGCGAAACCCTGGGCCACCGGAGCAGAGTGCATGAACTTAACCACTTGGCCACGGGGCCAGCCCCTAACTCAACATTTTCAAGCTAAGCCTAATAGAGACAGTACAGCTTTAAGTGTCCTATTCAGTAAAAGATTATGAAAAATGAAATGCTTGCTAGATATCTTTTATATCTTTCTGTGAAATAAAGGTAAACAGAAATCCACACTGTCCAGTTAAATTACACAATCTCTCCATCCACACTATCTTTAGTCCAAAATAATTCCAGACCATTTATTGTGCTTTATGCCATGATTATGGAATGACTACATGGCTTTCAAAACCAAATTACACAATTGCATTTTTAACTGCACTCAAACAGCACATAATGACTAGACCATGGAATGTGAATAATTCAAAATTATATATATCACCTGATAAAGATTCAACTAGAAACACGTGCAGTTATCAATCTTTATGAATTTTCCTTTGAGGTTACTACCAAAAAGAATGGAAATAAATTGCCCAATCAAAGGCCTTGAAAAGAGCTAACACTGTAAATGAAGACTATAGGTAAAATAGATTTTCCCTGGTTTTAGAAAAATAGTCAAACTTATTTCCTGTCAGCTACCTAATACTTTCTCAAATCTCTTATATGAATTCTCTAAAATACAAAAGCAAAACAAAAAATTATTCGTCAAACTACTCTGTAAGAGATGAAAACCATTATTCCAAAAAGAAACTTTCAATTAAAGACTTAGGAAAGAGAAAACATCCATATTGCAAAAACCAAAACATTAAAAAATTAGTATTTAGAGGAAACAGACCAAATATTTAGACTATTAAATTTAAGAATATGATATTTTAATGGAAATTTATTAACCATTTAATGTAAAGTCCTATTAATAATGTTCGCTGTTCCTAAATACTGTTGTTTATCTTTTCAAATTCCAAAATACATTTTTCTAACAATTTTCTACTGAGAAAGTGTTGTAAGGTATAAAGCCTTTTGGAATGGGGAATTTAATATAATACATGTTTCGATAAACAAGTTCAAGTCTCACATTTCCTACACTTGTATTAGCAATTCACCTTGCTTATTTTTCCAGTATCATTAATCTGCTTTCAGTTCTGAGAGTTTTCTTCCCATTTCTTAGGTAATCTTTCCTTCAACCGTGTAAAAATCATTGAACAGAGAAAACCACTCCAAGCATTTATTTGAGACTAAATAAGATGTTCAAATAAATTATAATTGTAAAGGCCTTTTAAATTCAAAAGCAATCTAAAAAAAAGATATCTATTTTTCACAAATAAATCCCACTAAATTAAGAGCACACCTTTGAAACAGATTTGCAGAAGTAAAGCTGGCATGCTATTAAACAGACTACCACCAGAGGGCAGCCTTGCTTTATGCAATATGAATGCATCCAAATACAGAGAGACAACACAGATGCTCTCAAAATATGATATACTTACTTACAGAAGTTAAGAAGGAAATTGATATTTAACTTCGGGGCTGGTTTTTTAAAAGTCATTACCAAAACGACTCATTTATAGTCTTAGTGATCAAGAAGTTAGGTCTCATCTCAATTGTCTCCTGTGCGGGAGCACTCAATCTAAAATAGTTCTGCTGCCATATGGCCATTCTGTCACATAAATGTTTTATTTCCCTCTCAATACTTAAGTACTAATCTGAATTTATTTTATTTATTTGCTTATTATCTGCCTTCACATAGAACGTAAGCTTCATAAGATCCTGCTCACAGATACATCTTACAAATGGGCACAAGGTTCCTCACTTAATGAAAAAATGATTTGCCTCATAAATGCAACTCCTAGAGTAAGAACCTAGTCAAGATTCTAGAGTACATTCCAAAGCTAAAGTTCTTACCCATAAACCACAAACCCTAGTGAAACCTCAAAAAACGCCGATTTTAGGGGCTGTGGAAGCTTTTCTGGTGAAAAATGGCTTGCACTAGATTCTTAAGGGAGTCTCAATCCCCAGAAGCACTGCTCTCTAGATGCAGCCAGGTCGCCCCTCCCGCTTCTCTAATTCCAATGAGGCCTTGTCCCAGATGCTCTGAGCTGAGCACAGGAGATACTGAGTGGACATCATGCCATGAATTTATATGAGTGCAGGCAAATGCATAAAAAGAGGCAATGTAATTTTAATACTTGGTACACATGAAAGGGGGAAAAAGTTATTGGTAATAATAACTACAAATAATAGCAAAGATTCCAGGAATCAGCAGATACAGAGGTTCTCAGAGATGATGTGAGCAAGCTATTTTTATCAATAAACTCAATTATCTGGTCTTAAAAAATTATTCAAACCTTTAAAATTTTTAAATATATCTTAGCCCCTTGCTGCTCAGTGGCTACATTTTCTCATACATTAGTTCATAGCTCATTTGGGGTCTCTTCAGATCTGGACTGTTGACAATTACCTTGGGGAAACTGATTAAGCTTACCAAACATCTAAATCACATTCTTGTCAATGCCTCTCTTTTCCTTGGCTCTTTTTTGATTATTGCTTATGTGGTTCCACTGAGCCACTACGCTCCCACAAGTCAGGTTCATGCTTCTGACATGATCATTCCGCAGCTAGCCTAAAAGCTCTGAAGCCACATCTCTACTCTTAAATCCTTTGGGAGTAAACACTAAGTCCTGCTTCTGATGAACTTTAAGGTTGTTGCTTTAAATAGAGTTTAGGTAGAAAACAGGAAATTATAACAGATCAAAGCCCTAACTTGGTAGAAAACATACATAGTGAGAGTCAAGACTTTGCTACTGATATTGCACCATGTCCCTTTTACTCATTGTCCTCTTCTTCATGTAGAATTTGGCTTGTCTTCCTGGATTGTTGACATATACTTCCTTCTCACAGACCTACCCAGAAACTGAAGCATGCTTCTCTGTCTGGATCTGAGGTTCTTATCTGTCCTTCTACAAAGACTCACCGGCTCATCCTGTACTTGAGAGACTGCTGGGACCTGCCAGGCGCTATCCACTTAAGACTCTAGAATCTATCCTCTCTTCACCTGGGGTGACGAATATATGGAAAATATCTTTTATGACATCTAATCTTTAATTCTCTGACAAGGGATTTTTTCCCCTTAAAATGTATACCTAAAATGTAATTTATATCTCTGGATCTCTTGATTTAAAATGAGGAACTCTTTAGTTAAGCAAGAAGAGTTTAGATCAGAGAGCAAGACCACCCATATAACCACTCTAACTAGGAACCTGCAGACTCAACCTCATCGTAAATTTCTTCCTCTTCATTCACATCCAATTAGTCCCTCCAGTCTGAAACGACTTTCAAAATTTTCCATCCTCTCATGCTGGCTTAGTTCGGAACTTCTCACTTCCACCATTGCTAAGAGCCTTTTAAGTGACTTCCCACTCTAAGTGTCTCCTCTCTCCAATCCGCCATCCAAACTTCCCCCATCATAAATATGGCTATGCCCTTATCCTCCTTAATCTCAGCAGCGGTTCTCCACCGTCTAAGGCATTAAGTCCCCACAGCTCCTAAAATTTGGTTCCAACCTATTTCCATTCTTCTCTCACCCTCCATTAGGATTCCTTTCCAGGCAGCCTATCCTAGGGGAGAAAGAAAGGAAGATTTTCTGAAATTTGATGAACTACAGGAAATGATGTAAGCCTCAAAACTGCTGCCAAATTAATTTTCCTATGGTTCAATCTGATTATATCTTTTACTGGCTTGATATCCACAGCTTGCTTTCTTGTGCTGTGAAAAGACGTCTGGTTTTTTTCATTTGGCTACTAAGGCCCTTTGAGATTGAACACTTATTGGATCTCAGTTCCCACCAATGTATTCACACATTCTCTCCCCACATGGCTTACTCCTCAGACCCACCCCATTCCTTCCTTGCTCCACATCATTGCTCTACCTCTTCTCTCTGACTCCCTCTATCCACCTCCTTTGCCAAATCATACTCATCTTGGAAAACTAGTACAAATATATCCTTACCCGTGAAGACTTCTCTGATCTTCCCAGCTAGAAGTGCATACTCCAGTCTCTAAATTCCAATAACAAACATTGTATTCTATAGTGCCAATCCTATAATGCCTTGTATTAGACCAATGATTCTCAATCCTGGTTGTTCCCTAGAATCAGTTTAAAAGCGTTTTAAAAATACTGGTAATCAGACCCCAGCACAGATCAATTAAATCAGAAACTCTGATAGTGCAGCCTAAGCACTGGCATATTTTTAAAACTCCCTGGATGAGTGTGATAGGAAGCCAGGGTTGAAACCACTATGAAAAAGTCATTGGTGTACTTACTATCTTCTCTAATGGGACACAAGGGCCTTGACTTATCTGCATAATCATCATATATGAACACACAATAACTATCCAGTAAATGTTGGAAAGGGGAAAGAAAGAGAAACAAAGAAAAAAAATGATAATTTCATACTACTTAAAAACTCAACAACTACACTAAAGCAAGATGTGTTATCCTAAATTCCTGGAACAAATGATCCATTTGTATTATCTGTCTTGAAAAAAATTCTCCGCTACAGAAAAAGAGGAAAGCAAAATCTCATTACTAATGAAAGAGCCACTTCATACTTGGGGGAATAGAATACTTTCTAGCACTTGGAAATCATATATTTACCTTCTGAGGTACTATTCTAGGAAACTAGAGACTCTAAAATGTCCACTGTAGAATAAAAAGCAGAAAAATAAATCCTGTTCACATTTCTTAATCACAGACCAAGAGGATATGAGGAATGCAATAATAAACTTGTAAGACTGTTCGACTAACCCTGATCAAAGGAAAGACAACCTGTTATGTGTCTAAAGAAAGTTTTTAAGTAATGAAGAATTAGGGAAGTTCTGAGGATTTCTGTAACCCATCTGGAGTAAACCTTTACTGAAATCATGGATTGCCATCCATTTTTTTTAAAATAACTGCTTTATTAAGATATAACTCACATATCATGAAATTCACCCTTTTAAAAAGTGTACAATTCAGTGGTTTTTAATATATTCAAAGAGTTTTGCAGCCATTACCACTATCTAACTTCAAACCATTTTCATCACCCCATAAAGAAACACCTTACTATTAGCAGTCATTCCCATCCTCCTCTTCCCTGCCCCAGGCAATCACTGTCTACTTTCTGTCTCTATATATTTGCCTATTCTGGACATTTCATAGAAACAGAATCACATGATATATATGGCCTTTTGAATCTGGTTTCTCTCACTTGGCATAATGTTTTCAATTTCATTTTTTTATATTGTCAACTAATAGTCCAATGTATGGATACACTACATTATTTAGTCAATTATTTAGTAATAATTTATTGAGGCATACTATTTCAGGCCTTGGGGATCTGAAGATGAAAAAGGCCTTATTTTCAAGAAATTCAAGAAGTTTCAAAAAGTGGAACATAGATAAAGAGAATAAAATATCAATGGCAGACTTAAGGAACCAATGAAAAAAGGGTTCAGAATGGAAAATGGGAAAGACAGGCAGAGCCGCACTATGAAAGGGAGGAGGGGCGCTGGTGCCACACCAAGCAATCTGGACTTGATGCTCCAAGCAATGGAGAAGCTTTCCTTCAGGAATAGCCTTCCTATCACTTCCTTTTTTCTCATCTTCCAGCACGTACAGATAGAAACCCAAACCCATAAACATACACCCCTACACCCACCTCAACTAAATTACTATGCCATTCTTCAAAAACACCTCCATAAAGCATGCTCTCATCATCTTGCCAGTAAGTAGTCTTTTTCTTTACAAGCTCTAACATCCTCTTTCATACTTTTCTATCTTTAAAAAGCCTTTATATATTTTTTCATAGTATTTATCATATAGTGACATATACTAATACAATCGCAATCTTCCCTGCTGATGTGTAATCTACTCAAGGGCAAGGACAGTATTAGATATTTCTGAAATCCAAGCAGTGCAACTGTTGAATGAATAAATGGAAAAACGTAATAGATCCAGTTGAAGGCAGGTCTCTAGGAGGATGTAAACCAGAACAGCCAGTTTCAGTGAAGAATGTGGGTATAGAAGTAAAAATTGGGGACAGTGACGGAAGAAGTACAAGCCTGGGCCAACGAACATGAGAAAGGTCACTGGCAGCTGGAAGTGGAGAAAAATAGGGGTAATAACAGCTATTGAGTACCTGCCATGTGCCAGACAAAATACCAGTGCTTTATCACTTTTAATTTTCTCAAGAATCTATGAGGTAGGTATTATTAGCCTCATTTTACAGAAAAAGCAACAAGCCTGAAGAAGGTAACAAGTAAGGGGCAGAAGTAGGATTCTATAACCTATGTTTAACTGCAAAAGACACGTGCATTCTAATCAGCCACACTGCCACCCTACTTTTATAACTGTCCTTAGTTATAACCGCACACAAATAAGCATTAACTGCTGTTTTTAGTTTTGATGTAAAAATGCACAAGTATGTAGATGACTAATTATATCCTGAAATCCACTAAACTAAGTCATACTGTCAATAAATTCCATAGACAAGACTGACTAAAATTGATACTTGATCATTACTCTTTAAAAGGAAATATCCACAGAAGTTTCCTCATCTTGCAGCCAGCAAATAAGCCTTATTTTGGAAGTTAGGTTCCTTTGGGATATGAGTAGGATGTTCCAAAATTTACTAATCTAAGCAACTTTCTTTATTCACTCCAAGGCTGACTAAGAATTTGTTCTGACACTGAGAGAAGCATTTTAAACACAGCATTACATCTAAAGGCAAATGTCAGAAAATAGTTTAAATTCAACATTATTTCAACTAATAGGAATATTATTTTTCATAATATCTGCAATTAGCAGGAACTATGTAGATGATTTTTCGTAACACTCTCTCACCATAGTTTATCATGAAATTTATCGATTGTGTACCATGTGTATTCAATGGCAATAAAATTAGTAAATGAAATACTGTTTTAGTGATACTATCGGGGCGGGCATGGGGGTTTGCTACGTGTATTTAACAATTACAAACAGGAAAAAAGGAAGCTTAACTCAAAAACCTGTCTTTCTATTTAAAATAAAATAGCAAACAAAGCCTCTGTGTTACAGAACAAATGCACAAGCACAAGCAGGGTTGGTGTATCAACATCCACTCAATAAAAAAGTGCCCCAATTCTACATCACTTGAAGCAAAAAAGTTGTAGCAGGCAAAAGAGCTCCTCACACAATTATTTCTTGCTTTTCAGAGGTAACATAAATGACATCAAATACTTTTGAACAACTTTTACCAATTACGATTTCTATGTTGAAAGGTTTTTTTTTGAAAAACACAAAATGGTGCTAAATCTTTGAAATTACAGTCAGCGGAGCTATTTCTGCCTGCCTACACTTGAGAACTCACCACATGTTCAACACTTTCTGGCAGCTATACACAAAAAAAATACAAGGAAAAAGAGAGAGAGAGAGAGATCATCAGAAACAGCCCATATTGAAATTATCACATTGGTTTTCATGCTTAATTTTTTCCAAGCAGATTATACTTTACATTCACAAAAAGATTTAAAACTAATTATTAATGCATGCAGGATACTATAAAATTAATACTTATGCTTACAGAAATAAAAGAGCATCTATAGTACAGCAATAACTTTCATACATCAACATTCCTAAAAATAAAAAGCTAAAAATATGCTGTTTATTCTAAATATGAGTTTGAGCACAGTTCTTAAATAACTATTTTTGTATTATTAAAATATTTACTGGAATAGCACTATTTTAAACTGAGTGATCAAAACAATTAAACATACCACTTTTTTTACATGCACTTACTCCTTGAAAAAAATTTCCTGAAATAATTGTACATGACTATAAATCTCAAACATGCAGTTTAAGAACAAAATGTTACTAAAAGAAGCAGAACAAACACATACTTGGTTTCATCCATCACTTCTACTTCTGTAGGGGCTGTGATGGGTGCATTTGAACGTCCTGCAGTAGGATCATCTGTGTTTAACTCTCCATTTGTAGAACTTACAACCTGCAAAAAAAAAAAATTATATATACACAAAATAATTGGTTACACAGTGTTAAACATAATTAAGGTTAAAGCATTTAAATGAGAAAGTTAATATGAGGAACATAAAACAATTAGTATGTAGTTGTACATAACTGAATATACAAATAGATCTAGCTTTTTATTAAAGATCAAGGCTATCCAATATTTGCTTTTCAACTTATTTCCTTTTCATCTTGAAATCTCTGTCTCCTTCCTTCTGGTTTTATAGGCTAACTCTTACACTTACGTCTCAATCTGTTCCCTCTTATGTGCTCACCTCCTTTGGTACTTGGCTACAACACGAATTACTTTCCTTGCAAACTTCAACAACGCTCCTTCCAATGGATCCTTCACTTCAATCTGTAATCATGCCCAGGTCTCCCTTTCATATTGCCCATTCATTCACCCAGTTGTTCAAGCCCCAAATCCAGGAGTCACTATGATTCCTCTCTTTGACTTAAAATCCACATCTAATCCATCAGCACGTCCTATTAAATCCTCCGGCGAAACACATCTCAAACTTAATCATTTCTCCCTACTCTGCTACTACCAGGACTTCAGTCCAAGCCACCATTTTCTCTCGTGTAAATACGAGTAAAAGCTTAATAACTGGTCCTCTGCTTTTACTTATATCCCCCGCCATTAATATATTGTCCATACAACAACCAGGGTGCTCCTTTTAAGATGTAAATTAAATCCAGTATAATTCTCTGTTTAAAACTCTTCAAGTGTCGATTTCCTAATTTTGTTTAGAATAAAGATCCATACTCTACCCTAATTTACAAAGCCCCACAAGATCTGAATCTTGCCTACTCTGATCTCATACCACTTTCCTCTTTGCTCTCTAGCTTCCAACCAATAATGACAAGCTTATTTACACCTTAAGGCCTTGTTCTTTTCCTGCTTATTGGCTGTCTTCTTATCTTTCAGATTCTCAGAGAATGTCTCTAAAACAGGCATTATCCATCATACAATCTAAAGCTTCTGTTCAGTCACATTCAGTTATATTCTGTTTTTAATTGTTTGCATAGCAGTTATCCATGTTGATGTTTTCCTCACTGACTGATTGACGTGTTTCTTGACACATCTCCATCCCTGCCTCCATTAAAATTAACCTCTGTGGGGCCAGCTTGGCAGCACAGCAGTTAAGTTTGCACATTCTGCTTTGGTGGCCTGAGGTTCACTGGTTTGGATCCCCGGTGTGGACCTATGCACGGCTTATCAAGCCATGCTGTGGCAGGCGTCCCACATATAAAAATAGAGGAAGATGGGCACGGATGTTAGCTCAGGGCCAGTCTTCCTCAGCAAAAAGAGGAGGATTGGCAGCAGATGTTAGCTCAGGGCTACTCTTCCTCAAAAAAAAAAAAAAAAAGAAAAATTAAGCTCTGTGACAGCAAAACCATGTGCTGTTTCCTGCTGTATCTCCCCACTACACCTGGCACAGAACAGGCATTCAATAAATATTTGCTGAAATAAATGAATGCATACATGCATGAATGAATCTTAAGACAAGAGAAAAACCCTAAGAAAACTCCCAAATTCTCTTGGTCCTGCAAAGTCACTTTACTGTCCTATTTATTCTTGCTTTCCCCTAACTTGCCTTTTTAATTTACTACTTCCATTTTCATAAAATTTTCCATTCATTTATTCCTTAACTCCTTGCACTCTGTACTCTGTCCCCACATTACAACTCTAATAAGAGTTCTCTTGAAGGCTGCCAATGATTCCTAGGAAGGTTGCCAATGATTCCTAGGAAATATATTCAGTGGTCTTTGCTCAGTCCTGATTTTCCTGTACATTTCTGTATCACTTGGCAGCAGCTGATGACTTTGGAGTAAGATGAGTAAGGTAGATTCAAAACCTGGCTCTACCACTTACTAGCTAGGTGATCCTGGGAAAGATACCTATCTTGCTAAACCTCAGTGTTCTCAACCATGAAATGGGAAACAGCAGTATCTACCTAACACGGTAGATATGAGGATGAAATGAAATCAATTTATAAAGCACCATGACTGGCATAGAGTAAGATCTCAATAAACAGTGGCCACCATTATTACTGTCAGTTTCACCTACAATCATGGCTTCATCTATCACCTCTATGTAAAGGATTCCCTGAGCCTAACCACTCACCCACATGTTCATTTAGCTAGACCAACACTGGCACCTCAAACTCAATATTTCCAAAACAAAATTTATCACACTTCCTCTTAAATTTGTTACTTTTCCTGTGGTTCCAATTTCTATTAAAGCCCTACCATCTCCCCATATCTCCAGGCTCAAAATCTAAGAATCATCTTAGATGCTTCCCCTACCTGATCTCTTCATAAGAAAAAAAATGTTAACATATCAAAGGCCTAGGCACCAGAGTTGACAGCTGATCATTAGACTTAAGAGTACCATTTACAGAGCCCCATATTTCTAAAACTTAATTAACTCAAAATTTCTTACTGAGAGGCTACAATGTGCCAGGCAGTGTTCTAGGATCTTAGAATACCACAAACAAGACAAACATCCCTGCCCTCAAGGACCTGATATTCTAGCATGGAGAAAAAGGCTCCCCTGCCGCCAAGGAAAGTAACTAGAAACCAACCAATATATCTGAATTAATGCAGGAATTATGGAAGTTCATTTTCCTTTATCCGATGTGGAACAAGTACTTAAAAATGAACACTGCATTTGTGCCTTAGCTGAAAACACACAAAACTGCCTTGATCATCTTTAGAGACAATCCAAGGAGAGGAACGTGTTGGGACATGTTCCCAAGAGGAACAGACCTACATCTAAGTCTGACTCTCTGCTTCTGGGGCACCTACTTCCTCCTTTCTGTTATTTTATTGAGCTCTGTGTCAATTTTTTCTCTTTATTTCTCTCTCTTTCTGAAAACATTTAAAAACAATTATTTGCTCTAAATATCAAACATAATTTGGTTCTTTATTCTCAATTTTTAAAATGTCAGAGCTCCTACACTGAATTGGAAAGGAGCTAGAAAGCAGAATTCTTACCTTACACTTTTGTGTTCTCACTACCTTTAACTAGCAGTGCCTCACATGTAGTAGATAATCAAAACAGTTCACTGAACAATTTCCACTGCTCTTCCCTCAACGTAATATTCAACAGGTTTCTTTTCCTCCTTTTTATTCAATGGCCCCACATAGTTGGAGGAACCCCATCTTGAATTACAGGCAGCTCTTCTAACGTGTCTTCCCTTACTTTAAGTCATAGAATTGAAAATTTAAAACCCAGCTATTCTAAATTTTCAGCAACAGCAATTACATATGCATTGTAATTATATAATCTGACTTACTTCAGTTCACACACAGTCATACCTGACTTTAGTAAACTTTATTTTAGTGAAAGGTTTCAAATCCCATTTTACCTGGTTGACCAGAACCAGGCCAGAAGGAAGTAATAACTTCCTTTATGTAAATTTTTATTGTAATTTTTCCTGGGTTTCCCAGATTCCCTAAGCCTCTGAGTCAAAGCCAATATCCCAGGGTCAGAATGGAATCAATGTGATAACACAGTTCTCCTGGAAAGTTAGCCTACTTAACACCAGTGACTTGAGAGTGTATCATGGCATTAAAATGGTTTTCACTTAAGAAAACTAGTGGGTTTTTTTCCAAAGGGATTTTACAAAGAAGAAACAAAGACATAATATTATAAATAATGTCACTATATTCCTGGAAATCTAAATCAATCAATCAAATATATACAAATTATTTTTATAAGTCAAATTCTAAAGAGTAATTCCATTTAGATGACACTTCTAGAATTATAACTTGAACTAAAACATAACAGTCTCTGAAATGTAAGTGTTTATCAGGCTTATTTCCTTAACGAAAGTATATGTAAAAATGACATGCTTCAAGGCTTAACATTTCAAAAAATAATTCAGGTGTCTTACAGGGTTTTTTGTTCTTATTGTTTTTAAAGAAATTTTCTCTGATATTCCCACTTTGATAAGAAACTTAGTGCACTTCTTATTTTAAGAGGTAAAAAAAAAAAAAAGGCACCCAGACTGCAGTTTTACTATTCGTTTACCAGGGTTTAAGGGAGTGGAGGAGCACAGACTGCAGCTAAGTGTGGGAGATAAATGATGGTTCACTTAATGGCTGTCTGCCAATCTAATTCCCAAGAAAGTCATTCACATAGACTTTTGAGTACAAAGATAACACACAGTATCTTTGTAGTCAATGATCTTAAAAGGCCAATTAATATACTTTCCAAATACAATAAATTCATACAAATTAGTTTTACTACTATCTTCCTAATTTCTATGTGAGCTCTTGTAAGCATATTACCAAGTGCTCGGTAAAGACTCAATATGTAATTAACCAGATCTCCATCTAATCCATAAACATATTAGAAATACTAAAACATTATATATTTTCCTTATACACTCAGCTTTTGCTAAAAGTCACCTCTAAGAAAGTATACTGATAAATGAGATATAGTTAAGAGTAACTCCCAATGAGTTTATTGGACCTTTGCTAGGGTTCACAGGTACTATAGGAAACCAACTCTCTTACACATTCTAAAATCTACAGCTACAGTTATAATTGATATTCTTGATATTCCAACTCACGACCTGAAGGCATAGTGACATTCTCATTCAACTTTCAACAAAGATAAACCAAAACAGATTTTCAACCTAACTTTCACTCACAGAAGTGAAAGAGCAGAGCACTATGTTCTTGAGTATTCCAGTCTTCTGAGATGCTATTACAATGTTACTGTAAAATAATATATCAAAAGAAATTTGCAATGCTGATCTACCCCAATGACAACCAGACAACAAATTTCCTAAAGTCAACTAAAGGAGAAGAGTTGGAAGTTATTCATGTAACAAAGGCATGTACATAACTACTCTCCTCTACAAGCTTTCTTTTGCAGATTTCAGTACCCCAGAAAATGATGAATAGAAAGATATAATTGTACTAATCACTGAGTTTTTCTCCTTGTTAGTACCTCTGTATTTTCAAAGATTTGATAGAGAAAATTTGTTATTTGAAATGTATTAGAAAGGTCAGCATTAATAATTAGCATAATGGAGAACTGACAGAGATATAGCATCTATTACCCCTCTGACTTTGAACTACACATTTTCTTACCATTTCAAGATACATTTGTCTGATTCTTTTTCTGTTATCATCACCTGTACTTGCACTTCTAAAGTTATACTAACTAAAATACCAGACTTCTTATTACAATAATTAACGTTATTCTTTCATTTTCATCGGCAGTGCCTGGCTGCACAACACATCTGCAACATTTGTGATTCTGCCCTTTTTCCCCAGGCACTCAGTCACATTATTTCTTAAATGCAAACCAATGGCTGTACAACTAGAGGAGATTTCCAAACAATCAGGAGGTATACCATACCATGTAAAACAGCTTTTCAATAGGGTTCTTAATATTTGTCTTCTTCCCTCTGCTTGCAATTACCTCTCAGCTTTATAGGATCAGGTTTTCAGTTAGCACCGAACTGAATGCTGTTGCGCCACAGTCAAAGGCACAGCTACAAAGGAATTAGAGATTAGCACTATCTGTTGCTAGTGGTACATTTTAAAATCTAATTTTGGAGATCCAGATTTGCCAGGTAGAAATATATCAAAAAGGGATAACTGAACCGTTCCTCTCCCTTCAGCCCCCATACCCAACTAAATTCTACCTCCTAATTATCTTTCAAGTCCTTTTTATTTCTCTTCCTCTCCACTACCTATCATTTTTCCTCAGCTATAGCCTTTTCATAGCTCTGTCCCTGCCTCAGACTTGTCTCCCTTCAACCTAGTCTCCAGCAAAAGCAATCTTTAGAAAACACTAATCTAATCAAGTCAGTTCTCTATCTATTCCTCCATAGCTACCCAGTATCCTCAGAATACAGTCCGAATTTTATAACGAGACCTGTTAGGTCCTTCCTGATTTGCTCCTCCCTACCTCTCAGCCTCCTTCCTCAGCACATACCGGCTTGACTGAATTTTATTCAGCTCCTCAGTATGTCTCCCTCTCCTCCACAACTTTACATAGACTTCATTCTCTGCCTGCTACACTCCTCTCTTGAGCCCTTCTACATTCTTGAACTGCCAACTCCTACCGATTCCTCACTTTGAAAACACGCAAAAAAGTAGAATATAAATAGATAACACTGTTTCCAGGAAATCTTAACCCACTAAATCCAGGTGAAGTACTTCTCCTATACATTCTCATAGTACCTTGTACTTTCTCCACTTATCACTCTACTTATTAGCTTTCTGCATTGACTGAAAGCTCCATGGGGACAGGCACCATATTTCTGTTATTCTTTTTATTCAAAGAAAGTAGCACAGTGCCTAGCACCTAGTAGACATTAGTGAGTGTGAGTGTTTGTGTATATATTTTTATTATATATATGTATATATTTGCCAAATAATGACTGGCCAAGAAACTGAGTGGAAGGTCTAAGTTTCTTATTACCAAGGACACTAAGGGGAGCAGAGAGGGGCACAGTTGAGTCCCCTAGAAGCTTAACACATACAAGCCAAGAAAAGATTCAAAATAAATTCTTTAGATGTTTAAATGTTATTCTTAGTCTCTTGAGTGGGAAAAGTTTATCAAATGTATAGCTGTATCCTCTGGTTAACCAATTAACATGATTTCACTAAAGAGAGAGAATAAAATTAGATAAATTCCATTTGATGATGTTTTCTTTTGGCTGCACCTTTTCACTTCACTTCCCAGAGATGGATAAAAATACTGGTCAAGTTTCTCACAAAAGCAATAGATTATTCTACTATTTAGCACTTCCTAAGCCCCAGCATTTATGCCAAATACTTCTTTAAAAAATTAAATTCTCACAACAAAACCATGAGGTAAAAGTATTATGAATATTTCCATTTCACTGATGAGTAATCAAAGGCACAGAATTTGAACTCAAATCTGACTCCAGAGCTTGTGCTTTCAACCACAGTGAAATCAATGGTAACCTGTATATCTGATCTGTAATATACATAATAATTCCAGAAAGATAAGGAGTTCAAATTTAAACTCTACTATTTGGTTCCTATAAAAGCACATCTGAAATAATAAATATCTGAGGATCTTTCTGTAGGTCAAAATGGCAAGAAGTTTCACCTTGCATGCCAACTGGAACCAGCCTGGAGTGCTTTGTGCTGCCACACTAACAGCAATTCTCAGACACATGGAAGAGTGCAGCGATAGAGGAGAGAGCAATGTCAAGGCCCAAAGTGGTTTGTTTTACGTAACTGCTAACTCTGCCTATGAATATGCTAAATCTGTGCCACATTTTATTACTAGATAGCTATCTACTTACTATGGAAATGTCTTTCCAAAGAAACTATTTGATGATATGCCCTTAGTACTGAGGATTAGTTTTTCAATTGCCATATAAAGTCTCTGCATCTCCTGCAAATTAAATGCCTGAAACTTTGTCCAATAGGTGGTTTAACAACCATCACACAAAGAACCCCAAGGCAAATTCTTCTCATACTTTTCTACTAGTAGAAAGGTTTTCTCTCTTTGATCTATACCCTTTATCAGATGATGAGAATGATGGAACACATTGGTTCCCTTCCTTGCTTTGTTCAGAATCACATGTAGTATTATTTAATTATTATAATAATTATATTAGCTTAGATTTTAGGTAATTTTCTTTCCTCTCTTACTAGTTTTAAATTATAATTTAGTTAGTCTAATTATACAATTTCATTAGTCACATAACTTTTCAAATTTTGAAAGTGGGTAGGATATAAATTATGAATTCAATATTTTGGGGTGGGGCAGGATTCAGGCATGATTTTTACTTAGGCTGCTAGTAAGTTTTCATGACAGTCAAACTTGTTTAATATTCATCATATCAGGTTAGTTAATGTTGTAAAATATATTCAAGAAGCCAATAAAAACAGTGTAAAATTTTTTGTTTGACCTATGTGTTACTAGAATTCTCGTAAGTAAAATTAATCACTTATTGAATTTCAGAATGAAGTCAGATATAGTCTCTATAGGCAGAAAAGTTTTAAAGAGATGATGAGAAATGAGCAGAATTGAAATAACTCTTTGAAATCACGTGAAAAAGTAGAACATAAAGTACTGGAGCGATGAGCCAATAATCAAACTCATTCACCCTGTGATGGTCCAAAGAGATCCCATGAGCCACCTTTAGGAATCCAACGGAGTAAGAAGAAGCTAAGAAAGTAAATTTGTGGTACTGGTACAGAAGTGGTAGGAAAGCTTTCAAATAGTGTCTTAATTATTGTGGATTTCCCTGAACACTGAGCAAGAGATTTGCAATAATAACATATAACACTTAGAAACTTGTAAATGTATACAGATATATACACAATCCAGTTTGTGTTATGCAAATGAAATATAATTTGCTCAATTAACTTTTCCAATTATAGGAATTGAGGTCATAAAAAATTTCACAATTCAGGCACCCTTGCCTCTGAGTCCCGCAGTCTAGACTTTTATAGAACTATTTAAATACTTCTATTACACATGACTGAAAGTTCCACAGACGACAAAGTTCTATAAAAATATTTGGTTACATAATTTAAATGATCTCTAAAATTTAACGGTAAGAAAAACATGAAAACTCATAAGATTTCATCAAGAATTGATTTTTTTTAGAATGTAAATCAAGAAAGAATAAAATCCAGGGCATAGATTCAGTAGATTAAATACATATACACACACTAAGAAAAATGCAAATTTCATAAAAACATAATGGAAAATTATTCAAGTGAAAATATGTGGAGGAAAAAGATCAATTTTTTCAAAAAGTTTCTAAATTGAAATGGATTGAGACAATACTTATCCTTTCCATCACTTTAAACCAGGATTTAGATTACCTTAAACCAACATTTTAAAAGGAGTAAGACTCAGTAATCCTTTCCTATTTCTACAATACATACAAAAGATTAAAATGTAAGGGGCATGGGAGGGCAGAATATACTAACTATCTCAAGTGTATAGAAAAGGGGAAAAAAAGAAACACATCACAAAATAAAGAACTGCTTTAAATTTTTGTAAATATCCAGAAAATTGTGGGAATTATTTAATAAATACTTGCCTTTGAAATTATTTTCTCCATTTGATATTTTCTACAAGCACAAATAAAATATACCATTATAAAAATTAGGGTCATGTTTATTTGACCAATTAATCAGAAAGTACATTCTGAGAACTAAGGATGAAAAAAGTCAGATATCTATTTAACTGACTTAAGTTTGAAGGAGGCAAAATCAATGAAACAGAAAAGACCTAAAAATGTTCTATTACTTAAAACGTTAAAAAAGAGTGAGCTTATTACTAGAAAATCAAGTTTAACATATATTTCAAGTAATACAGTTTGTTTTTCTAACCTGTTGTGTATGACTGACATAAATATTGTTGCATATACTTGCAAAAATGAACAAAGGCAAAATCTTAGTATCCTTGGTGGTCTTTCTAGACCATGTTAATTTTGCTTTTTGGTTAAATACAAAGGAATAGTATTATGGAGAGTTCAGCAACAAGTTTCTCATTAGGATATGAAATCATGCCATGAGTTCCAAAAAAGGGTTAGTTGTAAAATTTGGGAAATAATCACTCATGCAAAAATCAGAAAATACCTGTACCGAGCCACCATGTCTGTCTGCTGCAAGGTGAGCTCTCAAATGGTGGGGATTTGCCTGCTGGGAGTCCCAAGCTGCCCTGTGGTCTGCCGACTGCCATTTATTTAATGCATGTGGCATGCATGGAAGAAGAAAAACCCAATATGTTAAACATCTCATCCTTGTAATATAGAAAACAAACGTATAAAAGGAAATTTAAAATATCCTGACTATTCTGAATCACAGATGTAGTTATCTTTGCATACTGTATGTGGACAGATTTTAGTTAAATTTCTACAATTATGTAATGATCAATCATAAAAATAAAATAGAAGCATAGAATTTTAGAAATGAAAGGTCTTTAGATATCATAGACTCCACCTACTAACTTTATAAGTGAAGCTAACAAAGACCTAGGGAGGTAAAAATGACGTGCCCAAGAAAGCACTTCAAATAAATCATAAAAGTACTAAAAAGCCATCCACTACGTTTTCTTACAGTAGAGGTCCCCATTGGTTTTCTGATGAGGAACTACTTCTGGCAAGATAAAAAATGATAGTCCTTGAATAGCTGTACTTAGGATCCTAGAAAACTGTCTCTCCTGCTTAGGATGCTGTTTCTGATTGTGAGGATAATATGAGAAGACAGAAAAGTTCTTTGAAAAGTGAGAAATGCTATACAGAGTACTATGAGGATATGATAAACACTTTTTTTTAAATGACAATCCTACATACATGAATCGCTTTGCTTCCTTGATCTCTTTTTATCTGGTTCAAATTACAGAACCCATTTCCATGAAATAGGCTGATAATTCCTTCTGTTTTTAGATGACTTGGCAAATTTGCATGGCAATAACCACAAACTAATAGTACTCTATTGGCAGAATTAGGAGTAGTGGCTGAATAGGGGTCAATTTCTATATTTCAGGAAAATGTGGATAGCGCTAACAAAAAGAAGGGGAAGGAACACAATATTTAAAGTTTCTCTTACATGTTGGTTCTGCACTAGCTGCTTTACATGTGTATCTCATTTTGAGATAGATGGTATCACCTTCATTTTACTGATGAAGACATCAAGATGCTAAACACTTCCCTAAGGTCAGAGAAATAGCACGGAGTACAACAGGGATTCAAACTCAGAACCTACTGCTCTTCCAATAATACTACCTAGCTCCTTACCACAATCACATGTTCTAAAGCCTTCAGGGCTCTTTCTTTTTCAACCAAAGTCAAGAAAATCTTGCCACAAAGTGCCAAGTACATTGGGCTATAGGGGGCCTAAGTATTTGGGAACCTAACCAATCCTTTGGGAGAAGAGAAGTTAAATCCAAGTAGACACAATGAATAAAAGTTTCAGCACTAAGCTTCCTAAATTAAATTGTACAATGCAAAATGACATACTGTGTGGCATGAAGTATGTCACCAAAACAATTACGATAGTTCTATAATTAGTCTTTTCACTAAACCCTCCAAATTCATCACCAGAATTCAGCAAATTTATAGCTTAAACTGAAATAAATTAGATAAGATCAAATGTAAAGAAGAGAAAAGACTGAAAATGATGCTAAAATTGAATCAAATATCTAAATGTTGCCTAGGACACCAGGCAACATTTGGGAGTCACGTACTTCGTTTAGAAGATAGTAAAAGTCATGCAACTTCCCCTGAGAATAAACATTTACAGGCACCCAACACTTTCTACAAAACTTCAGGATCCCCTGAACTTCAAGCTTTGACTCTAGGTTACAAATTGTTTATCTGGGCCATTACAAAGGTTTCAGTCATTTCAAGAATTAACTTTTCTTCCATTGGAATTGTGAACTATGGGTTTTCCATATAACTTAAATTGTTTACTGCTTCACAGATATTTAAGAAATTTTTCCAAGATATACAACTTTTCTGTTATGATGACCGTCTGTATATCCAGGTTTCAAATTCAATATATAAGCTATCCTAAAGAATTTACAGAAAAAAAAATTTGACTCCCTACATTTAGTGCAACAAGGACTACACAAATATAGTTTCCACCCTCAGTGAGCTCACAATCTAGCCAGCAAGACATGTCTGAAATATGTAGAAAGTTAAACTCTAAAATATTTAAATTATAATTTAATTCAACAATAAAAGAAGAGATTCATTTATTATAATACCTATCAGCTCAAGTGGAGATCTTCAGGGAACATGAATTATTGATTTTATTCCAAGCACATTTGAAAAATTAACTCTGATTTATAAAACACAAACTCCAAGTCTTGACTTCTGGCCATTTCTTTCTATATACAGCATCTTATCAGAGTACTCAAGCTATCAACTAGTTGTCATCTATATTTGAAGTAATTTATACATAAGACCCTTTATTGTCCCCATTTTCCTAAGGCAAAATTCTAAAACTAATCTTTTTAAATTGGCTGTACTTTAAAGCATAATATTTTTAAATATCTCCTAAATGTAGCATTTCATTTTGCCATGATTTTTAATAAGTTGTGTTCTTCCCTTTGATTGTCCATCTCTTGTTTAACCCTCACTTGAGCTCTAATGGGATAAAAGATGTAAAAGGAAAAAAAGATAATGCACTATCCTTCTCCAAAAAGGGTTATAACCAAAAATCCTAAAGACTGTTTAAAAACTTGGGGTGATAGCAAAATTTTTTATGTCAAAGATGGCTTCAATAAACCTTCTTTTTACAAAAAAAGAGAAAAGTGAAAACACTCCTTAAAATTGCAACAGCTTTCAATTACCTTACCCAGGAAATACAAACTTTTCACTCTCGATAGACCTTCTATGCCTTATCTTGAACCCACTCTCCAAACTGCCTGCTAGTCCTCAAATTCTACATTTTTAAAAATTTCTGCTTCATATTTTGTACTCTTCATTCTCCTCAAAATGCTCTTATTCCTTCATCTGCCTTTAAAAATTCCATTTGCGGGGCCAGCCCAGTGGCATGGTTGTGAAGTTCACGTGCTCCACTTCAGTGGCCCAGGATATGCAGGTTCGGATCTAGGGTTCAGACCTACACACCGCTCATCAAGCCATGCTGTGGAGGCGTCCCACATACAAAATGGAGGAAGACTGGCACAGATGTTAGCTCAGGGCCACTCTTTCTCATAAAAAAAAAAGAACAATTCCATTCATTTCTCAGATTCATCTCAAAAGCCATCTTCTCCACAAAATCTTTATAGATCCCACATATCCCACTGATCCTCCATGGTACTTTATTAATATATTTCATGCAATAGAACTTATCCTGCCTTATAGTTATTTGTGAATTTATTATAATAATCATGATAACAGTAACATCAGCCACAAGAGTTAAGATTTACTGAAAGCTTAACTGTATGCTAGGAATTAACATGCATTATTTCTGTTTTATAGATGAAAGAACTGAAGCTTTGAGAGATTGAATAATTTGCCCAGGGTCAAGCCATATCCAGGTACGTCTGATTCCAGAGACTGAGCTCTTAGCTACTGTTAAAAGATCATTTCTTAGAGGTTATATTGTTTCCTTACTTCTGCATTTCTGCAATGTGTAGAACAGTAGCTTTCAAATACCAGAAACTCAGTAAATAATTTATTGAACTAAACTAGACTATAGTTAGAAAAATCGACTGATATTACAATTCATTCCAACAGGGTATCCAAGTACTTCCATTCTAATAGAATATCAAATATTGCTCAAAGTTTAAACTAATTTATACCACAAATTAGGAATTTATAATTAAATATTTTAATGTGATTATTAAAGTAATAGTGAACATTAGGGGAAACAGTTTATGGAAAATATATGTATTTTCAATTCTTAATATGTGTATATAGAATCTGTTTTATCTACTGAAGAAAAAAATATGTACATCAATCCTTCAATACGTACATACATGTGTATGTACACACGTGTATGTATACACTCACACACACATATGCACACACATACACACATAGAAAGCTGTCATGTGAGCACAGGAAAACACCAAATATATTTATAGACTATCAGAAAGTAAAACAGAAGCAAATTAAGAATTTTATATCTAAAAGGGCAGCAAACCTGGTTTTTGGACTGTTGTATCTTATCTCTGTGCTGATGTGCTTCTCTGTTTGATGATAGAGCAGGATCTTGCTGAACTGCACCCACTGGAGTCGGCTACAATACAATGACAATTAGGATCAATACATTCTATTTCAGAAGTCTTATTTAAAATCATGTAGCTGCTTAAAAGAGTCAAGGGAAAAATAAAAGACACATAAATAAAGGCCTTAAGAAAAGACATTCTCAAAACATGTTGTTAAAGCTAACAAATTAAATCAAAGAGAACATAGCTACTTTTTAAAGTCTTTTCAACATATTTAAATATTTTATCAAGTATTTATTTGTATATCAACAAAAGACCTTCCAATCTGTCCTTACTTTTAGGTTACATTTTCATATCAAAAAAAGAAAGTTCCTTGTTTATGTTTGTTTAAATATGTTTATGTCTCTCATTTTCAAAGCTAATATATAAACAGAATAAAGTATTTTAAGAAAATTAAGGAAATAATTTTTTAATTAAGCTAACAAAACTGTTTATTGTCAATATTTTGACTTAGAAGAGGCTTAAAATTTTTTAACTTTCAAATATAATTCAAAAGTTAAGATCAAAAGTTTATTCAGATTTGCATCATAGATACCATATATATTCAAATCACTTTGGATTTAAGAAAAACATAGTTTAAACACTTAAGCAAGTCAATTATTGAAAACTAGTTGAATCTGAGAGCTCAGTAGTTCCAAACATGGATAAAAATTCACTGAGTAAGCCACAAGTGAAGAAAATTTTGTAAGACATTGTTACTTATTAAAAAACAAGACTAGTGAGAATAATTATTTGCTTTTATAGAAGTCATCTCTTCAAAGAAATAGTTTAAGAATTTGTCTCTTTAAGCGATGAGCGCCAATCTCACAGTTACAATCAAGACAACTTTTTTATTATAAAACTTAGGTACAGTTTTAAAAACCTACACATGCTCCAATTTCTAAGTATCGATCTATTCCAAGAGATAACCTAAAGCTGCTAGAATGATTAAAACATATTTTTAAACTACAAATGTTTCGAAAGATGGCTGAAGTAAACAAAAAACAAAACCTGTTGACTTCTTAAAGTAATCACTAGAATATTTTAAAAAGTAAATTTTACATTAAGAACTAAATCAGGAACGAAGAGCTCAAAATAATTCATCACTCTGAAAAGCAGGGAGTTCAAATGTGGGGTTTTTATAAAATTCAAAGAATAATTTTAGTATTATGCTACCTGAAATATCCATAGAAAGGAAATAAAATGAACTCTTTTAAAAAATCATTTGTTCTGAACTCAATTCAAGGATCTGCACCATGAAAAAGAAAAGTGCTACAAATAATCTTTTATTATACAGCACAGTGTACTCACCAACTGTTTACCAATCCAGTCATACTCATAATCAAACATATATCCTTTTCGATCAAACAAGTCAGTAAAAAGCTTTCTTAGGTAGTCATAGTCCGGTTTTTCAAAAAAATCTAGTCTTCTTACATAACGAAGATATGTTGCCATTTCTTCTAGAAGGAAGTAAAAATTATTCTGATTATACTTTCCTATATACTCGTTAATAAAATTCTTTAAATGTCTAAAAGCACAAATTATTATAAAAACATGAAAAATAACAAAATTCTATTGCAATTTAAAATTTTAGGGGTTTAATTTCAATGGAATAAAAAAGCGAAAAGGAGGGGCTGGCCCAGTGGCACAGCAGTTAAGTGCACACGTTCTACTTTGGTGGCCCGGGGTTTGCCGGTTCAGATCCCGGGAGCAGACATGGCACCACTTGGCAAGCCATGCTGTGGCAGGCATCCCACATATAAAGTAGAGGAAGATGGGCACAGATGTCAGCTCAGGGCCAGTCTTCCTCAGCAAAACAAAAAGGAGGACTGGCAGCAGATGTTAGCTCAGTGCTAATCTTCCTCAAAAAAAAGAGTATTGGTAAAGAGAAAAGGAAGGGAGGAAATAGGGACAAAAGAGAAATGAGAAGTTTAATTTAACAAACATTATTTTGGCTTCATTTCAATAGGAAAAGCTAAAATTTTTATTTTACAATATTACTTTTAATAGAAATCTTAGATAGTGTTAGTGGTTGAACTAGCAACTTAATAATGCATAATTATTTACTCACAAAGCACCATACTCAGTTCATAAATTTTAAATATTGGTGGGAATTGATTTTCACGCGAAAGCATTTGCACTAGCTTGCTGGATTCCCTTTAGAATCAGTGACACACACTCACTGACCAACAGAGGATTCAAATTCCTAACCTTGGCTACAAGCGGTATTCCAACTAATGGACCTGGCAAAATAAAGCTAAAACAGATCTCAGAAATACAACACAGGAGTACAGTTTAAATCTTCTTTTAATGTCTGGTCATATAATTAACAATTTATTTGGTAGTATATAAATCTCTGCATGCTATTATAATTCTCAGAATTATTAGAGAGAGATACATATATTTTTAAAAGGTCATACTTTCCAGAAGGACAAGAAGGAAAAAGCCATAAAAAATCAACAGGCAAAATAGTGAGCAATTAATAAAGCAGTGTTTCACCATCAGGGCACAGAAAATCACTGTAGTAAGGGACAGCAAATAACACCTAGCTGCTTTTCTGATCCAATTCATTCATGGCGGCCAGTAAGAATAGGATCACGCACAACCCAACCGGTAACAAAAGTGGCACCCAGTGACCCTCCTCACATGGTGACTCTTTCGCTAGTCCACTTTCTAGCTAATCACCTGGTTAATTTACTTTGGCATCCCCATTTTTCGCTGCAGAAATTTGTATGGGCTTCTTAACAACATGCAGTCAATCTGCCTACACTTAAACTACTAATACAATCAACCGGTACTTTCTTTTAACCTTCCAGGTCTAGATATTAAAACAAGAAAGAAAAATATATAATTAACGTTTGCTGTCAATGAATAATATACCAAACTTGAGAAAGAAACTGATTATGCTGCTGCTATTATTAAAATAATGATAATGCCAGCATTGTACAGTAGAACCTGTGAATACTAAAGTCAGATATGAACTCAGTCTTCTATCTTCAACTTTGGTTCTCTTTTTATTTATTATTATTGCACAAATCACAGCACTTATTTTAATACATTAGCAGCACATTATTCTCATTTCTTAATTGATTTAGGAATCTTAAGTAAATTTTTGTCAACTTACTTTGAGTTGCTAAAAATCTACATGAAAGCTAATCTATTTTCATAAAGGTCTCTAATATAAAATTAGCCTAAAAGTAGTAAGGTTAGTAAGGTTTTACTGTATTTTGAAAACTAGACTAAATCATACTTCACACATCTCCCTTGAGCTTGACAATGAGACTAAAATTATTAACACTGTACCAAAACTTTACAGTTGGTATTTCTTAGCAAATAGTTTAACTTACTAAAAGTATGTCACTGAAGAAAACATTACTTTAGGCAGTATGGGTCAACATTATTAAAAGACGGAATTTTCTTCTATTAATACCATCTTACAAAAAGCAAATATACAAATTACTCCTATAGTCTATGTATCAAGTGCTGACATCTTTTAAATCATATTTTGAGATTTTTTTTTGAAAGCATGAAAAACGTATTTATAACTTAAGCAATGAAAATTAACAGTTCTGGTTTTCTGTGTATAAGTCCATGTACCAACGTGGCATTATTCATTACCTGGAAAATTTTCACATAACACTTCGATCGGTGTGGCTCGTTTTGTATCTCCAATTTTCTGATACCTCTCTTTTAACGTGTCAGCCTAAAACAGAAAGGAAAAAAGCTTGAGAAAGAGGTGACTTTAAAATTAAATACTTAGAAGAGAAGATCTTAATATATTAATAATTTATGAACTTCAATAAGTAAACACAAAAATAAGTACCTTTAAACCTTGCCAAGGAAGACTGCCTCTCAGAAAATACATGAACATATGACCTAAAGCTTCTAAGTCATCTCTTCTACTTTGTTCTGAAATACAAGAAAAACATAAATTTCACTTTCCTCTCCCAGTTAAGGGTGCAAAATGGAGAATTGATTCTTTTGTTACGTAAAAGTTAATTCCCAAAAGTTCAGTATATAAATATAAAATACAGATCTAGTGTTCATAAGTGACAAAATCATGTCTAGTTAAACGATGTTTTTACATTAAAATTATTGTGCATCTTTAAAATATGTCACTATGATTTTTTTAGATGCTATTGGAGATTTATTTCTCTCCTTAGATATCTGTTCACAGAAGTAGAAGGCAAGCACGAAAGGGTTTCATAGTCAAGTAGTCACTGTGTACTAAAGCTCCATCTTAAAGATTCAGAGAAAGTAACATATTAAAGCTTCTGAAAAACCCTAGAGACAAAAATGTTTAACTTCATTTAATGCTGCATTTCCTAAATTTATATAAGCA
Organism: Equus caballus; assembly: GCF_041296265.1. Lineage (NCBI taxonomy): Eukaryota > Metazoa > Chordata > Mammalia > Perissodactyla > Equidae > Equus > Equus caballus. The sequence goes on from NC_091697.1 coordinate 65,954,602, forward strand.
GAAAATTTCCATCTCACATACTCGCCATCAATATTAAACACAATTAGTATTTTGTGTTAAGATATTTTAAAAAACACTTGTGTTTGACACATGCCAACATTAATAACTTCTCTGCTATCACCAAGAATATGCTGCTAGAACAGATTGCCACTTTTTAAAGTTGCTATTGTTGTTTTAGTAGCAAAACATTTTACAGAGAATAACTGAGTGACAGTCACAGACTAAGACTCAGGGAGACACTTATAAATATTTGCTGTGTGATTTTTTTTTCAATTTTTTGTCACCGAAATTAAATACTTGAGATTTCTTAATGTTTTAAAATAATACACAAATGCTGACTAACAATAAAAGGAAAAATAGTAAAGTTTAATAAGAGGATGTTTATGTGCAAGATGTTTCATCCAAATGAATAATCATACTATCTAAGCAGTACTAAATGCTTTCAAAAAAGCAAACATTTCAAAGCATGGATCTGAACTAGGGTGAAAGGGTCAGAAAAGGGTTTAGTTTTTACTATGTAATCTCATAACATTCTATAATTGTCTTCTGTAACACTTGCTACAATTTAAAAATACACATTTGTGTTATTATTTAATTAAGATGTATCCCCCCACAGCAAGTCACAGGAAGGCAGATGTCTCTTTGGCTCATTATCCTCAGGACCTAGTATAACAATTGCCACAGAGCAGGCACTCAACACACACTATCTAAATACATAAATGGATATTTGAAAATATATGTCCCTTCTCTATAAGGAAAGGAAAATATCTAGAAGAATATGCATCAAATCATTAGTAAAATACTCAAAAAATGTGATATAACAGAAAATCTTTTTTTATATTTTGTATTATGATAACGTAAGCATGCATTATTAAAAATAGCAAACTTTTAAAATAAGTAAAATAGACAAAGTTCTTTTTAAAGCCATTAATCAAAGTGGGGATATGAGTAACATGAAAAAAATCAGTAATGCCTTTTATAACTAAAATTTCACTTTATTAGATCCTGGGAGTCTTTAGAATAAAAGTCATGCAAAGAAAAAGTTATTTCTGAAGTCCTGCTGATCAGAACCACCTCTGAAACATTTAAAATCCTCAAATGAGCAGGCCTAATGCTGGAGATTGATTCCTTGGGAACGATGCTGGGTGGGCAAAAGCACTTTTTAAAAAGCTCAGCAGCTGATTCTGAACTAAAAAAGAAACTTCTTCTATTGAAGTATAATTTACATATAATAAAATAATACATCCACTCTAAGGGTACAGTTTGAAAAATCTGGACAACACACACACCTAAGTACAACCACAGTCAAGAAGTATTTCAAACACTCCAAAAGGTTCCCTTATGCCCCTGTTATCCTCCCCCTCTACTGGCCTCAAACAACCACTTATCTGCTTTCTGTGACTCTGTATCAAATTTGATTTTTTATAAAGTTTCACACAAATGGGATCATATAGTATGGACTCTTGTGTTCGGATTCTTTCACTCAGTGTAATGTTTTCAAGACTCATCCACATTGTTGTGTGTATCGGTAGTTCATTACTCTTTATTGCTGAGTAGTATACCACAATATATTGCTCCATTCATCTACTGATGGACATTTGTGTAACTTCTAGTTTGGGGCTACTGTGAATAAGGCTGTTATGAACATTCTTATACAAGTCTTTCTGTGAACATGTATTTTCATTTCTCTAGGGTAAATATCTAGCAGTATAATTACTGTGTTATATGTAAAGTGTAGGTTTAACTTTATAAGAAACTTCTACATTGTTTTCCAAAAGGGTTGTGCCATTTTCTGTTTCCACCAGCAATATATGAGAGTTCCAGCTGCTAGAGAGCTTGTCCAACATTTAATATAGTCAGTCTTTTAAATTTTAGCCATGCTAGTGGCCATGAAGTGTTAGCTTGTTGATTTAATTTGAATTTTACTAGTAGCTAATGTTTTTGAATGTCATTTCATGTGCTGTCATTCACACATCTTTTTGTGAAGTATCCATTAAAAGAGTTTAACCGTATTTTAAATAGTAGTATTTGTCTTATTATAAAGTTGTAAGAGATGTTTGTATACTCTGGATACAAGCCTTTTTCAGATAGAAGTTTTGCAAATACTTTCTCCCACACTGTTGCTTGCTTTTTTTATTTTCTTAACAGTATCTTTCAAAGAACAGAAGTTTACCTTTTGATGAAGACCAATTTATTGGGGTTTTTTCTTTATTGTTTACACTTTTTTATGTCCTATCTAGAAAATCTTTCACTACCCTAAAGTCACAAGATTTTCTCCTTTTTTATCTTCAAGAAATTCCATAGTTTTGGTTCTTACATTCAAATCTGTGATTCACTTGAAGTCATTTTTTTTTTTTCTTTTTGCTTTTGGTGTGGGGTGAAGTTTTAGATTCAATTTCTTCAATACTGATATCTAGTTATTTTCACACAGTTTCTTGACAAGGCCATCATTTTCCCCCTTAAATTACTTTTGCACCTTTCTCAAAAATCAGTTGAGCGTCTACGTATGGGTCTATTTCAGGGCTCTGTATTCTGATCCATTTATCCTATGTCTATGCCAGTACTACCCAAAATAAGTAGAAGAAAGGAGAAAATATGATAAATGAGGAAACCAATGATGAGAAAATGGATAATCAATAGAGAAAACCATCAAAATCAAAAGTTGGTATTTGAAAAGTTTAATAAAATTAACACTCTCACTAGGCTAAAAGAAAGAAAACACACATTACTAATGTCAGGGGCAACAAGGGAGCATCAGGACAGATTCTACACACATTGAAAGGATAATAAAGGAATATTATGAACTAACATTATGCCAATAAATTCAACAACTTAGATGAAATGGACAAACACCTTGAAAGTTACAAATTACCAAAACTGCCTCAGGAAGAAAACATAAATAGCTCTATAACAATTTAAGAAATTTAATTTATAATTTACAATCTTCCCAAAATATAACATAAGGCCAGATGGCGTCACTGGTGAATTCTATTAAATAGTTAAGGAACAATACCAATTCTACACAAACTCTTTCAGGAAGTAGAGGAGAAGGGAACCCTTCCCAATGCATTTCATTACCCTGTTACCAAAACCAGACAAAGGCATTACAAGCAAAGGAAACATCCCTCAACACAGACTCAAAATCCTCAAAAAGGTAATATACCATGACTAAGTAGGGTTTATCCCATGAAGTTAAGGCTGTTTTAACTTTCAAAAATCAATCAATATAATTCACCATATTAATAGAGAAAAAGATACAAATCATATGATTATCTTAACAGATATAGAAAAAGCACTTGACAAAATCTAACATGCATTTATGATAAAAACTCTCTTCAAACAAGGAATAGAAGGAAACTTCTTCATTCTGACAAAGACTTCTAGAAAAAACTTACAACAAACATAGCTTTTACGTGGGGAAAGGCAACCCTAAGATCAAGAACAAAACAAGGATGTTCACTCTCACATTTTCTATTCAATGTTGTACAGGAAGTTCTTCTCAGCACAAAAAAAAAGCAAGAAAAAAAAGATATTCAGATTGGAAATAAAGAAGTGAAACTATTTTTCTTTGTAGACAATATGACTGCATATGTAAAAAATCCTAAGTAATCTATTAGAATAAGTGAGTTTTAGCCAAGGTTACAGGATAAAAGGTCACTATATAAAAATCAGCTGTATTTCTCTACTATCAATGAACAATTGGACAACGAATTTAAAAAGCAATACCATTTACAACAGCATTGAAAAAACATGAAATATGTAGGAATAAATTTATCAATACATATGCAAGTCCTGACTATTATAGTATGTAGTTTAAAAGACTAAACGATATACCCTGAACCCTACAGTAGGGTTCTTTATTAAGGAGAGGAATTCAGTATAAAAGGCAATTCCCCTTTGAATTTCATCCAAGGGGGCTTTAGTTACCACAGTGTCAACAAGCCATGATCACAAGGTGATCTCGCCTATATGGTTGTCTCAGAGAACAGTATTAGTCTCACAACCCACACAGTATTTAAAAATTCAAGCTATAAATATAAGCTAGTAAAATAAACCTACTACTGAAACTCACTCTGAAATGCACCTTATCCTCATAATTCCATTCTTTGTGTTCTTTGACCAACTGACAAACTGGGAAGTAAATTTCACCATGTAGTAAATAGGTCAGGGAGAAGGCTTTCTCTTTGAAACACAGTAACTAAAGAATACCTCCTCAGGGCTTTAACAGTTCTGTTACATGGGAAAAAAATCTCCAAAGGTAATCTGGCCCTTATTAAACTCTGTTCGCATTTTTTGAAGCACTTAACTACAAAAGTCTTTTTGGAAATGGATGTTTTCTTCAAAGCCAAGAATCATTATTATAGGGAGCTTTGCTATGAGCAACTAAGAAATTAGAAAGTGACGATTTGCTTTAGAACAGACATCATTAAAGATTCTTTTAAATAGATTCTTTAATAAATTTTAAAGTTATGTAGAGTCAATTAAAATTTGCTCTTCAAAAATATATGTATTATAAAATAAACACAACCAACACATATTAAGAACCTAGCATGCGTCTGTGATCTTCTAAAACTACAGCTACAAAGTAGGTATTAGTAATCCCAAATAAGGAAACTGAGGCTCAAAAAGGTTAAGAGACTAGCCCCAAACTATATACCTAAAAAGGTAAAGACAGGATTTCAAACCACAGGTTTGTACTTCTTTCATTTCAGAAAGCAAGGTAGAACCCATCAATTAATCAAATATTTACTGAAACCCTTCTACAATGCTTTTCTATTTAAAAATTCAACTCTTGTATCTCAACATTACTTTTCTCTTTCTAAATCTGATTTTATTCCTCACGTGCCTAGCACTGTTTCCATTTCAACTGAATTTCAATTCAATTTTCGACAACAGAAAATAGCCCCTTTTCCATTAACTCAAATTTACGTCTGTCAAAAAAGAAATACATTAAACGCATTGCTTAGAAGCAGGGAACTTCCTAATATACATATGTATATTTGCAAAAATAAACTTACTACTGCATTTTCCTGCAAAAATAAAAAGCAATGAGGCCAAAAGACATGTTAAGCTAAACATAGGCATGAGGAGAGCTCAAATAACAACAAAAATTCTCCCTGAAGAAAGTTTAAGTAATTCTTTATATATAAACAAAAAATAAAAACAAAAATTACTACAAGTAAAAGTTTCACTTTATATTTCCTTCTAAAATATTAAAAGTTACTTCTCCCTGGCACCTAACAAAAAAACAAAAATATGCTTCTTCAAGATTCACTGAGCTCATTTACATTTTTCAAAACTACATAATTAAGATGGGTTTTTTAAAAACGAGAACACAACCTGAAAGGGAAAAGAGGCGGCACAATTATGCAAGACAATTCGCAGCAACAACTCAAGGATCCAGATACCTCATCTAGCAATATCAAGAGCTCAGAAAGAAAAAAAAAAGTATCTGAGCACTGGAACCCAGAATATGCGTTCATTTGAGTCTAAGGAAGTTCTCTTGAAATCTAGTTCCCTTACTTTAGATGTAATTCCAAGAAGTTTGGCTATCAGGTTAGAGGAAGTAAATCAAAAGAAGAGAAAAGCAAAGTGTCACCAGCAGGAGGTGTGCTACACACCATCATAAAAAGTAAGCGAAAATATAGTTAAAGTCTCCAAAAAAATCTATTAAAAAATACACTACTTCAAGACTTACTATAAAGCTACAATAAGTATTGGTGAAAGAACAGACAAATAGATCAATGACCTTAATATAGAGCCCAGAAATAGACCCAGATAAATATAGTCAGCTGATCTTTAACAAATTAAAACAACAATCAGATACCACTACACACCTACTAGAATGGTAGAAATCCAATACGCTAAGAATACCAAGTGCTGATGAGATGTGGAGTAACAGGAACTCTCGTTCACTGGTGGTGCATCCACTCTGGAAAACAGTTTGAGGGTTTCTTATAAAACTAAACACACTCCTACCATACAATCCAGCATTGAGTTCCTTGGCATTTACCCAAAGTAGGTGAAAACTTATGTCCACACAAAAACCTGCACACAGATGTTTATAGCAGCTTTCATCATAAATGTCAAAACCTGAAAGCAATGAAGATACCCTTCAGTAGGTGAATGGATAAATAATCTGTGGTCCTCAGATGGAATATTAATTCCATTAATAATGGGATCTTATTCAACACTAAAAGAAAATGAGCTATCAAGCCACGAAAAAAACCATGGAAGAACCTAAAATGCATATTACTAAGTGAAAGAAGCCAATCTGAAAAGGCTATATACTAAAAGATTCCAACTATATGACATCTGGAAAAGGCAAAACTACAGAGACAGTAAAAAGAGCAGTGTTGCCAGGCATTGCAGGAAGGGAGGGATGATTAGCATAGAGGATGCTTAGAGAAGTGAAACTACTCTGTATGATACTAAACGGTGTATATATGTCATTACAAATTTGTCCAATCTCAAAGAAGATACAACACACAGAGTGAACCCTAAAGGAAACTGTGGACTCTGGGCAATAATGATGTGTCAATGTAGGTTCATCAATTATAACAAATGTACCCCTCAGGTGGGGGATGTTGATAATAGCAGAGGTTATGCATTTGTTGGGGTAGTGGGTATAAGGGAAATCTCTGTACCTTTCACCTAATTTTGCCATCAATCTGAAACTGCTCTAAAAAAATGCCTATTTTAAAAAGTAGACTACTATTTAAACTGCACTTTCTCTATGCTTATTTAGATAAAGGTAACATCCTAACACTCTCCTACTGACCTTGAGGGTATCACTACATAATAAGAATCATAGGAAAATGGTGACCCTGAACCATCAAGAAAATGCCAATTATGCTCATCACACTTTGTTAGAAAAAGCAAGGAATTGTGCACTACACTTTTAAACTGTTAAAATGTAATTATAAAATGTAAATATATGTTTTTAAACTGTTAAAAGGTGTTTGGGAAGGAATTTAGACAATTAACCTAGAAATTACATTATACGAATCATATCACAGAATGATAGCACAGAAAGAGGGCATTTTTGTAACACCATAATCCTGTGCTTCCTTCTCTCCTATTCAGAGAGCTTTACTACTTAGAGGATTGCTTAAAATATCATTCTTCTATGGAACACAGATTTTTATTAACACTTGCAAAGCAACTGGCAACTTATTCCTCAAATCCTAGTCTCTTTATTTGTGAATACTCAATAATAATTAAAAAATAAAAGACAATTTTAAGTCTACTTACTAAAGAGAAACATACAGAATTTACTTAATTTCAAATGACTCCAACAAGAGAAGACAGAAAAGGAAAAGAAAATGAGCCCAAGGAAGATTACAACACGAGGTTCAAAGTAGTTGACAAAAAAAGTCTTTAAAAAGATAGTAAAAAGAAGACCCTTGATCAGACACAAGTAAAAATAACAATTCAACGTGACAATACTAAAGAAAGCTTCCATTAAAGCAGACCATGGAAATCCACATCTGTTACACACAGCTTTATTGAGATTTCATCCTGAACGGTGACTTAAGCAGGTATGAGAAAAGGGTACAAGTGAATTGCTGCATCTGTCTCGTGAGCATAAATCACCTAATTAGGATCAATAGACATATACCACAGAAATAAAGATGCCAAATGATTTTACACTATTCTTCCATTTTACTGTATTAGGAACACCGTTTTTCTTCTTAAATCTGATACAGTGTTAGTCTCCACAGAACAAAAATACTTAGAAACCTGTACAAATGTTCCTTTGACCAAATTCTCTATTTTGAAAAGTTCATGTGAGTAGGAAGTCCTTGAATGCAGAAGAACGAATGAATGAGTAAAAGGCTTCAAAAGTAATCACCACGGTCCAGGCAAAGCAGAGAGGGAACAAATTATATATACACAAATAAAACCACTACAAAAAGGTCACATTTTCACTACTTTTGCTTTTTTCTCTCTTCCTCACTCCTCACAAAGCCAAGTACTCAAAACTGAAAACACCACGGAATATCCCATGTTCACAACCATCTCACACTTACAGATGCTTTACCTCTTCAGCACGCAAACCCACACTACTTTAGCTTACTCTTAATTTTTTAAAAAATAGGAATTCACGTCATCTGGCAAACAAATTTTCTCTCTGTTAATATTACTCCCAAGTTCTACATCAAAACTGAGAAGGGGGCCGGCCCAGTGGTGCAGCGGTTAAGTGTGCATGTTCCACTTCGGTGGCCCGGGGTTTGCCGGTTCGGATCCCAGGTGTGGACCTGGCACCACTTGGCAAGCCATGCTGTGGTAGGCATCCCACATATAAAGAAGATGGGCATGGATGTTAGCTCAGGGCCAGTCTGCCTCAGCAAAAAGAGGAGGATTGGCATCAGTTAGCTCAGGGCTAATCTTCCTCCAAAAAAACTGAGAAGCAAGACTTTTATAAATGAGAGAAAATAAAGATTAAAGCTTTTGTTCTTTGCAATACTGCCCAAAGAAATAATTTTCTGTTTTCTTCCTGAAAGAGGAGTGAAAAGAGATTACTACAATAGTTAAATGCCATTTCCCAAGCTCTGAAGGCTTTTCCTAACAAGGACAAACATAGACTCACTTTGCCATTGCTACAAATAGAATGCTTACATTTACCATTGTTCAGATGAAGAACACTAGGCCATTAGGAAGTTGTGACTTCATGTCTCACAATAAATTAGTGGTGAACCTTTGTTAGTTGTTATAAAATAGTCTGTTAACGACTACCATGAAACAAAAATTTCTCACAGATACTGTTCATGTAAATACAGGTGTGCCTGGTTTTAATAGAGGACACAATCCTGAAAGTTGTAATATCTACCCAATCATATTTTAAATCTATGAGGGAAAATTTGCTATTGAAAGGCACTACCCCCAAAATTACCTGAAAACAACCGTGCTTTATAATTTTAGAAGTCTGAAACTTGCTTTTCTTAAAGAAAGGCAAATTTACATTTTTCAGGCAATTCTGACATCTGAAAGGAAAAAATACCATGAGCCTACCGTCAGGCAGGCTGTCAGGGAAGATACCAAGTGCTACTTAGTCCTGACTGAGAGGAAGAGAAGCAAGGAAATGCAGTGTATAGCAGACAAGTCTGGGAAGAACGGTTAGAGAAGCAGCTAAGACCAGGAGTTAAAGATTAGCTTAGATGACTTCTATGGTGCTATACAAATTGTGACTGCATACTGTAAGGTACGGTTAGAGCAGGGATGATGGACAAATACTGGTTGGTTTACATTCCTGTCTATTCTCTCTTGTGAGTGAGATGGCAGAGAGAGAATCTAAAAGCAGAAAATTAAGCCAGACTTCCTCTGATATGAAAACTGACTGTGGTTTAAGACTGAACTATTGTAAACACAATCTAGAAATTATTTTTTTAGAAAGGCACAAAAGTAATTCAATGGGAAGGAATATGGTATCATAAAAAGAACCTCAACCCCTATCTCACACCATACAAAAAATTATTTCTAGATTATATAAGAAGATATAAAATGTCTTCATTTTCTTAGGATTCAAAAGTAGTAATCATAAAAGAAAAAACTGATAAATTAGACTTCATAAGTATTTACAATTGTTGCTCATCAATTGACACCATTAAGAAAGAGTAGACAAGCCACAGACTAGAAGAAAATATTCAGAGCATAAATTTGGCAAAGGAGTTATATTCAGAATATATAAAGAATTCCTACAAATCAACAATAAATGACACATGTCACAAAAGATATACAAATGGTCAATAGCCCAGGAAACAGTGCTCAAAATGATCAGTCACAAGGAAATAAAATACCACTACATATCCACTAAAGAACAGCTAGAATGAAAAAGACTGACAACATCAAATGTTGTCAAGAACGTGAAACAAACAACTCTCATTCATTGCCGGTGGAAACAGAAAATGATACGAACGTTTTGGGGGAAGTGATTGACAGTTTCCTATAAAGTTAAACAATACCTAGCATATGACGCAACAAATTCTAATCTTAGCTTTTACCCAAAAGAACTGAAAACATATGCTCACTAAAAGATTTGCAAGAATGCCACAGCAGTTTTATTATAATAGTAAAAAACTTCATGATCAAAATGTTCCAACAACATTAGAATGGATAAACAATTTGTAGTATATTTATGCAATGGAATACTGCTCAGCCATAAAAAGGAACACATTACTGATACTTGCAACAACATACATGAATCTCATACATATTACACTGTGGGAAAGAAGTCAGATGATTTCATTTATGTGAAGTAAGAGAATCAGAAAACCTAATCTATGGTGATAGAAGTCAGATCAATGGTTGCTTTTGGAGAAGGTGGAGATTTCTAAGAAAGAGCAAGAAGGAAATCTAAAGGGTGATGATAGTGTTCTAAATCTTGATAGGTTTACAGGTGTGTCCACTTGTCAATGCTTACAAATTATATACTCACATACTGTGTACTTTATTCACTGTAAATTTTAATTCTATTTGAAAAAGAACTCTTCAATAAAATAAGAATTACAAATATTGCAATTCTAGTAACCTCGCTTTACAAAGTGTTATCAATTACCAAATCTGAAACTACATTCTGAGTAACTTTGGCTTCTTAAAAATGAGTGCATATATTAGAGTAGTGGTAGACAGATTTCTCACTGTTGGAAAAGAAAGAGATAAATATAGAAAAGGGGAGGGAATCACAAATACGAAAAGGGGGGACACTAGTTTGTGGTATTAGACTAAAATTAGAAGTATCAATATAAACTCATGGTTTTTAACAGATAGATTAATATATGTATATATGTGCATACACATGTGTAGGTATGTGTATATTCACATACACACACACTTCCTAGTTCTGCTGCAAAACGGGCGTAGAAGCAATAACATACCAATTAGCAATGCATACCCAGTGCCCAAATCTTGGTTTCTACATACCCTTATCCAATAAAAGGACCCAGGGCTTCTTGGAGAAATGTCTCTTTCTGGGCTAGAGCAGAGAAACTACAAGATGAATCTGGAAAAACTTGTTGCACCAGAAAGTAAAGAAGTTCTCAAAGAACCATAAGAACATGCCAAAAGGACAGAGGAGACAACTTGAAAGAACCACCAGTGGCCAAATCTGGGACAATTTGAGCATCATAATAGATAATGATAGTAATGCACTATAATATATTCAATACAATAAAAATCCATGAGTCCATATTGATATAAGTCAATAAATGGGGGAAGAAGGAAAAGCTTTTGCTTACTTTAGAATATCAATAAAATGAGTTATAAAGTCATCAATGGATGCTAAATCTAGTGGGCAAAAATTTGATGAGTAACAACACATTTACATAATCTGAAAGATTTACTGAGAAAATACTTTGTAATTACAAAGGGAAAATAAGAAACTTTTAAAGTGGAGAAACTTAGCAGACACCACCCTAAGCAAGTAATCAAAGCTACTAGAAACCAAGTGACATCATGTGCCTCCTGACATGATGCACTGAGAACAAATCACTTCTATGATATTTGTACTAAAAATGCACACTCAAATATAATCATATCAGACAGATCCAAAGTGAGGACATTCTACAAAATAGCCTGTACTCCACAAAAATATTAAAGTCATGAACCACAAAGAGAGGAGAGGAACTGTTCCAGATGAGACGAGACTGAAGAGATATGACAAATAAATGAAATGTGTGACCTTGGATTGGATCCTGGACCAGGGCAAAAAAAAAACATAAGAAACCCTGTGAGGTTGATATTATTTTACCCTCTTTACAAAGAAGAACAGCTTTAGAAAGGTTAATAATATGCCCAAAATCATACAGCTAGTACACAGTAAACAGTATTTATGTACTCTTAGCAGTAAATGTATGAAGGCAGGTTGCTATCTCCCTGGATAGCTGGATCAGAGAGCTCTAGTCTCACTAAAATCTTTGTACACACTAAATTCTGTTAAAAAGTATTCTCTCTTATTCTTTAATAGGAAATAATCAAATGCATTACCCTAACTGTATCAAAGTTGAACATTTCAAGTTATCATATGAAAAAAAGAGATAGTGAATGTAAAGATTTGTCATTAATTTACTACAGAGTGACCAAGTTTAAGAGTTTTATTAAATATAAATAAAAGTAAATTCTAGTTAGATGTGATAAATAAAAATTACAATAGATGCAACTGTAACCTGCAAAAACTGAATCATAATAACATAAAAACTCATACTGTTAGCATAGTTACTGAATTCAAACATCCATACTTACGAAAGGTACACATACCTTTTCCTAAATGTGTGTTTATGCTCATATATCTAGCTGTTCCTGTAAGGCTCTTGTGTTCTCTGTATGGTATGTGTTTCTTTGTCTCCGGATCAATATATTCCTTTGCCAAACCAAAATCTATAATATGTATAACTTGCTGGGTTTTGTTTCCTGGTCGTCCTATTAAGAAGTTCTCAGGTTTTACATCTCTGTATATCAAGTTCTTTGAATGGACATATTCCATGCGAGAAATCTGGATTCAAAAAAAAAAAAGAAAATTTTATGCTTTGATTAGCATAAAAAAGCACGATAGAGGCAAGAAAAAAATCAGAAATTGTTTCAACCCTTTAAAAGTAACATGCTATCTGTGTATAGTTTCTCAAATATACATATCCAATTATGACTAAAAATCTTTGCTTTTACCATTATGGTCACTTGTAAATGAAAGTGTTTGAATTTTATGAATTCCTTTCATATCAGTAAGTCTGATACAATCAACACTGAGATGATGCTACCTCATAAAATCAAAAGTTTTACTGATACAAAATCTTGAACTGAAAAGTATAAACAGACATATTGATAAAGTTACAATTTATTATTCCTTATCAGTTCAATAATCGAGCAACTTTCACAACTATATTAAAGAAACTTAAAGAGTCTAAACTGTTAAATAAAAACAATTAACAGCACCCTTCAGTATATCTTTCTTTTTCTTTTTTATAACTTGCTTTCTTTACCTTTTTCCTTAGGTATTAAACATTTAAAAAGATCTTGAAATTAGAAAATTTTGGAATACAACTCCAATTATAATATAGTACATTTTTATTAATTGCTTTACATGTTCTCAAATAGCATTCATTGTATAAACTGTCACAAAATAGAACATTACAAATAAATAAATAAAATTGCTTCATTTAATGATAATACTGGTTGGCAATGCAATGTAAACAGTCAGACCATTTTATTTGTTAATAAATTTTGGATTATGTAATATGTAATATTCTACGACCTATATTTTTAATTAATGATATGAAGATTTTCAAGGTCATGAAACATTCTTTTAAAACACACTCTTTAATGGCTGCCTATTATTTTATGGCTATTAATAATTTATTCCACTAACTCAGTTATTTCCGTACATTTGGGTTATTTCCCATCTTATTATAAACATTTTTGCACAAAAAGTTTTAAGTACATCTGAATACTTCCATAGGATACATTTGCAGAGGTGGAATTAATGAGTCTATGGATACAAACAATTTTAAGACTTCTGCAGCATACTTTTTTTGGCATTTATTTCAAATCTGCCTTAAAATCATCCTCTAAGTTGTTTCCCCATAAGTTCACTGAAATTTAAATAATTTATAAGACTCTCTCATTAGTTTGTTCCTTCTTTTTCTGGGCTGTTAGAATTTATTACCAAGACTAAGAATCTGTATTTCTCACGGATCTCTTTTCTAAGTATTTATCTTCTACATGAAAAGAATGCTGGAAACAAGTGAATTCTCAAACTGAGCATTCTGATCTTAAAGTGTCAACTCTTTGATGACGTCCCGGCTCATCATAAACAAAATTCAAATAAAGTCTTCTTTCATACAAGTAAAACACTCAATTCAGTTATTTTAAGTTACATGCATTCTAAAAAGGCAATGATAGGAAAAGCAGAAACATTTTTATTAGATTGAATGCCCTGTAAGATAATGTCGCAAAACTTTAAACTTTTAATATAAATTTGTGACCAAACGAGCCACAAAATTGTTCAAACAACTTCAAAACATCCTGCTTTACTTACCAGTTGGATAGCTATCATGAGAACCGTTTTAAGAGAAAAAGTTCTGTCACACAAATCAAACAAGTCTTCCAAACTAGGTCCTAGCAGTTCCAGCACCATAGCATTGTATTTACCACAAGGGCCAAAATAGTAAACTTGAGGTATACCATCTGGGGGAAAAGAAAAAGGATTTTAATAATTTCTTCATCTTAAATATCAAACTTTTCTTCCTAGAAAATCAATAAACAATTTCTTTTAATTTTGTAGTTTCAAGAACTATAGCAGTATTTTTACTTTTTCCATACACAATAAACTTCTCCTGACCAAACCTCCTCCCTCTCTATACCTTCTTCTGGATGTTCACAGTGTAGCCACATTACACCTCTATTGCAGCTGCATTACTGAACTACATTATAAACAGTGCTAAACTGTTGGTCTCCACCACCTTACCACAGACAGGAACTAGGCATTCTAGCCTGGGATTCCCATGGCCTAGAGAAATGCTTGGCACATAGCAAAGACTCAATTTTTACTGAACAAAGGAATTCTCTTTAATAACCCTGCAGTAGGCATAATGCTAAGATCACTCTCTAAGATTCCCATCCTCTGGTGTACACACCCTGTATGATGCCCTCCCCGAGTGTGGGCAAGATTCCCGGATTTCACTTTTGTGATTAGGTTATGTTATGTGGCAAAGGTGATAGAACTAAGGCCCTTATCAGTGGACTTCAAATTAATCAAAAGGGAGATTATTCTGGTGGGCCTGACTTAATCAGGTAAGCCCTTTAAAAGGAGCATCTAGAAGTCAGAGATACACAAAGCAAGAGAAGCTCTCCTATTGGCCTTAAAAAACCAAACTACCATGTTGTTGAAGGGGGCCACATGCCAAGGAACGGTGGGCAGGCCCTAGGAACTGACAGCCTCAATCCTACAGCCATGAGAAACTGAATTTTGGAAATAACCAGTGAACTTGGAAGGCAATTCAGCCTCAGATAAGATCGCAGTCCAGGCTTACACCGTGATTCCAGCCCGGCAAGACCCTCAACAGAGGACTCAGCTAAGCCACGCCTGGACTCCTGACCCATGGAAACTGGGAGACAATAAAGTCTCTTGTTCTATGCCACTAATTACTAAATAATTCATTATGTGACAATACAAAATAACAAACTCCAAATATAAAGTCTAAATGCACAGAAATCATCTGTATTTTATTTTCAGAACTAACAGACTCCCAATAAACCAACATATAATAGGTGATCAATTTGTCTTAACATTGCATTTATCTATTTATTTGTCATGAGGAAATGAACTTCCATCTTAAATGTCTCAGTTTTACTTCCAAGTGGGTTTTTTTGTAGTAATTTTAGAAGGGAAAAAAATCTTTCTAAAATATGATAAAACCTTCTCACTCTTTTTAAAATAGAGTTTGGAGAATATAATTTCATTTTTGTCGTTTACTCTATCATTTTGAGTATTAATTACTGCATGGGCAGAACAGAAAACACTTAACTAGAAGCCAGGACATCTAGGTTCACGGTTTGGCCTGATATTAACCATTCGACCTCTCAAGTGGGCTTCAGTTTGCTTATCTATAATATCAGTAGTTTGGATAAGACCAGTTTTCCTCAAATGTGAAGATGAGTGAGGCAGCAGAACATCTGGGGACAGGGAGGTAAGAAAATATAACTATGGCAGGGGTGGGGGAAGGGAGAGAAGTTCCAATTGTATACATGGCCCCTCCCCGGAAACAGACATTCTCATACACTCCCATGTGGTATGTCAGCACTGCCTCCTAACATTGCTCCTTGATACTAGGAATCATTATCTTAGCGTGAGCCATTCTTACCCCTCATACGTCTGAAAGCAGAAAAAAGGCTCAGAAATAGCGGATGAGAGGCTCACTAAAGTTTACTCTAACTCTGAAATACTGCTTTTACTAGGCTATATACATTAAGAGCCTGGAACTGCAATTAAGACTTATCAAAAGTTCTGAGCTACTAAGCTTTTAAAATTATTTCTACAATGCTTTCTTCCTGTCTATGCCACTGAAAATTGTTAACTTTTAGGCTCTTAATTTAGCAATCTCTAATAACTCATTTCCACTCTTTAGTTTGTTACTTCTGATGTGTAGGGTGCAAGGAAACCAGATCATCAAGCTTGTTAGAACTATATATAGAAGGTAAAAATAAACAGGTTCTGAGATTCTGTGTAAGGGCTTTTCTACTTCCTTCTGAGTCACCATCTATATTCTTAACAGTTGAAGTTGTGAAATGATCTCTGAGTAGATTAGCAATATATTTTGGTTTATTAAGTGACTGATTTTTTCAAACATTTTGAAAGGTTTCCAAAAATACAAAACCATTTAAGGAATCTCACTGTGTTAATTAATTCAACAAATGCTTACTGAACATTCACTACATACTAATGAGACTGGGTTGGATATTACGGATATAAGTGTGAACAAGACATCATGATCAAGGAATATTTAACCCAGGGTTAAAATTCAAAAATCTACCAATATAATTCACCATAATTACAGAATAAATGTGAAAATCCATAAGATCATCTTAACAGATGCTAAGAAAGCATTTGACATAACTCTCAGCAGATCTGGAATAGAAGATAACTTCCTCAACCTGGTAAAGGGCATCTAAGAAAAACTCAAAGATCAGATTTGTGGTTACTAGAGGCTGGGGGTGGGAGGAGGGGGAACCGGAGAAAGGTAGCCAAAAGGTACAAACTTCAAGTTATAAGATGAATAAGTACTAGGGATGTAATGTACAACATGATGACTGTAGTTAATACTGCTGTATGGTATACTGAAAGTTGTTAGGAGAGTAAATCCTAAAAATTCTTATCACAAGGAAAAAACTTTTTTTTCCTCTTTTTCGTTTTTTTTGTACCTATATGAGATGATGGATGTTAACTAAACTTATTGTAGTAATCATTTCACTACAAATCTAAGTCAAATCATTAGGCTGTACACTTTAAAATTATACAGTGCTGTATGTTAATTACATCTCAATAAAACTGGGAGAAAAAAAAGGAAAAACTCACAGCTCACAACATGCTTAATGGTGAAAGACTGAATGCTTTCCACTTAGGACTGGGAGCAAGACAAGGATGTCCACTTTCGCCTCTTCTATTCAACAGTGCAATCAAGCAAAAAAAAAAAGAAATAAAAGGCATTCTCGAACAAGAGAATCTGTTACTTCAAGAGAAACTGAAATAACTGCTTGTTCCTATTTGCCACTATAATAAAATAAATTCAAGTTTTTGAGTAAAAATTAGAATTTTGCAACATTTATATCCACCAGGATGACCTTACTTCCCAACACTTAAAAAATTTTTTGTGATTATGATCTAATTTTGGATTATGAAATGTGTCAATACTTGAAAATCTGTACAACTCAGTGAATGAGTATTTTCCAAAAGGCTAATGCACGTATTTACAAAATCATGCACAGGTAAATGATCTATTAAAGTACAATGGATTTTAATGTAAGAGAGAATAGGCTCCTAACTCTACATTGCATCTCACCTTTAAGAAACTACCACTTGTCAAGTTTTGGTATAGCATCAAAAGGATGCTGTATGTTGTTTACAACAACCATGTATTACTTTTAAAATAAAATGTTTTTAACACATCATTAAACATACATAGGAGTAGAAAAAAATACCAAAAGGAAGACTCAGAAAGCTAACAGAGATTACTGGAAGCACAGGTAATTTCTACTTTCACTTTCATATTTTTTAAACTTTTCCAAATTGTTATGGACAATATATGCTATTTTTGCAATCAGGAAAAAAATGCACATTTTTAAAATTCTTCTGGGACCACAAAGAAAAACTTGAATTAGAAAAAGATTTAGACCACATTTATTTAACCCATGTATTAAGTATAATCAATCAAACACTCTCCCTAATATTCAAAGTTATATAGCTTACCTCTACTTTCACCATTAACTTCATTTTGGAGCTCCCAGGAACAAAGCCAAGTATACTGTTCAGACTCTGTCAGCTCTATAATGTAAGTGTGGCTTCCTCCTCCTCCCCACCCTACCTCCCTAACAGAAGAAATAGGTCCATTCTAACGCCCAGATTTACTCTGCCTCACTTTGTTTGAGCTCTTCTAAGGCTACATTTCAGAATTTCTACCCTAGTTCTGCCACCCAAGTTGCCAACTTTTCTTTTGACTCAAGCTTCAAGTCTTCCCTTTTCAAACCATCCCTATTAAACATGACTGAAAATTCATCATTATTCACTCAAAAATGTTCATAGTTGAGGAGGGATATGCATAAGTAAATCTGTTCTGCTACATTTCATATAAGCCAACTCACCATTAAGGGGAGAATTACTGTGCACCTAATATGGACATTCAATCAAGCTATAAACATATACCCTTGGGTATCTAAAATAACATCATGAAAAAGATCAGTAAAGGGAAAAGAGGAAACTGCTTCAATTTTCTCCAAAATTTCCTTTCTTTAATGGTTTCAAAGAGTCTCAAAATTATATATGTCTACCTATCCAAAATGGTTAAATTCCATAAATAGCACTACAGTTCACTGAGTAAATTAAACAGACATTTAGGATACAATTTGAATGAAAATACCTCAGCTTCATCATTCTACCCTAAAATATGACTCAGCACAGATTTTTGGTTGAAAAAATACAGATGATCTAACTCTAAATGACTTTTTGAGGTACATACTGTTTTACGAGTCAATGAATGCAGAAACTTCTTTGATAACTATTAATAATGTATTTCAACGCAAATTTTAAATCACTTAAGTATAGAATCAAGAGTGATAATTTTTTTAAAAATCAAGAATGTAAAGCAAACACCGTGACAGTCAAACTAGCATTTCATTTCCCAAGACAAGTATGGGCAGTTTTCTAACACTGAGCAAACAAATTAAATTGTTAAGAGTTAGGAAAAATTGCAACTAACAAACACAGGCTGGGGAGTACCCTAAGAAAAAACAAAACAACCACAGCAATACAAATAAGGTAGGCAAGTCCACAAGGAGGAGGGTTTTTAGAAGTGGGAGAGGTGAGGGAAAAGAGGGCAAGAGAAGCTCAGAAAGACTTAGAAGGAAGAGTAATGGAGGTATTAAGTTACTAGCTTTGTCTGTTTGGCTACTGAATTGCATGAACGCAATTCAACTCATGGGCAAAGGCAAGGTTTTGTATTTGTTCTTATATCCCAGTGAATTTTCAACTATAAACATATACTCCACCCAATTCCAATTGTTTTAAAATTATTTTCGAGACTACTATAAAAAGCCATTCATTGTGAATTCATGAAAGTTAGTTCTGATCATTTCCAACATCGCTATTTTTCAAGGATGCTTATTAACATCCCTAATTTTCAAGACAAGCATATTTTTTCCCCAAGAAAAGCTCAAGTAAGACTGGTCAAGAATACAAAATTCACATAATATTTGAAAATACAGTCTCATCCTTACTCTCCCAAAATAAATTTTACTAGACACTTCATTTTATATTTCAGCATTCCATTTAAGTGACAGAACAACATTAATTAAGTCACAAAACAACAACAGGAGGTCTAACACTCTTAAACACTGCTCAGTCTTTGTGCCAGCTATTGAAGTATCAGCCCCTTATAGGTGGGCAACACTTAAGCATATCATTAAAATAAATAACATCATGATGTTTCTTTCCATTTTCAGGTCTGGGATTGTTTAAGTAAAATGTTAAATAGGAGGGATTAGAACAAAAGTATTAACATACTTATTAGAAAACTAAACTCTATAGCTCTAGATAAGAAAACCTAAAATCTGATTAGAAATACTAAGCACAGAATTACCACACAGGCCGTTCTTTACTAAGGGAGTTTTGCTTTAAGGCATTCTTAACCTTTAGCACAAATGCTTATACTCCTAGCTCAGCAGTTGCCAAGATGCGGTCTGGAGACACTTAGGGCAGGGGGGGTAGTCCATGAGACCCTTTCAGGAGGTCAGTGACAACAAATTATTTTTATAATAACACTAAAATTTTATTTACCTTTTTTACTCGTTCCCTCACAAGTGAAGAGTCAAATTTTCCAACCTGACGTGTTATCACAATGGATTGAATGCAGAAGATATGAGAATCTAGCTGTTTTCTATTAAGTCAGACATTAAAGAGATTTGCAAAATATGTAAAATGAGGCCACTTTTCTCACATTTTTTTGATTTGGAAAACATAGTTGTAATTTTAAAATATTATTTAAAAATGTTATTTTTATATCTTTTAATTTTCCATATGGCAAATATTAATAGCTATAACCCATAACAGCAAAAGCTCTCTGGGATCCTCAAAAAGTTTTAATGGTATAAAAGGATCCTGAGACCCAAAAGTTTGAGAATCACTGTCCTAGCTGAATAGTGGGCTCTGATATGAATAAACAGGTGCACTGAGTTCCGGACTTGGTAAAAGTCATTCCATTAAAATACCACAGCACCCACATTTAGTAGTAAAACTCTACCAATTAACCCCAAATAAAAGGAATAAAGCCACCCCACTGTAAAAAAAAAAAAAAAAAAAAAGAAGCACTAGTCCTTTCTATGATAATTCTACTTACACATTTAGAAATTGTTCTAAATTTCAAAGAACATTAAAAAATAATATCACCTATAAACAAGTAATTATTTACTATATTATACTGAATACTACGTGAATATTGAATATTATGTTCATTACATTATATTATTCATTATTCAGTTATTATCCTCTTTGGGCCAAAATAATTAAAGAAAAAAATGGATTATCCATCTATCATTCTTACCCCTAAGCTGCAAGCTTACAACCTTTTCTTCTCACAATGTGCTACTTTATATTTAAATTAAAAATAAAAACGAAACACGAAATCATCATATTTTTTCATGGCTTTATACTTTGTACCTTTTTACTATTACGTAGGGAATTACAAAAATGATGCTGTATTTTAGAAAATTAAATTCCTCATCACCATTTAGTCATATCCTCTTCAAAAGTATGATTTGGTTTTTGTTTAAGGCTCTTATGTGGCTAATTAACCACTGAAAATATAATTACCACACAGCAAACCACCATCCTAATACCTGCACCATATAAACCAAACTGAAACCACTCTCAGTTAAACCCTTCTTTCCTATACCGCTCATGCACAGCATTCTTAAATGTTTAGCGCAGCACAACTTACAGCAATTCCCATACAGAGAGGCCTCTATAAAGAATTAGAAGTATTACACATACTTAAGGCGTCTTCTAAAAGCAATTACATTAAGATAGAAAAAGGAACTCTAAGAAGCTGCTACATAAACTGTTGGTTATTCCAGCTGAGATAAAGCCTACACTAACCACTAACTCATCCATATAGGATTCTTCATTATTTTTGTTAAAACTAAAATATAATAGGTAATATTCTAATTAATTTATTCACTCAACTTTCATGGTTTTTATATTATTTTCTTTCCATTTTCTCAGACACTTAATTAGAAAAAGCAGAATTTCTTAACAAATGGTCAGAGAGACTCTGATCTGTAAATTCTATGAATAAAAGGAATTTTAGATACTACTGACTGTGTATACCCATATTTAAAAGGCTTATACTATTACCCACAATCTTTCTCAAAAGTGAATAGTATGATAAAACTTGCATACATCATAGAATCACCAACGCTCACTTAGCTAGCAGACAGAGCTAAATAGTCTTGAAAAGAATGCGAAAATGGAGGCATCAATAAACCAGAGCAAAACACACAGGGTACACAGAAATCCTGACTTTTTATAGCAAGGCACAAACAAGAAGGCAGCTGGGTCAGTATAAAGCAGGAAGAGAAGCTTTTCTAACGGCTCCTAGAAGGCAATGATATGAAGATGTATAATTTTAGAAACAGCCACTGTCGCTATTATCAAATTAGTATTTAGAACTACGGAGCTCAGGGAACATCAAAAAGTCAAGCCACTCACTTGAGAAACAATGATTTAACGTATGCATTGTCTCAAACAGTATATTTAATATAATTTCTAGAGGTAGAGATTTCCAAGAACAGTAATTTATGACAGAAAAAAGGTTATTTTACTCTCTATGGTAAAGATATCAGCTGATAAAGAAATTTCAACGAAAAAATAATTGCAGTTTCCCCCAATATAACATAAACCATCTGCTATCAAGAAAATAATTTTATATAAAAAAAGCATTACTCAGAATCACAGATCTTCAAGGAAAATTTCCCCATAAATCTCAAAATATGTCCCATGCGTTTTCATGAGGTATCAACAATTCAAGTGATCTTTTTTGCAAGTAAATAAAAAAAATGAATTAACTCTAATAATTAAAACCTACGCTTCCCTGGGAAGTGATTATTTTTAGATGACTGAATGGTACAGTTCAGTTAATTAAAAAACTATCTGCATATCTCCTTGGTTTACTATTTCCATTAATTTAAAAAATTTCTCATCACTGATATTTTTCCTTCTATTTCTAGATCTCTAAAATGAGGAATTAATCTAAAATAGGATAATAAAAATGAAATTAATTAAAGTAAATTTTTTGAAATTGTATGGCTATGTTTACTTCTCTGTCAAAAATGGAAAAACTTGGGGCCGTCCCCGTGGCTGAGTGGTTAAGTTCGTGTGCTCCGCTTCGGCGGCCCAGGGTTTCACCGGTTGGGATCCTGGGCGTGGACATAGCACCGCTCATTAGGCCACGGTGAGGCAGCGTCCCACATACTACAACTAGAAGGACCCACAACTAAAATATACAACTATGTGCTTGGGGGATTTGGGGAGAAAAAACAGAAAAAAAAAAAGGAAAAACAAACTTCAATAATATAACAATTTTGTATAATATTAAAATATCAAACTTTAAACATATGATCACAGGAGTTAAAAAGCTATAGGAAATTTTGAAGATTATGTAGTGCAACTTCACATCTATGAAAGAAAATAGTCTACTATTCTCATTTAAGAGTTTATCATTTCAATCATTTACCAAGGACCTAGAATTGTCAATCATTCTGCTCAGTTTCCAGAATAAAAAGATGAATATCACTTAATTGTCCTCAAAGAGTTCAAATGTCAGTGGAGGAGAGAGACATAAGCAAATACTATGATAGGAGAAAAGAAAAAGATATATTCAAAATAATTTCAGGTTAAAGAAGCAGCTTTTCTGGAAAGAAACAAACAGATGTCAGAAAATGCACTGCAAAACAGGTGCCAGCCTGTTGGTGTAGCAGTTAAGTCTGCACATTCTGCTTTGGTGGCCTGGGGTTTGCTGGTTCAGATCCTGGGTGCACACCTATGCACCACTTATCAAGCCATGCTGTGGCAGGCGTCCCACATATAAAAAAATAGAGGAAGATAGGCACAGATGTTAGCTCAGGGCCAATCTTCCTCAGTAAAAAGAGGAGAATTGGTGGCAGATGTTAGCTCAGGGCTAATCTTCCTCAAAAAAAAAAAAAAAAGTTGACATTTAGCTGGGGCCTAAAGAAAGAAGGAATTCATTGAGGAAAAGAAAAGACATTCCAGAAAGAAGAACACGAATACAAACATATGAAAATAATAAGATCTATTCAAGGAAAAGTAAGTTTAGTACAAAAGTGAGTTAGTAGAAAGAGAAAGAAATTTGGACTTTACGCTAAATGATGAGCTTCTATGAGGACTGGAGGTAAGGAGGTGAGATGCACTAAAAAGAAGCCCAATTCAAAGAAAAGCGGCAGTGGAGACCAGAAGAAGAGAAAGAGACATCTTAAGAGACAGAACTGACAGAACTTTTGATTATCCCAATAATCAAAATCAAAGGTGACTAACACCTTCAGCTTGAATGGGTGTGCCACTAATAGAACGAAGTAATTCAGAAGAGCAAGCAGGTCTTGCGGAAGAGAGAAAAATCATTGGAAAAGTGACAGAAAAAGAAGGTAGGGAGTGTAATTCTAGGTACAGAGAATTTCTGATTCCAATAGGGACATACATGTATAACCATTTTAAGAATGGAGGAAGGAGATAAAGAATTAGAAGTTATCCTTCTATAGATAGTAATTTCATCCTTTCCTTCCTCCCTCCTCCCTCCTGTTACAAGAAATCCAGGATTGTATAGATGAAAGTCACGTACTAAAAATAGGAGCAGGAAGCTAGAGAGAGCCTGATTCCTTACTTTTGAGTAGCTATATCAACCCTACAACTGCCCACCTCGGGACTCCTTGTTTATTTTTCCTCATATAACACCCCCTTACTTGTTTAAGCTATTGCCGTCATGCTTTTTGTTACTGACAGTGAAATTTACTCTTACCCAATGCAGTGGGCAGCACGGTTTTGTCTTTGTTCCTCTTCTCTTGTCACTCTACACTCCCCCCCAGGAGCCCTCACCCATTCCCTTAGCTTTAAAAACACCCAGGTGCTGATGACTCCCAAATCTAGACCCTCATTTTACTCACTAAATGCTGAGTGGATGTCTTGACAAAACAAGACTATTCAATACATTAAATTTCTGCTATCATAGAAAGTGATAATGGTATAAAACAATATTCTAATCCTATGGAAAGCTAAGCAATATAAAGAGTCAGCCCCTCATATGCATATCATAGCACATACATGATATAAAATTTATCATTTTAACCATTTTTAAGTGTACAGTTTAGTAGCATTAGGTACATTCACATTGTTGTGCAACCGTCACTACCATGCATCTCCAGAACTTTTTCATCATCCCATACTGAAACTCTGTACCCATGAAACAATATCTTCCCATTCCTTTCTCCCCTCAGCCCGTGGCAACCACCATTCTTGCTTTGTGTCTCTATGAATCTGACTACTCTGGGTACCTCACTGGGTACTGGAATCATACAATATTAGTCCTTTTGTGACTAGCTTATTTCAGTTAGCATAACGTCCTTAAGATTTATCTATATTGTAACATGTGGCAGAATTTCCTTTTTTTTTTTTTTTTGAGGAAGATTAGCCCTGAGCTAACATCTGTTGCCAATCTTCTTTTTTTTCCCTCCCCAAAGCCCCAGTACATAGCTATATATCCTAGTTGTAGGTCATTCTAGTTCTTCTATGTGGGCTGCCTCCACAGCATGGCTTGACGAGCAGTGCATGGTTCCACACCCAGGATCCAAACCAGCAAACTCCAGGCTGCCAAAGTGGAGCATGCGAACTCAACCACTCAGCCACCCAGCTGGCACCTCTATGTTTAATTTTTTGAGGAAGACACATACTATTTTCTACAATGGCTGCATCATTTTACACTCCCACAAGCTATGCACAAAGATTCAAATTTTTCTACATTCACACCAACACTTGTTGTTTACTGGTTTGTGGGTTGTTTTTTGTTTATTTGATAATAGGCATTCTAATGGGTGTGAAGTGGTATGTCTTGGTGGCTTTGAGTTACATTTCCCTAATGATTAGTGATACTGACCTTTTTTCATGTGCTTATTAGCCATTTGTATATCTTCTTTAGAGAAATATCTATTCAAGTCCTTTGCCCATTTTTTAGTTGGATTGTTTGTATTTTATTGTTGAGTTTTAGGAGGTCTTTATATATTCTGGATATTGATTAAATATATCTAATGTTAACACTGACAAGCAAGTTGCTACTTAAAAGAAATAACATACCATAAGAGAGTCATAGGTTAAATTACTTTGAATGGCCCATTTATGATTAAGAGCAGTCTGAAAACATAATCCTTTTAAGTATCAATTCCAAAATCAATTTTTTTTTTTAAAGATTGGCACCTGAGCTAATATCTGTTGCCAATCTTTTTTTCTTCTTCTTCTTCTCCCCAAAGCCCTCCAGTAGACAGCCATGTATTATAGTTGTAGGTCCTTCTGGTTGTGCTATGTGGGATGCCGGTTCAGCATGACCTGTTGCGTGGTGCCATGTCCGTGCTCAGAATCCAAATGGGTGAAACCCTGGGCCACCAAAGTGGAATGCACGAACTGAACCACTCAGCCACAGGGCCAGCCTCATCAAATTATTTTAAAGTTGTCAGTTTCTCCCCAGACAATTAATCATTCTTGTTTTTCTACTAGGCTCACATGGGTACTCAAAAATGTTTTTAAAATTCATGATAAAAACACTAACAAGTAACCAAAATTCACATGATTCATATGAAATACTCAAAAATAACCACACTTGTCAGAGTTTCAGAGCCACCACAATGCACACCTTCAGGCAATACCATCCATATTTCAATCTATGTAAATGCTATGCCGTAGAGCACAGGGGAGCACCCTCAAATACATAAACTTCCCTGTAAACGGTGGTCCCTGGAGTTGTGCAACACCGTAGTCCTATGGCATTCAAGTGGTAAAAGATGCATGCTTCATTTTTATTACTATCTTTCGAATAATTTTTTAAGTTAAAAAAGCCAAAGAATATAATAATAAAAGTAAGTGCAAATCTGGTATTCAATTCAATGACTTCTTAAACTCTAAATTGACTTATTCATTCTTATCCAATTAAAGTATTCAATCCTATTTTTCCAAATGGTAGTTTTACTACTTAAGTAGATAGACCTGTTGCCATCTCCTCAGCATGCAATCTTCCTCCTTCTGATACCACCTCAATTTCCCAATAGGCAACCACCTCTCCCGTTCCCCAGTCCCTGAGTTTCAGGTAGCTGCTGGGATGAGCACAAGAGCTAAGTCTGGGAAAGCAAATTCACAATGATTAAACCAAGGAAAGGCACGGGACACAAAATAAGACAGTAAGATTCAATTCTAGAACATTTGCTGGAATTTTTAGGAAAAGGATGCTTTTACAATTGCTAAGCTAGGCTATTGGTAACCACCTCTACTTTCTCATAAGAAGGTTCAACCAGAGAATGAAGTTTACACACACACACAAAGGTAGAGCATAGAGACAAACTGAAAAATGTCCCTGATGACAGCAAGTCCTGGATATAGCAATGCCTTATATATAGGTCCTTTCCCTGAATGTCCAGTACATGAGCCAATAAACTTTTTTTTCCACTTAGCTTCTCAGCTTTTTGTCACTTGCTAGTCCTAACTAATATGTGTAGGTCCACATGTAATTAGTTTTATCTCCCTATCCTTTAAATCTCAGTTGTCAATGATAATTTTGATAACTCCTAGAGTCCTGTCTGTATCAGACTTAAATATGCATTACAAGAAGTCTACAGTGATAAAAAGATTAATAATACAAAATGTTAACTTCTTGTCCCCACAATGACTACTCATTTGGAAAGTATGCTCTTAGAAAAAAAGAATGCAGAATTGAAAATGTATTAAGAAATGGACAGCTCTACCAGTTAAAATATAAACATGTGCTTACGAAAAGACACATGAAAAAATTCCATTTTATAAAATCTGGGAAACAAAATATCCCTACCTCGTAAGAAACTGTACATATAAAATCATTACAGGTAATAGAATAGGAGCGAACAGAAAAAGTAGAGCTGGGAGAAGCTTTACCATAAAGGAAATGCAACATACAATAAGAAATTTTCTCCTTAGTTTTTTCCAGTGGCACCAAATATCCATTCTCACTTAGATTTGGAGTTTATGTAAAAATATATCTGTATTAGTTCCTATAGTCACTGTAATTACTACGTACTTGTAGCCTAAAACAACAAAAACTGATTTTCTCATGGTTCTGGAAGCCAGAAATCTGAAATCAGTTTTGCTAGGCTGAATCGAGGTGTTGGCAGGGGCACACTCCCTCTGAAGGTTCTAAAGGAGAATCCTAGAAGCCTCTTCAGGTTCTGGCAGCCACCAGCATTCCTTGTCTTATGGTTCTATCACTCCAACCTCTGCCTCTATTATAGCCACTTTACCTTTACCACTTCCGTGTTTGTAAAATGTCCCTCTGCCTCTCTGTTATAAGGATATTTGTGATTGCATTTAGGGACTACCCAGAAAATACAAAATAATCTCCCCATCCCAAGATCCTTAATTTAATCACACCTGCAAAGTCTTTGCTATAAGCTAACATTTACAGATTCCAGGGATGATGATATGGGTATCTCTTACGGGGCCATTTCCAGCCTACCACAATGTTATAATTCATTCCAATAACTATAATATCACCAAAAAGGCTAAGAATATGGAAGTTATATGCATCTTATATTCTCAAATTAAATATTTTCACAATGTTCTCTACTCATATTAGCACCAACACAAAAAGCTCCAAAAATGTCAAATTTAAAATAAAAAGGGAACATCAAGATTCTAGCAAGAAAACGGCTAGTGACCATGGCCTTAAGAAGTGATGCATTTTAATGAAACTTAAAATACTATTCTTTGAAACTAATGAGTTATGATCATGACAATCAATCCCTTTTATTACAAATTTAAAATGAATATAAAACTTTACCTCCAGATCCTAATTGCTTGTAGAATCTGTATTCCAAATGTAGCTGTGGTGCTCTGGATTTCATAGGCTCCTAATTAAAAAAGAAACAACAAAAAATATTTAAGTTATTAAAAGAACACTAGGTTCCACTTCCAAATATTCTAAATCTTGGTATCAACACATATATATAATGTAATATTTTATTAGGCATCTTTGTCTCTCTAAAAGTTAGAGCCATATAAAAATAAACTTCACATTCATTGTAAAGTAAATTGATGCCATAAATGTACATAAGGTTAAGTGCCTATTAGACCAAGCATTAGGAAAATCTATGTTTGATTCTTTGACCCCGAAGAAAAGTATAATCCGAACATGCATGACTAGGGGAATGGTGTCCTTACTCTACTTCTCCTGTTCCCAAGAATTCACCTCTGAACTGTATATTTATGATGTAAAGGTTCTAGGTTAAAGTGAAGTCATAGAAAAGAAAGAAAGAACAAAGATGGAGATATGAAAGTTTTGATGGTAGGAACAACATATTTTTTAAAATTTTTAGTTGAGGCATAACTTACAATAAAAAACATGCTTCGTAAGCATTAGGTCCATGAGCTTTATTAACTGTATATATCCCTGCCACTACCACCTCAAAAAATCTTCAGAACATTTCCCTTCGCTCAGAGGTAACCACTTTTTGACTTCTATCACCTTTGAATTAGTTTTTTCTGTTACTGGATATCATATAAATGACATTAGACAGTATATGTTTTATATGTATGTCTCTGGCTTTTTGCACTCAACATTTTTGAGATTTATGTATACACACACACATACACAGAGACAACATAAACAGAAGCAACATAGATTTTAGAAACAAGAAATAAATAATGAATGTGTGAAAACATCTGCAGAATACAGGAAACTATAACAGGGTGACATAAGAAATTTGAATAAGATCCAACAGGAAAGTATAAGAGGTAACAAAATTTAAACAAAACCAACAGAACTTCAAGAAATAAAAAAACACTACAATAACCAAAATGTAAAATTTAGTTTGCCAGTAGATTGAGACAACAGAGAAAATAATTTGGAAACTGTAAGACACAGAAAAACATCTACAGAATTAGAAAACTATGTAGAATGCATCTATATAAATTATACAGAATGCATTATTAAGGAAGAAAAACAGAAAATACAGAAAAAATGATTAGAGATCTGGACAATGAAATGAGAACATCTAATATGCATTTGATAAGAGTCTCAGGAGGAAACGAGAGAGAAAAGCGAGCAGAGGCAAGAACTGAAGAAATAACTGCTATACAGATGAAAGATAACAAACCACAGATTCAAAAGGAATGTGAATGCCAAAGAGAATAACTAAAAAGAAATTTATACCAAGACATATCATAATGAAACTACAACCAACAACAAAGACTTCAGATACGGCTTCAACAAAGACTAGTAAAAGCCCAATGGAACAATTACAATCATAAAGATTATTATAAGAGAAAATAATCAGCCTAGTTCTTGAGAGGCAGGATAGTAGAATAGTTACAAGCACAGACATTGAATCTAAACTGTACTGGGTTGGAATCCTAAATCCACTAGTTACTAGCTGTGTGACTTTGACAAGCAACTTAACCTTTCTGTACTTTTCAGTTCCCCCATCTATAAAAGAGGAGAAAAACTTTATCTTTCTCATTATACATATATATAATACACATATACACACACATACACATATATGACTTAAAACAGTGCCTTCTACATAATGAATGCTATGTTACCAATAATTTTTCAGTTAACTATATAATAGTACATAACCATAACATGTAATAAAAGATGGTCACTTATGCAATCACCAGCGAAATTAAATACATAACTTATTAAATCATTAATATTCCTTAAGTAAAAACAGAAACCCAGTTCTAACTTAGTTGAGTCAGTTCCACTTGATTCCAGTACAAACAGAAGTCACCTCATCACAGGATGACATTTTCATTATTCACGGACAACAGGTTATTATATAAGTGCAAACAACAAGATATGCAAGTAGTGGCTGAGAGTGAATTAACAAATTACCCTGAACAAGTTATCAGTCTGAACTAGGACAACACTAAATAAATGTAAAAACCTTTCTAAGAGATAACAGAGCTGAGAGCAGTCACTGTTATCAAATAAAGCCTTCATTTGTACCAAAGTACAAAAATCAGCACTGAAGGCATATAGAAATAACATTTGCAAGTAATCACTTTTAAGGCAGGTTTTGAACAAAATTATGTTATCTGTTATAAACAGATACAACAGATACAAACAAAAAATATATAAGGACATTTTACATTTATATATACATATGTATGTACGTATATATAGTATACATATATATAGTATACTATATATAGTATATATAGTATACTATTCATATAGTATATGTATAGTATATAGTAATACATATGCTAAATATGTATTTAGTACCTATGTATGTACTAAATATATATATATATATATTTAGTAAACTAAGTACCAAATACAGTCCAATAGTTTATGTGAAAATTTTTCTGTCCTGCCAATATACTTTTTTGATAAATTTGAAGTGAACATGACTCTATATCATACTTCAACCTTAAAATACTAAACAAAGATACGAAAATATTCCCAGTGCCCACAAAGAACACTGAATAACCACAACTATTATATGTAGTGATGACTGTGCTTTAAAAAGGGATAAATCAGAGCAGAGAAAGAATGTTCAAAAAACAAAAGAAGAAGAAAAATAATTAAGTGGATAGTGATATGGCACAAAGATAAACTAAAAAGAGTAATATATGTGTGCATATATAAGAAGGCTGAAAGATGACATAATAAATGTTTACTAAGGTTCAATGGTGTCAACAGGGTAAACAAGCTCCAAATCGGAAAATAAAAGGACCTAGGGGTCACCACTTAAGGACTGAAACAGAGAAGGAAAGGTCACACTAAAGCAGTGGCTCCTGTTTTGACACAATGGTTTATTCTCCGTAACATAGTGGTTAAATATCATTCACATGCTCCCATGAGCGGAGCTGCTCACTATAGGCTGCTGCATCAGTAATTCAGAATACGGGTGTTACCACACCTCTACCCTCACGTG
Organism: Equus caballus; assembly: GCF_041296265.1. Taxonomy (NCBI): domain Eukaryota; kingdom Metazoa; phylum Chordata; class Mammalia; order Perissodactyla; family Equidae; genus Equus; species Equus caballus. The sequence goes on from NC_091697.1 coordinate 65,986,045, forward strand.
CCACTCCCACTCCTAACACTGTACAATGTCTAGATCCCAGACCACTGGCCTAGAACATGGGAAAAGGAAGAATTCCAAAGAAATGAAAAGCAGCAATGTTCATTCAAACACTGTCCAGTCTCCGCATCCTCCCTATTGTGACTCATACAAACTAACTCCCCTTGTCCTAATTTCATGCTCATGAGGGAAATTTGTAATCCCTATAGAAAGAAAATATATTATTTATACTAATTTGGGGCATTCTGGACCTGCAATAGTAAAATATCTCATTATAAATTAGAAATTAAATCTTTCTAAATATTTACAACTCTGAGAGCTTGAACTGTGTGAACTGATTACTGTGAATTCACCTCTGAGTAACAGTGACAGTCTTAATGAGATGACCAAACCAGATATTCTGTCATAAAGCCAAGGACCAAACCTTAAAACCAAGGTGAATTTATCTAGGTAAATGTCAGTCCCAATCCACATGTCAACCAGCCACTCTCTCCTGGTGGCACTACAACCCTACTGTGCATCTTTATTTCCCAGTGAAAATAAACAGCATTTGTTGCAGTGAAACTCAGTCTACTCTCACAAAGATACTTAAAATTAAGTAGTACAGTATTCTATCTGATCCCAAAAGTTTTTTTATTTCTCCCATTTGCCTCTTCCTCTAATGGTCTCTCCTTATACATTAACCTCACATTACCCTAATAATAGTGGTTGTATTGGCAGAGAGAAGATTGACAATGGCAGGCAGACTGGAAAAACCAAGTCATGCTTAACCTCAGGGAAACCTGGCTGGCAAACCAGATAGAAAAGTTGTGCCAGAAGAAATTATGTCTTATAAAAATTCCCAGATCCCAACTCTACTAAAAAAAAAACACTGCCCTACAGCTGTGGTACTGGGCACATTTAGGACTTCAGAATAGTCCCGTGGGAGTTTGCTTTCCCTGCTATCCTCCACCCACATCAAGCATTTATAAAGCCCTGAAGGTCAGGCAACAGTCAGCTTTACCACATATAAAATATCAACAGAAAAAGAGATTTTGGAAGCTACCTGGAAATATATTTTCAAACAACATAATCCTGAATACTAAGGACACTTTTACCCAAATGCTTGAATCAGAAAGAGAAATCTTGCTTTCTAATTTTTACCTAATTAAAAATGCCAATATGCCAGCTTCCTTAAATTAAAAATAGTGCCAAATTCAAAAATTCAATTCTAAAATGCTTCCAAAGTACAGTATTCTATCTGATTACAAAGTACAGGGATTGAGTTTTCATGGCATAGAAAGACACAGACATGCTATACATTATCATACACTTGAGGGGCATGGTGATGCTAGGAACTTAATAACAAAAGATCAGTTATGCACATCAATTTCCCAGTAATATTTAAGGAAAAATAAGAAACATGAACTTACCAGTTTAATTGCCACATATTCATTTGTGTATAAATTTTTCCCTTGAAAAAGAAAAAAGGAGTCAGATTCTACCGGTAATTAATTTTTAAAGAAATATTATATAAAACTGTTCTGTGAGAGAAAAAAAAGCACACAGTATATTTAAATCAAGCATAGGTTTTTGCTTCTAACTATTTAGCAAAAACCTCAATGACAAGGAAATATTAAACTTATGATGAACTCAATGATGTATTTAGCATTTCACCTGGATTCAGAATAGAAAGTGATACTAATAAATACTTTAGCCCACATAAAAATGGAAAGATTCTTATTTTATTGGAATACTGTACATAACTCAGAAAGTAATCAATAGTCAAACATATGCTAAACTAAATTTCAAAATCAGAACTCTCATATAAAAACAGGAATACAAAATTTCTCTCCCAATCACCACTTCATTTTAAATCCTTCATTATTATGGGATGTAAATCTTATTAGGGCTGAAATGTAATCTAGAAAATATTCCAAATACATAGCAAAATCTGGAATGCATTAAAAATGAAATAAAGTAAGAAAAGTATTATTCATTAATTGGCTCTGACAAAGCAGTTAACAGCTTCAAGGGGAAAAAGGGTTATAGCACCTCAACTTACAACCAAATTAAATTCCAGATATTTTAAGAGTTAGATATAAGCCATAAAACAAGAAAATATACTTATCAGCCCAATGTATGGAAGGCTTTCTGAGCATTAAAAAAAAAACAGAAAAAGATAAAAATATCAGAAGATTTTATACAGACTTGATTGCATAAAATATTTCAAACTTCTGTATGTTGAAAAAATGTATCATATACAAAGGACAGGTAAATGACAAACTAGAACAAAGATTTAATATCATTAATATGTAAAAACTCCAAATGAACTACAGAAACCTTTGGTATTGGCAAACTGAAAATAATCTACAAAATTCCAATGGGTCAGCATCTGTAGCCTAAGTAAAATACTATGGAGAATTTCTGAGGCAATAAGAATATGAAGACAATTTGATAAATAAATTAATGTGATTCTTTACAAGCACAGTAAAAAGAATAAAAAATAGAACCATATGTGGTTTCAGAATTTCCAATATTTTTTCAATAAGCATGTGTTATTTTTATAAGAAAAATAGAATAATGATAGCTGTTTTTTTAACCATGATAGTAGCTGACCCTGGTCACACTGGCTACTGAACACAGAATAGGCAATCATCAACTTTCACACGTGATCTTCCAGCATAATACCCCTAACTTCCTCTCATACAGCAGCTGATGAATGGCAGTAAAACTTCTAGGCAAAATTTCAGTCTCAGACATGTTGCCACCATTGTGCAGCAGGGTTTGTTAAAACATATAATACTTTTCTGAATTTTGTCCTTATTTTATAAAAGTAAGTTAAAAAAATAGCATTCATACCAAGTCTCTTAAACCCATTATAGATGACACAAAGATGGAACTCAATAGGAGTACCAAAAGTGGGTGAATGTTAAGCTGTATACAGGTACTCATTGAGCCTATAAATACTAAAAATTAATATTAGAAAACACATATTTTTAGTTAATTAGTTCAGAATTTAGATGTACCTTCAAATACATTTTCAAGAATATATTATATATGAAATTTTAGGCATCCTCTAGAGTAAGTGTATAGTTAAAAATTTAATGAAACAGTGAGACACTTAATCTTAAAGAACTGGTGTCTAACAAAGGAACAATTCTGTTTTGAGTTCACAGATGGAATTTATATTTCCTCAAGATATTATCATCTTTTCATAACTATTTTGAATATGCTATTTATTCACAAGTACACAAGGGAAAAATAATCACAGATGAAAAGTTTCGTTAAATACAGATTTCACAGAACCAAAATACACCAAATACTTCTAAAAGTACTGTTTTTTGTTGGCATTTATAGGTAAAATGACTTCTTGTAGATCACAGCAGAAAGCACTAAATCCTAAAAGCATCACCTTTTTTTGAACATTAGAGATTTTGCTCAACTTTGAGGGTCATATTTAAAAACATATGAACAATGATCAAACAATACTACCAAGGCATTTTTGTCATCTACCATAGGCATAGCCACACATAGTTGGCTTTTAATCAATATTTGTTATATGCATGAACAAATGATGCACAAGGTAGGTGTCTGTGTGTATAATATGAGTGAGAGGGAAGGAGTGTTTGTGTGGAAGGAATCCAGTTAAGAGAAGGCTCCAAGTAGACTGGTTCCAGGTAACTGTTGTTTTAATCCAATTTCAAAAGACATTTCCAACACAGCTTTGCGCCATATTGACCTTGGAAATATGGTTTTAACAATTTTTTTGTGTTTGGATGGTAATTATCACAGAAAAGTAAGTTCTACAGAAACTATATATATATATATATTCATAACAGGGACTACTAGTCACCCACCAAAATCCATGCTCCTCTTCTATAATCGAATGCCTAAGTTTTAAAGTGGTGGTCCAGCTAGAGACTACATTTCCAGCCTTTCTTTCAGCTTGGTGTGGTCATGTGATTAAGTTCTGTATATGAGTGGACATGAGGTATGTCACTCCCCACTTCCAAGAATGAATGTGTGCTCTCCTGGCCCTTTTTCTTCTTCCTGCTGGCTGGGAAATAGCAACAACTGGAGCAATCACCTCACACAGAAGCCTCATGTTGCGGATGTAGAGGTACCCTGACAGCCCTGGGTACTCTCCCTCTGGTTCATTATATGAAAGAAAAACTATTTTGTTTAACACCACAATATTGTAGGATCTCTTTGTTATAGCATCATAGTCTATTGCTAATTATCACATTTTTCAGTTTAGTTTTATAATATGCTTCAGTTAGCAACAGTAGAAAATCATCAATAAAAACAAAAATGATGAATCCACTCTAATCTGCATATTTATTAGATATATATTGTAAGGCCTGCAGAATTTTCAACAAAACAATTCTTAAATATAAATAAAATAAGAAGAGTTATGAGCTATATATAGGAATAAGAAGAGAAGAAACAAAAACGAGAAGTTACGAAAATTCCTATGGCATACTTAATTATGTCAAAGTTACAGTATCTTATTTCAGATGTAGCAATTCACAAAGCAATATATAACACTCTTGTTCTGTGTTCTTTCATGCGATAGGCAGTCAGGTGTAGCCACAAGAGGGGACACATAAGAGGCTCAGGAAAACAAAGTTTATTATACTCACAGATCCTGGAGAGGGATCACAGGAAAAGCACCACGTTTTGGTCAGGTAGTAGAAGACAGGAGCAAGGGGAGAGCTTAGACCAAGGGCTTTTATTGGAGTTTCCACAGGAAAGGCAAGGTAGGGCAGGTAAATAATTTAGGACTGGCTAGTTTGAATAATTCTGGTGGCAAGTAATTCTGGTAGTGAATAATTCTGGTGGCCTCTGGGCTATAGAGCTGGTCTCTAGTTGTGCTGTACCTGGCCAATGGATGACTAAGGAAGAGGAAGATTGCCTCCTGCAGTGTACCAGCCACACAGAGGAGGTATGGTTCTGGATTGGTTAGTTTGCAGATCAACGGCATGCTCCCAACTAGGTTCTTTGTTACTCTAATAATTGATAGCCCCAGGAGGAGCAGTCTCTCCCCAGCCAGAAAGGCTTTGTAAGATGTCAAAACATCACAATATACAGAAAAATAAAAAATATGTATAATACAACCTTATATTTAACTAGCTATGTTTGGTCTCATTCAGTGCCTGTTAAAAACATTTCTAGGGGTTTTGGTTGATTGTCTAAGCTAGAAATACATCTACTAACATGCAGAATGCAAGTCTTACCACCAACACATATAAAGATAAAATAGAAACAAAAATACATCAATTCATCATTTTACAATAAAAAATACAGATAAAAATGATAGTAAAATACGTTTACTTAAATTTAATTTTACATTATCATTTAAAATGTTTACCTATTTTTTAAAAATCTCAAGGCCAATTTCTTACATCTGTCTAACTTTTTTTTTAATAATTACCTCTAAGAGAAGTTTCAACAGTGGGTAATACTGTCTTCTCCTTGGGGCATCTGGAAATGGTAGGTAGGGGAATGCATTTGAGTTTGTGATGGAGGGGCAGCTCCTATTTAGTGCCCAAGAGGTCTGAAGTTCTAAACACCATGCAATCTGTGGGACAGTCTTTTACAAATAAAGAACTGTCCAGCCCAAATTGCCGATAGCATCTTTGGTAAAAATCACTTACCTAAAACATGTATACCTTATATTCTTTCTTACCCAATACTAACCATAAACATTTTAGCGCCAGGAATCAAATGTTCAAGATGTGTATATTAATGTAGTTTTAAAGAAAGCACTTTAAGAATTCAAACTAGCTTTTAACATTAGCAAGTTTGTCCAGTTATACAAAGAATGATGCTTATAATAACTTTTTCTGTACAGAGAAATCATTTGGGGCCTTAAAAAAAGGAGTAAAATGCCCCTTTATTTAATAGTCTATCAATAAGAAAGAATAACATATTAAATTAGCTCTACAAGAATACATGACATATATTAAAAATATATATGACACAGATACATATATAGATAATATATTTAAATAAATAAATGTATACAAATATACAATAAACATCCATAAACGGATTAGATAGATACAAATAGATGAATGGATAGGTAGACTAAGAAGTCATCTTACTCCTATTCCTGCTTATTCACAGACTAAAAGAAAGGGGTATTTTACTGCTTTTTCAGTAAGCAGCATATAAAGTTTCAGTATTTGGTACATATGGTTTCTCATATTGCCCTGGTTAAAATGGTCTACTAGATTTGTTTTGTGTGGGTAGACACACACACACACACATATATATATGTAGTTATTTTGTATATATATGTATATATGTGTAGTTATTTTAACATAAATTATATGAAACTAATTTTGAATAAAAATGGCCAAAGTACTATAGTCATACACACAGAGAGCAATAGATGGATATAGTACAAATATATATATGACATAATAGATAGCTGTAGAGCTAATTTATATAAATAAATTTAAATAAATATACAAACAATATGCTATAATTTTAATTCTAAAAGTGAGCAAATATCTTGATGTTGTCTTCTAAAGGAGCAGCAAATCATTATTTTCCTAAAATATGAGGGTATAGTATTGGTCCTTTTACATTATCATCTAAATTTAATCTTCACAATGACCTAGGAAGTAGAAATAATCCCATTTTAAAGTTGAGGAATCTGAGGCCCCGAGTAGTTAAATGACTTATGTATTCCACAGCGGCATGGGCAATTTTTATATTTTTTCAGTCTATTATCAGTGCCTAATCATGCCTCATACATGACAGACATGCAATAAATTTTGAATGAAGGGATGAATGGTGCTCAAAGTTAGACAAGTAAATAATCTGGTTTTCCTAACTTCAAAATCAGAAACAATTTAAGAATTTCAAAAGATCTAATTCAATACCCTTCAAAAAGCAAAATGTAAAACATTTACCTTTCAAGTATTTGAGTCCCTACCAACATGCAAAAGAGTCTGCCAGTCACATCATATTACAGCTATGTACAAAGTATGTCACTGCCTTTTATTGGCTTGCTTCATTCAAAGATTTCACGTACATTAACTACACAAAACGGTAATAAAACGAAGGAGTCAACTACAAATTAGCGTGTTTTATAAGATGAAAATGAGAAGCAGTTGAGTAGATATAACATAACTGGATTTATATCTAACAAGCGGAGTTCGATCTAAGGAAGATTGTGAAGCCAAGTTTTCTTTTTTTACTTCTCAAGTTTCCACTCTTGGCAGTCCACGGACCAGAATCCTCAAGGTACTTCAATACTGACTCCCATATAACCGTGCTACCCTCCTTCTTGTTTCTCGTCAATGAAGACAGCTACATCTCTACTGTACGGGAAGTTAAAAAACTAGATTTTCATCTTAAGTCTGTCATTAAAGTGCTGTGCGACATTTGGCAAGTAATTTTCCCTCGCTGAGTTTCAACTGCCTTAAATGTAGAGTTAGGAGGTTTAACTGGACCAATGTTTCCCAAACTTGCCTGCTTATAAATAAGATTAAACTGAGTCAGTACTTTGTATCACTTGTTAAGCACATACATTCCCGAGCAGCACCCTGGATACACTGGCAGGGGAGGGGTGGGGGATTAATTACAACAATGTAAATTTCACTGATTTTTATGTGGTTTCAGCATATTACCTTGACTTTAAGCCATATATATACTCCTAAAGTGATCAGTTACTAAATGTTTTCAAATCTGAAAAAGTAGCCTAAATATCATTCTAAAAAATACACTGCAAAGGCCCTCCTGGCACTTATTTTAGCCTCTTGGGGCTTTTTAATTTACTTCCTTTTCTCCCATATTCTGGATACTTAATTTCAAGTAAATAGACATTCCTATACTAGGGAACTCCTTACAAATGAAAATACAAGCACATAAGAAATTCCCAACATCTATATTCTTTAAAATTACCACAACAATTAAACAACTAAACAATAAGTAAATCATTTTCATTAGAAAGGATCTTTCATTAAAATCAAAATTCTTCCAACATAATGTAGTAAACAAAATAGCCTTACCTAATCGTAATTCTCCAAAATTGCCACATCCAATTTTTTTTCCAACTCTAAAGTTGGGTCCAACCATTAAAACTCCAGAGGACGAAGACCCAGTTCCTCGAGTGTTGTGTCCCGACCGACCACTAGGTCGTGCCATTCTATCATCTGATTTGTCCTTGTCTTTCTTTTTATTATCCATATCAAGTTTGCGGTACTCCACTTTGAATTCTTTAATCAAGACAAGCACACTGAAATAGGGTATTGTGAGAACAGGTACATCACTAGGTAACTGTACCAGGTGGGTAATGCTAACATTCAAATTGCAGTAGGTAGTCAATCAACCGGCACGTGTTCATCCCATTCGTAAAATTTTTCTCAGTTGTCTTTTCAGCAAAACATGTCATCAAAATTATCTTCTCAATGATGTGAGTTGATTTTGATAGAGAGCTAGAATATTAAGAAAATAAAATTAGTAAACTTAGAGAATTTAAAAACATATGTTTGGGAAATTAACAAAAGTTTAGGCAATGGATTATTGCTATTTGTTGATGCCCACTAAAATCAAACCACAGTAGACTCTTAAATTAGCCATGACCCTTTATTCCTAAACTTTAATACCAAAGATATCACAAAAACAAAACAAGAAAACATCAAGGATCTGGTTACTTCTTAAAAACAAAAAACTACAGAATGTATTGATTGTTTAATAAGCCAATATACATTCATTAACCCACACCTTCCAACTTAAAATCATTTCAATTTAAAAAAATACTCAAAAAATTCCAATAAGTCAATATAAGATTTTCAATTTAAAAGCAGAAAAAGGAGATAAGTTTTGCAAATCAATAAAAGATCTTAATAAAAATATCTTCCACATGGTCATACACTTAATAATTTTCAAAGTCTTTTCAGATATACATTCTCATTTGATCTTCATTTATTCAAATATTTATTACTCATTAACTATATATGGGAATGGAGCTCTGAAGCGATAATACAAAGAACAATCTTGCTACCCATGAAGGAAAACAATGAATTCTTACGTACATTTAAACCAGGCCTTAAAAAATAAATATAAAAAAATAAATAATAAGTAATAATAAGTAATAAAATAATAAATAAAATAAAATAAAATAATAAAATAAATAAATAATAAAAATAATAAATAAAAAATAAATATAATTTCACAAGGTTAAGAAATGTTGTCAGGCATCAACCCTATGAGTTGAAGGTAGGTTTTAAACTTTCTAATATACAGATGAAAACAGTAAAGCTCAAAAAAATGTTGAAGGCTTTTGGAGGAGCCTGACCCATTCATGAATTCAGGAATTTCATCCATCAAACATACTTCAATTCTGTAGTAAATTTGCAAGTTGAAATAATCCGCCTACTTTTGTTTGAACAATTTGAGTGGATTCTAGTTCTTTGCAATTAAAGAAGCTTTGACTTCAAAAGACAGTCACTAATAAAGAAACCAGGATCACCATTAAGGATTTCCAATTGTTATTTCTGAAACTGTTTGATTATAAAAGGCAATTATAACAAGGCTTGAAACAAATAGTATTTCCTGATTAATGTTCAGCAACTTCCCAAATATGCAATTAGTCTTAACATGCAATCTATTTATAAAGTTTCGTATTATATTTGCCATACCCTTATTTTGCAGATGAAACTGTAAGCATCTGTTTGGTATATGTAAAACTAAATGAGTAACATACACTGTTTACTCTGTTTCCAGCCATAATAGAGTAACTGATACTGAACTTCCTTCCTGCTGTAAATAACTATAACACTGGACAGAACACATGAACCACCTGTTTTCAGGCATTGGATACAGGCAGTGCAGACTGATCTGCGAGAAAAGAGAAACACGTGGGGTGAGTCCCACATTCATCCAAGCTTTCTGGATAGGGACAATTTTCTGACCAGCACAGGGAGATAAAGTTCAGTAATCACAGAATTTGAGGCAGTTGAAGTCAATAGAATTCACAGGACATGGTACTGAAGGTGAGGCAGTTGTGCAGTGTTGGGGTAAGTGAGGGTAGGGCAGAAGGATAGGCTACATGTGTGGGTAGCACAATATTCTGAAATATACAGCAGACAATGGCTACTATGGGGTTAAATGAAGAACAGAGATACTAAAGACTCCTCAGTACTAAAGGGAGAGCTTCGAGTTCCTATCTTACTCTTGGTGCAGGAACCTAATTATATCCCAGGAATTCAGCTAAGACATGACAAAGGACCAGGTCATGAGGGTAAGGACCATACCCTGGAGTAAGCAGTACTCTAGACTGACCCGACTAATGCTCAAAATCAAGCTTAGATAGGATTAAGAACAGCTCCAATGAAATTAACTCATTCCAGAACAAAACTCAACATACTTAGAAAGACAAAAAACCCAGACTTTCAACAATGTTGAATTCATAATGCCCAAAATAAAGCTAAAAATTACCAGACATACAAATAAGCAGTAAATGTGACCCACAGCCAGGAAACAAAGCTATCAAAAGAAACAGACTCCAAGATGATTGTAATACTGGCATTAGAAAAGAAAACTTTAAAACTACTAAATAGCTGTTAACGTTCTACTAAATTGAAGAAAGAAAAGACATTTGAAGAAATAATGGTTGAAAATTTCCCAAATTCAGTGAAAAACATTAACCTACAAATTGAAGAAACTCAGCAATCTCATAAGGGACAAATGCAAAGAAAACTAAATCTAGGTATATCATGGTCAAAGTACTAACACCCAAAAATAAAGCAAAAATCTTGAAAGCAGAGAGGGAAAAACTACACAACACACAGCGGAACTTCTAACTTCTTATTAGAAACAATGGAGGCCCAAAAGAAAATGGGATGATATTTTGAAAGCAATGAAAGGAAGAAAGAAAACTTTCAACCAAGAATTCTACATCCAGTAAAGTTATTCTTTAAAACCAAAAGTGAAAGAAAGCCACTTTCAGATGAAAGAAAGCTAAGAATTAGTGACCGGCATACCTTCACCACAAGAAATACTTTTTAAATAGCACATTAGGTTGAATTAAATCACATGATATCACATAGAAATGCGAAACTTCAAGAAGAAACGAAGAATGCTGGAAATGAGAAATCATTTCCTTAAAAGATAAATTTCTGTCTGAAGCACAAATAATTTCTTAGTGTCATTTGTAACATAAGTGGAAGTAAAATATATGACAACACAAATGGTGGAGGGAGGTTAGTAAATGGAATTACACTATTTTAAGGTTCTTATATTTGTGAAGAATCATGTGGTTAAATATTAATTCTAAGTAGCCAAAGACAAGCTAAGAATGCACACTGTGGGGCCAGCCCCCTGGCCGAGTGGTTAAGTTCATGTGCTCGGCTTCGGTGGCCCAAGGTTTTGCCAGTTCGGATCATGGGCGCGGACCTAGCACTGCTCATCAAGCCATGCTGAGGCGGCTTCTCACATAGCAGAACCAGAAGTACTTACAACTAGAATATACAACTACGTACTGGGGGGGGCTTTGGAGAGAAGAAGAAAAAAAAGAAGGTTAGCAACAGATGGTAGCTCAGGGTCAATCTTAAAAAAAGAAAAAATGATTGCATTTAAAAAAAGGCATATTATAATACCAAGACCAAACACTAAAAATTAAATTAACTGCAATAGGAATAACTAAAAAGCTAAGACAAGAAATAAAATGGAATAATAAACATTAAACAACATAAATAATAAACAGAAGGAGAGAAACAAAAGATGAAACAAAAAGAAACAGTAACACAGTAGACTTAAAAATACATATATAATGAAAATGAACCATATTCCATAAAAGGGAAAAACTGTCAGACAGTGTAAAAAAGCAATATCCAACTACATGCTATCTATAAGACACAACTTTAAATGCAAAGACACAGACTGAAAGTCAAAGAATAGAAAAGATATACTATGTCTCAAATAACTGAAATATTACAGAGTATACTCTCTGAGCAAAATAGAATTAGGGGCAGGCCCTGTGGCCAAGTGGTCAAGTTTGCGCACTCTGCTCCAGCAGCCCAGGGTTTTGCTGGTTCAGATCCTGGGCGTGGAGATGGCACCACTAGTCAGGCCAGACTGGGGGGGGCATCCCACATGCCACAGCTAGAAGGACTCACAACTAAAAAAAACATATACAACTATGTACTGGGGGGATTTGGGGAGAAAAAGGAAAAAAATAAAATCTTTAAAAAAAAAAATCTAGAAAAGAGCAAATCAGACATAACTGGAAGAAGTACTTTAATAAAGCTATTGTTAATATCCCATCTTACATGCAAAAGTAATCTCAATGAGTGAAAACATAGGAGCTCTCAGCAGATAAACGGGAAAATATCAAACAAAAAAAATGGAGACCCTAGAATAAAAAGGATCTTATCTGAATTGAAAAATTTCACTGGATACAGTTAAAAGTAGGTTGGATAAAGCAGAAGAAAGTGTCAATGAACCTGAAAGAAGCTCAAAAGAAATTATCCAGGGAAAAAAATTGATAAAATAGAAAATAAACAATAGAGAAAATGAATAAAGCCAAAAGTTGACTCTTTGAAAAAGTCAATAAAATTGGTAACTCCTAGCAAAAATGATCAAGAATAAAAATAGAAAATATACAAATAGCCAATAACAAGAATGAAAGAAAGGATATCACTAAAGATCTAATAAATGTTCAAAGGATAAAGGACTATTATAAGCAACTTCATATCAGTAAATTTGATAACTTAGATAAAATGGACAAATTCCTTGAAAAATCCAACACAGGGATACAAGATGAAACTAAATATCAATAGCTCTCTATCTACTTAAAAAATTTAATTATTTAAAAAAAATATTCCCACAAAGATGCTATCACTGGTGAAATCTATCAAATATTTAAAGAAAAAAAACACTATTATTACACTCTTTCAGAAACACAGGAATAAAGAATACTGATCAATTTACTTTGTGAGGTCAGCAGAACCCTGATACAAAAGCCTGACAAAAACACCTGAAGCAAAGAAAATTAGACCAGTATTTCTCATGAGCATAGATACAAAAATTCTTTACAAAACATAAGCAAATGCACAAAAAGTTTAATAAGCAAGAATCAGAGTTTAATATTAGAAATGTAAGACTTACTATTTGAAATAAATTCACCAAATTAACAGAAAAAAGAGAAAATATCTCAACAGACAAGAAAATGCACTTGATAAAATTCAACTCATTAATGACTAAAACTTCTCAGTAATCCAGAAAGAGAACAGAACTTCTTCAACCTACTAAAAGGAACGTACAAAAAAATCTACAGCTAATATTATACTTAATGACAAAACACTGAACTCTTCTCCACCAAGACAGGGAAACCACAACGTTTGCTCTCAGATCTTCTATTCAACATTGCATGGAAGAAACAGCCTGTGCAATAATGCAAGAAAGGATGCCAAAAAGCACGAAAATTGAAGAGGGAAAGGCAAAACTGTTGTTATTCACAGACATCATGATTGTGTGTGCAGAAAGCCCTACAGGGTGAAGTCATCGAGATGGCAACAAAGGTCACTCCCAACTTCAGTCCCCCTCACAAGAAGACCCACTAGCAACTATCCACAGACAAGACACCATTGAAAAAAATCCCAGAACCTGGGGATAAGGCTGAAACACTCGCCTGGACCAGAGACTGAGAAGGAGCCACATTAGAAGGGCAAGAGGAGCAGCTACATTCTGACTGCATTATCCCTCCCCCAGGCCAGCACACTGCCACACCTAGAGGGGCCCCCTGGGCCTACAGTGTCTCCAGTGGGAAAAAGAGAGTCCAAGGAGGACATCCAGCTCCCCCAGATTGTGGGACCCTTCCTGGGAGACCCACTCAGGTCTCATCTCACAGGGATCACTGCGGGAATCCATGGGAATCATTAAGAAACAGAAAATCTCAACAGACCAATAACAAGGAGAACGAATCAGTAATCAAAAACCTCCCAATAAACAAAAGCCCAAGCAAGAATGAAAAACTAGAAACTCTCACACATTGCTAGTGGGAGTGTAAAATAGGATGACTTTGGGGAAAAAACTAAAATATACATCTAGCCTATGACCTATCAATATCACTCTTAGGTATTTACCCAAGAGAAATGAAAACATGTTTACAGAAAGACGTGTACACCAGTGTTTACAGAAGCCTTATTCATAATATCCAAAAACTGGAAACAATCCAAAGGTCTATTACTAGGAGAACAGACAAACAAGCTGGTATATTCATACAATGGAATACTACTCAGTGATAAAAAGCAAAGAACTGCTGATACATACAACAATATGGATGACTCTCTCAGATATTAGATTGAGTGAAAGAAGTTACGCAAAAATGAGTACATATTATACAATTCTAGTCATAGAAAGTTCTAGAATGAGCAAAAATAAGCTGTGGTGATAGAAATTCAATCAGTTGTTGCCTAGGCTGGTGGGAAGTTTGACTGGAAACAGGCATGAGGGAATTTCCTGGGGGAAGGAAATGTTCTATATCTTCATTGGGAGGTGATTAAATGGGTGTATACATTTGTCTCATTCATCAAACTACACAAAATCTATGCCTTATATGTAAATAACACTTCAAAATGTGATTTTTAGAAATAACCCACACCAAATAACCAAACAAATAATGCTATATCTCAAAGTACATTTTTCCCTACTATAACATTATCATAAAACTTTTCTGAAATTTGTAAGTTTATAAAACTTATCTGAAAATGCTACTTTTTTAAACAGTTAATGAACATATCAGTATTTTATTTTAGACGACTTTTTTAAAAGGGCCCTTCTATACTTTTTCTATTTAGGAGGAATTAATTTTCCTTTTGCAATTTCTGTTATTTTCAATACATAGTTTTTTGCTTATGTTTAATCAAATATCCAAACACCTTCTACATGTAATAAGAATTCAAATAATATAAAGTAAAAATACCCCTTGGGATGACCATGAGCCTTGTCTCTCATTCCACTTGCCCTACTCAGACATAACAATTACTTTCAGTTAGTGTGTATGCTCCAGACCTTTTTTGTAATGCCTGTGCATGCATATACTTATGTATAGCAATATCTGTAGGTTTGCTTGTTTTACAGAAGAGGTCCATGTGAGGCCTGTGAAGAACCAAAACTGCCCCACAATAGAAACAGCATTTGAAAGCATATCATATATTGAAGGACTTTTGCCCTTTCCCTTTCATACCGCCTTCTACCCAACATGAACCCTAGAGGAACAAGGGCCAGCATAACGAATGGGGGGAAGAAAGTCAAGAGACAGCGCCAAGATGTGATGTAGGGCATGGGGAATGTAGTCAATAATATTGTAATAACTTAGTGTGGCGACAAACGGTGGCTGAACTTATCGTGGTGATTCTCTAATGTACAAAAATAGAGTCATTATGTTGTACACCTGAAACTAATTATAGTATTGTATGTCAATTATAATTTAACAAAAAAGAGAGAGAGAGAGAAAGAGAGACAGCCCAAATCCCTTCCCCAGCAGAAGTTCCAGAACCAAGGGCCTAGCCCGAAACTGAGAGGTGGGGAGAGAGAGACAGGAAGAAGCGATGAATTAGCTTAAAACTGAACCTCAAAAGTGGGACAGGTATTCTTAATACACAAAAATAAGACCATTGCCAAAACTGAACTTACTCTTTTTTTTTTTTTAAAGATTTGCACCTGAGCTAACAACTGTTGCCAATCTTTTTTTGTTCTATTGCTTTTTCTCCCCAAATCCCCCCGGGTACATAGTTGTATATTTTAGCTGTGGGTCCTTCTAGTTGTGGCATGTGGGACGGACGCCACCTCAGCATGGCCTGATGAGCAGTGCTATGTCCGCGCCCAGGATCTGAACTGGCGAAACCCTGGGCCACCCAAGTGGAGCCCACGAACTTAACCACTCGGCCACAGGGCTGGCCCTGAACTTATTCTTAAAATATGTGACAGGAAGTCAATGGAAACTCACTAGGATAATATCTATGAGTGGGAAAGGGAAAATAAAGTATATACATATATGAAAATACTGGTTAGTGAGAAATGAAGCTGTTTCCTATTTTACTGCATCCAGTTCATCACATTCAGGAAATTGTTCATAAACTTGTAATAATAGATTTCTTTTTTTAGTTTTTAAAAATATTTTTAACAAATTACATTTTCGATTAAAATATTTTCTTTTTAAGGGTTTCAAATAGTGCTAGTACTTTTCCTATCATAGCACCTAGCAAACAAGATTAGAATTGCCTACAAGTTGGTCTATGGCAATGGCCAGCAAACTCCAGGCAGCAGGCTAAATCTAGACCACGCCTACTCTGTAGAGCCTGCAAACTCAGAACAGTCTTCATATGTTTACATGGTTCGGGGAAAAAACTAAAAGCATAATAATATTTTGTTACACACGAAAAGTATATGAAATTCAACTTTTAGTGTTCATAAGTAAATTTTTATAAGAATGAATTCATGCTCATTTGTTTACATATTGTTATGGCTGCTTTTAAGAAAAGAGTTAAGCAGCTGTGAGAGGCCATACGTGGCACTCTTACCATTTCACACTGCTGCCCAGAGCAGTGACTGTCATGCTTTTAAGGCTCAGGAGAGTATGGATTATGCATTCCAAATTAGATGTCAAAGCATTGTGTTTATTATATAAAGACACTACACTAAAGAATACAATATACTTGGACATGACCAAAAGTATTAGTTTTCTATTGCTGTGTAACAAATTACCAGAAACTCAGCAGCTTATAGCAATGCATATTTATTAGTTCACAATTTCCGTGGATCAGAAGTCTGAGCACGGCTCAGCTGAGCCATTTGCTCAAGGTTTCACAGGCTTCATTCAAGGTATCAGCTAGGCTGCACTCTCATCTGGAGCTAAAGTGGGAAAGAATCCTCTTTCAAGCTCCTTAAGGTTGTGGGCAGAACTCATATCCTCGCAGTGTATAACTGAGGGCCCCAGCTTTCTGCTGGCTCTCAGATGGAGGTCACCCTCCAGTCCTACAGGGTGCCTACAGTTCCTTGTCACATGGGCTTCTCTGACATGGCCACTTACTTCTTCAAGCCCCTGAGAAGCATTTCTAGCTCCAGTCTTCTAAGAGTAAGTGTTATATAAGGTAACATAACCTTCTCTCACACGTAAGTCCCAATCTTTGTACCCTGCTCAATACACCATTTTTCCCAGGTCTTCTGATCCTAGCTATCTGCTTCCAGACCTCTTTGATGCTGCCTGCATGTCTAAGTACAAAAAAGAGCACAGGATTAGAAAAAAATAGGTTTTGGAATCTCAACGACTTTTGAAGCCTTGGGCAAGGCTTAATCTGTCTAAGTTTATTTTAATAATTATAAAATAGAAGGATTAGACTAGGAGATTTCTAAGAATATTCCTATATTGTGCACAGTATTATAATTGCCTGTTGTTCTTGATGTCAAGGACTCTTTTTATATGTAACTTCATGATCTCTGAACCTCACACATTAGCCAGGCACCTAAGACAGTCACTAGTTATTACAGACTAATAAATGAGTTCTTTGTATCTCTAAACACTTCCAGGTTTTTGTTGTAGGATTCCTACCTAGAGCCCTCCCAGTTACACATCACCAAAACTCCTAACATCAGGCTCTTCATTCACCTGAAGCACATCATTGAACCTCACATGCCAACCGATATGCTACAAGCGTTCCCAAGAATTTCCTGGATGAGACGGCAATCCTTTGCCTGAATTACTCTTTCTCATATTGTCTGTGCTTCTGCCTTCCATACTGATTCGTCCTAACACCCAAGAAAAATCAGTCTTGAAGACTGCAGATATTCGTTTAGCTATAGCTAATACCAGTAGACCAGGAGTCAGAAATCCAAATGTGCAAATAGGCAAGGCAGGTAACATAAATGAGTTAATCAAGAGGAGTGTAAGACAATAAGGGAAACTGGGGGCTATGGCAAACTAGAAAGCAAATACTCCATTTAAAAGAGGCAGCTACTACTCGGCTATAAACAATTGTTGCCATTCAGGAATACTAGATTTTCTAATTTTTCAAGAAAACCCAGAAACCTGGATTTTTGTGTAAAATCTCACTAGTTGCCATTTGCTGAACACTTACTATGCTACATACTTTAAATAGATTAACTCATCAATTCTCATCAATTGTAAGGTACTATTACAATCCCTATTTTTACCAATAAGGAAACTAAAATTCAGAGAAATTACACCACTTGACCAACATCATAAAGTTAGTAAATGTAGTAAATGGTATAACGAGAATATGATTACAAAAAGTTGGATTCCTGAGTTCATATTCTTACCCACTTTACCTCTAGCATTGTTCTTGTCAATTCTCTTACACCCCAAAGTCTGGATTGTGCCTTTCCATCTGGATATGCAGCGTCAGTCTACTCCCTCTTGTCAGACTATACTCTACATATCTAAACACCTCAGTGTTGCCAGACCCTAATTTGAACCAACCTGCGGGGGGCAAGACGTCTCCCACCAATCAACAAGCCCCATTCATGTATACAAGGCTCTGAGACATTTATGAACAAAAAGACCATATACATACAGGACAGCAGAGGAAACAAACCATTAACCTACAAAACTGCAGTGTGTTTTCCTACTATGATATACCCTTCAGTGGCAATATTAGATTTTTTTAAAGAGTTAACTATAATTTTATATATCCATATCAATAAATAAACTTAGAGGTAGACAAGAAATATTACCAAACTTTTGGAAGATAGGAAGAAAAGAAGCATGTATTGACAGATGAAACAATGAAGGAAGCTAATGCCCAAACTAAGTGCCAGAAAAGACCATAGCTGAGTAAAAAGCTGATCTGCCATACAGAAGTCCAGAAAGGCTTCTTAAAGGAAATCAGATGAAATGGTAAGCAGGAGTAAAAAAGGAAAGGGAAGCAGAGACAAAAATGAAGGAGTGGAATAATTGTTACTAACTATTGTTACTATCTCCTATGTAAAAGAACAAAACAAAACAAAAACAAAAACAAATCTCTAAAGAAACTAAAGGAAATTCCAAATGAGAATGTGGAGGTGGGTGGGAGAAATATATGCTAACATCACAGAATAAAATCCATTCCCATCTGGCACTTTGTGTTAACCCTATGTGGAATCTGCTAGTCAAAAAACCCCATCCACGTACACAAGGCTCCAAGAGATTGATGAAGAAAAAGACAGCAAAGCAGACAAAACAGCAAAGAAAACCCAAACCATTTACCCAGAAATCTTCACCTAATTCCTCATTCACAAATATGAACTGACAATCAAGAATCACTAGATTTGGGGCCAGCCTGGTGGCACCGCAGTTAAGTTCGTACATTCCGCTTTGGTGGCCCGGGGTTTGGCAGTTCGGATCCCAGGTGCAGACACGGCACCACTTGGCAAGCCATGCTGTGGTAGGCATCCCACATATAAAGTAGAGGAAGACGGGCACGGATGTGAGCTGAGGGCCAGTCTTCCTCAGCAAAAAGAGGAGGATTGGCAGATGTTAGCTCAGGGCTGATCTTCCTCAAAAGAAAAAAAAAAAAAACCTCTAGATTCGTAAAGAAAGCTAATAATACAAAAGAAAAATACACAAAAAAAAGGAAATAAAAAATCTGGTGGAAGCAGATCATTCAAAAACAGAAGAGAAGTTAAAAAAAAAAGAAAAAAGAAAAACAATTAGATCCTCACAGGCTTTTGAGAAGAAAATAATACATACATAGAAAAAGAAAATAATGCTACATTAAATAGAATAATCAAAGATAAAGTGGGGGAAAAATCCTAATGTAAAACAAAAATAGAAACTAAAAGAAAAGACACAGAAAGAAACCACCCAATACCTCTAACTTCCAACTAATAATAGAAATTAACAGGGAAGACATAGAAAATTAACAGAAAGAAATTTTCAAAGAAAATTTTCCGGAGCTACGGCAAAAAGGGCCCACAGAGAGCTAATCAAAATAAATAAATAAATAACCCTAGCATACTACTTGGTTCTACCAAAGTCCTAATAGCGTAAGTATGGTTAATTGATTTTCAGCTTTTAGAATCAATCTTACCCAAAAAATGCAAGGTAAATGTTATAGAAGAGAATATAAATTTTTCCAAGCTTGATAGTGTTAAAATAACACTACAATTGACAGAAGCTCAGCTGTTAAGAGGAAGTAGCAGAGGTAGAAGGAAGGATAGAGATAATATCTGCACCTTACAAAGTACAGAGTGAAGAGATGATGTAAATTTGCTAGAACAAAAAATAGAGAAGCAATAAATAAATGACTATCCAAACACTTAAAGACAGAAGGGGAAGAGGGAGCATGTGAGCCAGAATCTCATCACTCTTAGCAGAGAATTAAAAAATAAAGCATCTGCAAACAAAGACAATTTTACTTCTTCCTTTTCATTTTGGAAACTTTTATTTATTTTTCTTGCCTAATTGCACTAGCTATGATTCCCAGTACTATGCTGAATAAAGTGGTGAGAGTGGGCATCCCTGTCTTGTTCCTAATCTCAGAGGAAAAGCTTTCAACCTTTCACCAGTGAGTATGATGTTAGCTGTGGGCTTGTCATACGTGGCCTTTAATATGTTGAGGTACATTCCTTTTATACCTAATTTGTTGAGAGTTTTATCATGAAAGGATGTTGAATTTTGTCAGATGCTTTTTCTGCACCTGTTAAGATGATCATACAATTTTTATCCTACATTCTGTTACTATGGTTAACACAATTATTGATTTGTTTATGTTGAAACTTACTTGTATCCAAGGGATAAATCCTACTTCATCATGGTGTATGATCTCTTAAGTGTTCTATTAAATTCAGTTTGCTAGTATTTTGCTGAGGATTTTTGCAACTATATGCATTAGGAATATTGGCCTATAATTTTCTTTCCTTGTAGTGCCCTCATCTGGCTTTGGTACCAGGGTAATGCTGGCCTGGTGAAATGAGTTTGGGAGTGTTCCCTCCTCTTCAATTTCTTGGAAGAGTTTAAGAAGGATTGGTGTTAATTCTTCTTTAAATGTTTGGTAGAATTCACCAGTAAAGCCACCTGGTCCTCAGCTTTTCTTTGTTGGGAGAGTTTTTATTACTAATCCAATCTCCTTTGTAGTTACTGGTCTATCCAAATCTTCTATTTCTTTCTGATTCAGTCTTGGTAGCTTCTATGTTTCTAGGACCTTAACTTTTTCTTCCAGATTATCCAATTTGTTGGCATATAACTACTCATAGTAGTCTCTTATGATCTTTTGTATTTCTGCAGGATCAATTGTTAACAGCTCGTCTTTCATTTCTGATTTTATTTACTTGAGTCTTTTTTCTTAGTCTAGCTTAGAGTTTGTCAATTTTATCTTTTAAAAAAATAGCTCTTAGTTTCATTAATTTTTTCTATAGTTTTTCTAGTCTCTATTTCATTTATTTCTGCTCTGATCTTTGTTATTTCCTTCCATTTGCTAACTTTGGGCTTAGTTTTTCTTCTTTTTCTAGTTCCTTGAGGTACAAAGTTAAGTTTGTTTATTTGAGATCTTTCTTTTTTCTTAATGTAGGAATTTATTACTATAAATTTCCCTCTTAGAACTGCTTTTGCTACATCCCATAAGTTATGATATGATGTGTTTCCAAAGACTGTACCAAAAAACTGTTAGATATAATAAACAAATTCAGTAAAGCTGCAAGATACAAAATCAACATACAAAAGTCAGTCATGTTTCTATACACTAAGAATGAATTCACAGAAAGAGAAATTATGAAAGCAATACCATTTACAATAGCATCGAAAAGAATAAAATACTTAGAAATAAATTTAACCAAGGAAATGAAAGACCTGTACACTAAAACTATAAGACATTAATGAAAGAAATTGAAGAAGGCAGATAAATACATCAAAAGATACCCCATGTTCTTGGACTGGAAGAATTAATATTGTTAAAATGGACTATACCACCTAAAGCAATCTACAGAATCAATGCAATTCTTATCAAAATTCCAATTGTTTTTTTCACAGAAATAGAAAAAACAATCCTAAAATTCACATAGAACCACAAAAGACACCAAATAGCCAAGGCACTCTTGAGAAAGAAGAACAAAGATAGAGGCATCACACTTCCTGACTTCAATCTACATTACAGAGCTATAATAACCCAAACAGTATGGTAGTGGCATAAAAACAGACACATAGGTCAATGCAACAGAATAGAGAAACCAGAAATAAATCCACATATATACAGTCAACTGATCCGTGACAAGGGCACCAAGAAAACACAATGGGGAAAGGACCATCTCTTCAATAAAAGGTGTTGAGAAAACTAAATATCCACAGGCAAAAGAATGAAATTGAACCCCATCTTATATCACTCACAAAAATCAACTCATAATTGGGGCTGGCCCCGTGGCCGAGTGGTTAAGTTCGCGCGCTCCGCTGCAGGCGTCCCAGTGTTTCGTTGGTTCGAATCCTGGGCGCGGACATGGCACTGCTCATCAAACCACGCTGAGGCAGCGTCCCACATACCACAACTAGAGGAACCCACAACGAGAAATATACAACTATGTACTGGGGGGCTTTGGGGAGAAAAAGGAAAAAATAAAATCTTAAAAAAAAAAAAAAATCAACTCATAATAAGTTAAAGACTTAAATGTAAACCTGAAACCATAACTCCTAGGAGAAAACATAGGGAAAAAGCTTCTTAGACATTGGTCTTGGCAATGATTTTTCTGGATATGATACCAAAGGCACAGACCCCAAAATTAAAAATAAACAAGCAGGACTACACCAAACTAAAAGTTATCTGTACTAAAAGAAAACCATCAACAAAGCAAAAAGATAACCTAAGGAATGGGAGAAAATATTTGCAAACTATATCTCTGACAAGGGGTTAATATCTAAAATATATAAGGAACTCGTACAACTCAACAGCCTAAAAACAAATAATGTGATTAATAAATAGGCAAAGGACCTGAATAGACATTTTTCCAAAGGAAACATACAAGTGGCCAACAGCTATAGCAAAAGATACTCAACATCACCAATCACCAGGGAAATGTAAATCAAAACCACAGTGAAACATCAGTTTATACCTGGTAGGATGGCTATTATCAAAAAGATAAGAGAGAACAAATGTTGGTGAGGATATGGAGAAAATGGAACCTTTGTGCACTGTTGGTAGGAATGTAAACTGGTGCAGCTACTATGGAAGACAGAATGGAGGTTCCTCAAAAAATTAAAAATAGATCTACCATATGATCCAGCTATCCCACTTCTGGGTATATATACAAAAGAAATGAAATAAGTACCTCAAAGAGATATCTGCATTCCCATATTCACTGCAACATTATTCACAATAACCAAGATATGGAAACAACCTAAGTGTCTGTCGACAGATGAAGAGATAAAGAAAATATGGTATAATCAATAAAATATTATTTATCCATAAAAAAGGAAGTTCTGCCATTTCAATAACATGGATGAACTTAAAGGGTATTATGCTAAGTGAAATAAGCCAGAGAAAGACAAATTCTGTATGATCATCTATTTGTAGGATCTAAAAAAATAAGTCAAAACGCATAGAAACAGAATGAATAGTGGTTGCCAGGGGCTGAAAGAAATGACGCTGGTCAAAGGACACAAACTTTCAGTTATTAGATCATCAGGTTCTGAGGATCTAATGTACAGCATAATGACTATTATTAACAATACTATATTGTATACTTGAAATTTGCTAAGAGAGTAGACCTTAACTGTTCTCACCACAAAAAAAAAGGTAACTATGTGCGTTGATGAATGTGTCAAAAACTTGATTGTGGTAAGCATTTCACAAGGTATACAAAAATCACAATGTCACATTGCAGACTTGAAATATATATAATTTTATTTGCCAATTATGCCTCAATAAAGCTTGAAAAAATAAAAACTAAAATTAGAAAAAAGATAATGTGAAATTTGACATAGAATCAAAGAGAAAAGTGTAGACACATTAAGTTATGGAAATAACCACCAGAAGCATTTAAAACTGAAATAATTACAAGTGGTTTTAAACATCCACAGACTCAGAGATAGTTTAGCTATAGAGTTTGGGAGAGAGGAAGGAATCTAGAACTAGACATGGGACAGTTACATACTTAAATATTAAAGTTTGTGAAAACTTAATAAATTGCTTTTTAGCTTAGGAATACTCCTTCCAGAAAAATATCAAAATGACCCATCATTTAAACTCCGAATTTTCTTCTGTTGAGGATCTTGACTAAATGATCCTGTTCAAAGGAATGTTCTTTTCTCCTTTTATGACTTAAACAGGCTTTTAACTTTTCTACAAGAAAAAAAAAGTGGTTTTACCTATTGAAAAATTCAAAGGTTAGAGACATGAGGCAAGAGACTATTACTTATATATCTTTCCGTATTAATTTAATACTTTACCATATATATGTATTAATTTGATAAAAATATTAATTCTACTATGAACAGGTAACTTTCATCCTAAAATAAATAAGAAAACCATTGTCAAAACTTTATAAGAACATTTCAAATGATGGAATAGTAAAGTATTAAGTGCCTCTACAAATCCTAATTTTTGTTTTGGTTTGCTTTGCTTTGCTTTGAACGAAAATAGAAGACAGTACTGAAGACAGTTACGGAGTTCTTAACCTGAAATCCATGGACCTCCTGATCATTTTCTTAAGAGAAAATCCATAGTTTTCAACAGATTGCCAAAAGGTTTTATGATCCTAAAAAAGTTAAGAACCACTGAAAAGTATATTGTTATTTTCTCACTGAATTACTTTATAAATACATTCTTAAAAACAATCTATCCTAAAAACTACGTAACATCTGGACTTTATTTAAAAGCTAACCTTGTTACAGAAAAGAATTTACGGCAGTTTACAATACACAGATTGCAAAAAGACTGAGAAAAGTTTTTCTTTCTTTTGTTTTTGTTTTTGTTTTGTGTGTGTGTGTGTGTGTGAGGAAGATTGGCCCTAGGCTAACTTCTGTTGCCAATCTTACTCTTTTTGCTTGAGGAAGATAGTCCCTGAGCTAACATCCATGCCAAAGTTCCTCTACTCTGTATAAGGGACGCTGCTATAGCATGGCTTGATGAGCAGTGTGTAGGTCCGTGCCTGAGATCCAAACCTGCGAACCCCGGGCCACCGAAGCAGAGTGCACAAACTTAACCACTACACCACCAGGCCAGCCCCTTTCAAAAGTTTTAAGTAAGGAAATTAGGGGAGAAGTAAAATGATGTTAGAAATTAAACTATGTAATACTAACATTAAAAATGGATACCATACAGTTCAGTACCCATGCTTAAATTTATTTTTCTGCTTTCTAGTAGTCAAGTAAAAACAGACATATGAGTAGACAGAAGATTCAGTGTCCATTAAAATTAAACCATTTGTTATAAAGCCCACAAATAATCCTACCATTGTATTATACCTATAGATGCAATCAATAGTAATAACTGAAAATTTCTCTCAGAAGTTTTAAACTCAAAAGTTGCAAAGAAGAGAACAGAAAAACAGCTTGAAAACTTAAAAATCAGGCATCCATAGAAATAAAGACTACTGAAAGGAGAAAGTTTCACAGAAATAAGCCTGGCTTACAATTCTTATAACACAAATAAAATAATGATTTATAAGGCTTAAGAAGATTTTAATTTTTATAAGAGCTATTACCCCTTTAACTGAAATCTTAAACCTTCTACAACCAAAAAGAATGGATATCCATTTAATGTGCATAAAGCTACGTGAATGTGCATAAATAGTAACAAAATATTTACAAATTATGTTCAATTTTATCACTATTCTCAGCATTCTGACTTATTTAAATATCTGTATTTAAAAGGCAAAAGGATGCATTTTTAAATTATCCTTGAGAATACATAAGCAAATACAAATAATCAATTGCTTTGCTTTCATAAACAATTACAATTTTGACATAATAACATCCACTAATGCAGATAAAAATGAGCTGCTAAATACAGAAAACATCAGACATAATCTGATTATATGAGTAGAAATGTAGGCCACTGGCTTACTTCTAATTTGATGATCACTGATGAATCTTCAAAACATAAAATAGAAAATCAGATTCCCTAATCTGCATGGTCCAATAATTTAGGACATTACAGAGCCAACTGAACTCCTTTAGGCTGCAACTAGATAAAATAGAGTAAGTAGTCTGAGAACATATCAGTATAGCATGGTCTACCTCATAATAAACCACGCAGAGCTAAAGCTTTCAAGTAAACATTAATGAGCAATTCTAAATTTTATTTATTTATTTTTTTAAAGATGGGCACCTGAGCTACCATCTGTTGCCAAATCTTCTTTTCTTTTTTTTTCTTCTTTTCTCCCTAAAGTCCTCAATATATAGCTGTATATTCTAGTTGCAGGTCCTTCTGGTTGTGCTATGTTGGACGCCACCTCAGCATGGCCTGATGAGTGGTGCCATGTCTGTGCCCAGGATCCGAACCAGTGAAACCCTGAGCCACCGAAGCCGAGTGCACCAACTTAACCACTCGGCCACAGGGCTGTCCCCCTGTTCTAAATTTTAAAAAATGATTATTAATACTCTACCAAGCTTCCAAAATATTGCTGCAACAACTGTTCCAGGTACCTGTAACATTAAGTATCAAAAGTTTCTGTAGGTTTCTTTTCATGTTCAGCATGTTATTCAATGTTCTTTGCAAATAAGGAACAGAAATTTTTAAAACTATATTTTTCACGTTACTTGTCACAGATTTCTCACTGCTTCATTATCTTAAATGAAAAAGTTCATATTTACTATATGAAATGAGCCATTCAGTGTTTCAAATGCCTTATTCAGTCTACATAAAAATTACATTACATGTCTCCTGGCTTCTCCAAAATTTAAATGAGTAAGAATATTTGTGATGTGATAGCTAGCCGTTACATCACATGCTTCTATTAGCAGCAAGTGTCCCAGTTACTGGTTTCTGGCATGAGCTCAACTATGGTTGTCTAAGAAAAGACTAAACGCTTTATTTTTAAAAGCTAAATCATTAACCATAATGTCAAAAATGGAGATCAATTTGTCTAATTACATACCACAGAAACTTATTTTGTCTCAGAATATTTAGTAACTATCATCCACAACACTTTACATTTTTGAAAGTTGATTTCAGTCATGTCCTTTGTATATTCCTATTAAGATTCAGGAAATTCCAGCCTTTGAAAATTACCACCAGTTCTATTAGAGCAGTGTTCTTCAAACTGTGGATCATGACCCATTAGTGGATCATTAAACCAATGAGTCTCAAGCAGCAGTTTTTTAAATGAAATAGTATCGAACAGAAAAGAAAATGAAGCACACATGTAATGAGGATAGTTCTGTTTAAGGAGATTTTGTTTTGGTCCTCTATATGAATGCACATATATCACTCGGTGACAATGTACAATATATTTCTATAGGTTGTGGTAAATATATTTCTATGACTTGTGGTCAAAAAATATTTCTGTTTGAAGGCAACTGTATAATACATAGCAGCACAAGAGTATCAAAACATACTATCTTATAATCAGTTATAACTCAGTTCATTTTTAAATGAGAAATCTTATTAAAATCTAAATTTTCTTAATATACATAAATATTACTGAAAATCTAATTAAATAAATTTTCTAATTATTCAGGTCTGACTGTTCTCCAGTAACTAGGATGTGACTGTCTTTTGTGCCTCCTCTTTTCAGTTTCACAGGTGAATTTATACTCCCATTGGTAATACCCCTTATCATAGCTAATGAGTCTCAATAGTTGGAAGAAGAGGGAATGATTAATTTGAAAAAGTCCAGCTCCCTAAGCATTTATGATATGTACACGCTCATCTCCTGCCCCTTTAAGCATGGTAGGAATCAAAAGTCAAGCAGAGGTCATACAAAATTTACGTTACTGAGATATTCACCATATCAATCTCTATGAGCAGGTTATCTCACTATCTATAAACACCAACTCGATTGCAAACCCCAAACATAGGAATTACATTAAATTTAAACTCTAAGCCATCAAGGAAAGTCATGTTCCATTTTGGGGCACTTACTTTTCATTCAACAGAGATTTATCAGGTATGTACCTGGTACCAGGTGCAGTCAAAGGTGCCAGGGATATAGCAATAAATTTGCCCCAGAATAAGCCTCATAATTATGTACTTCCATGACTTCCAACTTTCTGCAGTATATTTTTTATATCGATTTAAAAAGATACTCTTTTGTACCTCAGCGAAACCAAAGACAATTGATTCCCAGAAATTACACTCTATAAAGTTGCTGCAAACTCTGAAATAGCAAACAGTGAATCATTGCTCCTAGGGAAAATACATGGTTAGGTTCCTGCAAGCCTCTGGTCACAATATTTTCATCAACTGATCACTACATAACCTTGTTTTTATGTATGTTTCTGTCTAGAGACACCTTCTTTAATATATACTGTAGAGTCATTAACACTGAACTCACGGCCAACAGCACTAAAGCTCATGCCTGAACAAAGCTCATCTAACACACTCATTTTCTCCATAACGGGAGTCACAGCCTTTTTGAGTTTAGGAACACTAGGCAGCACTTCAGCACTATGCTTGGCGGCCATTTTAAATAGCAAAATCACTCCCCAAAAGCACTAAATAAGCCCCGAAAAGCAAAACAAGAAGGCAGAGCATCACCTTGTTCGACTTTAGCAGGGAACATGCCATCAGGTGACTCAAATTCTTGCCACTCTGTGCATGCACATGTCTGTGACTGGGAAAGCACCCACAATACTGATTTTGGGGTTACAAACAAATTGTAGCAAGTAGACAAATTTGAAAATATGGAATCTGACAATAATGAGGATCAACTCTAACTGAAGAGGGGAATTTTTTCTTTAAAGGTCTTCCAGTCTAATAAGTAAGAAATGAAAGAATTCAAGTATCATCATTGTGCAACTCCTAATGAACTAATGGAACTAGGCAAGGATCATCAATTGCTGCTAACAACACACAAAGAAAGACAACATTTGATCTTTTGATGGAAGAAAAACTTGAAACTGAATCTGATCAAACCCCTACATCTCACTACCAATTTACAGAAAAGACAGGGGACAATGTTTTTACTCTTTAAGATAGAGTATCAATTTTTTAATCTGATGTCTCAAGGGCAGGGATCATATTTTATTCAACTCTGTCTCCCCATTATCTATTGTAATACATAGCACACAGCAGACGTTGATTAAAAGTTTGTTGAATAATGAATGAATGAATGAATGAATGAACAAATGAACTACCTCTTAGAAGTTTAGGAATGTCAATGTATATGATCATCTCTTTTTCAAATAAAGGAGGAAAGAAAAAGGTATGGGCAGGCAGGCAATTTATAGCTCTAAGAGATACCACAAGCAGTGGAATACCACTTCACAAATCAAAGGTCATTTATACTGTAGTTCAACTCTCCAAAACATAGCTATGAACCAGGAGAAAAAAACTTTATTACAGGAGGTCACAAAATGCATATTCAGTTCATTGACCAGCAAGAGCCCCTAAACTCCATTTTAATTTTAAAATATTTTAGTATAAAGTTATTCCTCTGATTTATCTAACAGGTCATTCCCTGATAATGCCAGATAAACAAGAAAGTCCTTCAGAAAAGTTAGTAGCTGTTTTATACATGGTTCTTACAACAAAGTTATATTCTTTCTTCTTAACTGCTAATTTCCTCATTTATAAAAACATATAATTACAAATAACAGTCTAGTGTAGGCAAAGGTCACAAATTTAAAAGGCTCATTCAAGGGTACTAACATTTGAGAATTTTAATTATGAAGCTAATACTGTCAACTCATCATAGAAAAGATTTAATAGTGTAACTGTCAGTAAATCATAAATAACCTAGTTGATTTCCACAAAATTCTAGAGTGAAACATGCAACAAATGATAGAAGCAAGCTGAAAGTACAACCACTTCTCCAGGAGAAGGATTTCCTTCTGCCCAATCCAAACCAAGAGAATCCTTCCCCACAGCAAGTGCTGTAGCCCGAAGACAGGGACACAGACCTGGTCCAAAGGCACCTTAATCCCCAATATGAACACCAGAGTGAAGGACTGGTTTTTCTTACAGAGATCAAGGCTGCATCATCTGAGCAAGAGAGTACAGGTCCAAAGCGTACGAAAGACTGCATTCACTGAAAAGTGAAGCTCCCCTAAATTACTGTCTCTCACAGACCCACAGCAATAAAAATATCCTATTCAGAATTAATGTGATTGTCACGATATTCTGGTGTGCAATCAAACTAACTAATTACTAAAAAGTAATCCACTATAGCCAACTCAAATGTTAGGAACTGCTTACTAATGGAACTCTTTCTACATTGCTGGTGGAAATGCAGAATGGTACAGCTGCTTTGGAAGACAGTTTGGCAGTTTCTTATAAAGTTAAACATACACTGGCCATATGACCCAACAATTCCAATCCTAGAAACTTACCCAAGAGAAGTGAAAACCTAGATTCACCAAAAAAAACTGCACACAAACATTTAAGGCAGCTGCATTCAAAATCACCAAAAACTAGAAACAGGGGCTTCAATTGGTGACTGGATAAACACGCCGAGGTACATCCACACAATGGAATATTGCTCAGCAGCAGAAAGAAACTACTGATACACGCCACCACACACATGAATCTAAAACGCATTCTGCGAAGAGGAAGAAGCTAGATTCAAAAGGCTACAAACCACATGATTCAATTTATATGATATTCTGGAAAAGGCAAAATTATAGGAACAGTGGTTGCCAGGGGCCAAGAGGGGAAGAAGGGGTTGACTACAAAGGGGCAGCATGAGGGAATATTTTGGGGTGATGGAATTGTTCTGTATCTTGATTGTGGGTGGACAGAATTTTAGTATGTGAAAATTTAAAACAGAAAAAGAGAAGAACTGTTTATCTAATATAAAAAATATCTGACAACAAAATCAAAATTAACAGAAAGTCTCAAAAAATGTAATACTTCCTTTAACTTTTTCTGGCTAGCCCACAAATGCATTTAATTTCACTTCTACCATTTAAAAAAAAAAATCTTTCTATAATGTATTTCTCTACTTTTAAACCTGAGTAACTCAGTCAGATGCTTGTGTTTATTATTTTATTTATCTTGGGGCCAAGTGATTTGTTTGATAGTTGTCTCATACAACTGTGAGGATGCAAACTACATTGGTTTGGGGTGAGCATGGTGCCTCAGGAGGCCTTTAATCAAGGCTCCTACACATTAAAATTCTCCCTAACAAAAACCATAAAATGATTAATCCATTCATTCAACAAATAAGTAATCATTAGAGGCCTAGTATGTGCCAAACACAGGAAATACAAATGGCAAACAAGACAATCACATCCCCGACATCACATAGCTTAAGCAATAATATAGAGCATCACCTGTACTACAAGAGAATTACAGTGCTTTCAGAGCACACAGCAAGCGCACATAGCCCAATTATATGAGTTCTGAAACCCCCGTTAGGATCTAGACCTTAAAGTGCCTCGTATCTTGGTGAACTCAAAAACGCAGCTTAAAAAGCATGTACGGCAGTGCTCACCATCCTGCTATCCTTCAGCGTTTGAGGATGGAAAGAAAGCAAAGGCCATACTCACAGAACACCTTCCCTGCACAAGCAGTACAATGACCATTCCCCTACAGTAAGGTCCTCTTAAGGAAATACCAGAATATGCTGATTTATTTCTGTCACCTTTCCCGCAAGCAGGACACTTTTCTGATTCAGAACACCATAATTATGAACTTCTCTTGTTGAGGAATATTATTTTAAAGGAGAAGAGGGATAATAAAGAAAAGGTGAAAAACAGAGAGAATAGGAAAAAAAAGAAAGCCAAAGTAGGTATAAAGATTTTTGCAGTGAAGTCTTAAAAACAAATTAAGGAAGTTTAAGGAAACTAAAACAGAGACGTTGCAACCACACCCCTGCTTCTTTCTGTTATGAAAAAGAAAGCCAAGATATGTAAAAAGAGGGCTGCCTGCAGGTGCTGTCGCATGAAGTTACCATGTACAGAGGTAAAATTATATAACCCCAAGGACTAAGGAGTGTTATGAACACTGAGCTACACCAAAGTTACCCGAAACATTTTCTATCTCAAGCATCCTAATTACACAATCCTGCTGAGACCACAGTGGGGCCCACAGGACCAAGGTTAATAACTTAGTGTCAAAAAATTAGAAAAGCTTTCAACAACTGTTAAAGAACAAACACAGATTAAAATAAAGTGCCTCTTGGTACGTATTAGCATCTTACTGAAACCCCATCTCAGAGGAGCAAGATGCTAAGCAGCTTCTATCAAGAAACAAGGGGTAGAAGCAAATTTATGCAGTTCCACAGTTCCTTTTCCAAAGTCCTTCAGTCAAACATGTTTTAGAATTCAGAATTTTAAGGTATTTTTGATAGGTGATACAGTGTGTATACACCATATATTGTGTAACACCCCTAGAGAAGGCTGGGACGGCACAGAGAAGTCTAAGTCAGTACACTGTAATCAAGTATTCACTATTTCTGCAGTGAAACCTACAAATACATGAAATAAAGAGAACAGTTCACACGTTTTGTGAAAA
This sequence comes from Equus caballus, assembly GCF_041296265.1. Lineage (NCBI taxonomy): Eukaryota > Metazoa > Chordata > Mammalia > Perissodactyla > Equidae > Equus > Equus caballus. The sequence goes on from NC_091697.1 coordinate 66,018,582, forward strand.
AATCAATTTATGCCAAAATACAAGAAAAAATTTGGTTTTCAGAGTATTTTGGGTGTTAGAATTGTTGATAAGTAATTATGGCCCTGTAGAACAGAACCCATTACTCCGTTACTAATTGTATATGCAAAATGTTACTGGTAACCTCTTTATCATGTGCTGATTTTATTGTATAATTTTGGTAAACTCAAAATAATTCTAAAAGTCTTCCATAGGTTCACCCTAACATGTCCTCTAAACCTTATCCAATCTTAAATTTCTCTACCACAAATTCTCCCACTAGGGCAGTTTACAGAAATCTAATCTTTGAAATTTATACTAGAACTGCAAAATCCAATTTTGCCACCTTGCAAAAAATGTTCATTGAATGGACTTTAACATATCAAATACATCATAAAAGAGCTTGCTCTCATTTTGTCAGAAGAAAAATGCTATATAACTGGGAAGGGTGTTCCTGATCTAGGAAGAAGCATCAAATGAGTCACAAAAAAGGAAACTGACCTGTCATAAATGATAAGATGCAATAACCATAAAACCCTATTATCATAGTGCATTTATATGTATAATGCATATAAATGCACTATTTATACTTACTGACTATATGCAATACAGACAATATTCTATACACACAATATACTATAACTGAAGTAAACTATTTCCACTGAGGGGACAAACCGAGTTCTTCATCAACAAAGGTATAAGACAGAGTAAAAGAGTAGAAGTGCTAAATAACTGTTAAAGTCCCTTCTGTCCTTATGGTCCATGAAAACTCAACTCAATGATACTGCAAACATGATAAATATAACCTAAAACTAATAAGACTTTGATTAGCAACAATTCTTGTCTTCTTATAATTTATAGTAACTTTAAAGATATGATTGTTGTTATCATTTAGGTTTCTTAAGATTTCTAGGGGCATCTGAATTGATGCCTTAATTTATTCTTGATAAATTTCCCTTTCACAAATTTTTCAAATTTCAAAAATCCTCTAACTTTGGTGCTATACTTATGAAAAACTGTTAACGAGCAATGAGTATAGTGGCCTCACTAAGGATTCTGGGTATGAAACTATGAAGAGAAGTCACTTCATTAACCTGGTCCTCCTGCAAATATTTTCATGCATTTCTTATCTCATCTTCAGACTCCCATCCCCAATTAAAAAGAGAACTTGAGAGTAAAAAGAGCTAAGAGATGTGTATAAAGAGAAGGAAAAATCAGTCATTTCCAAGCCTGCAGCAAACTGGAATCACCTATAGAAATCCTAAAATATATCCATGTCCTGGCCCCGTCTCCAGAGTGAAATATAAATTAGCATAGGTAGAATCCCAATAACTGCCATTTTTTTTAAGCTCCCCAGAAAAGTTAATGTGAAGTCAAGGCTGAGAACCACTGGTACAAGCTGCCTCCCCCACAAAACCTTTCCTCTCATCTGTTAGTGTCAGCACTCCCAACCCTATAGCAAGGACTATCTTTAAAATTCTCTGTTTTTCTTCTCTGATTTAGTCTGCCACAGAAAAAAATTCACTAATTTTCAGTTGGGAGATTTTAAACATGTACTTATAGTAAAATTTATTTTAATTTATTTGATATTCACATTCCCAATGCTAAGAATTTTATTTTTCAGTCAGTCTTCAAAAAATCACCTTCAATAGGATATTTAGATAAACAGCAGAGCATACAATAAACACACAATGCACATTACAAATTATCAGAAAATACTTAAAAGAATGATTTTTAAAGAGTGATTATATTTTGATTTTTTTTTCCCTTCTTCTCCCGAAAGCCCCCCAGTACATAGTCACATATTCTACTTGTAGGTCCTGCTGGTTGTACTATGTGGGACCGCCACCCCAGCATGGCTTGACGAGCAGTGCCATGTCTGCACCTAGGATCCGAACTGGCGAAACCCTGGGCCACCAAAGCAGAGCACCTGAACTTGACCACTCGGCCATGGGGTCGGCCCCTACATTTTGATATTTTATTAACTACAATTATTTTCAGAATCTAAACTATATTAAGAAATATCAGATACAACAAGCCCTGAGACTCCTATGACAGAAAAAGAACTCAGTAAATAATCTACCATTTTTTTAATGAAAATTGGCATTACAGGATTCCACATCTTGAAGATTTACACTTTTTTTGGTTTATATTGTTTTCAGATCCCTGGAATAAAAGGAGAAAATAAAATAATATTTTATAAAAATATGCATCTACAAATACCAGGTTTTTTTAAAAGTCACCAACAACTGATACCCACTAGTTTCACCTCCAAAACAATACTAAGCTATTTTTGCAAGCCAAATTAGGATTTTATTAAAACACCTCATAGCCATATATTTATACAACATAAGACTCATGGAATACCAGGAATTTTCTCTCTCTTCTCCCTATTACATTACTTACTACATTTGATTGCCATTTGAAAGTATTCATTGCTAGAATATAAAATGTGTTCCACAGAAATAGAAAATAAACAAGACACAGACTGGGTGTAAGGAAAAAAACATTTTCACTTCCCTTTTTACTAAAGGAAACTCTGACTATAACTCTGACTCTAATATACTGCCAAGTATACCACCCAAAGTCAAAATCAAACAAGTTAAAAAACAGATAAACACAATTAATAATTGCAAAATATTCAGAAGTCCACGACTTTTATAAAGTACACTTGTATCAAAAAGTGTCATATGGCCAATTTCAACTTAAAATTTTAAGGTAAATAATTTTAATAAGTCCAATTTAAAAATAAAGACAATTACAAAGTATCAGTGCATTCAATATATATAATATACAATAAAAGAAAAATTATATGTTAAAATCTAAGTTAGTAGAAAATATCCCACCCCAGGATTTTATTTTCTTCCCTCAAAAAAAAAAAAAAAGAACAGATTTGCTATTTTTACTGATGATAAAAATAATGCATAATCATAGCTGAAAATCCAAACAATACACAGAAGTATGAAAAGTGTAAAAATAAAAATCATCCCAAAACTCACTATTTATAAATAACTGTTAACATAAATATCCTTCCAAGAAATGGATGGATTAATTCTGTATATTTACAACAACTGCAACAATTACAAGAATTACAATTAATTCTGTATATTTATTCTGTATATATACATATATGTATCTACATATATGTGTGTGTTTACTCTTTTCTTTCACACACACTCAAGGCAGAAAAATCTTTAAGAATACTTTTTTGAAAATAAAAATATATATAAATTGTTCCAAGTACGCATTGTGCTTCTGCATTTTCATTTAAGCAGGCTAGGTTTGAGGTTACTTTGTGTGTGTGTGTGTTGGTGGTAGTGTTGTTGACTGCTTGAGGGAAGATTAAAAGATTTGTCTGTTGACCCACAAAAAAAAAAATCCTCTGGCTACAATTTTCCAAAGCCTGAGAACACAGATATCTATACTAAAGGCAGCTGGCTGACTGATTTACAGAACTAGTGCATGGACCTGAGCAAAACTGCGAAGTAGACAAAATCTTTTCACGGCCTCCTACCTCTTGGTCAGAAAGAGCACCACACTAGCAATCAAGATAGGAGAGTTCTACCAACCAGGTGTGGGATTTGAGCATTTCACTTAACCTTCCCAGGATTCATTTCAATTCTAAACTTCGAAGATTCTCACCTGCCTCCCCATTCCCCAGTGATTTCTTTTTGCTGCTTTAAAGATACGTGAAAACCATTCTTTCCTCCTCCTATCTCACTGGGATTCCATGACTCAAAATAAACCCCTCCTCTGACTGACAAACTCCCATTTCGTCAATGTGCTTATTCTCCTCTGTCAATGTGCTTATTCTCCTCTAAGTGTGACAAATAAAAAAATCTGATGAGATCAAAGGTGTGGGCAATTTTTGAATGGGAGCAGCAACTCAGAAAAAATTTTTAGTAAGTTTACAGGTACAAATTTTTAATTTAAAGTTAACTTTATGAGCTCCATGGAAAAAATGTATAATCTTACAACTTAGGTAACTGATTTTATTTGACTCAGTCAATAAGAAAACCAGCAGTGTTTTTACCTCCTAAAATATTCATTCATACCTGAGCATATTTAAGATAGTAACACAGAAGCAGCTTTCTAATCTTCCATCCGTTACACTTGTACAATGCTTTAAAGTTCAAAGTGTATTTCTATGCATTATTTATTTTCATTCTCAAAACAAGTAGATGTAGTGCTCACTATTGATTGCCTCTCTAACATCCATTTCCCCCATATTCTTCCTTCTCACACTTTTTTTAAATATCCTCCCTCCACCATGTAACTGAGGGAAATAAGACTCCGTTCCCAACTGCAGGGGATATATCCTGGTTAGTAGACACCAACCATGATAACACTATTCCCCTTGCCATAACTGGTTAGGAAGTGTACATGACCTAATTCCGGTCAATAAAACCTGAAGAGAAAAGTATGCTGGTAGGCTTGTGCAAAAGATTTCCTGGCCAATGCACACCTAGATGTGATCTTGCTCTTAGCCAGAGGATGAATCCAATACACAGAGCAGAGCAGAGCCAAGAAAATCACAGAGCAGCAGACCAAAGTTCTGAAAAACTAGCCCTACCTCCATATGTCAGTGTTCCATTTTCAGTAGCTACTATATTTCAGGCATTGTAATGTGGCAACGCTGAGATAAATAATATACTCCATCTACCTTTCCTTCCCCAACCTGGACCTCCTTCTCCTACACCTAAAAGTTCTCCTTTCCATTTAGGCTGCGGTACCTACTGTAAGCTGTTAGACCACCATGCTTTGCACCAAACTAAAGTGCTCTACACATCAAGGGCATGGCATTTCCTCTTCCAAGGGACAATTTCCTCTACCAATTCAGTCCAGCAGTCCCTACTCAGGGTGAAGAGATGTTGGAATTATAAGAGGGCTCCTCTCTAAGCCTGGCCCTGTATAAAAGCTGAAAGGTAGCATATGAAATCAGATGAGGGACCATATTAGGAAATATGTTAGAACTGTAGATTGATCACGAGTAGATAATTTAAAAATTCACCCTAATGTATGAATGACTATAGGTTCAGGAATACCAGAATTTATTTCTTTTTTAAAAGAGGATGCTGTCAAATAAATCTCTAAGAGAGAATATAAACTGGGTGATAGTTTAGAAGCTGATACCCTCTTTAATATGTTATTATTAACCAACAGCTCATAAATTAGTTAAAAAGGGGAATCATAAAAAAAAGTACGTGCCTTCAACATTTTATTGCAACTAAAACATAAAAATGTACATTCAGCAGACAATCTTTTAATGCAAGGCTAATGCCTTTTCTTCAAGTATGGGTCTATGGATTCTAGTTCTATTTTTTCTTGCAAAAATCACACCCATAGTACATCACCTGTGACTTCCAGTTTCTGTTTCTTAAACATGGAAAGACATCTCACAAACATTTAAAAGCAGTCTTAGTCAAAGGATCTTTTTAGATTTTTTAGGGTTTTTTCCCTAATTGTTTAAAGTTATTTCACCTACACCTATTTCAACTGTAACTGATTTTAGCTACTCGCCTGTTTTCAAAGCAGACACTGGTTCTCATACAAACACCTTTTTGCCTTCACAATTCAGTGAATAATGTTTTATTAAACTATGTAACTACAATATCAAGTATAATTGCCATTAACAATTTGTGGGTTACAAACGCAAATGACTGTTTGTTAGTGTACAATAGTGGTGAGAATATAAGTTCGAGAACAAACTAGGGAGTAGTCTGCTGCCACTCAGTCTGGCATGGGGATCAAGCAGTAAATGAAAAGTATCATTTAATCTTTTGAGTGGGTTCAGCAGAGGTAAATTAAAAGAGATTCTCCTGTAACAGGCCATTCCCAAGAGTCTTTGCTTATTCTACCCACCAATCAACCCTCTAACAACTCATATATATACCAGCAACTTCTGAATGTAAGAGAAGATTTACATGGTGCCTACTATGTGCCAAACATCATACCTTGGCCCTTTACATGAAATTTCTCAATCTTGATGAAAAGCATAATGGCAGAATAACTCTCTGCCAATTTTTTTTTTTTTTGCAAATGTAACTAACAGCTTAAAAAAGTAGTTCAATACAAAATTAGCTAAATAAACGTACTAAGTCTGAATACAGCTAAAAGTATGACATTACCTCACTAAAAGAAAAAACACTAGAAATTTGTGTTTAGGAAAAAGAATATCTATCATGAGATTTTACCTAATTCTAGTGAAAGCTATAAAAAAGTAGACATGAGGGGCTGGCCCCATGGCCGAGTGGTTAAGTTCACGCACTCTGCTGCAGGCGGCCCAGTGTTTCGTTGGTTCAAATCCTGGGCACGGACATGGCACTGTTCATCAAACCACGGTGAGGCAGCGTCCACATGCCACAACTAGAAGGACCCACAACGAAGAATATACGGCTATGTACTGGGGGGCTTTGAGGAGAAAAGGAAAAAAAAAATATTTTTAAAATCTTTTAAAAAAAAAAGTAGACATGATTTAGCTATATGTGAACATATAGCTATAGATTTTCATTAAATTAAAACTACGTGACATATCATTAGTAAAGAAAATGACCAAAATGTGTCTCATCTACCAAATACATAAACTCTTCAAATTCATTGTTAAGAATTCTTTCTTAGAAAAGATGGGCAGGGAGTGGCAGGAAAGAATATAACCAGTCACTTACCATAGTTTAAGAACAAATCACTACACACATCCTTAGGTCCCATAATAGGAGGAAACCCAAAGATTTATAGTTTCTAAATCTCAGCTTTGAGAAGGGAGCTGGAAAAAACAAGGCTAACAGCAGCCTCCACTGTGTCTCTAAAACTTATCTATCCCACCTCTCTCTCTCATTCCATATATTCTGAGTAGTTCACAGGCTCTCCAAAGTCACTTCACATTAATGGATAATATACACTTGATTTCTACACATTAAGAATCCCAAGTATGGTTCTGTCCTGCAGATCAGCACAAAAGTGATACTCTGAGGTAGCTTAAGTTACTGAAACCATACTGTCTGCTCCTACAGAATCTCTACAATTAAGGAACTACAGACACCCCAAAACTGCCATTTCCAAAGAAACTGCACCTTGAAGAACCAACACCCAGACATATACTAACAACACCAATGAATACCACCAGGTGCCAAGTGCATGAGAAAAGACAAAAAAGGAAGACGGAAGATTAGCAAAAACAGATCACTGGTGGTTTAAGATTTTGAAGTGAGAAAAAAACTGATTGAAATATGCATTCTGATACTTGTAAGATATATCTTAAACAGATTGCTTAAACTCTAGAAGACGCTGTCTCCTACTGTCAAGGGCCAGGGTTACACCACCTAACTCATGGAGTTGTCTTAACAGTATCATTTATGGCCCCTATACAAAGCAGGCACTTAATAAATTGTAACAGATATTGCTGTTATTGAGAAGTTCAAGATAACACAAATCTTGTTATAATGTAAGTCCTTTTTGAACACTAAAAGGGGAATGGTTAGTAAAAACCGTCAAACAGTCTTCCCTGTAACATTATTTTACATGGACTTAAATACTGGTGTTGTGAGGGTGATATTTTTCTAAGCACTCCTTTGATAATGATTAAGTTCGGGGTTAAATTATTTTAGGGTCATCTGATATTTAAGATGACTAAAAACCTTATACATATTTATCTGAAACTGTGGGAGCTTCTCATTTTATCATCCCACTGTTATAGTCAATTCCCTTCGTATGTAGATTCCTTACATTTCACATTATCCATAACAAATCTCACGTGCAAATGTATTAACAATAATATAACTCTCCAGTGACCTGTATTTTATTTTGTTATTTAATATTTCAGTATTCTATTTAGTTAGATACATCCTTTTGGGAAACCCTTTGAAACTAAATAACTACTTGTTTCATTCTGAAAAAAATGTGAACCAATAAACTCCACTGGAATAATGGTCTATTCCCAGCATGGGGGGGATTACAGAGGGGACACAGAAAAGTAAATAGAGAGCTTCCCGTTTCTTCCTGAGTCACATTTTTACAATCTGGATTTCTTTCATATAAAACCAATTACCAGCTTACCAGACACACCCATATGCAAATACAAGTAAAGAAATATGACAAAGCCACATATGAACTGTTTTAGATTATATAGTTTTCTGCTTTCCTCCATTAGCGTGCATGATAACAAGCTGACTATTCTGTTATAATCTGTTTCTTTAAACTTAGATTCTTATTTGCCTACCTACTCCCTATCGGCAGAGAATCTATACACTTCACACCTCAAACTGACTCATTTTTAAATACAAGGCATTCTGGACTTCCATGGCCTGATCTCCACCTACTTTCAGAGCTTCCCCTCCCACAAAGACGTCCTGGCACAGCAGCCTTATGTCCAGCTCAACAGGCCCCGTAATACCCAACCAACACGCCTGTGCTCTGGCTGTTCCTTCACCTAGAAAAATACCCCCATACATATGCCCCCATTTTGCCTATTAAAATATTTTAAGGCCCAAATGGAGTGTTACCAGCTCTAAACTCATTCATAATTCCCCAGTCAAAAATTAGTATCTCTGTCTCGTACACACACATACACACACACCCCCCCATGCTTCCACGCACCTCTGGTAAAACCCACAGGAGTCTTGTGTTGCAATTATTTCTGTGAATGTCTGCTTCTCCCTTGAAGGCAGCTACTGGGTCTCATTTCATCTTCATATTCTACCCACGCTTCCATCCTTACCACATAGTAAAGGTCCCTTCTACGGAGTAAAAGTCCAGATTGAATTAATTATCCCTTGATTCTAATCCCAGCCCTTTTATTTGAAGGAATAAATGATTTTCATGAGTTGAAGATTTTGTTAATAGTTAATTCCTGCAAATCTAATAATGAAAATGCCAATAATTACATAATGTATTAATTTTTAAGTTGATGAATGGCAGGTCAATGAGCACAATAAATCAGCAGTAAACATAATCATTTTCTAAGATCCCCCAAAAAAGTCTCATATGTATCAACATTAAAATTAACCTTTCTGTCCTCCATCCTAAGAACTACTTATACCTGATGCATATCCAGAAATACAAGCTCCCTGAAAGCAAGTGTCTATACACTCTAAGAATCTATGCCAAAGTCATGCAATTTATTTGATATCATCTTTCTTCAATGCCCATAAATATAATTTTCATCTTTTGTGTAATTATAAAGGCTAACGTATACAAAATATGAAGATAATTTATCTTAGCTAAGAATACAGTCGGAGCAAAGTTTAGGAATAAATATAAAATTATTCCAAAAATTATACTGAGCACATCTCTCCACGCCCTCCTCAAAAGTAGCTATTAGGAATGTCACAAATCAGGTCTGATTTTTGATGAAAAATGTCTTCTTGAACCGGCCTCACATCTTTCTAATTCTAAATCATTCTTATTATAATCTTTGTGATATTTTTCTTCTTATATATTTTAGGGATACCAAATATTCTTCATAAATATATACTAGGCTTTAAAATTAGGTATTTTTAATTTTAAAAGATATTCCAACAGATATAGTTCAACATCTTTTACTATCTGTGGGCAAATGTCATTCATATCACAAGAAATAATTGCGAAAGTAAACGAAACGTGTTGATTTATTTTTTTTTACTTATTAAAAATCAGCAGGTTTTTAATTTTCCAATTAAAGTCGATGTTCTAAAACAAAAGGTGAAAAAGGGGTCGGTCACTTACTGACCAGCCTTGGTACTCATTACAACAGAGTTAAAACTAATTCGCACAGTGTAGCAACAGTAGCCATCTCCCACAAAGAGACTCTCTCTCCCACCCATTAACTTTTCCTCCTTCCCTGGGGGAACTGGAAGGATCATAACACAGGCCTAACTACCCCCACCCCACGGGCAAACACACATCTCCATCACCGCCCCGCAGGAAAGAATGTGGGGGCTGTGGACCAAGAGAACCGACGCTTCTGTGTGTCACTTCCCCTGCATGTGGGATAAACAAACAAACCAGCACAGTAACAGTAACCAATAGAGTAATTTTGTTACCCCCGACTAATGGCTTGGTTAAGTTTTGAGCTAAGTCAAAAGCTCTAACAAAAAGGTAAATCCTTGCCCCTCCCCTTTAAAACAAACACCCCAACGGGAAGTTTACCCCCGAAATGAACGCCGGCCCCTGACACCTCCTTCCAGCAGACCGCTGCCTCCCCCGCCCCCCGGGCCCAATCCCCCACTCCGAAGGTAATTGTCTGGACACAAGCAAAGCGCGCTGGGGCTGCGCTCCGACCTCAAAACCCCTCCCGAAAGAAGCCCCCGCCTTTTTTCCCAGCTCGCCCACCTCCCTGCCGGCCCCTCTCGGGCCGCGCCACTCCGGCAACTTCTACAGCCAGCCCGCCCGCCGCCCGCGACCCCCTCCCGGCCCAGCGAGCCCTCCGCGCCCTCCCCCGCGGCCGCGGCCCCCGCGCCGCCCGCGCCTCCGCGCCGCCCGCTCGGGTCCTCGCCCCCTTCCCCCGAGGCCCCCGCCCGCGGCACCGCCCCCGCCGCACCCCACCCAGCCCGGGACCCCAGCCCACCCGGCCCCACCCGGGAAGGAGGGAGCCGCGGCCGCGCCGGGGCCCGCGGGCGCCAACACGGAGAGGGCTTTACCTCAGAGGCGCGGCCGCGAGCAGCGGGGTCGGTCCCGGGCGCGGGCGGCGCCCCCCGGTCCGTCCGTCAGCGGCGGCGGGGGCAGCGGCGGCGACGGCACATCACACCCGCCGGGGCCGGAGGAGGAAAGCGAGCCGCGCAGGGAGGGAGCGAGCGAGAGAGCGAGGTAGGGGGGAAGGAACGAGCGAGGGAGGGAACGCCGCTCGGCTCGGACTCGGTCCCTGCACTACTGCCGGTGCCTCCTACCGCCGCCTCTGGCCGGAGAGTCGCCGCCCGAGTCGCTGCTGTCGCCACCGATGCAGCCGGGAATGAATGCACAGCGGCGCCTCACTTATCCGGAGGTCAAACATCCTTCTGCCTCGGGCATCCGGATCGGCGCCGGACCCGGAAGTGAACACAAGGAAAAAAAAATAAAAAAGGAAAGCGTCTCTCTAGCGGCGGCGGCCCCGGAGCTGCCCGCATCGACGAAAAGAGCCGAGTAGAGCCGAACATTACACTGACGTGCTCGGATTGGTCGGCTTGCCGACCGGAAGAAAGGCAGCACGCTGATTGGCTGGCAAGGTATTAAAATCCAAGCTCCTCCTTTCTCCCCACCTCCGCACCAGTGGTGCGTGAGGGAGAACGTGGAGTAATCGTGGATACGGGTAGTACGTTTCTATGGGTGAGGCCATGGGAGGAGAGGCTTGGGGAGGTCTACGGGGAGAACTGGAAGAAAACGCTCCCGTGGTTTAAGAGAGCTGCTGAAAATTCCGCGGCTTCAGTGAGCAAAGAGCCAAAGGGCGCAATTGGGCCGAGTAAGGGTGCCGAGCACAGCCCTCCAGGTGCCAAAGAATTTTAGGGCCCAGTCTAAGGGAGAGACATCGCAGAGTTGACATTTTCCCCCACTTTCGTGTAACCCGAGTGCTAATATCAGGGATTCGACTGCTTGGAAATATGACTCGTGGTTCACGTTTGCATTCCATTTTCTGTCTATAGAGAATTACATTTGTGAGCTCAGGTAATCCTCTGAACTGTATAAGGTGGTAGTTTTTCCACTGAACGTCCGGAAGTTCCAAAAGGACAAACATTACTTAAATCATCAAGTTGTAGAACTCAAACTAGAACCCATATTTTCTGAGGATGCTTTCCAGTCCACTCAGCCCACGTAGAAAAGTCAGAAGATTACATTCTTCCTCCCTCTTATAGTTGGTTAACTGGAGTGAAGATATGGCACTTTGGAAGACCTCTATGGAAATCGATCCACCATGAAGGCATTGTGAAGGATTCAAACCATAAATTTTTAAAAAATTGTTATTCTTACTTCTAAAGTCCTTTCAAAAGTTGGACAATAACGTGTGCATGAAGAAAAACCATATCCTGCACTGTGTTTAAAGACTCATGTTTCTATTAAAATGAGGGGGGAAGTTACTTCGAAATGACTTCAGTCTAAGACTATCATGAATTTCTTAGGGAAAAAACCAGAATTTATCAAGTGGGTGTTTGAGGAGAGAAGAAGAAGAAAGCAAAATTTCTGGTGCCTTTGGTTTTCACATTTGAGACATTGTAAATGTTCGCGTCTCCCTTACATCTTTTGATTCTTTACTTCTGTTGCTATTTCTCTTCCTCTTACCCCTCTGCTCACTCACCTTGGCTACCCAACGGCGCCAAAACACGCATCCACAACACATACACCAAATGGAGAGAGTATAGGGTTAAGGCCTTCAATTAGAGTTTGAAGCAGGAGAACTATTCCATTTCCTTCTTTCTCCCACTTGAAGCCTAACTGCTTACAGAGAAGGGAAAATGGGCAGCTTTACTTTCCACAAAATATACCTACCATTCTCTCTTTCAAACAAAACACTTGTAGGACGTGAAAAGAAAGCATTTTGTCAAAAGAGAAATCTGATAAATGTTTCCAGTGTACCATTAAAGATTATGAGAGAACTAAGAATCTGTCCTATAATCATTTTCTCCCCTCACCCCTCATTCATACTATTAAAATACTCTCCTAAGCCAAACTTGTTTTGCACAAATTGATCAAGAAATACCCCTGAAATACAAATAAGCACCAAAGATTAAACTAGCACTCTATGTTGGTGCATTGTATCAACTATGTGGCCAATCTTCCTGAATTAAATACAGGCAGATAATTCCACTTAACAATGTTAACAACCAACATTTGTACAAACTCTGGTTTATATTATTCCATCTGATTCTCACAACCGTAATAATACCGTAACCGAAGTAATATAGCAGCTATTGTTATTTTTCCCTCGTTAGGAATGAGGAATGATGGTTTCAAAGAGAGTGACTTGCCCAAGATGATGTGATAAGTGATAACTTGCTAAATATGAAATACAAAATTATGAGGTAAAGATATTTACAAAAAGCTTTTCAAAATAAAAATAGGAGAAACCTTCATTTTTTTCTTCCAAATATTTTATTTAACTCTAATGGTAAACCTAGCATGGTGATTTATGGGTTGACACACAGTAAAGCCTGAGGCATTGGCAAACTCTTTCTTTTTTAGTATTATCCTTAAGGTAAACTAACTGGAGGATAGATGTAATTAAGAAAAAGTAAGAGGTCAAGTAGAAACAGAAAAGATGCAAAATGAGACATTGCAACAATAGCCAGAACCTCGGAGCAGAGCAACATGTTTTACTAAAACCAGGAAAGTAATGTCTTCCCCAGTCAAGCCTGCAGTCAAGGGGAGAGAAAGAAAGCATTCTGGGAGAAAGCCAGTCATAGACAGCAGCTAGGTCAGGTTTGGGGGAAGCTGTAACTTAGCAACTTTTCTTTTGGATTGTTTCATGAGTACAGCTAGAGAAGGTCAAGACACTGGTTTATGCATCCCTGGAATGATGATTTCAAGTATTTTGTAGATGGAAAAATGAAAGGACAAAATCACAAAACTTTTCTGAGAGACTATATTGTATTTTATAATAATAATCTTCGGTAATGTTTAATAAAATCACATCTTTAAGATTCCTTGCCTTAGCTGGGGCTGACATAACAAAATACCATAGACTGGGTGGCTTAAAGAACAGAAATTTTTTTCTCACAGTTCTGAAGGCTGTAAGTGTTGAGATCAGGGTGCCAGCACAGTGGGCTTCTGGTGATAGCTCTCTTCCTGGCTGCCTTCTCACTGTGTGCTCCTAGGGCCTTTCCTCCAAACATGATGTCTCTCTTCCTTTTCTTAAAAGGGCACTAATCCCATCATGAGGATCCACCCTCGTGACTTCACCTAAACCTAATTATCTCCAAAGACCTCATCTCTAAATACCATCACATTAGGGGTTAGGGCATCAACATACGAATTACGGGGGTACACAATTCAATCGATAGAATTCTTCAAAGGAATACTTTCTATGTACAGTGTATATTATCTATAAATTAAAAAGGAAGTAAAAGTTAGACAAGATGTTAATGAGAGAAGACAATTTGTGGACAACATAATGTTAAAATCTTGTGGAGGAAAAGAATACATTCTTAACGAATTTTAATAAAACTGTCTATAGAGAAAAGCTATAAACACTATGAAAAGTGTAGAAGTGTCTTGCCCAAAAAAGTGGCTAAATTTCTAGCTAGGCAATTTAATTTGTTTTTTTCCATTAGCAGGTCTGAATCTTGGCAGCTTTTAAGCAAGTTTGACTACCCAAAGAATGCTGTTTTGTGATAAATGGAAGAGTTAGATAAAGCTGTGATTTTTTTTGGTAATAGTTTCAAAAACAGCCTTAATTCTGGGCCATATATGAATCTAAGATTTGGAGGTGGTCATAAAGATTAGTCCCTGCTCCATTTTCCCTCCCCGGTCCCTTTTCCTCCCCACAGTTATATTTCTTGATGTCTACCTCAAGAGCCCATCCCTGCTTGCAAGCCAAATCTGACCAAGCCTGAGTGTCTCATCAATCCTGACCCATAGGAATCATGCAGGCCTCTGGCTGACGAAGCAGAGTGCCAAGTAAGAACTCTGGATTAGAGTGTAGGCTTCTAACTCCCGTATCTGTTATTCCCTATAATCCTTTTCCACTCTATAGCACTGGACTTCTCCTTTGGTTTCCTGTTCTAATTGGAACTTCAGCCTTTTCCAGAACCCCATCCAATGTGGAGAAGGTATAAGCTTGTTTAGATAGTTGTTCACTAGTCCCAGTTCTGACCAGACCCTAGGTCACTGCTAGGGTCCTGCTATAATGAATTACCTTCAAACTACCAAACTTCTTCAAATGTCACCCACTGACTAGGATGACTGGATTACGATATCCTTCTGGTCAGGACCACATTGGTGCCAAAGCTTGCCTAAGCCATGTCTGAACTTCATGTGCCTTTTGGACAGTGAACAGAGGACTTGTTGGGGTCAGCATTTGTGTCTAATTACATTTCTTTAGTCTCTGTCATGCTTGGCCTTAACTCTATCCCTCTCTTCACCAGGCTCACATGGCTTCGTCCTCCCACCTGTTCCTATTATGCTATTGATGCCATATCTGACTGAACAAGATCACAAGGTCAACAGAAGTTAAAAACTGACGCAGGATGATGTCTTAGAACACTCACTTCCATTTAGTTCTCATTCTACTTCTGCTATAATTAGGATTATACCACTTGCCTTCTCTTTTCCTTCCTTGCACAATTTAAGTAGTCGTAACCTCAGTTGGCTTATTTACAGAATGAGTCAGTAGTACCTACATCATGTTGATATCAGGAAGATTAAATGCAATGATATATCTGTAATGCACACACCACAGTGTCTGACATACAGTAAGCACTACATATATGTTTATTGTTACTATGTGACCTCTAGGAACCTGCATTTTCTGTCCAACATGAATGGTAATCAAAAGTTGGAAATATCAGGTCCCAAGCTGTTTCCTAGCTTTAAAAGTCGGAGATTTGTGGAACTGGATTTGTGGTCTTGAGGCAAAGCTTTATTTAAAATTGCTCCAGGCCCTATTTTTCTTGATTTTACCATGTATACTTGGACATTTGTGGTATATTGGCTGTCCAGCATCTGTTTGCCCTCTCGTAACAGCACCCAGACTTCCTTTTGATGAACTTTCTCCTTTTCCTTGTATTCCATGACCAGGGGCTCTGCCTTCCTCTAGGTGTGCTATGAGGTGGGGGAGGAGTATTGGGGGATGTATTGCCTAAACAATGCCAAATGGATGCTCTCTCCCTAGATTTGAATGGTGAGCAGAAGGATGTAGAATCTAAAAAGAGGTGGAATGGCATTCCATCCCCAGAGCAGCACCCTGACCACGCAGTTCCTGCCATAGGACAGTGGCTATGATCCTACTTCCCAGCCTTTGGAACATTTTGGGTTCTGCCCAAACCAGGACTTCCAGTTTCTTGTCACTTCTGTGAGACTCCCCCACCCCGCCCCCCGACCCTTGCCTTTCCCTCAATTCTGTTTTTCTTGCCTTACTCAGAGTAAATTTCTGTTGTTTGCAGCTGAAGAATCCTGATCACTAGGCTTTCTTTCCCGGCTTTTGGTTCCGCTCGCTGCTGTCTCTTCTACTTGTATCCTTTCTTGTGTGGTCTGGCTCTGTGTCCACATGAACACTTGAATTCCAAGCAGTAGTTCAGTCCTGCTTCACTTCTTTGGCTTGACCCTAATAGAATCTCTGACTGTCTCACTGTGATGTGAGGCTCCCTGGCTTCAGGTTTGTATTCTCCTAACTGACAAAGCTGGCCACACCTTGCCAAAGCTTTGTATTCCAATGCAGCTGCCTTCAGTCCCCAGGCAGCCCTACCTCAGCTTCTGGCTGATACCCTGCCAATTGCAGCAGACCTAACCCTTTGGACTGCGACTTAATGCTTTGTGTTCTGCCAGCTTGGGTGACCTGATCTAACTGAGAAGAAACTTCAACCAAATGTCCATACTTGCTGCTTTCTAGAATTGTTACTCTGATGCATATTAGTGTATGCTCATCAATTTATATTGATGATAATGACAGCCAATATCGCCCTGTGTCTCATTTCCCTTCCGTATATTACCTGTGCTCTCCTGATCTTGTTGACTATCATCAGCAAAGAGAAATCAGCTTGGTCTCTTTACAACGAAATAAATTCCGTATTCTAAAGTTACTACAGCTATTTGAGTACTTAGTGATAGGGTAGGCCTTGTTCTTCGCGAGCTACCTAATCAACTTAGTCCTGGTCTTGGAATATTAAAGAAAATCTCGTTGTTTGGGCTACAAGGCAGAGCTGCAGTTCTCAGTCTCCTCCTGCATGCCTTTAAGCCAGACATTAACATCTCACTGGAAATCTATCAGTGGCGTGGAACAGGCTACTGAGTCATGATCAACGCTGCAAAAAAGAAAATAGAGACTGGCTTTCAAATGCTTTTCCAGATACCAGAAAACCCAATCTGATTATTATAATAAATGTTCATTATT
Source organism: Equus caballus (assembly GCF_041296265.1). Classification (NCBI taxonomy): domain Eukaryota; kingdom Metazoa; phylum Chordata; class Mammalia; order Perissodactyla; family Equidae; genus Equus; species Equus caballus. The sequence goes on from NC_091697.1 coordinate 66,035,566, forward strand.
ATTATTATTAAACTCAATAGACTAAAACATTGCTCAAAACAATAAAAATAATTATCTACCGTATATTGGGATGATGATTGGTAAATAGAGGGAAAGAATGATGATCTTATCCTACACATGTAAAATGATTTTTTAAAAACTCATAATTCAAAGTGACTTCAAAATATAGTAATTTGACTGTATGTCTATCATGAGATATATCCTAAGGACGAAAAAATTGCAGAAAAGATTTTTTTAACTTTTCAGGAATCATATTTTTGGTGGTAGTGTTGATGTTTTTCTCAGACTGTTATGTGTGTAATGTGGGATAAATAAAAATGAGTAATTATGGTACATTCTAATTCTGCCATCCCTGATGTTGATGCTGATCAAAAAAGAGACCAACTAGCCAGCCTATAATCTTGAATTCGAATGGGAAATATCATTATGAACTCACAGGTATTTTATATAGAAATTTCTTAACTCAGTCCATTGAAAAGGCCGAGAAACAAGCCCAACTCGGTTGCAATGAGCACCTTTAGCCCCTACACTTTACAAATAGCAGAGCCTTTGGAAGAAAGACAAGCAGAAAACAGCACAAGATTGGTTTCCTATTGCTGCGGTTACAGGTTACCACAAATTTAGCAGCTTAAAACAACACAAATTTATTATGTTCCAGGTCTGGCGATCAGAAGTCCAAAATGGTTCTCACTGAACTAAGGTCTTGGTGTTGGCAGATCTGTGTTCTTTCTGGACACTTTATAGGAGAGAATTCTTTTCTTTGTGTTTTCTAGATTCTCGAGGCTTCCTGCATTCCCTGTTTTATAGTCTCGTCCATCTTCAAAGCCAGCATCACATCACACTGAATTCTGCTTCCGTCATCACGTCTCCTCTGACTCACTCTCCTCACTTCCTCTTTCACTTATAAGAACTCCTGTGATTGCATTGAGTCCACTGAGGATAATCCAGGATAATCTCCCCATCTCAAAATCCTCGACTTAATCTTAATGCAAAGCCCCTTTTGCTGTGAGATAATATAGTCACAGGTTCTGGGGATTAGGATGTGATATCTTTGGGGGACCATTATTGTGCCTAACATAAGTACCAAGGCAAATAGAAGGGTTTGAGTTTTTTAAAAAGGAGGTAGAGCCTAAGCCCTGTTGCTGAGACAAGGACCCACTGCTTACAGATGTCACTCTTAGAATAATTTTATCAGTATTGCCTACAAGCCTTATGTAAAAGTAAATGGCATAGAGTGAAATGAACAACTACTGAATGTCTAAAGAGTCTCAGGCACTTTCTAGAAAACATCTCTTTTAATTATCATAGGTGGGGTATCATTTTCTCCTTTTCATAGATGAGAAAGGGAAGACTCAGAGTTTAAGCAAAGTGTTTAGGTCACTCAGCTAGCAAGTGGCAGTGCTAGGACTTGAATACAGGTATGTCTGACTCCAAAGTCCATGTATTTATGCTGCTTTTCATAAAGTAGCGGGAGATGGGAATAAGCAGACCCTGGCACATACTATCAGACTGAGGGATTATTTACTACAGTACTACCCCACCAGATTGAACCTGTTTGGGCAAAGTAAGAAGGAAGAAGGGAAGGAAGAAAGAAAGGAGGGAGGAAGAAAGTGAGGGGAAGAGGGATCCTAAATTAGTAATTTATGTCAAGCTGAATTAGAGCAACTGTAAGTATGTGTATGAGAGAGGAATGGAGAAGAATAGGCTGAAGGAAAACTCTAAGACCTTTTTTGAAGCACAGCCTCAAGAGTTATACTACTCACAGGAAACAACACCAGTCAGAGAATTACTAGGGTCTCTAGTCAGATACTTCTTTTCTTCCTTTTTTTTTTTGGTGAGGAAGATTGGCCCTGAACTAACATCTGTTGCCAATCTTCCTCTTTTTTTTTTTCTTCCCCAAAGTCCCCCAGTACATAGTTGTATATCCTAGTTGGAGGTTCTTCTAGTTCTTCTATGTGGGACGCCACCTCAGCATGACTTGGTGAGGGATGCTAGGTCCCTGCCCAGGATCTGAACCTGTGAATCCAGGGCTGCTGAAGCACAGCATGCGAACTTAACCACTTGGCCATGTGGCCAGCCCTGTCAGATACTTCTTAATCAACTCTTATTCCAAATGTCAAGTCCCAAAGAATGAGAGGTTCTTAAAGCCAAAGAATCAGTATTTACTTGTCTACAATTGGCTTCGTTATATATATTGGTCTTTTCAGCCATATAGGTACACAAACAGTTATTAATAATTATTTTTAGTAAACATTCTCCAACTTTTAACTGCTTACAAGTCTATAGACGAGGCACTCTTTTCAACTAGTTTATCCTTGAGGACTCCATAGGAAGTTACACTGTTTGAAATTAGATACTGTCTATTCTAACATGTCCTCATTATGCTTAGCTTTGATAAGAGGATGTTAATCTAATTAATGAGTCTACCATTAATTAGCAAGAGAGGTGTTTGTTTGAGAGTATAATTTTAAAGTACCTTGTTGCATAATACTGAAAATTTATCTTAAAAAATATTTTTGGAGGATTTTCTAAAAAATGTGCAGTCTGATTTCTCCCATTACTCTCAATTTATCATTGGATTTAGTTGAGTGTATACGGCCCACATTACTTTGTGTCTCCTCCATACCCCCAAAATACACCTTCATAAACTTGCTTTACCAAACTGTTCCTTTCTGTTATGACATGGCTTATACTGAGGGACATTGTAAGAAACAGCCCTATGAAACTCATTATAGTAATTACTGAAGGAAGATTTTTAAGGATATTTCCTACATCACATCATATCTTCTACATGAGGACTCAAGGAACAAATTTCTTTTAAGTTACAGTGCCAGGAAGAACTATGCTTCTTTTAAACAGCTGGTTTGTTTTCATCCTACAAATGTCATAAGTCATTTAACTCATATTTACTCTTGGGGCTGATTTCCAGGAAGCCGAGAGCTAACTTGGGAGCCCATTTCTAGGTAGTCCACTTACCTTATGACATGCATGTTGGTGAGCTAAGTCTGGAATAATCTTGTTTTCTATATTCTTATTTCCCCTTTTTATTTTTCTCTTGCTATACTATTAGTATTTTTGTTAACTGCCTTGGTTCCTTTGATAATGAAGAAGAGTACAGAAAGTATGTGGAAAAAAATTGTTTGTCTATCTATTTAGCACATCCCCTGAAAATTGTTAGGTTTTTTCCCCAGATTTGGGGAGTATATTTGGCTTTGTCTGGACCTCAATACAGGACTCCTGGATTTCATACTAGGGGTTCCTGAGGGGCACTTCAAGGAGAAATGCATTCATCTTTTCGAGCAGCCCAAACTGAGGTACAAGGAGTTCCCCATATGGCTATCAAGTAGGAGAAATGTGCTATTAAATTAAGATATTTTGCTCAGAGAAAACAGACAGTATTTTCAAATATAAGCTCAAACAAAGAAGCAAGGGCAGGTGATCATTTGCATATGAAACTGATTTTCACATGGGCATTCTATATATATTGCTCCAAAATGTGTAGTAGCAGGGAAATACTTATTTAGCAATGGTTAATCATTCTCCCAAGCAATTATCAATGGAACCATGACTAGTAATTGAAAAAAATATATGTACAAAATAACTGTCAACTCATTCCACATTGAATAAATATAATAATAACAGCAATGATACTACTGAACATTTGAGTGCCTACTATATACCAAGTACTTATTTAATTTTCAGAATCCCAGAAAGTAGGTACTTTTTAAAAATCCATTTTACACAAGAGAAATGTAAAAGAAAGCCCCTGGAGCCTTTAAGAAGGAGCTTGACATAATTTGATTTACATCTGAAGATCTCTCTGTAAGGGCAGGTGTTTAGGGGACTGTTGTAACAGTGCACGCACGTGATGGCTAGGACCAGCGAGGTAATAATGGAGGTGATGAGAGGTGTTAGATTCAGAATATATTTTAATTAATGTGTGTGAGTGAGTGTGTGTATGTGTGTTGTGACACAACTTTTCTTTCTCAAAGCCAGCAGCCTTTCCCTAGGCTAAGTGAAGATTATCAAATGTCAAATGATCAGAATTTAAAATTCCCCTGTCATGGACTGGAAAGTCCACAGTGAGGGTGAAGTCAGGGTCTTTTTTCTGACGATTTGATGCTACTCAGCTAGACTGCCTTCCAACGAAGGGATGTGGTTTTGTTGTGGGGAGAGTGAAAGAAAACTGCCACCTTCCTCATTCTGTTCCCCTTTGGTGAATGCCATGTCACCTCTCCTTTGAGCAGATCCCCATACTCACTGTCTTGAGGAATGCAGGGGAGCAGATGTTAGAGAGTCAAAATTTTGTAAGTAAAATTGAGATCCCAAGACGTTTTAGTTGTTTCTTGGCTTTTCTCTCTGCATGCTTTCCCCCACTTAATACAGAAATTTCACATGTAGAGTGGCAGAGATTCTAACAGCCTGAAAAGTCCGAGGTAAAAATGTGAGAATCAGCTTAAATCTTTGTCAAGTCTCAAGCTGGAGCAGTGTAACTAAGATGAATTTATTGTCGGTTCCCAAATCCATGCTCCTGAAAAACAAAATGTGTTTCAAAATGACCTAGCACGGTGATGTAGACATTCCAGTGCCCCCAAAGTTCTAATTCTTACCCTTTTCTTGCCTCAAACTTATTTTTTCTCTTTATGATCTCTTCATTGTGGTCTCACTAATATGAGTTTCCCATACATCTCTCTACTGTCTGCAAGTAGATTATATGTCTTATGGATTCTCTAATGTGGCATGAGACTGCCACCATACTATTGGGCTAGCCTGAACAAGATCCAAGATGGGGTGGGCAGTCATAAAGGGTGTCACTATAAGTTATAACTATCTACATTCTAAATATGTGTGTTTGTGTGTTCATATATGTGTATGTATGCATAATATGCCTTTAGATATGTAATATATGTTATATAGTGTATATATGCATACATAATATATATAATATATAAATATGTTTATGTACATAATATATAATAGAAAGATATGTAGTTGTTTTGTTGTGGAGTGTAGTTGTTTTGTATGATATCCATCCACCACTACCGTCCCTAACACGCACACACTTGTAGTGACATTGATTCTATATTACCTCATATGAGCAAACAAATTCAACCACGTTAACCTTCAAAAATCTCTTGGGGGGCTGGCCCGGTGGCATAGCAGTTAAGTTTCCGCACTTAGCTTCAGTGGCCCAGGGTTTGCCAGTTCAGATCCCAGGCGTGGCCCTATGCACCACTTATCAAGCCACACTGTGGCAGGTGTCCCACATATAAAAAGGTAGAGGAAGATGGGCACGGATGTTAGCTCTGGGCCAATCGTCCTCAGCAAAAAGAGGAGGAGCAGCAGATGTTAGGTCAGGGCTAATCATCCTCAAAAAAAAAAAAAAATCTTTCTGGACCCACGTGCTTTTCAGAGTAAAGTTTTGTTGATCTTTGGTGAAGTAAGTGGATTTTTTTCACCTTTAATTCCATGTCTTTTTACAAGGTGTGGACTTCCAGATCACTCTGAAGCAGATCCTGAAGAATTTCACATGCTCTCAGATTGGGTGACGATGACCAGATTGGTAAAATTACTGGAAGTAAAGCACAGGAAGCAACGGGAACTTCTGTCTTTAGAAGCTTATCTAAGTGTTCTGAAACTAATCCCACATTAATCCCACTTTTAGAACCTGAGCTAATTCCAAGATCACTCTTTGGTTCAAATTATCTTCATCGTGGTCTCTCTACATTCGAACTAAACCCCTAGGATAATTTCTCCCCGATCGTCACCTTTCCTGTTTGCCAAACAGACCCACCTTAATACATTACACAAACCACTCAATTAACTAGAATGATATGAATTGCTAAGGTGACTCTTGAACAAAGTTAGCTGTCTAAATATCTTCAAGGTTAGGAGTCAGTGCAACTTCCTTCAATTATTAATTTCTAGACATCACCTTCCCTATCTTATCCTCCAGATCTTATTATACTTTCATTTTTTAAAAAATGTCTTCATTAAATCACCTGTGTTTGAAATACCTAGAGTGATTTCTATTTTCCTGACTGGACACTGACTGATAGAGGCCTAAAGCAGTGCCTGAGATGAATGCAACTCCCTGGGGTTTAAACCGACATTCAAAATTGGCTCCTTTTTTTTAATTGACAGCTTTGATTTTGGCACAATTCCTAGCCTTCTTTTGATATTATAGTTTCTCCTTCTGGGCAATTCGCTACTTAAGCACCTGGTGCCATCTTATTGTTCGCTGGTTACTTGGCACAGCTTTACCCATTATTGGAGGAGAGGTTTATACTCTACACCCTTCTCAAACCCAGATTTTCCAATCCAAACCAACTTAGCCCTATATGCCCAACTTAGTGCACTTTTCCTTCTGAAACATGAAGTAGCGGAAGGTATTCTGAAGTTAGAAGACCAAAGTTTGTCTGTTTCGTCACTGGTATGTAACCTTGGACAAGATACTAAATCCACTTGAGCCTCAGTTACCACACCTGGAAAAGGAGAACAATAATGAAACTTGCTTTCTAGGATTGTTGTAAAGATCAAATGACACCAACCATGTTGAGAACTTTGTACACTATATAAGACTATATACAAGCAATTTATTGTACTTTTCCAAATCATAGCTCACTATCAGACAGACTTTCTGAATACAATTCTCTATCTAAGAGCAGCCCAGTGCTTATCGTGGCAAACTAGTTAAGAAGTTATTTTAAGATAGGTAGGACCCTCCTCAGTTCCTCATCTCAAAATCACAAAAGTAAGAGGCCACTTCTCCAACAATCTTAGTAAATGTTTAACAACTGGCTTTCTGGGGATGAGAGGGGAGCTATAATTTGTAGAATTTCCTAATTTCTATGGTGTAAATATTCCCACTATGGCCAATTCCAAGCTACCAATGTGACATCAACCATCTTACAAAACTCCTCATTATTTAACAATTGGCTGTCCAGCACACCACTGTTTTAATCTGCCTTATTACCATACTAAGAATATTTCTTGGTGTTAATGTATGTTCTAGGAAAGAAATTCTGGATATTGATGCTGACCAAGATTAGCTTTTTTCCTTTACTCTTTTTTCTGTTAGGGATCACAAAATATTCTTTTCTATAATAATATCCTTTTGATAACAAAAAATCCTGAAAATAAGGCTCTTCTTTTATTTTTCCTTATTATTGAAATTGTTCTCTGATGCTGAAGATACCATTTAATTTTATTTTAATTAATTCTCAAGAGTTTAAAGGTCATGGAGTACATTTTGGAAAGATTAACAGGTAATACAATGACTGTTAAAAGTCAAAATAGTAATAGAACTTACAATGCCTATAAAATTAGTACCAACTACAAAATATCTAATATTAACATGTATTTTTAAAATACTAACTAAAATCTCTGCATTTTGGATATTGAAGCATCCCTTCACATTTGCTTTGTCTTTCATGAGCTGACAATTCTCTTATGCTTGATGTTACAAGATGATCACCATGGAGAGATTGTGTTGGCAACATGCCCACCGCTCCAATTGCATATGTGCTTCTGAGAATTTATCTGGTTCCCTCTGACTCTTGGAGGTGAGAGTGCCAGGGGAATTCTAGCTGACTCAGACCATTTCCAAGTTGAAGGGCTTTTAGGCCTGTAATTTCTGGTCTGCTTATGCGTGTGAATTAACTCCACTGCATTCTTATACATTAACTTATTATTGTTGTTGTTGTTGTTTTAGAATCCTTACTGCCCCCCTAGACCTACCCCAGATTAGACTTAAACCCTTAAATAAATTTCTATATACTAGGGATGAACAAGATTAAAACCTCAGAACTAAACCCAAATGGAAATCATATTACGACATCATGGTGAAAACCATACTGATTTACCAAACTATGTGGCTTACTGTCAGACATAAGTTTATCTATTTGTGGTCTGTTCTATATATTCATCTTCTGGAGAAAAAAAGATTCTTAGCACAAACTGATATTTTAATCTATCCCCTTTCATCTCTCTTCCAATCTTCTAATCCATGCTAGGGGAGACAATAGAAGATAAGGTATCTTATAAAGCATCGCGCTAAAAATTCATGTTTGAAAGTTGGTTATAGGAAGACTCTTGAAAATGTGCTGAAAGAAGCATCAGACAGGTGAGAGTTTGTATGTCTTGAAATGACTTATGTTACACATTGCTTACAATGACGTTAATTATTATAAACAGGATAAAGTTGGCAGTGTAGAGAACTTAATGTCCCAATGGATTACATCATGACTTGGTTCAGCACAAAAATGGAAAATAGCTGTAATATATGGCTATGCTTTTCTTATAATTTGTACTTTTATTAAAAATTATGTTTTCTTGAGGACACAAAATTTGAATATAATGAGAGATTCTTCCTGGGAAATTAAAAATATTTGGAGGAACTTGAATTTATACAGGAATCTTTCCTTCAAAAACACCTCAAAAAATTGTCAGTCACTGATGGTAGCAATGATAGCAGCCAATTTCCAAACACTATATTAAATGTCTGTCAGAGGCACCAAAGAACATTTTTGGTAGGGCGTGAATTTCCCTAAAGCTTAGGTGTAGTGATGAATATCCTAATTACCTGGAGGAACCCCTTATGGGTGGATCATCTATATAAAATCATCTCAAACTATTTTATTCTGTCCATGTTTTTCAGCTTCTGAAATTAGACCAATAAGGTCTATAAATTTGCAACTGACTTCATTTTAATTGTCCTAAATATACCAACTTCAGGCTTCAAGGTATAAAACTGGCTTTCACTTCTTCTAATTGAAGTTTTTATTAAAATAATTATAGATTCACATGCAATTATACAAAATAATTCAGAGAGATCTCTTGTACACTATTCCCAGTTTACCCCAATGATAACATTTTGCTAAATTATGGTATAATATCACACTGAGGATATTGACTTGAATAAAATCAACCAATTTCATTCAGATTTCCCCAGTTTTTCTTGTACTTATTTGTGTGTGCATGTGAGTGTGAAGTTCTCTACAATATTATCATTTGTGTAGGTTCATATACACACCACAGTTATGATACTGAACACCACAAGGATCCCTATTTTTTTTAACAAAAGTTACCTTTTATAACCACACTCCTCTCCTACCTCCCCCTCCAAAACAACCCTCATCACCCCAATCCCTGGCAACCATTAATCTGTCCTCCATTTCTAGAAGTTTGTTATTTCAAAAGTGTTATATAAATGGAACCGTACAGTATGTAGCTCTTTAGGATTGGCTTTTTTTGCTCAGCATAATTTTCTGATGCTTCATCCAAGTTGTTGCATGTATCAACAGTCCATTCCTTTTTATTGCTAAGTAGTATTCCATGCTATATATTTACTGCAGTTTTTTTAACCATTCACCTGTTGAAAGACACATCAGCTGATTCCAGTTTTTAGTTATAATGAATAAGGCTGCTGTGAACATTTGAGTACAGGTTTCTGTGTAAATGTGAGTTTTCATTTTTCTGGGACAAATGCCCAGGAATGCAATTGCTTGGCTGTATAGTAGTCAGATGTTTAATTTTTTAAGAAGCTGCCAAACTGTTTTCCAGAGTGACTGAACCATTTTACATTTCCATGAGTGCTGTGTGAGTGATCCAGTTTCTCCACATCCTCACCAGCATTTGGTGTTGTCATTATTTTTTACTGTAGCCCTTCTGATAGGTGTATAATGACATCTCATTGTTATTTTAATTTGCATTTCTCTAAAAGCTAATGATATTGACCATCTTTCGCTGTGATTACTTGCCATCCGTATATTCTTTTGGTGAAATACCTGTTCATGTCTTTTGTCTATTTTCTAACTGGGTTGTTAGGTTTTTCACTATTGAGTTTTGGGAGTTCTTTATGTATTCTAGATACAAGTCCCTTGTCAGAAATGTGATTTGCAAATATATTCTCTCAGTCTCTACATTATCTTCTGTTTTCTTAACAGGGTCTGTCTGTGAGCAAATTTTTAAATTTTGATGAAGTCTAATTTACCAATTTTTCCTTGTATGCAAAGTGTTTTGGTGTTTAGTCTAACAACTCTTTGCCTAGCTTGAGATCCCAAAGACTTTCTCCTATTTTTTTCTAAAAGTTTTACAGTTTTACTTTTTACATTCAAGCTATGATTCATTCTGAGTTAATTTTTGTGTAGGTATGAGGTTTAATTTGGGAGTTTTTTTCTTATTCAATTGCTTATTCAACTGCTCCAACACTATTTGTTGGAAAGTCTACCATTTCTTCTTTTAAATGATTATTCCCCCTTGTAAAAAACCAGTTGAACATGTTCGTGTAGGTCTGTTTCTGGGTTTTTTATTCTGTCCCGTTGAGATATGTGTGTATCTCTTGGTCGATACCACATTCTTGATTACTGAGTTATACAATAAGCTAACATCAGGTAGAGATATTCTTCCCACCTTATTATTTTTTGTCATGATTTTTTAAGCTATTCTAGGGCCTGTGACTGTCTATATAAATTTTAGATTAACCTTATCTATGTCTATAGAAATCTTGCTAGAATTTTGATAGGAATTGCCTTAAACCTATAGATGAATTTGAGGAGAAATGACATCTTTACTCAACTGTCTTCCAATCTATGAATATGGTATGTCTCTCCATTTAGTTAGCTCTTCTTTCATTTCCTTTATTAGCATTTTATGATTTTCAGCAAACAGATTCCGTACATGTTTTCTTAAGTGTACATATAAGTATTTTGTTTTCTTTGGAGCAATTATAAATGATATTATATTTTTATTTATTTATTTATTTATTTATTTTTGAGGAAGATTAGCCTTGAGCTAACTGCTGCCGATCCTCCTCTTTTTGCTGAGGAAGATTGTCCCTGAGCTAACATCCGTGCCCATCTTCCTCTACTTTATATGTGGGATGCCTACCACAGCATGGCTTGCCAAGTGGTGCCACATCTGCACCCAGGATCCAAACTGGCGAACCCCAGGCCGCTGAAGTGGAACATGTGAACTTAACTGCCACGCCACCAGGCCAGCCCCTGATATTGTGTTTTTAATTGTTATTTCTTCATATTCATTGTTAGTATATAGAAATGTGCTTGATTTTTGTGTGTTGGTCTTGTACCCTGTGATCTTGCCAAACACCCTTCCTAGTGCTAGGAGTTTATGTGGTTTTATTTTGTAGATTTCTTCATATTTTTTGTGTAGACAACTATGTTATCTGACAATAGACTTTTATTTCTTCCTTTCCAAACTGTATGCCTTTTTGTTCTTTTTCTTACCTTACCACAGTAGTTAGAACTTCCAGTACCGTGTTGATTAAGATGATGAGAGTGGACATCCTTACTTTGATCTTAAGCCTTCACTCTTAAGTATGATATTCATTGTAGGTTTTTTGTAGATACTCTTTATCATGTTGTGTTAATTACCCATGATTCGTAATTTGCTCAGAGTTTTAATCAGGAGTGGGTATTGGATTTTGCAGCGAAATGCTTTTTCTGCGTCACTTGTTATGACATTATGATTTTTCTTCTTTAACTTGTTGATATGGTAGATTACATTAACTGGTTTTTATGTATTTAACCAGCCTTGCATGACTGGAATAAATACTTATTGATCATGGTGTATAATATTTTAACACATTGTTGGAGTGGGTTTGCTAATACTTTGTTAAGGATTTTTGCATCTCTGTTCATGAGAAATATTGGACTGTATGTTTGTTTGGTTTTTTTTTATTTTAGGTGCTGCCTTTGTCTGGTTTTGGTATCAGAGAAATACTGGCCTCATAAAATAAGTTGAGAATTGTCCTCTTCTCTTCTGTTATCTGGAAAAGATTGTGTAAAATTGGTATTAATTCATCTTTAAAAGAGGTACTGCTACTGGTCCCTCCTCATCCCCACCTCTACCTGCTGTCCTGGTGTTTCTGGGTGAGGGAGGAGAGTCTCAGGCCTGTAGGGACAAAGAGGCTTCCCAGACCAGTCTACTGGGTCTCTCCTGCTAACTCTGCCTACCTACCTCAGGATCTCTCAATGGAAAAAGGGAGTACCAGCAGAGAAGGCGAGTACCTCCTCTGGTCGCATATTTCTGGCAATCCATCCCCCTTGCTGGTGGTGTCAGGTTCACTTGATGTTATCAGAGGGCCTCCAGTGTGATCTGGGGAAGGAATGAGCCTATCTGGGCTGCCTTCTATTCTAGGTTGAAACTTAAGAAACTCCTGGTCTGTGTGGCCTTCCTCTGTTGGGTAGGGGTACATGAGACACCCTGCAACTGTGTTGTTCCTGCAATCCTGGGGTCCCAAACCACCTTGCATTCTTCTAACCACATTTCACATTTCTCCCTTGATTGTCTTTTACACCAATTCTGTGATTTATAGTTGTACTTAGCAGGGAGAAGCAGGGAAAAGCAAGTCTACACCATCTTGTCCTGCTTGGAAGTGACTTTCACTTTTCACAGATGCACAAGGACTGACTCAGTTCCAAAAGGTCTTGAATTACTTGAATTCTGTATAAGCAGACAAGGATTTAACATGAAGATGAGAAAGAAGAGGAGACAGAACCATTCATCATTGACTTGATCTCAACCTGATACAGCACAAATGGACAAAGAGGAAAAGCAAACCAACAACATGAAACAGGGAACAAAGTTCTTTTCTTTGTAATAGCTGCTGGCCAGCTTGTCTTTTCTTGATATTTACCTCTCTGCTTTATGTTTTATATCTAACATTGTGTTACATGGATTGCGAAAACTTTGTGAAACTTGGACAGCAACTGTAGAGTTCAATCAAACAGTTGATTCAAAAAGAAGTTTGGCTCAAACTGTTGGGCAAGCACAGAACATTATATCATTCACCAGCTGTAGATTAAATGAGACATCAGGATGGTGATTAGCAATAACCTGTGTTTGTTCCTTATTACCTTATCTTCCTTCTTTTCTTTTCAGTCATCATTTGTGTGGATTACCCACGTGGCTTCCTTAAGAAGCGTTACATGAGTATTATTTCGTACCCTGAAGAGAAACTATTTTGATTCCATATACTTATTATTGATCAAATTCTGCCAGTGAAAGTGAAAAATACTATTTATTGAAACTCCTTATTGAAATTTCATTTAAATGGGCCAACATTTGAGATTCTTAAAGAGAGTAGTACTTTCTTTGGCTCAAGTGGATGACATTGAAATAATAAAGAAAATTATTTTAGACATAACTTGTGTCCTGTGCTTGTTGGAAACCATCCCAGTTACTACATCAATGATAATTTTTAAACACCTTATTGGTGCATTCTAACTTACTTTTGAGGATGATCCACCCACTTCAGGGTAGGTGCTCCCATTTGCAAAGAATGACATAGCAGAGGGAAATTACTATGATCAACTTTACTAAGTTATACTCTACAAATAATTGTTTTAATACCCAATTCAGTATGATGCTAGTGTAAGAAGTACTTTAGATAGAATCATAACAATATACAAGATAGTGTTCCCAAAACTATTAAGAAGCAAATCTAAATCACTACAAAATCCAACTGAATTTTAAGTAATATTTACTAACGGACATTACTACTCTTAAGAAAATGCTCATAATAGCAATTGTATTTTGACTCCAAAAAAAGCACTCTCCCACTCAGAATATGCTAGCAGCAGATGCAGAAGTTCAACTGGAAATCTTGAAAAAAAAATGTTTCTGTGTTATGCAAGATCTGCAGATTCTTTAGAGCTATATTAAATTTACTTGAATAGGACATGTTAGAAATTGTGGTGTACTTATTAGATTTTTTCTTGAATCACAGAAGAATGTTTATATTTTTAAATGATATCAAGGGAACCCTGACAGTTATTGGAATTTATGAGAAATGATTAGATTGCCTTATTTATTATAGTCAATATTAACATCTTCAGGTAACCTAACCTAATAGTCAATATTTCTATATTTATGAATTAACTTGTTAAGTTCTGGATAACTCAACTTTCTATTGCAGATGGAAGAACCCAGTCTCCGCTTGCTTACACTTTTCTAGTGATAGACAAGAAATTATTGAAAGACTAATATATACCAGTTAGTAGTTTATACTAGTACACTAATTTATACCAGCGAACTCCCTGAGAGCAAGGATCCAGCCTTATTTTTCAGCACAGCTCTGGAAGTTCGCACCATGTTTTATACATAACAGCACAGTGGGTGTTCACCATGTTAAATTAATTTTTTTAAAGGAACTAATGGAGCAATGTTACTTGAACTGATATTCATATACTAAGCACTGTGCTAGGCCATAAACCTCACAAAACCCAAAAGAGATTCATGTATTTGTTAGCAGTATTTTGGTGGCAAATAATAGAGAATGTAAATCAAAACCTAATTTAAGTAAGAAAGGCAATTTATTGGCTTATGTAACTAAAAAGTCCAGCCGTAGGTGAAATTTCAAGCACAATTTCAATGCTTCTCTGGCTGCATTTCTCTGTAGTTCTCTCAGCTTTGCCCTCTTTCATGTGTCAAATTCAATTTCAGCTGACTTCTTTCCTGGTGGTATAATGGCTGCAGTCATTACAAGATGTACTACAGCACATCGCACCACATATAGGGATAGAAAGCATCTCTTATAGCAGATGTCTTAGAAGAGTTAGCATGTATCCCAGAAGCCACCCCAAAATGTCTCTCAGTACAGCTTTAGCCTAAATTGGATGAAATGATTGGCTTGTACCCATCAAAGCCAATTCTTAGAGTTAGAATTGGGTTTAATACTTGCCAAACTGCCACTGGCTGGGAAATATGGGATTTTCTTAGGAAAGGAGACTAGAGAACTGAATGCTGGGTAGGCAATCCATATACATCCACTAGACATGTTGCCAGCCCCAGTTAGTCCCAGAGAGTTCAAGTAACTTGCCTGAGGTACAGAATGGTTTAAAATCAGATTCTGACTCTAAAGCTTGTGTTCTTTCCACTTTAATTTGTGTCAAGTAGGGAAACTGCCAGCTAATATAAAACACCATCTTTGTCCTAACATTAGAAAATTAAAATGAAAATAGTCTCATCCAGGGAAAAATGTGATTTAAATAAAGTGCCTTCTTTCCTCCTCTCCCAACTCTCCCCATCCTTACTTCCACATTCCCTAATGCATCGGAATCCTTCCCATCTTTCCAACTCCAGTCAAGTGCTCTCATACTCCCAGGGCAGGTGTCCTTGCTCCAAAATTATCTACCTTTCTTAGTTCTTACTGAATTTCTATTCCTTTAGGTGTTAGATAAAATAATTCAAGATTAACAATAACATAATGCATGGCCACTTCCAGGGATATTTGCAACTTATAACACTTCTTGGACACAACCCCTCACATTCCTTGCCCCCAAAAATCTCTCCAGAGGGATTTCAAAGGGAAAAGATACTGAAAAGTGGGTGAGAATTTTCTTGTCGACAAACCTTTCCAGAACTCTTAGGATTAAACTCTGAAAGTGATTGTTCCCATTGCCTCCAAGAATGAGTTTCCTGGCATGCCAAACTGTCTTTTTCCTAAGATTATCACCTTTTTTCCTAGAGTCTGGCCTTTTTCCTAGAGTATTGCCATCGGATACTCCTCTTGTTGTCCCACCTCCATACATTTTCAAGCATTTTCTTATATTTAAAAGTTTTTATTTGATTGATGTTTCTTATGTGATGGCTGCTTCAATTTCAGATTGTTCTTTTCTCTACTGCACTTAATAATAATTATCCTCACTTAAAAATAACTTCCGGATTCAAATTGCTTTCAAATGTGATTTTATCTTCCCTATCTCCAAAAAAAAATAGGTTTCACTTTCTTAAGGCCATTAAACACACGAGAACTGATACTAGAAGAAAGACTAAAAGCACAGTATGCCTAAACCCAGGAATTCACCTTTTTAAGAATGATAAATTTTGGAATTTATTCATCAAAATGCCCGTTAGCTACTTCTTAGTCATATAAACCCAACTTCAGTGAATTCTAAATTCAGGAAACTACGATGGAGTTGGGTGGTACAGAGGTGGTTAGGTCCCAATGACGTTATGGAAAAAGGAAAGTTACGGTACCTCAAATGACCAACGTGTCTCTGGTCAGATCTAACTTGGGCTGATGAGAGCTAGACCAAGGATTGTTTAGGACAAGTGAGCCAGAATTAAACCATGGCTTCTGGGTTACCGTCCCTTGCTTTAATGCATGTCGCCTGACACGAAGTCTATGTGTAATTGTTCTACACTGATAAGCTATCCTAATGTTTTCCCTTGTATTGCAATGACGAACATGTTTGCCACTTAGCTGCCTGCATATAGGACATCCCTTCCCGCCCACTGCCCACGCACAGAAGTACTGCTCTTTCAATATTCTGAGCTGTTCAGCCACTGCAGAATCAACCCACACACAGTAACTGCTAAAGTACTTATTATGTCCTCCTTAGAATCTGACATGTTAAATTCTGTTGTTTTCCCTAATCAAATGCAACATTTTACATATTTACAGATTTTTTTCCTAAGTTGAATTTTAAAAGACCCTTAGTAATCTTTGCAAGACAATGTCACAATTGTTGAAATTTTGAGTAATTTTTATTGCTAGCAGAATGGGATTTCTTTTAAGAAAAAACAACTGGTACTATAAAAACCAAGGAATTTCATATGTGGGTGGCAATTCTCTTGGACATATCCATTTAAGCTGAAATGAACTAACTTATGGGTGTGATTTTGTCTGCCAACATTTATAGAGCATTCCCCACATTCATAATGTGGTAGTTAGCACACAGGGGGTAGGGAACGTGGGGTGTGGTTGGAGGAGAAGATTCAGTGTTCCCATTAAGAGCTCCTGCTCACTGTTTCAGCTGAATAGCAAGTATTCTCCCTGCCCACTCAAGAGCCCACCAGGCCTGAACCACAGAATCAGAATGGCAGAGTACATGATGTTAGAATAATAAGATAGAAGTTTGGGATAAGTCTAAAGGTTTTTTAATTTGTACAAAATGGCGATTTGACATTATTGCATGTTTCCATGAATCACATGTGCAAATTGGTTCTTTTTAGTATCAAAAGTATCAAAGCAGCGATCTTAGAGCTAGTTTCTTTGCACATATAATACTTAAACGCTACTTTTAGATCAAAGTTGGGTCTTTAAGAAAGGCTGGGCAGGCCGAACCCTGCCTCTGCACCTTTCCTGAAACTCAAACATTTATTGAACACCTGCTGAGACTCAGTCATGGTGCGGAGGACAGGGAGATAAGATAATAAAAGCAAGAAATATCCCTACAACTTGAGGAGCTCTGTCTAGTAAAGGGACAAATTTAAATGAATAATAAACATCTAGAATAATAAATTCTATAATTGAGACATGTACTCCAGAAAAGCCTGACTCACAATGTAGATGACTTAAGAGTCTGGAGTAAACACCGGTATTAAGACAGAGGATGTTTAAATGGGATCAGTGTTTAAATGGTTGGGTTAAGGATGAATAATTTCCTGTTGATACTTTTAGTTCCTTATGTAACCTTGTAACCTAGGGGTGTGGATACTGAATCCTCAATTAGTGTGACCCTCTGTATACCCTTCTTTTCTATAGTAAGGACCCCTAGGTCTCCACTGGGCTCTGCTCTAAGGTCAATCTTTTATTCACTTGCAAAGCATTTAAGGATCTCTGATTCAACTACCAGTGAGCATCCTACCTCAGGACAAGGTGGATTTAAACATGTTGGTTATAGCCATGGGGAGTAGGCGTAAGAGGAGGGGCAGAGTGCTCGATACTCACTGAGACCCTTCGGATAAAGGAAGTCCATTTCTATCTATGGAGTGCTAACAATGCTGTCATCTAATTCAAACTTACCAATTAAAGGTTCAGAGAGTTGCAGTATCCTGTCTAAGATCACACAGGCAGTATGAGAGCTGAGGTTCTAACACAATTTTCCTGACTTCAAAGGTGAGATAGGCCCATCCTAACCACTCAGGCAGAGAGTTACTTTAATAAGGTGGCCTTGTATCCTGTTTCTTAAACTGGGTGGTGGGTACATTGGAGATCATTATTTGTCATGTCTTTAAACCTTACACATATTATCATTAGGATTTTGTGTTTATTCAATATTTACTAAAATAAATTTAAGAGGTAGAGTTAAATGGGAATCCTGGGTGAGCCAGAACTGTATGAAGAGGTGTTTCTGAATTTAAAAAACAGAGAAAAATTTGGCGGACAGTCAGTTGGCATCAGCAGGATCCCACCAGGAACATCGAAAGTGTTCTGATGGAAGAAGCACAGTACTGGGAAATCCAGAAGCAATCAGACAGAGAGCCCCAGGGGAGTTTGACAGTAGGGAACAGGGTACTGAGCACCCAATGGAAGTGAAAGAAAGCATCCAAGCCTATGGTGGGGATGAGGGACAAGCAAGAAGTAAAGCAAGGATCTAGTCCAACTCAGATCCGGGAAGTAAGATAAGGTCCTGGTCACCAGAACTGGAGTCTCAGAAACAAGGAGATTGGATCTCAAGAATAAAGCAGAGCCTGTGCTAGAACTTAACCATAAGGCATAGCCTAACCAAAGTAAGAGCTCCTCAATGCACAGTCCTCTCAAAGCTGAACCAGAGTTTTAAAGTCCTTCCTTGGGGGTAAGCCTATAATGGAAAGGGTGGAGAATCACTGAGGATAGCGTCAAGAGTATAGGGCTGTGGAGAAAGGAGAATAGTGTCAAGAGTACAGAGCTTTGGAGAGAGGAGCGTATTGGGGCAACACATATGACAAGTCCTAAAATGTTAGGGTGAGAAAAATACTGCCTACAGGGGATATCCGTTGATCTTTTTCCTGCCCTTCTTCTGCTAATAGCTTCCTAGTTTCCCTTTGATACCCCTCCCCATCCCCAGTGAATAAAGGCATAGCAGTATGTTCATCAGTCTTGCCCACCCTTGGTCGAGGACCCCAGACAGGTAAATAGTACTTTCTCTCTCTCAGAATTTGAGTCACAAAGGAAAGAAAGAAGGGATGGAAAACAACTGATGCTGTTTCATTCCTTAGTCTGGACTTCAATGGACACCTAGATCAGCAAAATTGTTCTGGTTCCAGTCTTTTCTGAAGTCTGTGTCTTCAGTATTTCCTGGATTTTGGAAATATCCATATCCTTCTAGCAAATTACTTCATTCATTTAAATTAACTAAGGCCATTTCTGTTGCCTGCAACCGAAGTATCGTAAGTGATTCAGTATTGAAGATGACAGCAAGATTCTGGTTCTTTTCAGAATCAGCCTTTGCAAAGGTAGAGTCAGAATCAATGTTCCTGAGTCTGCAGTTTAGAGAGCCCCAAAGGGCTGCCCTCTGTCTGCAGAGTCATATTTCTCCAGGAGCCTACCAAGCCAGGCAGCTTCCTCCATCTTAACCCCCACCCACCCCACTTTCTGACAGCTAATGAATACGTTTTCCTAAGCCCCAAATGCTTAAAGGATGACCTAGTTCTCTGTAATTTCTCTAAAATTTAAAACATTTCTAAGTTAATAGGTTTGCTAAATATTTTCTTTCATGTTCAAAGTTTGAAGGAAATGTCAGGTCTAAAATAAATATATTATCATACTAACAATATATTTTTCAATGTACTGAAATTGAGTAAAAATTATTGTGGACAGATAAATATTTTTACCTTAAATTAGATCAGGCTAAAGATGACCATGTTATTATAAATGTCACCAAGAAAATGATACTTTTCTTATTAAAAAGTTAAAGAGGAAAATAATCCTTTTTATGTCTGTGATGAAAGATTAAAAAAAAGGCACACACATCACAAACTTGTATAGACATGATAATTTCTGCTAGATCTTTGATTCAATCACAAAATTTTCATTATGAAAACTCAGAAAGCCATAAATGAGGGAGATAGAACAATGGACTTTAAACCATAAAGAGGTAACTGAAGTTATTCATAATCATTTTCACTGGCAATCAGTAATGTATTGATTTTCTATTCTTGCTACTCTTGCAGTAATGTCCTTGGCTTGAAACTCAACCTAAGCTAGGAAATGTTAGCAAATAAAGCAATTCCAACCTAAGGAAATAGAAAGAGAAAACAAGACAGCAAAAGCCTAGATATACATCCGAGATGAAAATAACTGTCTGTCGTCAGTTAATTCAGCTGGTCTGAAGATGGTGCCAAGGTGACCCAGACTGAGAGTAGGCCCTGAGTGAACTTCCAGGTTTGCTGTTTTACAGCTAAAGACTACACCAGTATCCTAAATACTCAGGAGCATCTTTCGTCACAAGGAGAAGTGGCCAAGAGCCTCTGGGTCTCAATGCACTCACATCACCACTACTATAAAATCTACTTGAAGTGCGTGCCCTACTGGCCGTGAGTTAATAGCATCATCTGAGTACATGAGGAACAGCAGAATCTCATTCAAATTTAAAAGGAATCGGTCAAATTAAAAAAACTTAAAAACTATCACGTGTTAAAGCACAAACCATTAAAGAAGCCCTGGGGAAATTCATTCCAGAAGTAAAGCACAATAATTTCTTACAAAATTGAGCATGTTGAGGCCTGTGTTGAGTAATTCACATGTAAAGATCAAAGCCCCAATTTTCAACTGGGAAAACTGGATTCGAAACAAAAGAACATCAAACCACAGAGTTTTACTGGATAAGCATAATTTCAGGAGTTTTGAGCAATTCAATAATAATGACTTTCAAAGGACAAATGTATTCTTTCCTGATCCTATAGTATTGTTTTTCATCATCGTTAATCAAATCCAAGAGTCACACAAACACAAAAAGAAAACGTGATAGAAGATGAACTGTCTGCCTCTAGATCACAAAAGCAGTTGTAAAACATCTGCTTTTAAATATTTTTCTTCAGCTTCTTTTTTAAAATGTATTTTCTGGAAAACATTTACTGTCTAACAAGGCTTACACTCAAGAGAAGGTAACAATTAGTTGGCATCAAAGGTACTAAGACGAGTCATTTAAATAACTGTCAAAGAACTTTTCAAAATAGTAATATGAAAACATTATTTAATTTTCTAGAGTGCAACATTTAGGACATGAGTCACGTTCATTTGCACAAAGCAAAACTTCTTGTAACCACACAGGAAATGTGTATCTTGTTGCAAATGGTAGAGTCCAATAGTGGGAAAGGCTTGAAATTCAGCTTGGTATGTAAAGGGTATAACCCATGTCAAAAAGGAGAAAGCCAACAGCAGCACCATACTCAAACTGAAATCTGCAGTGTCCACATGGGTGGCTCCCTCTATCCTGGCATGCCCACCCTCTTGTCAAGCACCTCTTTTCAGAATCTTCTAGACTGGTGACAGAGTGATTTCCTGAACTATGCCTACACTGATTTCCTTCTGCCAAAGCATAGAATAAGCCCAACAGCTCTTCTCCCTTCAGCCCACCTCTCTTGCAAGCAGGATAACAAAAAACAAAAAAGCACCCTAAACTTTGTAAGCATACACATTCAAGTGATATGTAATTATTCAGATATTTTTCCATGCTGGTGTTTTAAAAATGCATAGAATAATGGAGCTGGAAGTTACTTTATAGTTTACCTAATCCAACTCTTCACTTATTGATGAGACAAAATTCTGTCCTGGAGCCAGAGGATTGATCCTGGGCCCCTTCTCCTCCAAACCATGAAAATGATCACTTTTTGCCACATTTGCCATTCCATTGGCATTGTTCTTTATTCTCTTATTACACACACTGGAATCACTAATTTATTCTGGGTAGTAAAAGAAATCCTTAGCTCTAAACTATACAATTAACCCTGCAAATTACACAAATATATTGCCTCAACTAAAACACCCATTTAAATGACTAGGTAGGATATGCTCATCAACGTAGAAAGAAAATGCTTAGTGTTAATTTTTTTTGAATAAGCTACAGTCCATTGGAACACATGATAATAATAAGATATCAAAATATAACTGCAAGAGAGCTATTACGCTGTCTTCATGGTAGATCTGATGTTGGTATCAGATACCACTGAGCTAGATGACCCTACATCAGATCTTCCAGGCACTCCAGAGTATAGCATCCTATGAAATAATGGAAATCAAGGTAGCCCAAACAGTCTCTCTTAGGTATCATTTGATACTAAGAACGATGACTGGAAAGAAATTGCTAAGATGAGTAAGTATGGGGAAATTTCTGGAAACAGACCTTGATGGAAATGTGAGGAATCTGGGATTGGTTATCTGGTATGCTTGGACTTAAAAACAATACAATTAAGCTAGTATTAAGGCTTATGAATGAAATATCCATTAAAGATAAGACTTTGGGCTAATGCCATAAGACAACATAAAGAGCAAGAGTAGAGTGATCATATGTCCAGTTTCTCCTGGATATTTTACGCCTATTGTATCATCATAGTTTTTAATAGCACCCCCTTTCACTCTCCAGAGTGTCCTGGTGTGGATGATAAATCCTATGTTCAACCTAGGATGAGGAGATTGAGGAGACTGGATTGAGTAGTTGCTTCAGTTGGTTACAAGATAGCTTGAAGTCAGTGAATGGCAACAGACATCTATAGCAATGTCTAAAAAAACAAGCAAATAAACACGCAAAACCTTTTATCTCTTGAAGTTGCTGGGCTAAAATGGCCAAAAGTAAAACTCAAAATTTGATCCAGTTATTGAAAAAGAGAGGATCTATAGGAATATTCAGTAGGAATAGAATGTCTCAAAGGGTAGTCTCTTCTCCGTTTTTGGACAAGGCCGTAATTGCCTTGGTTGAAGACCCGGTAATGGACTTACTTGAGGAAGTTGTATGGCAAATCTGAGTCCATGTGCCTGTCTTCCATTGACCCTGATTGTCTCCAGGCCTATAATTCGAATCCCTAGAGAGTAGCCCATGGAGGCCCTATTTGATTCATAAAACAACAGCAGCAACACCCCTCTAGACTTAGGGAGGCCTGCTTTCAGCTACACAATAGAGTCACCGCTCCACCTAATTCTCAGACCTGAGTCCGCCCACAGACCTCCCTAGCATTGCTCTAGTATCGAGATGAGGCAGGATGAATTTAAGAAATCACCCTGTGATAACTTCGTAAGCGTGTTCTATGATTTTCTTTCTAGCTTTCCGCAAAGGAAATTATTTATTTACCAGAGTAACTGTGGACTAGGGAAAGGAAAATACCCAGACCTTTCAGGGATTATTGGACATTGGTTCTGGGCTAACAGTCATTCCAGGGAATGAGGATAGATCATCAATATGATTGACTGGTTCGAACAGAGGCTAAAGAGGTCAGGCAATGAATATGTCATAAGCCAAATCCAGCCTGTAGAGGCCCAGTGGGTTCCTGAACCTTCTGATGGTTATTTTTCTGGTTCCTAAATGCAATATCAGCATAGATAACTGCAGTAAATGACCAAATCCCCACACTGGATTCCTGATCTCTATTTTTGTTTGTTTGTTTTTTATGTTTTCTTTTTTTCCCCATTTTTTTATTGCAGTAACATTGGATTATAACATTATATAGTTTTCAGATGTACATTGTAATATATTTCGAATTCTGTGTAGATTACATCATGTTCAGCACCCAAAAACTGGTTATAGTCCATCACTACACATGTGAGCCTAACCCCCTGTTTGCCCTCCTCCCCACCGATCTCTATTTTTAATAGAACTCTTTTTCCCTATCAAAAGTATACTGGTTTAATGATAATTTAATACTTTAAAAATATTTTTAGTACTAGTTTTACTGATAAATTATATGGTAACCCTAGCTATTATGGTAGAATGGATCAAGGAAAATTCTTAGAACTCCTCCTCCTTGTCAGAAAGTAAACCAAAAGCCACATCACATCCTTGGGAGGAGGCTGGGAGAGGAGTGGTGCAGATACAAAGTTAAATGCTACTTTCAAAGACTTAAAGAATGCAGAAGTAGTTTGTTTGACTATTTAGAAATCATATAGGACTCCGAAATATTTCATAAATATTCTCATCCAGTTGATTATCATAAACCTAACCTGTTTTTGAAATCATTGTGGCCAATCCAGATATGGTTTCTTTACTGCACCAAATAAGAAGAGTGTTTGCTTTGCATCTATGGGCCTGACAAATGCTATTTTGATAAATACAGAATCAGAAGTTTATTTTCGTCTGGCAGGAACAGTATATTTCTGTTATATCTGTATATAACAGTATATACCTGAACAAAATAGTTATCTTGTCTCAGGATTACAACGACTCGAGAACTCTGTGCCACAATTTGGCCCATAGGGTACTTGATTGTCTCACATTTCATACGGCATCATGCTAGTCTAATACATTATCGTTTCATGCTGAAAATACCCAGGAATAGAAAGTAGCAGTGACTTTAGATAGGCTTCTCACCTGTCTGAAGCACTTGTGAATATCCTTGCCAATGTGAAGGACAAGTTAATACACCTTGCATCCAATACCATTAAAGAAAGAGGCATAATACTTGATAGGCCTCATTGGATTTTGGAAGCAACATATAATATAGACGTGCTTCTTTGATTCGTTTACAGAGTGACCCAAATGACTGCAAGCTTTGAGTGTAACCAGTGACCTGAGAAGGCTAGGCAATTGCGGCTTCACTGCAGGCAGCGCTGCTACTTGGCTTTTATGACCTAGTAAATCCAACAGGGCTCAAAATTTCTGTAGCAGATTGGAATGCTTTCTAAACGCCAGTGAAAATTCCAATAAACAAATCACAGCAGAGACCCATAGGGTGTTTGAGCATAAGCACATCCTCTTTGCCAAATAATAATTCTCCTTTTGAGAAACAGCTTGGCTTGCTGTTGGGTTCTAGTAGAGACTGAACACCTGTCCATAGGACCCCATTCATGAACTTCCCATCATAAATGAGATATTTGCAATAAAATTGGACAATCCCTGAGATACTCTGTGCTTGTTTGATGAGCTCATAAACAAAGTGGTCACACTGAGACAAATAGAACCTATGCATGAGTTCAACTATATGAACTTCTCCTCACCAAGGCTGGCCTGCCTCCTGCCACTGCTGAATGTCCAACTTGACATTTGCAGTAGCCAGACATGAGCCTCCAGTGTGGGATCCAACTCCAGGGGGACCAGAAAGGCACTTGGTGTCAGGATAATTACATTTCTTCATGAAAGTGCAGTTTTTGTTTCATTGGAATAGACGTTTATTTTGGATTTGAATTTGCTTTTCTTGACTGTCATACATCTGCAAGCAGCACAATCTATGGATTTAACAAACACTTTATTCATTAGCAACTTCTCTTTCAAAATATTGCTTTTAATAAGTTTACTTTTTAGTGAAATAAGGCAATATACTGATGCCCATGGGATCACTGGTCTCAAGTGCCATCACTTGAAAGCAGTTTGCCTTACAGAATAGCAGAATGCCTGTTGAATATTCAGTTACGTAGCTTAGGAAATGATATCTTGCCAATCTTGGTGCTGTTGAGTAGACACAGTGTGTGCTCTGAACCAGAGGCAAATATTTGCTGCTTTTCTCCTACAGCAATAATACATGGGTCCAAGAACCAATGGATGGAATTGGGAGTGACGCCTCTCACTCTTAAACCTAATGATCCACTGTCCTTCCTTTTTGGTGCTCTGCTGATACAAAATTCTCAGTACTCAAAGACTTCTTCCACCAGATGAGCAGTGATGATTCCATTGAATTGGAAGCAACAACCTCTACCTAGCAATTTGGGATTTCTCATGCCCTTGGAAAACAAGCTAAGAAGAAGGTTATAATCATGTCTGTCACATATAAGTTATGTTGTTCACATTATGAAATTTTGTATATATATTATGTCAATTTTTTTGGCTTATGGTAGTAAAGTGTCTTGTTCTGATAAAATCAGTATATTATAACAATTTTCTGATAGATGTCAGTAAAGTATCTTGGAGCAGGAGCATCTTTTCTTAATTTATACAAAGGCACTACAGAGACAAGTGGAGTCCCTGGTTACAGTGATGATTAGGGAATAAAATCTATCAAAAGTAAATGTAGTTGCTACCATTCAAGAGGGTAAAGAGGTGTTTAGATGCAACACAAGAGACATCTGGGAAGCATTCTAGTCATGCAAATCTTTAGTCGTGTTGGACTTTTCCTTCTGTGTACGCCGTTATAATCCCCCCAAAGCATTCTGAAACTTGACTGTCTTTACGAGTCTGGAGAAACGAGTTTGGATGAGGCTGCAGCACTAGGACAATTGCCTTCCTCTTTTTTTTTAAAGATTGGCACCTGAGCTGACATCTGTTGCCAATCTTTTATTTTTTTTCCTTTTTCTTCTCCCCAAGGCCCCCCAGTACATAGTTGTATAGTCTAGTTGCAGGTTCTTCTAGTTATGGCATGTGGGACGCTGCTTCAGCATGGCTTGATGAGCAGTGCTAGGTGGACACCCAGGATCCAAACTAGTGAAACCCTGGGCCGCTGAAGCAGAGCGCATGTACTTAACCACTCAGCCACAGGGCCGACCCCTGCCTTCCTCTTTTAAGATAAATCTCTCAAATAAATCACTATGAATGATTTTCAGATGTCCCCACATTCCTCAAGAAAAATTTCTGACAAACAGAGTCTTGGTCACATGTCTGAATAAAAGCCTCCAGGCACATGAAGATGGACTATTTGATTACTGTGGCTTCTGTAATAGAAGCGATTGCACAATGGGGGATTCTGCACAAATAACAGAGGACTGAGATCCTGGAAGCCCTTCCCCCAACCCCACAAAAAGACAATAAAAAAAATCAACTACCTACCACTACTATAATTAGTATGTGGTATGTTTATAAAAATAATTAAGTCAACCTCCAAGTAAAATAACAGAAAAGTCTTTAAAAATAAATCTATGATTATATGGAAGCAATTTATATTTAAAACAGTCTTGTTTCAAGACAACACAATTCCAATGTTGCAAAAGGATTTTGACAACCCCTTACAATTTATTGAAATGAGATTTAACATTTGGGGGCAGAATATCATATAATGCTGACAAATGCAGTGACAGGTTGACTGTTGTGTTTCCTTATGATACTGGAGGTGGCTAATTATATAATTTCTTGGGTGCAGTGTATTGAAATCTCCTGTTTACTTGTCTAGATTCTAAACGAGGGATCAGGGTAAATTGCAAGATGTTGCCTGCAGAAGCCTAAGGGGAGGTGGAGGCCTGGCAGGGAGAGGTGGAGCATTTCCCCCAAGCAGCCAGAAGCAGCATAATCAAGGGAGTGAGTATAAATAATTATGGAGGAGGGATGTCAACAATGAGGAAAAAGTTATGAATGCGGTCAGATGCTGGGAAAGCAGGAATAAATCTGAAAGTGGAAGGGTAAGGGAAAAAGCTTTCTGAGTAGAGTTCACACAAGATGCCAAAAGTACCAGCTGTCTGGTATGTGAACAGCCCAGAAAACACTGAAGCCATGCAGGACCAGGCACTAGTCAGAAATCTTCTGGACCAGAGCAGAGAGGCTGAGTAACGGTAGCGGCTTAGCATGTTAAAGCCTCTTGATTTCAGCCCAGGCATCAGCAATTATCAAACCTAGAAATCCACAGAGTCAGGTAGGCTTTCTCCTGCACCAACGCCCATGGCACAGTTGCTGGGAGGCAGAGCTCTGCGACCGGGGGATGCCTCCTATATCCCTTTCTAGGTCACTGGGCTATGTTTGCCTGTGAACAAGAAAGGTGATCCCCTCTGCCTCATCAAGTTACGTGAGGACTCTCAGCACCTCTTCCACCTTTATTTGGAGAAAGAATTGGGCTGCTTACACGTAAAGGGGTTCCCCCCACACTAAGCAATTTGTCTTCCTCTTACATGTTTGAGTCCACTATTGTATTGGTTGGAATAGAGTAGGTTATGTTACTTAAACAAGTAACGCCACAAATCTCAGGGGTTTATATCTTGCTTACAGTCTTGCTTACAAAATATCTATTGAGGTTCTGGGCAACTGTCCATGGCAAATTCCTTCCATATGGCTACTCAGTGATCATTTGTTCCACCATCCTATAGCTGTACCATCTGGAATAAGTGGCCTTCTTAGTTGATGCAGCAAAGGCAGAGAGAGATTTGACCCAGAAGTAAACCTACATTGCTGCAGCCTGAAAGAGATGCACACACTCTTCTTGCAACCCATTCGCCAGAACTAGTCTCTGGCCTCTCCTAACTGCAAGCAAAGGAGGGAAATAAAAATCTCCTATATGTCTGAAGGAGAGGAAAGCTGGCTACGCAATTAATTAAAAATACTTTTAAAAACTAGATTTGAAAGCCACATTATTAGTCTAAACCCTCTTAAGGAAGTACTCCACATACCTTTGCATGTTCAATAAACATATGTTAGCTAGCTAGCATAAATAGAGTACCATATCTATTGATGGCATAACCAATCAGTGAATAGCATTTCAGAAGTATAAAATAGCTTAGTCAAAAGCACCATCAAAAGGTGGGTTTGAATTATCACTATCATTTTTAGAAAAAGTAAGGATGGAAGATAAATGGCAAATATTTGAAGAATTATTTTAGCACTGTTTTGTTCTGTAAATGAGTAAGTTATAAAGCCTTTCAGAGACTGCCAGCAACAAGAAAGATGAATGAGTACACCCATGTTTATAGCAGCATCATTCACAGTTGGCAAAGGGTGGAAGCAACCCAAGTATCCATCAAGAGATGAATGGATAGACGAGATATAGTCTATACATACAAGGGAATGTTATTAAGCCTTCAAAAGGAGGGAAATTCTGACACATGCTATAACACAGATGTACCTTGTGGACATTATGCTAAGTGAAATAAGCCAGTCACAAAAAGACGACAACTGTATGATTCCACATACAAGAAGAACCTAGAGTAGTCAGATTTATACCGACCGAAAGTAGAAAGGCAATTGCCAGGGGCTGGGGGTGGGGGGTTGTGGAGGGAACAGGGAGTTAGCGTTTAATGGGTACAGAGTTTTAGTTTTACAAGATGAAAAGAGTTCTGGAGATGGATGTTTGCACAACAATGTGAATGTACCTGATGCCACTAAGCTGTACACTTCAAAATGATTAAGATACTAAATTTTATGTTATGTATATTTTACCACAATAAAAAAAGAAAGATGGATGAGTAAAAATCTTTAGAAAATGACTACAAGAATCTGTGAGAAAACTCTGAATTGCTTTGATTCCTTAAAGAACCTTAAGAAGAAGTTGACATGAGAGTAGTAAACCAGCAAGCTAGAAAGAGGAAAGGTTGTGGTCAGAGAACAAGAAATATGAGTTAATGACTTGGAATGTAAAACAGTTTCGGGGGTGGCAACAAGATCTAGGATATGGCTGTGGGAGCAGGTGGGTGAGATGAACTGAAGAAAAAGCTAATGGAATATGTGCATATCACCAAGAACCAAGAGGCCAGAATGTTGGATGGGATATCCATATGGATGTTTAAATCACCCATGAAGATGGCAGAGTTTGGGATAAAAAGGAAGACTGTGAGTAAGGGGCCAAATTCTATGAATGAGTAAAACAGTTAAGAGATTTCATCTTATTTGGTCAGCATTCCTCAGCTGTATTTAACCTCTAGCTATCCAGCATATACCAGATAAGCTCGCAGAAGATAGCTTGTATAAATGCGAATGACAGCTAGCTGAGAAGAGAAATGTAGCTATCCCATGGACTTTTGAAGTCTGCAAGAGCAGCACATTCCTTCCCTGTAGGAAATATGTGTGGGAAAGCACATTACAATCAGAAGCTATTTAGTGAAAGTGAAATGAGAGAAAGAGTGGTGGTGGTTGAGAGGAGAGGAGGGACAATTGTAATGTTTAAATGCCTAATGACATCACCCTATAATAACCTGATTTATCAGCCTCTGAACCAGGGTCACCTGCCACAGGGACTGGGCAGAGCAGTCACAGGGCTAGAGCATCCCCCCTCCACTGGACATGCTGAGTGGGTATGCTGTTTTCTCTCTGACATCTCCATTTTTTTAGGCATTCAAGCTGACTACCCAACTTTTGTTGACCCATTTTTTTGTCTATAAAAACAATGGCATCAATCGATGGTCAACCAGTAATATTGTGATTAAGGAGACATTCTGCCTCTGTAAGTTATGTTGGCATTTGTTATGAACTGAATGTTTGTGTACCCCCTAAATTTACGTGTTATAGTCCTAACCCCCATTGCGATGGTATTTGGAGGTGGGGTCTTTGGGAGGTAATTAGGTCTAGACGAGATCATGAGGGTGGAGCCTCCATGATGTAATTAATGCCCTTATAAAATGAGGAAGAGACTTGAGATCTCTCTCTTTCTGCATGCATGCAATGCACCAAGGAAAGGCCAGGTGAGGACATAACCAGGAAGAGGGCCCTCACCAAGAACCTGACCGTCCTGGCACCCTGAGTTTGGACTTCTGGCCTCTAGAACTGTGAGGAATAAATGTTTGCTGTTTAAGCCACCCAGACTATGGTGTTTGCTGTAGCAGCTGGAACTGACTGAGACAGCATTTTCCTAATATCATTCACTGGTGTCACTTGTAGTAGACTCTAAGAGCTATGTATTTGCCTTACCTTACAGCAACTATTATTTTACTTTTACTATTACTATTATTGTTATTAACATTATTATTTTGTCATATTCAGCTTCTCAAAATTTCTAATTTTGAACAGTTCAGACTGCCCTGTTGGCCATATAATTATTTATTTAATTATTCTTTCATTAATTCATTTGTTTCAGTGAGTCTTCTGAGTGAAAGGCTCTCTCATAGGTATGTTAAGCATTAGGGTCCCAAGAATCCTAAACTAAGCTATGTCCATCATGGAAAGACTTGAATTCCTAAAAGAATGATCTCTGATCTGGACCAAGGACTATTCTAACAGAAATGAGTTCTTAGTCTCAACTTTGGATGAGTCTGTTACTAATTGGGTTTTACTTGGGCATCTATCCAATTTTGAAAGGCCATTTTTACTTGCTGCATCTTACTTTTTTGTTGAGTACTTAGTGAAGTGCATTAACACTTCAAGTCTCTAGAGAACCTTTTACACATCAAGAAGAAAAAAAGTCTGTGGCGTTGAGAGTTTGAGATGGCTTTTCATTTACCCATTTTAGCTCCAAAAGTTCCATTTATTTTCCTTTTTCTCATGATTAGCCCATTAAGCTAAGATGGATGGGAACGTTGACATGTATGTAAATCCCAAATTATTTAGATTGGTATTTTTTAAGCTTAAAAACAATGTTTTCCTTATAAGACAATCTACATCAATTACCAAACAGAGAGTACAAGAGAATATAAACAAGCAAAAAAAAAAAAAGTAGATAGCAGCCATGATCCCACTCTCAATCACATTTAACAGTTGATTACATATCTTTCCAAAATAATATTTTTGTCTCTGGTTGTGTCTCTTTTCAGACTTTTATTGTGTGTACATAAAGAGTATTTTCATGAATGCAATTGTACATACCATACGTATTTGGTAAATTGTTATTTTTTGATTATACTCTATTGTGAACATCTTTGTATGTTGACACATATAGATCGAGATCCTTTTTTTAAAAAAAAACATTTCCATGATATTTCCCTGTGCAGACATACTGTACTCTAATTATTTCTTAACAAAGGGCATGTAGATTGTTTCCAAATTTTTCACTCTTATAAGTAACTCTACCATGTAAATCCTCATACCTGTACTTTTTGCAATTCATTCCTTGGGATGAATTTCATGAATGAAATTTATCCTGAGGAAATAATTTCAATACTTATTGCCAGAGTGTACAAAGTTTGTTCTGATTCACTCTCTGACTACAAGTATATGAGAGTGCTGATTTTCCTACACCCTCATCAACATGAGGCATTATTGATCTCTTTTTTCCGCTGACAGATAAAACTGCATAATAACTTTGAGCTTACACTTGCATGTGAGTAGATTTGCCTTTCAGGGAAACATTAAGAGAAAATAAGCCACAAAATGGAGATTGAGTTTGGTAGCTTCTGAATCTTGGTCAGTTTCTCTATTTCACCCCTTGCCCTGCCTCTCATGATCCTTGCTCCCTGCCTCATTAGCGGGAGAAAACAAATCATCTCTGAGACTGAAACAGAGCACCAGCCCTTTTCTTTCCAAAATTAGTACCGCTAACTCACACGCACCTAGGTTTGAAACCTTGGAGTTTCCCTCAGTCCTAATTGTCTGTATCGGCCTAATCACAAAGTGAAGTGGATTCTTCTTTTGAAAAGTCTCTTGCATCTAACTTTGCATCACCATAGTTCAGGATACCCTTATTCTACCCATTTTCCAAGGCCCAGTTTATATACCACATCTTCCCTAATAACCCCACCCAATCTCTCCCTCACACTAAACTATATAATTTATCATATGTGCCATATTGTGACATATGCCCTTCCTGGTATAAAGAGGGGTCTTTTCAAGTGTACATGTACCTAATTATTGTGTAAGATCCCCAAGAGAAGTCTGATTTCTTAGGTTTCTCTGAATCTTTGCAAATGCAACATCTTTCTTACCTTCACTCTTGCCCTCTCTACAGTATTCATACTCAGATGTGTCAAAAATGAAAGCAAACCTCCCTATGATTTCACGTCTTCCTGTGTTAACCTTTTTCTTTGTAACCAAATTAGAAAGATGGATATGGTCTTGCTAATCCATTTCCTATTCTCATACTCACTGCTTAGTACAATCCAACCAGGCTTCTGCTCTGTTCACTTCAACTAGCCTCCACCCAAT
Organism: Equus caballus; assembly: GCF_041296265.1. Taxonomy (NCBI): domain Eukaryota; kingdom Metazoa; phylum Chordata; class Mammalia; order Perissodactyla; family Equidae; genus Equus; species Equus caballus. Next base: position 66,068,139 of record NC_091697.1, read on the forward strand.
TTTGAACAATCTTTTTTAAATGCCAGAGTTAGGTGTTTCATTTTTTAAAAACAAAACAAAGAAAATCTAATCATATACTCCCCCGCTCAAAATGTCCCTCTGTTGTTATAAAAATGGCCAAAATCTTTAGCATGAGTAACAAGGATCTATTGCTTTCAGTCTCATCTTACATTTGTGTCTCTGTATTCCTGACACATCAATCATTCCTCTTTTCCTTGGACATGACATGCTGTTATCCACACTCGTGGTTGAAACTCCTTCTACATACGTGTACATTTGCCTGAACAACTCCTACTTATCTTTAAGTCTTACTTTACATATAGGTCAGGTCCCCTGATATATGATCTTACAGCACCCCATTTTAATCATAACACCTATCACAAGTGTAATTAAGTAATTATTAGGATAGTTATTTAATAGATCTCTTCTCCATCAAACTATAAGCTCCATGAGGTAAGAGACTGTATCTATCTTAATCTTCTTTGTATTCCCAGCACCTAGCAGGGTGCCTGGCACATAGTAGACATTCAATAAATGTTTGTTAAATGGATTATAGTAAGATGGGAGAAGGAAAGAGTGGGTGCAGATGTAAGTAAGTTTGCAGGTCTTCAAATGACAATTTAAGGAAATTACTTTTGTGGTTATGCTCTTCTCAGTAAAGTGGAGATGAGAACAATTGGGAATGACTAAGAACTTAGAGGTGGAAGAGAGAGTCTCAGAGTTTTGAGGATAAAGGGAAACATTTTGGAATAATCATGGCGAAGAATTGGAGAGTTGGCTAAGTAACAAAAATATCTTGTTAGGCCACATGAAATTAAGTTTAATAGTCATGACTCTATGGTAACGTTTACCTGCTTAGTGTAGGATTTTCTCCAGTAGAATGTCAGAGCCCGAATGGGCTTTGTGAGGAGGTAGGAAAGAAGAACGATTGAGCAAAGGAGTTTAGGATATTGGGAAGAGAATATTGAAGCATTGGCTGATAGTAATGAAACCGTATAAGAAAGTAAATAAAGTCAAAAGTTGATTGTCAGGAGAAAGAGAAAGGGTCAGTGGACTGGAAATCTATTGAGGCTTTAGGAAAATTGTAGCGAGAATATAGTTCAAGCAGAAACTGGAAAAAGAGTAAGCTTTCTTATGGTGGAATATTTTCAGTTGACTATAAGTTGCAAGGAATGATCATGGGAGTGGGTGGATGATGTAGGTCACGGACGATGTGTGAGACAGGTGTCGGACCACCCAAGATGTTGAATCACCTAGGATGAAAGCCTAGCGTGGGGTGGAGAGAAAGAGTGAGCTAGGTGCCAAAAATTTCAGAGAATGAAAGGGGATGTGACCAGGAGGTTGGAAATATGGTTTTGAGGTTGCTATAGCTGAAACTATGAAAATATATGAAATTGCCTGAGAAGAGCTCATAACATGAGAAAATGAAAGATAACCAATATTTACACAGCAGGAAAAGGAAATCCAGTGCATTAAAGGGACAGGAAATTATGGCCGGGTAGGGAAAAGGAAAACCAATACAAAGTATTGAAATTAAGGAAAGTGACAGCAATTGGGATGTGCCTAGAACAATGCCTTGCATATAGTAAAGTCGGAAAAAAAAAAAGAGGTCAGGCTTCTTCAAGGCAAGGGAAAACAGGATTGAAACAAAAAAACAGCTCACTAATTGGGAAAAAATATTTACAAGCCACTTATCTGACAAAGGGTTAATCTCCATAATATACAAAGAACTCACACTGATTAACAACAAAAAAACAAACAACCCGATCAAAAAATGGGCAGAGGACATGAACAGACATTTCTCAAAAGAAGATATGAATATGGCCAATAGACACATAAAAAGATGTTCATCATCGCTAATCATCAGGGAAATGCAAATCAAAACTACACTAAGATATCACCTTACACCCGTTAGATTGGCAAAAACATCCAAAACCAAGAGCGACAAATGTTGGAGAGGTTGTGGAGAAAAAGGAACCCTCATACAGTGTTGGTGGGAATGCAAACTGGTACAGCCACTATGGAAAACAGTATGGAGATTTCTCAAAAAGTTAAAAATAGAAATACCCTATGACCCAGCCATCCCATTACTGGGTATCTATCCTAAGAACCTGATATCAGAAATCTCAAAAGTCCGTTGCACCCCTATGTTCATCGCAGCATTATTTACAATAGCCAAGACATGTAACCAGCCTACATGCCCAGAAACTGATGATTGGATAAAGAAGATGTGGTATATATACACAATGGAATACTACTCAGCCATAAAAAAAGACAAAATTGGCCCATTCACAACAACGTGGATGGACCTCGAGGGTATTATGTTAAGCGAAATAAGCCAGTCAGAGAAAGACGAACTCTATATGACTCCACTCATAGGTGGAAGTTAGTATATTGATAAGGAGATCTGATCGGTGGTTACCAGGGAAAAGGGGGGGTGGGGGGAGGGCACAGAGGGGGAAGTGGTGTACCCACAACATGACTTACAAAAATGTACAACTGAAATCTCACAAGGTTGTAATCTATCGTAACATTAATAAAAAAAAAAAAAAAAGAGGCCAATGAAGAAGAGCGTTGAAAAGAGATGATGATTATATTTGGTGATTAATGAGTTCTTGGTGCTCATGGAAAGTTGTAGAGTGAATATAAGGCATCAAATCCAATATTTTAATTTTAGATTTTGTTTCAGATCTTCTAAGTACACAATTGTCAGACATTGGATGAGAGGGCCTACCTTTTTTTTTTTTTCACATCAAAGTACCTGTCACCATTATAATTATGCATTGGTTTTAAAATTTCTTAGAAGACGCCATTTCCTCTGGATGAGTTAGAGATTTGTTCTATCATATCCCTCCCTCCTTTTTGTTTAAGCTTAGGTTATTCTCATGAGAGTACTGCAATTCAAGTGCTTTCCTGTTGAGAAATTGTCACAAGTTAAAAAGATGTGGTACTATAAATTTGGAAAAGCCACTACAGCATTATTAATATTTAGATAAATGTCTTCTGCTGGATATCTATGCTTGGCTCTATTGATTTTTTGCTGTGTGAGTGTGATCTGGCTTGGAACATGTACTATGTTGTGAAGTATTTACTTGAAGATTTGTTAGGTATAAAAATATTTCAATCTAGAAATGGAGTAAGGTGTCCATCATTGTGTCACCTGAGATATTTTAAATTGTGTATAGAAAAAATTTTTATTTAAAAATACTTCTATGTGCACTGTATAGTGCTATTTTATGGAAGCAAAAAATACATGTATAAAAATGCATGGAATCAACCATGTTTCCACGGCCAATATTTGGTGAGTGCCTGCTATGAGCTGGACACTGTACTAAGCACTCCGGATATGACTGTGCCTAAGGTAGAGTCAGTCCTGCTTCCAGAAGATTGCAGTCTTTAGGGAAAAGCAAACATTAAACTAATATTGTAAGCATGATGATTATTACCTAGAGGGAAATATCTGGTGATATAGGGATGTGTAACAGGGGATTGGAAAAACACAATACAAAATGTTAATAGAGGGTATTTCTTGAAATCAAGAAAGTTTACAAGTGATTTTATATTTTTCCCCTTATTCCTTTTTTATTTTTTAAACTTTCTGTTTAGAACAAGACTTTCATTATTAGAAAAGGCATAATGTTCATTGAGTAAAAAAAGTCAAACAAAGCACTTTGACTCTGCTTGATCTCTTGCAATTCTAATCAACAACTTCAGAAATTTAAGGTTATTTTAAAACACACTAAAATCTAGTCTAAGACACACTGTATGTTCTTTTCCTGGATTAGTAAGTGAGAGTTACTGATTTTTACCCAGTCCTGGACATTCTAACAGCATTTGGATTAAAGAATAGATTCACGTATGGCCTAGCAAAATAAGCACTAATTAAGAAACTCAAATATTTAAGGGCAAGTCTCATGCTCTGCTTATATAGAATTATGAATATTTTGTGGCTCAGTTTCTCCAAAAGAAGAAGGCAGAGACTGGGATTGACCGTCAGAGTATATAAGTAGGTTGTGGGGTCTTGTTTAAAGCTACTACAAGCAATGCTCACATTTAGTGCCCTAAAGTGACACAACTAAAGTAATGGTTGGTAGAAAATTCAATATCAGACTCTTCCTGGTGATAATTGGAGAGAAATAACTTTCATAACTATACATTATATATTCTTTTTCTGAAATACTCACTTAACATTCTCATACAGATAGAACATCTAAATGAGGACTGGGCAAATACCTAGAGGCCCTAACAACAGCTTTGTGCATGTGAGGCACTCTGTTAAGAAAAAGAGACTAATAACAATTAAGAGTTTAAAATATATACTCCTAGAACACCTAGACAACACATACATTACATTTCAAAAGGAATTAACAATTAAATGTACTCAGCATGAAAAGTACACTGGCCATAATTTAAAATTTGGGATCTTGTAGGTTCTTCAAGTTCATTATTATGAACGTAATTTACTGTAGAAATTTGGAAGTGCCAGGGGATAGAGTGCTAGACAGACATACTTTTGTGATACATACACTACAAATATATGGTACAAACTGTAAATCAGGGTGACTTCTCATTTTTCAAATGAGAGTAAATTATCACTTCAACCTAGTAACTAGAGTATTATGTGAACTAATTGGTTTTTAAAGATATAAAGGGAATATTTAAATATACATGCATGACAATACATAACGTTATATGAGCTTCCTTTAAGCCAAATTTCAAACTTTAAATATACTGAGTCAAAGCACTACTATAAATAGAGCGCAGTAGACAGCATTGCATTTGTTTGGTGTTTAGAAGGATATCAGTGATGACTGAAGGTTGGGCAAAACAGCAAGTGTTTAAATGGGAAACACTGCGACAGGGATTGTGGCAGGGTTACGGCATTGGCAATTAGCTAATGTCAATGATCCACTTAAGAAACAATGTGCAAGAAGGCTAATAAATCACATCCAGCCATCATTAATAATCCATGACAGAAGGTGAAAGAAGAAGAAAGGAAAGAGAAGGAAATGTAGGATAGAGTGCTCAGCAACAAGATACACAATAAAGAATAAAGTGTCCTATAATTAGAATTATTTATGTTACTAGAGAGCTCAGGAAAGGCTTTCTAGTGAATAGTTCAATAAATAACTATAGGGGTTATAAGCACATTGTCAGATTATGGTTTTTCACTTATTCCATTTCATTTTAAGTGTGTGTGTGTGTTTGCCTTTTAAAAGCACATGGTATCATACTAGTCAGGAATAGTAGGGTTAAGTTTTGACTTCCTACTTGTTCCTAAGGATATTGAAATTCCAAACAAAAAGCAACTAATATATTGCCATCTAGTTTCTGTTGGAAATTCTTAGCTAGAGAATTTCCCTGTGGCAATACATGATAATAACAATTATTTTCAGTTTATCTATGTACAAAGAACTGAAAACTCTTCTAATATCCATTTGATGTTTCCAGTCCACGTTATTATCCTTATCTTATTAATGATGCCAGAGTTCATAGTGAGAAGTGCACCATTCTAATTTTTAAGCACTGACTAGGCTATTAAACTGGCAATTACAATATGGCATGTTAAGTGGAATGATAGGGAAAGTAGACGGTGGTATTCTCAAGGTAATGACTTTGGAGGTGAAGGAAAGCTTCCTGCAGGAATTGATGTATAATATGAGACTTATTGGAATCGTAAGAGGTATACTGGCAAAGATAGAGGAAAAGTGAGGTGGAGAATATGATTCAAGTGGAAGGAATGTCACGTGCAAACCCTAAGAGTGAGAGGGAGCATGGCAATCTGGAAAACAGAAACCAATTTAATCTATATTGAGTGTAGATTTTGATGTATGAAGTGGTGATAGATAAGCTTGGAGATAAAAACAGAGACCTGATTAATCATAGAGGTCTGAGGGCAATGGACAGGGAGTAGAGTTGAAGCAGGTGAGCAACATGCCCAAGTATGGAGCAATTGCAATGTTTGTTTTCATCAAGCTGCCCTAACTTGTGAAAGAGGAATTATTTTTCCAAAATTTTTATTATATTTTCAAAAATATAGGAAAGTTGAAAGAATAGTACAATGAATAACCAAATACCCACCACCTTGTTAATAATTTGCAATATTTCCTGTGTTTGTGTGTGGTGGGAGTGCATCATTGGAAATTTACAGACCTAACCCCTAAATATTTCATCTGCAACTTCTAAGGATAAAGATATTTTCATGTAAAACTATAATGATATTATTGCCCCCTAAGAAAATTAACAGTAATTCCCCGATGTAATCATTTCAAATTTCTCCAATTACCCCATAAATGTCTTTTACATATTTTTTTTCAAAACAGGTTTCAATCAAGGTTCATGGATGCACCTGGTTGGTAGGTCTCTGGAAATGAGAGCTTTTTGAGTAAAGAATAAGAATGATAAGATTATTTAACCTTGGACAAAATTGCTGAGGATAACAATATTCAATAGTAAGTATTGGGCAACCAGATTTATTTTCTGATTGGAATTGCTTTCTTTTTCTTTAGCCAATAAGTTCAGTTGGCAAGTACATTGTATTTATGAGTCTTGGGTCAAGGGTTCACAATGGGTCTCCTCCTGCTCCATGGAAAATAATCTCCCATCCATGTGATCATACATTGTACTCCATGCTCTAGGTAATCACCTAATAAAAAATTGGACTTTGTCACCAGCAGGAGCTGAATGAGTGTATATAGATGTTTAGGTGAAAATCTATTACTCCTTTAGGAGGGAAAAATCTCAATAAAAAATAAATTATTCATTTGGTAGGACATCTGCATATAAAAAAATAGCCCATTGATGTAAGTGCTTACATCACGGAGTGCTTTATCTGGGGACAAAGGAAAAGCTGAGATAAATCCAAACAAAGTTGGACATTAGTCTCTCCATTCCACCATCCAAATCATCAAAGTGTAGAAAATATTAAGTGCAAATATGTGAGGCTACTTTCAAGGGCTAAAGAATTTTGTCCTCCTTTCACTTTCCTTTCCCTTCCCTCCCTCTTCTTTAATGGAAATGCCAATAGGAATTTGACCGTGATGGACAGCCTAGTGGCCCCATAATGAAGTTTGTGTATCTGGTGCAGCGGTTCTGTTTCTAGCTGCACAATATTGAAAAATGATTATAATTTGCATCCTTGTCACACATTTAGATGCAGTATGGTATTCTAGGGTGATGACTGTTTTATTTTAAAATTGTGAAACTTCAAGCTGTTTGTTAGCTCTGTCGTTTGCAGGAGGCTAAGTGAATGTTGGTTTATGCGCTCTAGTTCCCAGCAATAGAAAGGCTGCTTGACGGTTCCAATAGTCCCTGTGAGCTGTATTAGAATGGATGGATGACCAAAACAGGGACATTGGCATTCTCTGAATGACTTGGGTAGTTTCTTTATGGGTTTTCTTTTTCCTTTTAAAACTTGTAAATAATATATGCTTTACTATACCAGAAAATCTGGTTTTATGTTAAAACAAGCATCCTGATTTTTCAATGCAGATTATTTTTTAAACATAAATGTTTGCGAGGTGTTATTAGCGGTAGTAATGATGGGGTGGTCATAGTGGTTTTGAAGTCTGTGCATGAACAATAGTCCTTTCCACTTGTACATGGCAATTTTTTGTTTCAGGCTTCCACTGCTACTTGTGGAGTCTGACCTTGAGGGTAAGCAGGTGTCTCTGTTCTTAATATCTATCTTTAGCCTTTGTTTCAGGCAAGCTGCCTTGTTTCCAATTGCTTCATGCCAGGCTAATCTATCCTCTATTCTTACAATACGCTTGAATGGCACAAAGCTGGGGAGTACTAGGGAAGCTCTCTGTAAAGCATTCTTTCAACATTCCTAGTTCACTGGAGTTAAATAAAAATGTACATTATTGAAATACAGGGGTAAATAGTGTTCCAGAACCAAGTTATTAGTGATGCTTTAGGGCATGGCCACTTCCTATTGAAGTTGATTCAGAGATAAAACTCACAAAACTGGAACCACCACCAGCTGGGACAGCAACTGAAGGTTAAATACACTTCCGAATAGATTAGCAACTGCAATCACAAATTATATGGCAGTATGCTGATAGTTGGAAGGATCAACGATGGGACCAGGGATTCTGAATCACCAGTGTGTGGCAGATGAGTGGGAGATGAAGAGAGGGGTTTACAGCTAGACTTCAGATTATTTTGCACAACCTGCCACCAACTGTACCTCTGCTAGGGTTGCAGAAACGGGGTACACACACTTCTACATATATACATTATCTGTCAGGAATGCCCTGCAGAAAAAAATACTTTGCCACTCCCCACTACCATGAAAACCTTCATATGTTTACCCAGAGCTTTATGCATATTAATTTCCCTTTCTGTCTGCCCTTCTGAATCTCAAAGAAAAAGCCTTCTGGGTAACATTAAATCAGTTGATTGCCTCAACTGGTAAAACATTGAACTGAGAACATTGTTAATAGTTGAGATTATGGAGAAATTTTGTACTTTTGATGGAAAGTTGTTTAGGGAAGTAGACACACATGGGACTATCTTACCAGCAATGCACACATTTCAGGCTTGTACAGTACTCACTTTGTGACATACTAAAAATCACATAAGCATATGGAAAGATTTACTTTGTTTAGAAAATAGATTTACTAAAAATAGTACAGGAATGTACAATTACCCCAAAGGGAGCACTAAAAGGAGACTCTCTCCACTGACTCTTTGCTCAAAGGAAGTGTGAGAATTTCATCAGCATCTTTGTGTAACCATGTAGGGGAATCAGGGTCCTGGACTGAGCCTGGGGTAAGATTTGAGCCCCCCCAAGCACATCTGAGGAACTGCCAGGTAGGACTTTCATGAATCCATTTGCAGGAGAGTTTCTCATTGAGAGCAGGCAGAGAGTAGTGAGGACAAAAGTTTTGGGTCTCAGATATCACTGTTCCCTGAGCCAGGGCCCCAAGTGTGGAGCTTGTAGAGAAAGAGACAGAAGCCATGAGGCATAAAAGCAAATTTCCTGAGGCATTCAAGTGATAGAATATGACATCAGGAGGCAGGTAAGAAGTATTCCGTTCCCTTCAAGGTGGAACAGACCTTAGCTTTGGTGCAATGGGAATCCGATGTTAGAAGCATCTAGAGATGGTACCTTTGGGATGGCTAGACATCAGCCTTGTCACAGGGCCAGAAGCATGCAAGTCAAAAGATGCTTTTGGATGGCTTAGGCCAAAATAGAAGCATATGAGTTTGTTGTGACCTCAAGAGAACCAAAATTGGAAAATCCCAGAAATAAGCTGGTGAGACTTTAAGTAGAGCCAGAATTCCTGGAATAACAGGCAGGGGAATGAAGCAGTGTTCTCCCATGAATATTAGCTCCTGTGCAATAATGGCCATAGACAACATTTCTTCTGAGCATCTTATGTATCCTAAATCATCGACCTTATGAGATAGACACTATTATTATCTCCCTTCTTTTTACGTGAGAAAACTGAGGCACAGAGAAGTTAAATGCCTTGCCTAAGATCACACAGTGAAGACCTACCTAGGTGGTTTGAATCCAACCCCACTCTTTACCCCTTTATTATGCTGTCTTGCCATATTAACCCCACAGGTCTGAGAATAATCAGGTTACATATGTGACTTTCTATTTGATTTTAGGAACATCATCTAGCCCTTATAAACCGAAGTAAAAATTAGAGACTGCTTATATTACTATAAATTAATTAGTATTCAAAGATTTCTTAGTATAGTTTGACTTAAAAGATAAATGGCTGTTTAACTTGAGTCACTAATTACAATAAAAACACTGGAATTACTTATTTCTTAATTTGGGTACTGTATCGAAATATCCATGAATAACTATCAAAATAAGCAAAATTAAAAATATAAAGAGGTTAGTTGAGGGAGCTTGATGTATGGAAAGGACTTGAAGTGAGAAAAAACAAGTTCTGTATTGACTCTTCTGGCAAGACTTTCACCATATTCACTCAAATTTCCTCTATGAGAGGTCCTAGTAGATGACAAGAAAGGAAAGAGCTCCAAAAAACCACCAAAAACATTCAATTGGTGTTCATAGTAGTAAGCTAGTTAGGAAATGACGGAGAGAAAGTAGAGTAATACCAAACTCTGGGGAATGGGAGGGGCAGCCCTCCTCTGTTAATCATTCTACCTCCGGAAAGTGGAAGCAGGGGCCGGCCGGTGGCGCAGCAGTTAAGTTCGCACGTTCTGCTTTGTTGGCCCGGGGTTCGTCGGATCCCGGGTGTGGACATGGTACCTTTTGGCAAGCCATGTTGTGGTAGGCGTCCCACATATAAAGTAGAGGAAGATGAGCATGAATGTTAGCTCAGGACCAGTCTTCCTCAGCAAAAAGAGGAGGATTGGCAGCAGATGTTAGCTCAGGGCTAATCTTCCTCAAAGAAAAAAAGAAAAGAAAGTGGAAGCATTACAACTTGAGGATGGTAGTTGCACCTAATGAGAGAAAGTTCTGCTTGACCATTAAGAATGCTAGAGATGTTTTCAAATATAGTTTTGGGTTCTTTTTTAGTTCTAATCTCTGAGAATTTAGCCCATCGGGGTTTAAGACCTTTTTCTTCAGCTTCTCATCTGGGCTACTTTTTTTTTGTGGTAAGAACACTTAACATGAGATCTACTCCCTTAACAAATTTTGAAGTGCACAATATCGTATTGTTAGCGATAGCTTTCTGTTGTACAGCAGATCTCCAGAATTTATTCATCTAGCATAATTGAAACTTTATACCCATTGAATAACAACACCTCATTTCCCCTACCCTCCAGCTTCTAGCAACCAATTTTGTAGTTTCCACTTCTATGAGTTTGGCTATTTTAGATACCTTATATAAGTGTCAGGCAGTATTTGTCCTCCTGTGACTGCCTTATTTCACTTAGCATAACGTTCTCCAGGTTTGTCCACATAGTCCCAAATTGTAGGATTTCCTCCTCTTTCTTAAGGCTGAATAATATTCCCTTGTATGTATATACCACATTTTCTTTATCCATTCATGTGTCAAAATCAGTATGGTATTGGCATAAAGACAGACATATAGACCAAGGGAACAGAGTAGAGAGCACAGAAATAAACCCACACCTATATGGTCAACTGATCTTTGACAAGGGTGCCAAGAATGCACAGTGGGCTACATTCTATTTAAGTTTTACTCCAGGCTTAAGAGACAGAGAGGCAAAAGTGAATTTGCATTTCTTTCTGGCTTCCCATGATAAGCAAAGGAGGAAGGCATTCAGGTCCCCAAAACCTTGTCTAGGACTAAAAGCTGCATTAAGTTTGAGCCCAGCTCACAGGACGTTAAGTAAGTGCAGAGATCAGAAGAGGGGTAAATCCCAATGACTTCATGGTATATTAATTGGTTACCATCTGCTAAGTGCCAAATTTCTGAGTCTCAGTGTCTCACCTTTAAATGATGATAGCATTGTTTATCCTACTTACTTCCCAGAGTTGTTTTGAAGACTAAATAAGATGATACACACGTAAGTTCTTAGAAAACTACAAAAATCTTTTGTTTTTAACTAATAAGCAGTTATTGAAATATGATTTTTATAGTTATTTGCTATCATTTTCCATTAGTAGTCTTGATTATCATAATATAATAAAATTCTATAATAGCAGCAAATGTAGAGATTTTACAATATATTTTAGAAAGTAAAGGTCTTACAACACTTATAACACTCTGTACTTCTAGTCAAGCCAATGAATTTCTGTTTATATATTTTTTATTCTTCCCTAGATTTGGAGTGACTTGAGTTCAGGGGGTATTGGATTTATCTTTATTCTTGAGTTCTTGTCACTCAATAAAAGTATGTGACACAGATGAAGGAATATGCAACCAATCAGCAATACATTAATAGCCACCAAGGTGAATATGGGAAGAAAATCAAACAGAATTTTCATCAAGTGAAAAGTGTAGATTCTTAAATAACTTTTGAGAGAACAAAGGTTTTGGATTATTTATTAAATTACTGAATTAAATGTCTTTAATTCTGGTTTAATGTACTTAGAGGTGTGTAAATTCTTTCAGGCTACCAGGGCGCCTTTTAGTTAAACTAAAACTCTAATTTGCTAATGGTACCCTAATGACCTTTAAGCACTAACGAAAATTGCCTAATTTGTGCCAGAGGCTAACTCACTCATCAGATGAAGTCCTGCCCAGAGTAAAGGCATAAAGAGAAGCAGGGTTAGATGACTGCAGGGGCAATTGAGCATCTGCCCAGCACCCCAGGAAGCAAAATATTGAAAAACATGTCTGAGAGGGAAGAGAAGTGGCCCTAATCCTGACTCTGCCACCAGACAACTGTGTGACCTCGGCCAATCAAGCCTGTTTCCTAATCTTGAAACTAGCAGTGCCTCTCAACTAACAAAAACATAGATGGAGCATCGATGGCGCGCCTGAATCTTCTGAACAAATTCGAAGACACTATCTTAAGGCAGAAAGCACAAAACTTCTCAGAGAAAATTTTGTGTTTGGACGATTTGTTTTTGTTTTTTGCTGTTATGGTGGGACCCCAGAGCTGGTGGATTTATATCACAGAAAATGTTGAGAACCAATGGAACTAGATGATCTCTAATGCATCTTCCAGACTGCAGCTCTGTGATTTTGGTTAATTGCTGAATGTTTGTGTGGAAGGAGACAAAGCTGGCCACGAGCCAGAATTGGTTCTCGTTATCAAGCCAAAGCCTGCCCCTCAAAATAATGAGCTTTTGAGGAGGCTGAAACTGTTTTGATTCTTACAGTGAGCAGCCTGCTTCTAATACAAAGACAGCAGACTCCAAGTTAAGAGTGTTCCATTGACTACTAATCTAATATCCACATCAAATGAATCTGCTGTAGACAATTATAGTTGCAAAAATTAGAAATGATTGTCATAATTTTTCCCTTAGAGTTTAATCATATGTAACAGGGAAATTCTTCAAGGTCACCTAATGTATTTTAAAGACAACCACTTTCTTTTTCTTGTGTAAAATGCTAAATGCTTTTTTAAAATATTAAATGAGATAAAAATGATCATTTTCTGCATTTCATTGAGAAAAAGAGAACAAGACAGTATGTTCTAATTAGCATAAGCAGATAAGAGAGATTTTGTTTTCTCCTGCAGTCTCAGATCTGATAGGAGATATTAGGTCTGGTACAAGTTATCAAGGAAGGATCAAAAGTACTTTGTACCGTGACATAAAAAACACCGAAAGCAGAAAGGAGAAGAAAACCCTAACCACCAGAGTAATAATGAAATAATGTAACACTTTACGAACATTTCAAAATGTCCAAGATTCAGGAGTGACTCTAAACTGGTGACTTGTTTTGCAGGGTAAAATCAAAATCAGAACATTTTTAACAATTCTAAAGGCAAGAAAAAAAGGAACCAAATAATCATTATGAAAACTTGCAATGATGGAAATAATTAGAAATATCAAGAGGAAAAAGAGTCAGTATTTGAAAGGGCATGAACCGAAAACCAAATATATATATGTGCCATTTTATATTACATATTATAACAAATCTGCTTTATCTTAAAGTAGAGTAGGCAGGGTAATAAATTTTATCTCCTTCTAATTTATATGAATAGGATCATGAGAAGACAAGATTTCTAGAAGCAAACCATTCATCTATTAGTTAATGTTTTCAGGACTGAGAACTTTTGCAATATATACTTGTTGGGAGACAATTCTCTGTGGGTCTTTCACATTTCTGTACATATTGTAAGTGAGACACTGACTGCCCTTTGTTCTGGACAATCTCAAGGATGTTTGTACAGTGAACACACTTGGAAAATAGACAAAGTGTTGCCCTTTGGACAAAAGGTGGGGTTTACTTACAACCTTGGAACATGGGGATAGTATCAGCCTCTGAAGCAATGGGCAGGCGTGCTTAATATTCAGTATAACAAAGATAACACCTCCCCTCAGGGCAAAGGACAGGAATGCTTTTGGCCCGTTATAAAAGATTCTGGCTCTCTAGGCTCAAGGTTCTTTTCCTGTAACACAACCAACTGTGTGTTACAGTTGTCACCTGGCCCTCTTCATGTCCTGCAGGAGATGGGGCTCAGGGCACCTGCACAAAAATGTTGACACTCTGGCTACTGCTATTGCTGTCCTTCATCTCTGATCCAGGGATCTCAGAACCTTCATAGTTCTTGACAACACTTACATTGATAATTACCTTGGAAACATAGTAGTCTCTTCTCTGGAGTTTTGGTAAAAAACGAAAAACTTCATGAGTTTAAAAACTGATGATTTTTCAGGATGTGTAAACAGCAGTTTTACCATCATGTAGAGAAGAGATACAGAAATGTGTACAGAGTCTGACTGACAAACCCAATAAGTCCTTACAGGTAGCTGATCAAGAAATTCTATATTGTTGTGGGACTCAGAGTTGACACAGCTCAGAGGACTAACAAAACTCATATGAGGCTGAGATACAGTTTTTAAAGCTGATTTGTTCATTTATATAAAAAAATATTTCCAAGCACCAGAAGTTTGCCAGAAAAGACAGGTAAGCGCCATCTCTCTGCTATATGCAAATCATGTGTAATAATTAAAAAGATAATTACATGTTCTCAATGGCTAGTGTCATCAAGTCTGATAGAGGCATGACCACTTCAGGTTATATTCCAGGATGAATAACCGTATTAATATTCACATCAACCTTAGTCAAGGTGCTCTCTCTTCTGGGTAATGCTGAGTAACTACAAATTTTGCTTTGAAGGATTTCCTTTTCCAGATCTGTACAGACCACTCCCTCTCTCTGAATACCCTTTTTCTTCAGACAGATTGCAATTCAACCAATTAGCTTTCAACTTCCTGTGTCATAATCACTTTCTAGTAACTTAATTTCATTGAAGATACAACCTTTGCGCCTTGGCTGGACTTTGGTTTTCCCAAGTCTTCTCTGTCGTACGTTTACAGACAATAAAATGACTAGTTCCATAAGTTGTGTTTCCACTCTCAAATAGTTCTGAGTTGCTTCACCTTATATTCTAAACACATGAAAATAGATGTAGTTTATGTGGTGTTCATCTTTTGGTTCTCAAAGAGAGATCCCTGGGCCAGCATCACTGGCATCACCTGGGAACTTATGAGAATCGCAACTTCTAGGGCTCTGACACAAACCTACTGAATCCAAAATTCTAGAGAAGCCCAGTAATTTCTGTTTTAACATGCTCTCTAGGTGGTTCTGATGCCACAAAAAAGCCACCACATTAGTTAGATCCCATTGGATGATTACAGTGAATTCCCGAGGGTTGTTAAAATTATTGAAAATATCCATTTTGCGTAATTAAATCTGAGTTCGCCATTGACTAGAGCTTGAAATATTTTGTTGCGTAAAAAAATTGATGTTAATCTTTGTTATTGGGGGAAGCTGGATGAAAGATGCATGGGACTTCTCCATACTATTTTTACAACTTGATGTGTCTATAATTATTTCAAAATAAAAAATTTTTTTAAAAAAACCTTGAAAATGTATGATTTTTATAGTGAAGGGAATTTTACTTTTATGTGGAAAAGATAGGATGTTCTCCTGGCACATAAATGAGAAAATAAAGATGCCTACTAAGCAATCTGAGTTTATGGAAATCTCCCTTTTACGTTTGTTCTTCATACCAATGAGAAAGAAAGCGAGAAAAACGTGAGTTCCAAAGATACAATGTCTATTTGGAAACTGCATGATAAACCATAAACAATTAAGCTGATATTCCTCAAGTTAAAATATTACACAGAATATTTGATTATATTAATAAAAAGAGTTTTGCAATTCATAGATATCAGAGTTTAATTCATAAAAGTAGAGGTATAAATTTTATGGACTTTGACATGATTGTGCTTCAAAGGATAAAAATGACCATGTATTAGAGATTGGTCTCTGTATTAGTTCAAGTCCTCTGAGAAGCAGATGGCAAAATAGAATTAGACATACAACAAATTTATTAGGGGAAATGCGTGTGAAGGATAAAGAGGAGGACGTCGGAGTAGACAGGGAGAGACATCGGACCACAGTGTAGGTCCAACACCTGTGTAAGGTGAAGGGGCATCAAAGAGAACTGGAAAGCACTCTCAGAATGTAGAGGTCTAAATAAGCTTTGGCCATTCCAAGGAGGAGTCCTTGAAAGAAAGTTGCCTCGTAGATGAGTCCTGGACCCAGCAGCAATAGGCCTGCACTAATAAACCCTCTGTGCTTAGTCACTGGCTTGGAGCAGGCTGGGGAAAGTGTGGCCTCAGCTCAGACACTGAGAGGATCCGTCAACTATGCACCCTGCAGCAGGACATCTGAGCGGTGCAGTTTGATGGTCACAGAGTTTTAAACCAAGTGATTTCAAAATCATAAAATGCATAATTACGAAAACAGTATATGCTCTGCCTATTCAAACTACATAGTTATCAAGATATAGTGGTGTTATACTTCCAAATCATTTTTCTCATACTTGGAAATCTCTGAAATGAATACAGCAAATGGTGACTAAGATACTTTTAAAGGAATTCAGTGATAAAATTTTTGAAAATATGGTTTGAAACTAGAATATCCCAGTGGATCACATAGTAAAAATTAAGACAATAGCTTGCACCCAATGTAAATTCTTTCATGATTCTACCATTCTTATGGTGTGCTATACATTGCAGGACAAAAAACTACAACCCAGGTCTAGCAGTGCCTGTAAAAGCAAGACCACAGATACCTTTCAGGGTTCTATGATTGATCGATGGATCCACTTGTTCACATAGCAGTCATTAATGACCTTTTTGTTTGTTTGTTTTTAATTAACACTCTGTGGGGGGTTTTTTTTGGTGAGGAAGATTGGCCCTGAGCTAACATCTGTTGCCAGTCTTCCTCTTTTTGCTTGAGGAAGATTGTAGCTGAGCTAATGTCTATACCAATCTTCCTCTATTTTGTGTGTGGGACACGGAACTTGATGAGGGGTATGTAGGTCTGCACCTGGGATCCGAACCCGTGAACCCCGGGCCGCTGAACTGAAGTGCATAAACTTAACCACTATGCTGCTGGGCCAGCCCACAAGATTTTATGTTTTAAAGCAGCTTAGGTTTATAGAAAAATTGAGTGGAAAGTATAGAGAGTCAGCATATATCCCCTCCCATCCACCCTGGAACAGTTTCCCCTGTTATTAACATCTGTCATTAGTATGGTACATTTGATGGGCCAATATTGACACATTATTATTAACTAAAGTCCATAGTTTACATTCAAGTTCACCTCTTTGTGTTGTATATTCTCTGGGTTTTGACAAACGTACAACGACATGTGTTCACCATTACAGTATCGTGTAGAATAGTGTCACTGCTCTAAAAATCCCCTGTGCTCCCCCTATTTATCCCTCCCTTCTCCCCTCCAATCTGCGGCAACCACTAATCTTTTTACTGTCTTGATAGTTTTGCTTTTTCCAGAGTATCGTCTAGTTGGAATGGTAGCTTCGTCAGATTGCCTTCATTCATTTAGCAATATGCATTTAAGTCTCCTTCAGATCTTTTCATGACTTGAAAGCTCATTTCTTTTTATTTTTTATGGATGTGGATGTACCATGGTTAGCGCATCCATTCACTTTATTGAAGGACATCTTGGATGCTTCCAAGTTTTGGCAATTATAAATAAAGCTGCTTTATGCATTTATGTGGTGGCTTTTAAGTTTTTTTTTCTTTTAACTCATTTGAGTAAATACCAGTAAGATTGTTTTTTACTCATTTAGACAAATACCAAGGAGTGTGATTACCTGGTCATATGATAAGAGTGTGTTTCATTTTGTAAGAAACTGCCAAACAGTCTTCCAAAGTGACTGTACCACGTTGATGGCTTTTATATAGGAGAGCAACTGTGTGACAACTTTGAAAAGCAAAAATAACACCTTTATGAAATCCTACGAACTTCCCTCTTAGGGACTCGAGTGTGATTCTCTCTTCAGGCAGTAGAAGGAAATAATAAAACAGAGAGGACAGGCAAACAGGTAGAGATTTTCCCCACTTAACTCAAAAGACTCACAAACTTTTCTAGCATAAAACAAAGCTTTAATCCTAAGTGGGGATTTCTAAAAAGAACTTCGTGTTTATGGCTTTTTCCACTTGAACCTCAGCTATTAATTAACACCCTTTTGTCATGAAAACTTTGAGACTGTGGCCTGAGACAAAGCTTGTATTTCCAAAACTTCGTGAACAGTATTGTTGGTAGTTTCTAAATGCATTTTCATTGAAAATAACAACAGAAGGTAATGCTGGATTGTAGGAGAGGTATTAATTTTCTTCTCCCAGCTTTTTAGTCAATGAGGATAGATTTTAAATCCTTTCCCATCCTCTTAAAAAAAACCTCTACAAAGAGAAACAGATGGTCTGCCCTGCCTAGCACACCTGTTTTACTGCTTACTCTTAGTCAGACAAAGCTGCAGACACAAAAGACTCACACTGATTTACTAAAAATACTGCATGATTGTGATACTCATGTTCCTCTACAGAACGTGAAGGAACTGAGGTGCTTTCTAGTTTTTAAAAAAGGTACCGTTGTCATTAGTAAATGGAGATTTTACTTCAAAACCGAAGAGTGATCAACTGCTTTTTGTTCAAATGATAAAAATAAAGTATGTTCAGTGTCATAATTTTTAAGAACTTTAGAAAAATCTTAGGAATATGATAAAAAAAAAAACCCTCTAGATTTCAGCATCTAGAGATAATCACTATTAATATTTTGGCTAACATTCTTCCATGTGTCTCTCAACATTGGTAGTGCCTTCGAGTCGATTCTGACTCCTAGCAATGCTACGCACAGCAGAGCAGGACCCTGCCTAGTCTTTTTTCACCATCCTCTCACCTTCCGGCGCCATAACAGACATACACTTCTGCTATTCATAGGGTTTTCATGGCCAATTTTTTCAGAAGTGGGTGGCCAGTTTCTTCCTCTGTCTTAGTCTGAAAACTCTGCTGAAACCTGCCCACCTTGGGTGACTCTACTGGTATTTTGAAATATCGGTGGTATACCTTTCAGCAATACAGCAACCGCAGCCACCACAGCATGACAACCAACAGATGGATGGTGTGATTTCTTGACGAGGAAATGAACCTGGGCTATGGAGGTGAGAGTGCTGAACCTTAACCTCTAGACCACCAGGGCTGGCTATCTCTCAACATATAGGTTTATAAAATTAGGATAATACTGTATATGTCATACTGTAATCTGCTTTTTAAAATCTGCATTATGTTCTGTACATCTTTCCATGTTAAATACAGACCTAGTTAATTACTATCATTTTTGATGGCTGCATAATATCCCATTATATCATAATTTATTTTATAAATCTCTTGTTGATTAAAGATTAGGTTATTCTAATCTCTTGGTTTGAAGCATAAAGGTCATATACTTAAAAATATTCTTGAGGATTTATTTTATCTTCTTGAGATAAATTACTAGTAGTATAATTATCAAGTTAAAGCTTATATAGTTTTTTGAGGTTGCTATATTTTGCCAAATTGTCCCCAAAGGTTTGTATCAATCTAACTCCTACCAACAATACAAAAGAGTCAGAATTTTTTCACCAACTCATCAACCATGGGTATTTGATAGGTAAAAAAAGTACTTACAAGTGAAAAATTATATCTCAATGTTTATCTGCTTATATTTTTGAAAATCTGAAGTTAAGCATATTTTCATTTGCCTATCAGCCATTTCTGTTAATTTTGTCCTTTGCCTGTATATCTATTAGATAAGGTTTTTCTTTGACTGAAGATCTCACTGTATACTGGACTAAGCAAAATGAGTCTATTGAATTTCATTACTTTAAAAAAATTTTTTATTAAGGTTATTATAGTTTACAACCTTGTGAAATTTCAGTTGTACATTATTATTTGTCAGTTATCCTATGGGTGTGCCGCTTCAACCTTTGTGCCCACCCCTCACCTCCTTTCCCCTGGTAACCACTAAATAGTTCTCTTTGACCATGTGTTTATCTTCCACATATTAATGAAATCATACAGTGTTGTCTTTCTCTATCTGCCTTATTTTGCGTAACATAATACCCTCAAGGTTCATCCATATTGTTGCAAATGGGATGATTTTGTCATTTTTTATGGCTGAGTGGTATTCCACTGTATATATACACAATATCTTCTTTATCCAGTCATCAGTCAGTGGGCACTTAGGTTGCTTCCACATCTTGGCTATTGTGAATAATGCTTCCATGAACACAGGGGTGCATAAGTCTCTTTGAATTGCTGATTTCAAGTTCTTTGGATAGATACCAGTAGTGGGATGGCTGGGTTATGTGGTATTTCTATTTTTAGTTTTTTGAGAAATCTTCATACTGTTTTCCATAGTGGCAGAATGAGTTTGCATTCCCACCAGCAGTGTATGACAGTTCCCTTTTCTCCACAACCTCTCCAACATTTGTTATTTTTTGTCTTGGTTATTATAGCCATTCCAATGGGTGTAAAGTGCTATCTTAGTGTAGTTTTGATTTGCATTTCCCTGATGATCAGTGACGTTGAGCATCTTTTCACGTGCCTATTACTGTCTGTATATCTTCTTTGGAGAAATGTCTGTTCATATCCTCTGCCCATTTTTTGATCAAGTTGTTTGATTTTTTATTGTTGAGTTGTGTGAGTTCTTTATATGTTATGGAGATTAACCCTTTCTCAGATATATTATTTGTAAATATTTTTTCCCAATTCATGGGCTGTCTTTTTGTTTCAATCCTGGTTTCCCTTGCCTTGTAGAAACTCCTTAGTGTAATGAAGCCCCACTTGCTTATTTTTGTTTTTGTTTCCCTTGTCTGAGAAGACATGGTGTCCGAAAACATCATTTTAAGACGGATGTCACAGAGTGTACCGCCTATATTTTCTTCTAGGAGTTTTATAGTTTTAAGGCCTTGCATTCAAGTCTTTGATCCATTTTGAGTTTATTTTTGTGAATGGAATAATAGAATGATCTACTTTCATTCTTCTACATATGGCTGTCCAGTTTTCCCAACACCACGTATTGAAGAGACTTTCCTTTCTCCACGGTATGTTCTCAGCTCCTTTGTTGAGGATTAGCTGTCCATAAATGTGTGGTTTGATTTCTGGGCTTTCAATCTTGTTCCATTGATCTGTGTGCCTGTTTTTGTATCAGTACCATGCTGTTTTTGATTACTATAGCTTTGCAGTATATTTTGAAGTCAGGAATTATGATGCCTCCAGCTTTGTTCTTTTTTCTCAGGATTGCTTACAATTTGGGGTCTTTTGTCTCCCAGCATGATTTTTAGGATTATTTGGTCTATTTCCGTGAAGAATGTCATTGGGATTCTGATTGGGATTTCACTGAATCTGTAGATTGCTTTAGGTAGTATGGACATCTTAACTATGTTTATTCTTCCAATCCATGTGCACGGAATGTCTTTCCATTTCTTTATGTCGTCATCAATTTCTTTCAGAAAAGTCTTGTAGTTTTCATTGCATAGGTCTTTGACTTTCTTGGTTAAATTTATTCCTAGATATTTCATTCTTTTTGTTGCAATTGTGAACAGGATTGTGTTCTTGAGTTATCTTCCTGTTAGTTTGTTATCAGTGTATAGAAATGCAACTGATTTATGTAGGTTGATTTTGTAACCTACAACTTTGCTGTAATTGTTGATTATTTCTAGTAACTTTCTGATGGATATTTTAGGGTTTTCTATATATAAAATCATGTCGTCTGCAAACAGCGAGAGTTTCACTTCTTCATTGCCTATTTGGATTCCTTTTATTTCTTTTTCTTGCTTAATTGGTCTACCTAAAACCTCCAGTACTGTATTGAATAAGAGTGGTGATTGTGGGCACCCTTTTCTTGTTCCTGTTCTCAGAGGGATGGCTTTCAGTTTTTCCCCATTGAGTATGATGTTGGCTGTGGGTTTGTCATATATGGCCTTTGTTATGTTGAGGTATTTTCCTTCTATACTGATTTTATTGAGCGTTTTTATCATAAATGGATGTTGGATCTTGTCAAATGCTTTCTCTGCACCTATTGAGATGATTATGTGGTTTTTGTTCCTCATTTTGTTAATGTAGTGTATGACATTGATTGACTTGCAGATGTTGAACCATCCCTGTGTCCCTGGTATAAATCCCACTTGATCATGGTGTATGATTTTTTTAATATACTGCTGTATTTGGTTTGCCAATATTTTGTTGAGGATTTTTGCGTCTATATTCATCAGCAATATTGGCCTATAATTTTCCTTCTTTGTGTTGTCCTTGTCTGGCTTTGGTATCAGGATGATGTTGGCCTCGTAGAATGTGTTAGGAAGTGTTCCATCTTCCTCAATTTTCTGGAATAGTTTGCGAAGGATAGGTATTAAATCTTCTTTGGATGTTTGGTAGAATTCTTCAGAGAAGCCCTCTGTTCCTGGACTTTCATTTTTGGGGAAGTTTTTGATTACTGTTTCAAGCTCTACTTGTGATTGGTCTATTCAGATTCTCTATTTTTTCTTGATTCAGTTTTGAGAGGTTATAAGAGTCTAAGAATTTAGCTATCTCTTCTAGGTAGTCCAATTTGTTGGGTATAGTTTTTCATAGTATTTCTTATAATCTTTTGTATTTCTGTGGTATCTGTTGTAATTTCCCTTATTTTATTTCTAACTTTATTTATTCAAGTCTTCTCTCTTTTTTTCTTAGTGACGCTGGCAAAGGGTTTGTCAATTTTATTTTCTTGAAGAACCAGCTCTTTTTTCATTGATCCTTTCTACTGTCTTTTTTTGGTTTCAATTTCATTTATTTCTGCTCTAATTTTTATTATTTTCTTCCTTCTACTGACTTTGGGCTTTATTTGTTCTTCTTTTTCTAATTCTGGTAGGTCCAGTTTGAGATTTCTTGTTTGAGGATTTTTCTTATTTGTTGAGGTGTCCCTGTATTGCAATGAATTTCCCTCTTAGGACCACTTTTGCTACAACCCAAATGAGTTGGTATGGTGTGTTTTCATTTCATTTGTCTCAAGATAATATTTGATTTCTCCTTTGATTTCTTCAATGATCTGTTGGTCGTTCAGTAGCATGTTGTTTAATCTCCACTTCTTTACCCCTTTCCAAGCTTTTTTCTTGTAATTGAGTTCTAGTTTCACAACATTATTATTGGAAAAGATGCTTGCTATTATTTCAATCCTCTTAAATTTATTGAGGCTTGCTTTGTTTCCCAACATATAGTCTATGCTTGAGAATGTTCTGTGTGCACTTCAGAAGAATGTGTAACCTGCTGTTTTCTGATGGAGTGTTCTATATATATCTATTAAGTTCATCTGTTCTAGTTTTTCATTTAATTCTAGAATTTCCTTGTTGACTTTCTGTTTGGATGATCTATCTACTCGTGTAAATGGGGGTTGAGGTCCCCTACTATTATTGTATTGTTGTTAATATCTCCTTTTAGGTTTGTTAATAGTTGCTTTATGTACTTTGGTCCTCCTGTGTTGGGTGCATATATATTTATAAGTGTATGTCTTCTTGGTGCAGTGTCCCTTTTATCATTATTTACTGCCCCTCTTTGTCTCTCTTTATCTATTTTGTCTTGAAGTCTACTTTGTCTGATATAAGCATGGTGACATCTGCTTTCTTTTGCTCACCATCAGCTTGGAGTATCGTCTTCCATCCCTTCACTCTGAGTTTGTGTTCGTCTTTGGGACTGAGATATGTTTCCTGGAGGCAGCATATTGTCGGGTCTTGTTTTTTAATCCATCCTGCCACTCTGTGTCTTTTGATTGGAGAATTCAATCTATTTACAGTTAGAGTAATTTTTGATATTTCTGGGCCAATGCTGCCATTTTATTGCTTTTTTCCAGTTCTCCTGCATTTCCTTTGTATCCTGTCCCATATATTTCAGACTACCAATTCAGTTAAGTAGTTTTATATTCTGGTTTTCTCATTATTTATAATTTGTGTCTCTGTTCTACTTATTTGTTTAGTGATTACCATGTGACTTGTATAAAAAATTTCATAGATGAGATAGTCCGTTTTCTGATAGCTTCTTATTTCCTTTGATTAAGCCATTTCCATCCCCTTCTTTTTCCCCTTCTAAGTTGTTATTGTCACATCTTTTTTCTTCTTGTGTTGTGAGTTTGTGTTTAAAATGACAAGATTACATTTATTTTTGGTGTTTTCCTTCCCTTTATCTTTAATATTATAATTAAGCATTTGATAACCTGTTCTGATGGACAGCTGCAATTTTCTGATTTTGTCTATCTACTTATCTCCTTAGTCAGCGTTTTGTAACCAGTTTCCTTTTTCTTTTCTTTTCAGGTATGAGGGCCTTCCTGATGATTTCTTGTAGGGGGCTTCTTGTGGCAATGAACTCCCCTAAGTTTTGTTTATCTGGGAAAGTTTTTATTTCCCACCATATTTGAAGGATATTTTCACTGAATAGAGTATTCTTGGCTGAAAGTTTTTGTCTCTTAGAATTTTGAGTATATCATTCCACTCTCTCCTAGCCTGTAATGTTTCTGCTGAGAAATCTGCTGACAGCCTGATAGGAGTTCCTTTGTAAATTATTTTCTTCTGCCTTGATGCCCTTAATATTTTTTCTTTGTCATAGACTTTTGCCAGCTTTATTACTATATGCCTTGCAGTTGGTCTTTTTACATTGATAAAGTTGGAGATCTATTGCCTTCTGTCATGTGGATTTCCAGCTCCATCTCCAGATTTGGGAAGTTCTCAGCTATTATTTCTTTGAACAAGCTTTCTGCTCCATTCTCCTTCTCGTCTCCCTCTGGGATACCTACAATCCTTGTGTTGCATTTCCTAATTGAGTCGAGTATTTCTCAGAGAGTTTCTTCATTTCTTTTCATTCTTGGTTCTCTCTCTTCCTCTATCTAATGCATTTCTATATTCCTGTCCTCCAGACTGCTAATTCTGTCCTCCATATTATTAGCCCTACTATTCTGGGAGTCCAGATTTTTCTTTGTCTCATCAATTGTGTTTTTCATCTCCAACATTTCTGATTGGTACTTCTTTATAGTTTCAAGCTCTTTTGTGACATGGAGCTGCTTTTTTCATATTTCTGTTTGGAAGCTTCAAATTTTAAATCTTATCCCTAAATGTACAAATTACTAGAGTTCTGCTGAGAAAAAAATGCATATTATTAGGACAAAATGATTCAAAAAGCTTTATTTTCTACTCTCAAAAGACAGTTCAAATCATAGTTGTAAAAAATAATTTCTCGGGCTGACCTCATGGCATAGTGGTTTAGTTCAATGTGCTCCACTTCAGCAGCCCAGGTTTGTGGGTTTGGATCCCAGGCACAGACCTACACCACCATGCTTTGGTGGTGACTCACATATAAAGCGGAGGAAGATTGACACAGATGTTAGCTCATGGCTAATCTTCCTCAAGCAAAAAAGAGGAAGATTGGCAACAGATATTAGCTCAAGACTAATCTTCCTCAGCAAAATAATAATAATAATAAATAAATAAACAAATAATTTCTGATAGCCATTATCTGACAAAGTCTATTCACTAGCAGTGAACAAATTCACTAGTAGTGAAAATCAACGCAAACCAAAGAATACAAAGCTAGTTTATGTCTGTGTACACACTGCTTTCAGTTTACAGTCCCTGTGAATTCTTCTTTTTGGCTCTAAAATGATAGTATACAATGTCACTGTGTATCATTTACAGAAAAGAACTGGAACTCAAAAAGCAAATTAACACAACAGCATGCTCCCTTTGTAAAAATTGGGTAGCCATCTGTGTCCCCAGTTACGCTTTAATTAGGTATTCCACATCACACTGAGGAGAGCAAGCCTCTCTAAATTAATGCTTTTCCATTGTTTCCAGAGGAATATGGACATCTCCAGGTTTTGTTTTATTTGAGGGGCTCAAAAGAATGTGAGGTGCAGGCAGATGAAAGCTTCTCCTATTTTCTCTAAGCCTAGAAATTAAGTAGGTGCCACCCTTCCAGGTTTGTAGAGAAGAGTCAAAAAATAGCAGAAGTACAACAAATGCAGGTTTACTGCAATTGTGTAGATTTTTAAAATTAATATTTTAACCCATCAAGGTTGCAATACAAAATATGCAGATTTCCTGTATAGAAACAATGAGTAGAGACTTAGGCTTAAATTGTAGGTCACGAAGAAACAGATCAACAACAGAATTTCTTAGCCTTTGTTAAGCTTTTATTGTGTAAAAAGAGCACCTCTTAAGGAAAGAGAAAGTATCTTATTTGAACTGACTCTTCTTTCGTTCCCCTCCAGTGGAAAGAATGAGCTCGTTACTCATTGTGTATGTCCTGACACAATACTCTGCTCTTGAAAGACATAAGATCATTCACTCTGGTCAAGTGGCAAGTCAAGCAAGACAGAAAATAAAAGCACGAATTTCTTTTGCCTCTAACTCTTAATTGTCTTTAGAGAAAGGGTGGTTGATGCCAAACTTTTATATAAAACCAGAATAAAATGTGATTTTTATGTCTGTTTGAAATCCTGTCTTGTTCGTATGTTCTTTACTGGTTTTATGGGGATATCTTATTTCCTAATTAGATTGCGAACTCCTTTTGGGCAGGGACTTTATCTCATAATTTTCATGTATTCTCTCACAGCCTACACAATGAGTATTTGTTTATAGGCTGCTTTGCAAGGCTTTGGAAAGATGAGCTAAAAGTATCTAAAATTGTGTGACACAATTTATTCATAATAAAACAGTACCTTGAAGGAGACATTATAAACCCCATTAAATAATTCTGCAAGACAGGGTTTATTTCAAAAATAATTAAATAAAGGCATGTTTAAAAGTTTTCATAGAGTGTAGTGAGTCTCACCTGAAAATAGGCCATTATACATTCTGCACATATCGTGTATCTATATATATGTATGTGTGCATTCCCCACCATGGTGGAAAATCAATTTTAGTATCAGACATGACAAATAATCAAGAATAGAAACACAGCATTTTATAATAGTTTGATTCCTAGGTAAGAATATATTATTAAAACTTTTTATGGGGCCGGCCCTGTGGCCGAGTGGTTAAGTTTGTGCGCTCTGCTTCGGTGGCCCAGGGTTTCGCCAGTTCGGATCCTGGGCATGGACATGGCACCACTCATCAGACCATGCTGAGGAGGCATCCCGCATGCCACAACTAGAAGGACACACAACTAAAAATATGCAACTATGTACTGGGGGGCTTTGGGGAGAAAAAGGAAAAAGTAAAATCTTTAAAAAAAACTTTTTATTTTTTCTGCAAAAATAACTAAAATGGAAAATTGACTATCAGTTATCTGTTCTTCCATAAAAGCCTGTCTTTAGCCATATCTCTAAAACTAAACAGGAACTTCAAGTTTTGTTAGCCTTCTCTTTCCAACTACAACCCTTTATATTCAGAGAACCCAAGAGCATCTATGTTTCTGAAATACATACCCACACACCCACACTTGCTTCTAGATAACCAGTGATTAAAAGATGTTTTAATATGTAGGGTTTTTCCTTAAGAAGTGTTTCCTTTAGATGCTTATATAAATTAATCATTATCTAAAGTTTTCATAATGATTTGCCTTAATGTCATTATCTTTTATGGACATTTAATAATGGATGAAGGTGTAGAATGCTCTGTTAAATACACAATAATTTAAAAAAACATTTTAATACATTTTTTGTGCTATTTTCAATGTGTCTACATTAGTCTTCATAATGAGTTATGAGTTAATTATGCATAAAATAGGTTGACTAGATTTTAACATCAAAATTCTAAAATAAAAAAATAGATTGTGATTCTTAAAATTACTACAGTTTAATATCATGAGTATTTCCAAACATATGGTTTTGTGGTCAGAATTTTTCTCTTTCTCTCTCTTTTTTTGTTTTTTGACAAAGATTGAGCCCTGTAACATCTGCTGAAAATCCTCCCCCCCCTTTTTTTTTTTTGCTGAGGAAGATTGGCCCTGAGCTAACATCCTTGCCCATCTTCTTCTACTTTATATGTGGGATGCCTGCCACAGCACAGCCTGACAAGCGGTGCGTAGGTCCGCACCCAGGATCTGAACTGGCAAACCCCAGGCCACCAAAGCAGAGCGTGTGAACTTAACCGCTGTGCCACCAGGCCAGCCCCCAGAATTTTTTTTGAAAATGGGAATTTATGCAGCACACAGAAAAAAAAAAGTAGTAATAAAGCCAGTGATTTGCATAATCTAGTTTTGCCTGAACAGTCCATTCTTTGTCAATTAAACAGATTCATTTTTTCTGTTATCTTAGAACTAATAATTATAATGATGTTAATATTTACTAGCCACTTATGTGCCAGGTGCTATGCTAGTTCATTGAATCCTTAAAAACACACTATGCAGTAGGTATTGATATAGCCATTTTACGGATGAAGAAACTGAGACTCAGGAAGGTTAAATAACTTGCCCAATGTCACGGAGCTAGTGAATGGCACAGCTGAAATTCGAATCTAGCTGCTCTAGCTTCATAGCCTATGCCCTTAGCTCTTACTCGTTACTCCAGAAAATACTTATTGAGCATATTCTGTGTGTCAGGCACCCTGCTAGATGCTAAGAATAAAGTAGTCAACTAGAAAATTCCTGATCTCAATGGAGCTTATCAGGAGAGACAAGCAACAAAAAATTGAAGACAAACCACTAAAATAATTACAGATTTGAGCGAAGCGCTACAGCACAAGTGTATACCCCCTGGGAACAGGGCATTGCTGAGTCAGAGGATTCTCCCTGACATCACGGGGTCATCTAGTTTATGCAGTAGCATCTCTTTGATGTTCTGCTATCGTGCACTGTCTCAGTTCTCAAGGAAGTTGAAGTAAGAGAACACAGAAAAGTCTTCGATTTGTCTTACTGACAAATCTACCAGCCATCAAGGAAACTAGAGGGAGATTTGCCTGGAGGGGTGATCCAGGTGCCATATCAGAAGCTTGCTGCAGCCTCAGGGGTCAAGCTACCCCTCAAAGTGGCCAGACTGGGTCTTAGACCCACTGGGTGGACAGGGTCAGACGTTTTTAGTTTGTACACTAGGACAGGTGGCTGTCAGTTGATGGAGACAACTTGATTACTATCTGATTTATGGCTTGTTTTATCATTTAATGTGGGCCTCATTTTGGAATAAGTTCCAATTGTATCTTGTGGCAAGAGTCTCACCTCTAAGAACATTGTCAATCAGACTCATGGCTCCATTTTAACTTGACTCTTTCCTCCCTTGAAGTACACACCTCACGATGTCAATGACACACAGGATTGCTTTTAATCATTTGACTTGAGCAGACGCCTTATACATATTACTGGATATTGTTCTGTACATAACGTCCTTTAGTAGCCTTAAAAATACCCATTACCAGCCAAGAAACCAAATTCTAAAGGTCTCCACATGTGCTCTAGACATTAGTGCCTTTGCAACATTTCCGAAAACAAGCCAAAACAGTTGTACATAATTTTTCTTCTCTCAATTTTGCCCCACTCGGAAGATGTGTTAGTTTGCTAGGGCTGCCGTACCAAGTATCACAGACTGGATGTCTTCAACAACGGTTTATTTTCTCACAGTCCTGGAGGCTAGAAGTCCAAGATCAAGGTGTGAGCAGGGTTGGTTTCTTCCGAGGCCTCTTTCCTTTGCTTGTAGATGGCTGTCATCTCCCTGTGTCTTCACATGGTCTTCCCTCTACGTGTGTGTGTGTATGTGTGTGTGTGTGTGTGTATGTCCTAATCTTCTCTTCTTATAAGCATACCAGTCATATTGGATTAGGGTCCACCCTAATAACCTCATTTTAACTTAATTACCTCTTTAAACACCCTATCTCCAAATATAGTCACATTTCAAGGCACTGGGATGTGGGACTTCAACATACAAATTTTGGAGGGGGCATAATACAGCCCATAATAGGAGAGTTTACAAGATATGTGAGCATTCCCTGTCCAGGCTATCACTGAGTTATAGAGTATAAGGGTTTATGGTAACTCCTCAACTCCTAATAGCTCCTAAGGTTGGCCTGAGGGCAACATTGGGATCTTCTCCTTACCCCTTTACAGAGGGCAGCTCCCTTTAGCACAGCGTTTGCTAGAGAGGCGTGTACACTACCAGACAGGAAGCTAGACAGTATAAATAACATTGAATCACATAGTGAAAGTGATTCAGTTCCCTTGCAGTTCTTCTGAGGAAGTCCTTGGGCCGTCTGGGTCTGCCGGTAATATTTTTAACACTTGCTAATTCCTCCCTACCCACTCCCCCCCTTTTTTTCCTAAACAGACAGAAATCAGACCTCAGGCTCAAGCGTCTTTGGCAGGCAACAGCATCTAGCCCTAACTAAATACTATTTTTGTTGTGTGATTGTTTTCATTGAATTCATGAGGTCACTTACCATTTCCATTTGTGGTAAGTGATTCTGTTTTCCAATTAAAATCATGATATGTTTTTTACTTAACATAAAATATTTAAGTAAAAAAAATGTAAGTCATTTGAAAGAAAAATATTAATGACAGCACAGGTGGTGGGCAGATGTGGAAAAATCATGAAGGTGATCTACCAGGGATCTGAAGTCTTAGAAATGCTACTCTAACATGTAAGATAAGCAGAAATATTGGTCTTACTGACTCGCGTTGTCCACTAAAGGACACTTCTTAGAACAATCGTCCTCTTAGCTCTACCCTGAGCCACCCCACTCAGTATTGTGGTCAATGCTTGCTTCTGGGGGCCTGGTCCACTCCCCAGAGTGACGTGCCTTCTCCACCGGAGCCTATGAGAAGACAGGGTGGGGCAGAGCTGTCTTCCCTTTTGTTCTCCTGAAATTGCCACATCAAGTATCTAAACAAATCTCTACCCACAGGTCAGGGGGTCACTCTCTGGATCCTTTCCTTTTTACTTCAGTTCCAGCCTTGACATTAGTGAGGCCCTCATCTTAAACAGAAGTTTAGTACAGACATATGTAGACAAAGTAACATTTCTAACTTGAACCTGAAAACTCCCAGGAAATCCCAGCACATATCTGATTCCTAACTCTTTCCCCTTGCTTGCTCTTGCTCTTTGTCACGCTTTTGTTTCACAGCTTTTTGTTTCACGCTTGGAGTTTCATTTTTTACTTCCCTACTGGATTTCCGATTTAACGCTAACTTTAGGACTCAGATAGCTCAAATATGAGGCTAGGCTTCAGTTTGTGTTGGACATTCTAGCTTTGTAAAATGTTTTATCTGCAAGAGCAAAATATCTCTCCAGTCAAGATTGGTTAAATAATCTATTCTATAACTATATCATGGTTTTAGAAGAATTATTAATACATGGGGGAAATGCTCATGGTACGTTAAACAAAGAAAGCAGATTACAAAACTGCGTTTCTTGTAAAGTACTACTTTTTAAAAGCATTATATATACATGGTATAATTGATTCATATATAATTGGAAGACCATGCCATAATATTATCAATGGTTCTTTAGCTGGAAGGATTATGAGATTTTTAATTTTATTTTTATACTTTTCTACGTGTTCTTAATTTTCTATGTTTAATTTTTATTTTGTTTAAAATTTTAAAATAAATTATTAAATTTAAAATAGAGCTCATGTTAAAAAAGAAAAGTTATCCTATTCAAGTGCTTCCCAGATAAAGTCTCTACCATCAAAAATGATGACCATTGCTGGCCAGGGCTCTTTGAGAAATTTCTTTTGTCTTCTACTGAGAAAGAGAGAATAATGCTACCAATAGTCCTGAACCATTCTGTACCGAAAGACATGGTCTTAGGTGAGATACAGGGTCAACAAAACAAAACAAGTTTGGTTGGTTTCCTTACCACTAGGTTAGTGAAATATTTTTTTTCCCTGAAGAGATTAAAAACAATAATAGCGTTTATCACAGGATTTGTGAAACCAAAACAGCAAGTGAAAAGAAGCTGACTCCAGGATGAAATATCAAGAACCTGATACATTATTTTATTCCTTTACAACCATTTATTTTGGCTCCTCACATTATAAAGCTTTTTCTATGGCAAGGGTTCTCAATCTTTTTAACCCTGTCATCCATGAGATCCAACATGGCCCCCAAGAGTACCTAATTTTCAATAGGACAAGGAAGTGAGCCTCATACAGATGCAAATCAGAAGGAGGAGGGGATAAAAAAACAGATGCAAGGTAATCTACATGATTATTTTTTAGGAGAAATGTAACTGCATTGAAAGTATATGTTTTTGAAGATTATTTAGGTGCCAAAATAATTGTGGAAAACCTGTGTTACATTTTGGTAGAAAATCTTCTGCCCTTCATACATGTTTATTTTGAGGTTTCCACTTTCTCTCCATTAAACTCAGTAGTATTTATTTTGCAGACTACAATCCATAGGCACTGTCCCATCCATCCTCCATTATTTACTTATATTTAATTTTCTAGATTCATACATTCTTATACATTATAATAGCATGTGGCCACAGAGGAAATAAAATATTCAGGCCAGCTGAATATTGATCACTTAGATTTAAATTGATTTCTATTTTGCTGACACACAAAAGTAGGAAAAAGAATAGCTCCACAAAAGAGAAAGCTCTTAAACTGAAGGAAAATGTATTAAATTAACTCTATCCTTTTTGTGTGTGTGGAGGTTCATGTTTGAGATTTTAGAATGGAAAGCAATATTTGATAAGGTCCAAACAACTAATATGAGCCAATTTGTAGATTCTATTTCCAAAAATCTAAAACATTTTAATCCAGCAAGACTTTGCTTTGGGGGCAGGACTCATAAATAAAATCTATCAATGAGTGAAATTTTGACCAAAGTAAATAGTATATCTGGATATGCTGTTATCTTTGACAATAGCCGCTGCTGATTCGAGGGGAGTGAGAGAAAAAAAAGTATGGAATAATTTTGTCTCGTTACCAGGTATCAGATTAAAGTATGTTATTTGATTTAAATGGATTTGAAGTTAATGAATTCAAGGAACTGCTATGAAGTTCCACCTTTTCATAGCAAAATGATAACATTAGGCACCCATACTCATGAGAACCAGGCTGGGTAGGGAGAAAGCTAATTGATTTAAGCAGAAACATGTTAGGAGAAAGGACAAGAAGAAAAGAAACCTGACCACGTGGGTAACATGACTCTCCCTAAGCTCTACTCTTAGAAGCGGTAAATTAACTGGTCGGATGAGAAGATAATTATGTCCTTTGCAATGTATTTGTTATACCATTTAATACTTTTTAAATGGAAGCAAACTCAAGTCCTGGAATGTCTGATCGGTTTTCCTAAAACTTAAAAGCTTACTTTAATTAAAAAAAATCACCAGTGAACTTGACGGAAGACAGATATATGATAAATCTATTCAATTCCTCTGATTAAGTTTAGTTGTAAATTTTTCAAGATAGACAGTGTTGCGAATTTGGATATTTGAAATTTGAAGAAACTCTTGGGAATCTTACAGTATCTTATGGTTTTATTTTAGTCCTGTTAAGAAATAGGAGAAAGTCCTTAAAAACTTGTGGTTTCTACATCTAAAAAATTGAAGCATAAATGTTTGACAAAAGTCAAGCTTTGTCAAAGAAAGCTGCTAGACGAATTTAACAAAATAATATTCTAGCATTTTATTTTGAAGAAATGGATATGCCAAGAAAATTTTTAGTATTTTCATAAATTTACTTTATAATAGACGATATTGGTCAAATACATCACATTAGGATAAGTTTAGAGTCCATCTACTTGCTAAAATTCATTGTAGTTTTATCCATTCATTCAACAAATATTTATAGAATATTGTGTGCCAAACACTACTCTAGACCCCAGGGATAGAGAGTTGAACAAACAAGGTCCCTGTCTCACGGAACGTAATTAAGAGATTGTACTCCACTGGCAGTTATGCTGTTGACATAATGACTTAATTTAAACAAAGATTTGGGATGCACTGTATCAAAACAGTGTTAAAATTCCCAGCAAGAAAATAATAATAAACGAGTAATAAAACATCTTTTTAACTTCATCCTGATGAATAGACATCACTTGAGTGTGTTCATATTCCTTGATAGAGATAACAGAAACCAGTTTGTTAATAAAAAATGCCTGGATGGTGGACAAAACTACAATATCCCATATCTTGGTACAACGCAAATTTAATTTTAATAAGAATTATTAGAACTGGCTGACAAATACATACTTTTAAAAACCTATTTAGAAAATACCTCTCATTGTATTTATGAGTATTGCTTTAAATTCTGCAGAAGTCTAGATTTTTAAATTTTTTTTCTTTCTTATTTTAAATACCCTTCTCCCTCCTTAATGGAGTAACGCTCTTTGCTTGTCAGGCTTCTTGTGGCACTAATGAAAAATAGAAGCTTATTATTATATTTGTCTTCTTTTCCTTTTTTACCTTCAATTTTCCTCTTTCTCCTCTTAACACTTGTAGAATAATCCCATTTTTCAAGGTTAACCCACTCACTCTCCTCCCTGACATCCCAGCAAAATCATTTGTTTACAGTCATCTTAACCTTCAAGCCTTTCCTCCAAAGCATCACTGTAAATCTTTCCTTTTTCCTCTAGTCCAATAAATCATTTCTTCTCATATTGTTAAAAAGTTTCTGAAATCAAATAGATTACAAAGTCTTTCTTAATGTATCAAAGAATGGCTGGTACAGTCTGAACAAGACAATCTCACAGCTACATTTCTTGATGTGCACCAAATTATGTATTCACCTTTGTCCTCTACACATGTGAGCACTATATCTCTATCACTCAATATCACTGGTACAGACATATTTCTAAAATTGTTGTAAATTTAGCTTTTTTTTTTTTTTTAACAAGAACTTATTGAGCCGCTACTACGAATTTACTCAAGACACACTTCTAGGAACTAGGAATATGGTGATGAACAAAATAATATGCTCTCTAACTTACTGAAATTTAGGTTTACTGATTTTTGGAAGATTATATATTACTGGTTAATGTTAGGATAAGCCAGTCAATGCTGACATTGCAGATTCTTAGCCAAAAACTTTTTATTTTGTATCCAACTCTTATCTGGGACATTAATCATTTTTGTGATAAAAATCACTTTGTAACAATTTATAGGGTACACTAATATCCTGTTATTACACTCAAACAATCCTAAGAATACTTTTCAGTTAAACATCCAATCATTTGTTCTTTTATTTGTGTGAGGAAGATTGGCCCTGAACTAACATCTGTTGCCAATCTTCCTTTTTTTATTTCCCCTCCCCAAAGTCCCAGTACATAGTTGGATAGCCTAGTTGTGGGTCACTGTAGTTCTTCTATGTGGGATGCCACCAAAGCATGGCTTGATGAGTAGTGTGTAGGTCCATGCCCAGGATCTGAACCCTGGGTTACTGAAGTGGAGCCTGCAAACCTCACCACTAGGCCACAGAGCTGGCCCCCATACAACCATTTAAATCTGGAGTAACCAGAATATCCAAGTCAACATTGCTAAGACCTTCATACACTATATCAAAATAGCAATGATTTCAATATGTAATTAGGATAATAACTTTAATTTTCTCCAACCCCGTGGAACGTTATGCAGAAATACACTTTACTTCCCCTTAGACATTATATTTCCCCCTTTCACTATTACAAACAGCTTTTAAAAGGAAGCTGGCTCAAGAATGTAAGTGAGGAGCTTATCAGAGTCCATCAGGTGACTCCTTAATTGGAGAGGAGGGTTGACATGGATGGGGTTTGGGTAGGGTAAAGGCTGAAGATGTAGTCCAAAACAAATTTCTTTGAAGTGGTGTGTTTTATCCTTAAAAATCAGGCAAAATGTCTATTTTATTCATTTGGTTTCCTGATTGTTTTAAGTTCTTACCGTTGACTAACATCGTTGCTCCAGAATATGATACAGGAGTTTCTACTCCAGTTTCCTGGCACAGTTTCCTGGTTTCAGGTCATACGCTTGAGAGGCGCTGGGGTAGCTTAACACAAGCACTCAGAAGACCTGAGCTCTCAGTGTTATCAAATTGTCCAACTTCAGATTTTCTCACCTGTTAAAACGTAGTAAAACCCCGCTTTACTCTCCAGAGTGTTAATGGAAAGATCAGGAGAGTTGATAGGACATTGCTGTTATTATTATTAAATAACTGGTTTGTTCAACATTCTGATCTCGAGTCAGAGTATAAATATGAAATGGTTCCATTTTTCTCCAGTTACTGATTTTAGCTGTGCTCCGTTGAGTCTCCTGCTCCCATCCCTTAATGACAGCTTGGTCAGATCCCATAGCTTCCTGATCACTTTCAGCTACTAAAATATCAATTCAGCCCAATTTAATCCAATTTAAAATTCCACCTCATATCTTTTTGAAATCTTATCTCCTTCCATGCTCCCTGTTCCAGCAGAATTTTCACCTAAGGAATTTAGAGTGGGAAAGGAATGGGGTCAGCTTTTTCACTCCCTCTCCTCTCTTTCTTTTGGGACCTTTTCTCCTCAAAGAATTGGGATCAAAGATGGAGAAAGACTGAAAATATCCCTGACTTAGCAGATGCAGGTGTGGTCCTCTCTTGTCTGTTGCTCTTTCTCTGTTTGATATCCATCAGTCTCTGATGCCCTCTGAGTGGCTCCAACCTAAATGCTGAGTCTCTCCTGGGACACATGTGTGAATTATTTCTAGGGGCAATGTTGGTGCGAGCAGCATGGGGGTGCTTCCCAATGCAATATAGTCTTTTCTGGAGACAGGCCTAACTCAGCCACTTTTGACTCCTCCTGCTCAATTGCTTCTGAAACCGGATCAGTTCCCATCTCAGATACTTCACCCCAAAGCATCTCATTGCTGCACTCTCCTGACCTGGTGGCCTGTCCTCTTGGAAACCAAATGGCCCAACTGAAGTGACCTGCCACCAAATTCTTTTCATCCACGGGAATCTTACGCATTTTTGCCACAACAAAATGTGGATGCAGGCTGCTAATCAATCTCTCTCTCTCTCTCTCACACACACACACACACACACACACATACAAGTCTCTTTTTCTCTCTTCTTCCTCCTCAGGTATCCACAGTGAGCTGCTGATCAGCAAGTCCATTCATCTCTGAGAGAGTTTCCTTTGGATCCACTCCCTTTTACTGGGCTTGGAGTGAGGATGGGAAGCACTTCCACGCTCCATAATGGGAAGGACCTTAGGTTTATCACTCACCACTCCTTGGCCCATCATCTTTGAATATAGCATTGGGTGGGTGCTGGATTAAGATTGTGGGTAGCAAAGACACTATGGTCACCTCTTACAAAGCCCTCGAGAGGTGTTTGGACCTTAGTTGTTTTGCGTGCTCTTCAGAACGAGAGACATGACCCCTCTCTGTCATCCTTTGGATCATGAGTGACAACTCCAAGGCAACAGATAAAGTCCCTATTCAACCTCCTGTTGCCTGTTACACGTGATAGAACCTGCTTGGAAATGTACACATTTACGCAAATAAAAAGTATTATGTTGGCAACACAAACACGTGCAATAATTCAGGAAGGACAGTTTTGTGATTTATGCAGCTGTCAAGGGATAATGGCTTTGTGATACCGCTCGTGAAATTGTGCAGCTAAGCTTGCTAGCTCCTGGCTGGGGGAGCTGCTTGTGCTGTTGCTTAGGAAGGTGGGTGAGAAGTTGAGGCAGGCTTCTATCTTCTCTGAATCCGGGCCATTTGTTTAGAGTTTTTCTCTTCATTCCGGGGCGGGAAGAGGGGATGGCAGTAATTATTGCCTGTTGGTGTAATTTTTTGTTGCCGTTGTTCATTACGACACAGAGAGGGAGGGAATAGTTTTATACCCTTCAGGTGTACTTGTAATAGCAGCATTCACTAGAACCCTTGTGCCACAGATGTCTTTTTTTTTTTTTTTAAAGATTTTATTTTTCCTTTTTCTGTCCAAAGCCCCCTGGTACACAGTTGTGTATTTTAAGTTGTGACTCCTTCTAGTTGTGCTATGTGGGATGCCACCTCAGTGACTCGCCTTGATGAGTAGTGCAATGTCCACGCCCGGGGTCTGAACCGGTGAAACCCTGGGCCGCCAAAGCAGAGCGTGTGAACCTAACCACTCACCCATGGGGCCGGCCCCTGCCAGAGATCTCTTGTAGTGCAGAAGACTCTATGTTACCATTTAGTGGGGTCATGGGCCAAAACCCTCAAAACTTCCCTAGGCCAAAACCCTCAACCAGGAGCCCGGGGAATTTCTCCACTAGACAGCTGAGTAGGCTGGCATCAGCTCTTCCCCCACTATTGTCTTCAATGTTTCAAAAGGAATCTTTTTAGAGGAAGAAAAATCAACACACGTCAGACATTGCATAATAGGTGAATCAAGGTCCCGCAACGTCATGTAGTGTTTCTTAACGTCACAGTGGTACGGTGGTAGGTCTTTCAGCATCTACCGTCTGTTCTATCCTCTACCCCTAAAATGAAGCCCTCTCGAAAGTCTGCTGCCTCTAGTACCCAGGCACTCTATTGATGGCATAGTCTTTCCAAAGCAACACTGAGCAGCATTTTCTGCAGCCCTTTCCCACAGTTCCAGAAGTGTCTTCAGCTCTGTCTGTTCTCTATGGAGCAGGGGGCACTCTCCCACCCTCTACTCTATACATTGCCTCAGAGAGAGCCACCCACCATGACACACACCATGACAGGGTGGCTCAAAGCTCATCCAGCCTAGAGTAACCCAGTGAAGCTTACGCCACAAAGGAAGGAGTGCAAGAAATGTTGCTCTTCTTTAGACTCTTAAATTCAGCCCCAAACTCCTTCTGCTGGGCGGAAGTTCAATCTCAGTCATCACTGGGGCTCCCTCCTCCACACACAAAGTGTTGTGCAGAGGGTGCTGGGGTTCTTACACCGAGTAAATATTTGGGGAGGCCTTGAAAATTTTTGCCCCTGCTGGTCACTGAGATGCTGTCCTACATCCAAGCCTCCACGGTCTCTTGAAGTCTAGTAAGTTTGCTGATTTTGTGTCAAATTAGGGGCATAAGAACCTGTGTCAAGGATGACAAATTGGAGCCTAAAGTCTCACTTCCCTAGGGACTCCACAGGGCGAGTCCCTTTCTGTCCCCTCCTGAAGGTTCTGCCAGGGAGTGGAATGTGGGTCCCCACCACACTCTCCTTCATCCCTCTCCTTTCCCCTTTTAGGCAATCTCTTCTGCCTTCCTTCCTGCTCACTTTCCCTGCCCTTCTGGGATACTCATTATAATCACCTTAATGAATTTAGGCCAAAGGTAACTAACCCACAGCTGGCAGAAGTTTGGGTTTGGCTCCTGCAGTGTTTCTTTTCTTTTTTGTTTTTTAAACTGAAACTAGTTACAGCATTTAAAAATTGTATGAGTTCATGTAAAAATCTATAATTCTAGCTTTTTATGGAAATTTGGAAAATCTGGCTTTTACTGCATGGCAATAACCAACTGGGGCAGAGAAGGGCTGTCCCTTTCCACAGCCATGGAGCTCGGCTTCCGCTCAGGCCCAGCCCGGCCCACTTCACAGTGGCTCCTGGCTGACCTGGAGGAGTGTTTGACTTTGGGAGGCTCTGCTGTAGACTTCCACAAAAGCCAGGGAGAGGGGCTGTTTGCGGGGATATCACCCCTAAAACACAAATTTAGGCCAAGGCAATGGGGTATAGAGCAGCTGGTTATTTTCGCAGAAGCAGAAAAGGAACAAATCACAAAATAATACCAGAATCTTTCCACAATAAAAATAAAAATAGCTACCACATTCAGAGATTTCATCCCAGCCTAGGCCCTTAAAAGATGCAACGCCATTTAATCCTCACAAAAACCACATGAGGTAAGGACTATTTACCGTGTTTTACCAAGAGGAAAACTGAGGTTCAGAGAAAAGGGACTTAGCTAAGTGACTAAGCTAAAAACACTGTGGAACTTGGAATGCAGGTATATTCTCACTACTGGGCGACATTGTCTCTCCTACCGTAGACATTAGTGGCCTTTATTCAAAGCATTAAAGACACCCAAATTAATTGTCAAGTTTAATGAAATCAGATCCTGGATTGGAAGTCACCTGATCTTGGCACTAAGTAGGTAATAGTTACTACCTCCACTCCCACCCCTCCTTCCAGAAGGAGACTATTTTCTAAGCACCTCTTGAAGATCATGCTTTTTACAAATAGCAGTTATTCAATACCCGTAATTTATTAGCCCTGGGAGCTTGCCTTAAATTTTACTAAGTGTGCGTGTGTGAGTATGCGTGTGTGAGTATGCGTGTGTGGTGGGGAGGGGACAGAAAAAGGGAAGGGGCTGAGGAAGTGGGATGCAACTCATGATCCCTCCTGTGGTGGGCCACAGATGTTGTTGAAAAGATCAAAAGTACAGAGGCGTACCACAAGTAAAGCGTTTTTCCCAAATATAAAATAGCTACAGAAAAAGAAAGGCTTAAAATGAGTCAAAGCACTGTGTTTTGTTCTTTTGTGTGTGTGTGTGTGTGTAAATTCATAGAAATAGAAAGCTACCTAATACAATAAGCTCTTAGGCTGACAAACTAATGAATTCAGAATCAAGTATATAATCAAACTCGTCAGTTTGAATTTGCATGTTTATAGTGTAATGAATCTTACATTGCCTAATAGACAAAAATTTTATATTTTATTAGCATTTACTTACGTATTTTGAAACAGTAATTGGTACTTTATAAAGTTATAACAAAATTTTCTCTAATGAATTTAAGCTAAAATATGATGATTTATGCCAGAACTGAAGTTACTACTGTTTAGTATCGCATATGAAAGGAAATTAGATTATAGAATAACAGATAAGAAGGCTATAAATGCTGATGGAATTATAATTCCATTTCTAGATGGGAGAGATGGGAAATTTCATGTCATTAATTTTGTACAGTCTGAAAAATAACCATGCCCACTAAGCTGATGACTTTTCAGTAGCTGTGATGAGGTGGTTTTAGAAGTAATAGCGTTGTTGGGGCAGGGGAAATTCCAAGAAAAGGGAACTACGTGAAAATTTTACTACGTGAAAAAGTTTCTTAGTTAATTTTAATGATTTGTCAGATTTTTTTCTGACTTGAGATTATTCTCTGGCATTCAGTGGTGGTTTACAATCTAGATTTTCAGCCCTGCTTGGATATCCTAAAGCAAAACAGCAAGGTGTATTGATGGCAATTCCTGGGTCTTTTACAGTTACTACTTAAGGTCTGAGATTGTTCTTGTAAAAAGATAATAACTAAATAGCATTTACTACATTTAAGTCCTGAACTAAGGAATCATGTATACTAACATTGTATAGGAGAAACTGAAGCTCAAGGAGATAAAATGACTTGGGTAAGGTTACCCAGCATGTAAATGGCAGAGGTAGGTCTCAGACTCTGATCTCCTGGGGTCTTCTTTCCATTGGAGACACTCGGTCTCATTACTCTGACCTCCCTTTGTCCAGACTTTAAGGTTAAATAGCGTTTTACACCACTGATAACCCTGTATTTTGCTTGTTGTTGATTTGTTTGCTAATGTTCTTTGAGTACTGTCAATGTGGATGTATGTACATTAAATACAACATTAGTATTCCATCAACAAAATGTAGACTGTGGTAAACTCTACAGGATACACGACCAGTTTCTTCAAAGAAGAATTTCAAGAAAAAAAAAAATAGAGAGTGAGTCCTTATAGGTTAAAAGAGACAGGAGACAGTCCAACCAAACACATTGTGTTTCGGAACTTGTTTGGATCCTGATTTGAACAAACCAACTGAAAAAATTATTAGACAATCAGGGAAATTTGAACAATGTATGTTTAATGGTATTAAGGAATTGTTATTGTTTTTTAGGTAAAATAATGTAATTATGGTGAAGTATCTAATATTTTAAGATATTTTAAAAAAATCTTTGTCTTTTAGAGGTATATATTAAAAGAGATGAATTGACATGATGCTAGGGATTTCCTTCAAATTAATGCAATAGATGAAGAATGATGTAGGGTCGGTGAGCCGAGGAGTCGAAAGAAAGATTTCTTGGACTCTCAAGATCTGGCAGTAGTGCTCTTTTATTTAGAGAATAGTGTGGACTAGGATGGGCACAGGACCCATGGGCAGTCAGGCTGCTGCGTGGGGACAGGGCCCACGGGTAGGAGGAGGTGCTGCTGCTGCCACTTCTGCTGCCATGGGGGCAGGACCCATGGGCAGTCAGAGCTGCTGCTGGCATGGGGAGCTGTTGCTGCCACAGGCATGGGGACAGGACCCATGGGCAGGCAGAGGTGGTGCTTGGGGACAGGACCCATGGGCAGGCAGAGGTGGTGCTTGGGGACAGGACCCACGGGCAATCAGAGCTGCTTCTGCTGCAAACACGGGTGGAGAGCAAGGCTAAATTTAAGGCTTAGGTATGTGAGCCATCTCTTTACAAGACAAAGGAAAGAATATGAAAAAAAGTTAAAATGGTATCAGTGCAGGTAGGGTCTGGCTATTGGGTGATCCCATGACTTTTAGATAAGAATCAAATTGGATTAAGTAAAGGTCAGAAGCCACCACCCTAAACCAGTTACATGAGATTGCCAGACAGTAACCAACTTAAATTCTTGTCTACCCCATTAAGAGTTTCTAGGGACAAGGTCATCTCCCTTCTTTCACAAATGCAAATGTCTCTCAAAGGGCAAGCAAATTCCAGTCCTCGGAGCCTGCTTCTCATCTGCAGTTTTTAAAATTAACGAGCCTAAAATCCTCATCAAAGAAGATTGGTTTTTAGTTGGTAATTGTTGATTATCTGGTTACCTGCGGGTTCATCATATTATTCTATCTATTTTTGAATCTGTTTACCATGTTCTACAAAAGATTGCATTGTTCGACGATGAACCCAAAGTAGATAATTACTTCGATTTGTATTGCATAATGTCTTATTTCAGGGAGGTCTCTGAAGGGACCTGAAACGGTCTTAGAAAGAACCTAGTCCAGTCTCCGCATACTACTCCTTTTCTTTTGGGTACAAAGCAGGGGTGGGGCTAGGGGTGAGGGGTGGGGATTGTTCTTTCCTCCCCACCCCCCCCGCCCCCCCCACCTACCCTGCTCAAGGTCCAGTTTCGAACTAGATAGCCTCCAAAAGATTCTTTATCTTTCCTAAAATAAAGCCTGAAGTTTGGGGGGTAGGAGTGTAAAGGGAAAAATGTCAGTTGACGGCATTGAAATGCCCTGTTAAACTTTTGGTCTTGATTGTGCTAATTACTTTGTTATCAGGGTGTAGAAGAACCTATACCTTTAATTACCCTGTCCGCTTGACAGTGTTTCTACTTTAGTGAAATTTCTAAAGTGCAGGAAATTCTCGGAGACCTTACGTCACCGCCAACAGTTACAGTAATT
The DNA here is from genome assembly GCF_041296265.1 of Equus caballus. Classification (NCBI taxonomy): domain Eukaryota; kingdom Metazoa; phylum Chordata; class Mammalia; order Perissodactyla; family Equidae; genus Equus; species Equus caballus. The sequence goes on from NC_091697.1 coordinate 66,111,274, forward strand.
ACCGTATTGACCCTACTTGTTTTCAAAGCGTGGAAACTTGAGGTGCCGCGTGAGGGCAATTTAGGGAGTTCAGACTTAAGTCATTATTTTTATGTGATTTAATTTTTAAGCAGTGTGGACACCGGGGACCAGAACGGAGCTAGTTTTTCTCTTTTTTAAATCTCTAGCGACAGGCTACTTCCAGGTTGCCTCTGGGGCACAAAGCAGAGACAGCACCCACACTCCTTAAAAGGGAACTTCAGGAAGCGTTTACTGCAGTAGTGCGCTTGCGCAGTTGCTCCCGAACAAATCGCCCGCCTTCCCCAGTCCGGCTAGCAGGGGGCGCTGTGAGGTAATGGACTAGTCTTCTCCCTACGGCTCTGGAACGTAGCGTAAAAGGGCAGCAGGCGAAGCGGGCTGAGCGGCGTTCTATCCTCGACTGCTCTGATCTCTATCATCCTTTGTCCTCCAGCCTCCCCGGGGCACTGGGCCTGCGGGCCTGGTTGCTAGGCAGAAGCGGGGCGCGGCGGCGGCCGCGGCGGCTGCCTGGGCGTTTGAAAAGCGGCTCTACAGGCGGCAAAAGGTCCTGAGGCGGCGGGCTCGCCTCTACCTCCGGCCGGGCCAAGTGGCCGAGCGGCTTTTGCCTTGAGTCGGGGCTGGTTAAGGGGGGGGCTGGCGGCCCGGGGCCGGGGACTTGCAGGCTGCGGCGGCGGGCCCGGGCCTCAGAGCCGGGGCCGGGCAGTGGGAGCCCCCGGGAGCCGCGGGCTACCGCAACTCACCCGGTTCGCTCTTCCCCCCAGCAGACCCCGCCTGCGGGCCGCCGGCCGCGACCATGGTCTCCAAGTCCGACCAGCTCCTCATTGTCGTGTCCATCCTAGAAGGTGAGCGGCCCGGGACTTGCTTTTGCAGCTGCTGCTTCCGGAGTTTTAACAGAGGAGTGTCGGACCGGGGCTTTGTTAACCTTAAGAACCCTGTCATCCTGCTTTTGCAGTCCCCAAAGGCTTGTTCAGAGTTGAATGTAGTGAGATCTGTTAGGCAATTGATTTAAAAATCTCTCGGGGGAGTGTGAGAGCTATTAGGGATAGGTGGTATTTAGCGTGATAGCCGTAGCCCCAGAGAATATAGGAAAAAACGATTTCCATCAGAAGCAGCACGTCGATGACTTTTATATACGAGCTGGAAGTGTGCCTGGAAAGCACGTTCTGTTCAGTGGCATCCGGGTAATACCATTTGTAAGAACTTTGCTTTCACTCCAGTAAGTGTTTCCTGCAATTTCAGAAGTAGCGCGGAGGCCTTTCCCTTTGCAAGTCCTGAGGGGGAATTTAGAAGACTGGGTGTCAAGAGGGTCTATTATACATGCCTTGAAGTTTGGTTGGTTGAATGAGTGACATCTCTTTGTTGGACACTCATCTAGCGTCAGACACTGAGATGGGAATGTAAGAGTAAAACAGTTCTGGTTCTAAAAGCTAAGGGCCTAGCATGGAGAGTGTGTGAACACATAATTCATCAGGGTGTGGAAGAGGGAATGTCCACCTCTGTCTGGAGGAGCTGGGGAAGGTTTCCCAGAGGAGGTGACATTTATTTGGGTCCTAAAAGATGATTAGGAATTTGTCAGGTCAAAAAAGGAAGGAAGGCATTCTAGGCAAAGGGAGGCACAAAAAGCACTTAAGGTGTGGAAAAGCAAGGTGTGTTCTGCGATTGCTTCAGTTCAGTGCGGTGGGAGAGCAGACTGCAGGAAAGTGGAGGGCACAGGAGGGGAGAGGTGAAGTGAGGGTAGATTGGGATTCACATGAAGCAGGAGGCATCTGAGTGGGCCAGAGGGATGAGTGGCTTTCCCCCCAGCCCCCATGGGAGGTATTTTGCGGAGCTTGGCACTGTTTGGGGGGTGGGAGGGAAGAAGACGTAAACCTGGTTTTTGAGTTTTGGAACAAAAGACTGACCAGAAGCCATAAAGTGTTGGGGCAGTTTTAACTGTTAGGTTACTGATTGTTTAAAGGCTTAGGACTGAAATCCTCTTATAGTTTGGTTAATAATAGCTTTTGGACTTGGAGCTGTACCCCATGCTATGACGAAACAGAATTGTGAGGCAGGCACTTTCTCTTTGTAGCGTTCTGTCTCCTTGGAAAGATCAAATTAATGTGCAGGACACAATATGTTGGGATGTAATGTGATATTAAAAAATGATGTGATACGGGCTGTAAACATAGGTATTGGGGTGGTGGGTGGGGAGATGGCTGAAGTGCCTTGAGTGGTAAGTAAGCGTTAGATAGGTGAGGATAGAAGAAAGTCATCCAAGGCAGTTAGACAACACAGGCCAGTGTGGGAGTGAGCATGGTAGGTGGAACAGGGAAGAGGTCAGCAAGATGACCAGGGTCGAGGAAGGTGAATATTTTGGAATACTGTAGTAGGAAATAAGCTTGTATAGCTAGAATGCGTAGGCCTCGGAGGTTCTTGAAAGCCAAAGAGTTTAGATTTAATGTTCTAAAAAGTAGGGAGGCAGCGTATAGTGTTCTGAAGTAGGAGAGTGTCTTTTGCAAGTTCAGTTTAGGAGCAGCATGCAGGGAGGAGAAGCTGGAGTCAGGGATGTCGGTTAGGTGTTGCCACAAACATATCTAAAACAAGCGTGTGTCCTCCCTCCAGACTGTCCCTCCTCTTGTGTTTGCATTTCCATCCGCTGTAACCAGGCTGGTGCCTCAAGCCAAGAACCTGGGCCTCATCTGCTTCCTGGGTTCCCTCTCCATCCCCAGCTTCCAAATGGTTACCCAGTGTTGTCGATTTTATGTTTAAAACAATAGTAGGTGCTTCATGTAAACTTTTAAATGAATGAGTTTCCATTATGAGTGCCCTGCTTTGGGGCCCTCATTATCCACCTAATCTATTGTAATAATCATTTCAGGAGTCTGTTTTATAAATGTTTTCTTCTTTTCCAGAAAACATCTACTGTTCACATTATTGTTTGGGGATAATCTTTCTGAAATGCGAACCTAATTTTCTTAAAATCCTTTGGTGCCCTAAAGGATAATGTCTCTGTGCTTTGAATAGCATATATGGCCCTTTATGGTAGACCTCTTGCCTACCAGCCTCGTCTCCCCTCCTGCCATATGTTCATGTGGTCCCAATCCTTCAGCTGTATTGAGCTGCTTGCAGTTTCTTGACTACATTTCTGGAAATGCTCTTTATTCAAAAGAAAATGATTAGGTTTTTACCATGAGCAAAATTCCGGCTATGTATTGGATTCCAAGGATGAAGAAGACAGGGTTCTGTTCTCAGGATACTCGTTGTCTTAGGGACGAGCCGGGCACCTGTTTGTTCCACTACACATCCTCTGTTCTCAGGCTTATTGGAGGTTATAGTTATGATCATCTGACTGAAAATATAGGTTTTTTTGAAATATATGAAATTCATTTGGGGAACCTAGTGATCTTTTAGAGCAGCTGAAAATGAGGTCCAGAGAGAGGCGTCTGTGAGTGCTAATTGGGAGAGCCGTGCCATACCTGGTAAGACTCCTAAATAGGGGCTTTCAAGTAGAGCCTCAGGCTGAAACTCACAGGTTTGCAATCAAGGCCTTTCTGACCAGCTTCCTTCCTAACCCAGTAGCTTGTACCAGAGTGAGTAGCAGCAGGGATGTTTACTTAACAGTGGTTAAAACTCCCCTGAGCGAGATCCCCCTCACCAGACCTGTAAACAGGTTGACTGTCAGATTCTTAGTGCTTCTTCCTTAGTTCTTTAGCTTCCTGTTTTCAGTGTTTTAAGTTTGTTTCTTTCCACTAGACCCTCAGTGCCTCAAGGGCAAGTACTCTGTTTTATTCTTTTTGTGTCCTGTAATCTGACATAATACTTGACTCTGAATATGCCTTCAGTAAACAGTGAACAGTCAGGCAGTACAAATGAAAAGTGATGTGTAGATAGAATATTTTAATATTTCTTGATAATATGCAACAATGTCCTTACGAATAGGATGAATGAGTACATGAGTCTATTTCTCTTCTGTAATTTGCAAAGTATTCTTAACTGTGTTAACAGGAAAAGGAAGATGCAGGTAAATTTGTTCTTGCTAACTTGATTATTTCCCAACTCTCCAGATGACTTAACTGTTCTATATTAAGTACTGGTATAATAATATCTAAAATTAGTGTAATCACATTTTAACTGTTTAATTCTAAATGTTATCGAGATCATTGCTGCTCGAAGTGTGAACCAAGGACAACAGCATTGACATTACCCCTGATCTTGATAGAAATGCAGACTCTCAGGCCCACCTTAGACCTGCTGAAGCAGAATCTACATTTTAAGAGTCCTCAGGTGATTGATGTAGACATTCATGTTTGAGAAGCACTAATTATAAATTATAGCTTTAAATTTGATTCATGTTTCTTATGAGTGTGTATATGAGTATGTGTTAGTGAAGTACTTTATGGAATATATGATAAGTCAACCACTCATAACATAATATCAATTTTTAAATCACATGCTAAATGATCATATTTGATATTTGTACACTTCTGATTAACCTGTATAGTTGTTTTTTTCCTTTTCCAGGTCGCCATTTCCCCAAACGTCCAAAGCATATGCTTGTAGTAGAAGCAAAGTTTGATGGAGAACAGTTGGCTACAGATCCTGTGGACCATACTGACCAGCCAGAATTTGCTACTGAGTTAGCCTGGGAAATTGACAGGAAGGCACTTCATCAGCATAGGTGATTGTTATTTTCAATATGTTCTGCTCTTTTTGGGCTATTATAAGTAAATACATTTGTATCTCTCATTAGATTATAATAATAATATTTGTTGAGTGGTTTTTTAATGTGCCAGGAAATTTTCAAAGTACTTTGCAACAATAATTCATTTAAACATCAGAACAACACTACGAAGGAGGTATTATTATTTCCCCACATTACAAATGAGAAAACTGAGGCCTATGAGGTTAAGTAACGTGTCCTAAGTCAGTCAGCTGGATAGTGGTAGGGCCCAGCCAGTCCAGCTCCAGAGCCTAAGCTTTTAACCACTGCATCTAGCTTTGTTTTTTGCTGATGTCTGAGAGAATAGATATTCTAGAAATGCCATAATGATGCCTACTTAATATTAAACATGTGTTGCAATTCATTGTAATTTCTTTTAATTCATTTATTGTATATTTTACCTGGCTTGCCAAGGATATGTAGAGATATACATAGTAATTATATGAGAGACTCTTTCTAATTAATTTTACACTTGATTTTAGATATTTAAACATTTTATTAGTATATAAAACAGACAAAATTATAGCCTCTTATTTATTTCATGAACTCTGATGATCAGAAGCAGGCAAGAAAACTGATACTTTTATTTTAAAAAAGGATTGAAAATCTATTTCCTTCTGGGAAACACATAGTCACTTCAATACTTGCTCTTTTTTAGTACTAAATCAAATAAAAATAAAAAGTTAAACAGAGCAAAGAGAAATTTATTTTCTTCTATTGCTAGATCAGTCCATGGATTTATTTGAGAGGGTATTAAATTCTTAGAGAACATCAAAATTTTTGTTTCCTCTCAATGGCTTCTGGAATATCTGCTTAGATAGGTGCTGATATGAGATATTAGTGCCTGCATTGGTGGTTGTGTTTACAGTTGTGTTAGTGCCAAGTGGTACCACTCTGAATGTTGTAGGCTAAGAAAATAATGCAGATAAATCGAATGTATAAATGATGATTCTGTGCCAGGGCAGGTTTCATAGTCATTTCATTAGATAGAAATGGTGGCAAAATTGAATCAACTTACTGTATGAGCCAGTCTAGCGGTTCCAGACTCAAGAGAACCCGTGATAATGCAGTCAAGGTCATGCTTACAGAATATTGTCATGTATTACATTAAATTATTGTTAATTTAATTTTAATAGTTTATGGTATTTAATTCCTAAGTTTATTTCATTTTTTTAGTAACAAAGGTGTGAGCATATATGTGTATTTGTAGTTTTATGAGTGTGACACAGTATTAGAAAAACAATTTAAAGTCAACCTTGAATATTCGTGGTAATTTTTGACTTTAAAAGAGTTCTGTACATTACAGAAGCTTGAGAAACATTCACCTAGATTATAGCTTCTTAGATGAGAGAGACTAAGATTTTTGACTTGTTTTACTTAGTTGGTATGTAGATAAGTAGATGTAATTAATAGTTGATGCCAGTTGAAGAGTTTTTCAGGAAAAATAGACTAGTACAGGTTATCCTACAAAATTATCATTGTGTTGGTAGTAGTAGGCAGCTTTTTCAAGGCTAATAGAAAGTCAGTTCAATAGTAAGCAAAAGCTATTTTATTTATCACATAAATTGTTATGTTACAGGCTACAGCGTACTCCTATCAAACTCCAGTGTTTTGCCTTGGATCCTTTATCTTCAGCTAAGGAAACTATAGGTTACATTGTTCTAGACTTAAGAACTGCTCAAGAAACAAAGCAGGTACTGCCCTTTTGATGTTTTGTTACTGATTATGTTAGACAGTTGATTGTTTTCAAAAGGTATCAGATTGATGGAAAGGACAGTGGATACTGGACCTGACAGATCATGGGTTTGAGCCAATATGACAGTTCTTATGTTTTAGTTTATGAATTTGATTTAGAAAGTCCTGCCTTTTTGGTCATTCCTTTGACCTAGAACTATCTTTCTCAAGGAAACTTCTCTCTGAGCTCAAATCCATGTTCAGGTTGCTGTTACCGCAAGCTTAACATGTGCAACTGCTTTCATAGGTAATCCTCTTCAGGCATTCCTTGCTTCAGTGAATGGTCACCACTCTTCTTCTAGTTATGTAAACTAGAAATACAAAAGTCTTCCTCGACACCTCTCTTTTCCAGCCTCTGTAATAACCACTCTTTCCAGTTGAATTTCCCCTCCTGAACCATCTACTGTTCTGCACTTTTGCTGCTGCCATCCCAGCCTAAGCTGCCATCATTTTTTACCGTGGCTATCAGAAGACATTCGAATTGATTTCCCTACTTCCCGCTCTTTGCGTTCCTTGTGTACTAGTCAGAGTAAGTGAACTTATTGAAACACACTTATGTGAACAGTACCCCATACAAACAAAGGGAAAAAAAAAAGAATTCAAGGTTTTGATTCCTGTGTTAGTGCCTTTTGTTATTGAAAATGTTTCTTCTTATGTCTTTTTAAGTATCTTCTGATTTTTTGTATATTATTGACTTTAGAAATGTTTACTTTCAGTTTTTCTTAATGACTTTGCTTTGTCTCAACTTTCTTAAGAAAATAAAGTAAAAACATTCTTGTATTAAAGTTCTCTATTCTTGATTTGAATCTTAAATTAGAATTCTATGAAGAGAATGTATCTGTTACTAATGTTTTTGCTGCTGATAGCAGTGATATTTGCAAATGAGCCAGTCAGCCTGGCCCAAATTTGGAGTCATTCAAAAGAAACTGAAATTTTAGTTGCTTTGCAAGAGGACTCGTTTCTCCTCTGTCCTTGGGTACTCATCACCTCTCTGCCCCTACGTCCTGAAAAACCTTTTTCTTCTTTGGTCTTAGACCTTCAACCAAGAGCCATGACTGCCCCTGACGTTTCTCTTAGCGGCCTCTCTGCTGCAACTTGCATGAGTCTGTAAGACACTTCTGGAGTCACAGAGAAGGCAGATCCTCTTAGGAGGGGGATAACTGAGAGGAGATCACACCTCTAAAGGCTCTCGGCCTTCCTTTTCCCTTGTCTCGTCCTTCAGGACAGTTCGTCATCATATTTGTGAGCAAAGTTAAGGAGAAATCTTTCCAAATTACATTAGTTTTAAGAAAACTAAATGTTGGCTTGCTTATTCCCTTCTGTTTGCCATCAGAAATATTTGAAGTTGGCTAGTAGAATATTTCAAGTTGGCAATAAATTGATTTTCTGTAAATAAACATTAACAGAGAAAAACCTAGCTTTATTTTTCTGAGTTACATAACAGAAAAATATATATTCAGAAAAATATATCATCTGTTACATATGAAAAATATATCATAAATTGTGCAGGTAGCTAAAAATCTTTTTTTCAGGCTTATACTTAAAATTAGAAGATATTTCTCATAAGAAATGCAGCAACAAACTATATTATGAATTTTTGCCTTTTAAAAAAACTTGGTTTGGATTTTTCTTTTAAACCTATGGCCTAGTTAATCCTATTTTACTTATCAAACATAACTTGAATATAAAACAGCAGGTTTTTGGTTTGGGTCAGTATAGGTACCAGTTCCCTGCCTTTGTATAACAGTGGTCAGAGTAAGAAGGCTGTTTCCAGGTGTTGAAATGGTGCCTCTGCAGTAATGATACATGTGGTCCTGGGCCAGGAGATTTTGCAAACTGCTTTGGGTACTAGAATTTCTGAGGTTACTTTGGGGGGGATATTCAGGTAATTTAGGATACTTCATTCTGTGAGAAAGCCTTTATATTTCGATATCAGTCAAATCTTGGTTCATAACCCAAAACTCTACCATTAGGCCTTTACTTTAATATTTTTATTAACACTAAACTTTTCTTTTCCTTATTTCACATAAACAGAACAAAACAAATGTGGCAGGCAGAAAAGGTATAACAGAAAAAGTGAAAAATTAGGGGTTAAGGCAGTGGAAAATTGTTAGTCTTTTATTGTTTAAGGGATGAAGTGAGATTAGGGACATAAGAATAAAGATGGAAAGAAATATATTGTGTTTTCTTCTCTTTAATATAGTACCTGTTGAAACATAGGAATAGAAGCAAGGAAGACAGTCTGAACTTCTGCTGAATTTTTTCAAGAGGAAATTCACTTAGCTTCTTAAGCAGGATTAATTTCTTTTGAGGGAAACGTGAAAAAAAATATTTTAAAAGAGAAGAAAGTACTCAGAAACTACAGGAAATATATTTAGAACCTTATAGAACATTCCCCACTGTGTATTTCTTATTAACTGTTAAGGTGTTTTGTTTTTTTTGTTTTGCTGTTATTCTCTAGGCACCAAAATGGTACCAGTTGCTGAGTAATAAATACTCCAAGTTCAAGTCTGAGATACAGATAAGCATTGCTTTGGAAACAGATACAAAAGCACCAGTGGATAGTTTTAAAGCAAAGGGAGCCCCTCCTCGAGATGGAAAAGGTTTGTGTGTCATCTCTGAGAATATTCTCTGAGAAGCCATATCTGGACTAGAGCTTTAGGAAGCTGGTGGGTTTATAAGGAGGTATATGCCGGAGTATAAACTGATCTTACTTCAGTGCATCTGGCAAATATGACATTGTTGCACATGCAACATTTGTTGCTCTTAGCTCTTGTTTACAAAACTAAGAAATAGGGAAAGATTTTATTTTCTTTATTTGATATATAACAGAACAAAGTAGAAATTTGTATTGTTTTTCAAATTTGCTGCTTAGGAAAATTTTCTTCTAGGGTGAGTGCAGGAAAACCAAAAATGATTATGATGTTCTCTCTTAACTGTAGTTTAACAAAACCTTCATATTTTTCTTTTTTTTTTTAATTAATAAACTTTATTTTTTAGAACAGTTTTAGGTTCACAGCAAAATTGAGTGGAAAGTGCAGTGTTCCCACATACGCTTGTCCACCACACACGCAACCTCTCCCACTGTCAACATCCCTCACCAGAGTGGAACGTTTGTTAAAATTGATGAACCTACATTGACACATCATTAGCACCCAAAGTCCGTAGTTTATATTAGGGTTCATTCTTGGTGTTGTACATTCTGTAGGTTTTAACTAATTTGTAATGACATATATCCATGATTGTATATCTACAGAATAATTTCACTGCTATGAAAGTCCTCTGCGCTCTGTTTGTTTATCCCTCCCTCCCCCTAACCATTGGCAACCAGTGATCTTTTTACTGTCTCCATGGTTTTGTCTTTTCCAGGATGTCGCGTTGTTGGAATCACACAGTATATAGCTTTTTCAGATTGGCTTCTTTCACTTAGTAATATCCACTTAAGGTTCTTCCATGTCTTTTCATGGCTACATAGCTCATTTCTTTTTAGCAGTGAATAATATTCCATTGTCTGGATGTACCACAGTTTATTTATCTATTCACCAAGGACATGCCAAGTTTTGGCAATTAGGAATAAAGCTGTTATAAACATCCCTGTGCATTTTTTTGTGTGGACATATTTTCAGTGTGTTTGGGTAAATACCAAGGAGCATGATTACTGGATCATATAGTAAGAATGTGTTTAGTTTTATTAGAAACTGCCAAACTGACTTCCAAAGTGGGTGTACCATTTTGCATTCCCACCAGCAATAAATGAGAGTTCCTGTGGCTTTACTTCCTTGCTGGCATTTGATGTTGTCAGTGTTTGGGATTTTGGCCATTCTGAGAGATGTGTAGTGGTATCTCGTTGTTTTAATTTGCAATTCCCTAATGATATATGATGTTAACATCTTTTCATGTATGCTTACTTACTACCTGTATATCTTCTCTGGTGAGCTGTCTGTTCAGATCTTTTGCCCATTTTTTAATTGGTCAATTGTCTTGTTATTGTTCCATTTTAAAAGACTTGTTCATATATTTTGGATAACAGTCCTTTATCAGATGTGCCTTTTACAAATATTTTTTCTCAGTTTGTGACTTGTCTTCTCATTCTCTTGATGTTGTCTTTAGTAGAGAGGAACTTTTTAAAATTTTAATGAAGTCCAGCTCATCAATTCTTTTATGGATCATGCCTTTGGTATTGTACCTAACAAGTTGTCACCGTACCCAGGGTCATCTGGGTTTCTCCTGTGTTATCTTCTAGCAGTTTTATAGGTTTGTGTTTTCCACTTAGGTCTATGATCCATTTTGAGTTACTTTTTGTGAAGGCTGTAAGGTCTGTGTCTATATTCTTGGTTTTTTTTTTTTTTTTTGGTGAGGAAGATTGGCCCTGGGCTAAGATCTGTCGCCAATCTTCCTCTTTTTGCTTGAGAGAGATTGTCACTGAGCTAACATCTGTGCCAGTCTTCCTCTATTTTGTATGTGGGAGGCCTCCACAGCACGGCTTGATGAGCAGTGTGTAGGTCTGCGCCCAGGAACCAAACCCGCAGACCTCAGGCCACTGAAGCAGAGCATGCGAACTTAACCACTATGCCACTGGGCCAGCCTCTAGATTCATTTTTTTTTTTAACATGTGGATGTCCAGTTGTTCCACCACCATTTGTTGAGAAGACTACCTTTGCTCCATTGTATTGTCTTTTCTCCTTTGTCAAAGAATGGTTGACTGTATATATGTGGGTCTATTTCTGGGCTCTCTATTCTGTTCCATTGATCTATGTGTCTCTTTTTTCACCAGTACTACACTGTCTTGATTACTGTATCTTTATAGTAAATCTTGAAGTTGAATAGTAACAGTCTTCCAACCTTGTTCTTCTTCTTCAATGTAGAGTTGGCTATCCTGGGTCTTTTGCTTCTCTGTGTAATCTTTAGAATCATTCTGTTGGTATCCACAGACTAGCTTGCTGGGCTTTTGATTGCATTGAATCTATAGATCAAGTTAGGAAGAACTGACGTCTTGACATACTGAGTTGTCTAAGCCATGAGCAGGGAATATCTCTCCATTTATTTAGTTCTTCTTTGATTTTGTTCATCAGAGTTTTGTGGTTTTCCTCAAATAGATCTTATACATATTTTGTTAGATTTATTCCTAAGAATTTAGCTGTTTTGGGTGCTGATGTAAATGGTATTTTTTTTTAATTTCAAATTCCGCTTGTTCATTACTGGTATTTAGGAAAGTGATTGGCTATTGTATATTAACCTTGTATTCTGCTACCTTGCAATAATCACATTATTAGTTTCAGGAGTTTTTTGGTTGAATTTTTCCATAGATGGATAGTCTACCATAGTTATATCATCTGCAAACAGACAATTTTACATCTTCCTTCCCAAACTGCATGCCTTTCTTTCCTTTACTTTGTGTTACTGTGTAGCTAGGACTTCTAGTATGATATTGAAAAGCACTGGTGAAAGGAGACATCCTTGCCTTGTTCCTGATCTTAGTGAGAAAGCTGCTCACCATTAAGTGTGATGTTAGCTGTAAGTTTTTTGTAGATGTTTTTTATCAAGTTGAGGGAGTTGCTCTATTTCTGGTTTGCTGAGTTTTCGATCGTGAATGGGGGTTGGATTTTGTCAATGTTTTTTCAGCATCTATTGATATGATCATGTGATTTTTCTTCTTTAGCCTGTTGATGTGGTGGATTACATTAATGGATTTTCGAACGTTGAACCAGCCTTGCTCACCTGGGATAAATCTCATTTCATCATGGTGTATGGTTCTTTTTATACATTATTGGATTTGATTGGCTAGTGTTTTGTTGAGGATTTTTGTGTCTATGTTCATGAGAGATACTGATCTGTTGTTTTCCTCTCTTGTAATGTTTTTGTCTGGTTTTCATATTAGGGTAATGCTGGCCTCATAGAATGAGTTAGGATGTTATTACCTCTGCTTCTATATTCTGAAGAAGATTGTAGAGAATTGGTATTATTTCTTCCTTGAGTGTTTGGTAGAATTTACCAGTGAACCCAATTGGGTCGAGTATTTTCTGTTTTGTAAAGTTATTATTGATTCAATTTCATTAAATGATACAGGCCTATTCAGATTGTTTCTTCTTGTGTGAGTTTTATGCGTCTTTCAAAGGAATTGGTCCATTTCATCTAGGTTATCAAATTTGTGGGCATACAATTGTTCATAGTATTCCTTTATTTTCCTTTTAATGTCCACGGGATCTGGAGCAATGTTCCCTCTTTCATTTCTGATAGTAGTAATTTGTGTCTTCTCTCTTTTTCTCTTAGTTAGGCTGACTGGATGCTTGTTGATTTTATTCATCTTTCCAGAGAGCCAGCTCTTGATTTCTTTGATTTTCTCCATTGATTTTCTGTTTTCAGTTTCACTGATCTCTGCTGTAGTTTTTATTTCTCTTTTCTGCTTGCTTTGAATTTAATTTGCCCCTATTTTTCTATTTTCCTGAAATGGAAGCTTAGATTATTGATTTCTTTTTTGCCTTTTAGTGTGCCTTGTAATTTTTTGTTGAAAGGTAGACATGATATACTGGATAAAAGGAAAATAGGCCTTTAGTAATATAGTGGTAAGGTGTGGGGGGAGGGGAAGCGTTTTTTAGTCCTATGATTAGGTCTCAGTCTTTCAGTGAGCTTGTGCCCCTGAACTGTTTGGATTGGTCTGATATTAGATTGATTATATTATATTTGATTAGGTTATACGTCTTTGGCAGGAATGTCACACAAGTGATGCTCTGTTCTTCTCATTGCATCTTACCAGGTGGTGTACAATTTTGATTTTTCTCATTACTGATGATGTTCACTTTGATTACTTGATTAAGGTGGTGTGTGTGTGTGTTCTCAGCTATAAACTTACTCTTGTTTTCCTTTATAATTAATAAATATATTGTGAGGCAGAATTAGAAAAATGTGAAAACATTGATTCCTCGTTAAACCTTCAATTTATTTATATTATATAGGTATGGACCTATAGTTTTCTCTTTTTATTTAGTGGGTTACAACCTTGAGCTATCATTATTTGTCTCAGAGTTGCGCATTGGGAGCCTCTTCAAGCTTCTTTTGTTTCCTTTTGACTGTCTCTATAATTCTTTGAGCTTTTTCTTGTTTCCTTGTACAAAAAGATGGTTCAGGCTCATCTTATACTTTCCCTGTCTCGGCCCTGGATTCAGCCATTTCTTTAAGGAGCCCTGCTTCCTTTTAGTGAAAAATGATGTTTAGAAGTCAAGATCCAAGTGCTAGGTATGTCCATTGCTGTTCCTGCTTCCAGGCCCTTTCAGTGGAAAAAGTTAGGGAATTTGTGCATGTATGTATACATACACACAGATATGTGTACATTTACATGGATATATACACACACACACAGGTATATATACCTATACACCTTTATATTTCTGTTTGTCACTACATACATTGAACAGCATGCCTTCACATTGACACCTTCAATCCTTCCAATCCTACACCACAAGATTTATCCTAGTGTTCCTCCTTTCCATACTTGTGGCTACCTGACAGTGAGACAGCTGTCATAGTTATTATTTTGACTTCTAAGCTCTATTGACCTTACTATTTAATGGCTGCCATATTAAAGTATTTGTCAGATACTGTGCTAAGTGCTTTACTTTCATTATTTAATTTGATCTTCTCATTAACACTATAAAAGCTTTGCAGAAGAAAAAATGGAGACTAAAGGAGACCATATAGTTTGGTCATACAACTAGTAAAAGGCAGAACGGGGATTGGAACCTTGGTCAGTGTGACTCTAGTGTCTGTACTTATAACTATTATAATATTTTAGTCAGTGCTGCAGTAAACATATTTCTTCAGGATTAACTGCAGGAAGGATTGCTTGTTTATAGAATATGCATATATGAAATTTTGATAAGCCCTGATTTATTACCCTCCAGAAAGTCTATACCTACCAACATGGAGAGTGCCCACTTTCCTGCGTTCTCCCTAATACTGAATGTGGTCTATTATTTTAGTTGTGTGTAGTTTTGATTTTTTCCTTAATTTGAAAAACCCTTGTCTCTCTACAGTTTCTTCATTCCAAAGCCTATTTGATTATATCAGTTCCCTTCCCAAATTATTTCATGATTTTCTCTTATTGTTAGAAAACTATCCGAATATTTTCAACATGGTGTTCAAGAAGGCCCTTTATGATATGCCCTCTGCCTCGCCTCGTTCTATCAGTCCTTGCTCTGTGATCCAGCACACCACACCTATTTCAGTTCCCTAACCACATGCTTTTTCTTTCTTCTGAGTCTTTGTACATATTTTTCCTTCTGCCTAGAACACTCTTTTTCACTCAGTCTTTTTCTCTTTTTAGCTGAATTTTGCTTGTTTTTCAGTTTCTAGTTTAGATTCACTTCTTTCAGGAAACCTGATGCCTTTTCTATGTGGTTTATTAAATTGAAGTTGTAAAAATGTTATCTTATTTCAAAACATGGCTTTGATGTGCAGAAAGAAAATGGTGATTATATAAAGTTTCTTTGGAGAGTGTGTGAGATATTAACTATATCCATGAAAACTGCCAAGCAAATTAAAAAGTATAACCAGCTTTCAAAATCTTATAATGGTTTATGGCAAACTGCAATGTAGTTTAATTGTATTTTTCTCTGTAAAGTACCTGCTAGCCTCTCTGGACTTGATCCCAAGGACGTTGTGGCAGTGCTGAATGAGGAGGAAGGCTACCATCAGATCGGACCAGCAGAGTATTGTACTGACTACTTCATTATGTCAGTGACCATAGCATTCGCCACCCAGCTGGAGCAGGTGAGACTTTCCCTCAGGTTAGTGATTCATGAAGAACCTTCAAACATTTTATTTTTTAAGTCTGCCTTTTAGGTATTAAAATAAGATTTGCAAGTGGACTTTTTTTACTTTTTAAAAATAATTTAGAAGAATGTTTTCTTTCATGTCAGAAAGCAGTTTTGCTTTAGGAAAATAATAAATTGGAATGATCTTGGTAGTAAGAGAATAAATCTCTCAGGATTTAGAAGAAAGACCATCTTTAATTGTACTAGGTGGCTTTGTAAGGACTGATATGAAGGGATTTTTTTCAAAGCATTGAGTAATTTACTTTTAGGAGAAATATGCAGTGTTGGGAACACTTTGTTTCAGTCATACCTTAATAGCTGTCAGATCTAGGATTAGATTTTACCTTATTTACAAACTGACAGCTTAGCCTGTTACTGTTTCTTGCATGCAGCCAGAAGACGGAAGATTCTTGGGTCAGAGACAAAGGACTGTGTAACTCTCAGCACAGCAAGAAACATGAATATCAGTATATTTCCTTCAGTTTCCCTTATCCCAAGTCCCATGGGGTGACACAGAGGGGCCCCGGTGGTTGCCCCACACATGTTGGGTTTGTGTCAAGCTGAGGAACACACAACTTGGGGAATACACCACTTATATTGTAATAAGTCTTGATCTTTGTCTGGAAAGACATGTTACCTTATCTCTTAGGCTTACCAGGTGCATTAACAAGCCTGGAAATGGCCTGGGTGAGAGTGGTTAGGGCCTCACAGTCTTGGCACACTCAGCAAGAATGTGAGGGATGCTCAGGGACCATGGCAGATTGCCTTTTCCCAAGAATGACTCAAAACAAAATTAGCTGTTATTTCATTGTCCTTTTCAGGATCAAGTCCAGTTTTCTCGATATTATGTTGGTCTATAGCAACTAAAATTAATTAATATTTTCAAAAATAGGGAATATGACTTATGACTCTAAAATTTTTATCAGACTATCCACTTTCTTAGAGGTACAAAATTCCCACATAGTCTGTATTCACAAGTGAAATATGAGTTAGTGCCCACATATTTATTTGACTGCTAAGACTTAAGTAAAGATTTTTCTCAGGAAATATGTTTCACTTTGTTACACTAAATTCATGCCCACTATAAAAATCACTTTTTATGTATGTATTCTTTGAGGTTTACTCTTTCTCTCTTAATTTGGTACTGTCATTTCCTTGTTGACACTTTATATATGTGCTTTTGTCTTTTTCCATCAATTTCCTTACTTCTGTCCATAAAGCTCTGCTAGTGGATTGCTTTACTTAATACACCACTCTAGTTGGGGGGAAAGGCAGATGTCCACTGTCTTTTCATTAACCACATCAGAACACACATTAGATAATGAGTCTACTGTATTTTTACTGTTATTAAATATCTGCAAAGCATTTTAAATTGCCACTCTATTTTTAGTATTTTTCAACTCCGTAAGGAGGCATAATTGTTAATATTTATAAATCACTTACTGTATTACGTTCTGTGAAATAGGCATTATGCTAACTACTTTGCATATGTTGCATTTAATCTTACACAACTTCAGGGGATTGTTATTTGCATTTTTGAGATGAGGAAACTGAGTCTTAGGAAGGTTTTACAGCTAGTAAATAGCCTATGTATTTCTGGCCATATGCCACTTTCCACATTCTGTTGTCTCCATATTATGCTCTCTTGCTTCTTATGGGGTTTTGGAGTAAGGTGGATTTCAGCTGGATTCTTATTCTCACTACTTACTGGCTCCTTTAGCTTAGGCAACTTACTAAACCTTTCTGAGACTGGAATTTTCTCAGTTGTGTAGTGGTGATACTACCAGTTTTGCAAATGTGCATGGGGAATGAAATAATACTAAGAAAGGGCCTAGCATGTAGTTTATATGTGCAAAGCTATATTTGTATGTATGGTAAAAGCTTGTTGTGGGATATTGACTTATTGAATTCACAACTAAAACTAATACAGTTCTTGGTAATACTAGCTGACTTACTGGGACAAATCACTCAGTTTAATTTATGTGTGACTTATCTCAGATTTATGTCTGGCAAGCTATTTGCTATCTCCATTAAAAATAAAGTCAAATAAGTTCCTCAAAACATTAAACAGAATTACCATAGGACCCAACAATTTCACTCCTAGGTATATATCAAAAGAATTGAAAACAAGTGTTCAAATAAAAACTTGTATGCAAATGTTCACAGCAGCACTGTTCACAATATCCAAAAGGTAGAAACAACCCCCAAATGTCCATTGATGGATGAATGGGTAAACAAAATTTATATAGATGCAATGGAATATTATTTAACTGTGAAAGCAATGAAGTACTGATAAGGCTACAACGGGGATGAACGTTGAAAATATGCTGAGTGAAAGAAGCCAGACACAAAAGGCCACATATTGTGTGATTCCATTTATAGAAAATATCCAGAGTAGACAAATTTGTAGAGACAAAAAGCAGATTTATGGTTTCCAGGGGCTGGAGAAAGCAGGGAATGGAGAGTGACTGCTTCACAGTTATGGTGTTGGTGTTTGGGGTGATGAAAAAGTTCTGGAACTAGATAGTGGTGATGGTTGCACAACGTTGTGAATGTACTTAATGTTACTGAATTGTAGACTTTTTAATGATTAAAATGATAATTTTTCTGTTGTGTATTTTGTAATAATTTAAAAAAATACACAAAATTAAGCGCAATAGTTTATTCATCTCTTGATATTACTTAATATTTCTTGTTTGCTTTTTTCATTCTTTACAGACAAGCCAAGGATTTTAAAAATTAGCCATTTAGTTTTTTCGTTTCAAGCTAGTTAAAGGCAATGTCAGAAAGCATCTAGCAATAAATAAACTAACACATACGTTTTCAGATGCAAATCAGTGACTTAGAATATGATGCTATAAACTTGTAATAGAATGGAGGAATGAGTTTGGAGTACAAAGACTGAATGGTGATAATCTTGCTTCCTTTTCTTAAATATTGGAAGTTAAGGGTAAAAAAACACATAGTTTTTAAAGCCAAGGATAATAAAGAATTTTTAAAAGAATCTCTTTCTCTTAGTGGGAATTACTTAGAATAAATGTATTATGAAATATATAATTTAATTCTTTTTTTCTTAAATTTTTTATTTTCTGATTATGGAAGAAGTTAAAAGAAAATGAAAGTCTCTTCTAATAAAACTCAGAAATAATCACTGTTAAGGGTAGTATATATTTTCCTGATTTTCCCATTCACATAACAACAGCCGACTATGTACTAGGCAGTTGTAGAATTGGACATGTATTATCTCTTTTAATCCTTCCAACAACCCTAAAAGAAATGGAGGTACAGAGTTATTAAGTAATTTGTCCAAGGTTTCACAGCAAGCCATTGATGGAACCAGGGTTAGTGGTTGGAGCTTACTCCAGAATTTGTGCTCTTAACAACTGTAGGTGTATACATGCTCCCTCCCAATATATATAAGTTTACATGATTAAAATCTTCTCAATTAAACAAATACATTTTAAAGTATAGGATTAAAGTAATAACTTACTTTATGTATAACACTATGCTTTGTATGAAATAACAGATAACTATTATTTACTCTGTGCTGTTTTACTTAAACTTTACATAAAATAATAACTATTGAAATTTACTATGTGCTCAGTACTGGGCTATTTTGATCTAAGTGGTTAGTCCTTTTATTTTCATACACTATAAAAACTTTTTTTTACCTAACAATATGTCTTAAATAATTTTCATGTCAGTATATCATTATTTAGCCTCCATACTGTATGATAACTATAATATACTTAAGCCATTTCCTATTGATAAACACGTCAGTTATTTATAATTTATTGTTATTTTTAACAACATGGTAGCAAACATTAAGGATCTATTAGAAGATGTTTTATTTTATATTTTTTGGGACAAGAATCCTATGTCTTCATCATACGTGGCCATGAAACTACCAACTTTGAGAAGTAACACTCCTAGTACAGAAGGTATCCTTTTGCAACTGTTAATTTATAGGTCTCCAAATTTTGACAGAGAAGCTAAAAAGCTTTTTTATCAAAAAGGCCTGGACTAAGGTATTATGTTAAATAGCCTGGATTAAGATTTTTTGAAAACCTTCTCTCATTTATGAAGAGGATGGCAAAGTAAGGATAAGATGAAAGAAGGTATGTGGAAATAAGGAAAGCTCAGTTTAAAATATTTGACCACTTTTTTCTAAAAGAACTTTCACGTATTCATTCATGGACCAGTTGAATGAAATGTAAACTCTAAAATAACAAATCTGTAAAAATATTTTAGTCTCTCTGTACTTTTCTAAGATAAACCTTTAAAAATTAATCAAACTAGTAATTTGGCAGAGATTTAGAAATTTCGAATGATTAATTTTAAGACTTGAAATGAAAAATTATCAACATTTTAGCAAATGTTTCTGGAGTTCGTCAGACATTTATAAGCATGTTTAGTAGTTTACAAAGTAGTAACTCTTGGGCCGGCCCCGTGGCCGAGTGTTTAAAGTTCATGCGTTCTGCTTTGGCGGCCCAGGGTTTCGCCATTTCGGATCCTGGGTGCAGACCTAGCATTGCTTGTCAGGCCATGCTGAGGCAGCGCCTCACATAGTAGAACTGGAAGGACCTGCAAGTAGATTATACAGCTATGTACGGGGGGTTTTGGGGAGAAGAAGAAAAAGAAAGATTGGCAACATGTTAGCTCAGGGCCTATCTTAAAAAAAAAAAGATTTATGTAAACAAAACAAAGTAATACTCGTTTCTTTTTCCTTAAATGTTTAGTTAATTCCATGTACCATGAAACTTCCAGAAAGACAGCCTCAGTTTTTCTTTTACTATTCTTTACTGGGAAATGACGTTACAAATGAACCCTTCAATGATTTGATCAACCCGAACTTTGAGCCGGAGAGAGCATCTGTTCGAATCCGTAGCAGTATAGAAATTCTTCGTGTTTACTTGGCTCTTCAGTCTAAACTACAAGTAAGTACTGTAGAAAGTTGTTTTTTATTAGAGGTGATTTTTTTAAGCATTAGAGAGTACCTAAACTCTATCTTATTTCGGTAGTAGAAGTCGTCTTTCTGCTACATCTTTTAATTTTTAGGAATTATCCTTACGTGTAAAGTAATGTAACAGCTACTTCAGAATTTTAGGAGATGCACCTCCTTACCTTGTTAGTGTGGAAAGAGGTATATCAGTTATCAGTCCTTTATAAGAAACAATTGTACCTGGAGCCTAAAGCTGTGGGCGCAGGGAAGGTTTTGTTGTGGTTAGTGGAGTGAGTAGCTGTAGGTGTACTCTAGTTTGCAGAATTTATACACCTTATTGCTATTAAAAGCAAAGAGAGAACACAGCTATCTAAAACCTGCCCTTGAATTGAGTATTTTTTGTAAACTAATTTTAAATTGGATTCTATTTAACAGTGAACCTTACCTAGCAAATATTGCTATTCTGTTTTTTATTACTATTGCTTTTAATCAGACTGAAATGGTATAGGGCTAGGTAGTCATTTGTTTAAAGTGATCGCTCATTAGACTTTGCTTGCATTTTGGGTGGGAGGTGAGAAGAGACATTAAGAAATTTTAGTAGAGCTAAATTTTAGAGGTGGTTCTGAATCCAAGATATTTGGAAAGCTGAAGACTATAGAAAATGATGGGATGTGAGGAAAAAAGCACTTTGAATTTTCTTCTCTGTTTATCATATCAGTCCTTGCCAAAGGTTCTGGCTTATTTATTAGTTTGATTCTCATGGACATTTAAGTCATAAAAACACTTTCTTTCCAGTGCATTAAAAATATCACACCTAATAACATTAAGACTAAGTTATAGGTCATTGATGATATTAGAACTAAAAATATTTTCATAATGTGATTGCTTCTTGTTCATATGAATATTGACTTTGCCAAGGCTTGAATATAGTAAAGGAAAATAATAGTTATATAACAAATAGCTGGAACAGCCTGTTTTTTGTTTTTTTATTTTGTAGTTGCAAAAGGTGGTAATATTGACGTTCTGAGTAGGTATCAGTGATTAACAGTATATACCACCCCAGAAGTATTCTCTTTAACCTTTTATTGTTAAGCACCCTGTTTTATGTGTAAAGTCTGAAAATTAAGAAAAGAGAGAAAGAAAGACTTAAGGTGTTTTATGGGTGAATAAAACAAAAATATTTGAGGTTCTTTAATTTCTAAATAGGGCTGGATCCACTAACTTATTTTTTAGAAATGTGTTTAATGTTGAAATGGAAATGGAAAAAAATGTTTGAGGTGTTTGTTTTCTCTTTAAATTCATATTCACGATACAATTTGCATATGTGATGTACCATAGTAAAATATTGAAGTAACCATGGCTCACCAAAGAGATGGAATAGAGAAAAGGGTGGTAACATATGAGTATCAGTACCAAAAGGAAAAATGAAACAGAATAGCTTTCTTATTGAGTTCTTGGTAAACTTCGTGCTTCATCAACAGTTTTAACATCCTGTGGGAGACTCTATTACTTAGTCACTGCAGGTCAGTCAGGTAGCTTGCATTAAACTTTCCTTCTAGGGATCATTTTTTAACTTTTTGTTTACTATGTTTAGGAGAAAGGAGAAAATGTCAAGTCCTGTCACGATTCTCCCTTTCACCTTAGATCCATCTCTGCTGTGGAGACCAGTCACTTGGAAGTACAGAAATACCCTTAACGGGATTGCTGAAAAAAGGTGGTGCAGAAATCAACCAGCGCCCGGTCACAGTCGAGGGTGCTTTTACCCTCGACCCTCCAAACCGAGCCAAACAAAAACTTGCTCCTATTCCTGTGGAGCTGGCCCCAACTGTGGGAGTGTCTGTGGCTCTGCAGAGAGAAGGCATAGACGCCCAGGCAAGTAGCGACCCTCCCTCCCCTCCTCCAGTTTCTCTGATGTCACTCATGGTTACTCAGAAAAGTTGAGCTTCAAAAAAATTACCTAGCATTAGACAGCATGTATTACTCTTAATTAGTGGCCCTTACTACATGATACCTCCTCTCCGAAAAGACCTTTCTGAAGAGCGCTGTGACTTCCTCTTCTGTAGTTTATGAGTGACTGTATCCAGAGCCTTTTG
This sequence comes from Equus caballus, assembly GCF_041296265.1. NCBI lineage: Eukaryota > Metazoa > Chordata > Mammalia > Perissodactyla > Equidae > Equus > Equus caballus. The sequence continues at coordinate 66,133,570 of NC_091697.1, forward strand.
GTGTAGTCTTCTAATGTAGTGGAAACCATTCTCTTCACCCCACCCTCAACTCATAGTCATTGACTATGGCAGAAAAGCAGCACTGGTAAAAGAGAACATTTTTAGACCTAGTTTGTGGGCATCTGCATTAATGGCATCTTTTTTGGTCGACTCAACTTAGCTGAGATAAGGTTCTTGGTTCATTAGTGCTTTATAGTCCTCATACTCACTTTAGGCAACAGAGATGGGCATTTATTTCAAAGTATATGTTTTTTGACACAATTAACTTGTGTCCTGTTCTTTTAAAGAACTGATCTTTGTGTAGGTTATGAATTAAAGATAGAAAAACTGAAGTGAGAGTTTAAAAAATATGTATGCATATATTTTTAGAAGGTAGTAGAGCAAAAGAGAGAAACAAAATCACTTTTATTGAATATCCCTTCTTACCCATTAGGATGCGTTTTGGTACTTAGCTCTGGATATCCTATTTTCTTTCTGTTCATCTTCCTTTTTCTGGTCCTAGATGCTATAAGAAAATTTGCAAATTATGAAGAAAATAGACTAGGAATATCCAAACTGGGAAAGGAAGCTTATATTTTTTAAAAACGTCAAGTTTTTTGCTTAATTATGAAGGAAAGTTCTTTGCAAATTATACTTTACTTAAAAATTGTTTTTAGTCTTTAATTGAATTAAAGACCCAGAATGAACATGAGCCACAGCATTCAAAGAAGAAAGTTTTAACCCCCATAAAGGAGAAGACACTTGCTGGGCCAAAATCACCAAGTGTGTCTCCCGTTCCACCTCACAACCAGTCACCTCCTACAAAAGATGATGCAACAGAAAGTGAAGTGGAAAGCTTACAGTATGATAAGGACATGAAACCAAATCCGAAGGGTAAGATGGTCTTTCTACAGATCTTTTAGGTATGGATTTTGCAGCCATCTAATAAATGACTATGAGAGTTTTCATGCATTCCAAGTAAAAATTGCAAGTTTTTTAAGAACCAGTGTGTGGTGATGTAAAAAAATTTAAAGTAATTGTAATCTACTTAACTTCTTTATCGAATTTGCTAAAAGGTAAGAAAATTTTTCTTTTGCTTTTGCACTACAAATAGTAGCCTCTTCAAAAGAAATTAAAGGGTATAGTTCTTTCAAATGGATTTTCAAGTAGTAAACTCTCGAATATCTTGACTACATTAGAATTTTAGAGGAAAGAGCTACTAACTGCCTCTAATAATAAACTCATAATCATTTTTGATCCTAAAATTGAGAGAGTCTGAGAATGCATGTTTATCTGGCTTTATAAAATCTTTCCATTATAACTAGTTATACTTAGTAGTGTAAGTAATTGGAGTGGTGGTGGCTTTCGGAGTTAGATGTTTGGGTGTGAGTTGTAGCTCTGTCACTGAGTAGCTGGATGACTTGGGCCACTCACTAAAACATCTCTGGTCTATAACAGGATTTTTTAGACTGTCATATATGCCTAAAATAACCAAAGCTACTTTTAAAAAAGTGATGTAATTATGTCTGCACTGAGTTTGAAATGAGAACCCTTTGATTGTTACATTCAGCTGCCTCTTGGACGTAAGTTAGTGCCCGCCAGGCTGCTGTCAGGCACAGCTGCAGTGGTACCATGTGCTTTTGTGTTTTGCAATATATGTTGAGAGTAAGCTCTTTTTTTACACAATTCTGTCATGGGAATTAAAGCCTATATCATTTTGGGCTAGTCACATTAAGATGTTTGCCTCAGTCCATATGTTTATAAAACCAAATAGTCAAATTCCTTGCTTGAAGATAAATGAGATGGTATCTTTAAATTATCTCAATAACTTAAGAGAAACTGTCAGCAAATGGAATTAAAAAAAAAAATTTTATGTTTATTTTAGCCGTCAGGTCTTCTGTACCTGCTTCACTGGCCCAGCCAGTGACTACAACAAATGTTTCAGAAACAGCTTCAGGACAGAAGATTGCTGTTCCAGCAACATCGCATCATTTTTGCTTTTCAATAGACTTAAGGAGTGTCCATGACTTGGAAGTTGGTTTTCCAATCAACTGTATATTAAGGTGTGATTTGATTTTGTTTCAGAGTATTATTTTCTGAGGAGAAATGCCTTTCTTCTGTTGGGGGAGTTGCAGAGAGAGAAATGTCACGAAAAATGTTAGAACGTTTAAATCAGTGGACTTAAAGGGGCTAAGGCTATGTCCTAATGAATTTGAACTTAAAGTAGAATGGCGTTGGTGGTATGAGAAGTAACAGTCCTACCTATTAAGGTAGAATAATTATAAATATTTGTAATAATTTATTAATGCTCTTATTTAAAATGCAGTGACTTTTGCACTTAAAATGTGTTGTTTCTGGAAAAGTGCCACAGGTCAAAATAATGGAAGTGTAGTATCTTATTTTTCTATATAAGACTTTATTAAAATGGGAGGTTATATTCCTAACACTTATATCTTATAGCTGTGAATCTAAAACCACACTTAATGAACTGTAACTGCAATGTGTCAATGCTTTTCAATATAAAGAATGATGTATATCTGTTAAATGGCTTTACACAATAGTTTTTAATAATACTACATTTTCATAGACTTGTGCTTGAGGTAAAAATTAAATGTAATACAATAATGTGTTTTAGTTTGGAATATTTAGTTTCTGATAAATTTCTTTGGAGCAAGCATTATCATTTGTAATAAAGTTGCTGGTCTTGATGTGATTAAAGTGAGAAAATCCTTCTGTCGGCTTAGATTGCCATTTCCAGGAACGTCAGCAACCGCACATTGCTTCCTACTGTTATTTGAGACATACCTACCTTTCATATACAGAAATCAATTCATACTTGCATCTAATTTTTCAATTCTTTGATTCCTTATCAAGTTGTCTCCAAAATCCTCTGAGCTCTGGTGTGAATAATGGAGAAAATCAAAGGGACACAACACTGAGTGTGATCGTGAATTCATAGAATACTCCATTGCAGCTTAAGTTCTGCATTTTGCCTCATGTTAGAGGTTGAGAATTATTACTAAAGTGTTTTTTAATTTGAAAATAAAAGGTCAAAAAAAGGTTTTCTCTGGCAGACATAGCTTTCCTCAAAGGATTTGTATAACATCTCTTAAAATTGTTTTTAGATATAGAATTATTACCTATTCTCTGCTTTAGGTTTTTGTCTTTTTCTTCCTCTACCTACTCCTTTAGCTGAGATCTCTCAGCTGCGATCTCTCTGTAGCTGCTACTGCAGAATCTGATCTTCGGATACCTAGAGAGGATGTTGGCCAGAAGCATAGAAACAAGGGACGATCTAAAATTAGTTGCTGTGAGGGGGAAGCCTTGTACAAGCCCACTTAGAAAGCACTAATGCTAGTTCTTGCATTCCCTTCCTGCCATAAGGGCCATTTGTTTAAGTGCCTACAGTATGCCAGCAGTGTGCCTGCTATTAGGGGTATGTGGGCTTTATAAACAAAGAGTTCAAACTAGTGAAGAAGACAGATTCAGAAATAAGTCAGTATATGAGGGAGGCTAGTAATTCACTTGGCAAAGAAAAGGGAACAATATTCTAAACTGAGGAAATAGTTATGATCCACTTAACACTCTACATAGAACTCACTTGATGATAAGGACTACTGATTTTGTCTTTGATTCATTTTAAGTCATTATTAAAAATGCAAGCTATTTTTTTATTTGATAAACTTTATGTTATCACTCTTTGCATTGGTAGGAAATTGTAGTTTGCGACTATGTAATGGAATTTGTGAGGTAACACTGGTATTGGAAAAAGTTTGTATTTGGTTTGTTTTTTAATCACTACATCCTATAGTGGGGCGGTAGGGGGTTGAATTTCTAGGGCATGAACTCTCTGAGATGACCTGATTTCAATGGATGTGTAATTAAATAGGAATTGAGTGAATGCACAGGATTCTTCTTGTAGGGAAAGCAATTTTTACTAGTAGGGTTTAAATTCTAATTTTTGTAGTGAATAACAAGATATAAAATAAAATTTAAGTGAGCATTATAAAAATCTTTATATTTAACTTTAAGTACAAAATAAGTCCAGCAGTAGTCAGGCATTCTTCCTTTTTAATCTGGTGTGGTTTTTGTGATGAAAGGAAGAAATACAGTAATATTATGTCACTCTGATTCATCTGTAGTATATTTGAGATGGCTTTGTCCTTGATTCTCTGTTCAAAGACATGGATACCATACATGCATCCTTTTGGAGTTGACTAAGGGCTTTTTAGCTCATAAAAGATCAGGACATTATTGTATAAAGGAAAATAGGTTTAGAAATTAAATTCAGCAAGCATTTCTTGAGTGTTTACTATATGGAGGAAATTGCTTGTTTATTCCTCGGAGTGCAAAGATGAAAAAGACAGGACTTGTGCCCTTGTGGAACTCTTAAACAGATGGCAGCTTGGTCTTTGTTTAGTGGAGTCATTTTCGTTCTTAAATCTTGTCTGATTCGGAGTCTATCAGAATGACCATCTCTTCCTTATTTGGTTTCATGGCTTCAAAATACCAGAATTCTCCTCCTTCCCCAGAGTCATTGAAAGTTTACCTATGAAGCAACTTCGAGAACAAGTACTATGCAAAGAATGCATTTTCTGTATAATTTCTGTAATTTTTATATCAACATTGAAAATATTTGTGTAATTTTTAAAGTTAATGATAAGAATAAAACCATAGTGTATTTGTATCCTTTATTTATTTAAAAATTCGATTTGCTCATGATATTCATATTATACTTTTTTTAATAGACTATAAATCTTATCTGTAAATCGTATTATAAGATTTTGTTTTTCTTAAATTTTAGGTACTCATATCCATTCTTTGGAAGTGCAGCTCCTATTATGACTAATCCTCCTGTAGAAGTTCGGAAAAACATGGAAGTTTTTCTTCCCCAATCTTACTGTGCATTTGATTTTGCAACTATGCCTCATCAGCTGCAAGATACCTTCTTAAGGTAATGTATACACAACTCTTGAGAATTTGTGTCGTGTAAACAAGGAATTCCTATAGGTTTAAATCCACAGCAGTTTATACATTTGAGAGTCTAGAAACAAATATACTAATAATGTCTGTGACATTTGTGCGTCCACCACAAAGTTTTTTGTGGTTATAAAGGCTCTTTTCAGATTTTCATATCTTACTTGCTTGAGTTTGGTTATTAGAACTTTGTTAAAACAATCTGTGAGTAATGAAGAAGCTTTGAAAAGTAGTCTTGCCTTTTCCTAATACAATATGTGAGGATAAATGCTAAATATTTAGTTTTTGTTATTGATTCTTTGAATGACTGCAGTGTTTTATTTTCTTTTTCTATTTTTTCATCTGTATAAAATGGACATTGTTAATCCAGCTATCTGAAATGAATTTGTGAAGAAAAAATGAAATTTGTGAAAATCTTTTTGCTTTCTCAGAGTATCACAGTTCAAATTTGTATATTATTTTAAAAGGAAGAATGAAGAGTAACTACAAATTGACCATCTGTGGGAATAATAGTGTTTAAAGTGTTTTCTTTATTGCATGGAAAGAGGTGTAGAAAATGTAATAGTATTTCCTATTTGTTACCTGTGGAATTGAGCCTTCACATTCCAGGTAACAAAAACATTGTTCACTACAGAAGGGAATTCAAAGATTATAGTCTAGAAAAGACTTAGATCAGAACTGATAGATATGAATGCATATTTTTCTCTTCCATAGGATTCCATTGCTGGTTGAATTATGGCACAAGGATAAAATGAGTAAAGATTTACTTCTGGGAATTGCCAGAATCCAGCTTTCTAACATCTTGTCTTCAGAAAAAACTCGCTTTTTAGGTTCTAATGGTGAACAGTGTTGGCGTCAGACTTACAGTGAAAGTGTGCCTGTTATCGCAGCACAAGGGTAATGCATTTCTCATAATGGGTCTGAGCTTTGCTTTTTGTTCTGATTAGCTAGCTACAACCTTATCCTTTCGTATCATCTCTTTCTGATCTTTCTTTGACCTATAGGGGCTATATCCTAGTTTGTTCTTTAGCTTTTTGATAACCACTATACTCGTAAAGTGAGGAATGTATGCCACTATAATACTGTAATACTCACAGACTGTTGAGTAAATATTTCCCTCCCCTCTCTTTAGCCTGACAATTTTAAATTCAGGATCTCTTTTTTTATTTAGTAACTTAATGTCAAATTTATAATGTATTTTTACATTATTTTGCATTGGGAATGACCGTATCTGTTTTTCTACTTAAAAAATATCTCAACTTTTGCCTCAGATCTAAACTCTGAGAATGTTACAAATGTTTGGCACTTTAAAAAATGATTTTTTTTGCCCTAAAATTGAGTTCGCGTATTTTAGACAAAATAATGTAGATATTGAATGATCTTTTTAACTTTAACAATAGAAATTTAAATTCAATTTGACTATATATCACATGCCTTTAGAAATTTAAATTCAATTTGACTATATATCACATGCCTTTATTTTTAAAATGTAGTAAGAATGTAGAAGGAAATCAGGCTTGGTAAAATGCTGAGATCTAAAAGTATTTTTGAAATTTCTTGCCTTACTCTTTCCCATCCGTGGCCACTTCCAGAGAGTCAAGGGTTTAGTAACAACTTACTCACTTAGAAGAGTTGGGACGAGGTGTTTTAGAGAATCAGATATTCTAGTTAACTGAAAAAAATTTTTTTTGCAGCTCCTGTTATTGAAAATCTCTCTTAAAAATTAGCATTTGTTTCTGTCATCATAAGTAGAACATAATGAAAATAATCATTGCTAGTTGAAGTTATTTTAATGCTTTTTGTATGTTACAAATACTAACTTTTATTGCCCTGCTCTGTAGACAGAGAAGTTTTAGGAGATTTACCTAAGTGAAAACTTCGGAAATAGTAGTGTTTCACTTTACTATATTAATTTCTTCTAAAATCCATGAGATTAGAAGAAGAAAATGTAGAACTTGGTGAATTGAGTTCTAATTGTGTGGGACCCATTCATTAAAGTTTTGTTTGACCAAGAGTTTATGGAATATATTTGATTTAGACAAAGCCATGGTTTTTTTGTTGCTAAGATTTTATTTTTCTCTAACATTTTGTTATTATTTATTTAATGATAAATGCTACATGCAGTTCTATGATACAGAGAGGTACTCATTATGATAAAAATAACAATTATTCTACTTTAGAAATTACCCTTAGGCAATGCTCATATCCAGTAAAAGATTTATGTAAGAGTGTGTTCATCCCAGAAAAAGTAGAAAAAGTATTTAGAATAACCTATCTACATTCAAGAATAGGGAGATTAAATTTTTTATTTTACCACATAAATTCTTTAGTATGTTTTACAGGCATTAAAAATTACATTTTGAATTAATGTTTATGATGTGAGAAAATGCTCCTGATGTACATAGGAAAAAAAGGACAAAACTGTGTAATCGTAACATGCATGAGTGCCTGTCTATCAACATATACATAAAACAGAGATGAAGGAAATAATCTAAACTTTAGTAGTAATTTCCTGTGGGCTGTGAGATTTAAAATTTCTCCTTTATACTTTTCAATTTTTATAAATGATCTACAGCTGTTGGCATTTTATATTAAATGTAGGTGTGTACTTAATAGAGTGTTTGTGATGAAATAAAATCATGTGTTGGAAGGTATTGAAGCCTATAGAGGCTGCTGCAGTTTCACCAGCAAGTGTCAGGTGCAAGGAATGTTGCCTACTCAATGCTATAGCGTTGGGGAAATAAAAGGAAAAATAATATAAAAGTGTTGTCATGAATTTTAAGATATTTATGATTTCATTTATAGGTCAAATAACAGGATAATAGATCTTTCTTACACAGTGACTCTGGAAGACTATGGACTAGTTAAAATGCGTGAGATTTTTGTCTCTGACTCATCTCAGGTAAATATCATTGAATATTATTAAACAGTTCTTTAAAATGGATCTGTTGTGTGCATGTGTATGTTTGTTTCAATATGCTTTTTTGAATTCATATCTCAGGGTGTATCTGCTATAGAACAGAAGCCATCTTCTCTTCCTCCAGCACCTTGTCCTTCAGAAATCCAGACAGAGCCTCGTGAAACCTTAGAATACAAAGCAGCACTTGAGCTAGAAATGTGGAAAGAGATGCAAGAAGACATTTTTGAAAATCAGGTTACTTTTAAAATGTTACTTAAAATCTCTGTTTTTGTCTACTTAGTATATTTTTCCTTCTCCGTAGTAGGCTTTTCTATGTTCCATGAGTACCCCATCTAGTCCTTTTGAATATCAAGAATGCCTTACGCTTCAAGAAAAACTGAGAATAAAAAAATACTCAATGTGATAGATTTGCAGGAACCACTCAGAAGGATTCCCCTAAACTTTGTCCATGACTCTTGGGCAAAATTAGGAATGAAGGTTAGAGTTCAGAGGTTAAGAACTTGAAGATTTCTTTTAATTTCAGGTCCTCATTTAGCATTCCCTCTGGAATCTGGAATCATCAGTCTCTAAACCAGAGAGTTAGAAAACAGAAGTTACCATCAGCTTTATATTCTCCTGAATTATACTTATATGGGTATTTATTGCTTCAGGCAACCTCTGTTTTTTTTCAAGAATGAAATAGAATGCCTGAAAGAAACATATCAGTGATCAGTATTAATTTTTTTAGCTGAAAACAACTGATTTGTTTATTTAAAATATTTAGGATTTTTTCATGACTTTTGCAGCTAAAGCAGAAAGAACTGGCTCATATGCAAGCTCTTGCAGAAGAATGGAAAAAAAGGGATCGAGAGAGAGAATCACTAGTAAAGAAAAAGGTAATTACTTGCATAGAATTTGAAGGAAGAAAGGAAGAATATTAATGATAGTTTCTTTTATATGCATTAAAGAAAGTCTCTTGAAGGAATAACTCATTATAGTGGTTGTCTGTTGGCCTGGATAAAGTGAAGGGATGGGTCAGGGGTAGAAGAAGGGATTTTCATTGTAAGGTGTTTTGTGCTTTTTGGATTTGGAACCCTGCAAATGTGTTACCTGTTCAAAAATTGTATAACTATGAAAAATGAATACTCTAGAGAAAAAGAAAATAGCACATTTAAGTATATATAAAAATGACAATCTGTAAGTTAATAAAAAGCATCAAAAACTTTTAAGCTGTTTTTAAGAAATGAATCATGAAATAAATCACATCTTTAAAAATGATAGCATGAGACCATCTGATCTTAATCTTATTCTGGAAAGCAAAAATCTAATATCTATCTAGTTACACTCAAGTTATTGAATAAAATAGCTGTGACAATTAGGCTTATTTCAAATATTCCAAATGTAAGTCTTTAAAATACTCTGGTATTAGTGGTTAATGAAGTGTCTGTAAAAGGGAAAAGATAACCCATGGCAGGGTAGTTTGCTCCACTGGGCCAAGAGATAGAAGTAGGGTATGGACTAGAAAACTCTTTAAAGTTATTTTCAGGTCTCTGACTTTAGACCATTTACATTTAATGTAATTATTGATGTGCTTGGGTTTAAATCCGTTATCTTGCTCTTGGTTTTCTATTTATCCCATGTATTCTTTGTTCCTTTTTTCTCTCTTTTTCTTCTTTCTTTTGGATTCATTGACTTTATGATTCCATTTTGTTTCTACTATTGCCTTATTAGCTATGCCTCTGTTTGATTGTTTAACTGTTTGCTCTAGGGTTTACAATATACATCCTCAACTTATACAGTATACCTTCAAATGACCTTATTCTATTTCATGTATAGTATAAGAACTTTACAACAGTGTACATCCATTTCTTCCCTTCCATCCCTTGTGGTGTTATTGTCATATATTTTGCTTCCTACATATGTTACAAACCCCATAACATTGTTATTTTTGCTTTAAACATTTACTTTTAAAAGAAATTAAACTTTGAGGCAATAATGTTTTTTATATTAACTATATATATACATTTCTTGTAGTATGGGCCTGCTGTAAATGCTGTCAGCTTTTGTTTGAGAAAGTCTTTATCTTGCCTTCATTATTTAAAAAGATATTTTTACCAGGTATAGAATTCTTGATTGACTGTTTTTTCTTTCAAATCCATTTGTATTTTGACTTGTATTCCTGACGGAAAATCTGCTGTCATTGGTGTCTTTGGTCCTCTATGTGTAATAATGTGTCTTTTTTTTCCCCTCTCACTGCTTTTAAGATTTTTTTATCACTGGTTTTCAGCTGTATCATGGACCTTGTTCTGTGTGTGTGTGTGTGTGTGTGTTCGTCATACTTGAATTCTTTGAGCTTCTTTGATTGTAGTTTTTTTGTTTGTTTTTCTTTTAGTCTTCATCAAGCTTGGAACATTTTGGGCTTTTGTTTCTCAAACATTTTTCCTCTCTTTTCTCATTCTTAGATTCCAATTTATATGTATGTTAGACTGTTTGATATTGTCCCATAGGTAACTGTATTATTTGTCTTTTTTTTTCCTCTCAATGCTTCATTTTGGATATTTTCTATTGCTGTGACTTCAGCTTCACTGATCTTTTCTTCTGAAGGGTCTAATTAGCCATTAATCCCACCCAGCATAATATTTCATACACTGTATTTTTCATCCCTGGAAGGTTCATTTGGGTCTTTTTTTAAAAAAACATATTCTACTTTTCATCATATTTGTGTTTTCCATTATGTTCTTGAATATCTTGAATATATTTATGCTAGTTCCAACATGAATATTATTTTGAGGTCAGTTTTTGTTGTTTTTTTTTCTCCTGGTTATAGGTTACATCATTCTACTGCTTTGCATTCCTGATTTTTTATTAGATGCCAGAAATTGTGAATTTTACCTTCTTGATTGCTAGATTTTGTTATATTTCTTTAAAGAGTGTTGGATTTTGTTCTGGTATATAGTTAAGTTACTTGGGATGAGTTTGATCCTTTTAAGCTATGTTAGACTGAGTCTAGAGCATCCTTTAGTGTTGGGCTATTTAGCAATATTCTCCTGACGACTCTACCTGCTTCCTAGTTCATCAGAAGATCCCTCCACTCTGGCTGGTAGGAATCTGTACTATTCTCAGACCTGTCTGAGTTCTGGGAGTTGTTCAGCCTTTTTCTTTCTATTCGTAATTTCTCCAGCCTCATAGAGTTTCACCTCAGGCATCCATAGATCAGTATTCAGCCACAGATTTGAGGAGACTATTATGCAGATCTCCACTGCTCACTCTCTATGCATCTCCCTCCTCTCCTCACAAATTTTATTTGCCTCAGCCTCTCCAGTCTGTTTCTTCAACTCAGCAAGATCGCTAGGCTCTGTTTTGGTTCCCCTTCCCTGAGCTACAGTCTGGAAACTGCACCCAGGCAGTAAGCTAAAGTTGTTGTAGGACTTGGCTCATTTGTTTTCTCTGTCAGGGATCACAGTTCTGTGCTGTTGTTGTCCAGTGTCTGAAAACAGTTGTTTCATTTATGTTATTCACTATGTGTTTATAGAGGAGAGCAGTTAGTCTTGTTATAGGTGGAAGCAGAAGTCCCCTGGGCCTTTGACTTTAAAATAGCTGTTTCAACTTTGTCCAACTTAATTCTCAAGCATTAAAAACTTGAAAGACCAGTGTGCTTTAAAAAAGCTAAAAGAAGAAAAATATAACATGACTACTCCAAAGCCTCTATTCTTAAGTGTTCAAATAACCAAAATTATAATAACTAGAAGCCTTCACATGTATTTAAACGTTATACTAGTTTTACTTAAAAGTGACTAATATAAAAGTTATATTTACAGTTCTCAAGTATCATATATTAATTGAATCTGAGTGAGCTAGAAAATATTTTAATCTTTTATTTAGCTTTTAAAATAAGATTAGTTTATCCTTGAACCATTTTTTCATGCCATTGAAGAGTTTTTGTTGAGGTTTGCAAAATTCAAATCATGAAAAGTTAATAAAATTACTAGAATTGTGACAAATATAACTTATGCCATAATTGAACTTTTTATTGCCCAAAAAAAAGAAAAAAATCAGTTTAAGTGTAATGAGTTGAAAAACAAACCTCATCAAATAAATTTTTGTTGGTTGTCATTTTGGTAGTAATCATCTCTCCAGTTGAAAATTTTTAGTTGGTTTCCATGTTTACAACTTCTTCCACCATTTCAGCTCAAATTGACAAGATCCTGAGTAGTTGAAAATAACTCCAGTCAGAAAATGGAATATGATGCTTATCTACTTGGCTGAACTATTTATTTGAATTAGTCATGTCAAAAAGGTAGATTTGAGTTTGCCATTTTCTTTCAACCTAAGTACATTTTGAGAGTAACAACTCATTCATCTTAATGTATCCTATCTTGAAAGAATATTGTGAACTAAGATGTGCTAATGTGTGATCGGGTTTTAAAAATTTTATAAGCCACTGTAAAATTGAGTCATTGGGAAGAAAAAAAGCAGTTTTTCCTCAATATGATGAAATCTTTTAGAGCTGAGTGCTGTGAGAATCTCACAGTGTTTTTTATGTGTATAATGTATGAGGCTTTTCTGCTAATTTATTCTTGTTTTATTCATCTAAAGCTTTTTTAAAATAATGTGTGATTTCTTCAATACTTTGAAAGTTACCTGAAGGAGTCTGTGTAATACTGGTGGAACATTATGCAATCATTTTATTTTTATTTCTGCTATTCTGCACAAAATAATGAGCTAATCGTAAATTAAAGCTTTCTATTTATTATGAGGAGCTTTGTCCTACCTTCAAAAAAGATATTAACTAGTTAATAGCCTATCACTTCAAGGTGAAATGGTGAACTAGTCTATAGAGTAGATAAATTATGTCAAGTTAGAACTGAAGTGAATTTCGTAATAGTAAATGAATACTTCATGCATATGATCTGCACCGAAAGTTATATATGTATCTCATTGTGACTGATTTGGTTTTTTAATCTATCAGGCTTTTTGGGTCCCCTTTTGAGACCATTTTGGAGGGATTATTCTGTGTCCTGAAAAAGAGCAGATTGTTTTTGTGTAAATTTTTCTGTTTGATAAAATCATGCATCCTCTTGAGTTATACATAAATTTTTTCCCAAATAAATGAAGCCTTGGTTAACTTTGAAGTGGATATTATTATAACATTCATTTGGGGCCTCTGGGGTGGAGTGAAATATTTACAACTATACCAAACCTTTATTTCCAGAAACCAGTGTATTGGTAATTTTTTTCTCCTTTTACGGTTTGCTTTTTATAATGACCTGGTTGTATGGATGATCCTGCTAAACCCAATGATTGTTAGCTAATGAATTTATCTTAAACTGATTTATGATTACAACATTCTGATCCTGTTCTGCCTTCTGAATAGCTGAGATAAAGTTTATTCTATCTTCCTTATGACTTCCCTTCAGAAAGCTGAACATAGCTGTCATGTACCCACAAAGAATGAAGACATCAGTTCTATATAAGGGAGCATGAGGAAGTGTTTCATAGATAAGACCATGCTTTCACTTTGGTAAAGATTAGAAGGTATTGCCAGGTGGACCCAAACAAAGTTGGAAATAGGCTAGACATGAAGAAAATTGTATGTAGCTTGGTGTGAGAAGAGGGGAGGTGAGGGTGTGCCTCACGAAATAAGATAGGAGGGGTCAACAGAATGTGACTGCTTTTGTATTCTATTTTGAGGAGTTTAGACTTGATCCTGTAGACTTTCTCAGCTAGGGTTTCCTGAGAGAATTAAGCCTTACTGCCCAAAGGCATCCGTTGTTGGTAGTAGATGAACTCCCTTCTATGCATCAACAGTAGTAGAGTTATGTACCATTTTAGGAGAAGATAGAGAAAATAATCACTCATATTATTTTACATTTTCTGTGGTTCAGATGATAAACCCTGCTTGGAGAACGATAGAAACTTGAGAAACTATTTTTTTAATGAAGATTTTTATATAAGGGAATAAGGAAATCAGATTTTCATTTTAGAATAATTATTCTGATGGAAGTATAGTGGGTGGAGTAGAGGAATGTGAAACTAAAGTCAGGGAGACCAGGAAAGCAATAATATGTATAAAGAAAACGATGGCTGAAAACTAACAGTAGTGATAAGATCATGGAGAAAAGGGGAATGGGTGCTAAAGAAATGATGTTAAGGAGGTTTAAGATCTCAAGCCTTAAGGGACCTTCAGTGCTACCCTATGACCCTACTGCTTTCCCTAATCAATTAATTCTCATACTCTCCAGAATAATTCATTCACACTGCTTTTCTCTTATCAAATGATTCTCCCTCATCCTCACTCAATTTGCTTTCTCCCTTTCTAAAACATTTCCTCTGCTTGACTTTCTTTACTATACTATCCTGGTCTTCTACTATCTTTGCTGGTCTCTCCTTCCCAGTTTTCATACTAGATTCTTCTCTTTATCCCAACTTCTACTGGCTTTATTGGCTTTCCCCAAGGGCCAGAATTTGAATATCTTTTCACATTTGCTCTTCGGGTGATCTCATCTGTTCTCTTGCCATTATATACAAGTGATATATAGATTGTAAACACACACACACACACATATATAAAATGTCTGTCTACTTCCTCTTCCCTGGACTCTTCACTTGGCTATTCACCTGCCTATACTACACTGCCAATTGGCTGTCTAATGTGCTTCTCAAATGTAATTTGTATAAAAAGAAACTGTCTCCATCCTACATACATTTGCTCCTATTGATTCCCCATCTTAATAAATAGCAATACCTTTTACTCAGTTGTTCAGGCTGTAAGCTAAGTCGTCCTTTACTGTTTCATTCCACATTCTAGTTCATTAGTAAATCCTCTGGGCTCCACATTCAGAATGTATCCTGGAAACTAACCACTTTCAACCACTTCCATTGCTACTTCACTAGTTTAAGCAATCATGATCTCTCTCCTAGATTACTGCTGTTACTTCTTAACTTGGTATCCCTTCCTTCATTCCTGGCCCCTGTAGCTTATTATATCCATATCAGCCAAGAGTGAGGCTTTTAAAATATAAGTCAGATTATGTACTCCTCTGCTCAAAACCCATCATACTGCTCATCACATTTAGAATAAAACTTGAAGTTCTTACTGGACCTACAAGGCCTTAAAATGATCTGTCCCCTACCTTCCTCTATGACCTCATTTTCTGTCAGACTTCTGTTTACACAGCCTGTTCTAAACCACACTGGCCTCCTTGTAGTTCCTCAAACGTACTAGGCCACTTCCCTCCTCAGGATATATAGAAGGCTCTTCTTTCAGAGATAGTTTCTGATCTCTGATCTCTGCTCAGAATAATCTGAGTGAGGCCTTCTCTGATCACTGTATCCAAAGTAGTGCCCTCTTCCCCCACCCCCAGGCACTAACTGTCCCCTCATTCTGCTTTATTTTCTTCATAGCATTTACCTGTTATTGCATTAAATACCCAATTCTTTGTTTATAGTCTATCGTCCCTCAGAATATAGGTTCCACAGGACTTTGTTTTGCCCAGGGTCAGCTAAGTATACAATAAATATTTGTGAAAACCAGAAGGATTGTGATTTCAGGTTTTTATACATTTTTGAGTTCGAGATATGTGGGGAATATTGGCATATTCAGCAGGTATTTGGGTTTATAGGTCTGAAACTCTGGAGGGAGGTTTGACCTTGCAATATAAATTTGGGAGTTCTTAGTATATGTGATAGTAGGTAGATGAGATCACCCAAGGAGCTCATATAGTATGACAAGAAAAGACATCCTTAGACAGAGCTCTTGGAACACAGGTGTTTGGGTTGGCAGAGGAGGAAGAACACACAGTTTGAATATCCCTCACCATCCTGTTTGCCTGTCTCTTTCTGTAAGACTTTTTTATATGTGGCCCTCAGAATTTGACACATTTATATTAGTGATTTGGTAAAGGAAGGAAGGCATGCTTAACATATCTTTAGATGAACCAAAACTAGATGGTAGCATTAACAATTTATAAATAATTTTGATTGGTTGCTATGCTGGGCTTAAATCATGAAAGTGAAGTTTAACAAGGTCAAATGTCAAATTCTGTTGTCAGGTTAAAACAGTCACTTGGGCAATGGGTATGGTTATCCCAGGTTTAAAAACAAAAACCTTAGAGATTTTCTTTGACATAACAGTGTGACTAGGATTCTGAAGTAGCAAATGTAATTTTAGACTAATTTAAAAGATATGTGGTGCCCTAGTCTTTGGCAGTACATATTCTTTGGTCCCTGTACTGATGAAGTCACATCTGGGTACCATATTTTTGGAAGAAGTTAGTCTAGAATCTAGACTCTAGATTAAATCTGAGATAAGATATAGAAATCTTAATGTGTGAATAATAGTTGAAACTTACATTTATCTTGGAGAAGAAAAAAGACTAGGAGAAGATATAATGGCTATCACCAGACTCAAATATGTGAAGATACATTTTTTTTTCTTTGTCCAAGGAGTAGCAATAGTATTAAAGGGTGGGCTTCTAAGGAGCATCAAACCAGGGCTTTCTCAGCAGTAGGGAAGAGACAGTCAGGATGGGGCCTGGGACCTGGAGGCTAGTTGGTGAAGAGGACGGAAAAATTGGTTCAGAAAGTCCTGGTAAGAGTGATCAGTCTAAACTGAAAGATAGAAAACTATGGAAGTCCTACATCCTGTACAGGCTGAGCAGGTAGACCTCTTATCCTGAATGAGACATCCTTACAGACAGATCAGAGCAGGACTGCTGATAGAAATTGGGGTACTGGGCTAAGGGCCCAAGCAGGGACTCTGGCTTCAGAAGCAATGAAGGACTCAGTTATTGGAACTGTAATAAAGGGTCAGATCTGAGCCAATATGAGGACTGACTTGAAACTGACTAGCTGATCTAGCAACAAGATTAGTTCCAGGGAAAGAGCATAAGTGACGAAAAGGGATTGAGAGGAGTACTGGAGTATTGAGCAAAGCAGATTTTAAGGAGCTAGGTTTTGACTCAACACAAGATTTTCCTAGTGGTCTAACCACCCAGTGGGACAATGGGCTTTCAGGAGACTGAATATTACTAGAGATAGCCAAGCAGAAGCTGGACAGTCTTCCTTCCTGAGAGTACAGTAGAAAGAACTTCTGCTTTGAATTGGTGGGTGTAATTCTTATTCTCAGATCCTCTGTTTCAGTGAAATTATAATATATGCATTTTTGAATTTGTGTGTTTTGAATTTGAGGAAAAGATAAGGTAACTTTTCTTTTGTTATTTTTTAGGTAGCTGAATATACTATTCTAGAAGGAAAACTTCAAAAGACCCTAATTGACTTAGAGAAGCGAGAGCAGCAGCTTGTCATTGCAGAATCAGAGGTACTGTATTCATCTATCATGTATCTTCATTTCACAGAATCCATAATTTAAGTTCATACCATTCATTTCTTTTTCCTTTATTCTTATATTAAATATATTTCATGGAAATTCTTTCAGACATTATGGAGAAAACTGCTGTTCAGCTGAAAAAAGTGTATTTTCTATGTTAGAATGTGAGAAAGAGGTAGGATAGTGTTTGTTATTTGAAATGGCTATTATGCAACCAGCTTTGGCTGACTTCTGTGATAGTGAAGATTATTGCTTAACTTTCCCATTATGTGAAAGGAATGGATAGTTGCACTACTTAGAGAAAAGAGAAAAAGTAGCACAGGCTCAGGGGCCTAGAATCCTGATTTTGTTTTCAGTAAGAAGGACATATTTCTTTTTCTTGCCCATTAAAGATTAGATTCCAAAAACAGATGAAAACTTATGTTAGTAATATGCCTAGTTAGCATTTTTTGTTAAGTCTTTTGAAATTTTACCCTGAATACTTTTTAAAATTACTATAAAGTTCATTTCAAAATAGTTAGGATTTCTTCCACATTAAATTTGTATGTCCCTTCCATTTCAAAATAATCAGAATTTCTGCCACATTAAATTTATATATCCCTTCCCTACTCAAATGCATTTCTAAAAAAATTTTCTCAGCGTATCGCCCTACCCTTTTCTTTATGCATTTTCTGGCATTTCTAAATTGATTTAGATGTTTAAACTTAAATATAATGGATATTTGTTCCTAATAGTAAGACTGTCATCTTCTATGTGATTGGCAGAACATAAGAAGTTTCTAAAATTTGCTTATGTAATAAAATTGGTTTTATTCAAACCGGAATTTTAAGTGATTAGGGCCTTTTCAAATGAATTTATAGAAGTTGTATATGGATTTTTGTATATTCTTTGTATTTAGAATTAAATGATGATGGATTAAAATTTATAATTCAGTGTACTTAAATGTTTAGTAACTGAAAGAGATAAACTTGTAAATATTCTGAACATTTGACTGTGTATGAGAATAATAGAATACTGAACAGTATAATACAAATAGTAATAGGCCAACATCTTAAAAATGCACTTGTTTTAAGCTTCAAAGAGAAAGAAAGGAGCTAAAATCAGAACGTGAGCGGAACCTACAAGAACTTCAGGACTCTATTCGCAGGGCCAAAGAAGATTGTGTTCACCAAGTAGAACTAGAAAGGTTAAAGATCAAGCAGCTAGAAGAGGAAAAACACCGACTTCACCAGCAGGTTAGAAAAAATACCTGTCATCTCTTTACACTTAGGGTTTATTTGCATTCTGGAAATAATAGTGATAGTTCACTAAAAAGTTCTAAAAATTCTCAGTAATTTGGACTATTAATCATATTTATTGCACTGAGATTCAAATATACTTTAAGTTGGATCTTTTCCTAATCAAAGCTAACACTATATTGGAATAATTTTCCTTCCCTTATAATTGTTTACGTGAGATTGTACTGTATTTCAGATAACTCTCAACTTAAAATCCTTTTCTGATAAATCTTTTAGTAAACATAGATATATTTCTTGTATCACTGGACTAAATTCCTTTAAGAACCAAATTTCATGAGAGAATTGTCTATGCTTCCCTCCATTTCCTCACCTTACACTCACCTCACAACCATTCCCACTCTGCTTTTGTCCCCATTACTCCCGCCTGCCCCAGTTGTTGGAGAAGCTGCCAATGGCTAAGTCACCGAGTTCACTGGGTGTTTTTCATTTCTCATCTTACTCAAACTTATTGTACTTGTTTTTCTATATTCTCTTCTCTCAACTTCTGTAACACCACTCTCCTTGTTTTCCTCTGCTTTTCTGGCCGTCCCTGAGGCTCTTTTGCAGGCTTATTTTCCTTTAGCCATTAAATGTTAGACTTCCTCCAAGCTCCAGACTTACTCTGTACTAAACAGTCTCATTCATTCCCATGACTTCACATTTATATCCCAGACCTTTCCTTTGCACTCTAGACCCCTGTATCTAATTGCCTTTTTGACGTCTCTGCTTGGATGTCTTAAAGGCATTTACAACCTAACATGATCCTCCTATTCATACCTGACCTTCCTGTAAGTGTTTTTTATTTCAGTAATGGACCCCTCTAATCTGTTTGTCCTGCTGCAGCCAGAGTGATGTTTTTGAAATTTGGGAATCATGACTCCCTCCTCTAAAACCTTTCAATGTCGCCTTAGTGCTCATAGGCTAAAGATCGAATCATTACCTTGCCCTACAAGCCTCTGCATAGTTTGGACCCAGCATACGTCTCACACTTCATCTCCCAGTCTTTCACCTCTGCTGTATACTCTCCACCCATGCTGGTTTTCCTTCAGATCCGCAAGCATACCGTGCTTGCTTCACCCATAGGATCTTTGTGTGTGCTACTTTTTCTGGGCCTAGTGAACTATACTTATCCTTGAGTTTTCGGCTGAAGCATCACTTACCCCAAGAAATATTCCCTGACTCCTCCCCAAGTCTAGGTCAAGTTTTTTTTATATGTTTTCATGGGATAGTATTCTCCTATTCTTTTTCTTTATGATATGTCATAGCAGTTTGTTTTTATTTCTTTGAGTGATAATTTGATCAGTGTCAGATTGTTAGCTCCATAAAACTGTTTTCATTTATATCTGTGTGCCTGGACCCTAGCCAGTCTTCAACATATAATAGGGTTTTAATAAATATTTGTTGAAAAAAAGAAGGATCAAGCTATTAAAAATTAAGCCTGTCTTTCTTGAAAAATTTCAGTGTAGGTTAGATATGTATGGTGAATGCCTCCAAAGTCTTCAGTAAATTCTAGCATGAATAATAGTTTCCACAGCAGTTCAGGGTCAGTTAAGGCACATTATTTAGGTGGTTGGCAGTATGAATTTGATTGTTATTATAGAGGTCTCACTTAAAATATGGAAAATAAAGTTGTAGAAGTGGCAGTTGTGATGGAAATCACCAGTAATGGCTTTTCTTCTTCCACTTAGAAAGATTCAGCCGTCTAGAACAAAGACTTCCAACATCACCAGGGCAGCTCTTAGAAAAATCCCCTCTCTCTGTCCCCAGCCTCAGCTTACATCTTTGTGGGAAGAACCTTTGTAGGAAGAACTGATATTTTGGAAAAATTACCCAGGGCGCTGCTAAAACATAATCTAAGACCTGGAACAAAAACTGTGGTGGTGTGGGGACAGTGGAAGTTTCTGGGATACCCAAATTGCTAAGCCTGTGACTATAAACATTTCACATTTTCTGTGTAAGAAAACTTTTAAGGTCCTTGCTCTGAACCAGGTTACAGGTACTGTACACACATGTCTAAGTAGACAGGTAGAAGGGACAGATAGACATACCATCAGGGAAAACTGATAAAGAGAAAGTATCTGTATTCAAATATGTTAAAGCAGTTACCAGAACTCAAAAAATAAGCATAGCTGATGGCCACTTAGCAAAAGAGAAAGAGCCCAGTATGCCTAATAACTTTACAGCCTGATTGTAACTATAATACTTGTTCATAATAATTTCCCTGAATGGTGGAAAAAATACCAAATGTTAAGTTTATCAGCTTTTGTTTAAAACAGAAAAGAGAGAGAGATTGTTTAGACAGGTTTCTACTCAACTTTAAAAATAAAAGTTTGGATGTTCAAAGAGGTAAAGTTTAGTTGTATGGAATGTTTTTATGTTTGAGATATGGAATACCTCATTGCCTAAAGATGTTAGATAAATCCTGATTAGAATTATTTGTATTTATTGGCATAAAACAAGAATTTATTATTATTGATAATTTAAGTTCCATTTTTGCCACAAATTTTCTCAGTATTTCAAATTTAGTTAAGTCTTCTGTCTTAGTAAAGAGGTAATTGGTTTATGTAAGTGATGCATAGTCATATTGGTATGTTTTTGGAGAGCATCTTTTAACAGTACTTGTTTGTATTTGATAAAAAAACATTCCAGATTTGAAAAGAACATCTTTATATTTTCCCCTTTTTTTGGTACTTTGAAACTATTTTAATGGAAATTATAGAGTGTGTAGTCATAGCAGTCTGTCTCTATTTTTTTGTTTTTAATTTGAGCAAGTGTTGCCTGCTTTCATTAGAGCGTTATTCTAGGGGATGAAAAGATCTAAATTCTCTTCGTGCCTCTGCTGCTGACTAACTCACTAGCTATTTGGCAGTGCCTCAGTTATTTACCTCTTTGACCCTCAATTTTCTTACCTATAAATATGAAGAGATTGGGCCAAATCATCTTTAAATTGTCTTAAGTTGTAATAGTATTTGAATTATGAAACTCATACAGTATCAAATTATAAGAATAAATACTGCATTAAAATGAAACGTTTTTATTGCTAATAATCTGGTATATCTATAATGCTCTATCCTTTCTTGTATATGACATCTTAAGAAAAGTATAAAGTATTATATTGCGAGGTGACTTTTTCATTTACCATCTAAAATTTAACAGAAATGTTCTCATGATACTGATTTTATAAGAAATTTCATACTCTTAAATTAAAATTTTTTGTATATTATCAGTTCGTTTGCTAAACTTTTAGGATTTCCTCATTTACTTTATGTATTTTCTAATTTTTCTGCTATGAGCATGCTTTAGAATAAGAAAAAATTGACTCTTGAATTCTGTAATATTAAATTTTGCATACTATTGTTTTAAAATGGCTATAATTTTTTTTTAACACAGCTTAATGATGCTGAAAATAAGTATAAAATTTTAGAAAAAGAGTTCCATCAGTTCAAGGATCAGCAAAGCAACAAACCAGAAATCCGTCTACAATCTGAAATAAATCTTCTCACCTTGGAAAAGGTAAGACCCTTGTCAGTTGACCCATGTCAATTTGTGGCAACTTAACTAGTCTTTTTTTTAAGGATTTACCACGAGTGTTTTTTTTTTCTGCTTTATCTCCCCCAAATCTTCCCAGTATATAGTTGTATATTCTAGTTGTGAGTGCCTCAATTTGTGGCATGTGGGATGCCGCCTCACCGTGGCCCGACGAGCGGTGCCATGTCCGCGGCCAAGATCCAAACCAGTGAAACCTTGGGCCTCCGCAGCGAAGCACGCGAACTTAACTACTTGGCCACGGGGCCAGCCCCATGAACTTAGCTAGTCTTAATGATCAATTTATAAAATCAATAAATGATACTTGCATATACAATATAATAATATTTCACTGTACTATTCTGATACCAAGTAAGAACACATCAGAGAATTCAAGGCACATGACATTGTCAGTACTTGAATTTCTTGGCTTTTATCAGTAATAGCTTATACTAATTAGGGTCCTTGTTTGCAAACAACAGAACTGATTAACTGGGAATAAAGGGGCTCACAAAACTGTCAGGAAGGCTGAAGAACCAGTTTCAAAATATGGGCAGGAACCAGGGAAGCAAGACATTGCCTATCCTGTCACAAAACAGTCAGTGTGCTACTGTTGGTGCCATCACTGCTATGCCAGTGGATTCAATGTCCCCTGATTCTAGTGTCATACTGTTGAACTCTCAGTTTTGCAATAGCTATTGTGCATATTCTCTTTGCATTTTACTTACTCTTTAGATTCAGCATCCCAGATAGGAGCATTTTAATCGTAGGCCTGTACCCTACTCTTAGCTTGGAAGAAGAGATCTCCATCCTATTTTAATTATCATTGGAAGCCAGGTCCTGCTTCTCATTTATGTTGGCAGTTCCCACAAACAGAATGTTCAGGTTCTAGGCATTAAAAAATGTGTAATGTCCAACAGACAAAGTTTGACAATATGTGCTCTTGCATTTTGTAGTTTGTTAATGTTTAGGCATTATTAAAAAGATATAGCATACACTGCAAAATAACATAGATAATAAACAGGAAAATAACCTTGAGAAGTTTAAGGATTTAATTGTTGTGTCAGCCCTTGCCTGTCTTTTCCCACTTAGCTTTGTATGAAGGCTTCCTTGCCCTTTCTCTTCTGTAGATTCAGCCACTAGGGGGCACTAACAGAAGTGAGGTGGGTGAGAGTTGGAAAGATGCCAGGGTAGTTCTTTCTTCTCTCTCTCTGTCTCTTTCTCTCTCTGCTTCCCTTATGTTCTCTGGTAGTACAAAATACCATCTTTTTATGTTTCTGTCTCCCACCAGACAGCCCCTGTCTCTATCTTCCTTTGGGCAATCCTCACTGTGGTTCTAGCTTACTGGATAACCCCAGTTTCTGGGTTCCTGGTCAGGAACTGCTACTTCCTGGTATTTCCTTTTGTAATCCCTCCTACCCAGGAGAGGTAGGGATTCCTGCTGCTGCTAATCACTGGGTTGCCTCACCATATCTTCTTTGGCATTTCTGCTCTTCCATTATTTATATAACCAGTCGCTTGTATTAAAATACCTCTGTTGGAAAGACCTAGAGTGATTTCTGTTTTCCTGTCATGATGCTGATTGATACAGTTGGTTTTTCATTATCCAGCAAAGATACGTACTATTTATAACACTGTGCTAAATGCTATTATGAATGATTCAAAAATGTTCAGGATAGAGTCAAGTAAATAACAAGTTACAAAAGGAGACAAGGAACTTAAATAATTATAGTGAAAGGCAAATGATAGCAGGTCTAATCTAACTTTCTCTTACTAAACACTGTGAATGCAAAAGGAAAGGAAAGTCACTTTTACTGAAATCAACACATTAAGTATAATGAAGAAGTGAGATTGGATATGAAACCTAAAGGACAGATGAAATTTTAACTAGGTAAATATGTGACTGAGGTTATTCCAAGAAGAAGTATTGGACAGAAGTACAGAGGTTAAAAAGTCTATTGTATATTTGGATAACATCTTGACTAGAACCTAGAGTTTAATCAGTATAGTAGTTTCAAAATAAAAATGGGCCTGATAAGAGAATGCTGGAAATAAAGGTAATTTTCGGCCATATGAGGGAAGACCTTAGATGCTAAGTTACAGAATTCGTATTTCATCCAGTAAGAAAAGTCAGATTACTCTCAAGTTTATAAGATTATTAGATCTATTACTTTTGAGATGCTAGCAGAATAATCTAAGTGGAAAAGTTCGCTATGTGGTGAAAAATGAGAAAACGTAGTAGGAAGAGAGAAAAGGGCTATACTTACAAATTTAGGAGTCATTTGAATAAAGTAACAGCCTTAGAAGTAGATGAAATTGCTTAAGGAGTATTTAGGAAGGACAACTGAAAATAACAACTTAATGGGAAAGTTCACCTTCATGGACAAAAAGCAAGAGTCAAGGAAGGAGGCTAAAAAGTTTTAGAGAAGTAATAGAAACAGTCTAGTGTGGTGCCCAAGGGAAAAGGAGGAGTTTCAAGAATGAGAAACTAGGGGGCCGGCCCCGGGGCCAAGTGGTTAAGTTCGCGTGCTCCGCTTCGATGGCCCAGGGTTTCACCGGTTTGGATCCTAGGTTCGGATATGGCACTGCTCATCAAGCCATGCTGAGGCGGTGTCCTACATAGCACAACCATAGGGACCTACAGCTAGAATATACAACTATGTACTGGGAGACTTTGAGGGGGAGATGAAGGGAAAAAACAAAAAGATTGGCCACAGATGTTAGCTCAGGTGCCAATCTTTAAAAAAAAAAAATACCAAGGAGAAACTAGAGCTTTAAGAGAGGAGGGGATGATTGAAGCCTAGAAGAGTTAGTCTTTGAAAGAAGGAACACTGTTTAAGAGGCAAAACGGGTGAATATATAAAACATTTGGAGGCAAGAATAAGAGCGTGGTAAAAAAAGTCTTTTGAGTTGAGAAGGATATTAATTAACTGGTTTCTTCTAGTGTTTCTGAGCTATTTAAATGTTTCTGTTGCCTGTCAGTTGCCTTGATATCTTTGGTTCCTCTTCTTACCACCACATCTATTTATTTGCAAAATCATGTTGATTCTGCTTCGTACATATGTGGACAATCTCTTCATTTCGCCATTTTTGGCCTTCTCCGCATTTCTCTGCCAGCAAACTTTAATCTAGTTGGACATTTCCCACCGCTTTTTTTTTTTTTTTTTTACAAAACCAGGTATTAAAGTATTTCTGTGTTTATAAATATGAATTCTGTGGTACCTACCAGAGATAGTTGAAGCACTCAGACAGTGGCTAACTCATTGATTCTCACAGCTCCATTCAGTAGGAGTCAAAGAGTATTTCCCTTTTACCTTGAGGGAATTCAGAGAAAAAATATCTCAAAATTGGAACAGAAGCATTATCTTATTCATCTTTTTCTGAATAGAGGCTAGATAATATCCACCATAGAAATAAAGTGACTTTTAAAATTCCTTCTTTTAACTACACTTCTACCAAAGGATAAAAATCACTAAACATATTTTAAAAGTATAAATAGTACCAGGAGCTTGTCGAGAGAGAGAGAAAAAAACCACACAACTGAAGTACCTGTGTGTCTGACCGAATGAATTCATTCAGCATGTTTAAGTGCCTAGGAAACAAGGGCTTCTCAGCTCTTCTGAAAATTCTTTGTAAATTTTTTTGGAGCCAGAAGAGGGCAGAAGCTTATTTCTTAAGTTGTAACAAAGACATAAAAGCACAAAAGGAAGATGTAAGTGAAAAAGTATCTGATTTAGTCTGTAATTTCCGGTTTGTCTGATTGAGAGCTTTTTTTTTCTTTTCTAATTACCCATTCTCTTCAGTATAACACAGATACTCCCATTTATACTGAAATGGTCCAGAAATAAGTTAACATTAAGATACAGGGAAAGATGAGGAGAAAGAAAAGAGAGTAAAAGCAAAAGTACATTATCCTTTTGAGACCTCACTTTTAAAGAGTTCATAATATAATTGGAGAGATGACTCAGAGAGCTTGAAATGACTGTGCATAATCAAATACCAGGAAATATGATAGAAACTTTTTGTAACTCAGAAAAGAGAAATCATTGTTCAGAATATGGTAGTTTTAAGACAGCTCCATGTAGAGGTGAAATTTGAGCTGAGCCTGAAGTTTCAAGTAAGAAGAGAAGAAATTGAAACATGACAGGCTTAGGAAGTAGTTTGGGCAATGAGGAGGGTGTTGGGTACACCATCCTGGTGGTTGGAGTAGAGGGTTTCCTGTTGAGGAATACCGAGAAAGTAGGTTGAGTAAGTCGGATGAAAGTTCTATTTGGAGTGCTCTGACACCTAGGCAGAGGAGTTTAGGCTCAGTACTATAGGCAAGAAGTAGCTATTGTAGATTTTTTTAGTAGAGAGTGAATTGATCTAATAGTGGTTTGTAGAATTTGTAGATAGAATAGGTTTGAGGCCCAGGAGACAAGAGAAGATGAGGAGAGCCTGAGCTAAGGAAATGGCAGTAGATGTGTAAAGGAATAAAACTAGAAAGTATTTCAACAGAGAAATCAATAGTTCCTTGCGAAGATTAGCACTGGGGAATAGGGGATTAGAGATGAAGACAATGCCAAACCTTTAGTAGAGAATTAGAGTTGTAGGTGTATCGAGGGGAGAAACAGGGAAATTGAGAACCAGTGAACGCTAGTCTGTGCTTTCAGTCTTCACTAGCCTCTAAATCGACTCTAGGTCCTGAGCCGAGTTTTTGTTTCATCTATAAATTGGCTTATGATATAAGTGCCAAGGCTTCCCCATGTCTCAAATCTGTTTACAATAAGTGCTCATAACTCAGAGTCTTTGAGTGCCCTGAAATTACATCAAAACTTTGGTTGTGTGCATTTTTCTGGGAATTGGGTTCATATATTTCTTTGGACTCACTATAGGAAGTGATATGGAAACATCTATATCCTTAAAAAAATAAGAAAATTAGAACTCATTGATTTGGTAATAGGAATCAATTAGAAAAATGAGGTTTGTCTCTCAGATTTGATAGCTACAGTTTTTTATTTATTAAGAATAAAGAAACTATATGTATTGCCTATACGTATGTTTTAAATTAGTGTGAATAACTGTACAGTTGTGAATTATTTTGATAATCATGGCAAAACTGATGTAACTGCCAGATAGCTTTTTCTGATGGAGTGAGTTCTTTGGGTATAAGCAACCTCTCTAGGTTCGTCCCTGTCCTAACCCTCATCCTTGGGCTCGTCCAGAATAATAGACTTTCTTCAAGACCCATGGACATGATCACTTTTGTAACTGAATACTACTCTTTTACCTCACAGCTAGAAAAAGATTTTTCCTATTCCTCTGACATATGTCCTATTGTTAAATTACCAAGTAATGTGTATAAATCCTTGGGGTGTAAGTGGAAGAGATCATCTTTGATAATCTCAGAGTATTATTCAATTTAAGACGTATGAGTCTAGTTGTGAAATGTCAACACATTTAAATCCAAGCACTAGGGATTTGTAAAGCAGAAAAGACCTTGACTCCATGAAGTCATATATTACTGCAGAGAATGTTCTGGTCTTCTGTGAAAGGAATTTGGCAATCTGCTTTTCTTTTCATTTATTTTCATATGAGTTTTCTGAAGTTTGAATTTTTGGATAATGTCTTTGTTTTTATTTTCCTGCAAAACATTGGGAGTTGTATCAAGTAGACTTGATATAAAAAAATTAGACCAGTTTAGAATAACAGTATTTTACTATAATTCAGGCACATTATTACATTATCACTTAAATAGTAAAACTTTCTGTTGGCTGCATGAATTTGTTTGGTACTTAGTTTGAAACGTTGAAAGAGTACATTCCAAAACATAGCCAAGTTGGCCTCAGTTCATGCAAACAGATTGCCTGCTGCAAGTATAAATAACCGTATTTTTTTAATTGAATCACTTTCATGTTTTTCTTCATATATTTGAGGAAAAATAGAAAATAAAAGTTAGATGAGTGTTATTAGGAGCATTATTTTTCTTATTCTTGGGTTTATTTTAACATTCTTAAAATATTTTTTACTTTGTACTCTTTCCTAGTAAACTGCTTTCTGATAAAACATTTCACTCTTTTCAACATTCTATGATTTTTGCCAAAATAGAGTTTTGAAAGTATCTCTACTAGTTCTCTTCTTTTTAAGACAAAATTCCACATAATGATAGGCCTCCAAAAGGAATAATTTTGTTTCCAAGATTTAGAGTGCCAGCTAAATTGGAATGCTAACAGTTAGAACTGCTTTTTGTAAAAAAATGAATGTATTTTTCATTCTATGATCTTTATGTAATATACATGTTTTAAATACATTTATAGTAACTGTCTGGAGGTTAAGACTAATTCAGTTTCTTTTAGCATAGGCTGTTAGGCAGTAAAAATACGACTATATTTTAAACAAGAAAATGTTCATGTGCCATAATATTTATAGTAAATTATATAACAGTTTTAAATGATGTCGTATGTTACACTATATAAACTCTTTTCTTAAGCCAGACTCTTTGTATATATTATCTTTCAGTGATTGTACACAGTGGTATAGTGTTTCACTTGATATGATTTTAATCACTGTTAGGTTGAACTTGAAAGAAAGTTGGAGTCTGCAACTAAGTCTAAACTGCATTACAAGCAGCAGTGGGGACGAGCTTTGAAGGAACTTGCCAGACTTAAACAGGTATGTAGTTTATAGCTGATGATGGATTATTCTTTTTATGTCTTTTTTCCCTTGATTCTTTACAAGTTTGCGTATTTGGCAATAACTGTTATGTTCAGATGTATGCATTTGAATCTCCAGTGCAATTTTTGAGATTAGAGCATCTCTTTTTTTAATATGTTATATATAAGATTCTTCTTTTTCTTAATTAAAAACTAAAACTTTTAGGTCCTTTTTTGTTAATTGCCAACAATTCTCTTCCTCAGAAGAAATTGGGAATAATTTCTTTTACTTTTCCTTATAAAACTACCGTTCTTTTCCTCCTTTTAGTATTAATTTCTTTCCATTGGGAGTGACTTTTGGGGGAGAACTTTAAGGATAACTTAAAAAATTTAACATGCCCTCGAATGTAAGAACACATTTGAAATGTTATTCCCAGGAAGACCCAGTAATTTATTCAGTTAAGAAAAGAAATCACAGGAAATTTTTGCATAACTTTCTAGGTGTTTAAAAGTGATAGTCATTTTCCAGCTTCTTATGTTACTTTTTTTTTTCTTTGTGATACTAAACAAATGATGTTAGCTTCATGAGAAATCTATCTTAAGATCAAATAAAATATGAGCAAGATTTTTATTTTGACTCTAATATACTTGACCTAAAAGTTTTAAGGATCAGTAATGGTTACTTTATTCTAAGTTTTGCTTTCTTTAATGTGTCAGTTTTATTCTGAATGAAATTTGATACATAGGGTCTTTCAGATTTGTGTTTTTCTTAATATGTCTCCATAACCATCAAATGTTATTAAATATCTTCGTGGTATTGTACTAAATGTGTACCACCTTCATAGAGGAGTTGGTACTAGACTGCATGAGAATAGATGAGGCAAACAGTGCTAACATAGCTTGTAGATGAGTTGAGATGATAAAAATAAGTATAAAATAATATTACACAAAGTAAATATTTTATATATGCTCACAGGACTAAGTATAGATGAGTGAATAATCATATATAGTGCTCGGGACCTCCTGTATTCAAGAGATTTATAGATATAAATAAAACATAGGTCTTTCCCTCAGAGAGCTTGCGATTTAGTAATAGGGAAGAAAAACTATAAACATAACATTTACTTCCTAATAGTAGGAGTGCTGAAGAGAACCATACAGAGTACTCAGGAGGGGAAAGGACATTTATTTAATAGGACTTCGGAAAGGTGTCATAGAAGAGGAGGTATTTGAGATGGACCTCTGAGGAATTGGTTGTGATTTAGGAAAGTAGGGCACAGAGGATGTTGTAAATATAATGAATATAGAATGATTATAGCAAAGAGGCATGAAGTCAGAAAGTGTTGACTTTAGTTGAAGAACAGAGGAGGGCTCATTTTAGAGGTAATTTCAAGTGATAAGGACCGGAACTTAAGTGGTAGCCGTGAACACATGACAAGAAGATTCTTTTAAAAGACGTAGTTTTGGTAGATTCTATATTTGGTAGATTCTAGCACAATTTACCTGATTGGAAGACAGAGTAGAAAGTCAAAGATGATGCCAAGAGCTTAAGTCTTAGTGTCTGGAAAGCGAGTTTTCCAGTATCAGAAATTTGGTTATTAAGACGAGAAGCTCATTGGTGTGCAGGAAGGGCATAAGATTTGCAAATTTGGGTATTTTAATTTTACAGAAAGAAATTCAGCAAGCGGTTAGAAGTATGGATCTGATGTTGGGAGAATGATTGGGCTTAAAAACAGATGAAGGAATCCTTTTCAGAGGTGATAATTGAAGCTGTGACAGATAGAATTTAGAATTTTTGTGTTTAAGGAGGAGAAAGGAAAACTGATAATGGAAACAGCTACTAGAAAGAAAGGAAGATTATTATAATGATAGTGATAGAGCAGTTAGCATGAATCAAAGGCTTGCTATATACCAGGTGTTGTGCTTCATATCTTTTCTTTTAAGATTAAGATCGGGGGCGGCCCCATTGTGGTTAGGTTTGCGCCCTCACTTCGGCGGCCCAGGGTTTCACTGTTTCGGATCCTGGGCGTGGACATGGCACCGCTCGACAGGCCATGCTGAGGTGACGTCCCACATGTCACAACTAGAAGGACCCACAACTAGAATATACAACTGTGTACCGGGGGGCTTTGGGGAGAAAAAGGGGGAAAAAATAAATAAATAAAAGATTAAGATATGACGTATCTTTCCATTTAGTCCTAACCAAGATCGCTATATAGCAGGTAATATCATTCTCATTTTATAGATAAAGAAACTGAGACTTAGACAAGTGAAGTAAGTTGCGCATGATCACACAGGTACTCATTGATAGAACCAGGATTGAAACCATTTGACCAGAGTCTAGGCCCAGGCTCTTTCCCCTTTATAATGTTATGGTTTCATTCCATAGAAGCCAGATAATGAACGAATTTCAAGGAGAAGAAAGCAAGCCATGGAAGACTTTAGGGATTTCTGACAGTATTGAGGCAGAGGAAGTCATGATTTGACATATCCTAGCACGGAAAATAGCATCATTGACTGTTAAATAGACTAGCTCTGATAATGAGGGTTAAAGTGACTTGATAGAGAAGAGGCTAATGTAAAGTCATGATGCCAAGATATTTAGGTTACATACAGTACAATAGGGAGGAGTCCCTGTGTAATTAGAAGCGAGGAAATAATGTGATAAAAGTAGCTGTTAAAAATAACAGGATACAAATTCTATCAAAGGCAGCATATGTAGTAGTTTAGAACATGGCCTTGGAGTCAAAAGAGCTGGGTTGTATCCTGGCTCTGCCTCTTAACTATCTCTGCGACTTGGGTAATTTAATTTTTCTGATTAGTCTTCTCATTTGTATAGCGAAATTTTTCCTCACAGGTGGTTCGAAGAATTAAATGAGCTGTCTGTAAAGCATTTAGTACAGTGTTTGGTACACAGTATGTGCTCGATAAATGGTAACTGTTGTTAAAAGGAGATGAGCCATAAAGCTATTGTATAGTGTTCTTGGTTTCAGTCAACGGAGACCTAGTTAGATGGTAGCTTTGGATGTCAGTGAACAGAACAAATATTGGAGGGATCTGTGACTGGCTCGCTGTTCAGAGAACTGATAGGCACCAACAATAATTTAAAATTTTTAAGTCTAGAGAACAGGAGGATGTTGTTATATAGTAACAGCAATAGGGAAGTCGGGTAGGATATAGTTTGAGTAACAACAGTTCTTTGGATGGTAGTTTTAATAGATGTTCTGTAGAAAACGATGGAAGGAAAAAAACAGACGTAAGGGCTACATGTGCAGATACGCAAGAGTATCAGTAGGTGAACTTCCTAAAGTTTGGGTATAAAGTGATGAAGAGCATTGAGTCTGAGGAAACATCTATGGCTATTTCCTTTCTTCCTTCTTTCATGTGTCAGCAAGTGCTGACTGAGACCTTGCTCTGCACCTTGCACGGTGGTAGGTGCTCTAGATACAGCAGTGCTCTTCCATGGAACTTAAAGTTCAGCTGGGAGGACTGCTGAACAGGAATAGAGCAGGGTGGTGAGCAATGCAAATGAAGTCGACAAAAATAATAGAAAGTAAGTACTAGAAAAACAAGAGGACAGCGGGGTTATTTTGTCACTCAAAGCTAAGGGAGTAATATTTCGAAGACAGTGTTTCAAATATCACTGTTAGATTTGAAATCATTTCACATTTTAAAATAGATAGTAGATGGGGAAGACGTGGAAGATAGTACCTGCCATTGAAGAAGTTGCAGAGTGAAGGATAAGAGACTAGTGCAATGGTAATTCATTATAAGGCACTACCAAAATCAGTAAGGAAAAGATGGGAAAGTGTTAGCTGTTGACTAGGGTATTTCCTTTGAAGAAATAAGTAATTATTAATTATTAAAATATAATTTAATTATAATTGTGTTTCTTATTAAGAAATATCCCTGCAAGAACTTTTTACTTTGAGTAAATTATGTTCACATGTGTATATTGACAGAGGACATTGTTTTCACTGAAGTGCCTTGTAAAATACAAGAAAGTAAACAAATGATGTTCTGAAGAGAATCCTCTAAGTTCATGGCTCTCTGTTAGTGTTAACACTGAAATATTGAGGTAGTCTCCTTTAAAAGGAGATTCAGTGTAAAAAGCTCCCACCAAGGCCCCCTCCATCATAATACATGCATCCTCATACACTTTTGCTATCTTCTGAATCTTTCCATTTAACCCACTATTTTCTGTTTACTCTTTCTTCCTGTGTATTTTCTACCCTTTTGCCCCAAAACCATTGGCAAAGTAATTTTAGCTTTTCCTAATAACAGAGAGGGTATCACAAAAGTTCAGATGCCTGCTTTCTCTTGAGTTACTATAAGTGTATTAAGAAGAAGAGAAAACAGTGTTAAATTACTGGCTCAACTCTAAACTTGTACTTCTTGAAAGACAATAGTCTCATTCTTTGAGTGCAGTGATCTTCATTGCAGAGCAATTCTACTCCTTATTCCACAAACTTTCTGCTTTAGAAACAACACTGTAAACAGGTTTCAAGGTCACTAGGAATCAGTGATGTTCTGCAGACCACATTTGAGATTCAACTCTTTAAGGAGAAATGTAATAGACCTTGAGATTACCATAGTGAATTGCACTCTGCCACTAACTATTTTCAGAAGATTAAAATTAACAACTTCATCAAATAGGCACAATTCATATGTGTGAAAGTTACTTCAATTTTTTTCTAAAACTTTTTATTAAAAACACGTTTATTGTGTTTGAATATGAAATTGGAATCCTCTGTCTGCTTTTGTTCAGAGGATTGTTTGTGCAACTTTTTGTTTAAATTGGATTAGTACCATGTTAATTTTACATTGCCTCTGGTGAATAGCCACGGGGCTATAATCTCTGCCAGTAATTTGTCACAGCAAAATCCTCTGGAGGGCCATACAAAACATTTGTGTAGTACAGATTAGACGTGGAAAGCTGTATCTTAGATTGTTAATAAATGTTAATGACAAAACCCAGCTGGTAAAGTTTGGAAATAAGATCTAATGCTTGGTGCCTATTGCCAAAAGAATGTTTAAACAGAGATTTCCATTACTCAAAGGTGACCTAGTATAGTCAATTTGTGAATTAGAAAATCGTAATCTTCTAATTACTTAGAAAAAAATCTTTTCTTCTGATTCACAACCATAAAAGTCTGTGTTTCCAAGTTGTACACTTTTTTGTTCTTTGTTAAGTGGGTAGGCGACAGCTGTAAAATATAAATAAGTATAAAATGTGTCCTATGTTAGAAAACAAGGAAATGATACCCATACATTCTGGATTTGCTATCTGTGGGACAATGTGTAATACTGACTTTAAAAAGCTCTAGTTGTCAGACATTTTAGGGATAATTTAGTTTACTTTTTTCCCATCTCCATGAAGATATACTATAGAAATATTTTTAAACTGAAACAAATACTTGAATCAAATTGTTCTACAAATACCCGGGTCAAGATTGTCACTTAATACCTTGCGTTCTAAGTAACATATTTGCTTAAAAACATTTCTTGACGCTGTAGAATATAGTTATGTAGGAAGAATGAAAGCCACTACTTTTTAAAAATAATGTATCATTGTTAAGAGAGATGAATTTGTTGTTGTAGAAAATTTAACAATTTTATGTAGATGTATTAAAACTAGGTATGTTTGTTCCCAGAACAGGAAACAGAACTAAGATTTTGGGTAGGATCTGGGTCCCTTACCATATTTGTGCACAGTAGATCTGTTTAAAACTAAGCTGATATATTTAGTTAAAACAACACAGACTTCATTGGCTGACATCAGTACTATCTTGTCCAGCCTCCTGCTTATCCACTCAGAGTAATTAATTTGATTAATTTATAAGTAATTTAGCCAAGGATGGGATGTAAATCTTTGTTTAAGAAAACAGTTGGAGGTCCAAGTCTTGGTTAAAAACTGTGTCTTGAAACCATCCAGGCCCTCCTACTGACTTGTCAGCTCTGGGTTATTTTCAGAAAACTTTACTTGAGTTCCTTAGTTTAGTTGTAAGTTTTTCCCACAGA
This sequence comes from Equus caballus, assembly GCF_041296265.1. Lineage (NCBI taxonomy): Eukaryota > Metazoa > Chordata > Mammalia > Perissodactyla > Equidae > Equus > Equus caballus. The sequence goes on from NC_091697.1 coordinate 66,168,208, forward strand.
CTTACATGGTATGTGTGAGTGGGAGAGTAAGTAGTGGCCACTTTTTAGCCGCTGTTTAGTCTGGTGTATGTATGTTTACATCTCCTCTCGGGATTTATAGGCAGCCAAGGCAAAATAAAGATTATACTCACTTGATTGAGGAGCCTTTAACCTAGAGCACCTGGCAGCAGAGAGGATTTCTTTCACTAACCTCTAATTTTTGTGTATGCATATGTGATTGTTATTAATGCTGTATACTTGATTAAAAATTCAAGGCATTTACAGGCTTTTCTTAGATGTTTTAGAATTAAAATGTTCAAGTTTTATAAAGTTACAATGTTGCAAAGTTACTTAAAATTAATCAACTTTTTATTATTTTTTCTGCTTGCAATTGTATTTGCTCAGTGTAAAAAAAAATGCAACTTTTGCAGCACCATATAACATAGAAAATAAAAATCATCAGTAACCATATCCCCTCCCCAGCCAGAGATAGCAGTTTGATGTATTTTTGTCCAAATTTCTTTTCCTTTCTTTCTTTTTTTAATAATTACCTTTTAAATGTATACATCATACATTCCAAAGAGAAAAAAAATACTTTTATATACCCCAACCCCTGCCTTCTAGTTGAAGAAACAGAGCATTATCAATGATTTGGAAGCCCTTGTGCCTTTTGTTAACTGCACCCTCTCCAGAGGTAACTACTCTGCTGAATTTGATATTTATTATTCCTTTACTTTTCTTTATGATTTTATTATGTTTAAAATATTGGTAAATAACACTGCTCACTTTTGAATCATTCTTCTGTGAACACCCTTTGTACTTAAAAATTGTTTGAGATTGAGCTATATTGATGCAAGTAGCTGTAGTTCATTTTTATTGCTTTATAAAACTTAAACGTATGAATATACCAGAATTTATTTATCCAAGCTTCTTTCAGTGGACATATTTTTTCCAAGTTTTCTTACAATAAGACAACACTGAAAATTTTTGTATGTGTAAGAGACGTGTGAGAGTTTCTCTAGTGTTTACATCTAAAAGTGGAATTTTTAGTAATAGCATTCACTCATTTCTTATGCTTCACTAAATATTGCCAAATTACTTTCTAAAGTGGTTATACAAATCTGTAGTTCCCAAGAATGGTGTATAGTTGTTATTCTTCATACCATGTCCAACACTTGGCTGTTATCAGATGTATTAATTTTTTCCAATTTGGTGAGTCTGAAATAGTGTCACTTTGTGGCTTAAAATTTAATTTCCCTGATTAGTGACTTTGAGTATCTTTACATATGTTTATTAGCCCCTTGCATTTCTTCACTGTGGAATGCCTTTTTGTATATTTTGCTCAACGGAAGTAAATCCAGGTTTTCGAGTTGCTAGACACAAAGTTTGAAATTACTATCACTGTGTTCTAGAAAATAGGCGATAGGACAGAGAAGTGTATTGGAGAAGTGGAACCTTTTAAATCATAAATTCTGGAACTGCAAAGTATTGCAAGTAAAATAAGAATTCAGTAGATGAGTTAACAGCAGATTAGACATAGCAGAAGCAAGGATGTATGAACTGAAGATAAGTCAATAAAAAATATCCAAACTGAAACAGAGGGGAAAAAAGATGGAAAATACAGCAAAGAACATAAGCGACATCTGGGATAGAGTGTGTGAGATGACTTACCTTCTGTGTAACCACAGACCCCGTCTTAGTCCGTTTGGGCTGCAATAACAAAATACCACAGACTCAGTGGCTTATAAACAAAAAATTTGTTTCTCACAGTTCTGGAGCCTGGAAGTCCAAGATAAGCGTGCAATGCATAGACAGGTTCTGTGTCTGGTGAAATCCTGCTTCCCAGTTCATACATGGCAGTCTTCACATGGCAGAAAGGGGTTAGAGAACTTTGTCAGCCCTCTTTTGTAAGGTCACTAATCTCATTCATGAGGGCTCCACCCTCATGATGTAATCACCTCCGAAAGGCCCCATTCCCTAGCACCATCACATTGGGGATTAGATTTCAACATATGAATTTTGGGGAGACACAAAGAGCATTCAGCCTATAACTTAGAAGCATCATAGTAAAATTGCCAAAAACCAAAGAAAATCTTAAAAGCTATTGGGGGTAAAGGGAGACATTGCTTTCATAGGAGCAACAATAAGACTGACAGGTGACTTTTCAACCAAAGTGAAGGAATTCATAAGACAATGGAATAACATCCTTAAAGTACTGAAAGAAAATAATTGCCACCTTAACTCTACTCAGTGAAAATGTCCTTCATGAATGAAAGTGACTTAAAACTTCTCAGTCTAACAAAAATTGGGAGAATTTGTCATGGCAAACCTGAAGTAAAAGAAATACTAAAAGATGTTCTTCAGGCAGAAGGAAAATGATCCCAAATGAAAGCAGGAAAATAAAGAGCAATGGAAATAAATATCTGATTAAAGTATAAATGGATATTGATTGTAGAAAAACAACAATCAGTATTTGTTGGGTTAAAATATACATAGAATTAAAATTTGTGACAAAAATATTATAAAAGATAAAAAGGGGTAAATAGAGTTAAAAAGTTTAAAGTAGTTCCATTATCTGTGGAATTATAAAAGTTCTACTTTATATTATTTCCAAAAGGAGAGTGAAAATGAATAACAATTGGGGAGGGGGAGAATTGAATGATGTAAAATATTAGACCTAAAAAAAACACAAGCAGAGAGAAGACAGAACAGAAAATATGGAACAAGTAGAAAATAGTAATATGTAAAGATTTAAACCCGTATATATCACAAATTGCTTTAAATATAAATGGACTAAATACTTCCATTAAAGACAAGTATTAAATTAAACCAGAATTTAGAAAAAAAAAAAAACAATGTATGCTACTGATAAGGGGTACACCTTCAATATAATAATTTAAAAACAGAAAAAAATATACTACATTAATTCTAACCAAAAGAAAGCTGGTCTAGCAATACTCATACCAGGCAATGTAGACTTTAGAGTAAGAGGCACTACTTTAGATAAACAGAGTTTTCATAATCATAAAAAGGTCAATTCACCTGGAAGATGATAAGAACTTTAAATTTGGGTATACCTGGTAACAGCCACAAATTTATATAAAGCAAAAAATCAATAGAACTGAAAGGAGAAATAGACAAATTGATAATAATGGTAGATTTTACCATAATTCTCCAGAACTGATAGAGCAAGCAACAGAAAATCAGTAAAGGTTTAGAAGATGTAAACAACGCAACCATTGGTATATATAGAACACTTCATGAAACAAGTCTAGGATACGAATTATTTTCTAGTGTACATGGAACATTTAGCCAAATTGCTCATATCCAGGGTCATATAATTCTCAACAAATTTCAGAAGATTGTAATTCAGAATATGTTCTCTGACCACAGCGAGATTAAACTGGAAATTAATAAAAAGATAAATGTCTCCAAAGATTGAAAATTAAATAGTATACCTCTAATGACCCATGGCTAAACTAGAGAATACGTGAAATTAGAAAATGTTTTTAACTGAAAAATAATGAAAATATAATGTATTAAGACATGAGATTTAATGAAAGCTGTGCTTAGGGCAAATTTATAACCTCAAGTGCACTTAAAAATAAGAAAAGCGTAAAATCTGTTCTCTAAATATCCCTTCTAAACAGTTAGTAAAAGAACAAGAAATTGAAGTTAGAAGGAAGGAAATAATCAAGATAAGTAACAACTAATGAAATAGAGGGAAAGTGTACAACAAAATCAACAAAGGCAAAAGTTCTTTGAAAGGAACCTCCCCCTTGGCAAAGAATGTTCAAAGACAAAAAGAATAGGCACGACTTCCCAATGCTGGGAGGTAAAAAAAAAAAAGGTCTCCAGATCCCATGGACATTTCAAGAAATATTTTTTGAAAAATTTTATGTGAATTTGAGAAACAAAACCTACAAAACTGACACAAGAAGAAAAGAAAATGTAAGCAATTGTATAGCTATTGGATAAATTGAATCTGTAATGAAAAATCTTCATGCAAAGAAGGCTCCAGACCTAGATGGCTTCACATTTGAATTTTAGTAAACATTTAGAAAGAAATAATACTAATAATACAGAAACTGTTTCAGAAACTAGGAAGAGAGAACACTTCTCACTTTTTTTTCAGTGAGATCAGCATAACCTTGATCTTAAAGTCTGACAAGGACATTATAAGAACAAAGTTAATTTGGCCAATCAATCTCATGAACATAGACATTAAGCTTATAAGCATCACAATTAAGTTTATTAAACAATGGCAAAGCTGGCTATTTCCCACCTTAAAAAAATAAAGGAGAGGGGCCGGCCCTGTGGCTGAGTGGTTAAGTTCGAGTGCTCTGCTTCAGCGGCTCAGGGTTTTGCAAGTTCGGATCCCAGGCATGGACCTGGCACCGCTCATCGGGCCATGCTGAGGTGATGTCCCACATCCCACAACCAGAGACACTCACAACTAGAATATACAACTGTGGAGTTGGGGGCTTTGGGGAGAAAAAAGAAGAAAAAAAAGAAGAAAATTAGCAACTCTTGTTAACTCAAGTGCCAGCGTTTAAAATAAGAAAAAAAAATAACAGTTTAAAAAAATAAAAAAGGAGAAAAAAATCGTGATTATATCAAAAATGCAGGAAAAAGTCAATACTCGTTCGTAATAACAATTCTTAGCGAACTAAGAATGTAAGGGAAATTTTTTAATCTAATAAAGGATATTTACATAAAACCTACAAAAAAGTCTTTCTTAAAATAATGAAAGTTTTTCCCTGAGATCAGGAATGAGAGAAAGATGCCTTCTATCACCATTTCTTATCAACATTGTCCTAGAGGTTCTAACCAGTGTAATAGGCCAAGAGACAGAAAGGGTATATCAGCTGCAAAGGAAAAAATGAAACTGCCATTATTTGCAGATGACATTGACCTACTAGAATTAATAAGTGAGTTTACCAGGTTTGCTGGAAACAAAGTCAGTATATAAATATCAGTTTCAGTTCTCTATCCTAGAAATAATTAGAAAATGAAAAATTTAAAACTGCCGTTTACAATAGCATCTAAAAACATTGAATACCTAGGAGCACATTCAAAGAAAGATGTTAGTATTTAGAGAAGTATAAAACATTAAAATTAAAGAAGACCTAAAATTAAAGAAGACCTAAAGATAAACCATGTCCACTGATTAAAGAGCCAATATTGTAAAGATAGGGGTTTTGATTGATCTGTAGATTCAACATAATCATCATCAAATCCCAATCCCAGCAGGCCTTTTTTCTTTTTAGCCCTAGAAATTGAGATTTATGTGAAAATGCAGGAGTCAAGACTAGCTTAAGAGAATTTTGAAGAACAGCCAAAGTAGAAGACTTATACTATCAGATATCAAGAAATATTATCAAAGAGTTACAGTAATTAAGACAGTATAGTTTAATGCAAGGATAGAGAACTAGATCAGAGTAGGGAATCCAGAAACGAACCCATACATGTATGAACAGAGGTGATGTATGTTACCAAGCAGTGGGGGAAAATGATGTTTTCCAGGAAATGTTGCTGGGACAGTGGGAGCTCTATATGGGGAGAAGAAGAAACTTGATCTTACACCATCCAAAAAACCAACTGCATGCGAATTATTGATCTAAATGACGCTCCAAGAGGGTAACGTAAAAGAGACTCTTCAAGACTGAGGCAGGCAAAAATCTTCTTAAACTGAACGTAGAGAGCACTAGCCAAAAAGGAATAGAAAGATAAATTTGGGTTATATTAAAATTAAGTCAAAAACACCATTAAAGCAGTGAAAAGGGAAGACAAAGACTAGTGGAAGATATTTGCAATTTAAATAACTGAAAAAAGACTTATCCACTATGTATAAAGAACAAACATATCAATAAGGAAAGAGAGATAGCCAAGTAACACAAAGTGCCAAACGGTCGTACAAGAACTTTACAAAAGAAGATATCCAAATGCCATTAAAAATATTAAAACATGTTCAACTTCAGTCTTTGAAAAAAATGCAAAATAAGATCAGAATGAGACATCACTACATAATCTATCAGAATAGTTTAAATGAAAAAAAAATGGCATTACCAAATGTTGACAAGAATATAGAACAGTAGGGGGCTGGCCCAGTGGCAGTTAAGTTTGTGTGCTCCACTTTCACAGGCCGGGGTTTGCCAGTTCAGATTCTGGATGCAGACCTATGCACCACTTATCAAGCCATACTGAGGCAAGCATCCCACATATAAAATAGAGGAAGATAGGGCACAGATGTTAGCTCAGGGCCAATCTTCCTCAGGAACACCGGAATGTGCACATAAAAGTAAAAATTAGTACTACTTTGAAGACTGCTTGACAATATTTACTAATACTGAAACTCTTATATCTTATGACCCAGCAGTTTGAACCCTAGGAATATAACCAAGAGAAATGCATACAAATATGTGCCAAAAGGCATGTACAATAATGTTCACATCAGCTTTATAATACAAAGCTGAAAACTAACCCAAATGTTCCTTAGCAGTGGAATGACTAAGTTGTATACTCATCTTATGGAATGTTAAATAGTAATGTGCATCAAGTACACACAATAAGAATGACTCTGAAAAACAATGTTGAGTGAAAGAAGCCAACGTAAAGTAATATATACTGTACAATTCCATTTATATAAAATTTAAAACAGTCAACCTACTTGTGGTGTTAGAAATTAGGGTAGTAGTTATCTTTGGGAAAGGATGAGTGGGTAGTGACTGGGAAGAAACACAGAGGGACTTCTTGAGTTCTGATAATCTTCTGTTTCTTGATCTGGATGGTGGTTGTGTGAATGGTTCACTTTGTGAAATTTTGTCAAAATGTACACTTATGATTTGGCAGTTTTCTGTTATTATTCAATAAAGGTTTATTTTTTTAAAAAGCAGATAATACATAGCCTATTGATCCAGCTCTCCCATTTTTGGATTCTGTCCTGTAGGAAGAAAAGCACCTCTCCCTAAAGAAATATGTAAAAAGATTTGTGAACTATGATATGTTAGATGGTAGGGTGTTTTATCGCAGCATTGTGTGTAGTACCAAAAGTGTACATTATTGAGTGTTGTTGAATAAATCACGGAGTATCCATTCTGTGTAATGTTACACATTTATTTTAAAGAAATTTTATATGTACATAAGTTTTTGTATGAGCCTGGAGAAAAGAGTGGAAAGGCATATTATTACCTGAGCTGGGAGTAGAATTAGTAGCCAGTGCAGCCAGTTACTGAGTTTTTCTTGATACACCTTTGTTAACCATTTCTTAGATGCTGCTCTTTCCGCTGGTCCTTGTGGCAACTCATCGTGTTGACAGTAGACTCTTTCTTGCCTTCAATTTCTGTTATATTATGATATTCATCTAACTGCAGCCACTGATTGGACCATAAATGATTATGGCTTATAGCAAGAAGAGAAGTAATGGAAAGAATTTTAAAGAGAACCTGGGCGTTTCTGGATAATATGTGACTCATAGAATTGGCAGTGCATGGCTTTATCATGGGTACTGTCAAAAAGGATTATAATCACAAGCCAAAGTCATATGAAATATATTTATTCCTAATATTAGTGATCTGGCTTATTTCTTTCTTTCAAGCGAGAGCAAGAAAGTCAAATGGCTCGTCTTAAAAAACAGCAAGAAGAATTGGAACAGATGAGACTACGTTACCTGGCTGCTGAGGAAAAAGATACAGTAAAAACAGAGCGACAAGAATTGTTGGATATAAGAAATGAATTGAACAGGTATAATAACCAGAAAATTACATTTCTTTATTCATACAAAAACAAAAGTTCTAACAGGACAACCTTTTAGTTGGTCATTGGTCTGGGAAAAGGACAATGTCAGGTCTTTCAAGAATAAACTAGATTAAACTAGAATAAATAAATAAAGTGTAGCTGACTTATAAAGTAGAAAGTCTATGCCAAAGGCCATTACAGTCAGATTTTTTGCTTTGAATGCAGCTGTAGCAAATCTATGTAGCTTTTTTGCTTCCGTTGATAGCATACTTGAAATTTTATTTTTGTGTGACTATTTCAGGATTATTGCTAGTATTTCAAGGTAATTGGTTATACTGAATATTTAATTACATAAAATGTAAGAAATTTCAAGTTTAGTTTTATTTTAATTTACTGAGCCCTTACTATGTCAGGAGCTATTTTAAATGCCTCACATGCCTATCTCATTTTTTTTTTAATCTTCAAGCAACTTTTTAAGGAAGATATTATCCCCATTTTAGAAATGAAGAAACCAAGAATTAAAGAAAATTTAAGTACCCGTTTCAAGGTCACACAGCTAGTAAATCATGGAGCCAGAGTTCAAATCTGATTCCAGAGCCCATATTTTTAACTACTGTGCTACACTGGACGTCTCTGTAGTGTCACATTCATCTTAGTTACAATTTCAACAGTATTTCATGTTAGAAAATTCATCATTAGGAAGCAGCATAAGAACAAAGTATAGTCCTTTTGGCGGGGAGTTTGAAGGAAGACGTTTTAACTTAGTTTATCAAGGAACTAGTACTTTTGTTTTAACAAAGCATACTGTCTTAGCTTGGGCTGCCATAACTAAATACCATAGATTGGGTGACTTAAGCAACAGAAGTGTATTTTCTCACAGTTATGGAGGCTGGAAATTCTAGATCAGTGTGCCAGCGTGGTTGGTTTCTGGTGAGGACTCTCTTGGCTTGTAGACAGCTTGTTTCCCACTGTGTCTTCACGTGGCAGGCAGAGAGCGAGCTCTCAGAGAGCTCTTCTAGTAAGGGCACCAATCTCATCATGAGGTCCCCACCCTTAAGATCTCATGGAAACCCAGTCACCTCCCAAAAGCCCTGTCTCCAAATACCATCACAATGGGGGTTAGGGCTGCAGCATATGAATTTGGGGGGGGACACAATTTAGTCCATAGCACATACATTTGACAGTATATCCCATGACATCTCCATGTATGAGCTGGGAAAATTCAGTTACTATATTAGGTGGGTTCAGAGCTGAATTAAATCACTGCATTTAGAATATTAATGGATAAATATCAGTTAGAAAAGGTCAAGGTCTATAGTTCTATGCTACAGAGCTCAATTCATGCTATTCTCTTTTTATTCAGCAAATATTTATTTGATGTCTACTATGTTGTAGACTTGGAAGATATTACAAATTAATTAATTATAATATGATCCTTGCCTTCCCAAATTTTGCTGTCAATATGTAGCACTTTTTTGGTTTCGGTGTAGCAAATATATATTTAGCCTCTACTGTTTGCTAAGCACTGTTTTGGTGGCTTAAATAAAGATAACCATTTGCCTATCAAATTTGTAGATCATACAAAATTGAATCTTATCATTAATATCTTAATAAATTAGGAATCAGATGGAACTGAAACCAACAAGATTAAATATATTCGAGACAAAGCTGAGTCCTCTGTATAAATTATAAGAAAAATCTGTGAAGTGATGGGCAAGACATAATAAAATAGTTCATGTGAGGAAACCTAGGAGGATTTAAGTGGCCAGTAATAACAGTGTGCCTTGGCTGTCAAAGAGCCAGTGCAGTTAGGGATCGTCATAGAAGTAGTGGTCAGTACTCAGCACTGGTAAAATCACTTCTGGGGTGTTCTTACCAATGTGCAAAACACTTGAAGGGAAATCAGCTACCCTAGAGAGTTTCCAATGGAATGTGACCAAAAGTGGTTTGGAGAGTGAGGGATATTGAACGCGAAGAGAACCTGCAGGCAAACTATTAGATAGCTATCTTCAAATATCCGGAGGGCTGCCATATTAAACAGAAGCATGTAGGTTATCCTCTTGAACAGAATCAGAAATTTACTGGAAAGTATAAGGATGCATACTGAGTTCAATATAAGAAGGAACTTTCTAACAAAGCAGTTCTACAAAGCAGTAGGTTCCTGGTGACAGGAAGTGTGTTAGTGGAGTCCAGATATAGTGGTTGTCAGGGAAGTAAAGTTTCCTTTGATAACTTTTTAGGCTTCGTCAGCTACAAGATTCTAAAATCCTCTTGTGATTATAGTTGATGATTTGCATTTTAGTAAAGATTTGGTAGGAATCATCTATCAGTTGTGTAAAAATTCTGTTTGTCTTTCATGTATAAATAGAAGAATAAGGAAAATGGTTGAACTCTCTGGTACATACTTTGGTGTTGTGTGTCATTAATTTGCCTAGAGGACCTCTTCCTCCAAGAGAGCTATAAGAATTAGGGTTGGGGAAACAACTGTTTGGAAGTCTTTCTTTACCCATCCACATGAATTGATCAAATTGGTACCAGTATCCCATTAACCACTTGATTTCCACTCCGGTCTCAAAGCACAGTGCCCTCACTATTTAGGCTTGTTTTGTTAGAACAGATGGAGATATTTGGTGTCCTTTTTGGACTGTATACTTTAGTTTCCTGTTCTTTTGTGGGGAATCTTAGGAGTCAATTTGAGTTTCAGAGGGTTGTCTGTACAAACAAAACTGTATCCTACGAACAGTCCTGCTCCTTTATGGGGTCCTCCTTGTCTGTCAGAGCAGGACTATCTCCTTACTGGCTTTTCTTCCCTCTCCCTCACTCCATATGTAAATTCAGAAGTGGATTTGATTCTCATTGGCTTCCTTACTCTAAAGACCATCTAGAAGCAGGGGCTTAGACTCAACTGCCTTATCTTATTTATAAAGACCAAATTTAGGAGTAGTTGCAAATTTAAGCATTTTTGTACCCAGTTACATAGAGGAGTATAAAGTTCTCTCTTAGTTTAAATTGTAAATTAAATTACAGGCATGTGCCACATAATGAAGGACCACGTATATGATGATGGTCACATAAGATTAGTACCATACAGCCTGAATGTGTAGTAGGCTATAGCATTTAGGTTGGTGTAAGTACTGTAGGGGAGCGAGAAATTTTCCTCTACCTTCCGGATTCTTCCGGCTGGTAAGAATTAAATTGACATGAGACAAATTAACAGGAGAAAAACAAACAAAAGTTCAATAACGTCTATACATGGGAAAACCCCAGGAAAATTGAGTAACTTGACACAGTGGCCCAGGCCTTTACCTTAAATACCATCCTCAGTTAAAGACAAAAGAAGATGTTGGGGTGGGGAGAATCAGGGACTCTGAGGGAAAGTTAGGCAATTCACAGGTAGTGAAAAGGAGCAAAAGTTTAAAAAACAAGTGTTTGGCCACACAGAAACAGAAGAACACAGAAAGGAGCCTAACAAGAAGGCTTTTCTAGGTTCCTCCCCGTCTACCACCTAGTTCATGTTATGCTAAGTTGGTAGCTTGCTTCCTGAGACAGGTATTTTAGTCTGAATTCTTTTAGGCAGTTAAGGGGGAGATGACAAGAAAAACTGAGTCTTTTATTTTTTAAAAATAATCAGCCTAAAGTAATCCTCATGTTAAAGAGACAGCATTTTGGGGTGTCAAGTTTTGTTCCCCTTCAGTACACTCTATGATGTTTGCACAACGACAAAATAACCTAATGACACATTTCTCAGAACATATCCCCATCATTATGTGATGCATGACTGTAAATTAAAACATCCTTCTTGTTCAGTCTTAGCGCTGCTATCACTTAGTAAAGTATACTCTCCATTTTCAAGGCAGTGAGATTAATGATATTCTATTGGAAACGCCCAAATCCCAGGCTAGCACCTGCTCTCCTTTCTTCATCTCCTAGATGAGATCGGCACCAACATTACTTGAAGATATCCATACAGTCTTAAAATGTACGTGCCCTTCTAACCAGGCATTCACGTGTATAGAATTTCACTTTCTGTGATTAGTTAGTCATATAAACTCCATAATAGTAGGGACTTTTCTCCCTGATTTCACTGCAGTATCCCCACAGCCCAGCACTGTGTGGTACAACTAAATATTTGTTGAATGAACTTAGAAAGAATTTTTATGTTCAAAACAACAATAACAACAAAAATTTAATAACAACCTAAAGATCAACAATAAAGGACGATCAAATAATGACACAGCCAAATAGTGGGAGGCATGAAGCTATTTATTTAATGATGTAGGAAAACTTTCATGATATGAATGTGAAAAAAATAGTATATTGCATATGGTATCATTAATTTTTTAGAAAAATAGGTTCTTAAAATATATATGCATATTTTCCATTGAAAAGAAATACAGAAAAGTGTTACTCTGATTTATTGTCTCTGAATAAGTTTACAATGCTTTTGTTTTTTTACACATTTCCAAAATTTCTAGTTTTCATGTATTTTATAATTAGAAAAACAAATATTATTTTTAAAACTGTCTTTTATAAGTTTGCTAACTCTGACTAGCCAAGTGGAGGACTGGTTTTTGTTCCTTCCTGAAAATATTACTAAAACATATTTCACTATTAAATCATTTTGTTTTTAAATGGTGGTGTTAGGAAAACCAAAACAGTATTTGTTGCCTGCTAGAGTGGTTTTGTTCTTGATTTCTCAGGTTAAGGCAACAAGAACAAAAACAGTACCAGGATTCCAGAGAGATTGCAAGTGGAAAAATGGACAGCCCACATGGCAATGCGCTGGAAGAAGGTTTGGATGACTATTTGACTCGACTAATAGAAGAAAGGGACACTTTGATGAGGACGGGTGTGTATAATCACGAGGATCGAATAATAAGTGAACTCGACCGACAGATCAGAGAGGTTTTGGCAAAGAACAGTGCCAGCAATTAATAACATTTGGAAAATCTTTACAGAGACTCCAGGTCTAAATTTTAATTTCGTTGTAAAACCCTCAAAAGAAGGGAAAATGGATGTTTTAAAATGCAATTTTCAATTTTTTATGAGCAGTATTTTGTATGTTATTGTATAGTATTTATTTGATTTTACTTTATGCTACCTCTCCCATGCTGGTTTTATTTGTAATTGCATTTTATATACTCATTTTAAATGACTTTTCAGTGGTTCTCATAATTTCAGGGCTACGTTTCAAAACAGCTTTTCCCTCAGTTTGTTCTAGGAGCAGTGACTACAGTAATTTCCCGTTGTAGAACCTTTCATGTTGAGCCAAAAGAGTATATGTTGCACTTTAAAAATGCTGTGCCCTCTTAATTTGAATATACATATCTTAAAATTTGAGACCTATTGTAAATGTAACCAGTTTTATTTAACTTATCTTAGATGACCTGTCTTTAACTTGTAATACTTGCAAGTGGCAAGTTTGAAAACAGAAAGCGGATCAATGCAGAGAAGCCATATGATACATTGAATGACAAACTAGTCATTTATTTAAAGTTAATACAAGATTAAACTTTTTTCAAGAGCTATTGAAGTTTTGAATTTTTAGTATACCCTTAACTTTTAAGAATATGAAGTAATAACTTAATAAGGTCGTCTTTGTCAGCCTCTTGCTCAAAATTACATTGTTTTCTTTTGCTCAAAATAGAGATTTCTTTTCATTTTCCAGTAATGGTAATACTAGTTGTTAACTCAAACTCTCTGTAATATAACATGGAAACAGACACACAAAGTCTTCAGCTGGAAAAGCTAGTTTTTACTCCCCTAATTTTAATATGAGATTAAGTCGTTGGATTTATGTAGTGCCATGTCTGTATAAACTTTGAAGAATTCCTTTACATCGTATTCTTCAGAGCCAACGTTTGCCCTTCCATCGCCTTTTACTGCGCCCTGAAAAGGTTTATTAGCAAATTCACAGATTAGGTGAGTCTTAAAATATATGTAGTTTAAAACTTCTGATTCCCAAATATAATAAATTTAGGTATCTACTTTAGGAAGTGTGTACTATTTACTGATAACTTCCATAAAAGCAGAATAGGCTATTGGTAACATTAATTTTCTGTTGTTTTCCAAAGAGGTCTATTTCTTTGTTTGGGAAATTAAAGTCCCTTCACACATTATATGATTTTCTTTCCTTATTAACAAAGTATTAATCTTCTAAAGACAACCAAGCAATAAATAACAAATTACTGAATGAGAGAATAATGAATATGTGAATCATAGCAGGAATTTGAAATATTAATTATGGTTAGACATTTTCTCGCATTGATTTTCGTGCCACATGAATGAAACAGAAGTATTCTTTTCGTTTCAGAAGGTCTGGGGTAAACGATGGTGACTGTGCCTTCAATTGCATCGTGTGCTGCGTGTGACTACTTTTAAACACTAGAGGGGGCCTTAGATTTAAAGAAACAAAAAGGACTTTTCTAAAATGGATGTGTGGTTTATTTCGCCTTCTGTAAAGCACTCTTTTGGCTATGGGATTTAACAAATAAAATCATAATTGTTTGTATCTTTGACTTCCTAAGCAGTCTGTTACTTTTGTTTCTAAATCGAGTGGGCAAGTAAGTGCTTGGCACTTCCTGTTTCAAGTCACTTTGTATTTTTGGTTTTTAAGTGCTTACATTGCATATACTTTTATATGTCTTAAGATTTGGAGAGTCTGAAATTTTAACACCTTTTCATAGTCCTTCAGCAACAGCTGTTTCATTTGCGAGTGGCATTTAACATACTTAGACTGATTACTAAATTATTGTCAGTGCCGGGGAGTCGAGTGTGACCACAGTAGATGAATGAATGAGCAAGTGAGTGGGTGGGTGGGTGAGTGAGTGAATGTTTCCTCCTCATTACTACATATAATATTTTAATATTAATGTGAAATAAAATTTACCTTTAAAATGTTTGTGATTCCTTTTCATGGAGAAAGTCTGGTCTCCACATCTAAGGCTGGCACATCTTGCATGGGAGGGGTGCGTCATGTCTGCCAGGTATACATCGTACCATATCTGTATAAACTTGAAGAGTTCCTTTTCAGGGGTATCCCAGTGATTTCTTTCTAGACCTGGATTCCTGCTGCTTCCAGCAGATGTGTGAATTTGAGTATGATTTAAGGACATATCGGGGCCACTGCACAACTTCAGAGTAGAACAGTAGAGTATAACGAGATGACTCTCTCATCCACTTACTGCTCTGTCTGGATACTGCCCAGCCTGAATCTGAGTTCTCAGATCGCCCCAGTACATGTTGCTTGTCCTCAGCCACCTCAGAATGGACTGACCTGGTTTTTGCAGTCTGGAGAAGGGCCCTCTGGTAGCTATGTATGGACTAAAAATTTGGCCTCTCATTACCATTGTGTCCAGCTTGACTGGACACCTAACTTGATTTTTTTTTTATTGATGTAATTCACATACCATAAAATTCACCATTTTAAAGTATACGATTCAGTGGGTTTTAGTATATTCATATGGTTGTGCAACCATCACTATTATCTAATTCTGGAACATTTTCATCATCCCCTAAAGAAACCCCATACTTATCAGCAATCACTGTCTTTTCTCTCCTCCCCTCAGCTCCTGGCAACTACTAATCTACTTTCTGTCTCTGTGGATTTGCCTATTCTGGACATTTCATGTAAATGGAATCCCAAATTTGATATTTAAAATTGGAAATATTAGAGGGGGCTGGCCCGGTAGTGCAACGGTTAAGTTTGCATGTTCCGCTTCAGCAGCCAGTTTGGATCTCAGGTGTGGACCTAGCACTGCTTGTCAAGCCACGCTGTGGTAGGCATCCCACATATAAAAAGTAGAGGAAGATGGACATGGATATTAGCTCACGGCCAATTTTCCTCAGCAAAAAGAGGACGATTGGCAGCAGATGTTAGCTCAGAGCTAATCTTCCTCAAAAAAAGAAAAAAGTTGGAAATATTGGAAAACCTATTTTTCTATAACGAGTTTCTGTGGTATACAACGTTTTATCAGATGTTGAATTAAATGATACAGCGATTCAGAAGGTCAACATAAGGATATAACATCCATCAGCCAGTTAAGAATATAGCTCAACTGTTTTATTGTCCATTACCTGTTAAAGCAGTGACCAAAAATAATAGTGAAAGGTAGATAACATTCTGCTGTAACATCTCTGAGCAGTCCTCTGGTGCTGGACATGTATTATTGATACAACACGTGTGTCCTGCCATTGGTTGTCTTATCAAAATTGCACGCTTTTCCACGTTGTATAGAGTTTGGAGATAACGAGAAGTATAGTTACCCAGAACATGGGTCTATGAGGACAGAGGTCAGGTCTATTTTACTTTCTGCTATATTCCAGGACTAAAATAGTGCCTGCCACAAGAAGGCACTCAATATTTGCTGCCTTCGAAATGAAGAAAAGATTGTGTATGGTCTGCCAGTCAAAATAGACAAAAAATTACTGATGACTGAGCTGCTGGGGAAGTAGGCTCTCCTGGCCTCACTGCCCGGGAGCTTTTGAAGTTGAGAGGTTGTGTTTGTTGTATTGTTTTGCTTTTAAAAAGTTTGTTTCAAATGCATGTAAGACAGTAAGTAGAATAGAGGTTACCAGCGGCTGGGGGAGTGGGAGTGGGGAGTTAACGGTTGAATGGGGAGTTACAAACGGAGTTTCTGTTTGCGATGATGAAAGAGTTCTGGATTATGGACAGTGGAAATGGTTGCACAGCATTGTGAATATGTTTAATGCCACTGAATTGTACACTTAAAAATGGTCAAAATTTTATGTCATCTATATTTTACCACAATTAAAAAAAAAATGTTTGCTTCAAACTCTGCCTCATGTCTTCCTACCCAGTGTTTTCATGCTGAGAGTTTTCTGCACATGAGCTACCTATCAAGCCATTCTTGAAGACACTATCTTCTCATTCCTTGATTGTAGGAATGGATTAGATACGTCATTATATGTTTGTAGCACCTTTGTTAATAAAATTTGAAATTAGTGAAAATTAACGGCTACTTTTTTCATCCTGACTTCTAAAGGTAAACTGGAGGATTCTTGAAACTTGGAATTGTAATACCTTCATGTTTTATAAAATTAAGGTCTTCTTATCCCTTAGGAAAAGAATAATGACAACAAAATCAAAACATAAAAACACTGGTTGTTTAATTTAGGAGGTAGTCCAGACTGTGAACACAAATTAGATAATTTTTCACAACAGATTACGTCTCCTAAATTAGGCTTAGTATCTTTTTGTTGGTGGTAGTCTTATTGTTAGTTGGTGGTCTTATTAACTGATAGAGTGATTTGTGTGGGAGTGCTGGTTAAAGTCTGGTTGAATAATTTTTAATATGTTATGACCTGAAAATATAAATGCATCTCTCTTTGTTTTTTGGCAACTGTAGCATAGGTCCTGGAGCCCAGACTTTTCAACATGCACTTTTCCTGCCACCTGCGCTGGAGCACAATCATTCTGCTTCTTCCTATCTGATGGGCCCTCTGCTTCCATGACTCGGGAGACAAAGATGTAACTCATCTATCTTAGTGTAAATGGGGAAATACAGGCAGAATTGTTTAAGCACCTAAATTTTTCACCGAAACCAAAAAAACTAGAGTGCTCACTGATTTTGTTATATAACCTCTATTTGGCATCAAATTAGAAGACACTATTGTTAGGAATGTAACTGTAGAAAGGCTGCTATATGCTTAAATCTCATTTTATTTGCTTCTCTGGGGGTTGTCTTTGTGTTTTCATTAGAAATGTTTTTACAGATGTAGGCTCTTCAGATGTAAAGTTGCTGAAGTGGAGACTCAGAAGTTTAGCTTTCAAATTGAAGGGGGGTGGAAATCTGTTTAGAAAGATTAATTTATAGGTAAATAATTTACTGACTCTGCTACGTTAATGTACAATAATCCCTGGAGGCTTCTAAAGATGTAGTCATTATATTCTTAAGGTTTCTAAGAATGTTAAACCCGTCACTCGTAATAGGAGAGAACTAAAATAGGGCCCATTTATAATTTCTTCTTGGAAACATTTCATCCACAAATTCATAGACAAATATTTTTTCTTTTCCAAATAACTTATCTAATAATTGGGCAGCACAGCCCTTTTCTTGATTAACATGTTCACTAGTCAAAAGCATGCAGATACATTGGATGAGTGCTGAATTTCCCTCACTATTTTAGATTAAAACTTGGCAAGAGCAAAGAAAATATTACTGCAAAATCCCACTTTGACATTATTGTACATTTTAGTGAATGCCAACTCAGTGGTGAGAGAGTTTATGCCTAGTAGGTTTGAAATATATTACTCAATTCTCTCGCAGATTCTCATATTGGTGAATAGATTGAATAGGAAGAAAAACATTAAAGAACTGGTTTCATTTCTACAACTTCTTTCTATAATGTGAAAAATTGATAAAGATTTGCATCTTGAAATTTTCATGTTTTCTTGAGAGAAATTCTGAATTTCAAACTACGCTATTATTGCATTACTTGACTTCAGTTCAGATTGTGTGCAAAATGTGATGCCCTGAAGGTGGTATGTCAAATCAAGAATTTGAGGCATTAATAGTCGGCACATAGCTTTAGTCGACCTGTTTAGATTGGATGAGATAGTATAGCAGACTGGGGTCTTCACCTGATTGTTGCCTCGAGGAAGGAAATTTTAATTCCTCAGTTAGCTTCATTGTTGGCAGATGAGATCAATGGTCTTGTCTTGGTTTCTGATGGAAGTTTATTTAGGTAACTAATTGAAATTTGTGAAATTTGCAAAAAGAAAATAAAGGTACCAACTAGGAAATAGTTTTATAAAAAGCCCTCAGGAGTGCTTTAGCCCACCGACTTTTTTCACCAGTAAAAGTTGTATTTGCCAGCCCATATTTGACCTACCATCTCTTCCCCTATTATCAATCCACACTTCTTTCTCTCTTACCTCCCTGTGAATGTGTAAGTGTTTACCAGGAACAAGTGACTCCTCAAATTTATCTTTCAAAGATTCTTTAGAAAACCCTCAAAAAAGATGAAAAAAAGGAAGGAAGAAAGAGAGGGAGGGGAGGTAGGGAAAGGAAGGGAAGAAAAAGAAAAAGTGAGGAGGAGGAGAAAGAGTGGAAAGAAGAGCTCACACCCCAATTTTCCTTTAGTCTACCTTTTCTTTTCCTTTCCAAGGTCTGTAAAGTTGTCAGGTGGTTTCGCTGGTTCTGCTATTATCACCTCTTGTATTATCATTTGAACCTCAGTGCCATTGTCCAATCTATCTGAACATATCTATGAATCCAGCAGTATACATACACAGGAGGAGAAATTGTCAACCTAATATGTTCTGGCATGAATCCAACTTGAAAACTTGCTGCATATGTACAGGAGTCATTTTAATGCTACCTTCAGTGTGTGTACATATTGAGCAATTCCAAGTGGCATACCCTCTACCAAATGAAAAGGAATAATCTGTCCATTCCACCGAGATCAAATAAAGTAAGGAATTCATTTCCTTATATATATGTAAACTTTATGGAAGTACTTTGTTTAGTGTAAAATTCTATATAGTTGTAACTAAAGTATTAACATTGTTCTTCCTATTATGATATCTTGGAGAGAGATTATATCCTTCCTGGTTATTAGTGAATTGTGTAGGTGACAGTGGGCTTCTAATCCCTTCATATAATCAACAGCAAAGAATGAACAAAATAGCATTTCTGCATTTTCCTTCTCTTCATCCTTTATCTACACTCATTATTCTACCTTTCCTATGATAGCTTCAGTTGCTATAATGCAGAGTAAATAAAAAAGTTTCCAATCCCAGCATTATTAATGAAAGTTCTAATAATGCATTTTAATTATTTTATGTCAAAATAGACTTTTTCTCAGGTTTAGTAAGAGTATTTGGATACTAAATTTGATACTGAAAGTGGTATCAAACCAGAGGAACAATCTATGTCATAAACTACATGAGATTAGCCACGAGTCACACTGAAGCTTCAGAGGTAAGCATATGAGGACAATGAAAAAAAAAAAAACAATCTGTTTATAAGCCTGTGCTCCAGAAAGTTCGCTAGCAAAAGGGCGTGGTAGACAAACTCAGTCTAAGATGGATTTAAAATCCATAGGGTTCAAAGCGTTCTATAGAATGTCACAATAGCCAGTTTTGAGTACAAGTGATAGTAGTGGTCAAGTGAGAAAAAGCATTTATCAAAATCCAACATCTATTCCTGATAAACACTCCTAGCAAACTAAGAATAGAAAGGAACTTCCTCAACCTGGTGAAGGACATCTACAAAAACCCTGCAGCTAACATACTTATTGGTAAAACAGTGAGTGCTTTCCCTAGAGATCAAGAACAAAATAATATCTGCTCTCACTATCTCTATTCAACATTGTGTGGGAGGTCGATAGCCATTGAAATAAGACAGAAAAAAGCAAGATAGTGGAGTAAGACATACAAGCCTTTGTCCCCCAACGAAAAACAATTAGATAGCTATCCATGAATGAAAATAGCCCTGGGAGTACTCAAGAGTACAGTTAAGAACCTACAGCAACACGGGGGAGCAAAAAATGGAGAGTAACCACAAAGAAAGGATCTCTGGAGAGACTGGCATAGCTGAGGCATCTAGGGACAGCTAGGAAGGAAAAAGGGCAGAGGCTATCAGTATCAGCCATGCAGTGAATGCCACCCTGGCAGTCTTTGTCACTGAGGACCTCAACAACCCCCATGACAGCCACAGACTACACCATAGTGCTTGTTGGTATGGATCCCAGTACTCTGCTCCACAGAGAACACCAGCAGCTTTCTCCACAGAGACAGCCCAGACTGGGGCATGTGTGGGCTTTGGGGAGAGAGGTGGCAGCCCTGGCCTCAGCATGATGTAACAACACCTCTTTCCGGCAGGAGGAAGGTTGTAGCATCTCCTCTCCAAAGGTTCCAGGGCACTGATGGATGTTATCTCATCCATCTCATCTCATCTCTACAAATGCACCTTCTCTCCAGTCCTAAGCTCCATGGTTGCTTGGCATGTACCTGCATCTTAGACAACAGAGCAACCACTGCTGCAAGCTAGCCAATGCCCCAAACACCAAAGCCACTGTTGCTCTGTAAACACATGCTCCAGAGCTGGACTCCATGGCTGCTCCATGGGCACCTGTGCATCAGACACTAGTGCCACTGCTGCCATGAGGGCACCTTCAAGCCAGACCTGGAACCAAGAGGGATTACCTCAGCCATGACATCCCCAGTGGGAAAACAAAGATCAGGAGGTCCCCAGCAGCCTTTACCACCAAAGACCCCAGCAGACCTCACCATAGTTTCAGACAACCACAGCTTTGGCCATTGGAAACCCCAGCAAATCTTTGCTGGCACTCACCTCAGCTGACAGAGCTGCATGGAGACCACATCACTGGGATTTCTCTGGAGCCAGGACCACCACATGTTACTCAGCCATAGCTCTTGCACCCACCCACAGGTGAAGGTCTTTCCTCATGAAAACCAGTCCATTAAGTCCAGAAGAGATGACTACTCCATCAAATGCACAGACATCAACACAAGGCTACAAGAAACATGAAAAGTCAAGAAAAGATGATACCACCAAAGAAACACCATAATTTTCCGGTAACTGAGCCCCTAAAAATAAAGAACTATGAATTGACAGAGAATTCAAAATAATTCTTTTAAGGAAGCCCAGAAAGCTACAAGAGAACACAGGGAGACAACTCAAAATCAGGAAAACAATACATGAACAAAATAATTTCAACAGAAAGATAGAAATTCTAAAAAAGAACCAAACAGATATTCTGGAGCTGATGATTATACTGACTGAAATGAAGAATGCAATACAGAGCACCAACAACAGACTTGATATACAGAAGAGGGAATCTGTGAATTCGAAGACAGATCATTTGAAATTATCTGGTCAGAGGAGAAAAAAGAAAAAAGTGAAGAAAGCCTATGTGAATTATGGGACACCATAAAGTGAAACAATATTCTCATTATGATAGTCCTGGAGGAGAAAGGAGAAAGGGGCAGAAACTTATTTAAAGAAATAGTCAATGAAAACTTCCCAAATCTGGGAGAAGAAATGGACATTCAAATACATGAAGCTCATAGTTCTCCACAAAGATTCAACCCAAAGAGGACATCACCAAAATACATTATGGTTGAACTATCAAAAATCAAAGACAGAGAATTTTGAAAGAAACAAGAGAAAAAAATTAATCTCATATGATGGAACTTCTATAAGGCTATGAGCATGTTTCTTAGCAGAAACCCTACAGGCCAAGATGAAGTAGGATGATATATTCAAAGGGCTAAAAGAAAAAAAAAACTGTGAACCAAGAATACTTTATCTGGCAAAGTTATCCTTCAGAAGTGAAGGGGAGATAAAGAATTTCCCAGCCAGACAAAAGCTGAAGGAATTCATTACCACTAAACCTGCCCTACAATAAATGCTAAAGGGAGTTCCTCAAGTTGAAATGAGGGGACACTAATTAGTAACATGAAAGCATAGTAAAGTATAAAAGTCATTAGTAAAGATAACTATATAATCAAATTCAGAATCTAATATTGTGACAGTGGTCACAATCACTTAACTCTAGTATAAATGTTAAAAGACAAATATTAAAAATAATTGGGGCTGGCCCAGTGGTGCAGCGGTTAAGTGCACACATTCTGCTTCGGCAACCTGGGGTTCACCAATTCAGATCCTGGGTGCAGACATGGCACTGCTTGGCAAGCCATGCTGTGGCAGGCATCCCACACATAAAGTAGAGGAAGATGGGCACGGATGTTAGCTCAGGGCCAGTCTTCCTCACCAAAAAGAGGAGGATTGGCAGCAGTTAACTCAGGGCTAATCGTCCTCAAAAAAAATAAATTATAGCTACAATAATTGGTTAATGCTTACGCTTACACAATATAAAAAGATATAAATTATGACATCAAAAACACAAAATTGGGGGGCGAGTAAAAGGGTTGCATTTTTGTCTGTGATCAAAATTAAGTTGTCATCAGCTTAAAATAGACTGATATAACTATAAGATGTTTTATGTAAGCCTGGTAGTAACCACTAAGCAAAAACTTACAGTATGTACACAAAAGATTAAAAAAAAGGAAATCAAAGCATACCAGAACAGAAAATTATCAAATCACAAAGGAAGACAATAAGAGGGGGAGAAAGTAATATGAGAACTACAAAACAGAAGACAATTAAGAAGATGGCAATAGTAAGTCCTTACCTATCAATAATTACTTCAAATGTAAATGGACTTCTGTACTCCTCTATTGAATAGATTACTCAGACAGAAAATCAATAAAGAAACATTGGACTTGAACTACACATTAGACTAAATGGGTCTAACAGACACATACAAAACATTCCATCCAAAACAAGTCTTAATAAATTTAAGAAAACTGAAATCATATTGAATATCTTTTCCAACCACAATGGGATGAAACTAAAAGTCAATATCTGGAGGAAAGATGGAAAATTCACAAATATGTAGAAATTAACACACTCCTAAACAACCAGTGAGTCAAAGAAGAAATAAAAAGGGAAATAAAATCATGAGACAAATGAAAACAGAAACACAAAATACCAAAATTTATGGGATGCAGCAAAAGCAGTTCTAAGAGGGAAATTTATAGCAATAAATACCTATATTAAGAAAAAAGGAAGATTTAAAATAACCTAATTTTACACCTCAAGGAAGTAGGAAAAGAAGAACAAATAATCCAAAGTAGCAGAAGGAGGGAAATAAAGATCAGAGCAGAAAAATAAAATAAAATAAAATTATGAAGGGAGTGACGTCAGCATCATGATGGAGTGAGTTTCCCCATAAACTCTCCCCTCTAAGATACAACAAAAAGGACATTCATATTCCAACAGAGGACAGCCACACAACACAAAAGAAGTTTGAGGTACCCATGTAGCCATATGTTGGAAGGTGGAGGTGCTGGAGCACCCCCTCCCCCCACCCCAAGGGAGTGGAATGAGGTAAGAGAAATGTTCTTTTCTCCATGAAGGGCAGCAATCCAGGGACTGTGCATGGCTGTGAAAGGAAAGAGGGGAGGGAGTGGCCTTCCATGGGAACACCATTGCTCTCTAAGGTCCCTCACAGTTCAGAGGAAACCCCACACAGAGGTGAATAGCTATTGCACTGATGTCTTCATCAAGCTAACACTCCAGGAGAGCAGATAGCAAGAACAGAGTGAGAAGCCCCCAGGATCACATAGGAGAAAGAAAACACCCCTTCCTGCAGCCCAGCACCCCAGTTCAGCAGCTGGGAGCTGTGCCGCAGATGGCAGTGGGCTTAGAATATACAGCTCTTGACCCCCACCAGGTGGCGGCAGGTCAAAGTGGCAATTAAATACTACCACAATGCAGAAGCACAAATCCACATTATCCAGCAGTATGAAAAAATATATTAAATCTCAAGACCAGAAGGAAAATGACAAGTACCCAGAAGTCAATCCTGAAGGCACACAAATTTATGATTTAAATGACAGAGAATGCAAAATGGTTATCATGAAAAAACTCAATGAGTTATAAGAAAATGCAGATAGTTCAATGAATTTAGGGGCTACTTCACAAAAGAGCCTGAAACTATAAAGAAGAGTCAAGATGAAAAACACAATGCCTGAGATAAAGAAGAATATGGATTCCCTGAACAATAGAGCTGATTGCTATAGAGGAATGAATCAGCAATATCGAGGGCAAAAATATAGAAATGCTTCAGATGGAGGACCAAAACTAAAAAGAAATGAAGAACTTCTCCAAGAAATATCTGACTCAATTAGGAAATGCAACATAAGGATTATAGGTATTCCAGACGGAGAAGAGAAGGAGAATGGAACAGAACGCTTGTTCATAGAAATAATAGTGGAACTTCTAAAACCTGGGAAAGTAGCTGGAAATGCAATTGAAAGAAGTCAACAGATATCCTAACTATGTCAATGTAAAAAGACACTGCAAGGCATATAGTAGTAAAGCTGGGAAAAGTCAATGACAAAGAGAAAATACTAAGGGCAGCAAGGCAGAGGAAAATAACTTGCAAAGGAACCCCTATCAGGCTTTCAGCAGATTTCTCAACAGAAACCTTACAGGCTAGGAGAGAGTGGAATGATATATTAAAATCTTTGAAAGACAAATACTTTCAGCCAAGAATACTCTATCCAGCAAAAATATGTGGAGAAATAAAAACTTTCCCAGATAAACAAAAGCTAAGGGAGTTCATCGCCACAAGACCCCTCTACAAGAAATCCTCAAGAAAGCCCTCATACCTGAAAAAAAAAAGAAGAAAGGAGTTACACTGCCCTGAGTAGGGAGATAAATAGGCAGATGAAATAAGAAAATTGTAGCTATCCATCAGAACAAGTTAGCAAACACTCTAGTATAACATTAGAGATAAAGGGAGGAAAACACCAAAAATAAATTTAATCTTGTCATTTTACACACAAACTCACAACACAAGATGGAATAAGATGTGACAAAAAGAACTTAGGAGGGGAGGAGGAAAGGGATTGAGTCTGCTTAGTCTAAGGAAATAAGAAGTTATCAGAAAATGGACTATCTCATCTATGAGATTTTTCACACAAACCTGATGGTAACCGCTAAACAAATAATTATAACAGAGACATAAATAATAAATAAAGAGAAAACTAAGAAAATCAGCATAGAAAACTACCTAACTGAATTGGTAGTCCAAAATACACAAGATGAGAAACAAAGGAAATACAGGAAAACCAGAAAACAAGCAATAAAATGGCAGCATTAAGCCCTCATATATCAATAATCACTCTAAATGTAAATAGATTAATTCTCCAATCAAAAGACAGAGTGACGAGATGGATTAAAAAGCAAGACCCAACAATATTCAGCCTCCAGGAAACACATCTTAGCTCCAATGACACACACAGGCTCAGAGTGAAAGGATTGAAGATGATACTCCAAACTAATGGCAAACAAAAGAAAGCCAGTGTTGCCATACTTATATTGGACAAAGTAGATTTCAATATAAAACAGGTAAAGAGAGACAAAAAGGGGTAGTATATAATGATAAAAGGGACACTCCACCAGGAAGACATAACACTTGTAAATATCTATGCACCCAAAACAGGAGCACCAAAGTACATACAGCAACTATTAACAAATCTAAAAGGAGATATTAACAATAACACAAAATAGGAGGAGACCTCAACACTCCACTCATATCAATGGATAGATCATCCAGACAGAAAGCCAACAAGGAAACAGTGGAACTAAATGAAAAGCTAGACCAGATGGACTTAATAGATATATATAGAACACTCCATCCCCAAACAGCAGAATACACATTCTTCTCAAGTGTACATGGAACATTCTCAAGGATAGACCTAATGCTGGAAAACAAGGCAAGCCTCAATAAATTTAAGAAGATTGAAATAATAACAAGCATCTTTTCCAGCCATAATTCTATGAAACTAGAAATTAACAACAATAAAAAAGCTGAGAAAGGGACAAAGATGTGGAAACTAAACAACATGCTACTGAATAACCAATGGATCATTGAAGAAATTAAAGGAAATAATAAAAAAAATCTGGTGACAAACAAAAATGAAAATACCATACCAACTCATATGAGATGTAGGAAAAGCAGTCCTAAGAGAGAAGTTCATCACACTACAGGCTCACCTTAACAAACAAGAAAAATCCCAAATAAGCAATCTCAAACTACGCTTAACAGAATTAGAAAAAGAACAAACAAAGCCCAAAATTAGCAGAAGGAGGGAAATAATAAAAATCAGAGCAGATATAAATGAATTTGAAGCCAAAAAGACAGTAGAAAGGATCAATGAAACAAAGAGCTGGTTCTTTGAGAAGATAGGTGAAATTGAAAAACCCTTGGCCAAACTCACAAAGCAAAGAAGAGAGAATGCTCAAATAAATAAAATTAGAAATGAAAGAGGAGACATTACAACAGATACTACAGAAATACAAAATATTGTAAGAGAATACTATGAAAAATTATATGCCAATAAATTGGACAATTTAGAAGAAATGGATAAATTTTTAGACTCTTACAACCTCCAAAGCTGAGTCAAGAAGAAATAGATAATCTGAATAGACCAAGCAAAGAGATTGAAATGGTAATCAAAACCTCCCCAAAAATAAAAGTCCAAGACCAGACAGCTTCCCTGGTGAATTCCACCAAAAGTTCTAAGAGGATTTAAGACCTATCCTTCTCAAACTATTCCAAAAGTCTACAGAAGACAGAACACTTCCTAAGACATTCTATGAGGTCAACATCACCCTGATACCAAAGTCTGACAAAGACAACACAAAAAAAGAAAACTACAGGTCACTATCACTGATGAACATAGGTGTAAAAATCCCCAACAAAATATTGGCAACCTGAAGACAACAATACATCAAAAAGGTCATACACCATGGTCAAGTGGGATTTATACCAGTGACACAAGAATGGTTCAACATTCACAAATCAATAAATGTGAAACACCACATTAACAAAATGAGGGATAAAAACCACATGATCATCTCAATAGACACAGAGAAAGCATTTGACAAGATCCAACAGCCATTTATGATAGAAACTCTTAACAAAACGGGGATGGAAGGAAAGTACCTCAACATAATAAAGACCATATATGACAAACCCATAGCCAACATCATACTCAGTGGGGAAAAACTGAATGCCATACCTCTGAGAACAGGAACAAGACAAGGGTGCCCACTCTCACTACTCTTATTCAACATTGTACTGGAGGTTTTGGCCAGAGCAATTAGGCAAAAAGGAAAAAAGAAGGAATCCAAATAGACAACGAAGAAGTGAATCAGAATCCCAAGGATATTCTTCATGAAAATAGAACAAAGAATTTTATGATTCATATTGGGCAATAAAAATTCATATGGAGCAACAAAAGACTCAGAAAACCTAAAGCAATACTGAGAAAAAAAGAACAAAGGTGGAGGCATCACAATTCCTGACTTCAAAATGTACTGCAAGCTATAGTACTCAAAACAGCATGGTAGTGGTACAAAAACAGACACACAGATCAATGGAACAGAATTGAAAGCCCAGAAATAAAACCACACGTCTATAAAGAGCTAATCTTCGACAAGGGAGCTAAGAACATACAGTGGAGAAAGGACAGTCTCTTCAATAAATGGTGCTGGGAAAACTGGACAGCCACATACAAAAGAGTGAAAGTAGACCGTTATCTTTTGCCATATACCAAAATAAACTCAAATGGATCAAAGACTTGAAGATAAGACCTGAACCCACGTATGTATGGACAGCTGATGTTTGACAAAGATGCAAAGGCAATTCAGTGAAGAAAGGATTGTCTTTTTGACAAATGGATCTGGAAAAAATGAGTGTCCATAAGTAAAAAACTGAACTTCATTCCACACTTCATATAAAAAAGTTAACTCAAAATGGTCCATAGATCTAAATGTAAAATCTAAAACTATAAAACATCTAGAATAAAACATGGAAGAAAACCTTTAGTGATTTGGGGTTACACAAAGATTTTTTACATATAACATCAAAAGCACCATCCATAAACAAATAAATTGATAAGTAGAACTTCATCAAAATTAAAAACTCTGCTCTTCAAAATGAAAACAACAAGACACAACTTGTGAGAAAATATTTGCAAATCATACATCTGATATGTGATTTGCATCCAGAATATATAAATGATTCTTGCAAGTTGATATTAAGAAAGCAAACCATTCAGTTTTTAGAAAGCTAAAACATTTGAACAAATACTTTGCTAAAAATGATGTATGGATATCCAATAAGTGCATGAAAAGATGCTCAACATCATTAGTGATTAGGAAAATGCAAATTAAAACCACAATGAGATACTACTACACAACAGTTAGAATGGCTAAAATTAAATGGACTAAATAGACTGACCATCTTCTCCTAGTTTACCCAAGAAATAAAACATGTCCATATAATGACATGTACATGAATGTGCATAGAAGCTTTATTTGTAGCCAAACTGGAAATAGTCCAAATATTCATCAATAAGAGAATGAATAAACTATGGCATATGCATACAATGGAATATTACTCTAATAAAAAGGAATGAGTCATTGATGTATGCAACAAGGATAAATCTCAAAATAATTACACAGGGTATATCTACAGAGGGAAAGGAGTCGACCAAAAAAAAAGCATATATATATATAAATTGAAAATTATAGTTAGAGGAAGCAGATCAGTGTTTCATTAGCACTGGGGTGCAAAGTAAGGACAGCATGAAAGAATTACAAAGTGGTATAAGGAAACTTTTAGGCGTAATGAATATGTTCATTATCTTGATTGAGATGATGGTTTCACAGGTTTATACATATGTCAAAATTTTAAAATTGTATACCTTAAATATGTGCCATTTATTGTATGTCAATTATGCCTTAACAAATCTGTTAATTTTTTTTAATTACCAAAACTAAAATAACAGCTGCTAAGGCACTCTTGATCGTCTTTTGAATTCTATTCCATTTTTAATAGACTTTTTAGTATAGGGATAACGTATCTGTTTGGCCATATTAGGGCATATACTTCTTCATGTAAGTGGATTTTCCAGATAACTGAGGCTTAGCATTTGCCACACTGGCAATTGCTTATTTTAACCGTTTTAAAGATGTCTTTATTTAATGCATCAGAGCCTTCTTTGCTTTTTCAAACAGAACCCAGAAACCAAGTAATCTTTTCTGTATGACATAGACTACCATTAGGACAGCTGCAGCAGAGGTGGAAAAGTACTATATTTGAAGTCATTTGATATTACGTACAGGTTTATATTTACTTCCCTTCACAAGGGATTTCAGACAGTTTGCATAATTATATTAAATTCAAAAGCAAAAGAACAGGCGATTAAAGGAATCAAGATGAGAAAAAATACAGACTGGCAAATACTAAAGCCAGGAAAAATATTAGTGAGAAGGACATTGTCATAATCAAGGATCTTATTGTAAATGACAGAAAATTCAGCTTGAAATTGCTTCAGCACTAAAGAGGAAATAATTGTCACATAAAAATTATGACAGTAATGAAGAATGATGGGAATGGCCTTGAGATTAACACCATTAGGATCCTCTCTGTATGTTCTCGTCTTTGCTTCTCTGTGCTTGCAGGCTCCTTCCTTCATTACGCTAAGGGGTAGAGAAAAATAAGTAAGGTAATAGAAGACCGAACTGTTACTAATAAGATAGACATCATTTGTACATAAGCATTTTATGCACAGAAAACAGAAAATAAACCTTTAAAAGTTCACTTGAAATATGCAGAAAAATTGAGCATATGTTATGCCAGAGAAAATATTATATCCTAAAAATATAGAAAGTGTGTTCTTTGAAGAACCTAGAAGTTAATAAGAAAACCAAATTACAAAAGACCCTTCAACTTAGAAATTATTTAAGCATTCTCTTAACACTTGCATCAGAGAGAAAAGAAAATCAACACAAATTACAAGACCTCGAGAAAATAAGAATGATGAACACATTTATCAAAATTTATGTTATAGTGACATAAGCAAGACAGTAGACCAGGAAACTCTAGGCCCTTGTTCCCTGACAGAAATATCAAGTAAATAACAAAAGACTTACTAAAGGAACTTTTTGGGAGTGCTAGAAACCAGATAAGGATATGCAGCAACCAAGTGAAAACTCAATAAAGAAAAAGTTGCACTTAAAATGATAGGGGATTTTGTGGCAGTTTTGCTCACATTTATCCCACTCCCTCCTCAGTGTGGCGTGGTGCAGTCAGGAGGAAGACACCCAATTCCTGGCTCCTCCATCAGAACTGATGGAAAAGAGTAGAACTTGCTTGTAATATTTTGGCTTGTTTCAAAAACCCTGAGGGACTGGTTTCTGTCTCTCCTGACTCTCATCTCACAAGAAATGGTGACATAGTTTGGATATCAGGTTGGAGGTTGCTAAAAGCAGTGGTGGGTCACATGGCATAGGAAAACTGCAAGGGACTGCAGACCTGTGGGTGCCTGGCGGCAAGATACTGTGGGCAGAGGAATACAATAAGACGTCTAAGTCCCCAAGAAGAAGCAGCAGTGAAACTCAGGGAAATTAACACATTTAAAAGTAGCTGTGTATACAGAGGATTGGGGAAAAGCACATGCAGTCTCAGGGAAGATGTATGCCCAGAAAACCCTTGAGAAGACCTTAAATATTCAGACGAGGTGAATTAGTGATGTTTTCCCCCTGCACAGAACCAATCTGCAAAGACTGGAAAATGTGGTTAATTCTCTGAGTGCCCAGTTTTCAACAAAAGATCAGAAGTCATATGAGGAAACAAGGAAACCTGACCCATTCAGAAGAACAAAATAAATCTCCAGAAACCAACCCTAAAGAAACATAAGCCTCAGATTTACCAAAGATTTTAAAACAATTATATTAAATATGCTTAAAAAGCTAAAGGAGAACATGAACAAGTAATTGAAGTTATTTAAGAAAACTATAATGAACATAATGAGAATATCAACAAAGAGAGAAATTATAAAAAAAAAAAAAGAGTGGTGCCAGCCCGGTGGCACAGTGGTTAAGTTTGCATGTTCAGCTTTGGTGGCCTGGGGTTCACTGGTTCTAATCCCAGGTGCAGACATACGCACCACATATCAAGCCATCCTGTGGCAAGTGTCCCACATATAAAGTAGAGGAAGATGGGCGTGGATGTTAGCTCAGGGCTGGCCTGTCTTCCTCAGCAAAAAGAGGAGGATTGGTGGCAGATGTTAGCTGAAGGCTAATCCTCCAAAAAAAAAAAAAAAGAACAAACAGAAAATGCCAGAGCTGAAAATATAATACTTGAATTGAAAAATACACTAGAAATGTTCAAACACCAACTTTAATAGGCAAAAGAAAGAATTAGCAAACTCAAAGACAAGTCATTTTAAATTATTGAGCCTGAGGGAGAAAAAGAATAGCAAAAAGTTAGCAGAGCCTAAGGATACCATCAAACAGATTAATCTTGGTAGTCCCAGAAGAAGAAGCGAGAGAAAGGGAGAGAGAATTTATTTGAACAAGTAATAGCTGAAAACTTACAGATTTGGGGAAACATATAGTGATACAAATAAAAAGAAGGCAAAATACCTCAAAGTAGAAAAAACCTATTATGATCAAACTGTTGAAAGTCAAAGGCAAAGAAATAATCTTGAAAGTAGCAAGAGAAAAGTGACTCATTACAAAGAAGGGATTCTCCCTAAGATTATTAGCAGATTTCACAACAGAAGCCTTATAGGCTAGAAGGCAGTGGGATTATAAATGTAGTGATGAAAGAAAAAAAAGTCAAGCAAGAATTCTATATGCTGCAAAACTATCCTCCAATAATGAAGAAGAAACTATGCCATTCTCAAGTAAACAAAAGCTGAGGGAGTCTAATACCACCAGACCTGCCCTATAGGAAATGCTAAAGGGAATTCTTCAAGTTGAAATGAAAAGATATCAGACAGTAACTTGAAGCCATATGAAAATATAAAATTCTCCAGTAAAGGTAAACACAGACGAATATAAAAACCAGTATTTTTGTAATTTTGGTATGTAACTACACTTTTTATTCTTTCATAGGATTTAAAAGACAAAAGCACAAAAATCACATGTCTATATTAATGGGTAATAATTAATAAAGTTGTAATTTGTGACATCAATAACATAAAGCAGGGTGGGGGACACTGTAAAGTGTAGAGTTCTCCCCCCCCCCAGCTTTATTGCGGTATCAATGACAAATAAAGAAATAGAGTTTTGTATGCAAAATTAACCTGTTATCATTTAAAATATGTTATTGTAACTTTAGGATGTTATATGTAATCCCCACTATAACCACAAAGAAGTATCTATAGAATATACACAAAAAGAAATGAGAAGAGAATCAAAATGTATCACTACAAAAAAATCAACTAAATACAAAGGAAGACAGTGTGGAAGGAAATGAAGGACAAAAAACTTTAAGACATGCAGAAAACAAATAACAAAATGATAATAAGTCTTTCCCTATCAATAATTACTTTAAATGTAAATAAATTAAACTCCCTAATCCAAAGGCATTGTTTGGCAGAATGAATTTAAAAAAAAGACCAACTATGTGCTCTCTACAGGAGATTCACTTTAGATCTAAGGACACACATAGATTGAAAGTGAAAGAATATAAAAAAATACTCCATGCCTATAGTAACCAAAAGAGAGTAGGAATGACTATATTAATATCAGACAAAATACACTTTTAGTCAAAACTATCGTAAGAGACAAATAAATTATATAATGATGAAAGAGTCAATTCACCAAAAAGATAAAACAATTGTAAATATTTTTGCACTGGAACTCAGAGCTCCTAAATATATGAAGCAAACTTATGACAGAACTGAATGGATAGATAGAGAACGACACAATAATAGGAGATATCCAGTTTCAATAATGGATAGAACAATGGGACAGAAGATCGATAAAGAAATAGACAACTTGAACAACACTGTAGACCAGCTGGACCTAACAGACATATATAAAATACTCCACCCAACAACAGCAGAATATTCTCCAGGATAGACCAAATATTAGGCCACAAGTCAAGAAGATTGAGATTATACAAAGTATCTTTTCTAATCACAATGAAATGAAACTAGAAATCAATAACAGAAGAAAACTGGAAAATTCATAAATATGCAGAAATTAAACAACACACTCTTCAACAACCAATGGGTCAAAGAAGAAAGCACAAGAAAAATTAGGAAATATCTTAAGACAAGTGAAAATGAAAACACAGCATACCAAAAGGTATGGGATGCAGTGAAAGCAGTGCTAAGAGGAAAATTTATAGCTGTAAACACATTAAAAATGAAAAAAGATCTCAAATCAACAATATAACTCTACAACTTAAGGAACTAGAAAAAGAAGAGCAAGCTAAATCCAAAGCTAGCAGAAGGAAGGAAATAACAAAGATTAGAGAAGAGATAAACAAAATAAAGAAAACAAAAGAGAAAAATCAACAAAATCAGGAGTTGATTCTTTGAAAAGATCAATAAAACTGATGAAACTTTAGCTAGATTGACTATGAAAAAAGAAAGAGAAGACAAATAACTAAAGTCAGAAATGAAAGGCGTGACATTACAATTAATTTTACAGGAATAGAAAGGACTATAAGGGGTACATAAATAATTGTATGCAAACAAATTAGATAACCTAGATGAAATAGACAAATTCCTAGAAACACACAAACTATCAAGACTGAATCATGAACAAATAGAAAATATGAATAGACCTTTAATTATCAAGGAGGTTGAATCAGTAATCAAAACCTTCTCAATAAAGAAAAGCCCAGGATGAGATGGGTTCACTGGTGAATTCTACCAAATATTTTAAAAAGAATGAAGACCAATTGTTTGCAAACTCTTCCAAAAACTTGGAAAGGTTGGAAAACTAGTATCATTCTATGAGGCAACATTAGCCTGATAACAAAACCAGACAAAGACGCTACAAGAAAACTATAAAATAACATCTCTGATGAACATTGATGCAAAAATCTTCAATAAAACACTAGCAAACAGAATTCAATGCCATATGAAAAGGATTATAAACCATGATCAAATGGGATTTATTCCCGGAATGCAATGATGGGTCAACATACAAAAATCAATCAATGTTAGTACACCACTTTAGAAGAATGAAAGGGAAAACCCACATGATCATCTCAATTGATGTCGAAAAAGCATTTGACTAAATACGATACTCTTAATGACAAAAACACTCAACAAACTACGTACAGAAGGAAACTACTTCAACATAAAAAAGCTCACATATGAAAAGCTCAGAGCTAACATCATACTCAATGGTGAAGATTGAAAGCTTTTCCTTTAAATTTGGGAACACGACAAGGATGCCTGCTTTCACCACTTCTGTTCAACAAAGTACTGGAAGTCATAGTGAGAGCAATTAGGCAATGAAAAGAAATAAAAGGCCTTCAATTGGAAAAGAAGAAGTAAAATTATCTCCATTCACAGATTACACTATCTTCTATGTAGAAAACTCTAAAAATTCCACAAAACACTGTTGTAACTAATAAATGAATTCAGCAAAGTTGTAGGATACAAAATATACAGGCAAAATCAGCTGTGTTTCTATAAAGTAAAAATAAATGATCCAAAAAGGAAATTAAGAAAGCAGTTTCGTTTACAATAACATAAAAAAAATGCTTAGGAATAAACTTATCCAATGAGGGTAAAGATTTGTACACTGAAAACTACAAAATGCGGCTGAAAGAAATTAAAGATGACACCAATAAGTGGAAAGACATCTGGTATTCATGGATTATATGACTTAATACTACTAAGATACTACTAAAAGCACTCTGCAGATTCAACATAAGCCCAAGGACGTTTTTTTCTAGAAATAGAAAAACGCATCCTAAAATTCATGTGGAATCTCAAGAGACCCTAAATAGCCAAAACAATCTTGAAAAAGAACAAAGTTGGAGATCTCATACTTCCTGATTTCTAAACTTACTACAAAATTACAGTTGTCAAAACAGTGTGGTACTGACATAAAGACAGACATAAACCAATGGAATAGAATAGAGAGCCTAGAAATAAACCTTCACATATATGGTCCAATGATTTTCAACAAGAGTACCAAGATCATCAATGGAGAAAGAACAATCTTTTCAAAAATAGAGTTAGGAAAACTGGATATTCACATGCAAAAGAATGAAGATAGAACTATACCTCAACCATATAAAAAATTAATTCAGAATTTATCAAAGACCTAAATTTAAGAGCTAAAACTCTTAGAAGAAAATGTAGGGAAAATCTCAACATTGGATTTTGCAATGATTTTTTGGACATGATACCGAAAACAAAAGCAACAAAAGAAAAAATAGGTAAATTGGAGTACATTAGAATTAAAAGATTCTGTGCAAAGGACACGACAGAGTGAAAAGGCAACCCATGGAATGGGAGAAAATATTTGCAAATCATACCTCTGATAAGTGTTAATATCCAGATATATAAAGAACTCCCACAACTCAACAACAACAAAAACAACCAACCTGATTTAAAAATAGCAAAGGACTTGAATAGACATTTCTCTAAAGAAGATATATAAAAGGCCAGTAAGCACATGAAAAGACCCTCAACATCTCTAATCATTACAGAAATTCAATTCAAAACCACAATGAAATATCACCTTACACCCATTAGGATGGCCACTACAGAAAACAAAAACAAACAAAAAATCTAGAAAATAATGGGCGTTGGCAGGAATGTGGAGAAATAAGAACACTTGTGCTCTGTTATGGGAATATAAAATGATAGAGCCACTACGGAAAACAGTATGATGTTTCCTCAAAAATGAAAAATAGAATTACCATATTGTATTAGTTAGGGTTCTCTAAAGAAACAGAAACAATAGAATTCTTCAGAGAAACAGAACAATGGGAGATTTACTATGAGGAATTGGCTCACATGGTTATGGAGGCTAAGAGGTCCCACTATCTGCTGTCTGCAAGCTGGAGACCCATGAAAACCGGTGGTATAATTCAGTCCAAGTCTGAAGGCCTGAATTAGGGGAACAAATGATGTAAATACCACCCCAAGGGCAGGAGAAGAGAGATGAGCTGTCCCAGCTCAAAGAGGGAGACAGGAAAAAAGGGAGCAAACTCCTCTTTTTCTTTGCCTTTTGTTGAACTCAATGGATTGGATGATATCCACCCTCACTGGGAGAGCAGTCTACTTCTGAGTCCACCAATTTAAATACTAACCTTATCTGGGAAAAGAAATTCTCACATACATCACCACATGGGTGAAGCTTGAGGACAATATGTTAAGTGAAATAAGCCAGTTACAAAAGGACAAACACTTTATGATTCCACTTATGTGAGGTAGCTAGAGGAGTCAAATTCAGAAACAGAAAGTGGTACGCTGGTTGCCAGGGGCAGGGAGGAGGGGAAATGAAAAGTTATTATTTAACAAGTAGAGAGTGTCAGTTTTCCAAGATGAAGAGACTTCTGAAGACGGATAGTGATGATGGTTGCACAACAATGTGAATGTACTTCATGTCACTTGACTGTACACTTAAACATGGTTAAGATGGTAAATTTCATGTTGTGTGTATTTTACCACAAAAAAATTTTTAATGCAGCATTTCAGACCCCAACTGGACTTTCTGAATCTGAGTTTACATTTGAACAAGATCACCAGATGTTTTGTACACATATTAAAATTAAAATTAAAATTTGGACTGGAAAAGCGTCCTACCCTTCAAAAAGTGTTTGGCAGTTTATAACTAAGTTAAACATATACTATCCTACGACTCAGCAGTTTCACTTGTAGGCGTCTACACAGGAAAATTGACTGCAGATGTCCACTAAAAGACTTGTGCAAGTTGTTCATGGCTGCTTTTTTCACAATAGCCAAAAGTTAGAAATAAGACAAACCATCAACAGGAGAATGGACAAATTGTGAATGTTCACACAACAGAACACCACTCAACAATACTAAAAAGAAAAACAATGAACTTCCAATATATGTAACAATGTGGATGAATTTCAAAAACATTATGTGAGTGAAAGAAGCCAAACATAAAACTGTGATTCCATTTATATGAAATACAAAAATAGACAAAATTAATCTCTAACGATAGACGTCAGATGATACAAGATAGAATCTATGATGATATGTTTCATTTCGTTTTGGGGAAGTGTGCCTCACAAGTACACAAGGGAACTTTCTGGAAGTGATCAAAATAGTCTATGTCTGGATCTGAGTGGTGGTCACTTGAATGAATATATATGTACAAATGTATTTATATAAATTACATACTGTATTGTGTATTCCACTGCAGAGCGGAATTCTTAATATTCTTAGTATTACCCTTAATATTTGTGGATCTTACTGTATGTAAATTATATCTTAGTAAAGTGTCATAAAAATATGAGGTAATATTTAAATAGGAAAAAATTAGAATTTTAAACAGAATTTTTAATAACCTGCAATGAGTGGAAAGTTCTGAGATCTATCCATGATGTAGTTAAGTATGGGAAAGATTTCACAGAGTAAAAGAAGAGAGTGAAGAAAAGTGAAATGGATTCATGCTTATATCTTATTGAGTAGAGACTGTTCAATAAACCAGTTCCAATTCCATTATGGAACATGCAGTTACACATAAAATGTTAATACTTGTTAAATCTAGATGGTGTCTTTTTTTAAGAATAAATTTCTGTAATGATACATTTATTAACATCATATAAGACATCATTTGTATCTTCTCAAGAGATACATTAAACAGAAAAGTTGGGACTTATTAAAAGTGCATGACTTATTCACTAAAAGATGGACTAGATGAAAGAACACCTATAATATTTCATATTCAATGTGTATAATAAAGTATCAGATGGCCTAGATCATTACAGTAACAAGAATTTAAAATACAGCATATAAGTTGCTTAAAAGGTCAGAGATGGTCAAGTAATAGCAGTAATAACAACAACAACAAGTCATAATACTTTGAGGTTTGGATCAAATAAACTTCCAAAGAGAAACCCTCTAAACTTGCCCTGTGGAGATCAGGGGAAGATGGCAGAGTTAGAAGACATGGTTTCAAATCCCAGCACTACCACTTAACCTCTTAGCACCTCTGCTTTCCAAGCTGTTCAAATGGTAGTGACCCAGACCATGCCTCCTTCAAAGGGTTATGCTGTTGGGTGAATGTGCTTTATAAAATACAAATCATTATCAAATGTAGTTGTTACTAGTCAGCCGTGACTCAAACTAGCTCAAGTTTTCCAAGCATGTCCTGGAGAAGGGAAATTGGACACACCATATGATGTATTCAATTACGCCTTTCCCTCCTATTCTTATTTTAACTAATGCATTGACTAAATTTTACTAAGAAAAAGTTGAGGAGTCCTCTCTACACAATCAACTAGCTGTATGACTATGGAAGTTTTCTTCTGCTCCATTAAGCCTCTGTTTCCTCATCAGTAAAGGAGGGATCATAACGGTACCTCCCTTCTAGAGCACTGTGAGAATTAAATGAAACACCGCAAGTGAAGTGCTTGGTACAATGCCTTACATGTGGTAAGTGCCCACTAAATGGCGGCTCTTGTTATCACCACATTCCTTGTATTCTCCCAGCAATGAGAGTGCTCCCTGATACATTATGTAAGTCCCAATGGGTACACCAACATTCTACGGTTTGTGAATCCGGTTTGTACAACTGCTAAGAAGCTATGAAAAGACGTTTTAAAGTTCAGGGTTATATTTA
Organism: Equus caballus; assembly: GCF_041296265.1. NCBI lineage: Eukaryota > Metazoa > Chordata > Mammalia > Perissodactyla > Equidae > Equus > Equus caballus. The sequence continues at coordinate 66,207,138 of NC_091697.1, forward strand.
AAGAGTTTTTCTGGAACTATGCATTTAGATCTTTTCCTAACATGTTTCATTAAAATTTTAAAATATGTACTTATTTCTTCTTTAAACAATTCTTTTTCTTTTTCAATCCATCAGTTTCCTATGCCCAAGTACACCAATACTTGGAATGTCAATAGAAGCACCAGCTTTGCTTTTACATATGGTTTGAAGGAGTATTCAGATCAGTTCTGACTGACAGAATAACAAAATAAAGAGAAGAACGGCTTATTGAAGGTTAACCAAGCCATAACTATTCCAAAAGAAATAAAGTCGGTTCACTAACTCTTATCATAGGCCAAAATAAATCCCACCGGGGAAAAGAGTTTTAAAAAACCCACAAAACTCAGGGTGCTAAAGTTCCTTTAAACCATAAAGCCAAAGGAAGACTCCCTTAAGAAAAGGATTGATAGATGTAACGTCTTTAAGTTAAAAAACAACATAAATAAAACTAAAAGGAAAGCAACAAACTAGGGAAAATATTTGCAACACATATGGCAGATTTATGTCTTTATTATAGAAGGAAATAGTAAGAGTTGTGTGCAAGGATGTACATGAAAGGATTTTATAATAGTGATAAATTAGACAACTCAGTTTATAAAATGAGGATAGTTTACGGAATGGCCAAAAAATGAACAGTAAACACTTATCACAAAATTGTTGTAAAAGAATATTTTAAAAACAGTATATTTAAAATATACTTATAAAATAGTTAAAGGTAAATACCTAGAAAATGTTCACTTCTAATTAGATGAAAATTATAATAGTATGTTTAATATGATACAAACTTTAAGTAAGTATATATTTTGACAAAATATGATTAACTCTGAAAGATGTGACCATGGGTATTTTAAGTTTTCTTTTGCTTTTCTGTGTTCTCCAGAATTTCAACAATGAATATATAGATTTTAACAAAATCTCAAGAAACGCTATTTTTAAAAGCACATCCTAAACAGATTAAAAGTAATTGATGTCTGGATAACTATTGCAATGTGTTTAACAGAAAGTTAACATTCTTATCTTCTTACTGTCTTGTCTTTTCTGAGCTAACTCTTGCCTTTTTCCTGTTAATTGCAATACTTCAACAGAGATGCCACAAATGTTGCATTTAAGAATGCATGCTACGGAAAAAATAAATGGAATTGATATAAATGTCCAACCATAAGATTAAATAAAATTATGCTCATTCATATGATAATGTGCATTCATAATATGATGTGCATCTATTAAATAAGCATGTTTAAAGGAACAATGTTATGATCAAAGCAAATTGCATAGTAGTCTGTTTGAGATGATCCCAATTATATCTTTGTTCAAATATCACCTTCTCAATAAGGCCTCCTCTGACCACTCCATTTAAAATTGTAATCCCAACCCATCTACATGCTGCTTATTGATGCTTGCTTCAGATGTAAAGACACACACAGATTGAAAGTGAAGAGATGGAAAAAGATATCCTATGCAAACAGAAACCAAAAGAAAGCTAGGGTAGCTATACTCATACAAAACGGACTTTAAAAGACAGACTGTAATAAGAGGCAAAGAAGGGCATTACATAATGATAAAGAGGTCAATCCAACAAGAGGATAAAACATTTTAAATATTTATGCAGTCAACACAAGAGTAGCTAAATATATAAAGCAAATATTAACCGACCTAAAGGAAGAAATATACAGCAATACAATAACAGTAGGGCACTTTAATACCCCACTTATATCAATGGAGAGATCATCCAGACAGAAAAATCAATAAAGAAACATTGGCCTTAAACAACACATTAGACCAATTGGACTTAACAGATATACACAGAACATTTCAGCCAAAAGAAATAGAACACACATTCTTCTCCAGTGCACATGGAACATTCTCCAGGATAGATCATATGTTAGGCAACAAACAAGTCTTAATAAACTTAAAAAGATTGAAATCAGATCAAGCATCTTTTCTGACGACAGTGGTATGAAACTAGAAATCAATTACAAGAATAAAATTGGAAAATTCACAAATATGTGGAGATTAAACAACATGCTACTGAAACCTATGAGTCAAAGAAGAAATCAAAAAATAACTTGAGACAAAAAAAATGAAAATACAAAAGACGAAAACTTATAGGAGTGAATAAAAGCAGTTCTAAGAGGGAAGGTCATAGGGATAAATGCCTACATCAAGAAACAAGAAAAATCTCAAACAATTTTACACCTTGAGAAACTAAAAAAGAAGAACAAAGGAAGCCCAAAGTTAGTAGAAGAAAGGAACTAACAAAGATCAGAGTGGAAATAAATGAAATTGAGACTAAAAAGACAACAGAAAAGATCAATGAAATTAAGAGCTAGTTCTTTGAAAAGATAAACAAAATTGACAAACCTTTAGCTAGACTCACCAAGAAAATGAGGGAAGACTCAAATAAATAAAATCAGAAATGAAAAAAGAGACATTACAATTGATACCACAGAAATATAAAGGATCATAAGAGACTACTATGAACAATTACACGCCAACAAATTTGCTGACCTGGAAGAAATTGATAAATTCCTGGAAACATATACCTAACAAGACCAAATCAAAGAAAATCTGAACAAACCAATTACTAGTAAGGAAATTGAATCAGTAAACAAAAACCTCCCAATAAACAAAAGTCCAAGACTAGACAGCTTCACTGATGAATTCCACCAAACATTCAAAGAATTAATACCAATCCTTCTCAAAGTCTTCCAAAAAATAGGAGAGGTGGGAACACTTCCAAAATCATTTACAAAGCCAGCATTACTCTGATATCAAAACCAGACAAGATGCCACAGGAAAAGAAAATTACAAGCCAATATCCCTGATGAACATAGATACAAAAATCCTCAAGAAAATATTAGCAAACCAAATTCAACAATACATTAAAAGAATCATACACCATGATCAAGTGGGATTTATTCCAGGGATGCAGGGATGGTTTAACATCTACAAATCAATCAATGTGATACTTCACATTAACAAAATGAAGGACAAAAATCATATGATCATCTCAATAAATGCAGAAAAAGCATTTGACAAAATTCAACATCCTTTCATGATAAAAATTCTCAACAAAGTAGAAATAGAGGGAATGTACCTCAACATAATAAAGGCCATATATGACAAACCCGTGGCTAACATCATGCTTAACAGTGAAATGATGAAAGCTTTTCCTCTAAGATTAGGAACAAGACCAGAATGCCCACTCTTAGCACTTTTGTCGACATGATATTGGAAGTCCTAACCAGAGCAACTAGGCAAGGGAAAAAAAGATTAAAGGAATCCAAATCAGAATGGAAAAAGTAGAACTGTCACTATTTGCAGCCGACATGATATTATATATAGGAAACCCTAAAAATTCCACCAAAAAACTGTTAGAACTAATCAACACATTCAGTAAAGTTGCAGGACAAAATAAATATACAAAAATCTGTTTCATTTATATACACTAATAACAAACTATCAGAAAGAGAAGTTAAGAAAAACAATCCTATTTATGACTGCATCAAAAAGAATAAAATACCTAGGAATAAAATTAACCAAGGAAGTGAAAGACTTGTACACTGAAAACTATAAACATTAGTGAAAGAAGTGGAAGAAGACACAAATAAGTGGAAAGATTTTCCATGCTTGTGGATTGGAAGAATTGTTAAAATATCCATACTACCCAAAGAAATCTACAGGTTCAATGCAATCCCTACCAAAATTCCAATGGCATTTCTCATAGAAACAGTACAAACAATCCTAAAATTTGCGTGGAACCACAAAGGAACCCAAATAAGCAAAGTCATCTCGAGAAAGAAGAACAAAGCTGGAGGGATGATGCTCCCTGACTTCAAACTAAATTACAAAGCTCCGGTAATCAAAACAGAATGGTATTGGCATAAAAACAGACACATAGATCAACAGAACAGAATAGAGAGCCCATAAGTAAACCCACACACATAGGGTCAAGCAGCTTATGACAAAGAAGTCAACAACATACAATGGGGAAAAGAAAGTCTCTTCAATAAATGATGTTGGGGAAACAGGACAGCCACATGCAAAAGAAGAAAACTGGACAACTTTCTTATAACATACAGAAAAATTAACTCAAAATAGATTAAAGACTTAATGTAAGACCTGAAACCATAAAACTTCTACAGGAAAACTGAAGGGGTAAGCTCCTTGAGGTCAGTCTTGGCAATGATCTTTTGGATTTGATACCAAAAGCAAAGGAAACAAATATAAAAATAAACAAGTGGGACTACATAAACTAAAAAACTTCTGCACAGCAAAGGAAATTATCAACAAAATGAAAAGACAACCTATGGAATGGGAGAAAATATTTTGAAATCATGTATCTGATAAGGGGTTTAATATCCAAAATATATAAAGAACTCATATAACTTAATAGCAAAAAACACAAACAATCTGATTAAAAACCGGGCAGAGGATCTGAATAGACATTTTCCCAAAGAAGACATACAGATGAGCAACAGGTACCTAAAAAGACACTCAATATCACCAATCATGAGGAAAATGCAAATCAAAACCACAATGAGATATCACCTCACATCCGTTAGAATGACTATTATCAAAAGGACAAGAAATAACAAGTGTTGGTGAGGATGTGGAATAAGGGACCCCTTGTGTACTGTTGGTGGGGACATAAATTGGTGCAGCCACTATGGGAAACAGCATGAGGTTCCTCAAAAATTACAAATAGATATCATATGATCCAGCAATTCCACTTCTGAGTATTTATCTGAAGAAAACAAAAACATTAACTCAAAAAGATATATGCACCCTATGTTGGTTGCAGCGTTATCTGCAATAGACAACACATGGAAACAATCTAAGTTTCCACCAGCGAATGAATGGATAAAGAAATTGTGGTGTGTATATATGTGTGTGTGTCTGTGTGAATCACACAATGGAATATTATTCAGCCATAAGAAAGAATGGAATCTTGCCATTTGCAATAACATGGATGGTCCTCGAGGGCATTATGCTAAGTGAAATAAGTCAGACAGAGAAAGAGAAACATCATATGATCTCAGTTATATGGGGTGTCCCAAAAAAAAGACCTCATAGGCAGAGAGAACAAATTGGTGGTTGCTAGAGACAGGGGTAGGGGGTGGGCAAAATGGGTGAAAGGAGTCAAAAGATACAAATTTCCAGATATAAAATACATGTCAGAGGGATGTAACGCACAGCATAGTGACTATAGATAATAACACTGCATTGCATATTTGAAAATCACTAAGAGAGTAAATCTTAAAAGTTCTCATCACAAGAAACAAAATTTTGTAACTCTGTATAGTGGTGGATATTAACCAGCCTTATTTTGATGATCATTTCTCAATGTATACAAATATCAAATCATGACATTGTACATCTGAAACTAATATGTTATATGTCAGTTATACCTCAATAAAAAATAAAAATAAAACCATTTCTCTACTCTATTGAAAAAAAAAATCCATCCCCTCCACTCTGTCTCAGCATCTCTGACCAACCTCCTCACCGAAACTGCACTATTTTTTCCATACACTTAACACCTTCTACCACACTATATAATTTGCCTTTTATTATGATGCTTGTTTACTACCTGTTTCTCCATAGAATGTTGGTAGACACCTAATGAGAATTTGTTGAATGAATGATTGTATATGGGTAGATATATTTAAAAAATAGAAATACACCAAAATACTAACTGCAGCTCCTTTTAAATGGCGTGATTGTGAGTGGTAATTATTATTTTCTTCTTTTTACACTTCCCTAGATTGTACAGATTTTCTGCAATGAACATAGACAACTTCTATAATAAAGAAAATACATAGTGTATATATGCATATGTTTAAAGAATGTTAAACTAGATCCTATGTAAATCTTTACCCTTGAATCATTCCAGATATTCTGTTTTCAAAGACTTTCTGGGGAAATGATTTTACAATTTTTCCCATGAACCTGTGTCAGGGTTTAACATACCTGAGAGTCAAGACATATGTCTTTCTTAGTTCTACTTGTCACTGGGAAGGTGAAATGGTGCCTGTGGGTATACTGTCAGGTAGTAAGGTGTGTGTTGAAGACAAGAAAAAGGAGTGGGAAAGACACGTTTTTTACAGTGGTGGAGTAAAGACAATGAAAAGAGAGGTTCAGTAGGAGAGAGAGCAGAGGAGAAAAGGCAAGACAATTACCAGTCGCAACCATGTATTGAGCCTCTTCTGGGTGCTACAGTTTGCATTAGGATGATTGTAACAGAGTAACTCCCTCAAGGCGTTGTAACACGGTAGAGGAGCTCTCCAGCTAACGTTCATACCTAGTCTCCTCCCATAACCTCAGCTCAGTTTTGACCACAGGCGCCCTGCTTATTAGTAGCTGCATTAAGTGAGCAGCTGCTGGGGATGCACGTTGGACAGCTAAATGTAATAACACTGCTTGGATATTATCAAATGTTTGACAAACTAGAAAATTATTTTAGAGAATGATAAAATTATCTTTCTAAGGACTATCCCCTGTATGCATTATCTGCAGCTTTATTTTATTAGATGGTGTCTTTTTGTCTCATTTTAATCTTTGACTAACTTTTCCTTGGCACAATTATGACACATGCTTGGAAGATGTGAAAATGACTCTAAGGCTGGATTAGGTGAAAGATAAACAGGCAAATCTGGAAGGGGAAAGAGCATCACATCAGGATCCCACAGCCAAGCAGAAATGATTTACGGTTTTGTTGTTTGGGGCATTTGATCCAAGAGTGCCTCTCTCTCTCCCCCCACCCCTCCCCACCTCCAGAAAATGGAGAATTGTTTGCAAGGCTGGTGTAAATCCTTTCTGCTTTCTGGGAGATGATACAGACTGAGCTGTTCATTGTTTGTTGCAGAATGGTTTTGATAAGCAACCTTTGATAGGTTTCTTCAAAAGAACCCAAATTTCTTGGACTTTCCCTCCTGAGTATTTCCTAGTTCTTCACACCCTCCTGACGCTGTGTGGCCCTGTCCTGTTGTCACTGTTACAGGTGATCTTTGAAGTCTGTCAGTTCTCATAGTAACTATGTCTTGGTTCCGATTTTGAATTATACTTCATTTTTAGACCCAGATAAAATAATTTCCTCAGGTATCAGTGTCACCAGTATTACCATTGATCCGTCTGCATCTTTGAGTCTTGTGTGCCCTGTCCTTTCAGCCAGACTTCACGTGCAGAAGTGTGATTTGGTGGAATGTCTGTGGGAAGTGGAGTCAGGAGACCTGGGTTCTGGTCCCAGACTTACTGCTTCCTGTCTGTGGCCTGGGTTAAATTGTTTAAGTCTTTAAACCTACTCTGGGTGGTTGTGAGCATTCTTCGCAAGAGCAAATATGAAAATACTTTGCAAAATGGAATCAGAAATCTAAAGACTCTCCTCCTGTTCCATCCCTGTGCTTTGGTAGTGAGTTTCTGGAGTCTCCCCTTTCTCCTTTCCATCAAAAGGTGTTTCCTTCACTTAAAATACTCCTCTAGCCTCTAGCTAACACCTACTCTGCCTTCAGATGCCTTCCTAACCACCTCTACCACAGGAAGCCTCCCCTGACCTCTTACCTGGGTAATTTCCTCTCACGACATGCTTAATAGTGCCGTGAACCTCTTCTCAGCTCTCAGAAAAGTTAGAGTTTTCCACTGATCCATAAGATTATTTGATTACTGAAAGTCAGTGTAGCTCAGGAGGCAGAGAGCCTGGATTCTGATCCGGCTGATGCTTGCTAGCTGTGTAACATCGGGCACTGTAAGGAGTCCTTCCCCGTCCTGAGATTCTGCACCTATCACATAAAGATATTCCCAGTGCCTATGACTGTGCTGAGAATAAATGAGCCAGTAACCGATGCAAACTGTGCCGGGCGCGTGGTCAGCACTCTGACTGTTGCCTGCTATTATGGAGAGTGGTGTTCCTCTGTGTGCAGCCACCACGAGCACAGAAGCTCCATAAGCACCATCACTATCTTTGAAGTGCAAGCACAGGGCCTGGCTTAGAACAAGTGTTTCATAAAGATTTGTTGAATGTAATAATGAATTCTTGAATTAATGGCTCTAAATTCTAAACCTGTCCTCATCTTAAAATGCTGGGATCGCGATTTCTACTCCAATGTCCATGTTATATTAAGTCATACAAATGCTAAGAAGCAGAGGGCTTAAAACCAAAACTTTAGGAAAATAACTTCCCCTAAATTGCAGCTAAATCACTGGTAACTGTTTATATACACCATGAATTTACATTGAGTTGGGTACTGCCTAGTTAGGTATTTGTGGAATCTAAAATAATCATCAATAAACATTTACCTTAATACAAAGAGCTCCACTTGTCATTTTGGACAACACAATAGTGAATAAGTCTCTCTCTTTTGGACATACTGGTTGGGGAGTTATAACATAGTATCAAACCAAAGCTCCTTGCGATAAGTACTGAAAAGGGAGCAGACCAGTTCCATCTGCTGGTGGCTGACGGTGGAGAACTTTCAGTCACAGATTAAGGAAAATGGAGAAATTCAAATTTGTTTGTATTTGGGTCTCCCCTCCTCCACCAAGTCCACCATTTTGTTAATATGTAAAATGACTCTGAGTTTACTTTTCTTACCCTGTTCTGGATCGTATTTGCTATTTTTTCCCCTAATGGTTTGTCCTAAAGTTTTATAGATACAGACAAGTTAATTTGAATCATTTCCACAGTATCAATTTTCTTAGTCTTAAAAAACAAAATATCCTAATGATTGTAAACATAAAAAAGCTCACGTTGAAAAAGTAAAGTTGTGTTTTAATTAGTTTGTACAAAATACATCCTTTCTTGTTTTAAAGTAATTGGGTCTCTGTTTCAGTGAAGTAAAAAAAGAAATGCATATTCTGGAAAAGCCAAATGATGGAGACAATAAAACGATCAGTATTTGCCAGAGGCAGGGCTGGGAGGAGATGAAGAGGCAGCACGCAGGATTCTCAGGGCAGTGAAAATACTTGGCGTGATATTAGAATGATGGATGTACGTCATTATACCCTTGTCCAAACCCACAGAATGTACAGCACCGAGAGTGAGCCCTCAGGTAAACTACGGACTTTGGGCGATTATGATGTGTCAATGTAAGTTCGTCCCTAGTAAAAAAAAAAAAAAAAAAAGAAAAAGAAAAAAAAGTACCACTCTGGTGAATGATGCTGATAATGGGGGAGGCTATGCATGTGGGGGGCAGGGGGTAAGTGAGAAACCTTCCCATCCCTCCTCACTCTCACTTTTGTTGTAAGCCTAAAACTGCTCTAAAAAAATAGAGTCTTAAAAATAAAAACGCATGTTTCAAATTTGTGGTTTAAATGTAGGCCACTTCATCTGGCCAGTTAAGTCTCCTAGGTGAGGAGCTATCTTAAAAGTGCTGATTAGATGATATTATATCCAATAAAGACCTTTCTTTGGCTGAGCAGGTGGTTTCAGAGGATGAAAATTAACCCGATGTAGTAGTCACCATGTTGCCTAACCAGTTACCTTTCAATCTTCTGTTTTCCTTGTTAGAGCTCATCTCCCTAGAGAGGCCCCAAACACCAAAATTTAGATCCTCATCCTTCCTATAGCTAGAGCATGGGTATAAGACCCAAGGGCATCTGACAAGAAGTGTGCTGAGGGGTTTCTGGGAAAGGTTTTTCTCACTAATTACAAATAATAATAGTAATAATTAACACATACTTTTTTCTGTCTTGATGTTGTTGCAGGTGAATGTGATGTCTGGAGCCATAGCAGCCTTCTTGGGATTTGAGGATAAAAGCCAATGTACTGAACATATTATAGCAGAGAGATGAAACGAGTCTGGGCTTCTGATGACATCTTTCTGTGCTCACCTTCTGGGTGTACAAGAAAATAAAAGTGCTTGCTGCTAATGATGTTTAGCTGACTAATCAGTTGCAAGGAGTCAAAACTATGTAATATATTAGTGTCCCTTGGCCATCACACTGCAAGACCAAAGAGCATCAACTAAACAACTAACTAAGAACATCAACTAAACAACTAACTTATTTTCAAAGTGGGCCCATGTGAATCAGTGACATGTTTGGAACAGGGCAGTGGACTGGCCTGTGGGAGTTAGGAATTCCCCCTAACTCCGTCAGTAGGGTTTCACCATGTGGGTTCCACATTTCAGTTCTGGCATCAACTAGTTAAGTGATTGGTACCAGACAAGTCATATGGCCCTCTTTCATGTGCAATTTCCTTACCTGTAAAATGAAGGATTTGTCTTGAGAAAGCGCTTAGGTCCCTTTCATCACTAATATGCTCTGATTCTGTGTTTTTAATAGTGTCAGGGCTGGGTTCCTCCCCAGAGTAGACTGTGAATCAGAGGTAAGCTTGGAGGAGGTTCATTAGGAACTGCTCTTGGGATCATCATCTGTGGAGGGGGTGGGACAGATGCAGGACTGGCCAGAGGGAGAAAAAGTTCTGCGATGCAATCCTGATGGAAGCTGAAGCTGGGATGTTGGAGTGAGGAGGCCAGACCTTATCACCCAACATCGATGAGTCACTGAAGGAGGCGGCCCCGGGAAGAATGTGTAACCTTGGATGAAGTGTCTTTCTCTCCAGCAAACACAACCCATGAGAGGGGCTGGAGGCTGAGAGCTTTCTGAGGGGAGCACTCCCAGCAGCTGGAGAACATGCTTTCATTCCTGAATGGGATCTGAGTAGTGCATCACAGCATCCACCATGGATAGGAACCAAAGTTTACTGGTGTTAACAACATGAAGGTTGGTATCTTTCTCTCCATTTTAATCACTGAATTAAAAAATAATTCAGTATGGAAATTTTCAAACCTTCATAAATGTGGAGAGACTTGTATAATGAACTCCCACCTATCCATCCCCCAGCTTCAATGATGATCCACATTCCGCCATTCTTATTTCATGTATTCCCTACTCCTACATTTTTTTTCACCTCTGCTGGAGTATGCTAAAGCAAACTCAAAATATTAGAATAATCACTTATGCTTGATTAAACTCAACATAATATAGGGTGTCCATATGTGTCTCTAATCTTAGAGGTTTTCATTTATTAGAAGGTTATTTTAAATCACAATGTCAATAACATATAGCCTTCTCCCCTCACTCTATGAACTTCTCATGGAGCCCTGAAGAGATGCTTTCAGGCCCAGGAGTTTTCACTCGCCCCCATGTTCACCCTGTCCCTGTAGTGGGAAACCAGAAAGCATGGAACTGGGTTTTAGACGGGGAGCAGTGGGTCCCATTACCAGCCAAGCCGATTAGGGGTCCCTAGTGAGTACTGCGTTTTGCCATCAGCATTCAGATGAACAATGGCAAGCTGTGAAGCATTACTTAGTAAATAATGATTTTGTGGTTCCCAAGGTCAGTAGATCCAGGCTTAAAAATAGTGTTTGTTTTAGCTATGCCCTCACTTTTCAAAAATTCTTCCACATAATGGCCCTGTTCAATCATTCTCATTTCCAAACAACCATGTCTACTGACACTTCTAATAAAATGGAGGGTCTCAGTCTTATTGCCATATAAGGGATCCCAGGCCAAAAGGAATCACTAACAAAATGAAAGGTTTGATTCCTCTTAAAAGTCAACCAGAAGGTGTAGAAAGAGAGACACTGGGGGAGCGTTCAGACTGAATGCATCTTCTGAGCTACATGTTATCTCAGGAATTCACGTGATGCATCTGCTACTTTGTTTTCCAGACCACGTATCTTTAACCCAGTGTTGTTTTCTCCCTTGTGGGAAGTCTGACAGCAAAGCCAGACAAACGTTTGTGAATTCTTAAGTGATTGTTGAGAAGTATGAAGGCCTGAGACACTCTGGTTTTAACCACTCACCCACACGGCATCTTTATCCAGGAGCACAGAATTGGTCCCTATTTATGAGTGCACCCTGCTCTGTGGGCAGAGCCAGAGCATGCGCACTAGGGCAGGACACATGAGGACTAGACACTGCAGTGACTGTCCTAGAAAAACTATGGTTCAACTGTGAGGACAGGCCAGGCAAGCACAGCAATCTAATAAGAACAGTTACTTGGAAGCACAAAAATAGACTGACTGTATCATACATGTAAATACAAAATCTGGAAGCTTATTTATGACTAAATTGTACTTAGGAACCTGGTAAAAATACTATACCTCCATATATCACCCTAGGGCATCTAAGAAATTTAGTTTCTTTTCACGCTGCTTGGAAAGTTGCTCAAATAATAAATTTAAAGTTTAAAATTCAAAAGATGTAAAATATACTTGGGGAGTGAAATATCAACCTTCTATGGTGCTTCCAGGATGCTTATGAAAGATTTTTATTTGGAAGCATACAGTTCAAGGTCACAAGGTGGAATATAGTTTTAATAACTCTTCTAAGATTCCATATCATTGAGACTGGGTAAAGATTGGTGAAATTATTTCAGTTCTACGAAATAAGGACTTGGAACATTAGATGAAAAACTTTTAAGAATAATATTAGCAAACTAAACCCATCAATGTAAAATAAGTTATATATCACAATCAAGTTGAATTTTTTTTCTAGATTGCAAGGTTAATTTAACATTATAAAATCAATTATAGAAATTCATCACAGTAATAGAGAAAAACCATGTGATTATCTCAATAATGAAAACGTGTTCGACAAAACTGAATATACATTCATAATAAAAGCCTCTTCACAAAGAAGGAATACAACTATACTTACTGAACACTGCTAAAGGGTATCTACAGTAAGCATCACATTTAATGGTGAAATGTTGAGAGCATTCCCTTTAAAGTCAGTAATAAGACAGGTCTGTGTGCTATTATTAATTCTATTTAACATTTCTCCAGTGAAGTTAAGAAAAGTAAATAAAAAGCATAAGGATTGGAAAGTAACAAAACTATCTATATTCCCAGAAAAACCGTTACGTAGAAGAAAATAATCTACAGATAAAGAATTACAAGTTGCTGGATACAAAATCAATGTACAAAAATCAACTGCATTTCTATACTCCATCATTGAATAGTTAAATATAGTTTTTAAAAAGATGCCATCAAAAGTAAAAAGATTCTATAAATAAATTTAAGAAAAGATGTGCAAAATTTCTACAAAGAAAACTGTAAAGCTTCTTTGAAATACGTTAGAGAAAGCTTAAATCATATACCATGTTCATGGATTGAAAAGTTCAACATCAAGGTGTCAGTGTTTCCCAAATTGATATTTAGATTCAACATGATTCCAATAAAAATCCAAAAAAAATCCCCATAATTTTTTTTCTATGACACTAACAAGCTGATTCTAATATTTATGTGGAAAATCAAGAGATCAAGGGAGAAGTTTAATTGAACAGATATTACCATTTATAATGAAACTGTAATAATTGATTCAGTACGGTATCAATTTAGGGATAGACAGATTGATCAAAGGAACAGAATAGAGAGACAAACACACACACACACACACACACACACTTAGTTTATGACAGTAACCATTGCATTTCAGGGACTTTTCAATAAATGATCTTGGAATTATTGGATATTCACATGGAAAAAAAGAAATTGAGTCTGTACCTTACACCACACACACATAAAGATCAATTCCAGGTGGATGAAAGACTTAAATGTGCAAAGTAAAATTATAAAACTCTTAGAAGACAACACGGGAGACTATCTTTTTAACCTGGGATTAGGGGAAGGTTTCTTAAATAAGACACAAAAACTCCACAAACTATATAGACAAGGATTGATAAATTAAGCCAGAGTAATACTAAGAACCTCAGTTCATCAAAATTTATCATTAATACAGTGAAAGAACATGCTACAAATCAAGAGAAGATATTTGCAAAATATATAACTAACAAGCGGAAATGGGCAATAGAGAACAGGCCCTTCACAGAAGAAGAGATCCAGATGGCTGACGAAAAGATGTGCAACATCGTTAGTTATTGGAGAAGTGTAAGTGAAGATCACAACAAGCATCTATTTTGTTACCACTAAATTGGCAAAAAAATAAAAATAAAAATCTGACACTATTAAATATCGGTGAAGGTTTGCACAATTTCTGTACATATCTTGCTCGTAAGAGAGTAAATCCATAGGGAAAACAATTTGGCATTATCAGTAAATAAAGATGCACACACTCATGACCCAGTAATTCCACTCCCAGCTATATACCCTAGGACTAGAAAAGTTCTAGAGTGATCAGGAGACCAGGAAAAGTGTATAAAAACATTCACAACAGCACTATTTGTAAAATAAGATATTGGAAATAGCCCAAATGTCCACCAACAAGAGAATGGATGAATACGGCAACGAACATGAGTGACTTACATGAGTGACAAAAGTATGCTACGTACAGGGAAATGAATGACTCTTAGGAACTTAATGTTACTTGAAAACAAGCCACAAAGAATATGTATAATATGATTCTATGTATATAAAGTTCAAAAACATGCAGAAATCTAAAAAAACTATTTTCACAAATGGAAACACATGGTAAAATTACACATTAAAGTGGTAAGAGACTGCTAACTGAAAATTCAGGATGGGAGGGGATGGGGACCAGGAAGGAGTTCAAAGATCTGAAGAGGAAACTGTTACATTCCTAACTTACACGAAGTATTCGTTGTGTTACTATTCTTGATAACTTACACACACTTTAAATATTCTTTTATATCAACTTAATAGTTGTTTAAGTTTTTAAAATACTGACCTGTGGCAATTTTTATATTGATTAAATCTAATTTGCAGTTTTTAAGAGAATACTTTCCTATAGCGATCATTTCCTGACATTAATATTGGAATAGAAGTGAAAAATAAATCCTCATTATCTCAATAAACATGACAGAAAATCTTCAAAGAGGAACTTCAGGCAGAGGAAGAGAGAGAGAATAAAACAACCACTCCCCTACACCAAGCCAAAAGTCTCCGCTGGAAAACTAGCAAGCGAGACACACATCCCCCCAGCCGCCGGGCCAGCGCCTTTCGTTCTGCGATAAGGCTGTAAATTCTCTTCCCCGGCCTGGAGTTTAGTGTAAACACTCCAAGAGCCTGAGGGACCACAGAGTGAGAGAGAAATGGCTTGGCTCTGGCTGCTTCTTCTCTGGGGGGAATGCTCACTATCAACTGTTGAATCACAAAACCCAAACTCTCCGCATTCATCAAGGGCGGGGCGGCCCTGCGGTGGGGAAAGTATCTGGTGCAGGAGGAGGGCGAGGAGGGGGTGTGGGGGAGGGCTCGACTCTGACACCAAGCTGGGTCCCAGACAGTCTCGCCGGTGCGCCCGGGTCCTGGGATCCCGGGCAGGGCCGCAGCTCGGATCCAGCTGCAGCGGCCCCACAGTCCTACCCGCCAGGCCCACCGCGCGGCCCCTCCTTCGTCTGGCAGGCTACACGGCATTTCAGGAGCTGAGACTGCCACGCACACCTTCCTGCTCCCACATCTAACTGGCCTCAGTGAATGAGAACATAGATAGTATTCCAGAACCGTTCTAGAACTGCCACGTGGGCAGTGAAAAAGAAAGACATACTGGGCACAAAGTTGATGGATACTTATTTCCATGTTCATGTGGGAGATTAAAGCACGTCTTGCAATTAATTTGGGCGTCTTTCTGTCCATTATCGAGAATGAAACACACCACCGGGTGCAGCAAGGAAAACTCTGTGAGGTTCGGGAAAGGCAGGCCTCCCGCAGCTCGGCCGGCAGAGCCAGCCAGAAACTTCTTCTCAGATAGCAGTTGGCAATAACATCTCAGCCTGTCAGCTACAGCACTTAAAGCTGATGGACATATATTATTTTTGTTTGGCAAAAAAAATCCATTCTACCATTATTGGCTCTTGGAGTATTAGCTCAACTATTTTCTTTTGTATTAAAATAAAAGATGATTTAGAAGGGTTTCCCATGGCTTCTCAGTAACTTACGCCAGTATATATTTTTAAAATAAACTTTATTGAGGTACAATTTATATACAATAAAAGGCATTCACTTTAAGTGTACGTTTTTATGAGTTTAATTTGTGTAACTACTACAATTAAGGTCTAGAATATTTCCAACACCCCTAAAAGTTCCCCTGTGCCCCTGGCCTCATGCAATTTCTGATTTGTTTTCTGTCACTATGGATCAGTTTTGCCATTTTATCGAATTTGCCAAATTTATAGAATTTCAAATAAAATGGAATCAGTCAATATACTTTTAATTCAAGGTTTCCCCCATTCTGATAAACTTCTATTTTCTGAGAAGTTTCTCTTGATTCTCATTGCTCAAAATGGCAAGACTTCATTTTGTTTTGTCCAACCACCCCTGCTTCCCCAACTGGTTTTTCCAATTTTTGTACATGTGCCCTCAAAGGGAGCACTTCTGTTCTGCTTTTAAACTTAAAAAGCCAGAAAAGTTAAAGATTTCTAAATTGAAATGAAAATACGTATGACTCAAGTGATACTTAAAAAACCACTCCATGATATCTGTTCCATATGAGTTAACTGGAAAAGTGGCCCAATCCCATGGTCATGGCTGACTGTTGTTGGCTTCTGTGGGAGTGTGACAAGATCCATTTGTATATTCACAAATAGAATAAAAAAGAAAATTCCAACAGACTAGTCAATTATGAAATAGTAAAAAATTAAAAGCTGCCAGTTAGAATTACCTATGAAAATGTCCTTTCTTCCAGTCCCCAGTTGGGGCCACAGAAGAAGGTGGCTTCTCTCTCCACATTTCTAAAACGCCTTCTGAGAGGCAGGAGAGTTTTGGGTAATTTAATTGTATTCCACTGATTGCCAACAGTGCCCAGTCCAGGTAGAACAGAAGTCTTTCCACAGTGGGCAACGCTGAGGTTCCCTCTTCACAGTAATGTCTTCCTAGGCACAAAGTTTCTTAGGAACTCAGGAACGGACTTCTCTCTCAGCACAATTTTCACCTTTTTCCTATATGTTCCAGGCCATTAGCTTTGGGGACTTTGAGAGGCTGCAAGTCACATGATCATAGAACTTCATCCACCATGGCAGAAAAGGAGAATACAAGCTGTTTTCCTTCCTTCTATTTTTGTTACCCACCATATCTGTTTCAATGGCAATTAAACTCTGGTGCCCTCGCTTATCTCTGTTGGCTAATGGATTTAATTCCACCACTCCCAAAGGAATAATCCCAAATCTCAAGCCTGTGCTGTATTAAAGAGCCGGGACTGCTTAATCAGAGCAAACAGAGGATTTGGTTTGTATAAACAGCAAAAGCTTATGTCTTTTATGTCCAGAGAGCAGGACTAAAGGAAGAAAATGATGATAAATCATTTCAAGAAAGACCATAACGTAAATGTTGTATGTTTATTTAAAACTTCATACAATCATTTGTCTAGAGCTACAGCCCAGCTTCGGAAAGTGACTTGCCATAATGAGGTTCGGAGGCAAGCAGCATTCAAGAGCCAAAAGACATATTACCTCCTCCCCAAACTGGCTTATGGGGAAAGGATAAGCTCTTAAATAGAACCAAAGCATCCAGGAGGATAATGCAACAGTAACACACAGCTTTGAGATATATATACATACATATATATATTTTTTTAACAGTTCTTTGTTGAGGTATCAGGTTACACAAAAATCTAAGATGGTTTTAAAGAGAGGAAAAGAATGTGACTTCTTTCTGTTGGAGTTGAAGTGAAAAACCCAAGTTGAAATCATCCTTAAGTTTGCTTCCAACAAAGAGAAATGAGAATAAGAGTATTCGTGCGGGTTGGGTGGGGATTGGTTGTAGGGGGCGGGGTACTTCCGCTCTGCTGTTACGTAGGTATGAAGTAAGAGGATGTGTCCACGGATTTAGAGCTAGGGCAGGCTCTGACTTCAGGCTGCCTGGGTTTAAATTCTGACTCTGTGACTTCTCAGCTGAATCCCGGCAAGATCTCTCTTTCCCTCAGTCTCCTCATCTGTGAAGCGGGATGATGATAAAGGCCCCAGCCTCCGAGAATTGTTGCAAAGATTAAACACATATGGAGGGCGTAAATAGTGCCTGGTGCCTAATGAACGAGTTGGCTTTTTGGAGCGAGAGACCTCCCCCATGTCTCCAAACACAGCATGAAGAAAACCTTGGCTGTGGTTTCACTAGAAGGTGGTGATGTGTAGGGATTGACGAGAAGAGAGTTGCCCTGTTCTGTGACACTGAAGACCAGGTTTCCTGGAGAGAGGGAACGAAGTTATTCTCAACTTGTTTCTAATGTGAAGGGTAAATACACTTCTATTCCCACATTGCCTCAAAACCATCATATATGAAGCCAGAGAAAACCCCTATTTCACAAGTTTGCACTGTCTTTTAAGGTGTGCATTCTTTCCTCTTTTATTTAGGACAACACGGAACCAGCTTGGCCATTGTGAGCTTTAATGCTGTGGGTTGTCATGATGGTGGCACACATTCCACCACACGTAAAGCCTGATTTCTTTAGCAGACAGAACACTGCCAACGCTGATGAGCTCAAAGTCTGACCTGCAGCGGTATCTTAAAAGCTGCATTAATCAGCTCACAATATCCTGCTGATGGTTGATGTGGTGGATTTTCTTCTTTTCCTCAATGATTTATTTGATTGTGAAGGGTGGTAGGGGGAACCTTGATGAACTGTCAACCCTACAATAACTCAGTAGAGAAGGCAGTGTGTTGGGGGGAATTAGTTTAATCACGTAGATGCCTATGCAGAGCCAGGCTCTCTGTGCTCACGTGTTTCAAAGGGATACAAAGACATTCTAAGGAATTGTCCATAGGAAGAGAACATAGTTTATCAGTAGTTATGAGAACTGATTCTTGGGAAGGAAATAGATCTGAAGAATCTATCATGCAACCTTAGAAAAATCTTAAAATTCTGCACTTTCTAAGAATATTAATAAAAATGTCAATGTAACCCAAAGGGAAGGTGTTGTTTCATAATCTCACTGCCATCAAATGTGGCTCTTCCACATCAGACAGGTGAGGCTATTAGAATGCTATGCTATATACTTGTAGTTAATGGACCTTTTCTCTTAATTTTCCCAGGTAAAGTCATAGTGCATATGTGTATGATGTGCCTTTCTTATCCAGATAAATAAGAACTCATTTTTTAAAAAAATCAATTACATTATTCAGTTGAGATCAGTGTGTTGTTAATGATAAATATGCTCATTTAACCCAGCACTTTCAAATTTTGTTTTTGAGACACTGAAGCAGTAGGATAATGTGCCTGGTATCTTGGTTTTTCCACTTCCCTTTAGTTTCCTTGAATTTAAAGGCGAAGTTTTCTTATAAAACCCCAATCAATATTTATATTTGTGTTAAAAGCACTGATGAGGCAAGGCTGTGAAGCCTCTGCTTTGCTGAAGCTTATAATCCAAGGCAGAGATAAGATATAAACATAGGAAACATTTTACAAAAGATGATATAAATAACTTTTCAACTAAAATTTTGAAGAGATTTTACTGTCTATAGATAAATAATTCTTCATAAAATTCACTGTGGACAATATTTGCTGGAGAAATTCACTTCCTGGGGAGAAGGTTGGTGGGAGAGAGAAGGTAGGACTTTGCGTGAAGGATGGGAAGGCAGGAGGAGGGGAGGTAAGAGCCTGAGGCATGCTTTAAGAACTGTGTGTTCATCCAGCAAATATTTATTGAGGTTCGACTACATGCCAGGCACTGTGCTCATTTACGAGGTGTTAGGGTCTAGGCTGAATGAATGGGTCCAGTCCTCGTCCTCTTAGTGCTGTTAAAAACAAGACAACAGGCCCAAAATGGAGTCACTTACGCTAAGCCCTACGTCACCAAACCGAGACTTAATGACAGTTTCGGGTCTCCAGAAATGGACTCTTAAACCAGTTAATCAGGAATGGCCTATCAGCACGAGTCAGGGAATCTGCCTGATAGAACCCTACCATCCCCAAAGGAATGCAATAATCAATCCTCCTTTTTGCCCAGTATAACTTTGTTGTCCCTGCTCCCTTCTGCCCATAAAAGTCTTTCATTTTGTATGTCTCCTCGGAGATCCTTTCTATCTGCTAGATTGAATGATGCCTGATTCAAATCAATTTTTGCTCAAATAAACTCTTAAAATTTTTAATACGCCCCAGTTTATCTTTTAACAGTTTCTTTTAACAAAGAAGCACTTTTTTTTTTTTTAAGATTTTATTTTTTCCCCTTTTTCTCCCCAAAGCCCCCTGGTACATAGTTGTATATTCTTTGTTGTGGGTCCTTTTAGTTGTGGCATGTGGCACGCTGCCTCAGCGTGGTCTGATGAGCAGTGCCATGTCCGCGCCCAGGATTCGAACCAACGAAACACTGGGCCGCCTGCAGCAGAGCGCGCGAACTTAACCACTCGGCCACGGGGCCAGGCCCCAAAGAAGCACTTTTAAATAGAATTAAGTATTTTTATTTTTGTTACCGGATGCATTTAAACGCTTACTTGAGATGTGCCAAGTAAGGGGCGCCTGATTCATTTTCGCTTCTCCCTCCTTCTTGATCCCTGTTCTCCCTCAGGAATGCAGGTCCTCATGTGTTCTCTACTTTTTTCCCTATTAAAAAATTGTTTTATGAACAACTGGATACATTCACATAAAAGATTGAGAAGACTCAAGGGTTGTCTCCCTCAGGAGATGTGTTTTAACAGGAGAGAGAGTCATAGCTAATGCTGTAATTCCAGGGACCAACAATATTGCCCAGGAGGCAATTTGGTGTGAGGAGGTGGGGTGTAGGGTACAGAGAGCCTTCCCCTCCTCTCGCCCCGGCAATCACATCCCCGGGCAAATATACCTACAAGTACTGGTTTATCAAAGATCTAACATTTCTCTAAAATTGCTTGAGCTTTTTCAAGGTGTCAGCTTGTCCATCTCAAAGCGTTTCTCAGCAGTCATTTAAGTGAATACAAAAATAAGAATGAAAGTCTTCAGGCAGCTTTACTCTGCTCCTATACCTTGTAGATCTTGTCACTGATTTCTCTTCTTACTCTTTGCTTCTTTGAGCATTTTAATATATTATCCTTTTATTTTATTTGGGGGCAATTTTTAAATTAAAAAATATCAGCAAAAGATAATTTTAAATATTTTCCAAAAGTAAGGGCAGTGTTACACTTATCTTTGCTGCAGATTCGGAGGAGGAGGGCTGGGAAGCTGAAATCTGAATGTGCGTTAGAGCGTGGTGAAGAATGTGGGGCCTGTGGTTAAATCCCCTGCTATTGTATTTAAGTTTCACCACTTAATAAACTGTATGGCTTTGGACAAGTTCTTTAACCTCTCTTAGTGGCAGCTTTCTCATTCATAAAATGTGGATAATGATAACGTGTGTCTTACTGGATTGGAATAAGAATTTGATGAATGAATGCACATAAAATGTGTAGCACAGACGAAGGGGTTTCTAATTGTTAACTGCTAGTCGTTCTTTTATCTAGTAAGTGTTTATTGCCTACTATGTGCCAGGCATTGTTTTAGGTGTTGAGCTAGAATAGTGAGAAGTCCCTGCTCTCATGGAGACTGTGTTCTAGTTGGAGTTCTCAAGCAGTAAGCACATAAATATATAACATGTCGAGGGGTGAGAAGTGCTAGGAAGAAAACCAAAGCTGGGGAAGGAGAGAGAGATGCTGGTTGGGAAGAGGAGTTATTGCCAATAAGAGGTCAGGGTAGGTCTCTGATATGTAAGCAGAGACCTGCCTGAGGGAAGGTGGTGAGCCATGTGGGAATCTGGAAGAAAACTGAAAGAGAGAGGCTGAGGTCAGTCATGTCCCAGGATATGAGTGTAGGAGCCCCAGAACTTGCACCCTCTTTGCCACTTCCACTTTTGAGTTGTCCTGTGTCTTTTGACATGGCTAATTCTCTTCACTGCTCGCTAATGTTCTCAGTTATAAAATGCATACATTTTTATGTGCTTCCTTGGAACTATTGGGAGGGCTGAAAAAGTAGAATCTGGGATGACCTTGCAAAAACGAGCCCCAAAGCCACACAGGAGAGCAGTAGCACGTTGCTAGGAGGAGGAAGCCGCCTTGGAAGCCGAGAGGCTCTGCCACAGTTGCTGGCTCCAACCAGCGAAGTGGTTATTCTGCTTCACGTGCCTTGCTGACCTCGGGACCCACCTTTGATGACAGTAATCTTCCCTAGTCCCTGAACGGGGAAACACTTTGTTATTTTGAATCCCAGTCAGCCTGGATAAAAGCAGGTATTCTGAGTTCCAAGGTGCCTCTGAACAGACCTGGACGTGTTCTTCAAACATGGGCAAACTATTGCTGGAAAGGGTTGATTGTTTGCTATAGGTCAATCATGTCAAAACATGGTAAAGTGGTAAAAGCTCTGATATCCGATTCATCTATTTGATCATAAATATGTCAAAGCTAGTGTCAGCATCTAGCATTATGCCAAGTGGAAGCATGTTTAAGCAAGAGGATGGTGTTTCTGCTGGCCAGAGCATTATTCAATCTGCCCTTCATTTATTGCACTTCTATGCACTGCAGTGCCTGTGGTAGAACCTGGGGCCTCAGAGGGACTTTAAGAGGAAGGACCCTACAATCACACAGCGTGTTCAGCGGTAAGCATTCACTGCTTTAGGACACATGGAGGTGGGGGGCGGGGCAGGGATCCCTGAGAATCAGGAAAGAGGTATGTAATTATTTTATACACAGTGGTCCTGCCCCCAAATAACTATTGCCTAATCAATACCCTGCAATTTGTCCAGATTAATAGTTCCTCCTCTTGGGAAGAGAAGAAGCAGGAAATGGGCAGAGAAGAAAAGAGTAAAAGGTGTCCCAGAATAGAGGAAGAGGGCTGAGCTTGGTGGTTAAAGGCTGCCAAAAGAATCCAAAAGAATGAATCCAAAAGAATGAATCCAAAAGAATGAATGAGGAATTTGATCAGCTAGTAGGGAAAAGAATTGCAAGAAGATTCCCAGGTCCCACCACCAACGTGTTCCCATCCTTGGGCGGGATATAGGATGGGCTTAGCCGTTAGAATGAAGGGCCAAACAAGGTGGAGGTCACTTCCTCCAGGGTAGTCCTGGACGGTGGTACCTGAAATCATGGAGATTCCAGAAGCCTAGAGGCAGAAATCATTTCCTTCAGTAACCACACACCTTTGTCACATTGATGGTTGATGTTTGAGACTCTGATCAGCTAAATCTATGATAACTATTTTGAAATCTACCTGTGTTTTGTTTTTTCTGCTCTACTTGATTTGTACTTGCTGACAATTCTTTTTGTAGAAATTACCTCCATCCTTAGGCTTCCCCACAGCTTGAGGGTTAACAAAAGCACTCTGTTACTGTTTTCAAATTCGTAAAAACAGTTTTTCTGGACCATTTTATCAAGCTTCATAGCTGGGACTTTGAGTTTTCTTGAATGGTTTTTACACTTTGTTTGAAAATGTCTTTCCACACACAGTGTAATGGAAAAAAAATCCACATAAATAAGAAGTCCTGTGGCAGGTGTTTTAACAGCCCTAGAATTACAAAGCCAAGAGCTCATTCTCATATCTTTAAAAATGCCCAGGCCCTGACGGCCCCTATTATTGTTTTCTCAGTTCTATTAATAGACTCCCTTAGCTGGTGCCCTGCAATGTATAGTACATGGCATGTTTGATGGAAACACTAACACAGACTCTATTTGGGAAGTTTCTTTTTCTTTCTTCCAGACTTGACATTACATGTTTGATCAGAAGCAATCATAATTTATACATTTTTTTTTTTTGTACAAGCTACTTGTTTTAGTTTCTCGAAGTAGTGAATGTCAGCAAAGAGAAAGGTCTGCTTGTGAGTTAAAACCCTTTGAAACACAGAACACGTTTGATACTTGAAAACTGTTCCAAAAGTCTGTTTGGTTTCCTTCTTCAAAGTGGTCAAATGCAAGCTGAAAAGTGTTTCAAATGAAAACTCCACTGTTGTCTGTCATCTCCTGGGCTTGATAAACACAGACGGGAACTGAGAACGACTGCCTCAGCTCTGAACGTCACTGACAACTGCTCAGACCATCCCAATTTCCAAGGAATTAATTAATTTAATTTATCGTTCGAAAAAGTAATTTATACATATAGCTAAAAATTCAAATAGCACAAAAGGGTCTATAACAAAAAGCAAATTTATGTTCTACACTAGCCCCTTGGTCCTCCAATTTCCTAGTTTCTTATGCCTTCCCTTTAATAGTCTTCCATGCACATAATAAACATTGTGTTATACATATGGTAGACAGCTCTACACGCAAAGTCTTGCTTTCTTCACCACACCATGTATTTTGGGGACGGTGTCTTATTAGCATATACAGCTCTGCAGAATGTTTTTAAAGGCTGCTTAGTATTCCATAATGTGTTGAACAAGTCCCCCTTTGCTGTGCATTTCCAGTCTCCCGCTATTGTAAACAGCCCTTCATTGAAGCCCGATTTCCAGGGAGGGGCAGACCTTTGAAAGCAGGGAGCAAAGCAGTAACACAGCAGAGAGGCAGCGCTGTTTCCAGCGGCTCATGGGAAGAGGCGGCCCTGGAAAGGGGAAGGGCCGAGGCACGCTTCTGTTTGCAGGCTTCATATTTACAGCTATGCAGCTGCCACACCAGCATGGTTTTAAAATAAATGAGAAAAAGAAAATATTTTGACTCTTCGGGACCTCAAAAATGTGTGGTCGTCATTCTTGGAGTCAGGAAGTTCTATTCCAGGACAGATTTTTAGTGAAAATGATAATCTTTGCCTCTCCTTTATTTGTTTCTCTCATTTGATTTTCCTTTTTTATTTGGTGTTTAATATGCAAAATCACTATTTCTACTAGTTACCCAAGACAATTTTTATGTGTTGTTCAGAAAATGAATTATTTCAGCATTTTTAAATGTTATTTATTTATTTATTTATTTTTGGGGAAGTTTAGCCCTGAGCTAACATCTGCTGCCAATCCTCCTCTTTTTGCTGAGGAAGACTGGCCCTGAGCTAACATCCGTGCCCATCCTCCTCTACCTTATACGTGGGACGCCTGGGACAGCATGGCTTGCCAAGCAGTGCCATGTCCGCACCTGGGATCCAAACTGGCGGACCCCAGGCCACTGAAGCAGAACATACGTACTTAACTGCTGCACTACCAGGCTGGCCCCAATTTCAGCATTTTTAAATGAAAAGTTATACCCTCAGTGAAATGATCTTGCCTAAAATTTTGAACCTGAATCTAATCAAGTCTCTAAATCTAATTACCAAATTACAGAAGATACCGAGGAGAAAGGATTGAGTTAAACTACACTACGAAGAAGGAATCAGCCAAATCAGAAGGTGAGGTGTTCTACAGGCCAAATGATCCAGCTTTTTCCACAAGGTTATACTACAGAAAAGGGTAGAGACTGAGGTTTGTTCTAGAATAAAAGAGATTTACAGCTAACGACCAAATACACGAATTGGATTTGAATTCAAACTATCTGTAAACCAATCAATGAACTAACACCTTCTTTGAGGCAATTGGGAAGATTTGAACACAGTCTGTGTGACAGATAATAAGTTATCATTAGTTTCATTAGGTAAAGTAATGGCCTGGTGAATATGTTAAAAAAGAAAACAGTCCTTAAACAGAGATGCATACTGAAATATTTGTCAGTGAAATGAAATGATGTCTGAGACTTGTTTTAGAATACTCTTGAAAAAAACATCAGAGAAGATAAATGAAACACTATTAGCAAGGTATTGATCATTGTTAAAGCTGAGTGTTGGGTACATGGGCTTCATTATGCTATTATTATCATTCTGGGGGACTATATTAGTTTCCGAGGGCTGCCACAACAAAGTACCACAAGTGGCTTAAACATTTCAGTGGCTTAAACAATAGAGATTTAATTTCTTACGGTTCTGGAGGTGGAAGTCCAAGATCAAGGTGTCAGCAGAGCTGGTTTCTCTTTGAGGCCTCTCTCGCACCTTGTAGATGACCTTCTTCTCCTTTTAGCTTCACATGGTCTTTCTTTTGGGTGTGTCTTTTCCTTTCTTATAAGCACACCCGTCATATTGGGTTAGAGCCCATCCTAATGACCTGATCTAACTTTAATCTCCTCCTCAAAGGCCCTGTCTCCAAATACAGTCACATCTGAGGTATTGAGGGTTAGGACTTCAACATCTGAATTTGGGGAGATGGACACAATTCAGCCCATAATAGATGCCTATGAACATCTGCATAATAAAAAATTTTATAGAGCCGGCCCTGATGGCCTAGTGGTTAGAGTTCAGCACTTTCACCACTTCCACAGTCCTGGTCTGTTTCCCGGTTGCGGAACCGTACCACTCATCTGTCAGTTGCCATGCTGTGGCAGCGGCTCACATAGAAGAACTAGAAGGACCCACAACTAGGATATACAACCACGCACTGGGGCTTTGAGGAGAAAAAAAAAAAGGGAGGGGGAAGATTAGCAACAGATGTCAGCTCAGGGCAAATCTTTCCATGCAAGAAAAAAAAAACTTATAAAAAAAGACATGCTAGCTTATACAGGAGACAGTTGATCATAGCAGCTTTTCTGCTAATGCACAGAAATGCCAGGTGAGTGCCTGTTGCTTGCTCCTCTCCAACAGACTCACACAGCCACTGACCACAGCCCAAATCAGCTGAGCTGTTTCAGTTACTTGATAAACACAACAGACCTCAAACTCTAAGAACCCACTTTTGGAGGATTATGTGTTTTATGATGTGCAAAGATCACTCCAAGTTTAGGAAGCGTTTACACTTCAGGAGGAGAGGAGCCAAGCTGTTTCCTTAGAGCCTGGGATATGGGGCCGAGTGGTGTATGATACGAGTTGGTTATATCTGTTTACCTCCTGTTTTTCTTAAATAAACCTTAACAGACTCCTTTAACCCTACCACCCACTCTTTTTTTCCCCCTCCTCCACTTTTTTCCCCTCCACCTCTTACAAAGTAAACCCAAGGACCATTTATATAAATTTTATGCTTCAAATGAATGTCAGACCTCCAGGTGTCAGTCTTTTAGAAACATAGACAGGTTTCCTGGTATTCTCACAAATTGCTGGTGGCTTATCTTTTCGGAAAATTATTTTGACAATGTGTTATCCAGAGCCATGACCTGGTATTCCCACTTCAAAAACATCCTCTTGCCCTCAAAATGAAAAAAATTATATGTACAAAGTTGTTCATCGTGATTGTATTTGTATCTAGAAATTGGAAGCAACAGATACATGTTTAGTGGTAAAATAGTTAAATTATAACACATCTAGAAAATTCTACAACCATTTAGCAAGAATACCATAAAGAAAAACCTTGAAATATCTCTTTACATGAAAGTTTTAAATTCTGGTACAAGGGAAAAACATAAGGTCGAATACAGACAAATCTGGATAAAATTTTTGTGACATGTACCCAAAAAGCTAATTTCTTTAATACAGCAAACTCTTACAGACCAACAACAGCAAGCCCCCAGTAATTCAATAAAAGAAGGAGCAAGGAGGAAAAGCAATCCACAGAAAATGAAATATAAATGGCTAACCATCTGAAACAATGTCAAATGCGCTGAAAATTGAAGAAACACCTGTTACAATTACCATGAGATGCAGGTCTCACTCACCTGGAGGCAAAGATCCAAGGACTGAGCAGAGGGTTTGAAGAAAAAGGAACTGTTGGTAAAAGCATAAATGTATAAAATCTTTACAGAGCACAATTTGGCAATATCCCTCAAATTTTAAAATGCACATTCCCTTTCAGTCAAGGGTTCCTTTGCTGGTGATTCGAAAGAGCTACCCAAGGACATGTGTGCAAGGATTATTACTGCAGTCTTATTATGGGAATAACCATCATTGGGGTCTAGTTGGATAAATTATGGCATGTCTATATAATGGGATACTATGCAGCCATAAATGTAAATGAGATAGCTCTGTGTTTGCTGGCATGAGTTAATGTCCGTGATGTAGTAAGTAAGGGGAAAAGCTTTCAGAAGATTTTCTTTTGTGTAGCAAAAAGAAATACCTTCATCTGTGCCTGCAAACACTCAGAAGGTGTGAAGAAAGAGGCATGCTGGGTGACAGCCGTGGCTCTCCAATGTGGTGCGGGGAGAGTCAGGGGGAGGTCACCTTTTACTTTCTATAATTTTATGCCCTGATAACTTCAGACAAGCATGTTTCCTTTTACAATACAACAACTCAAAGTGACAGTTATGAAAGTTTTAGAGGACCCTGGGAAAGGTTCAGAATGCTGGGTGATAGGGGACAAAACTGAATTTACAAAATAATAAAAATGTATATGACAAGTCAAAGGAGCAGAATGCTCTCAGATTATAACAGTTTGGGACCTGGTGATGGCATTATGGGGGGATGTTTTTTCTTTATTACCTAAATTTTCTGCAAATTGCTTGCATGGCTTTTTCCATTTTAAAACGATTGAAGCAAAATAAAATAAGCATACAAATTTTCTCAGTTGACTTCAGCTAAAAAACAAAAATCCACGTATGCACCAGCGGTGGGTCAGTGAAGAGCAGACCAGGGATGAAGACTGCCGTTAACCCAGAACCTGAAATCAAGAGGCAAAGGTTCTCAGGGGCTCACACCCTGGCCATGGCGTCTCACTGAGAGGCCTCGACTAAACATCAAGAACAGCTTTTTATCTTGACCATTTTGAAAATGATGTAATTTCTCCTTGCCTCAAATCCATGCTGTCCTCTGATTTCTCAGGTTAGCCCTGTAAACCATGGCTCATCTTTCTCTCCCACAGTCTCATTCTTCTAATTCTCTCTGGCCCTTAACTCAGCCGCCTACATTTCCCCACACCCCCTGAAATTTTTACACGTGCCATCCAGAACTGTCCCACTCTGACCTACAGCTTCCTACATCCCCAAAGTCTTCTCTCATTAGCCCTCTCCACTTCTGTGCTGTACTCAAACCTGACTGTCTTGCCAGACTTCCCCATCAGGGCTCCCAAGGGGAAGTTTATTCCTTCGGATCCTACCCATCAGGCCTATCTATCTCTGCCTCTCATGACACTGCCACTTCCTAACCGCTATGACTTCCAAATATATTTGTCTTCCAGCCCAGACCTCTCTTCTGAGCTCCAGATCCATGTCTTCCACAACCCCCTTAACAGCTCTTCTACTGGGATGTCACCTAGGCACCTAAAACACAAAATATCCCAAATATGATCCTTCATCTTTCCACAAGCCCACTTCTCCTCTCTAGTGCTTTTTCCATCCTGGTAAAAGGATCTATTTGTGCCAAAAACCTGAGGCCCCCTCAGCACTTCCTTCTCCCTCACTCCCGTATCCAAAACACGGCCAAATTTTATGGACTCTTGTCTTCTAAATACCCCTTGAGTCCAGTCACCTTGCTCATCTTTATTCCACGATCCCAGGCTAGGCCACTCTCATCTCTCAAGTAGACCAGCACAATCACCTCCACCTGGTCTCCCCATATCTTCTCATGCCTCCTTCCCAGCTGGTCTCCACAAAGCACTCCTACATGTGTAACATGGAGATACGATCACATCCTCCTTGAGACCCCTCAGATGCCTTTGCTCACAAGACGAAGCCCAAGTTCCTTAGTCAGCTTTATAAGGCTTTTTGTAATCTGCCTACACTCCAGGGTCAAGTATTTAATGAGGAGACCAAGACACATACCGTACCCACCCAAGGGGAATAAACAAGAAACAAAATAACTGGGATCATGACAAGTGCTATGACAGAAGGAACAGGTTCTGAGATAGAAACTAATGGGGTGGGAAGAGCTAACATCTCTGAGTTGGGGTGATCGGGAAAGGCCTCTGGGAAGAGTAACAGTTAAACTTATTCCAGAAGTAGGAGGAGGAATTGGGCATTATCGGAGCAGAAGGAAGACTGTTTAGTACCTCCAAAGTCTTGAGGCTAAAATAAGTGACATGGTAGAGAAAGAGAAGGGCACTGTGGCTGGAGAGGAGTGAGTCACAGGTAGAGGGGCATGAAATGAGGTTGGAGATTTAGGCAGGGCTTCGTAGCCATGATCAGGGAAGGAGGACTTTATTCTCAGGGCAGTAGGAAACTACATTCCCTTCCCTGGTTACACATTCCAGTCCCATTGGAGCTCTTCCGTTACTTTGAATGGTTCTACATCCTTCCTGGCTCAAGGTGATCCAAACCTGACGTTCTCTCTGCCTGAAAAGCTCATTTCATCTTTCGTCATCTGGATGATGCCAATACATCCTTCAGGTCCCAGCTGAAACGCCATTTCATCCCAATGGCCGTGCCTGGCCTCCCAGCTGAGGGCAGGCCCTATCACATTCTCTCAAATCTCCCTGTGTTTTTCATGGGTGGCACTTATTACAACAGAAATGAGTTGATTACATGTCTGTCAATCACTCTATCCCAAGGACTGGACACAAGCTAGGTACTTTAAAAAAGAAAAAGAAAATCTATTTATCTATCTATTTTTTTTGCTGAGGAAGTTTTGCCCTGAGCTAACATCCACTGCCAATTTTCCTGGGTTTTCTTTTGTATGTGAGTTGCTGCCATGGCATGGCCATGAACAGATGAGTGATGTAGGTCTGTGCCCAGGAGCCAAAGCTGGGCCACCAAAGTGGAGCACACCAAACTTAACCACTAACCACCATGCTGGCCCCAAAATATTTTTAAATAAATGAATAAATACATAAATTAATGAAAATTGATGCAAGCTTAGAGTTTGATCAAGGCTGACAATGACCATAGAAACTTTAAAGTTGGAAGAGATTTGGAATTCATTTAAGCCAAGCCAATTGGTTTATTGATGAAGGATGGGGCCAGAGAGGAGAAGCCACATGTCCCCAGTCACTGAGCTCACCAGCATGGACCCAGAGATAGGCCCTCACATTTTTCTCACTGAACTCTATGGCACTTGAATAAGGTCCTGGGGGAAATGAATTCCTTGAGACACACTTTTCCTGGCTGCTAATAACTGACTAGGAAAGGAAAAATAATGTAGACAGCATTAGTATTTCACTGATGGATTTAGTTACATAGATTAAAGTGTCAGCTTGGTAAGGTTCCAGCATGTCTCTGGTCTGACACTTGTTTTCAAATAAAGGTAAAGACGTCCAGAGCTGGCTCCTTGACGAGTTGGGTAACAGCGTCCCATGGGTCTCGCTCTCAAAACCTCGGTTCAGTTTGTCACGGTGAGTCTGGTTGGCTCCAGGGAGGCCCACAGCTAGAAAGAATAACAAGGGGTGTGCAGTTCAGGCCGGAGACCTGTTGGCACCAAAGTGTGGGAAAAGTTCTCACAAGACCTGCCCACAGTCAGCCTGGTCCAGACCGAGGTTATTAATCTTTCATGTCCCAAAACACTCAAGTCACAGAGTTTTGAAGAGGAAAAATACAGTGAGATGGCCTGGAGGCAGTGTGGTAGAGTCGAAAGAACAGAAGGTGAATTGGGACCCCGCTGTCTGAAGATCCTCCGCTGAAACTGACAGGGCTGTACCAGGTGATGTTCAAGCTGTCCACCAGCTTTAAGACTGGGTTCGAGGATTTGAATCCTGTTCAAATCTGACAGATCTGAACACACGTTCAGGCAGTAGGGGTAGTGAGTATGATCATGGAGCCAGACTGCCTAGATTCCAGTTTTGGCTTCACCACATTTTAGCTATATACTCTGAGCATCTTTGTGCCTCGATTTCTTTGTCTGTGAAATGGGCCTCATAGGGTTGTTTTGAAAATTACAAGGGTAACTCTATTAAAGTGGCTGGCACATAATAAGTACTCGATAAATGTTAGCCATTACTATTGTTATCTTCTGATGTAGGAAAAGCATGCCCAGAAAAGACATGGACCACAAGGAGCCAAAGGCTCATGGTCGCTTACACAGGGTAGAAGAAATATAATTCCTCAGACGGATTCAAATGCCATCAAAGAGAATGGTGCCCAGGACATAAATATATAAGCAGGTTCCCCAACTGTGCACACATCTCAATCTCATTTTTGCAAAATTCCGTACAAACCCATAGTACGTGTACAGATAAGGGACGGGAAGGAGGCACACGAAAGAGCGTGAGCAGCCATTCTCTCTGGGAGGAGATGACGGGGCTATCCGCTCATATTTTCTATTTTATTTCTTATTTGTGTTTTCTAAATTTGTTCGTCAAACATATATTACTTTTTGAAAACAATTTTTTTTTAATGTTCAGGGCAGAGGAAAGGGAGAAAATAAATCAGATTTTTGTCAATGGCTTTATTATATTTATGTTATTCATCACCTAGGACC
The DNA here is from genome assembly GCF_041296265.1 of Equus caballus. NCBI lineage: Eukaryota > Metazoa > Chordata > Mammalia > Perissodactyla > Equidae > Equus > Equus caballus. The sequence continues at coordinate 66,239,217 of NC_091697.1, forward strand.
CTGAATGATTTTCACTTTTACCTCTCCATTTGGAAGTTATTCTTACAGCTGGGCTTCTAGTTGCAATACAAAATAAAACGAAAACTGAAGGAGTGAAGTGTCAGGGAGAAATTGAAACATGAAAAGGGTACACATGATAATAATTATTTGCTGAGTGATTGAAAGAATTAGATAATGTTGTAGGTAGAATGTCCATGACATGGCAACTGATAGTACACGGAGTAAGATCCACGCTCCTTAATGCTACTCACGGTATGATTCCAGTTTTGTGGGAAAACACACTCATGAGTGTGCACGGGCATGCACATACACACACACTCACACACACCCTGAGTTTCCCCAGGCCTTAACAGCCTGTAAGAACAAATAGAGTTACAGTAACAGTAATAACTCAGATTCCACTAGCCCTTGTCCCTATCTGCTTAACACAGAATCCCTTTAAAATAATGAAGTCGATGGACAATGAGAGAGTAGAGACAAAGGTAAAAAGAAAATTATGTTCTGTTGTCTTTAAAGTAGTTTTTCTCAGTTGGTTTTTAACATATCAACCTTTTAAAATAACTTCCTAAATGTATCCTTTGGAAAGGCTATTACATATTTGCTTCTTTGAAACCTGAGGGCATGTGAACGTGCATAATGGGCTTCCCTTCCTATGTAATCTGTGTCCTTCCTGTTAGGGGGTGGATGGTCTTAAATGTTTTCTGTCTTCCATGGCCGGTGGTCAGCAGTGGGCACATATCACAGAATAACCACATTTTTTTTTTTTTTGTGAGGAAGATTAGCCCTGAGCTAACATCTGCTGCCAATCCTCCTCTTTTTGCTGAGGAAGACTGGCCCTGAGCTAACATCTGTGCCCATCTTCCTCTACTTTTTCTATTTGGGATGCCTACCACAGCATGGCGTTCCAAGCAGTGCAATGTCCGCACGCGGGATCCAAATCGGTGAACCCCGGGCCACCGAAGTGGAACTTGCAAACTTAACTGCTGCGCCACCGGCCGGCCCCATAACCACATTTTTAATCTGGAAATAAAAGCTTTAAAATCTCTCCTGCCTGTTTGCCTAGTGTGGTTTCCCGGACCCTCCAAAGCCAGACAGTCATTTCATGGCGAGGCTGGGGCTCTGTGCTAATGCTGGGCAGTTTTCTTTTCTCTGCACAAAATACTTATTAACTGGAATGGGACGCAGTAGCTGGGAATGCCCCAAATAATTTCTCTCACAGACCCTCCATCCTTCTTCCTCTCAGGATCCAGGAAGTAGAGTTGATCACACTGAATTTAAAGATTTAACGAGGAAAAGAAGATAAATCCAAAAGCACTTCTGGCTTTCAACAGCTCGTTCCTTCTGAAATATTGAAAACAGTGCTTTGGGAAAAAGAAAAGGTGAAGATAGATAAATGAAGAGTTGCATTCAGTTCTTCTTTTCCTGTTCATCTGAAGCATTTCATTAGATTGTGGCAGCTTATCTAGAAAAACCTAGAGACCCATAGGGCTCACTCTTTGTCTCGTGATGGCTTACCCTTTGCATTTCTTCTGACCCGTCAGTGCCCGCTCACCACCACTTATCCCTGGGAGGGACCTGTCTTAGTGCATTAATGAAATCACTAATGTCTGCCCATATACGCCCTAATACCACTGTTTCTAGAATGACATTTATATTATACTCTGCCTCTTGTATCTTTCATGAGGGAGTTTTTATGTGTCACTAAAAAATACTGGATAACACTCTTTATTAGCCCCATGATACCCAGCCCATCAATACTTGTCCAGGCTGATGAGATCATGCTATGGTTCTTAATCAGAGTGAAAGAGAGGAAGAAATACCTTTATTAAAAAATCAATTAAAAACCAGTTGCCCCAGGTAAACAAAAAGCATCACCAGGGCCTGAAAAGAGGACTAATAATGAAATGAAGTGGCAGGAGGCACGGCTCAAGAAAAGGCCTGGTGATTACTAGTCCCTTCCATGCATGGGAGTTTTCTTTTTGTTTTGTTTTAGATAAAACTCTTTCCTGCAAACACAAAAATGCAGCCACTTATTGTTCTCATGTGCTCTGAGTGGTTTCTCTGGGAGCAGGGATGGATTTTTGTAGCACCACTGATAGACACATCTAGTCCTCAGCACCACCCAGCCACACGCAGGAAGCCTGACTGCCTTTAGCAGGGTGGTGCAGGCCTTGATTTCTGCTTCAGAAGCAATTGGGGGTGACGGTTTAGAGCCCAGGTGTCAGGGTTCCATTCCTAAAGAGTCCTGTTTGGTGGTGCTGAGAAGAGCCCAGAAATCTGCATTTTAAGCAAGCATTCCAGGTGGGTGCCGTGCAAAAATAAAGGCTGAGAACCACTCTTGTAAGAGGTGTGACGGTTAGGGCAGAAAGTTCATCAGAAAACCACGGATACTTGGGTCTCCCAATGAATTCATCTAACAACCCATCCCCACCAAGACACAGAACATTTTCATCCTCCCAAAAAGATCCCTCAAACCTCGGTGCACTCTTACCTCACTTCCTGCCCGGGCAACACTGATCTGATTCTGACCACCATAGGTTAGTTTTGCCTGTTCTACAACTCTGTTTAAAGCTGGAGTCATACTCTCTTGTGTCTTGCTTCTTATGTGCAATGTCACGTCTCTGAGATTTTGTACTATAATAAATGTATAGTACGTAGCATGGTGCTGGGCCACATTTAATACCAGCCGCTATCATCATCATCAATGTCATTTCATCCTCTCAAGATTTTTCATTATTATTTTGGTTTTCTTTGATATTTAAAAATAATGGTAATAAGTATGATGACCACACAGCCTGGGAAAATACTTTTTTGCAGGCTGATAGTCTTCCTGTTGGAAGGTCTGACTACGTCAGGGACACCCTGAGACATCAGATGCAAGATGGCTGATTTGCTTGACTACAGCATGGCTGCCACTTAGACACTGCTGGCCAGAGCTCCGTGACACTGACTAAAGCAATTTATCACGATTTCCTAGAGAGACAGGGAGCAATTGTTATATGACATTCCTGCCTAAGAAATGCTGGTTCACAAAGTGCCTGAGTAGTGGAGCCAGATGCCCTCAGACACGGAAAGAAAACTTTGATGTGAGAACGGCTTACCTACATCTCAACTTCTACAAAGCTGGCCATGGAATCACATGCATTCCCTTTAATTGCTTTCCAGCTAGAATGATGACACTTAGAACACAGTTATTTAGAAAAATAGGAAGAATATGACAGGACACAAATATCACTCATATGTTCATTTCTGGTTTAACTGGGGTTGAATATGGGAATGTAGATAGCAGAGGAACTGGAGTTAGATTTACTTTATTATTTATGTATTTATTTTTGTCAAGCAGGCTTTCAACCTGAAGTCCCTCCAGAGCAGATTAGAAACTCTTTCCAGGAAAATTAAATCCAGGCCTAAAAAATATATGTCACTAAGCTCTATTTAGTAAGGTATTCCCCTGGTAGAAGCCCAATATTAGAAATTATGCCCTCCTTGGAAAAAATAACATTCATATTAAATAGTTTGCATTTGGAAGAAAAAAGGATAGCAAGAAACAAAAAAAGCAGAAGTCTTGAGTAAGGGCAACTGCTCTCTGTCATGCTGATGGTAACAGAAGAAAGTGGCCCATGGGAAGGACAATATTTCTTTCCATGGCAACCAAGGAATTAGACAGCGATGGAACATAAAGGAGAGAGTGAAGAGTCAGAAACGCCTCGGGTGAACTCGAAACAAGCACTCTGAGGCCCTGCCTATCCTATGCACTTACGGCTAGTTTGAAAAAAATCCCTTTGCTTTGCCGGTAGTACATAATTTTGGCTGCGTTCCTATTCATTAATTTGTTCAAAAAACGTTTATTCAGTGCCAGCTTTGTACCAGGTGCTGGGCAAGCCATAAGGTTCTTCTGACTCTGTCTTAAAAAAAAAAATCTCATTTTAATGTGGAATGGGAACATGCTAATTCCATGAAAATTTTGTTTGACTCTTTTTTGAAACTTGTAGATTACTTCTTTCAAACAGACAAAACTATAGAGTTTGCTTTGTGTCTCATTCCTCCACGGTCCTCACCACATTGCGTGCTGTTTCTCTTATTTTGTGTCTTGTCTCCCTCATGATTTGATCCCCTTGAAGGCAGGGACTGGATCTTACTCATCTTTGTCTCCCTAGGGCTTAGCCCAGGGCCCAGGATCCAGAAATTACTCAAAAAATTCTTGAATAGATGAATGAACAGCAACAGAGGAGCTTCTCTAATTTGCCTCAGAAAAAATACTTACAGAGATAAACACTGAATAGAAGGTAATTCAGTTAAGAATCACCCGGAGAGTTGATTTTAAATGCTCATTCCTGATAGTCCTCGGGAAACCCTGATTAGGTGTAGGGTGGGTCTCAGGAAAGCAAGTGTTTAACCAGCTCCCTGGGTGGCTCTTATTATCAGGCACATTTGGGAAACTGCTCCACAGAAAACATAGCAATATAGAGAGATGATAAATTGGAAAATAAGGAATAATGTTTTAGTTGGAGACTTTATTTGTACGGACCATAAGTATTGGCACCTAAAACGTACTTTAAAAAATAAGCTGATGCTCATATCCATTTATGCAGAAGTTCTGTTTCCAAGCCAGCCTTCCTCTCCACAGCAGCGCATCCCCAGGTGATTTGACTCTGGCCTGCTGCGAGGAGGCCTGCAGCCCCACCTTTTGAGGTTGTCGGACCTCAGCAGTCACATCGCTACCACTTCCATTTCCCTGTATCAATTCCTGATGTAAATGAGGGCCATTCTGAGGTTGTCTGAGAGGTAAATTTACTGCCCATTGATTTTCACAAATCCTATGGGTCCTGTGAAATCCTCTTAAACGAGTACCAGATACAAGAACAAAACTGGGAAATTGAATAGGACACACCACAGCTCAGAGCGCAGTGCGAATGTTCATCTGTTCTGCTGAAAAACACAGGCCCAGTGTGATCCGGCGTAAGCCCAGGCTGATGTTGGTAAACACATATTTTAAGGAAAAGCCTCAGACATGCCCCAATTATTGTATAGATGTCCAGGTTAAAGCAGGACAAATGGGGCAGCGACTCTAATTGGCTCCTTGGACAAATTCAAATTTTTAATATGCCAGAGAAAGAGTGAGATTGTTGTAGCATCATTTAATCGTAACTTCTTGCAAAAGCATTCTTTAATTGACGTCCTAAAACATAATGTAGTCCCTCCTAGAACCAGCCATGAGGTGCCACTTGGCAAGCTTACAGAGCCACAGTGGTAAGCAATGATGCCTCTGCCAGTGAATGGCTGGTAACATGAGTCAGTCACCTTTCCTCCATCCTAGACTCAGATGCAGTAGGCTTTCATGCAAATTTGTTCATTTGCATTTTAGTGTAATTGAACACATTGTTTATCTACTCTGTTAGGGTCTCCTCTGCTAGGTGCTAGAAGTATAAAGCAAAATGAGTCTTGGTCTCAAACATGCAGGGGTTACAATCTGATAGTTGCCTAAAATAAATAACATCATAAGGATAGAATATGCTAAATCCCCGGTCGTGAGATAGACCAGTGCTTCTCAAACTTTAATGTGCACACGAATCTGGGGATCTTGTTATAATGCGGATTCTGATTCAATCGGCCTAAGATGGAGCCCAAGATCCTGCATCTCTAACAACCTTCCAGGTAATGCAATGGTGTTGATCTGAGAATCACACTGTGAGTAATGAGACATTGGACATCAGAGTGGAGGAGTCAAGTAGACAATTGGGTATATGCGTCTGGAGTTCAGGAGAGAGGTATAGATAGAATTTGGGGAGTTACAGACATGGATTGCACTGAAAGCTGTGAGACTGGCTGAAGTCACCAAGATAGTGAACATGGAGAGAGAAGACCAAGGATGCTGATGATGCATTTCATACGAAAAATTTTGGCTGGATCAAAGGCTCCTTTCGAGGTTAGTAAAAAACAGGTAGGAGCTCAGAGTTGGAGTCTGGTTGTAGAGGGTTGCAAATGCCACTTAAAAGAATTTGGGCTTGGGGCCGGCCCGGTGGTGCAGTGGTTAAGTTTGCACGTTCTGCTTCTCAGCGGCCCAGGGGTTTGCTGGTTTGGATCCCGGGTACAGACATGGCACCGCGTGGCATGCCATGCTGTGGCAGGCGTCCCATATATAAAGTAGAGGATGATGGGCATGGATGTTAGCTCAGGGCCAGTCTTTCTCAGCAAAAAGAGGAGGATTGGCAGTAGTTAGCTCAGGGCTAATCTTCCTCAAAAAGAAAAAAAAAGAATTTGGGCTTAAGAAACCTTGTTCTTGATGGTCTTGGGGGAATCCAGCAGTTCATGTAGCTGATGGCAAAATGACATCAGCCACATGTAGTCACATTACTTGGTGCTTTACAAATGGAGTCACATTAAACAAGTTAGGCTAATATGCTACTCTGGGGCTCTGCTAATTCCTGAAAACATTTAAGAAAGCAATTTTGAGTGACTTTCTCAATGCTGCAAGCCGGTTATTCCTGTAACCCAGGGCAGACTATAAATATGACACATCTCTGTTTGATAATTGCTTTATTTCAGATTAAGATGAGCAATTTTCTTGTCAGAGAAAGGCATGCAGCAGAAAGGGAGTGGGGACGTTTGGACAGCTCAGGCAGTTTTTGCAATTTGAAAAGCCATCTACAGTTATTTTCTTTTAAATTAAAATGGCAGATTCGGCATTAGCACCAAATTTGTTTTCTCTGGTGGTCTCTTTGGTTTGATACTCTTTACAGCTAAAAGCTTTATTAATCCTGTTAAGTACAGACCTGTTGTGTCTTGTTATTTCCTTCTCAACTGGACTGAGTTTATTGCGAGAGTTCTTGGGGGAAGTGACCAAGAAAGTTGAAACAAACTGGATATTGGTAAAGGGTGCCCAGGATCACTAATCTTATCCATCCTCGCTGTTAAAGCAAATGTGCACATTCCCAGCATTGCTTTTAGCTCTGTGTAAGCAGCCAGTCACCATGCGTTTATGTACCTTTTATACGTTAATGTGTGTGTGTTAATCTTGACTTTCCAAGGGCACCAACTGTGGAGACACAACCCAGTGATTATGTGATAAATGTGACGAACTCATTCCATTTACTGAGGAAGGCACTCATAATTTTCCCCACAGTTTTGGCCTACTGTATTCTTTTTCAAGATCGTTTTTGGAGATAATAGAGCATGCCTGGAGAGGAGAATAAAGGGGACTTCACCTTTATCTGTAAAGATCTATTTTATTTATATATATAAATCTGATGCAAAAATGACAAAATGTTGATGTTTGTTAATTGCGGGTGGTGACTGTTCTGATGTTTCTTATATTTGTTTTCCTTACTTTCAAAATACTTTAACTTTTTTTCAAAATAATAAAAGAAGCTCTGCCAAGAACTCAGGGTAAACAAAGCTCGAGGCACCAAGTGGTTTCCCTCTGTCTCGTCTTTCTTGCCTCCATTTGCCTTGAATCAGAAATCATGTCAAGAGATTAAAAAAGAAATTGTGATGAACTTTTGCACCTTCATGTTAACTTAAAACTACTTTTGGTTAAGGTGATTATTTTAATGCTGAATTTTTCGCTAATTTAATTTACATACACTAAAAGTCACTCTTCTGGATGTACAGGTCAATGAGTTTTGACAAATGCAGAGTCGGCAACCACCACCACAGTCAAGACACAAAACAGTTGTGTCACCTTTTGTAGTCAACCCCCAGGTCCCACACCTCAACCCCTGGCAACCACTCATCTGTGTCTGCCCTATAGTTTTGTCTTTCCTAGAATATTATTATTTTTAAGTATTATTTTTAATTATATCACTTCCTTAGATATAATTTTTACTTTCAGATTACTTCTATTGCCTAGGTTCTAATTGTGAGAAGTGCTTATTGTTCTTTCAGCACAATATCATTGTTTTATTTCTCCTTCTTCTTCTTCTTCTTTTTTTTTTGGTGAGGAAGATTGGCCCTGAGCTAACATCTGTTGCCAATCTTCCTCTTTTTTGCTGAGGAAGATTAACTCTGAGCTAACATTGGTGCCCATCTTCCTCTATTTTGTATATAGGATGCTGCCACAGCATGGTTTGATGCATGGTGCGTAGTTCTGTGCCCAGGATCTGAACCTGCAAACTCTGGGCTGCCAAAGCGGAGCTTGTGAACTTAACCACTATGCCACCAGGCCAGCCCCACAATATCATTTTTTATTTTTAAAACCAATTATAAGTAAACAGTAACAGTAACATAATTTCTTGTCATAGAGGGCTCATTTCATTTTCAGACCCAAAATATCAAATCCAAATTTTGTGACATTTACTTTTAATTTACTCATCTTTTTGTGTAAGTGGATTTCATGTGGCTTTCCAAACGAGAGCTATTTGCAGCTCACATTTAGTCAGTAGAATCTCACATACAATTTCTGTCAACATCCCTGGGAAGGGTGCAGAATGAACCAACACCAAATTTATTTCGCTCTCAGGGGCTAAACAGCACTTCCTTTCCGGTTTCCATTTTGTGTCAGAGCCCATGGTAAGCTGACGACGCAAAGGTGACAGCGTTTCTTTTCTTCTTCTCTTCCATTTAATTATTTTTAGCAGAGACATAAAGAAGTTTTAAAATTGCTTTCAGCACCTTCTTTTCAAATACTACATTCCAAGTTTAAGCTCAAACTTAAGTGTAATGAGCCTGTTATCAACACCTGACAGAAAAGAGCGTAATGAATGAATATATTCAAACACCCTCTTGACAGGACGGCTTATATCTTTCCTTATGAAAGCACACGATAGATTATTTCCGTCTACTTTCTATGCATATCATTTTCATAACCTACCTTGGTGCTTTAGCAATACTAGGAGTTCCTGAGAAAAACAGCTCCACTCTACAGACACCTTAGAGAAGAAATGAAATGAGAAGTGGAAACACCCACTCCAGCTTTGTGCAAGAAGTAACTGAATCCTCAGCCGAAGCAATAAGACGCATTTTGACTTGGGAAATACATAGGCTCTATCAATGGGAGTCAGGAACAAGCTTGATTATTTTCTCTGGTAATTTAAAGAGAAGACAATTTTATAAGATGCATTAGAAAAAAACCACAGAGATTCAGAGGCCATTTGAGATAGCAGATAGATGGATAGATGGACACATACGACTACTTACGGATCTTTCGTAACTTCAGCAGGCATTATTTTAAAGTGCTTAATCTACATATTTACATGTGAGTTTAATTTACTATAATGCTTTTCTGATATCAAGTGAATAGAAGCTAATTGTTTTCTTTTATATGGAACAAATCTAACACATAATGTATAAAGCTTCATTTTACAGCATAAAATGCCAAAAAGATAAAGAGCTGTGTGCTCTGTCATCTTTTAATTTAATACTTATAGTTGTACATGATTTTCAATGTGAGAATTGTATTTGTATGTATTCTTTAGTTAAAGCAAGAAGCTGTTTAATATATTTGAAAAACAAGCAGCCTACATAATCAGCTCCTAATCTACATTCCCATTATAACACTTTGGACATTTTAAATTTACACATATGGTCTACTTGAATATGCAAGTAGATGCACCCCTGCAAAGAAAAGACAAATATTTATGTACAAATAAATAGTGTTTTAGCGAACAGGCACTCAGATGTGAGGGCTGATATTTTATGACTTGACTCCCAGCCTCGATAAAACATGCTCACTAGGCAGCATTTTTCTTTGGGGATAAGTCATAACTTTGCCATGTAGGCTTGTTAGGGGACCATTTGCTGACATGGGACTGAGCCTACAATTCCCACAGAGAAATGTTATTTAAAAGGAAGGCTGATATAGGGGATTTTCGGGAAAATCCCCCCAGGAGACCTGAAGTTCCTCTAGCCAGACAAGCAATGCAATATTCCTTATTGAATAGAGAATATTATGTTGCAGCAATTGTTCCTAAGTGAGATATGGCATCAGCACATCAGTTTTCCAAAAGAGATATCTGTGGGTTTATACTGACGGAACGGAGAGTTTGTTTTTGGAACTCTCACTGGCTTGCACAAGAGAATGTCTGTTTCTCTATCTATGTAGAGAGAGACACGCCCTTTGGTTTATGGTCTAATAGTATCTCCTAGGGAACAACTTGCTCAAAGGTCTAACAGGATTGAGTCCCGGGAGGTACCAAACTGATTTCTCATAAAGCCACAATTTCAGTCTAGGCCCAGAGTGGTTAGATAAAGTAATGGGGCTCTCTCCTCTCCCTCAGTTGCTGGAGCTGAGGTGAGAACTTTCAGCATAGATTCACCTGGAGGCATCAGGCAGCTCCTACCTCCTACCTTCACCCAAACATGGAATCAGGCCCTAGGGAAGTTTACCACTTTCTGCCAGAGGACCAAAAGGAATGTGGGTAATAACTAAATATTGCTTGGAGGTTGCATTTAATATGGAATAAAGCAGATGGAACCCTTTACCTAGTTCCTCTGTGTCTCTTGATCTGCTGAAATTTCTTTCTTGTGCAATGAAAAGAACCAAAGCACAGACGAGCTAGAGAAGAGAATCAACTCCCATTTGGTACAGGTCCTAAAGCAAAGGCCCAGCTTGTGTATTCCCTTCTGCTTACCAGTGACCAGGTAAGAATGGTGAGCAGGATCCCCAACAGCGGGCAGAGCATCAACTTTACAGTTTTTATGAAGATTGAGCAAGAGGAAGTGAGCTGAAGTCACAGTATGAAAATTTGGATTGCATTTAAGACATAATTGAATAATATATTTGCATATAAGATCAAACTTTGCAAATTGCTTCCAAATTATTATCTTGTTTTATCCATCCAGCAACCCATCATGGGAAGAAGGCAGCTTTTTATTATTACTAATTTAAAAATCAGGCCACCAAAGAGATTCTCGACTTTCTTCTCAAATTGACAAAGTTCCTGGAGATCTCATCTACTCCTATGACTAACACTCCAGAAACAACAGCCAACATTTTTGAGCGTTTACTATGTAAAAAGTATTCTACTTAGCATTTTATATGTATTTATCTAATTTATTTATCCAAACCTATGAGCTATGCATATGATGCATTATATATATTTTTACGTTTATTTGCATTTATTGAATTTATTCATCCCAACGCGTGAGATGTGCATATAATGGCACAGAAGTGATCGATGGGAAAAATGGCGTACTTTAGCGGAAATAGCACTGGATTTAGAGCCTGATTAAAATTCCAGCTCCATGGGTAGCACAGCTTCAAAATCAGCTACAGGAAGCCTCACAGCCTGCTGCCCTGGAGGCGCATTCCACCTGTCGGTTCTCTGGCCCGGAGGAAAGCTGTTTAATCATTCTTCCCCTCCATTCCCTCTGCAGTTAAGTGGGGGTAAAACCTCATTGAGTTGTGAGCAGATTAAAGGAGTTGATGTAAATAACCTGCTTAGATCAGTGTCTACCATATAAAAAGTGTTCCATATGTGTTTGTTCCTAGCAGCATTTTTACCTCCTAGCTGATGTCATTAAACAAGCCACTTCACCTCTCTGAACCTAAGAAAATGCTTATGAGGATGCTTGCTTACCTCATAGGCTCAAAAGAGATAATATATACTAAAATGAAAACAGTTGTTTAATTATTATGTTCTAGAGAAAGGTGGCATCATTTTTGTGACTTCTGAGTTTGTCTCTACCCTGGCCAGTCTCCTGAGATCCACTCCTGAATTTCCGACCATCCATTTTTGTGTGGAATTAACAGGCATTAATACTTTCTCTGTGCTAAGAGATGGATATGGTATGTGCTCTCAAGGAGTTTGCACCCTGGGAGTCAAGAGAGACAAGAAAACCAATGCCAACCACACAGTCTGCTGAGTGCACTGACTGAGGGGGCGGAAGGATGAAGAGAGGGGGCCACACATGGCTTGCTGTGGACAGAGGGGCCACAGAAGGGCTCTGCGGGAGATAGCATTTCAACATCATCATGTCCCCACACTACTCATGATTGATATATTCAACCTCTCTTTCCCTGTGTATCTTTTTAAAAGAAGTGAATTTACATGCATCTCCGGCATCTTAGGATGGTTTGCTATACAGCAGGGGCAATGATCAAGGCCCTCTCAAATTATTTCTTTATGTTGGAACTCTCTTAGGGTTGGGCCTGAATGATACCAAGAATTGTAGAACTCACCATAAACCTTCAAACACAATTTGTTTGGCAGGGTAAAATCTGGGTTTTCTGAAACAGGCTTCAGAAAATGGTATCTATGATCATTCTTTCATTAGATATCTTAATAATTTGATATCATTAGCCAGAAAGAGTTATGGAATCATAATAATTATTTTTGACACCCCATATATCTAACTCCACCATTTCCAGTCTTACCCCCATGCTATTCAAACTTTTTCTCTAAAGTGCTGCTAACGGCACCTGAGAGAAACCAAGGGCCTGGGGATAGCTTGGGGCCCTCCTCAAGTACAACATTTTCTGAAGTTTCACATTTCATCCTAAAAACTAATGTCAAATTTGCAGTCTAAGCCATAAGCTCAGTATATTTATTTTAATAACATGTTATTTCATATCTTGTATAATAATATGATTATTTTTTCTCCAAATCTTATTTTGTTTCATTTCTCAATATTTCTATTTTTTTCTACCATAAAGGCAATGTAGGAATTAGGAAACTACAGCAAATTACAAATTAAAAAATTAGGCTCATCGATAATTCTTAAATTTCTAACCACTGCTAGCACTTTCCCTTGTAGTTATTTTCATATATACGTACAACATAATAGTATACGACTATGTAAATATACACACACAATTTGAGGTCATCCTATATCTGTATCTTCAGCTATGTCCTGCTTTTTTTGCTTAATAGTAGTTATTTGACAAACATTTTTATATAACAGTTTGATGAGTATAAGAGTTTAAAGTACAGGATCCGTAGTCTGAGTTTGAATTCAAACTCTTTTACTTACTAGCCTCAGGTATAGTATAAGCGAAGGTTAATACTGTTACTTTCTTTGAGAGGGTGGTTGTGAGGATGAAATAATTCAACACATGTGAAGTGCTTAGACACTCCCCGGCACATGAGCGGGTTTAGTGTTATTTCTTCCCAGTAACTTGAGTGGCTATCTTTTTGACGTACTGAATTCCTTTATGTATTTCAGTCTGGGAACTTCTAAATCTTCTGTTTTTGTTCCGTTGAGAGCAATCTGTCTATTCTATGTGCCAAAACTACCGTGTTTTACACGTTGTCTTTACACAAAGAGGCCAAACTGGCTAGGCTGATTCCCCTTATTATACTTCTTTTCAGAATTTTTCTGGCTGTCCTTTCTTGTCCATTTTTCCATATGAACTTTAGAAGAGCTTGCTTAGTTAAAAATTTTTCTCGTTATTTGCATTTAAATTGTATTTGCAGAATATGTGAATATATGATCCTTTAAAATCCTTCTATAATTTCCTGCTTTTCATTTTTATTGCATGCTGCTTTATTTTTATCATAGTCTACTCTATTCTTAAGGCTTTTTCTACCACAGTCTCCCCTAGCCCTGATACTTATTCAGTTATTTTTAAAGAATTTTATCTCAAAAATGTTATAAAAAGAGAGAAAAGAAAAGGAAAATAACATTCTGGCACTTCAAAAGCAGAATCTATGTACCTATGTACCCAGGTAGCACTCCCAAAGCATGCTCCTTGTAACACTGGCGCGATAGGATGTTAACAGGTTTTGTTACATAGAAAAAAATAGTGGGCTGTGTGGTTAAATTTCAGAAATTCTAAGTTAAACGGAAGTAAATAAGTTTTTATTCTGCAAGGACTCTCACAAACTTTAATATCGCTAATGTACTTTCTGAATCTCCAAAAAGACATATATTTGGCAGAAGTGCCACAAACTTTAATATCGCTAATGTACTTTCTGAATCTCCAAAAAGACATATATTTGGCAGAAGTGCCCAAACTTTTGACCACGTGCCTGTTTCTAGAAGGAACATCCCTTAGGAATTAAGCTCCTAGACACATCAGTTTGGGAAATTCTCCTGTAAAAGGGTCGCTTCCAAGATTTTGGGATTGATACCAAGGGAGATTTTTTTTCTCTTTCCACATGCACTGTTCAGGGAGGTGGACTATTCATCTAAAAATCTAGGATAATTGGCCTTGAATCTAAAGGAAATTTCTCTCAGATTTGGTCTGCGGGTTGACTGTGAGTTCCACTTTTTGGCGATGGTGTGCATTTCACCCTTCCAACGTCCTCGTGTGTGTTTCAGTGGGAAGCTGGGAGAGACTCAACAAGCCAAACGCTCCTCCAAACGAGAAGCCTGGTCCAATATTCTATTGGTTACACACTGAACTGACTCAACCCGAAGTCAGAATTGTTGACTAACAGAGCAAATGGTTCCTAAAAATACTGAACTTATTTTTAAAACCCTTCATTTGGAAAAGAATTATTTTTCTCCTTTAGGGAATTTTTATTATTTAAACAAAACAACACCCTGCACAAGTATCAGGCTTTGTACCAAAATAGAGGGTTTTTTTCCTTTTCCTTTATTTTTTCTTTTTTGGCAGGCGGGAAATTATTTTCATGCAGTCATTTTTTGGACCGTGGGGTAAAATTATATTTCATAGTTCCCTTGTTCCCAGGCTATGGTAAAAAAGAGATTGATGTCTGAAATTTCAACTGTATTTGTCTTACAAATTTGTTTGATTCTCTTGGGAATAATTATCTCATATCACTTGAAGGTCAGCAATCCCTCAGGAATGGCCTCTCTGTTATAATTAGAGTAAGGGTACGTCCATGCGGCTAGAAAAGTGAAAGCTAATGGACTTTAGTTTCTGGCATTACTATTTTATTAAACTGTTACTCTTTGAAATAAACAGCAGGAGTCACAGGGACACTGCTCAATTGAGTAACCATTTTTGTCTTTCATCTTCTGAGAACAGATAATGTTGAAATACATGGTAAAATAACATTCAGTGAAAAATATCTTGTTATACAGTACTAAATGTATAAACAAGGGAAAGGTGTATCAAATGGCTGTTGAGAGGCATTTCCCAATGATTTCTTCTTTTCCAATTTGCTACCAGTAGTTTAGTTAGCTCCAGATATTTGATTCAGAACTTCAGTGGAGCAGGAATGAGGGAATAAACAAAGAAAGGAAGGAAGAAGGAAGCAAGGGAAGAAGAGAGTGGAAAAAAAGGAAAAAAAAAATCATCTTATAAATGGTGAATCCAAAAAGTCGCAATCCTTTAATAAGAGGCCCCCAAAAAAGCAAGGAAAAACAAAGGAAAGGAAAGACTTAGCTTTGTACAAGCCACTCAGAACTTTGGTGAATGTAAGAGCTAGAAAAAATGGCAAGGGAATTTAAAAGAACCTTCGAGTTCTGCCCTCCCACATCCATTTTAAGGCGGATGGGAAAAACCCAGCTTTGGGATTTTCAGTGAAGTGTTTCTTTCTCCAGTCTTAGAAGAAGATTGTAGTCTGTGTTAGATCTTCGTATACACTGAGGTTTCTCCAAGGCCTTACACTGTTGGGTCATGGGTTCAGGACACTGAGCAGACTCTTTAACTCAGCCACAAGATAAATGAATTCTTTCCGATGTGTCCTTAGATTTGAATGAAAGCCTCAATTACTAAATGTATTATTCATTGTTGTAGGACTCATAAATAATCCCAATCATCAGAGAAAAAACCTAGACTTTGTAGGAACATTGGATAGATACCAATACTTCCACCTCCTACTTCACCTGGGGATTTTCTTTCAGGCCAGACAAGTACTAGCCTACTGTGTTTGATCTGATACTGTTGTGATCTGGAAAAATATTGTATCTGGCTGTAGACTGTTAAGATGAGTTTTTAAAGTTCATACATTGGCCTGAATGAGTTGAAGAAGAATTAATGAGAACCTTTTGTAAAGCTGGGACCCCTGAAAGGACTGTCCCTCTGTTTAAAATTTAAGCTTTTTCACTTCTGCAAGGCAAAGGAAACCGGGAACAAAACAAAAAGACAAGCCACCAGCTGGGAGAAAATATTTGCAAATCATATATCCAACAAGGAGTTACTCTCCAAAATATATAAAGAATGCACACAACTCAACAACAAAAAACCAAACAATCCGATCAAAAAATGGGCAGAGGATATGAACAGTTATTTCTCCAAAGAAGATATACAGATGGCCAATAGGCACATGAAAAGATGTTCAACATCACTAATCATCAGGGAAATGCAAATCAAAACTACACTAAGATATCACCTTACACTCATTAGAATGGCTATAATCACCGAGACAAAAAATAAGAAATGTTGGAGAGGATGTGGAGAAAAGGGAACCCTCATACACTGCTGATGGGAGGGTAAACTGATTCAGCCACCATGGAAAACAATATGAAGATTTCTCAAAAAATTAAAAATTGAAATACCACATGACCCAGCTATTCCATGACTGGGTAGTTAACCAAAGAACTTGAAATCAACAATTCAAAGAGACTTATTTACCCCTATGCTCATTGCAGCATTATTCACAATAGCCAAGATGTTGAAGCAACCCAAGTGCCTGTTGACTGATGAATGGATAAAGAAGACATGGTATATATATATATATATATATATATATATATATAATGGAATACTACTAAGCCATAAAAAAGACAAAATCATTCCATTTGCAACAACATGGATGGACCTTGTGGGTATTATGTTGAGTGAGATAAGCCTGACAGAGAAAGACAAACACCAGATGACTTCACTCATATGTGGAAGATAAACAAACACACAGACAAAGAGATCAGACTAGTGGTTACCAGAGAGGAAGTTGGGGGTGGACATAAGGGGTAAAGGGGCACATATATATGGTGATAGACAAATAATAATGTACAACTGAAATTCCACAATGTTATAAACTACTATGACCTCAATAAAAAAATAAATAAATCTCTTTCTAGTAACAAAAGAAATCAGAAAGCTCAGACGTATATCACCAAAAGGCAGAAATTTGAAGCCTAAGTCACTTGTAAATATTGAGTATGAATCTATATTACCATGTGCTGTGGAATATCAATGAAATTTAATGTAAAAACTGGTCTAAGGGAACCCAACAGAAGCAAACTGCTCTATAAGGATCCTCCCATAATCTGGGGTGCACTGGACTCCCTTAAAAAAACCCCTACTAATGACAAGTTCCTCCTAAAAAATTATAAAGCAATGAGGAAATAACCGACAGTGAGAGTCAGCAAACATGACTAATAGGATAATTAGAGCTTGATAATGTTAAAGAACTATAAATATACTCTAAAATGGTTAAAGAAATGAAGGAATAGAAGCCATAATGACATAAGAGGATACAATGAAATTAACTAAAATATTCTGAACAAAATCAAATAAAACTTCTAAAAAAAAATGTAAGCACTGAAATTAAAAACTTAATGGCTGAATTAAAAGCAGATTGGCCGCTGCTAAAGAAAGCATTAATGAATTGGGAGATAGATTTGGGGAAATTACCTAGAGAATAGCACAGAGAAATTTTAAAAAAAGGATGCAAAGTACGAAGGGGAGTTTAAAAAGCACACACAATAAAAAGCACAAGTCCAGGGGCTGGCCCGGTGGCCGAGTGGTTAAGTTCGCACACTCCGCTGCAGGTGGCCCAGTGTTTCGTTGGTTCGAATCCTGGGCGCGGACGTGGCACTGCTCATCAGACCACGCTGAGGCAGCGTCTCACATGCCACAACTAGAAGGACCCACAACGAAGGATATACAACTATGTACTGGGGGGCTTTGGGGAGAAAAAGGAAAAAATAAAAAAAATCTTAAAAAAAAAAAAAAAAAGCACAAGTCCAGCATACATACAAGTTCTAGAAATAAAGAATAGAAAGAATGAGGGTGTGTAACTAAATTATCATGAACCCCGAGTAATTTTAATCGAGCATTTGTTAGAATTATAGTTGAAAATTGGAGGACAGGTGTTTCATTAGCAGTTAATGAGGAATGTCGGGAGAATGAGAAGACAGCTCTAACAGAGCTTTCAAGAATGCAGATACTAGGTTAGCCAATTGCCTTCATTTAGATAAATAAGGTTATAAAATCAGTTTCCTCAAACTCAGTTTACTAAGAAAAGGGAAGAACTTTACTGTAACATGCAGAAGTTTCTTTGAGTATTTCCAAGGGCCGCCAACTTGAAAACTTGAGACCATCAACGTCTGTTTTAGGGACCTTCCTGTGTCAGATGGTTTGTTATAGGGAATTGTGTTTCTTCGCTTTGAATTATAAACTGTGTCATGGGAGGTTGTGACTATGGCTTCAGTGATCTTGACATCCCCCATTTTCTTGTTAAGTTAGGAAAAGAACACATTTTCCAAATAAAATAACACAGTTATTTTAAAGATTATTTTATTTACTTATTTATTTATTTTTTGGTGAGGAAGTTTCACCCTCAGCTAACATCTGCTACCAATCTTCCTCTTTTTTTGCTTGAGGAAGATTCACCCCGAGCTAACAATAAAGATTATTTTAAATTGCAAGACAAGCATCCCACTCTTCCACAGCTGATGTGAATGAAAAGCTGGAGAATTTTCTGAACTTGAGGAAAGACATGAACCCTTATGTTTGGAAGCAAATGAGTCCAGCAGGATAAAAACCTAGACACACCGCAGCAGACAGCAGAACACCAAAGACAGAATGAAAGTTTTAAAAATAAGCAGAATGAAGAGATTGATTACCTTCCAAGGAACAATTAGCGTGACTTGAAACTTACTCTTCATTCTTTCCTCTATTCAACACACACCTCAAATATTTTTGAAACCCCTTCTTTATGCCAGATGCTGTTGGAGGTGCTTGGGGGTAAATCTGCAAACAGAACAGAGTGAAAAAAGGAAAAAGGTCAGAAGGTAATGGAATAATGTCTTTAAATTGAAATAAGCTCGTGACAACTAACTCACTAATCATAGCCTCTGTGATCTCACTATGTTGAAATCCATCTGCCTATCTTTCTTTTTACTATAATACAGTCCGTAGTAGTTGTATTAGTTTCCTATTGCTGCTATAACAAATTACCATACATTTACTGGGTTAAAACAACACAATTTATTCTCTTAGCATTCTGGAGGTCAGAGTCTGAAATCAGCCTCACTGGGCTAAAATCAAGCTGTCAGCAAGGCTGGTTCCTACTGGAGGCTTGAGGGGTGAACCTAGTTCCTTGCCTTTTCCAGCTTCTGGAGGCGGCCTGCATTCCTTGGCTCGTGGTGTCCTCTTCATCTTCAAAGCCAGCAGTGTAGCATCTTTTAATCTCGCTCGCTCTCTCTTTCTCTTTCTTCCCTCCCTTCCTCTGTTCCTTTCTCTCACTCACCTATGCACACCTCTGATCCATCATCACATCTCCTTCCCTGCTTCTGCCTCTGCCTCTCCTGCCTTCCTCTTATAAGGACCCTTGTGGTTACATTGGGCCCATCTGGATACCCAGGATATTCTCCTCATCTCAATATTCTAATCACATCTGCAAAGTCCCTTGTGCCACAGAAGGTAACACTCAGAGGTTCTGAGGATTAGGATGTGGACGGGGACATCTTTAGGGAGCCATTATTCTGTCTACCAGAAAAGTTGTTTCCACTTCCCTTTTGAAGACTAGTCATCCAGCTAAACCAAAACTCTGTATCCAGCTAAACCGAACAATCCAGAGTGAAGGGAAAAGAATGAAATTTCAGACGAAGATGGAGAGTTTAACAGCCATGGACCCCTGCTGAGAGAACCCCTAAGGGCTTTTCTTCAGTGAGAAGAAAATTGAACACAGAAGGAAGGATTGGGAAGCAAGATGCAAAAGGGTTTTTTTAAAAAAAGGATACATATGCATTAACTATACTGAAAAACAATGATATAAAATCTAACTCTAAACATCTGAATAACAAGATGCCATAAAAATGCTGGAAAGCAATTGTATGGAGGATGAGGTGGGACCTGGTAGTGACATGAATTGCAGCAGCCTAAGGTTCTTGTGCTGTGGGGGAAGAAGGCAGCAATGTTGATTAACTAACTTCACAGATTGCATGTTGACATTTTGAATAACTCCTAAAAGAACAGAAATATATAGAAATGCAGAGAGAAGAAATAACCCAAAAGATACAACCCTCAGACTCAAAACATAGCGTATGCACCTAACAATACAGCCTCAAAATATAGGAAACAAAAATGGCTAGAATTGAAAGATGAAATTAATAAGTGCATACTTCTAGTGAGAGGGTTTTAACACACCTCTGCTAGAATCTGATAGACAAAGGAGGCAAAAAATTCGTAAGGATATAGGATAGACGAACAATTCAATTAACAGTCTTGATCTAATGAATATGTAAAGCCCTGTACCTGCCAATAGAGTCTGCATTCCTTTCAAGTACACCTGAATATTTGCAAAAATTGACCAAATACTATGCTACAAAGCACGTGTCAAAAATACAAAATAGGGCCAGCCCTGTGGTGCAGCAGTTAAGTTTGCACGTTCTGCTTCAGCGGCCTGGGGTTCACTGGTTCAGATCCCAGGTGCAGATATGGCACCGTTTGGCAAGCCATGCTGTGGCAGGCATCCCACATATAAAGCAGAGGAAGATGGGCATGGATGTTAGCTCAGGGCCGGTCTTCCTCAGCAAAAAAGAGGAGGATTGGCAGCAGATGTTAGCTCAGGGCTAATCTTTCTTAAAAAAAAAGTATAAAAAAATACAAAATAATTGGTGCTGGCCCAAAGATGTGGTGGTTAAGTTTGGCCCACTCTGCTTTGGCAGCCCGGATTTATGGGTTTGGATCCTGGGTGTGGACCTACACCACTCATCAAGCCATGCTGTGGAGGAGTCCCACATACAAAGCAGAGGAACATGGGCACAGATGTTAGCTCAGGGACACTCTTCCTCACCAAAACAAAATGAAACAAAACAAATAATCTATATCAGTGTTGTACAATAGAAATATAATGTGAGCCATCTATGTAATTTTAGAGTTCCTAGTAGCCACATTTAAAAAATCTGAAAAGAAACAAGTGAAATTAATTTTAATAATATATTTTATTTTACCCAATATATCCAAATATTAGTTCTTTTTCATACTAAATCTTAGAAATACGGCACATCTCAATTTGGACTAGTCCCATTTCAAGTGCTCATTAGCCACATGTCACTAACGACTACTGTAATGGACACAGCAGTACCATGTCATACAGACCACACTCTCATCCCTCAATGTAACACAACTAGAAATCAAAATCAAAAGATAGTTTAAACAATAACAAATTCGATGTTTGGAAATTTCAATAACAAATTTAAATAAATTGCAAACCTAGACATTTGGAAAATCTAAAAACTTACATTTAAATAACTCATGGTCAAAATCCAGTGGAAATTTTAAAATATTTAGAACTGAACAAAAGTGAAAATGCATATATCAAAATTTAAGGGACAAAACATGCAGATTTAATTATCCAGAGACAGGCATCCTACTTACATGAGACCTTGGTATACGACAGAAGTGGCATGTCAAGTTAGTGGGGAAAGAATAGGTTATTCATTAAATGGTTCTGGACAATTGGCTTTTCACATGGAAACCATTTGTTTTTATTTATTTATTTTCTTGGTGAGGAAGATTGTCCCTGAGCTAACATCTAAGCCGATCTTCCTCTATGTTGTATGTGGGATGCCACCACAGCATGGCTTGATGAGTGGTGTGTAGGTCTCCACTCGGGATCCAAACCCATGAACCCCAGGCAGCTGAAGCAGAGCGTGCAAATTTAACCATTACACCACCGGGCTGCCCCTAGGGAAACCATATTATTGGAATCTTATCTCTCGCCATACACAGAAAATGAATTTTTGGTAAACAGTACAAAATCTTTCCACTTGAAAAACAAGATAACAATTTATCAAACAACTTAAATTGTAGATCACGAATATTAAATCAGGACAAAAGAAACTATCTCTAGTCAAAAAGCTTCAAGGATTGCATCCTTATTTCCCACATTATTATGTGAGATCAAGCAGATGGGTAAAAGGGCCATACTTTATAGGCTAGTATGGATCTAGGATTCGTGAACAGACAACAGAGAGGAAAGGGCTCTGTCTTGGAATCACCTGGAACAGAGTGTGTGGCCTTGGGCAAGAAACAACCTCAGTTACTTAGTCCTCGTCTCTTCAGCTGTAAAACAGTGACAATAATGTTTACTTCTCAAAGTGCTAATGGGAATTTAGTACATTAAGTAATGGGAATCAAGTACATTAAGGGCCTAGAAAATGTTAGTTCATTTGCTCTAAAGTGTGAGGACCAGAGTGCACTGAGGGCTCTTGTCCTAGTGCCCTGGCCCTTCTTGCAATACAGCGAGGCCTGAAGAGTTCCATGGGGATATGTCATATCCCAGGGGTACTCTGAGGTGGACACGAAGGACAAGAGCTCTGAAGTCAGGCAAACTTGTGTTTGAATCCTAGGTCTACCTCTTGTTAGCTGTTAGACCTTAGGCAAGTCACTTAACACCTCTAGCCTCACTTTCTATATCTGTAGGCAGGGTTGATAATAGCGCCTGTGTCTCAGTCAAGATCCTTAGTTTCAGTAACAGACCCCAACTCTAGCTAATGTAAGCAGAAAGGGGTTGTGTTAAGAATACTGAGTTGTTGTAGACTTCCCAGGCTGCACAGCCAGCACTCATGTCCAAAGTCACACGTCAGACTGGTCCCATGGAGATGCCACTGCTGACACCAGTGCTCGCTGGCTGCTGACACTAGAACCACTTCTGCTGTTGAACCCTGGGTGTGACTCTCCAGCAGAACATGCTCCAGGCAGTCCCTGTTTCTTTCTGTCATTAGCTGTCTGGTCCAGGTCCAGAACAGGTACATCTGACTGATGGAGCCTGAGTCACTTGTCCATGTCTTAGCTGCAAGGGAGGCTGGGAAAGGAAGTTTTCAGTTACTGTAGAGGGAGGAAGTGAATCTCTGCCTCTACCCAGGCCTCAGGCGGGGAAACATTCCAAGAGAAAGGGAGTTCAGTTGCTGGTTGGCCACAAAGAATGTCCACTACACCCGTCTGAAGGATTATCATGAGGATAAAATGAGCTCACGAATATGCAGCCCTCAGGGCAATGCATAGCAGAATTTCGGGGCTCAGCTGGGAGGCTTAAAAACAGAATACAGGGGGCAGGAGACCATTTTGGGAAGAAAAACAGGCATATTCTGATCAGGAAATAGGGTAAATGTGTTAGAAAAGGTCTTCTCGTGTTCCTATAGGCCAAGTTAACAAATATTTCCAGAGATTGTGAATTCTAAATTCACACATAAAACATGAAGGACCTTGAACAACGTTGAACTAATGTAACGTTCAAGAAGATGACATAAAATCTTGCGTTTGGCTTCCTTTTGTAGGGGACTCACCTATGATGAGACAACAGAGAGAAATCCTGTTCCACTGTTCCAAGAGTGTCAGGTGGATATGAAGACATGGTTTTTCTGAGCACAAAAGGTAAGCATTTTTATTTGTGTGAATTTTCTTTTTAAAACAGAACTTAGATTTTTATGGAGATACTTTTAGCAGCAACATAGAAACTCTTGTAATTGCTTTTTTGGTGAAAGAATTGAATTTATGGAAAAAGACACTTCTTTCCAGATGCTTTCCTCCCTACAAATAAGCTTAAATACGTACTCACCAGTGACTTTTCATTGTCAGCCCTTTACACATTTTCCTGTAACATAATGAGACAGCAAACACAGGTGGCTTGAAGACTCACAGAGACTGATCATATGGACTTTCACAATTTTATTAAAATCCTTCCTGCCTAGACATATTTCTTCAACTTTGGCTTCATTTTCTGCCAACTCTGGGATGAAGATTTCTATCAGATCGTGAGCAGGTTTTAGGGAAAGGACCACGGGTTCTATTTTCCTGTTATTTTCCACGAAAGCTGGTGCAGGGTCACATTGCCCAAAAGGAAAGTTCAGCAAATATTACTTACTATGGGCAGTCTGTGTGCTGTGTCTGGTGGGCCGCGGGCAGCATGCTGCTCCATGGGGCGTGCCAAGTGCCCCACACACTCATGCTGTTAGAGCGGTCATCATTAAACAATATTTATTAAACAATCCTGTGCATGGGGCGCTGGGCTGTGTGAGTAAGTAGAGCAGTCACGGTCCAGACCCTTTGGGAGCTTACAATATCAGACAGGAAATCTTTCATAGCCTGGAGGCGCACTGGCGAGGCACTGTGCTAAAAGCATCCATTCACACCACAGGGCCCAGCTTCTCTCCCAGCCAGTGGCCCACTCTGTCTGGCTTCCCAGGCTCTAGGCTATCATTCAGAGGCAGCGAAACCTCAGCTCGCTTAAAAGGGCCATTATTGGAAGAATTCACTAAAAATCCCTGTGCTAAGGCAGCCCTTGTACCAGAACCTCCACAAGCCCAGTCACTTCTCTTTGAAGAGATCCAGGGAGCCCTGTGCAGCTTGCAAAAGTGAATGCCACATTGTCTCTTCTGTCCAGAGACTTACTGGTGACCCAGTCGGGGTGAGGCATGCCCAGTTACCTGGATTATGGTAGAGGCCAACAGGTATAAGACAGTTCCTACAACGCATGTCCTAATACACAAGACGTGCAAATGAGCACATGGAAGAGAAAACCATTCATTCTGACTTATGGGGATCAGAGAAGGCTTCAAGGAGAAGAGGGCATTTGAATTAAGTCTTGAAGTTAGGTGAGATTTTGATGGCCAAAGAGCAGCAGGGCAGGCATCACAAACTTTTGGATGAGTGCTGAAAGAGTCAGGGGAAGTGATGAATTTATGGGTCAGGCTGTCGAATCATTCTGTCCCAGATAGGGCCTATTTCATCTACTTCAAACATCTCTTGGCTCTATAGGTGGGAAGCAGGATTGGGATGTAATCCATTTGGGGTTAGGAGCCATCCCTGTTTTCTTTCTTCTCATGCTACTGCTCCCCACTCTGTTTCATCTGGGAGATGCTCCACCCCAGAAGCACAAGAATGAGAAGTAAAAGAATGGCCACAGCTCAGACTGCAGCAGTGCCACATGAACAAAGACCTTGGGGATCACTTGCAAATACAAACTCACCCAGCCGTCCCTGCCATTCTGGGTCACAGTCAGAAGACCCAAAACAAGGCATTAGCACACATTGTTAAACACATGTGATCATTTTCTCTCATCCTGGGAGTGAACAAAGAGGCCTCTAGGGGCATTTTGTCTGCCAGGTGTTTGGCAGTGGCATTGACAGGGAAAGAAGCCAGTGTCGGCCTCATAGTTTGGAGGGCAAAGAGACCTTAATGGGTGATATAATCCAGCATCCTGCCTTTAGTCTGGAAAGCACACAAGTCATAAAGCAGAGTCGGTTGTTTCTTACTCAGAGAGTTTCTCCAGGAGATGTGGTTTAGAAATTGATGTGTAGCCTGATACTGGATGCTTTCTCTCTCCTGAACCTCCCCCTACCACAGGTCAGCCTCTTTACTCTTCCAGTCAATTAGAGGTCATGCAGTCAAGAGGCACCTGCTTGTTCTCCCTCTCCACGTTGCCATAATCATC
Organism: Equus caballus; assembly: GCF_041296265.1. NCBI lineage: Eukaryota > Metazoa > Chordata > Mammalia > Perissodactyla > Equidae > Equus > Equus caballus. The sequence continues at coordinate 66,264,671 of NC_091697.1, forward strand.
AGGGAAAAGGATGGCCTTAACCAAGGGTCATCTTCTTGGGGGAGGAAGTATCTGCTTTGCACTAAATTCCTATTTAGTTATATCCTACAATTGCCTGCGATGATCTCAAGTGAAAGCACACAATCATAGATACCTTTTCTATCAAAAGTAAGCTATTATCACCTCTCTTTTTTTTTTTCTAAAGAAAAAGGCAAATGATGCCTTAGTCCAAAGGATTTCACAACTTCACATACGAAACCAGCCAAGTTTCAAAGAAAACATTCCAGCTACATAAAATGAGACCTCTAACATGCGAGCAGCCAAGTTCGGAAAGGGCACATTCTTTACGTGGATGAGTTACTCGATTTTCTCCACGATTCTGCCGGAAGCTTGCAGCCTTCTCACGTGCCTCCATATCTCCATCAATCTGACTCATGGTTCTTTTTTAACGTGGTCACTTTTTAAAACCAAATATTCTGCTTCTATAAAAGTAGAAACAGCACATGTTTGGATTAGATTCATGCATGTTATTTAGAAAAAATTGGATAGTTTTAATATAAATTAAATTTCTCTGGAAGCCTGATAACTTATGTACTGTGATTTCATCTTTCTGCTTACGAAATGGGAACAGTTCTAAAGATTTTGTGACACTCAATGAGGAACAGAAATCGCTTGGAAATTAATTACTTGGTTAAGAACATGTAGCATTGGGGATTTTGTTGCTATTGTTTTTATGATTTTTCTTATAATTATTCTGATGAACTTATTTCTTCAATCTATAAATTAGATACTACAAAAAGAAACCTACACAGGAAGCTCTCCACCACTGAATGTGCAATTCAGATCCGTTACCCCAGATTTAAGCTACCAATAAGATTTTTCTTCTTTTGAAAAATAAATGAGTATGTATTATTTCATCCAGGGCAGCAGCAACAGAAGTAAGTCTTTCATCATTTTTATATCATTAACTTTTTGCTCTTTAACTTCAAAACGAAATAATATATGGCAGATGAGTAATCGAAAGCATTCGTTTAATATTAACAGTCAAGTAACTACATTGCATGAGTGGGAAGATGATTGTTGGAAAAATAAAAGTTTTTTCTTTCATTGTAAACATCGCATACTTACTCTAGGAAAGTAGAAGGAAAACCAGCCACAATCCAAACACTCAAAGAGTCACAAGTTACAATGATAATAAACTTGTTTCTGCTCTCTTCTCTCTTCATGGTTATTGGGTTGTGAATGCTTGCAGTCACACTGTATTTAAAATTTTACCTTAGAATTTAACATTATAACATGACAACTTTCCATGCCTTTATTAATTCTCTGTACATCTTATTTTAAATGGCTGCATAACAGTGCATTAAGCGAATGATTTCCTTAAGGGCATTACAGTGTTTTCCTCTTTGTATTTTTGGTGAGGAAGATAGGCCCTGAGCTAAAATCTGTTGCCAATCCTCATCTTTTTGCTTGAGGAAGATTGTCCCTGAGCTAACGTCTGTGCCAATATTCCTCTATTTTATATGTGGGACACTGCCACAGCATGGCTTGACAAGCAGTGTGTAGGTCCATGCCAGGATCTGAACCCACACACGAACCACAGGCCGCCAAAGCGGAGCAGGTGAACTTAACCACTATACCACCAGGCCAGGCCCTGTTTTCCTCTTTTAAGGAAAATTACATTGGACACCTTGTGCATAAAGCTCTCCATCTTTAGGACTAATTTTCTTTGGATAAATTTTCAGAAATGAGAGAAAAATACTAGCATATTTTTCATCTCTGTTTACAAAACTGTTAGGTCCATAATTGCTTTATTTATGCAGAATCTTTGTCCCTGCCCCAGAAAGCACTCATTTATCTGCTGTAAGAGAAGAAATGATCTCAAAGTCGCGATGTAGAACTTCAAAATTTCAGAGATTCCGTCTACAAAGTGTCCCTATTTTTAGGAAAATCACATCCTAATATGACTGCACTATTCTTTTTCAAATTCAGGATCTCAGTGTTCCGTTTTGAAAATATCTAGAGCTTGACTCAGGGTTAAGTATAGCGAAGGAACTCATTAAAGATGGGAAGGAGAAAAAAGAGAGAGAGACAGAGAACTTCTCTTGGCAGTATTAAAATATTATTTATGTGGCGGGACCAGAGTAATTTCACTTTGTTTTTGCACCATTATGTTATATAGTTCCCTGGAAGGGTGTGACACCAGGGTATGGGAATGTCCGCATGCACACATTTCACATCTGCTTGGCCATGTGAATAAAACTGTGCCAGGAGCCCTAGATGTCAGTTTTGCAGCATAGAAATCGTGCTGTTGAGATTTAGTTCCTGAGCAACTGTAAGAGAGATTCCAGAGGGAAAAATTCAAGAATGACTTGAAATTATAGACCAGATCACACAACTGTCATAAAGCTATCATCAGTTAATAAAATAGGGTTTTCTTTTCATTAAAAAAAAAGCTAGATTTTTTTCCGCCTTAAAAAAAATATTGATGTTGGAGGCCTTTGGAACGTTGACCCTCTTTCTGTTGAATTTTTCATTTCCTGGTTTTTTCTTTCCTTTCCTTTTTTCCCCTTTTTTGCACATAGTGGGGATCTCTGAAACAAACTCTCAATGCGTTAAAAACAAATATATGTTTCCTAAAAACAGTCAGGCTTCAATGTCCTTGTTCACAGAGCCCTGCTGTAGTAGGGTACATTGTTTCTGTGCATCAGATTTCTCAAAAATGCAGTCTCCGTCCCACCCCCTCCTCTCCCTTTCCTCCCTTCTGCTCCCACAGAAACTAGGCCGTGGAGACATTTGTAGGAAGAAGTCCAAGAATAAACATGAGAATATTCTGAATGAAAAGCAAATCTCTAGCAAATATGAATATGACAGCGTCTGTAAAACACTTTATAGATGAGCTTGGTTTAAATGCAAATCCTAATTTATAGCTCCATAAGGGGAAAATGAGGGCACAGATAAGCCAGAATAGAAAATCACACACACACACACACACGTGCGAGCGCATGTGCTCGCTCCAGCCCTTTGGTGCACCAACTTACCTAGTAGTAAGATGGCACTCTAGGGCCTTATCTAGGCACTGAGAAAGTGCTTATCAAGTAGCCAGCCCCTGCTAACCACTGGGAAGAGAGCAGTCAATATGACAGACACACAGAACCCTGACGGAACTTACAGACTTTGAACTGACAAAGAACATGTAGTTTTGCACTTGGCTGGCTAGGAAGGAGCGGTACAGATGCTGCTGTGAGATCCCAGAACAAGGGAAGCAAACTCTGTCAGGGCCAGGGCAGCCTCCCTGAGGAGCGCATATCTCAAGCTAGACTTGGAGATTGCTAGCAGTTAGCCCGGTTGGGGAGAGAGGTTGGGGAAGAGCATCTCAGGCCCAGGACCAAGGTATTTGGAGAGCCCAGGCCCAGTTTACTGCAGGCAGGGAGGACTGTCCAGGATGTCTGAGACAGAGGAAAGAAGAAGATGAGAGGAGGTGCAGAGGTGGGCGGGGATGACATCATACCAAGGCCCCCAAGGACCTGAGAGACATTTAAACTTGATCCCAAAGACACTAGGAAGGAATTAAGTGGGGACGTGACACAAGCAGATTTGCACATGGGGTCTGAGAATATTTTGAAATAGTAGTTTAGGCTTTTTTTTCTTCCCAGCATTTTCTTCTTTATCTTTTTCCTTTTCAAATAGATCTCTAACTATGCTTTCCATTACCTCAGGCGAGATGTGTCACTTGCAAGGCAGTAAGAAGATATACCCCATGAAGACCTCTGCTTTTATTTTCAAAAGCCTAACACTTAGGAGAACTTGCAGATTTTCAAAGGAAGTAGAAAGGGGTTGTAGAGACAGGGAGGATGGAGATAGGGGCTGCCCTCCAGGTTAGAGAAACAGATTCCTTCGGAGTCAGGAAAGAGAAGACCGTGGTCAGCAGATCCCAGAACAGTAGGGGATATGGGGACAACCTCTCAGCTGCAGTGAGACCCTAGGGAGCTCCTAAAAAAGAAATAGAGATGTGGGCAATGGTCACCCCAGAGAACATCTGCTGAATGCCCCTGAAACCTTGACTGCACAAGACCCTGGGAGCTTGACACAACTTCAGGGAGTCAGGGAATCCTCAAGAATATCTAAGAATAGAGTTTCTATCAGCTTGGAAGGATGAGCCTTCAAAATCGATAGAGGGGCCGGCCTAGTGGCACAACAGTCAAGTATGCACATTCCGCTTTGGTGGCCCAAGGTTCACCAGTTCAGATCCTGGATGCGGACATGGCACCACTCATCAAGCCATGCTGTGGCAGGTGTCCCACATATAAAGTAGAGGAACATGGGCATGGATGTGAGCTCAGGGCCAGTCTTCCTCAGCAAAAAGAGGAGGATTGGCAGCAGTTAGCTCAGGGCTAATCTTCCTCAAAAAAAAAAAAAATCAATAGAAAGGTGATCCATGAAAAATGAAATGCTATGATATTTCCTGCAGTGTTGAGATTGCGGACCATGATTTATATTAGTTATGCATATTGAAAGGCTTGGTGTGGCTCCCTTGTGAAAAATAGATTGGAGAGAGGCAGGTGAAACATAATAGTGACCTGTCCTGGAGTGATAGAAGTAAGGATGAAAGAAGTGGATAGATTTGCAAAACGTTTAGAAAATAGAAGAGCAAGTACTTGGTGATTGGTCAGCCATGGCAGTGAGTGACATGGAGGATTCGAGAACTCTCAGTTTCAATCCTGAACAATCGGGTGAATGAGTCCATGTCCTGTAGTGATGTTGTGCAGTGGGGCTGAAGAAACAAAACGTACTTGGAGATTTTACTGGACTAATGGCCAGTAGACATATATAGGGGATGTAACATTTTACCAACAACCTATGGACAAAGAGGAGGTAAATGCTCCTAAAGGCAGAAACTATGGTTATTAGCTAAGGATAGATCATCTCAGAGGTCAGCGCATTGCTAGAGATATCACCAGTTAAAGTCCTTTCTGTCCACTGTCTCAAAAACAGAAAATGAAATATTAGTGTTGGAAGAGGCTTTAGGATTCCTATGGCTGGAAGTGTTCCCCAAAGCAGGAATCTTCTCTCAAAGGTATGTGGCAGCAGCCTCTGCTTCTGTGCTCCCAGGACTCCAGCACTTGCTATCTTTAAAGCGAGACTGCATTTGGGATTCATTCCTAATTATGAGAAAGTTCTCCTTACCTTACATGGAAAACTGCCTGCTTCACCCGCTCTTCTCAGTTTTGCCATCCAGAGCTTCACAAAATAAGTCCAATTCCTCTTTTACATTACTTTGAAAGCTGTTATCATGTTTTCTCTAAGTCTTCTTTACTCCAGGCTAAAACTATATATCATTTCCTTCATCTGTTATTTTCAACAGACATGTAGTAACAGAAAGAGCAGCTAATATTTATTGCGTGTTGTGAGTGTTGTAAGAAGGAGGAAAGTCTCTCCTGCTGTGGTAGGATGTCTTTGCCTTCTGCCTGCTGAAAAGAGAGGACTCTGAAGACCAAGAGGTGGGTGGAGGCAAAAAAAGGCGGTGGGAGCCTGGGTCACATGGATGGCCACCCCACCACGACACTTGCATTAGACTGTGATGTAAGTAAGAAGTAAACTTTCCTGTGTTAAGTTATTGAGAATTTGAAGTTATCTGTTACAGCAATCAGTGTTACCTTAACTAATACAGAAATTCACAGTGGAACGTTGCCACAACAACAACCTAAAATGTGTGGCAATGGCTTAGAGGTCAGTTCTAGAAGTTCTAGAAATGGTAGAAAGAGGCAGAATGATGGTGCATATTGGCTACTAGCTGGCTTTATCAAGGTATTACAAGAAAGAGATGAGCTCAAGAAAGAATTGACCAATTTTCAAGCAAGGTTGAAGGGAACAGAAAGTCCAGGGATCAAGGATTTTACAAGATTGGAAAGGTCAATTGCTTCTGGATCCCAAAGAGTAGAAGATGAAATCGAAGAATGCTTTGGTGATAATGGCCCGGTAAGATTTCTCAGTGGAATAAAGTGACTCAGTCCTGGAGCAAAAATCAGATTAAAGGTATATCGCCCCACATATCGTGACCTCAACAAAGCTACCATTTAATTGAGAGAGAGGTACGAAGACAACAGAGCAAAGAAATATGAAGGTTTGAGGATAATATCTAAGAAAGTACTCTGTGTGTGGTTACTAGCACAAGTAACTGACTGAAGCAAAGAGATTAGAAGCCTCCTAGGTCTCTGAGAACATTCTATTGCCAAAGAAACCCCAAACCTCAACCAAAAAACAAAAACTCTTTTGACTTTTTAAAGCTTAAAAAATCCTTCTGCCCCATGAACTTACAGCATAGGAAGCTGAAGACCCTGCAAGAGATACTCCTCAATGCCTAGTTTAGGTGTGCCCCTGGAGGATACTGGACAAGGAAAATTTCTCAGAGGCTGGAGCCAGAGTGCTCAGGTGGAGAACAATGGACAGGTTTCTTATAGAGAGCAAGACCACAAGGAACCTCTTCTAGACCTGAAGAAAGGATTATATATCACCCAGAGATCCTGGACTTTGAGCCAGGTAACTGGATGAGTAGTAACTGGATGGGACTTGGAGTGTGGAGGAAGAAGGAAGTGGGTAACTGGTGATCCGAATGCTGGACTGTGGCAGACACTGCAATGTCTTCACTAAAACCTGTTTCCTTTCCTCCTGGGCACACAGAGTTACTTGCCAATCCCTTGCATTTAGGTGTGGCCACAGGATTAAATTCTTGACAATGGTATGTGAGTGGAAACGAAGAGGTTAAGAAGAAAGTGGTCTCTCTTCTCATCTGCAGGCAGAGCTATAAGAGAGAAGGATCCTGGGCCCCTGAACGACCTCATGGAAGGCCATCTGATGGAAACACCGACACTGGACTGTGATATGGGCAAGAAATAAACTTTAATTACATTGGGTCACTGAGAAATCAGATTTTTTTCTGTTCTAGCAGTAGGTCTTACATTAATAAATACAATGCATTAGCTCATTTAATATCCATTTTATAGATGAAGAAATTAGAGAAGTTAAATAACTTGTTCAGAGACTCATTTAGGAAAAGGAGCATCTAATGCTAGGACCTAGGTCCATCTTTCAATCAAAGTGCTCTACTGTTTCCCAGAGAGCAGTCTTCCAGATCCTTTACCCCTTGGCTCTCCTTCCTCTCGAGGATCTTAGTTTGTCCATATTTTTTCAGAACTGAGCACAATAATTTACGTAATAATTTAGGGCTTATGTGACCTACATGACTTCTCTCCTCTGGAAGCATCATCTATAAATGAAGCTAAGGAGCTCTGCAGGTGCATGAGTGGCCAAGCCTCATCCTAGGACCATGGACTTTAATCAATCAGCATTCCTAGACCTTCTCACCACTGCCAAGCCCCTTTCTCCAAGAGGAACTTGAATAATTATTTTTAATCTAGGGGTAGATTTTATGATCAATCTTATTTAATTTCTTCTTGATAATTTCAGCCCAGTGTTCTAGTTTGTCCACATTTTTCTTGAACCATTCAGATGCCTATTCCATCTGGGAATATCCCATACTCGGATGGAATCAACCTTGTGCGAAGAGCAGTGCCTTTGATTTTTTGCTATGACCAGTCACTGTGCTAAGGACTCTATGTGCTTACTTCATTTAATCTTCTCCTCATGCCCACTTTACAGATGAGGAAAGTAAGTTTTAGAGAGATTACGATTGCACAGATAGTAAGTGGAACCCATCACCAGCCCTAATCACTGAGTGATCTGAATTGGTAGTTAATATAATATGACCACTTTTTTCCATTAAAGTGGAAGAGAACTAATATTTACTAAACGCCCACTTTGTGCAAGGGGCTTTCTCACCCCGCCTCACTTACCCTCACAATGGTCCACTGCCAAGATGAAACTTGGAGGGAGTAATTTTAAGTGATTTTAAACATGAAATAGAATTACTTGGGGAGGATCTCGTTGTGGTAAAAAAGTATATATAAATAAATAGCAGAAGTAGAAAGAAGTAACCAGCTAGATACTTTGAGCCCAAGCTTGTTAGACTGGAGTCTATGAAAGCAAAGAATTTCCCCTCTATGAACACTGCCCGGCACAGAGCGAGTGCTCAATAATGTTTGCTAAGATTAGTAAATGAATGTAGACCTTAGCGGGCAGATATAAAACTCTACATGAGTCAAAAACTTCATGGATGCAACGAGTATTTATCAGGCAGCTATTACATAGGAGACACTTTTGGGAGGCCCATGACTTAGGGAAAGGAGAAATAATTCAAATAAAAGACACATATACACACACACACGTTCCAAAAAAACATAGATATTGACTATCCCCATCTAATTTCCTTGGGTGTTGGGGAGCTGAGCTATACCCAGGCCAGCAGCATCGTGAAGTAGATATGCAGATTACAGTTGTAGAAGCCCTGCAGTTAAACCCAATACAAACACTCAGATTTAGCACAATGTCGAGTGTTGATCCTTTTGAATCAACATTGGCAGATATTCCACTGGATTGGAACGATTTAAGCATAACCATAGTAGGAGGTGGGTAGGAAGGCAATCTAGCCAGCCAGGCTTTTTCAATGCCATGGAATTCGCGAGCTCTCCAAAGTTCCCCTGAAACAGACACTAGGTAATGGATGCCACATACACCAGGTGGTGAGCCCTGGTCTCTAGGAGTTTTTCTCATTTCTGCTCCCACCTAAGTCCTTTCTCATTCCTCTCCAGTCTCCTCCTCCCTCTCTCTCCTTCTTCCATTCTATTTCCTTTTTTCTGAGTCTCTTGTTTCTCTTTCCTTCATTCCTCCCTCCCTCTCTACGTCCTTCTAGTTTTACTTTTCTATGTCTTCTTTTTTAGTCTCTATTCTCTTTTCTGTCACACTTTTTTTATGATCAGTCTCTCTCCAGAAGACAGTGGAATTTAGAATCTCCAAAGAGGAGTTAAGCACCTCCTTGTTCTTGCTGTGGAAGCTGAGATTAAAGCTGGCAGGGGACAATTAGAATGTGACTTTAGGAGCAGCCATGCACAGGCTACATCATACTTCCTGCTCACAAATCTACTAGCTGAACTATGCACATGCTGTCATTTCAGGCAAAATTGTTTATACATCACATAATGCTAGTCTATGTTGTGTCTGTTAGAGTCCTGGCAAGGAGTCTGTCCTGGATTGGACAGTTAGACCCAGGCACATGGTCAGCACAAAACATGAGAGATCCATATTTGGGCATGAGTGTACCTTAAACACTAATGGAGTTTGGCACAACTGTGGCTCTGGAAATCCAGCCCACAGATCAAGTCACACATCAGGAAAAATCAAAACAGAATTAAGTTGGCCACTTTTTCTTTGCACAGACATGAGAGGCATTTTGAGTTAAGTCTGTGAAACCTTGTTTTTCATGTTCAAGTCAGCATGTGGGCATGGCCAAATGTTATCAGAGCCCTATTTTATACAACTTTTCCCATACACAAATGAAGAAGGCCCAGATATAGACCCAAAGCATGGATTCAGAGGCAGCACATGATCAAATGGTACTTTCTTTCCCAAAGAGCTTTGAGATCACTGGATAAACGCCCACCTGCCTAGGACAGTTTGCGTATATTTCTTCCCAGTGGTTGAGGAATGAATAGGGTCAGGTCTGTGATCCTCAGAAAAGGAAGGACAAAGCACTAAATCTCAGAATAAAACACAGATTATTGGCTCCCCATTACCCTTAGCCTGGTCTTCCATGGAGCCTGAAATTTGGAAAATTTTTGGACTTATCCTCCATGATTCCTCTTTGTGAACTCAAAATCTCAATCACATTGGTTAACTCTTCGTTCATTTGGTTCTCTTTCCTTCTAGGTCCTAGCTAGTTGGATCCTCTGTCTTTCCACTTTCAACATTTCCAAACTGTAATCATCCTTCAAGTCCCAGGTCATATGTTACTTCCAAATGGAAGCAATCACTCCTCTTCCTAACCTTGTAGCACCTTATGCCTCTTTAAAGATGCGTGCCATTTTCTACTGTATCTCTAATTACAGCGAATGAGAATTCTGTGTCACTAGAGGGAGTGCTAGACAAAAAGAATGGAAAGTTCCAGGACCTGCTGGTGACTTTGATTCCAGAGATAGGAGTTTGCATTTCTTTGTGCTCCCAATGCCCCCACCCAAGTCCAGCTTCTACCCTGCACCACGTTTTCCTAAAACATACAATTTTTCATTCTTAGCATTTTGGGAGAATGGGAGATACTCATCTGAACTGGAAAGAAAAAAAATAGCATCAGCTCAGGATTGAAGCTGCAAGAGAGTTTTCTATCTGCCATATGCTCAACTTAAGGACTTGCCTAGTGGCCAATTTAGAAAATTAAATGATCAAGGCTTCCAGTGAGGGTGATAAATGCAAACCTTACATGAGACCAACACTGAGCCCTTAGGCATTCCAGGCAACCTAAAAAATTGGGGGCTTGGCTATCCATTAGCTGCAGTCAATACATCAGAGGTCTTGAATGAGAACCCTGGATGGAAAGACTCTCCTTTCCCCTCGCCAGAGATGGGGAATAATACTGATAGACATGGAAAGTTCAAGATCTCCAGCTTCTCATGAAATCCAAAGACTTGATCTACCTATATCCACACATATGTCCTGTCAGTTAAACCCATTTCTTTACCCACCGTTAAAAGTATACTGTAGAGGTGAGGGCATGGCGGAGGGAAGAAATAATATTTATGTGGGTCCAGTGTTATCAGGAGTTTGGCTGGCCTTTGTCCCTGCTTCCTGGAAGGGAGCCTCCAAACCCTTGGAATTTCCAAAGTGATAGGAGTGTCTTTTTGTTATTCATGTGGGGCCCTCCATTCCCTCACACTCAAGTTTGTGCCAATGAGATGATTCAGGATGTGGCTGGTGATGCCAGTAAGACCAATTATGTGATTAAAGGATTAGGGCTTTGAGCCATGTGATAATAGCTCTGTCATGGGGATGGGGACTGGAAATTGAGCCGTGTGGACAAGGATTCACTCAGTCATGCCTGCATAATGAAATCCCAATAAAAACTCTGGACATCGAAGCAGGGGTGAGCTTCCCTGGTCACTGAGAATGCAAAAGCTTTGCATTTGGGGCCCTCTCAGACTTCACCCTGTGTATCTTTTCCTTTGGCTGGTTCTGATTTGTGTCCTTTCACTATATAAAACTATAATCATAAGTAAGGCACTTTCCGGAGTTCTGTGAGTCATTCTAGCAAGTTATAAAACCTGAGAGGTTAGCAGGGTCTCTCAGATTTGTAGTCAGTTTGTCAGAAGTTCAGGTGGCCTGGGGACCCCAAGTTTGCAGCTGGTGTCTAAAGTGAAGGCAGTCTTGTGGAGGACAGTACTCTCAATCTGTGAAGTCTAACTCCGGGTAGTTGGTGTCAGAAGTCATTGCAGCAGGATAGCAGATATCCACAGGACAAGATTGGTGACAGAAAGATACTATGCCTGAATCTAGAGACCTGAGTTTTTCATAAAAGAATCAGGGCCCAAATAAGAGCTCCATGTTTTATGTATGCCGGAGGTTCCCTATATAACCCATATAAAATCTTAATCGGTGTTTGTGGAATGAAGTAAAGAAGTCTCACGACTAATTCTATTCCTTTTACCAATTTTAATGCAATCAAAGTTCTGTAAAAAGTCATATGCTTTCTATGCCTAGATTAAACAGAGAGAGTGGAAGTATACATATCGAAATGTTAACAGTAGTTATTTTTGAGTAGAAGAGTTGGAATTTTCCAAAATACATATTACTTTTGCTTGCTGGCTTGTTTGTTTACATCATCTTTTGTTTTTATAACCTATTAAATGAAGCAAGTTAAGGGGGAAAATGTGGCAAGCTTCTTGGAATAAGAGGGTGTTTTCAAAGGGGTAGATAAGGCATTGGAATCTTTCTAGCACTGCTTATGCATTACTTGTGTAAGAGCAATTTTCTCCTGTTGGTGTCATTTTGGCTCTGTGATCTTGGACAAGTCATTTCACCTCAGTTTCACCATATGTTAAATTGGGGCTTAACCAAGGTGACTGCTAAGCTTTCTTTCCACTTTAAAATTCTAAGTGCACATGTAAAGACTTAAGTTTATGTGCCCATATCTCCAAAACATCCACAGATGTTGGAGGTGAGGGAGAGGAGTTCCTGAATAGGTGCGCCCCGCTAGGGGAATATTTGCATAAAGCTGATTTAGCAAGTGAAAAATGGACTGTGACAGATTAATGCTGGGAGGCTTGATCTGCTCAGTATCTGGCCCACACAGCCCAGTCTGATCAGATATTCAAAGTCATATGGTCCCTATTTGGTTTTACAATAAATAACTCAGACTTATGAGTTAGACATCAATTAATGAAATCATCTAGCCCAGAGGAGAACAGTCCTCCTGGGCAGTCATTTTGGAAGCATAAACCATCAACTAGGTTTGCCAAGCTTGGGGCTTTTATTCCTGCCAGTGATACAAATGGTAGGGTTCCTCCCAATTCCAGATGACCTTTGCTCTGAAATAAACCAATGGTTACCGTGGAAGGCAGGGAGGGACCGGCTCCCGCAGACTTTACTGGTGACGAAAGGCAATTCTAATCCTAATCAGAGGTTGGACTCAGTACTGGGAAACACTTGGGGTCCATGGGTAAAGGACAAGAAACTTCTGGTAAAACTACATTTACTTAATTTGTTGTTTATATCCATCCTGAAAGGATATAGGAAGGACTCCAGGTAGAACTGTTTTGGAAAGTACTTAAGGCAGCATCTTGAGGCATCATGTTTCTGGTTGAGAAAGAAAACTATTGACGTGTATATATATATATTGAGAACCAAACCCACCATGGGTCCTCAATAAATATCAAGCAATCAATCAATTCTCCAGACACAGAGAAGCTTCCTGTTCCAAACATGTAGTCATGGAAGGGAGCCTGGCCCAAGACCTATCTCTCTTTTCCAAATGATGTGGCTGCAAACTCCAGGAAAAGTTCTGGGTGTGTTTTTTGCTTCATCCCACAGCAACTGATGGCACAATCCTTGGCAGCTCTGGAAACAGTGATTTCCAGATTAAGACATGCGTTAGTCAAACTTTTACAACTTTTAATGGAAAGAGAATCTTAAATTATCATCAGGCAGCTGATTGGAAGTGGCTGTACCTGTTTTCAGAAATGCTCTAACTAAAAATTGATGTGATTTTGAAAATGGGAACCTATTGTATGGAATTCTTTAGCGTTGAAAGCACTTACTGGAAGATAGCCATAAACTGCATTTATTTGAGTCAATTTTACATCAATCAGTATGCCTCAAAGATGACACTCTGCATTTTTTATTTAGTGATACATATATTATAAATTTCACCTCTAAGTGTTGGGAAAGAGAACACTGAAAATCCACTGTAATGGTTGACAAGCTACTACCAATTTTTAAACACGGCTATTGCAAAAACGATTACTACTAAAGCTTGAACATTTGAAGTTACCCACTTTTCAACTTATAATACTGAGGTTTCACCAAATGTAAAATTTACTTCTGAGGGTTCCACTTTTATATGGGCCTTTAAAATGATGCATGTTTTAATGGCTCCTTGAGCACATCTGATTTGCAAGACTGTTTCAGCTGTAGCTTTATAGACCTTTTGATAGACCATTTATCTTTGGTTTTTGCAGAAGGGAACTAAAGTTACATGATCATATATGTTTTCTATTTAATAGTCATGTATCAAATCTCTTCATATTCTTAGTGTGATGAGATAATTTGATATATTAACCATGTGAGGTTTTTTCCCCTTGTATTTTTTTAGCTCTGTCACCCTTTAGGACCATTAGCCATATGGCCTCCACTGGAGGGCAATTTCAAAGGGGATGGGTGAGCAAATTCTGAGTTTCTAAATTCAAAAGCTACTTATCTTTGAGTATGACAGAAATTATGGGAATTAGACCAAACTAATCTCTCTGGGGTTCTGTCCTCATTGCCTTCAAAATAGTGATCTTTAGAGCTGGTAAGAGAAAGAGAGAGCTGAGAGATTTGTGAATGGCCATAAGATGGGGGGGATATTTTGCCTAGCCTGGGGGATAGGTAATTAGGTGTAGAGAATTGGGCCCATTTTCCATCGTGGGTACCGAGAGGTGGCCACTGTCCCACAGAATTCCTTTGGTCACCATGCCTCTGGAAAGCAAGCTAGATGGGGTGCAGCAGTCACTGGGAATGAGAGAGAGAAGAGAAAGAAAGTGTTCAGGAGGTCTTGAGGCCAGGCCAAACAGCCACTGCAGAAGGAGATATGCACTGGGGTTTCCAGCCAGGGGTCTGATGACACATCATTCGTTGTAGCAGATGCCAATGTGGAGAGGTGAAGACCAGCTAAAACTCAAAATATGTGGCATTTTTTTTTTTTTTTTGGTGAGGAAGATTGTCCCTGAGCTAACATCCGTGCCAATATTCCTCTATTTTGTATGTGAGACACCACCACAGCATGGCTTGATGAGCAGTGTGTAGGTCTGAACCTGGGATCTGAACCCATGAACCCCAGGCTGCAGAAGCAGAGTGCACGAACTTAACCACTATGCCACCGGGCCAACCCCTGCATGACACATCTTGGCAGAAACCAGAAGAGAAAGATACAAAGAGGCCCAAGCATTTCTCACCTTCCCAATATTTTACCCCCTAAACACACCCCTGATGTCTCGTTGCTAAGAGAGACTCCCTGAACTCATAAGCCTTCACAGGAGAAGGAAAAAAAAGAACCCTTTAAGTGACTGAATCTAACCTTAAAATTAGTGATCAAATGTTAGAACTGACTAGATTGTATTTTGACTGTCAGATAGAGAAATTAAATCTAAGGAATAGAGTCATGCTTCTTACAACTTTGTGGCCTGAGAAATATACCTGCTCCATTGGTGTAGTGTGAAACAAATACTCTCCTTATCATCTGCACACGCTTAAACGGTGTGCGGAAAACAGAGAGGCAAAATAGACTAGGTAAGGTCCTAGATTGAAAACTTGCCTGGTGAACACAGGGATGGTTCAAAATCCACAAATCACTCAACGTGATACACCACATCAACAAACTGAGGAATAAAAACCACATGATCATCTCAATAGATGCAGAGAAAGCATTTCACAAGATCCAACAGCCATTTATGCTAAAAACTCTTAACAAAATGGGGATAGATAGCAACATAATAAAGGCCATATATGACAAGCCCACAGGCAACATCACACTCAATGGGCAAAAACTGAGCGCCATCCCCCTGAGAACAGGAACAAGAAAGGATGCCCACTATCACCACTCTTATTCGACATAGTCCTGGAGGTTTAGGCCAGAGCAATTAGGCAAGAGAAAGGAATAAAAACTTGCCTGGAGAATGCAAAGTCACCGGAAGGCTCCAGTCCAGTCTCAGCACCACCCTCACTAGCCATGTAAACTGAGGTGAGTCTTCTCGTTTTTCTGAGACTCTGTTTTCTCTTCTATAAAGTGGGGATAACACTGCTCTATCCTACAATGACTTGCACAGGGTCACAGTGAAGGTCAAATAAGAAAAAAAGTATGTGAATATGTCTCTGAGGTTGCAAAACACTGTATAATTGTAAAGTATTTTAACTATTCCTTTTGGAGTCACAGAAACATGGAGTGGTCAGTTTGAGAGGCAACAACAGCACTCAGCAGCCTGTACGTGGGTCATTCAAACAGTCGGCTCTCTAGATTCGAGATTTCAAATAATTCCACTTAACTGGCATATTAGGAGAATGGGTGGCAGACTGACTCTTTTTCGGTACGATGATCTTAATCACCACTAAATCCAATAAGTGTGGAAGGCACGACATCTCCTCACCCAACCTTCACCCAAATGCCAAGGAAAAGATGTAGAAATTGGTAATAACCTCTGTATTTGGTCCAAAGATGCATTCATCTCTCTTTTACAAGGCTGATTTCTAAGCTATCAAACTAGTTCTTCATATCAGAAGAATGTATTAAAAAGTTGACAACTAATCTAAATGAAAAGTATCAATCCTCTTATGTTTCATCTCAAGGAAAGTAAATCAGACGCCAAGAAGCTGTGAGATACTGCAAAGATATGGGACTATAGAAACAGCACTGGGTGATGCATAAACAAAGTCTGGGCGGGGCGCTACGTGAACACAGAGGAAGTATTCAGCACTGGCTGCAATGCCTGTGTGGCCCCCACATACACACACACCCCCTCGAGAGGAGACCACGCATATGCATTTAACTTACAACAACTTGGCCACACATAGATACTCAGTCAGAGTCTGCCCTTTTGTGCAATTAGAAATATTATCAAATTGTTTCTTGCATATGTAATCTTTATTACATATTGTGTTTTACTATACAATCCAACTTTTAGAATACATATTATTACACTTTACACACAGTATAAGGGGTTTTCAAGGATGATTGGACTACACACATATCTTGCCTTAAATACTAACTTTGGAATCAAATTTCCATACAAAATGGAACTTCAATATGTGTCTTCATAGTCAATTCTTCTAAGTTGAACAAAATTTTAAATATGAAAAAAATCATGCGACTCTCTAAGGTGAAGTCATCTTACCCATATTTACCTACCTTTGGAGAGGTCAATTTCAAATTTATTTGGAAGTGAATATCCATGCTAGGTTTATAGACCTTTAGATAAGATTTGTACCTCCGTTGCTAATCTGTTTATTTCAGTTCCAGCTAACCCAGTTCCAGGGCTAACACTGTATTTTCAAAATCCACAGGACCTTGGCTTCCAGAGGCACTGGCTTCACAGGTGGAACAGAAGGTAAGGTGAGTGAGGCTTCACAGGCACAACCAAGGCTTGACACAGGGCAGAGGCATCCAATTTGGAAACCAACCCATTTTAATCACATCCCAAATTAGGAAGACAGACATGCAGTCCTCAGAAAGGGATAACGCATGCAGGAAGTCAGAAAATAATCTTAAGCGTCCTCTTTTGCCTTTGCTAACAGTGTCTGCAGACCTAAATGAATTTTTGGTGAGAATAATTCTGCAAGTGCAATGATATGAAATTATTATTGAGATTTTCAATAGGCAAAATTGTGAGAAAATCTGTTTTCAGATACCTTTCAGACTGATTACTTCTAAACACCCGCAAATTCAGGAATTACAGAGTGATTGTGGCACACATTCCCAGCCCAGGGGAGACCAGAGAGAGTGGATGCTCCACATTTTTCATGCCCTTGGGGTGTTGGTGCACAAAGTAACTTCCACATTACAAGGGAGGCGAGTGGAAAATGATGGCAGCTGGAAGTATTAATTCCGTTCCTAACATCATCATTCATGGCAAAACCAAGCCCAGAAGCTTCAGCTCCAGAAAAGCAGATGCTACAGGTGTCACTAGCTATGGCCCCTTGGGAACAGGTTTGTTGAAGATACCTGGTACAATGCTTCCACACTGATTAGGTTTTTAAAATAATTACCTAAAACCCAAATTTACACACTCTTTCCTACAGTGCCATGAATGCTTCAAGGGGCAAAAAGGAGGCCAGTGGGTCCCCCTTCAACCAAAACATTTCTGTTTTTATCTGTTTTATATATTGGGATTTTGTTTAAGATTTCATTTTTTGAATAATTCTACAGTTTAAAAATTACTGATTTAGGGGCTGGCCTGGTAGCCAAGTAGTTAAGTTTGCACACTCCACTTGGGTGGCCCAGGGTTTCGCTGGTTCAGATCCTGGGCGAGGACATGGCACCGCTCGTCAGGCCATGCTGAGGTGGCGTCCCACATGGCACAACCAGAAGGACTTACAACTAGAATATACAACTCTGCCCTGGGGGCTTTGGGGACAAGAAGAAGAAAAGGAGAAAAAAAAGAAAAAAGATTGGCAACAGATGGTAATGGCAGTCCCAACCAGCAATTTTTTCTTCTTTACTTGGACCTAACTAATACCCCCAGGCGATGCATTTCATAGGCTGGTGATGCACAGACTTAGCATATACTTGAATCAATTTTCAACGGAAGCCTTTGACTTAATTGAATACTGTCTGGGCCTTGAATTCTGAGAGAACAAACCAGAAACACCTGTGTGACCATGCATGACTTCAACGTCTGTCATTTCTCCCCTGACACGTCTCATTCTGGCTAAATACTATAAACCAGTGACTTCCAATTGGTCTTCTGCAGCATTTTCGTATCTTTATAGTTTAGCTTCCTTCTAACAAGACAAGTCTCGATAAAATGCAAAGGTTTGCCTCCTTCTGCTCTTCAACCCGAGAGCCTCCTAGCTTGCCCTCTCTCCTCTTCTTGCTGGTCAGCCTCACAAGGTGGAAACTTCTTTTTCAGCCCATTTTGGATGGTGAATTAGAGATATGAGAGCAATCTCCACAATTTTTCTAGCTAAGAGTAAAACCCAAATGTTCCTCCAAAGTCAGAGCAGAGTCCCGTGGTTTTGTATTTTCCCTGGCAGTATGGGACAGATAGAGGTCTTCTGTGCTTGCAGACATCACTCTGATATTTGGAACTGGAACTCACCAATGGCTGGCAGCTTTTCCATCACTTTTGGCCTTCAGCTCCTAATACATAGCTCTTTGCACATGAGGAGTCATAATCAATGTTGAGACATCATTCTACTGAGTGACCCCATAAGAGGCAAAAAAATTGATACTCGTTTTGAGGGGAGAGCTTCCTTTGGAGGAGACCAGCTCTCATTAAAGAAATGCTCATTGGCTTTAGTGAGGGACGTTTGCACTCTCCATTGAGCTAAGTCACTAACAAGATCCACCCACTAGTCCCCTGTAAGAATGTTCTACCATGCACCTGGGAAAAGAGGCATATATAACTTCCACAGCAGGTCATTCTGAAGAGGAAAATGTGGTCAGGCAGAGAAGGAGGGGCGCCTTCTTATCACAAAGTTTCCTTTGATAGATTCAAGCTCACTTGACTGGTTGATGAACCCCAGGCCTCCCAGGGCCACCCTCAGCACAAACTAGCACCGATTCCTTCTCAGAACATTCCTGCATTCTGAAGAGTGGCTGTCTGGGAGAGCCTCACAAAGCTGCAGGTTATAACATCCCTATGGATCATTCTTCAAGGGTTCTGCCAGCTATAGCATTGCTTAGGCCCCCTGGTGCTTCAAGGGCCACAGAAGACAGGATAGCAAAGCTCCAAAGGAAAGAAAAGCCCCACAAGACCCAGGTTCCTGACCCTGTCAGAGATGGAGCCAAGCAAGCTGTTTCCACCCACCAGGCCAAACCCAGAAAAAGTGTTTGGCTTGACATGGTGTTGAGTTTTTCTGTTGGCTTCTCAGGTTGACCCACTGACCAAACACGATACCCCACCACTGCTTGGGATTTTGCAAGTTTATAATCCATATAGAAGAAACATTGTTATATAAACCTTGCCAAGACTATAGGCCTTTTAAATTCCCAACTAAGAAGCCGAAGAAATTTATGGCAGTGTTGCTAGATGGGGAGGCCAAGTAAACTCACAATGTTGATCTTAGGTCTGTTTAAATTTCTCTTGCCTTCTGGCACTTTAAGAAGTAGTGGAAAGAAATCATTTACTCATAGGTGCATTAAGCATTTGGAAACACAGGGGTACCGGGGAAGAGCATTAGGAACATAATTGATGTGACACATGTGGTCCTGGCCTGTGGAGGGCAGGATTTCACTCCAACACTGCAGCCATTCGTGTCATGGGTGGCAAAAAAACCTAAGAGTACCTTCATGCAATAAATAGAGTGAATTATATGGAGGCTCAGTTTTCCTACCAGGGAAGTCTTGGTAACTAACCAGCCCTCCCCTGCGCCCCCATAAAAGGACACACTGGTTGGAAATGGAGTTAGTCATCATATAAGGAAGATCCAGTTGGCCTCAAAGTATAAGGACGTGGCTTTCTTATGAAGGTTTCCTCTGCTTCTTTGTCATTAGTCCTTGGTCTTGCTTCTGCTTTTTGTGCTGTAATGTCTGCAGGATTAGCGACAGGAGTCACTCAATTTCAGATCCTTTTAGGACTGTAGTTGGAGGAGAACGAGTTGAACCCTAAAAAGAAAAGACTGGCATTTAGCACATGATTCAGCCTTCATTTGCTCATTGCATGTCTTTGTGGGAGAATGTGGGATTCATTTAACAAGGATTACTTTCTGCAAAACCCTGCGATTCTGCAGGCCTCCTGGAGTAGTGTGAGGCAAAATGCTGCGGGAATCTCCACTCTCTCGCCCAGGGTTGGAAGCGAAATGGAGGAGCCTATTTTTAAGTGCCAGATTACCTTGATTTAATACAAGATGAAATGCAATCTGATATGAGAACTGGTAATGGACTAACAAATGACTCAAGTAAAAAGTCATTTTAATGCAAAGTCCTGGACATGATGTATGACCTTCCTGGGAAGCCAACTAATTGTGCGCCCCTAAGGTGCGTGCCTCTAGGAATTTTCTGGATGTGACGCCTAACGCTTATCTACCCTCCTCCACTGTCTCCATTTTAGTGCTCACTTGTGTGTAATCTGAGTATTTTATATAGGGAAAAACTTGTTGGAGTTGAAACTGGAGAAAAATATGCCTTAACAGAATGTGTAATTTAACAATCCAGTAAGTCAGACTAGAATTTGTTGGAATAACATCTCTAAGAATCTTCCATAATCAGTGACCTAGATCTTTAAAAGGAAAAGAAAAGAATGCCTTAGAACTTTTTTTCAAGCTGAAGAAAGCTGACCTTATTTAAGTCTGTAAGGAATAGTGAGAGAAAGAGAGAGAGAAAGAGAAAGAAAGAAAACAAAACAAAGGTCTTGGTTTCTAATTTCCCTGCAGCAGGAATGATTTTCCTCTGTTTTCATTCTCTCTCGTCTCCACCCTCCTCCCACTAAGTTCTTGGATTTGTGTATCTTTAGATGCAGACGCTCAGATGCGTTCTTCACTCAGGAAGTTCTCCTCACGCCTTGTGAGGTCTTGGAACAAAAATTGGTTGAGAAAGAAACAACTGCTGCTTCTCTGTCCAGAAGAAAGATGCACATTTGATCATGGAGCTCAAAAAAGTTTGGTGGTTTGTGGGGGGGGCGGGGAAGGGGTGGAGATGGCGTTGAGCAAGGGGTAGGGAAGAAGGAAGAAGGGGAGGGGAATCTTATTGCCTACATGTTTAATTTTTCTTCTGAGAGGAATACATGAGCCAACAGTCACTGTCTGCAAACATGGTTTGTAGGGGAACAAAACGAACATAAATAGCGTTTGACTGGGTCCGGCCTCCTAATTAGAATGTGCGGTGTTTGTGCTCGTGAGGAATTTGAGTCTCTCTTTTTTGTCTAATTTCCTCACATGATTCCTCACTTTCACTCCCACCAACCCTCACCCCCACCCCAAATACTAAGGCTTTTCTCAATAACAAAAGACAATATTTTACAAAAAGTAGGTTTTACACTCAGAAATTTCATTGCTCGCTCCCTTGAAGGAGGGGAAACATGGTTTGGAAAGGCTCTGTTTATTGGTCTATAAATCATGGTCACCAAGTCTGACCCAGCCGCTGGGGTGCCCGGGGTCAAGGGACCCTTTCAGAGCTTAGAAGCTCTGAAGCTTCTCTTTTTGCTGGGCTCTTAATCAACCCTCTAAAGGCAGAAAGAACATCAAACGACCGAGACCTCGAAGAAGGATTGGTGGTTTAAATGACTCAGCCTCCGCTTGAGAGAAAGAATTTCTTAGAGAGTCTGCCCCATCCTAAGTGGTTTTCTGATTATTTGGAGGCAGATGAGGGACTGACAAGGGAGAAATAAGAGATCATTCCAATAATACAAATGATTTAAAACCAAGGACAAAGACAGTAAACATCAACCCCTCTGACTGAGCTCCCTACTCTTTAAAATAAAGATAATAATAACCGCTTTCTAGCATTCCTTAGAGGACTGAGGGGTGATGCCCAGTCTCCTGATCAGTCTGCCAGGCCAGATTCTGGCTGTTGGTGCCTCAATTTTTCTCATCTGTAAAATGGCAATAACTACAGTCCCTACCTGTGCTGTTGTGAGACTCCAATGAGAAAAGACATGAAATGGGTTTGGAATAGCCAGGTATACACTAAGTGCTCATTAAAAGTTAGCACAACACACGTCAAGCTCCTAGCGTGATATCTAGGCCCTCAATGAGAGCTAGTTTCCCTCCCCACAGTTCTGAACTAGCGGCGCATATCCAAAATGAAGCAGCATGAAATAATCACAAGAACGTGACTTTTGATGCCAATCAGGTTTGGGTTCAAATCCTAGCTTCTTCACTCGCTAGCTGTGTGACTTTGAACAAATTACTTTCGATGGGCCTTGGTTTTCTTCTCTAAACTAGACAACAATGCCTCTCTCACAAGGTAGCTATGAGAACAAAAGCAGGGACTCCACACAGGAGAATGTTTCATTTGATGGTGATGTCTGGCTTAAAAGCTATCAAAAACCAAAGATACAGGCTCAGTGTTCGCTGGTCTGATAAAATAAGCATGCACTGAACTTCCACTGTGAGCAGGTGCTTCAGTGCTAAGTACCGAAGGTACAAAGGTGAATATCACACAGTCCTCCCCGACAGATCTTCAAGTCTAGGGAAGGAGACACGTAAGGAAATGTCATTTTAATGCTCTGTGGCTCTCGGTATTGTCAAAGCATATTCAGAAGACCAGAGAAGACTCCATAACCTACTGTTCCCTTGCCTGATACGTCTTTCTCCAACTCTTCACCAAAGTAACTCCTGTTGTCCTTCAGCTTTCAGACTGGACTTCACTTGGTCGAGGAAGCTTCCCCAAACTCCAGGCTGTTACCCACTATGAAGGCACCCCATGTTTCCCGCTTTCTAACACACATCACATATATAATGTCTTGTTCATTATACTCTCTCCTACCTCAGCCCACCAGTATTTTCAGGGCTGTGTTAAACTCATTCACTTGTTAAGTGCAGTATCAATCTTTTATATTGGATGAACGGATATGCCCCCTAAAGCTGCTCATGGATGAAGGAGCTGATTGTGAGGTGAATCAAATATTCTAGGGCCTCCTGGGGCCCTCAGGGTCTAGCCTCTGGTCTGAAGGAGCAGGAGGCAATTC
Organism: Equus caballus; assembly: GCF_041296265.1. Classification (NCBI taxonomy): domain Eukaryota; kingdom Metazoa; phylum Chordata; class Mammalia; order Perissodactyla; family Equidae; genus Equus; species Equus caballus. Next base: position 66,287,629 of record NC_091697.1, read on the forward strand.
TGTGAGCATTAACACAATCCAATGAGTCAAAAAATACTTTGAGGGGCTGGCCTGATGGCGCAGTGGTTAAGTCTACGTGCTCTGCTTCAGCGGCCTGGGGTTCCCTGGTTCGGATCCTGGGCACGGACATACACACTGCTTATCAAGCCATGCTATGGCAGGCATCCCCCATATAAAATAGGGGAAGATGGGCATAGATGTTAGCTCAGGGCTTATCTTCCTCAACACAAAGAGGAGAATTGGCAGCAGATGTTAGCTCAGGGCTAATCTTCCTCAAAAAAAAAACTTTGAAAGCTCAGAAATAAATCCTTCCATACAGTCATGCACTGCCTAATGATGTTTCAGTCAACGATGAACCACATATATGATGCTGGTCTCATAAGATTATAATGGAGCTGAAAAATGCCTATCTCCTAGTGACATCATAGCCATCATAATGTTGTAATACAATGCATTACTCACGTGTTTGTGGTGACGATGGTATAAACAAACTTTCTGTGCTGCCAGTCATATAAAAGTATATAAAATTATGTACGGCACATAATACTTGATAATGATAATAAATGACTATGTTACTGGTTTACATATCTGCTGTGTTATACTTTTTATTGCTTTTTAGAGTGTACTCTTTCTACTTACTAAAAAAAAGTTTGCGGGGGCCGGCCCAGTGGTGCAGCAGTTAAGTGCGCACGTTCTGCTTCTCGGCGGCCCAGGGTTTGCCGGTTTGGATCCTGGGTGCAGACGTGGCACCGCATGGCAAAAGCCATGCTGTGGTAGGCGTCCCACGTATAAAGTAGAGGAAGATGGGCATGGATGTTAGCTCAGGGCCAGTCTTCCTTAGGAAAAAAAGGAGGATTGACAGATGTTAGCTCAGGGCTAATCTTCCTTGGGGGAAAAAAAAGTTTGCTGTAAAACAATACACCGTATTATGCCAGCAGTAGCCTTATACATTTTGTTTACTGCATCTCTTGGTTGCATCATTTTCTCTTGGGCTTCATTTAATCTCGTGTTGTTTTGTTCATCATGGCCCCTAAGCATACAAAATCCACTGCTAATGTTGTCAGTAAGAGGCCACATTGAGTGATTGACCTGGAAATGAAATTATAAGTGATTAAGGACTACAAAGGTGGAAAATCAGTGATGGTTATTGCTCGCCAGTCAGGCATGTCCCATTCCACTATAGCCAAAATCTTGAAGAACAAGAACAAAGTGATGGAAGCTGTTAAATGATCTGCTTCATTGAAGGCAAAGAGACTAACAAAAATTTGAGAAGGGCCGATATCAGACATGGAGAAACTTCTAATGACCTGGATGAAAGACCAGACACAGAAGCAATGCCCCTCAGCATCACGATAGTCACAGCCAAAGCAAAAAGTGTGTTTGCGATGTTTGCCTTTCAGAAAAGGCTGGACCAACTACAACATCGAATTTACTGCTAGCTCTGGGTGGTTGAAATGATTCAAGAATCAATATTCATCACATAATGTGAAAGTGAGTGGTGAGTCTGTGAGCGCTGATGTGAAGGCAGCTGAGGAATTTTTGGAAATTCTAGATAAGCTGATTGTGGAGGGAAATTACCTGCCAGAGCAAATATTCAATATGGATGAAACCTTCCTATTCTGGAAACAGATACCTGAAAGGACTTCCATCCATAAGGAGGACAAGTCAATGCCAGGTTTCAAGGCTTTTAAGGACAGGATAATAGTTTTGCTTGTGGGCAAATTTGCAGGTTCTAAATTGAAACCCGCTGTGATGTGGCACAGTGAGAACCCCAGGGCCGTCAAGCATATCAATGAGCACACACTGCCAGTGTACTACAGGAGCTATAAGAAGTCATGGATGACCCAGCTCCTCTTCCAGGATGGTCTCCTGAATTGCTATGCCAGCAAAAAAGGAGAAGTACTATTGAGAATAACATAGCTTTCACGATTTTGCTTATCGTTGATAATTCTCTTGGACATCCTCCTCTTGTTGGTGATCTTCATGCCAATATCAAAGCAGTGTTTCTCCCTCCAGACACCACCTCTTTGATCCAGCTAATGGATTAAGGAGTTATAGCAGCTTTTAAGGCCTACTAATTGAGGAGGACCTTTGCCCAGGCTACTTCTGCAAATGAGGAAGACACTGAGAAGACACTGATGCAATTCTGGAAGGATTACAACATCTGTGACTGCATCAAGAACTTTGCTTGGGCTTCGGATGATGTTACAAAGGAGTCTATGAATGGCATCTGGAAGAAGACACTCAAGAGGTTCATCCATGACTTCAAAGGATTTGCCAAGGATGAGGAGGTTTCAAAAATCAACAAGGCTGTGGTTGAGATGGCAAACAGCTTTAACCTGGGTGCGAATGAGGAAGACATTGAGGAGCTCCCAGACGTGGTTCCCGAGGAAGTGACTAACGAGGAGTTGTTGGAACTGGAACAGGAATGCATGGTCAAAGAAGAGGCAAGAGAAAAGTTAACTGCAGGAGAAGAAAAAGAATCTCCAAGAAAATTCACAGTGAAGGGTTTAGCAAAAGCTGTTGCAAACCTCAATAAGCTCCTTAAAAAGTTTGAAAACATAGACCCCCCAACACTGAAAGGTTTTCCTTAATAGACAGGAATGTTCATGGTACAGTATCTGCTTACAAGCAAATCTATGATAAAAAAAAAAAAAGAAACAAATGAAGCAAACCACCATGGGACATATTTCTGAAAAGAGTGACACCTCCTCGAGAAGAGCTTCAGGCAGGTCCTTCAGGAGGTGTTCCAGAAGAAGACATTGTTACCATAGGAGATGGCAGCTTCATGGATATTATTGCCCTGTAGTGGGACCAGATGTGGAGAGGAAGACAGTGATGTTGACGATCCTGAGCCTGTGTAGGCCTAGGCTAATGTGTGTGTTTGTGTCTTTGTTTTTAACAAAAAAGTTTAAAAAGTAAAAAAATTAAAACTTTGAAAAATAGAAAAGACGCTTATAGAATAAGGATATAACGAAAGAAAATTTTTGTACAGTTGTACAATGTTTGTGTTTTAAGTTAAGTGTTATTATGAAAGGGTTAAAAAGTAAAAAGTTTATAAAATAAAAAACTTACAGTAAGCTAAGGTTAATTTATTACTGAAGAAAGAAAAACACATGTTTTTATAAACTTAGTGTAGCTGAAGTAGACAGTGTTTCTAAAGTCTGCAGTGTGCACAGTGATGTCCTAGGCCTGCACATTCACTCCCCACTCATCCATCGACTCACCCACAGCAACTTCCAGTCCTCCAAGCTCCATTCATGGCAAGTGCCTTATATAGGTGTACCATTTTTAATCTTTTATGCTGTATTTTTACTGTATCTTTTCTATGTTTAGATACGAACACATGGAACATTTTTTCTATGTTTAGATATGTTTAGATACGAACAGCATTGTACTACAATTGCTTACAATATTCAGTACAGTGTCATGCTATACAGGTTCATAGCCTAGGCACAATAGGCTATATCACATAGCCTAGGTGTGTAATAGGCTACACTATCTAGGGTTGTGTAAATACACTCTATGTTGTTCACACAATCTCGAAATTGCCTAACATCGCACTTCTCAGAACACATCCTTGTGGTTAAGTGACGCATAACTGTATACAGCCAAATGAGTTTCAGCAAGGGTAGCAATGGGGAAAGGACAGTCTTTTCAACAAATAGTAATGGGAAAACTGCATATACATATGCAAAAGAATGAACTTGGACCCTTTCCTTACACCATATATAAAAATTAACTCAAAATGGATAAACCACCTAAAAATAAGAGCTGAAACTATAAAATTCTTAGAGGAAAACATAGGGGAAAGCTTTAGGACATTGGATTTGGCAATGATTTCTTGGATATGACACCAAAGTCACAGGCAACAAAAGGAAAAAATAGATAAACTGGATTTCATGAAAATTTAAAATTTTGCACATCAAAGTGCACTATCAACAGAGTGAAAAAGCAACCCAAGGAATAGAAGAAAATATTTGTAAGTCATATATCTGATAAGGGGGTTAAGATCCAGAATATATCCAACTCTTACAACTCAATAACAAAAAAAACCTAACCTGATTTTAAAATGGGCAAAGGACTTGAATAGCCATTTCTTCAAAGAAGATATAACTAAATAGCCAATAAGAACATGAAACATTCACTAAACATTATTCAACATCACTAAACATTAGGGAAATAAAGGCAAATCAGAACCACAACATGAAATACTACTCACTAAGTAACATTACCATTACCATATTACTATCATTAAGATGGACATTATATTTAAAAAAAACCCAAAAAATAGAAAATAGGAAGTATTGGTGAGGACGTGAAAAATTGGAATGCTTGTGCACTGCTCATGGGAGTGTGAATTGGTACAGCGACTAAAGAAAACAGTATGACAGTTCCTCAAAAATTAAAAATAGAGGCCAGCCTGGTGGTATAGTGGTTAAGTCTGTGCACTCCACTTTGGTCGCCTGGGGTTCACGGGTCGGATCCTGGGCACAAACCTACACACTGCTCATCAAGCCATGCTGTGGTGGTGTCCCACATACAAAATAGAGAAAGACTGGCATAGATGTTAGCTCAGGGACAATCTTCTTCAAGCAAAAAGAGGAAGATTGGCAACAGACGTTAGCTCAGGACCAATCTTCCTCACTGAAAAAAAAAAAAATTAAAAACAGAATTGTCATACGTTATGGCAATTCCAATTCTGAGTATATACGCAAAAGAATTGAAAACAGGATCTCAAAGAGATATTTGTACATGAATGTTCATGTCAGCATTATTCAAAATAGCCAATAGGTAGAAGCAGCCCAAGTGTCCATCGATGGATGCATGGATAAAGGAAATGTAATATGTGCATACAATGGAATATTTGGTCTTAAAAAGCAAGGAATTCTGACACATGCTACACATGAATAAAACTTGAAGATACTATGCTAAGCGAAATAAGCCGGTCACAAAAGGACAGATACTCTATGATTCCACTCATATGGGTACCTAGAGTAGTCAAATTCATAGACACAGAAAGTAGAATGGTCATTGCCCGGGGGTAGGGGGAGAGGGAAATGGGGAGTTATTGTTTAATGGGTACAGAGTTCCAGTTTGGGAAGATGAAAAAAGTTGTGGAGACGGCTGGTGGTGATGGTTGTACAACAACGTGAATGCACTTAATGTCTCTGAGCCGTACAGTTAAAATGGTTAAAATGGTAAATTCTACGTTATGTATATTTTACCACAATTTAAACAAGGTAAAAATAAAATAAAAGATTTACTTTGAATTAAAAGCATTTTGATACTGAAAGAAGTCTGAGAATCCCACCAGAGGTTGGAAGTTTGAGGTTACTCTCCATATGGGCTAAGTCCTGTTTCTCTGAAAGGCTGAAGGGAAGTCTCCGTCCAAGCAGACAGGTGAAGAGAGAAGGCAGGATGTAGCTTGATGGTGTTTGGAGAGAGGCTGGAGTTTGGAAAATCCAAAGACAGTGGTCTTCATAATCTTCCCTTCCTGTTTCTTTAGATTACTCTCGTCTTTTTCAGGGAAATGGACTCCATCTGGTCTGAGTCAGTAGCACTTTTTGAAATGTTGCTTTGAAGAGCTTGTTGATGTGCAAGAAAACCTTAGCCTCTTCTTATCTCCTTTGTTTTTAATGAAAGAACCTTTGTGATTGGCCAGAAGACTGGAAAGCCAGTAAGATTCGAATCCATATCCAAAGCTCAGGCCTGTGGAGTTTGAGCACTTTCAAAACTTGGCCCAAAGAAAAAGGGCTGCAAGGAAACGCTGCAGAATGAAAGTTGTAGAACTCTGGGTACCTGAAAAGTGAGCTGGGATGGACCCAACTCCTTAAGGCTTCTTTTGCCAAAAGCAGGGGGAGGGCAGGAGGCCGGTTTCTGGGCCTTGCCTCTTGGGTGCTCGGTTCATGTTCACAGAGACACAGCCTATGGAAGAGTAATGTGCCCCACTGGGCTCGTGTTCAGGACGCACATGAAAACAACTCAGTCTAGGAAAGCCATCTCCAATGGAAAACAAGCTAGAAAGTGGGAGGAAAACCAGGATGCTGGAGGGAAGCACTTAACTGTGGGATATGGTCTTTCAAAAGAAAATGAACCAAACCTATTTGTGATTCTTTGAACCCCACTTTGTGAGACTCGAGGAACCTCCACCCCAAACTCAGTTTATCTGTTTCATTTGAGAAACTAGTGGCTTTTTCTTACTTGGTCCAAAGCAAATTTATCAAAGTTGCTCCCAGTGAGTAGCAATGGAAGATACCAAATATATTTGTTCCATGGACAATGTCAAAGCAAACTATTTCTAAAACTGAAAACAGAATTCATCCAGCTGTGGATTTGGACTTATTTCCACATGGATTCATCTAAGAATAATTTCTCTCAGAGCGGCTGCTTTTTGGCCTGTTTTATGAGGGTCGTGCCCTCACATTTGGGGCTCAATGGCTCAGGTCCCTTCCTGCTCCTAAAAAGGAGGACTTAGTCAAGAGGCACTTTAAGGCTCAGAGCCAGGGAACCTCTTCACATGGGTGGTGTCCACTGAGGGGTGGGCAGTCTGTGACGGGGGACAAAAGGGAGCATAGTGTGAAGAAGGAATTTTTTTTCCAGAGTCACGTACAAAATTCACTTAGAGAAGCTGCAGGGCCAAAAAGCAGCGATTTGTTTCCCAAGCCTAAGAAAAGGCGACAGTTAGACACTGCTGGGTCAATCCGATGCAGTCTGTAAAGGGAGTTATGTAAATGCCCTTAGAGGGCAGGACTAGTGAGATCGCCAAGCTCTGAGGGGGATAAACATTGCTATCAAGGACTTTCAGGAAACTTCACTGGAATCTCCTTACTCTTTCAAAGTTGTGGCTGATTTGCAAGTTCTCTTTGTCCTAGTCCTGGGCTATTTCTATTACAAAAGGCCCAGAATAAATCCCTGTGAAGGGCTCAAAGGCTAAAACACTAGACTTTTAAGAAAAAAATAAAGAAACTGGGATTGAATTATCTAGGTAGACAAATTGCAGATGAATGTATCTGCAGATTTTTGGTAAGCTACTGGAATTCTATTAAATGGTCTGTGGCAGTTTAAAAACATGGCCCCCAAATTCTTTGACATTTCTTCCATGGAGAAGTGGGGGGTCAGTGTCCCCTCCCTTGAATCTGGGCAAGTTTGTAACAGCTTAAACCAATGAACTATGGTGGAAGTGATGCTATGCCAAGTCTGGTCCTCTTGGGATGCTCACTCCAGGGGAAGCCAGCCACCATGTGACACATCAAACTCCCCTAAGACTACCGTGCTAGAGAGACCATGTCCAGGCACTCTGGTCAACAGCCCCAGCTGAGCTCCCAGCTGACGGCCAGCATCAGCTGACAGCCACACCAGAGAGCCCTCTTGGATGTGCAGCCCAGTAGAGCCTTCAGAGGATCCAGCCCATCCAACTGCTGGCTCCAACCAACCACTTGAGAGATTCCAAACGAGAACTGCCCAGCTGAGCCCTTCCTGGATTCCTATCTACAAAATGGTGAGCAAAACAAAAAGGTTGTTTTAAGCCACTAAATTTTGGGGTAATTGGTTATGTAGCAGTAGTAACCTAAATCTGGTCCCTTGGTAGTTTGGTGGTTTCAGTGGGAAAGGTGAGTAGACAAATTTGTTTACATACACATCACAAACTTGCAATGTAAAGATGATTATGGTTTTAACAAAAATCCCATTTCATCCTCAATAACCACTATATTCTTAAAAGTTACACATGCACTATTAGGACGACATGTAGCCATTCTGTCATGGCTAACTTTCAGACAACGGGGTACAGTTCTTCATTGTATTTGCAAGTTATTATTTACAATAGTTAAATTTATATTTGTCATTTTTGTTATACATACATTTTTATTTGCTAGATGGTAAATACTTACAAATCCCTTATTATATTCCAGATACTATTTCAAGTGAGGACATTTACTCTTCAGAATGATCCCATAAGGTAGATATTATTATTATTACTATTCCCATTTTATAGATGAGAAAATCGAGTTACAGAGAGGTTAAGTATCTAGCTCATGGTCACATTATTTTTAAGTGTTGGATTTGGAATATGACCCCAGGCAATCTGGCTTGAGTCCATAAATTTTGACCCTTTGCTGCCTCTCAATTATACATCATTTTATTCACAATTCAAACACACACACACAAAAGAACTCCAAAGTGGTACACTGAAGTGCAAAAGAAGTAATAAAAACAGTAATAAAAATACACATCTCAGGAAAATGTCATAAATGTAAATGATCACCAGAACTAAGTGCAAATATAAATACATGTCTACATAGGCTGGGATGAATGAATCTGAGTTGTACATGATATCTGGAAAACAGATTTTATAAGTTCATCTATCCACTTACCCTTGGTCTCCAGTATATTATCTGCTATGAAATTTTGTCATATAGGGTCATGAAGCAACTCAAGCCTTCCTCTTTTTTTAAACGCAGCACAATAACCTTCCTGATAAACCAACAGAGTTTACTAGAACAAGTGCAAAGTAAAACTTGCCAGTAACAAATTTACCACTTGTGCTGTTAAGGCATAAAAGAGACCTAAAGGACAGAGGCATCATTTAAAGTGGCATTCTCTACAGGAAAACAAGTCACACTATTGCCAATAAGCTTGTAAAGCCAGCTCTATATTCACTGATTGATACCATGTTTGGCAAGAAAGCAGAACAAGCTATTGGGAAGCGCCCTTTTCAAATAGCACTGTGGGGGTCACGTAAGAACAATGACATAGAGTGTGGAGGAGCAATTGCCACCACGTGTACTGATTAAGAACACGTGCCCCTGAGCCAGAACGCCTAAGTCCACATCCCAATTCTACCACTTGCTAGCAATGTGACCTTGGGCAAGATACTTACCCTGCCTGTGCCTCAGTTTCCTCATATGTAAAATAGGGATACTGACAGTACCACCTCAGAGCTGCTAAGAGGATTAAGTAAATCAATCATTTAAAGCACTTAGCACAGTGCCTGGCACAGGGTACCTGCTATATAAATGTTTGTCAAAGAAGTACATAAAACATGTACTAACAGATATTTCCCCCTGTAGCTGGATAAAACCACTGGTGTGCAGTGTACAAATTCAGCATGTGCGTAATAGATAGATGAGGAAGAAATGTGAGATAACTTTTCTTCTAATTAACACTGAAAGCTAATACTACAGAAAAAGATACTTTTTTCACTAAGCTAATAATTATTTTGTGAGCTCTGATGCAAATAGAAGAGGTAAGTTCATTTGAGTATTGATGGGGTGCTAAGTATGGGTGCACCAAGAATAAAGGAGTAAAACAATTGTCAGTAATTAGACAAGTGTCAGTCCATACCCAGCTTTATCCACAAAGAACAGCGAGTGGCCAAAAATAAGCCTCCAAATCTTAACTAAATGTTGAAGGAAATAATGTGATTGTAAATATAATCAACTCACAGCTGCTGAATGTCTGTTGGATGTGCTTTATGAAAAAGCAGCGATGAAAGCCAGCACTCTCATTCTCTACTCTGAGCTATGTTGGTTATTATATTGATTATCTATTGCCATGGTTATTCTGGGTAACAGAGAATCCCAAAATCTTTGTGGCATGCCACAAGACACGTACTGCTGGTCTCGCTGAAATTGTGTAGGGGTTAGCTTGGCAGCACTGTTGAATTTGGCTGGGCTCACACTCATGTCTAAGGGTTGGCTGGCTATCAACTGGGGCTACTGGGCAACATGGCTCAGTTCCAAGTGTCTTTCATCTTCTGCAGGCAACCCAGGCATGTTCTCTGGGTAATGAAAGAGGTACAAGAAAGCAAGCAGAAACACACACAACCTCTTGAGGGCTAGGCTCAGAACTGGCACATGGGCACTTCTGCCACACTTTGTTAACCAACAAGTTAAAAGCCAGCCCACAGTTGAGGTGTCAGGAAACAGACTCCACCTCTTTAGTGGCCAAAACTACAAGCTCAACACGGCAAAGGGGATGGATATGTAGAAGCAAAGGAAAAGATCATTTCAATGATTCAAAACGTTTTTCCCCCAAGATTTCTTCTCCAAGAGATGCATCTTTTAAATGTACCTAAAACTGGTGGGCCATATTTATATGAACTGCTCATAATGTGCTCTGCAGTTTGAGAACGTTCTGATCCAACAATCAGTGCTAAGATATAATGATTTTTAAGCTAAAACCATACTTTCTTAATAAGACCAAACTACAATGCAAAAGTCTAACTGCCAAGAACTTTCCTGATATTAATAATTTTTATCATTTGTTGGGAAAAAAATCAATGATGTATTATGTAAAGCATCTCCAACATTTTAAAACCATAAACAAATACTACAACAGAATAGGAAGAAATACCTTCCACAGCCATGTGCAACCAGAGTGGATTAGGAAACCATTTGCCTTTAATTTGCAAGTTGACATTCCAAATTTACAACCTAGAAACAGTATATGTTCTTCAGGTTAGATTCTGACCCAGCGCCAAAAGTAGTTTTCGGCAATAAAATTTTCCTTAATTCTTGGGTTTGTGTATAATCTGAATGTCGACGACTCTCTGACAGAGGCATCAAATACCTGCTGCCGTGGTTAATAACTTATAAATGGGAGTGAAATGTTTCTAAATTAAAATAAAGAAAAGAAAGGAAACTGACGAGATGTGGAAACAGAACTATGGCTCAAGCTATCATCCATTCATGGAGCGAGATGACCAGAATACATTTTAGGAAGCTAATTTGGGGGAAAGATTACAGACACTATCATTTATATAGTTTACAGTATAAACTATAATTGATGATAATTATAAAAAACAAACAATTTATATAAAAATATTAAAAAGTTATAATTAATTTTTAAATGTTTTCTTGTTTAAAAATTACTGTCAACCCTTTTAAAATAAACCTAAAATTGGTGAGCTACATGTTTGCTCTTTGCCCATATATGCTCCGCAGATGATAAAAGTTTGAAAAACAAACAATGGTCAGCAAATGTATGAAAAAGAGTTTGCCAACCCTGAGAGTCAGCAGAATACAGATTCTGTATAAATCCAGGCACTTGAAGTCAGATTCAAGAACAGTTATCGCCAGAGAATGTTGTCATTCTGCGTTGCAAGTTGACATGGCAAATCTTACTAACCAATGGGAGTAAGAGCAAGTGACGTTATCTTGGTGGAGAAAATTTCCCAAAAGTGAATTTGATTGCCCTCTCACTGCTTGCAAGATGCTGGCTCATGGACCACAATGGATCATGAGTTTCCTACAGCTGCCGTAACAAAGTACCACAAATTTAGTGGCTAAAAACAACAGAAATTTATTCTCTCACAGATCTGGAGGCTCCAAGGGTCTGACATCAAGGTGTCAGCAGGGCTATGCTCCCTCCAAAGGCTCTAGGGGAGAAGCTTTCCTTGACTCAGTTTCTGCTGCCTCCAGCATCCCTTGGCTTGTGGCAGCAGCACTCCAATCTGCCTCTGTCCTCACACAGCCTTTTCATCTGTGGGTCTGATCTTCTTCCGTCTCTTATAAGGCCAAATCACTGGATTTAGGACCCACCTGGATAATCCAGGATGATCTCGAGATCTTTAATTATATCTGCAAAGATCCTTTTTCAAAATAAGATCACATTCACAGGTTCTGGGTAACATATCTTTTTCTGGGGTGGGAGGTATCATTCTACCCACTACAAATAGTAAGGAAATGGTAAAAAGTCAGAAAAGAATACAAATGGAATCTTGAAATTCTTTTATGAAGGATGTTAAAGATAAAATAGATTATTTCTTCTGAAACGTGTGTGTGTGTGCATGTGTGTGCGTGTGTGTGTGTGTGTGTGTGTGTGTGTGTGTGTGTATTGGCCACCTGAAGGCAGGAAAAATTGACAGAAAGGCCCTGTAAGATGACTCTCCACTTTATCATACGGTGAGTTGGGGATTAAGTTCTGTTTTATCTGCTCTGATAGACTCCAAATAATTGATTTTGATTGTGATTGGGATTCCAAATAATTAGTATTCCCTTACAATTGTATATATGTCAGGCATAATTTCTGTATATACAGATTCGGTTTTAATTTGGGGAAGGGAAAAGGGAATAATCTGGGATAATAGGCGGGAAAATCTCTGCCTGGCTGTGTTACCCTTTTAAAGCATAACAAAATGACCTCTCCAACTTATTGATTTGGCCTGGCTTTCTTTCTGGATCTCTATGGGCCTTATACCAAGTCATAAACGGGGAGAGATGCTCCTGGTCTCAGAAGCAGGCATTCGAGCCCATGTGGCTTTTGCTAGAACAGTGAACGGATCGACCTTGCTTTGTTCTTCCTCATTACTTAGAATCTTCATGTAAAGAATGAAGAATATGTGTGTTTTTATTATCTACTAGGAGTCTTCTGTTTCCATTTCCACTCAATCTTTTGAAGATATAATTGACGATTGAAAGGCACATTCCACGCAAGATCTTAGAGTCAGGGGTTCTTAACCTGAGATCCAGGCCCCCGTCCCTGAAATTCAATGTAAAGTTTGGTGTATTTATGACATTTTCTGTGGAGCAGTCACATACTCAAAGAAGTGATCATCCTAAAAAGTCAAGCATGTCTACATGTTGGCTCAGTGCTATGAACCATCCGTTTGTTGTTGACCGTTGGCAAGTTCTTTAGTTTCCATGCGCAATATTATTATCCACCCAGGGGATGAAAGCAATGATAAAAATTCAATAAAAGAAAATTGATTCAAATATGACACAAACACCCCCAGGGAAGGGTACATTGGGTAGCCTTTAATGAACGTGGCAAATCTTTCAAAACAACCCATATCGACAGTTCTTTGTGGTAGCTGCTTAGTAGGGAATGCAAACACTTGTCTGTTCATTTCGATTCATATCTCAGAAAGCAACTCCTTGGACTTGCCTGAACTCCTCCAGGGAGAACTGACTGCTCCCTCAAATCTCTCCCTACTGCTTCCTGTACAGCCTCCTACAACCTCCATATTTTATTTGATTGCATGTCTTTCTCTCTCTCCTAGATTTTATTACCCACCATGTCCTATTCATTTTTGTATTAAGCAAAATGGAATCTTAGCACATAGATTTTTAAAAATATTTAAGTGGATGTATGAATGAATGAATGAATGACAAATATGAGTTGTCTAAGGACTAGAAGTCTCATTAAATCTGTTTAGAACTGTCCCATCCAGGAGGCTGAAAACCATCAACCAGCTCCCTGGCTAGCCCTGCCCTCCCCCGACCAAGAGGCACTGAACTGAGCCTCTAACCTGATCAGAGAAACAAGCCACACAGGAAAACAGTCTCGTCTATTCTCCGAGCAGCCTTTCCTTAAAGCATCTCCAGAATGAGACTCAGGCGTCCCGTGGCTGCAGCATGCTGCTATTTCAAAAGCAGATCTTCACTTCTGGCGGAATCTTTTTCTCAGGAAACATTTGCATGCCATTCCTGGGCAATGGAATGTCCATGTGGTGCAACAGAAGCAGCAGGATAAAATTCAACTCCTTGCTTCCAGGTTGGGGCAGGTGGCTGAGCCTGGCCACTCAGGAGAGTCAGCAACCTGGTCAGACAGCTGCCTATTGTGCATGACCGTTTTCATATTTATCATACTAGAATGATCCTGATGCTCATGGAAAGGACAAGCAACCTAAAAATGGAGTGTAAACTCCAAAACCAAAAATCTCCATCTTCCAGTTGCTTAGGCCACACATCTTAGAGTCATCCTTGACTCCTTTCTTCATCTAACATCCCACATTCAATTCATTAGCAAATCCTGTTAACCTTCAAAATATGCCCAGAATTTAACCATGTCCTGCTGCCTTTACCACTAGCCCCCTAGCAGAAGACACCATCGTCTCTCATCTGTATGGACATCCTCCTAAACATCTCCCATCTCCGGGCCATAATCCCCTATAGTTTATTCTCGGCAAAGCAGCCAGAATGATCCTTTTCTATTACGTCATGCCCCAGCTCTCTGGAAGCCAGTTTTCCCTCCCTCATTTAGAGGAAACAGCCAGGTTCTCACAATGGCCTTCAAGGTTCTACATGGTCCATGCTACTTTACCTCTCTGACCTTATCTCCTGCAATCTCCTCCTCTCTCCATCCACTTCAGCCTCAAAGTCCTTGCTATTCCTTGAAGCTCACATATTGCTTCCCAGAGTCAAGTGGAATTTTATTTTCTAACAGAACAAGAGGTAAATTAAACGACTGACTTTGGCTTTCTGACTAGAGCCCCATGGCCCTGGACATTCAGAAGGTCACAGATCCAGACTACTCTCACAGCAAGAGCTTTCTGCTCTTCTCCAAATCTTATGGAGGATGGAGATGAAATACCAAGCCCACCCTGCCATAGAATTGTGGCCAGGCCTCTGTGTCTGAATTTCCTTGAGAGTGAATCCAACCTGGTTTGGGAAATGAGCCTGAGAGCACAGGAGTGAGGAAAAGATCAATCTCAAATATACCTGAATAAACCACACATGGGGGAATTTTAACAACCTTTCTGCTAGCTAGTTCTATAAGCTTTCTCATTCCATTTTCTAGCTTAAGCTTTTCCAAGAAGAGTTTGTTGACTGCCTACTCCCTAAGTTGCACACTAGGATTGAACAGTTTGCGCTTGGAAAAAGAACCAACGTGGGACTCGAAAGACAGAACCCAAGGGCATATCAAATCATCACAGGAATGTTTTATTAATTAGATATATTTACATTTCTTAGCCAATTATCTCTAAACGTGTGCCTGTTTTTCATTCAAACACAATGTAATCCTGGTAGATTCTATCATAAGAATACAGCTGCATGCATGATCTCATTGGTTCTTTGCAGTTATTTTTTTAAGATGTGAATTTAATAAGTTAAAAAACAAGAGAAAATTGTTTACCATTCTAACTGCAGGATAATCATTCTTGTCATAGCAGCAGCCCTTACAGCAAATGCTCCTCACCACCCACATTGAGCTTCTCCTCATTCTTTTGACTGACTTGTTTAAACTTTACTAACCTCAAAAAGGAGAAGTGAAATTTAGCCCTAGCCCTAACCATTTTATTTGGAGGAAAGTTGGAGAAAGATATAGTTCTCTTCCAATGGGGCACATTTACAGTAAATTTAAAATTAGCATATTAAGGAAATTTACAGAATGCCTTGAGCATTTAATTATCACACTTCTAGTAGCATACTATGAAGCTGGATGCTTTCCCTTGATATATATAACAAAATAAATTAACTTGGGGACAGGAGGTATCCAAAATAATTTTGCTGGTCTAGGCTGGAGTTTTCCTTACTATCTGCATCAGCACATTGGCATTTGTGTTTGTATTAGGGCAGCCTCTTTCATGGAGTACTAAGAACTTCCCAGGGGAAGAACTGTGTCTCTGTCTTTGCTATTTCATTCTCTCCAAGTTGGGAGAAATTTGAGTATGTGTACTACACTGAGAGAAAGTGAGTTTACAGGAATCATTTTTAGCATTACACATTGCTCGAGTGGGGATCAACAGGGACCGTGAGTTGAAAGATATTTGGTCTGAAATGGCGCTCTGACATGTGGTGATCACCTGTGTGACAGGATTTTTTTTTTTTAAACATGAATGAGTTCTGCTACAGAAATATATTTCCAACTTGTCGAAGTTTATATCAAGATTGTTTTCAGTCAGGAGTGATGTGCCAAGCTTCGGGAGAGAAAGGCAACAACGGTGATGTTTTGCAAGATAGAAAACAGGAAATACCAACCAGAGCCTACCATGTTTGACGTGGAAAACATTGATCGTTTTGACAAACAAATGTGCCTGTTAGAATTGGAATTTGGAAAACAGTAGCATACATCGTGGTTTCAACAGCATAGTAAAGAATTGCCTTGTAATAAATCAGTTCCTGAAGAAATTTTGTAAACTTACTTTTTGAACACATCTCACAAAATGTCTCATCTAGATTGTAAGAACTTGAACTGGTTCCTTGAGTACCTCATGCATGTAACTACATTATTTGTACCTTTAACAAACCCAACCGATAACAACTCCAGTCTTTCTACCTCACTGCTTGAAACCAACAGGCTAACCACCTCAGCTCATATTCTTAATGGACAGAACTGCATAATGACTCCATTGATGCCTGAAAAGTAACTCATTTAGCATTCAGTCAGAACAAAGAAAGAAAACTAGATTTCACTTAGCCCCATTCAGGAGGTGTTTTCACTTGTCACTAGTGTTCAAGCCTGGTTCCCTTTTGGCTACTGCCCAACATAACCTGCCTTCCTGTCTGTCGCCATTTGTCCCTTACGTGTATCACACACTTGAGAGGATTTGTTTTTCTTTTAACATGGAATTTTAGTTGCATGTTTAGAAAACCAAAAACAATGCCTGCCAGCAATGGGATATTGGAAATTCTGCTGTCTAGCAGCACAGATTCGGAGATTGCAAAATCAGCAACTACAATGATACGTATTGTAAGAATAGTTTAGTATTATTTCCACAAACATGTTTTATAAATAAATTACACTTGTGCTTATTTATTTTAAAAAGCTCTTGCTCTCAAAAAGAAGCTTTGAATGAAGAAATACTTTTCCTTTTAAAAATTACTGTCACGTGGTTTTGGAGGGGGAGAAAGTAAAGAAGCTGCTAAGATTAAGTATATATGAGAGAGATAATGATGGTATCTTTGTCACAGAGTTATTGAGGATTAAATTAGATAGTCCTTGTCAAGCAGTTGGAACAGTGCGTGACAGTGATTGTACAATATAAGTTGTTATCATTATCATCATCCCTCAACATATGAGGGAATAAGCTCAGACTTTATTTTTCTGTCAAAATTTACTCAACAAATTTCTTTTCTAATTCTAAGTACAATGGTAGCATCTCAATATGTAGGGAAGACAATTCAATAGTTTTACGTCTTCGCCCTGTTTTCTCACCAATTTTGTTTTTCATCATTTTTCATATTGACCTGATGAAACATCTGACATCTGTTACTTCAAAGAAACACTAACTAAATATCTTAAATGTTAAACACAACCACGGATTACAAGTTAAACATCAGTAGCAAGGCTTCCACAGATAAAGCAATATTCTGTTCAGTCCGGCTCTCTCTGGTCAGTTGTACCTGACAGCTGATCCTGGGTTTGTAGAATTTAATCTTGAGAAGGCTTGAAATATGTGGCTCTTCCTGGGACTCTCTGTTGTTATTTTGTGGTTGTTCAGATAAGTGTTAGTGACGGGAAAACCTCAAACTCTTGGGAGGATAAGTACCCAAACATCTAGTCACTTCGTAAAATGTCTCCAAACCTCTTCACCTTGAAAGGATCTTGACAAATGAATGACATTTCTGGAACCTACTGTTATCACTGAAAGAAGCATATCTCTTAGTATCTTTCAGGATTTGGTGTCAGCAATTGGTAAAGGCTATGGGAAATAAGATTAAATTCACATCAAGGAAGGAAAATAGATACTAACTTTTTTGAAAACGTGTTTTATTGAGTTTATTTGTTATTGCTGGCCTGGTTTCTACAGGCGTATGTAGTCTTAATATGAGAATGACAGATTTGCCCCTAAACACAAGGCTGCTGGGCCTACTCAGGGTGACCCACTGACCCCATGCTGTTCTGGAAATGCCTTACTTGTGAGATGTGCCATGTTTCCCATTTTAAACAACTCAACAGATACCTGCATTTGATTTTTTAATTTAGTGCAAAACAAATACAGTAATGATGCTACTTCTGCTATGAAAAGCAATTAAATATTGGTTTCTTACATGAATAACTCTTATAACCAATTACTAGCAATTAGCTTTGCAATGATGTACCAGAGATCTGGGGCCTTGGAGGTGGTGCCACTGAAGAAGAAGATCCTCCTGTTTTAGTGCATAAAGAGCTTGATAGCGAGGTTCAAAAACAAACTTAACCAAACAACTGCTATTTTTAAACCAGTGGTGGATATCTACTCTGACAGCGTTCTCTGAAGCTTCTGAGTGCCATTTAGGAGACCCTCAACTCTGAGAGCACCACAGCCACACAATGGGGACAGGGGCTGCATTGTCAAGGCTTGTCACTAATGAGGCCCTTCAGACCCATGCAGGGTCTGCAGAGTTCCTTCCCTGAGCAACTCCAGCCCTCTCTCCATTTGTTGCCTTATCACTGGAATAGGGTCATAAAAACTCCAAGACTCTGGCCCTAATCCTAGTATCTCTATATTGTTGCTAAGAACCAACAGCCCAGTGAGTCAACCAAAGATAATCAAGTTGTGCATCTTAATTTGTTTTGAAATTTGTTACCTTCTGGTCCCCAGCTGAGTTTACATCTTTCTGATTCTCCCAGTTGCAGTAATCTCTGTAAGTTCACTGAGACAACAGTCCAAAGGACTAAAATACCCATGCTATCAGTCAGCCACTTACAGGAATATTATTTTCTTACCAATAGTCACTTAAATAAAGCTGCTTATGGCAAACATCTAAAATGGGCTCTTTATACAAAACAAAAGTTCAATAAATATTTGTTGAATAAATGGATGAAACAATGAACCAATCAACTGATGAAAAAATTTGATGATTTGGTAAATATTGGTAAATCCTCATACATCTGGACTAGAATGAAGTTTTTCCAAGGTACAATAAATTGTAAGCCCGCTGAGGACAGAGTGTATCATAATCTTTTTCTGTTATACACAGTTTCCTCCATAAGACTACACTTGAATGGACATTCAATAAATATTTACTAATTGAATCAAATTATATCAATTATACAAGATTTAGTTTTACAGCTTTAATTATCATACAATAACTGTATAAAAGCATATCCCCCCTAAAAAAGTCATTTTTAAAGATAAAGAGAACCAAAATGAAAAGCTTAAAAATTCATGCACATTGCTTAGGGAAAATGTTCTGCTTTGCCTAAGGTTACTGAGATTTTTCTAGAAATGTGATGTCTGCAGCCCCACCTTGCACTATCCTTTGGCTTAGACTCTTAGCGAGACAAACAAGCATGTGCTAGGATGCTAAATCTAATCTGGAAAATAAAAAATCTGTCCCCATTGAAGGAAAAGGGCAAAGAGGGATGGCTTCAGGAGCGAAACACTACTCAGCTCTGATAGCCTCCCCTTTCCTCAATAAGTCAGAGCTATTCTCTTTGCACCGTGATTAATTAGGAAGCTGCTAATAAGGGAGACTGGCAAATCTTTGTGACTGCATTTTCTACCACCCATTTGCAGTGTCCCAAGTGACTATCTGTCAATTTTAAATAGAAAAGGCGAAAGCAGTTGTTGAGAGGTTTTAAGGAGAAACCTCTCCCCAGCACATACTCCAATTAAAAACATTTGGGACCCAAGTAATCTCAGTATGTGCTTCAGTCTCCAACCCAATCTGCAAGTGTAGGCCCATCTCATGAACAGACGGCCTGGGCTGGTCTGCTGGAAGCTGGCAATGGCTCAGTAATGCAAAAACTGTGAATGTTCCCAATTTTCTATTTGTTAGGTAGAAAATATTTTCTGGCCAAATTTAGTGGAAAATACATTCCAAAATCTCCCTTACTAATAAAAGTGGAAAACAGACTTAAATGGAGCAGAAGGCTTGAAGAATCTTTTGGTATAGAAGTTACTGCCACATTAAGTAGGACTTTGGGATCAGCTGGCAAAACCATTAGAGAGGAAGAGATTATTATTATGGAAACTCTTCCCATACCAGATATCAAGACAGAGTGAAGGCTTCTCATTCTAGCATGTGGAGCTCACGAGAACTGAATGGGGTGCACTGTGTTCAATTGTGAAAGGAAACAAACGGCAGAACAGATTTTTCTCACTGAAAAAAGTATTAGAAACATACAGGTGAGTCCCTTATTATAATTTTCAAAAAGTACAACCAAATGTTTCAACCTTAATAAATGAAACAGCTTGCTCGTCTGTGTAGCCAATCTGTCATTTTCTCGCAGGTTTTGGGTTAGTATGGCTACATGCTCCTTCCGCCCTTCCAATGGCACACATTTTTGGTGAATGTCTTCATCACTGAGGGCAAGGAATTATAAAATCAGAATACATTCCTATCTACCAGAGAAAATATTTTCAATCAGCAACAGTTACATAGCAGCACAGATTGCTTACTACTTCTGTGACAAGGAGCCAACAAGAACCCGGGGGAAATTCAAGGTGAGTGACTTGAGATTGGGCAATGGAGGTCAGAATTTTCCAGGTTCCTCTTTGGGGCCCATAATCTTAGAGATTATTTTGACATATACAGATATAAATAAATTACAAACACAATTAGTGAGGCCCTGGGAAGTTGGGTGCTAAGGGATAGGGAAGAAAATTAAAAGAGAAGGAAGATTTTCTGAGAACCGAATACGTGATGACAGATTAAACTGAATCATGTAGTATCTTTGCCTTTCATAGCCAGTTCATTTACATGTCTCATATTTTTGTTAAGGAAAGACAATGGGGGGGGGGGGGGATTGCTAAAAGACAAGGAGTTCCTTAAAGGACTGTGTCCTGCTATCAGGAAATCCAAGAAATTCAAACAGAGATTGCTGCTGTGGAGCACTCTAGATAAAACTGTGGAGTTTAACTACGCTGGCCGTCAGGTAGGCTTGTCTCTGAGCTGCTGCTGGGAGCTAACAGACGAGAGTCCAGGAGCTGACAGCTCTTCCTGATGTTGGCTCATTTCATGAAACGTGACCCAATTTTATTGAGCACCACTGTTGAGTTACCAAAAGGCTCCTGAAGTTACGCTCACTTTCCTTGCACTTGGTCAAAGAACAGTGAAATTGTGTATAGAATTCTTTCTCTTTCGATGATTAATGTTGAGAGAAGAACACTATCAAGGGCCAGAGGAGATGAAAAGGTAATTCCTACCGATAAAATGAGCTGTTTCTGGGCAGCCTGTTCTAACGGCAGTCCTCTCTGTGGCTCCTCCTCTCAGTGTTTCCTTGTCTGGGCTATTTTCACCTATTTTTGCAGAAAGGCTCCCCCCACATTCAGGAGTGAGTAAAGGGGCCTCCCAGGCTTCCGCTGCATGAGGAAGGAAGATGAAACTGCCTAAAAGGACCTTGAATGGGGCTGGCACTATTTTTCCTCACATATTCAACACTTTCACAGACACACCAAAAAATTACTTGAAGCCTAATACCTTATGGTCAGCCTCATACCGAAGAACTTTATTTTTGTTTTTCTTTTTTTAAGCTAAAATGTTATTGAAAACAAAATTTTCTCAACTAGCCACTTGGGAACAATATACTGTATTATGAAGCTCCGTTACGTTTTACATGTTTTTGAAATCCTGACAGGACAAAGTATTTTTCCCTTGAATTTTGAAATTTAAACTATCTTCTTCCTCTTCCAGGCTGTTCTGCCTCAAGATCGGGCTGCCGGAAAGAAGGAGCCACGTGAAAAGTGCATGAGAAGTGAGCGTGGAAAACACAGAAATGGAATGCCCGTGAGGCTGAAGATGGCACTGACTTAGCGAAGGTTCTCGCTTCTGCTTCCGTGGTCCCCGCTGGGGCAGCCAGCATCAGGCCAGGCCACACCGAAATGGCAGGAAGAAGGACTGTACAGTGGGTCCCCTTGAATCATGCTACTAAAAAAAGGTGCAACGAGAAACAAGTCCCTGTGCATTCTTAGTCACAACTGTGGGCAGAAGAACCCATACGATTCCTCCCTTTGGTATTAAATAACAGTTTAAAAAAGCTTTTTAGAAACAAAGCAAATACATGGTGGGACTGGAAACGTTAGCCATCCCAGGTTAGTTGTCCACTGAAATAAGTCTCATCCCTAGTCATAAATAAATAATCTCTTTCCTGGTCTGACTTCCATGCCAGGATCAATATCTCTTAACATCTTACTTATTTTATTACTGCTTTTGGTTTTCTGGGACTGATTGAAAGTTGCTCAGAGGAAATCTTTGGTTTTGCTTAAGTGTCCGTGACATTTAATCATGACTTTCCTTGCAGTTTAATTCCAACCAGTCAATCAGTTAATCCACTTCGATTGATTCTGGGCTCTCGGTTATTGGCTTGCACTCATTGGGCATCCGCTGGTGTCGGCTCAGCTGGGTGGCCTGCGTGAAGCTCCTCTCACACCTCTCGCACCTGGTGGAGGCAAGAGAGAAAATTGAGACCAGGGAGCGGGGCCTGCAGGGTGATGGGCTTCCTCTCATCCTGCCTAATCAGAACAGACACTCCAAAGTGGCTTCAGATTTTACCGGCTCAAGAGGTTTAATTGGTGGCTCCTTCCAAGGCCTGGAGGCCTGTGATGGGACAAAGCCCGTCTGAGGCAGAACAGAGGGATCTGTCAATAGGCAGGGGGAAGGTGATTTCTCCAGAGGACCCTGTCCTGCTGCAGCTCTGATCACTGTCAGTTCAAATAGATAAAGAACAAAAAGAGATTTTCAGGAGTGAGCCATCAAAGCAGCCGCTTGTCTGCAGTTTTCGGCTCCGTAACCCCAAAGAGAAATTGATGACAAATAGAATTTCACCTGCTGCTAATTTAAAATCGAGAATTCTACTCCCCTCAGCACAGCAGCCAAAGCGCTATCAACTCTGAATTTGGAAACTAGAGGAAGCAATACGTTAGTTTGCAGTGACTATAGGGGTGGGGGTGGGTGGTTGTTTTGGTGCAAAAGCTAGTTAGGGTATCCCAGCCCAGTCAAACTTACGGCTAAAACAGCATTTGTGGTGGGGTAGGGGGCTCAGAAAAACCCCAAATCAACCAATGTTTGTGTGGTCCAAGAAGTTTACTTCTCCAGAAACACAGTAGAAAGAATGTACTTGTGGGACCATAATTAAGGGCCAGTGTGTCTGACGAGGAGAAAACGGGTTTCACACTTCAAGAATATCTCCTCTCCTTAACTTAAAAAACAAATTTATAATCTAGAGTCCCTGGGCCTGACCCATCTCCCACACAATGTACACTTCCTAGCTCGATGGGTTCTCAGTCTATAAAAACCACACACACCTTTAGATGTTCGGCAGTGGTTGTTCCTGGCTGGTTGTCTGATGTGTACACACACACACACACACACACAGATGAGCTGTGGCAGCAAGCTGGGCATAGACAGTGAGTACCCTGCTCTTCTGGGCTGCCTATACAACTGGCCGAGCACCCTTTAGGGCACAGCGGCCACCTCAGCCATCCCCTTAATGTCCTCTCCTCAAACCTTTGAAGGAAAAGATATTCAGGAGAGCTGCAGACAACTGTCCCTCTTTTAAATAGTGCAACCCTTGGTTCTGGGGCCCCTGCACTGTTGGGGCTGTGGCAAAGCCAGCATGAGAAAGTCCAAAGTGTCCATCAGATGTTACGTGCCCCCTTATCTGGTGGCCAGTCCTCTCGTTCTCCTGTTTTGCAAATTATACAAAGTGCCTAGATACAGAAATAATTACCATAAAAATAGAACACGCCCACCTCCTTTGGGGATTCTGGCATATTTCTGAGTGCTGGGAGACTAGAGCTTGACTGTCACACTGGGGTTTTCCAGGGCTCCTGCGCCAGCTAGTGTGTCAGGGTGAAGAAGTTGTGTTTCTTTGGTTGTCTTTCAGGGAATATTTTTAGCAGCCTGTTCCACTGTTAAAAACTGCACTGTGATCTTGACAAATGTATAATGTCAGCTTTAATGTATCAGACCTATCAGCTCAATGAAAATAACTCAGAAGTATTGATCAGCTAATGATTTTTGGTGTATTCATTAACGTCCACGGGCAGCTCATCCCCTCTCCAGAGCTCCTGAAGTGCCGATGACATGTTAGCGAATTGCTGATTGTTTATTAGAAAACTGATTAGTTACTGGATCAGCGTGTCAAAATATACTACCTTTCACTGCTTGACGAACTTTCAAGTTATTATATTCCTTTTTTTAAATTTTGAAGCTCCAGAATCAATTTCAAAGAGAGAATAGTTTGAACAATTAGGAGGACTGACTATTTACCTGGCTCAAGCTTTTGCACTTCTAATCTTGTTTATTAGAATATAAGGAGCTCATAAGTGGGATGTTTGGTGCTTCATATAACACAAAAGTGCATGTAATGTGTAATATTTAAATATCCAGATTAGACAGAGACATTAAGAGGGGAGTTACATTTTTCTCAAGTATTTGCCTTAATGCCTCATGGATATTTACACTCATGAAACAATTTGTTGTAATAGTCAGGAAATTTACTAAGTCTGATCTATAGGGTACCTGAGGTGATCTCTGAAAAATCATCTCTAGTGCCATCTGCTCACCAAGTGTGAGGAAAAACACATGCAGATATATAGAAAATTACCTTAATTTAGATCCTTTTCCTAGGAATTCCCCCTTCTTGAGGAAAGTGGGCTACTAGAAATAATATCTGTGTGGGTTGGGAATGATAAGAACACAATTCGTATAACTGAGGAAGTAAACAGAGCTAAATATAAAGATATTTTTTGAAAGTAAGGGAAGGGCCTCAGTTTTATGTTTATCATCTGTAATATTAGAAAAATCCCCTTCAAAAGTTATCTTCATAGCTTAATGAAACTCACCAGAAGGACAGACTCAATGCAAATACCTAGGTTCTGGCAGGTCAGAGCAAGACTTCAGTAGGGTTGGCTTTTAATTAACCCTGAACTATAATCCCAGTTGAGTGACTGGGCAAGGGTACCTATAAGCCTGGGCTTCATGTGGTGTAACAGAACAAGAAGGAAAGAAAGATGAGGGTAATGAGCTGGGAGCAAAGAAATGCTCCCGCACACAGGGTCCTCCTCATCGTGCTGACGTCACAGCTGTGAAGAGAACATCACAGGAACACTGAAGTGGACAATCATCCAAATATTTCAGCAAAGATAAAGTCCCCAACTTTCTCCTATTCCTGGTGTCTTAATTAGAATTAATTTCCTTTTAGATTCAAGATCATTCATTACTTAATGTCATGGTTGACTGGATTATAGGTACAGGGAGCTTAACAATTACCACCTGAAACTGATAGAGGTGCAAACAATGTCAAGTTCTGTTACACAGAAAACCTGCAGGAAGCTTTCTGTCTGTGCGTCTATGGCCTGTCACAAAATACTTCTCGACCTGAACCAGACAGCACAGGGTTTCATACATATGATATGCTCAATGCACATTTACTGATGTGTTCTTTTGATTTGCTTTGATTTTGCCGAGATCTTGTTAAAAACATTAGATGCTCTTTGAAATATCCACTAATTTTTTTTTTAAGACTGAGCCAAACTGTCTTTACTTAAGGCAAAAACGTAGTGACGAGTATTTTCCCTCACTTCTAACAAAGATGAAGAGAACCTCTCCTACGGAAAGTTGCACAGCTCACAGGCAACAAGCGGCTCCCACGGATCCTCCCAGGCAAAGTGGCCTCCCTGAAATCGTGAGAGATTATGTCTGGTAATAGAGTAGCAGAAAGGAGTCCTCACTGCAAAGCGTAAGTTTTAGACCGCCAGCTTCCTTCCTTCCTTCCTTCTTTCCTTCCTGCTTTCCTCTTTTTAATAAAGTGCTTGGCAATTGCTGTTAAATGAAATGATGTCTTGCTTTTCTTCCTTGTTCTCCGCGACTTCCAGCCTTACAGTATAAACTGAAAGCCGAGACCTCCAAAATGATCCTTTGATACGTGTTTTTCCTATGGGTCCCTTTACCTTAGAAATTCTAAGTCCACTCCTAGGTTAGCTGCTGACAGGCCCATGAACTACTTAGACTTTGGGGGCTAGAGTCTTTCTGTGGGATTTCAGCCAATCAGATTGTGAGGCAAAGCCCGGAACGAAACTCTGATCTCTTAATGCCAAATCTTCTCCAGCCTTCTTTGGATGGCAATAATCTTGATCTGCCTTCAAAAACCACGTTTCAGCAGAAGATTTTAGCAGTTGGAAAGGGCATTCCCCTGACATGGCAGACAGTCTCAGCTGGCCCCTGAGAATTCTGTGAAGGCCTTCTGGCCCCTGGACAGGTGGGACAATTTGGGGACTGAGCCATTTGGGGCATTTATTCAAACCTACCCAAGGCGTACAATTTAGGGTTGTGCATCTTTACAAGATTCTTTTCCTTCTTTGCAACATTGTTTAAGCCAATAGCCATTAGTTGAAGTAGTAAAATTAACTGTTGTGGCGAAACCCATTTTATTGACTAATCTGCAACAAAAGTTTTTCTGAATGTTTGCTTTACAAGCTTGTAAAAGGATATCTTCATAATATTTACAAATGTCCGTGGGATGGATATCCATGAGCTATGGTTGGAAGCTTCCCAAAACTCCCTTGGGATAGTTCAATCCTGAACGATCTGGTTGTATACACTGAAAGATTTAGCTTTCCATTTCCTAGAAGACGTTTAAATCTTGCACTTTTAAAATAAGAGTACACTCAGTTCTCTCCTGGGAATATATACTTGATGTATTAAAAAAAAAAACCCCACAGTATGTGGCTATCCTAATAAAAGCAGAAGTAGAAGGAACTAAAACATGTACATAGAATCTAATCCAACCAACTCTGGTTGCTTCTTTATATTCTTTTTCCAGATGAAATTATGTTATGGTCACAAAAAATACTTTCAGAGAGGAAAAAGATACAACTACTAAAGCCCTTCAAATATAAATCTGATTAATTAAAATTAAGTTAAAATGGCAGCTCTATTGGAAACATGACAAAAACAGGATGCTAAAGAAAAAAAATTGAGTGGAGTCAACAAGGTTACACATAAGTAACACCTTAACATTAATAGAAATCTATTTCCCATTTTGACCCTGAAACCTCTTCAATTAATTTCTAAAATCTATTTACACAGCAACAAGATAAAAATCAATCTGATTCCTGGCACTGTGTCTGTCTGGCTGCCCTCTGTAGTCCAGGAGCCAGGAGAATCATCAGTCCTCCTGCAACTCCGCTTTTGAAAAGCTCTCTTGCTCAAAGGCATAGAAAATGTGCCACTGTCATCTTCCACATCCAGAGCAGTGGTGAAGCCAAATTTTGTGAACCCCTTGAGGGCTAGACCTGAGGGCAATGACAAAGTCCACTGGCGCAGGACACAAACACCTGCAATAGGGAACTCTAGGACTATGCCAACCCCTTCGGCCCTTGCGGTGGATTAGAAAAAATGGGTCCCTTTGGACTACTGCAGCCCCGGAGGGCACAGCTAGGCTGGGATAGTGCAGTCTTGATTTTAGACCCCATCCTTCCCCTTAGCCGGATGCTTTCATGCAATGAAGAATCTGCTCCCACATACAAAGACAAAAATTAAAACTATTTTTGTTATTAATATCTAAACCGCTATGAAAATAGTTAGGAATAATGAATAAAGGTAACTAACTAAATCGCAGGGAGGCGAGTGATGACCTCCTCCCTCTACTGGCAGATACTGAGGTGGAGGTGGGCAGGACGAGTCCAGCAGGATGAGACCAGCAGGACTTTGCGACCCCAAGCCAAGCCTGGCCTCAGGCTGAGCATCATGGCAACAGTGTGCCACACCAGCAGCTCTGGAGGGAAAATCAGGGGTAATGAGACTCTGGGAAGAAGACTCCTTGGTTGAGACTGACTAAGGGGACTCGTCTCCAACTGCCTGAATTATTCCCTGTCTTGTTTGATCTTGCCCTGCAGAAGGTAAATATGCTGTACATCTATGCCTTTTTAATACTCCTCCTTAATCAGGGAAAGGCAGTGTGGCAAAGAGGGAGAAAGATGTGAGAGGGCAGAACAGAAAAGAGCCCAACACACACAGAGTAAACACGGCTCTGATATGGCCAATCCATCACACCTACTGGGTCACACGCCCCAACCTTTCCACATGCTGTTTGGGCTGCCAGAAAAGCCTCTTTTCCTTTGTTCATCTGGAAAACTCCCACTCATCCTTCAAGACACATCTTAAACATCATCTCCCCTAGATAGCACTAATTACTCCTCTTCTATGCTACCCTGAAACACTGTACATATATGTCTTATGATTTTTCACTTTTACATTCTTCACCCTATGTTGTAATATTTGTTTATGAATTGGGCTGCCCCATAAACTATGAGATCTTCAAAGACCAGGGGCTGAGTTTCATTCACCTTTGTATCTCCTGTGCCTAGCAGGGTGACTAGTACAAAAGTAGGTGCTCAATAGATATTTGCTTAATGAATGAATATGTATATACATGGATGAATGGCTGAGTGAATGAACAGGCCACTTCGCATGATTCAGATGTCCAGTGTTTTCATGACGGTGCTCTATCTAGAAACACACTCTCACTCAGATGCCCTTACTTTTGCCAAAGCCCTTGGAATTCAGTTCCACCTCTTTCTGCATTCCCTGAATCCCCGAGAACTTGGATGTGCCCTGTATTTAGTTTTGTTTTTCTTTTTTCACCAAATGGTAATTCTGAGATCCAAAGGGCACACTGACAAGCCGCAATTTGGCTGCTATAATAGATTCAAACCTCTTTAACACATAGGAAAGAGGAGGAAATAGTTCACCAGAATCCTAAAGGGTTCAAGTTCCACAAGAGATGATTATCCAGATGTCCTAAATTGTGACTACCTTGCTGATGGCCATGAGGCTTGCTGATGAACATGAGAAGCCACTCTGTGTGACTCTGGCTCAAGTTCTAGAAGCACAGATCCTCAGGAACTAGAAAGAGTCTTAAAATTACTTACTCCTACTTCCTTATTTTACTGATGAGAAAACAGACCCAGAAAGATTGTCTCATGTCCAAGGTTACACAGCTCAAGCCAGGATCAGCGTATAGGTTTCCTGATTTCATTTTCCCAATGACAGCAAATAAACAAGTAGGAAGTAGGTCCCTTTGTAGCCCAGACACTGACCTTCCGAATAGCCTTCTCCACCAGCTGGCTGAGCCGGGCAGCGCTGCGCTCGGTTCTCGGGAAAGGCGAAGAGAAAGCGGGGATGAAGGGCTTGGCGCTACTTACTTGAAGGGCTTTTCTCCAGTGTGGGTTCGAATGTGGTTGTTGAGGGTGGTGGCCCCGGCAAAGGCACGACCACAGTAGCCGCACTTGAAAGGCCGGTCACTGGAGTGAGTGACCACGTGGTTCCTCAGTTCTGAAGGTTGGGAAAAAGACTGGGAGCAGTGACCGCATTGGTAAGGTCTGAAACAAATAAAGAGACTGCCTGGTCATCGTTCTCTATGCGAGTCAGTGGAAGTCAGCACCATGAGGCAGGGTCAAAACTTTTTGGGGACATTATCTCAGTTTTTAAAACAGAGCTTGGGCTGCTGGGTTCCCATTACTTTACTTGTTGCCATAGGAACAAAATTCACAGAGATGCTGAGACACATTCATTCCCAAACAAATATTCCTTTCCAGTACCAACCACACCATTTCAAGAACCCCTACTCTCTTGTTTTTCTCCCCATCCCTAGACAAATACTAGTGTACTTTTGGGAGGATCGAGTACAGATTTGATTAAGCAGAATGTTACAAGGGAAAATATGTAATTGTCTCTCATAATTCCATAGCACTTCTAACTTTTCAAAGTGCTTTAAAATCAATTATCTAGTTTAATCTTTACAATAATTCTCTGGGGCAAGGAAAGCAGTTGTTATTATCTCTGTCAGTGCAGAAAACTGAAGATAAATCGTCCTCATAGGAAATAAGCTCTTGATGCCAAGGTCATTCTAGGGTGTTTGGACCTTTATTCTAAGTGCCAGGTAAACATGCAGGCAAGCCAGCAAGTTGCATGCGTGTTTTAATAAATACTAAACTGTCTCAGGGTCTGTCTATGGCACAACCCCAACTTGGGGTCATCTGATAATATTGCCTAGACGAACACAGATGTGCACCCAGATTTGTTCCTTTGTAAAAGAAATCCTGACTTCTACTTACTCCCTCCCCCTACTAATATTCATCCATTGGGTCTTTTTCCTGAACTTCAGCTCCCCAGTTTAATCTGGTAGTGAGCAATGATTTATAGCAGCACAGAAATGACAGGATGTCACTATGTTTGCAGAAGGATGACTGTGATGCAAAAGCAAATGGAAGGAAGTTGTGACAAATACCTGATAATTAGCAAGATTATCAGAGAACATTCTTTCCAGCTCATGAGAAGTAAATCAATTTTTGGTTTTCATAAAGTAGATTAAAATTCTGTCTTCTCTACAGAAGTTCTTCTGCTTACTTAAGCAGAATCTGGTGAGTGATATAAAACCTGGGGAGTTTTCCCTATTCGAAGCTATTTCATATCATTCCTTGACAGGGCTCTAATTTGTATATCAAAATTTTTGTTAAGAAAATTAATAATCTGTCATGAAGGATATTAACAGTGCTCATGAAGCCCTGGTCTGTGGCCCAGACATTTCTGGCTGTGTTTAGAAAGCCAATGGTGAAAGCAGACTTAATTGCTCCACCTTTAACAAATGCATAAGATCCAACGACCAGAAACCAAAATGCAGGGCTAGGAGACAATGGTGACCGAGCATGTACAACAATTCAATTAAGTGCAAAATAAAGTGTACCCTCTCATTTGTCAAGTGAAGTGCTTAATTGTGGCTATTTGCCTCACTGAACACAAATACTATTATTTTACCAGGCTTCAGCACACTGAGCACTGATTGTAGAATTTTTTAGGTTGATTAATAGTCTAGGATTGGTCAATAACTCAATACTATACCATTTTAATTACTTACATTTAGAAATCTATCTAACTGCTCTCAAACAAGTTTCAAAGAAATATATAAGAGTCCTTGGTAAGGAGTTTATCAATCTTGACAAATTACACATGCATTTTATTACAATTATAAAATAATGCTTTGAAAGTCATTAAAATTACATGTAAATGAAAATATCCTGCTAAATCTGTTCTTGGTAGTAACCATTAACCTTAAAGGGCTCCTCAAGAAAGCATTCTCTCAGGGGTGAATTTCTTAAACATTATTGAAGATTATAAACAAAATAATATATTTATATATGCTATATCCACTGACAATTGATTTTTCTAATAGTGAAGGAACCATTAACATTTATTAGCCTCTGGTTATCTATTTTTAATAGCTATCACAATAAACAATAAGCCACTAAATAAAACCAATTAATCTTTTCTTTTTTTTCTAACTCCACTGTCAAAAGTTGGGATGATTTATTTCCTATAGTCAGAAGTCAATCCGTCCTTTTTATGTTAATAGTCACAGAGGTGAAGATTTACACACAGAAGAGTAGAAATGACCACAGAGAGGATTATGTTGAATTCTTATACCAAAATAATACCAGTGAAAGGCAAATAGGATTCTAACACATCACCTTGGCCCAGCACCGGCCTGAGAGGTGTTCGCTAGGTATCCAGTGACCTATGGCACAGTTTTCAAAACTTTGCAGATTCAGCTTGACTGAATGGAAGGGCCTAGAACAGGGGAGATAGGAGAGGTGAGTCTTGCTTCAGCCTCTGACCCTAATTAGCTGTGGAACTTGGACAAGTCACTCAAATTCCCTCTCTATTTTCTCATGTCTCTGGTAAGCAGGACGGACTGCTTACTAGATGCTCTCTCACATCCCGTCATGCTCTGTTCCTGTTTTCAGATAATCAACAAACGTGTGCTGCCTGAGGATCTGTACAAGGCACAGGCTCACAAGAGACAGCATCAATAACATGATCTCCATCTTCCATTGTGTGTACTAGCCAGTTCCCTATACACAGAGTTTCTATGGTTTTGTGTATATGTCCACACTAATTAGAATATGGACCACTAAAACTTATTTGGTAAACAGTTGAGAATTCATAGCGACAAGAAAATCTAGTACCAAAATGTAAGACCAAGCCTCATCTTAGCTGATCTCAAAAAATAAAGTGATATCCTTTCATTCTTAGGTAACTTGAAGAATTATTTTAGACCACGTGGTCACATTCACGTTGGCAGAAGATGATTTTATGTAGAATTTAGAACAAATATCTGTACTCTACTTGCCACTATAACAACAGATTGTCTCTCTCAGCCTAGAAATTTACAGAAAGTCAGCCCTCCGAAAGTAAAGACAATCAAAAAGTAATTTAAATATTGACTGTGTCCTAGGCTTTCATCTAATGACACAGGAGTAAGTTCAAGACAGAATGAAACCTTCAAGCCCAAGAGCAGGGCTTAAGAAACATGATTGCCACTAAGGAATCTCAGACATCACAACTTCTTTTGGGAGAACTGGCTGCAGGTGTTAAAACTGTGTACACATGTTTCTACCAGCACACTCCGACTCCTCACCCCTCAACTGACAGCTGACAGGCTTTAGGGGCACAGAATTAGTTGCCATTACTCAGCTTTTTACCCTGATGACTAACATTCCCATTAACTTTTCATGGTCTGGCCAAAAGATAAGACTCAATTTATTAAGCTTTTGGACACAATCAGTTTCAGC
Source organism: Equus caballus (assembly GCF_041296265.1). Classification (NCBI taxonomy): domain Eukaryota; kingdom Metazoa; phylum Chordata; class Mammalia; order Perissodactyla; family Equidae; genus Equus; species Equus caballus. The sequence continues at coordinate 66,319,856 of NC_091697.1, forward strand.
TCCAAAGTTCTGTCTCCCTTTGATGTGTCATACTGGAAGCAGTATGGGAGGACTGCGTCAAGTGCTGTGTTCAGTTTTACTCTTTCCAGGATCTCATGTCATTGAACAACTAAAAGGGAATCTCCTTTCTAAAGCACTTTGATTCTCCCCAAGTCATCATATACAGCATTTTATTATTCTCGAAACAAACTCAATAGCATTCCTCACAACAGGATAATCAACATCTCACAAGCATAAGAAGCTTATGGCATTTTATAAAAATTTTTTTTACTACTTGAGATATCTAGCAGTGTTGTCCAATGATAGAAATGTTCTGTACCTATGCTATCCAATGTGGGAACCACTAGTCACATGGCGCTGTCGAGCACTTGTAATGTGTCTAGGGAAACTGAGAAACTAAAGTATTATTTTACTTAGTTTTGATTATTTTAAATTTAAACAGCCTCATGTGGCTAGGTCCAACACAGAAATATCAAACTTCACGAAAAACTAGAATGTGCTCTGTACTCAATAAAGAAATAACTAAAAAACAGACAAAGCCTAGGTTGATTTAGTTAGCATATATGCTGGTCAATTTTTAAGCAGAAATATAGCAGCGAGACAATTTCAGACACCCCCTGGCATTCTCTGTAACTGGCAGCTCCTCTGCCAAAGATTACTCCAGCAAAATGTGCAATTCATTTACTTTGAGTCTGTGATTGGTTTGGTGTACACATAGGAAAAGAACGAAACACTTAGAATTAAGTGCGGTTTGGTTTAAAATATTATTAATCCTGCTTTGATTTTTCTTTCATGGCATGAAACCTCCAGGACAAAAGTTGTTCAATTGGGGCCACATTCTCTCCTTGCCCCACATCATCAGCTCAATGCAAATCTCCTGAGACTTCAAAGGGAGCGCTACTTAGGTCACTGCTGGCTTCATGGAATGAGAAAAGAACAGAGCTGTATGTAAGGAGAAAAAGATTTCAGGAAAGCAGGAAAAGTGCAGAGCCAAAGCAGCTGCAGAAAACGGAAAGAAACAAAGAAGATAACCTTCACGCTCGTGGGGAGGGGAAACAGTAGAACACAAGAACACGGATGCATTCCAAAACAACTATTATGGTAATGGATTATCTCCAGGCTCCTCCCACCAAACAGAACCTTCTAGAGCCATCTTCCCCTCAGGTACCACCACATCCAATTACAAACAATAATACCCAAAACACAAATGTGAGCAGCTGACAGTGCACCGAGGAGCCTAAAGGCGGACTTTCCCCAGGTGGCACAAACAATTGAAAAGGAGAAAAGAAAAGGAAAAGGATGCAAAATAAAGATAAGCATTATAAAGACACTTTCTGCAGAAAATAAAAGAGAACATATTCATCAGAAAATAATCCACTGTGATTGAAGGCTTCGCTTACCCCTTTCTGGAGCCCCCCCATTGGGACTGTTGAGAGTTTCTGCAGCAGAAAAACAGAAGAGAAAAGGGATTTCTAACTCCTGGTTCAAGCAAGAGTTGAGTCAAGCTGCCCTGGCCTAGGTAATAAGCCTAAGCAAAACCCCAAATGTTTATGAAGTCCCTAAATAAAATCTAGGTTGATCTAGATTCCAACAGCTTCTTCCCTTTGGATTCTCTCAGGAAAAGAAAAAGTCAGGAAAAAGGAAGAGGAGATTTTTGGTTTTGTATGTTTGATATTAACAGAACAAAGTCAAGAAAATTCCATGGCTCTTGGACCCTCATGAATGTGTTTTTATCTTTAGCGCTAATTCCTACCTCGTCAGGTCAAACAGAATTTTTTTTTGCGTTCAATGCAAATAACAGGGTAGTGAAAAATGGTGATGCTGGCAACCTTGGGTATCCTCAGATCTCTTTCCTTTATATCAAGGCATAAACTTTTTGATGGCCTCACATGAAAAAGCTCACAAATATAGACACACAAAGTCTCTTTGATGGAGGTTCACGTCTTGGGTTTCATGGCCAAATATTCAGTCTGTTGAGCGAAAAATCTTTTGGACTTAAGATTCAGGGGCCTACTTGAAACTCTAACCTGTTTACCTTCTGACTTGTCTTCTGTGTCTCCCTTTCTTGCCTCTGGTTCTAGCAAGATTATCCTATCAAAATAAAAGCACTTGAGTTTTTCAAATAGAAGGGAAATGGTTTCTGACTGATAGGTTCTAAGCTTTTCACTGTATATGGCTGAATGGGCACAAATTGCCAAAGACTAAATGCCAGCTGATTTATGGAGTCAATCACTAAAGAAAATATGTGTATTCAACAGTCGTAAATCTTCACATGGATAATAAGAGAAAAGGCCCCAAATTTAGCAACCATCATGTACAAATCTGATGTTCCATTTCAGTTCGGTATATTTCTCCTGTTTAGCAATTCACCCATGTGACTAAGAATTATGGAGAGTATCTTTTACTTCCAAACTTGCTGGTGCAAAGAGAGCATTCTAGGTTCTGGAACAGAAAAGAAATATTCCAGTCCTATATGCCAGAAGCAAATTATGTATCTAGAATGGAACTGATGGGTCAAAGTGACTGGACATCTCCCTCTATTTCCCTCTTATCTCCAATAATCAACTCAGATGTGATGGAGTAATTCAAGCATCTCCCCATGATGAGTAAGAAACATGTATTTTATTACTTTGCCTACACAGGGATCAATCTTTTTGAAGTCATAATGCTGAATTTTAACTTATTCGTGAATGATGGTGATCACCTCAAAAGTCTTCACCAACAAAACACAAGGAAGGGAGTAGGGGGGACCCACTGCTTGAGTCATCTGATCCCACTCTTGCTATCCACCTGGATAAAAAGCACTCCTTACTTCACCTCACGTGGGAAGGCCTGGCCACACCACACCTGGCATCTGAGTCAAATCAGCCCGTCAGGGTCTAGCACAGTTTGGGAGGCTCATACCACTTGGATTTTTGCCAATAACTAAATTAGCTTTAAGTTGCATTGACCTAACAATCTCTCATGGAACCGTATTGTGTACATGTACGTTTTCTAATTTGTCAGGTAGTTTTCTGACAGTTTACATAAATGTGTTACACATTATGACACTGCTATTTGACAGGACAGACTTCATGGAGACTTAAACGATAATACACATACGGTTTTCTAAGTATAACTGGGGTCAGACAAAACAGTCTGTTTCACTATCTTTCTATTTACCACGGCATATTTTTCTTGCTTCATGTGACATTCAGCATGAAATCATCTCACACTCAAAGCTAAGCTCAGAGTTCCAGTATCCAGAAACTTTCAACTGTCACTTCATTTTACCTGGCATGTTCTGATATTATAACAACAATCAACCTGTGCAAATAGTAAGTCCATACACCTAACTCACTCAATTTAAAAAGCAAGTTCATAATAACACAATTTTAATGCATGTTTTATATTTAAAACACTACTAAAATGTTTTGCAAACTTTGAGTAGATGTATCTTGAAGCTATATGTGTATTTGTAAGCAAGGCAAACTTTCAAAAAAATCCTTCCTGAGTGAGGAGAACAGTTTCAAAACTTTTGTATCCCCTCTAAAGCCAATGGTACTAAGATGTGCAGAAGTCTGGTGATATTTTCACCAGGGGGCTCTCCTATTTAAAGTAAAAGATTGTAAAGACACAGCTGCCTTAACAGCCCTAATGCAAACATTTCAACATTAATTAGTTACAGCAATGCTTGACGCTAAGCAAGTGGTTTCTAGAATGGGACAAATAAAAACATACACACGTGTAAATGTGCATATGTACCCTAAAATGGATTATTATTACTTTAGAAAAGATCCACCCCCTCTACGCCACCCACCTTCCCTGCTAGTGTTTTCCAGCACTAGCTAGGTCATATCCTGCAGAGCCGGGAGGGGAGAGCTGGCTGTATATTACAAGGCAAGGAGAATGGAGAGGCTTAAGATTAATCGATGGCCAAATTAAGAAAATAATTCAGAAGTCTTGCTTCTGAGTCTCCTACCCTATTTCCAAAAATCATTTTCTACTTTTATATTCAAAGTGCATTTTCAATGCTATTCTTAGATATTTGGGTTTAATCAAATTTTCGTAGGACATGAAGGAGAGAGAAAACACAATCCTTTCTTATTGAATTAATTTGATTTTTGTCTTTTGCGCTCCCAGCTATCAAGACTGTCGAATAAACCAGTTTTGATTCATAAATAATAGTTCCATTATATCTACTGTGCCACTCGTCAGAGTACCTGAAATTTTAATTCACTTGTTCAGCTAAATTTCATCCTCAGTTCATGGCCATAAAATTCTTTATTGACAAACTTTCAAACCAACTTTGACTCTGAGGTATCTAGTCAACATTTTTCTTCTGTGTGGATATTAGTTTATTGAATAAGTGGCATCTGTTTTCCTCCACATCACTAGCAGAGTAGGTATTTCCTTTTGACAGCTTTGCAGGATTTATGGGTTTGCATGCTCTGAAGAAAAATAGTACTAAGCAAAAAATTCCAATTCATTACCTCTTAGTACTTAATTAAGTTCATACCCACGGCACACTGGAGGTGAACCCTGAAACGGCTGTGACAGCAGCAGAGCAGCCAGCTATATTATCTTTGGAAGACAGAGAGGATTCTAATTATCATGACCTCATTTTTCCATCTATGATATTCATAAGTGTTCCTTCTACTCTGCTCCCCCTAAGACTTGGACAGTTTGGAAAGCAAGAGCTGATTCTTGTCTGCAGCCACTGTTCATGGAACATGTCTAAACAATACAGTCAAGCAGTGGCCTCACATTTATTACTCTCTGACCTTCCAGAACGCAGACACCTCTTATCACAGGGTTGTCCCTGAGGTGCAGCTGGAGGAGGTGCCTGGAACCTTGCGGGAAGGCAAGCAGTGGGTGTCACTAAGCGAACACACCGTGAGCAGTGAGGGTGGGGGTTACCTGTCGGGGTTCTGCGTGCACACGTGCATCTGTAAGAGGATCCGCTGCGTGAAAGTCTTAAAGCACTGCCCACATTTCCAGAGATGCCAGTCACTGAACTCCGAGTGGAGCTGGCTTGTGGAAGTTGGGCTCGCAAGGACTCGCTGGTTTTTCACGTTGATTTGGTTAAATCCTGACTCAAGGGGCCCAGACTTGTCCAGGAGGGAGAAGCTCCTGCTGCACGGAGTCTGTGGGAAAACGACGGAGCGCTGCTGGGTGGCCGGGGACAGTTTGCTGCTCTTGTTGAAGGGCTGCAGGGCGTCTTGTCTGCACATGGCTTCCATTACCGTCGAGGGGACATTTACTGGGAGAACAGCAATAGTTATAAAAGATCAGTTTTATCAGCCCTTAAAATAAGCACAATGACACGTTTCAAAAAAATTCCTATAAATCAACATCTAAAAAATTTGTTTTTCTAGACTTAGAATTAACATAATAGCAGACAATTTGATTTGAGGAGAAAAGCGCTATTATCACAAATTAATAACTCATTCAATGCCTATTTATTAAGCCAGTACCATATGCTCAGGATTGTTTGTACACGGTCTTTGCCCTCAAAGAGTTCCCTTATGACTTGAGACAGAAAGACTCCATAATGAGGGTCCACTCTGCACCCCAGCTTTGGAAGGAGTTCAGATGGGAGAGACCCAGAAAGAAAGGGAGGAAGAACGGGGTGGGGGGCTGTCCAGAGAGGTGGCCTTGAGCGGTACAGAGAAGGTAGATTCAGGCCTTTCACCAGACCTTGCTAGCACAGGACACGTATTCAAGAAAAACTGGCTGAGGAGATGAAGGGAACAATATGAAAGATGTCTGGAGACAGAAGTCTGGCATGCTGGTGGGACAGTGAGGGAGACAGGCTGACCGAGAAGGCCATGGCTTCTCAGTACTGTGGGAATAAGGGGTAAGGGGTGTAGACCTCAGAGGGCCTTTAAAGTCCAAATAAATAAATAAAGACTTCAGGCCTAGGAAATAGACACAGACTGTTTCTGAGCAGAGAAATAGCAAGAACAAAAGAAGCAGTGTTCAGGGAGGGCTTGAGTGAGGTATGATGCACAGACAGGGTGCAGTGGGTAAGGGAAGAGCGGGAGGCAGCGGAGTATGCTGCTGGCAACTCAGGCTTTGGAATCAGAAAGACCTAGATTCAAATCCCGACTATGCCTTTTATTAGCTTGGTGATTTCAGGCAAGTTATTCAATCTCTCTGTGCCTCAGTTACCCATCTGTAAAATGAGGACAGTGACAGTAATAATCCAAAAAGTAGTAGCAGCATGGCTTAGTGGTTGAGATGGCCTAGATTTTAATTCCACTATTTACTAGCTTTGTGACTGTGGGCAAGTATGGAACACTGAAATCCACAATTTAGTTTTTGGTAAAATGGTCACCTGAAGGATTGAGTGAGATAACGTACAGACAGCATTTAGTAAATGTATTGTTGCCACTCAATAGATCTTGAGCTCTATGAGCCCTGGTTTGCTCATCTTTAAACCCCCTTTTATGAGGTTTAAATGAGGTAATGAAAGTACTCATCACAGGACCTACCATCAACAATGGCCACTATTCTTATTATTATAGAAGGAGAAGAAACTGGAATGAAGGGAGATGGACCTAAATTGAGGTGGTGGCAGTACGAGTGGGGAAAGAACTAGAACTAAGAAACGTTTTCGAGGAGGGAAACCTAATATACTTGAAATTCATTATTCTTTTTTTTTTAGGTTGTTATTGTGTTAAGAACATGTATCATGTATTCACTGGTCAACCCATAGGTTCATAGGTGATTAGAACCTAATGTGCTTAAAAACTATTATCCTTTTCTTAATTAACTACTGTGTCAATAAAATGTATTTATTGGTTACTTCAGGGGTTAAAGGGATTAAAAGTTACAGGGTGGTCAAGAGAAGGGACTTAGAGATCAAAATATTTGAAAAGGTTGATTGGCAAAAAGATTGGTGATGAGAAGTAAACTATGGCATTCTGGTTCAAGGCCACAAGGAACAAAACACATGGACCGGAAGCTCCCATCCTTTCCCGCAACAGACCGTTGCTACGGAGCACGAAACTCAAGTGTCCTCAACTACAGAGAGAGAATGGTAGGGGACTGTGACTGCGGAAGTCTCCCCACTTGAGTGGACAGGTAGATACCACATGTGGGGACATAGAGGGATCGGGATGCTGCCACTAAGGACTCTTCGACTCAGCATTCTGTATAATCATGTGTATTGGATGAATCCAACAAAAGGAATCGCTGAGTCTACAGGGCTCTGTTGGCATGATGCAACTGTCCTAGGAAGGAAAAACAAAGCAAGAGACTCACAGGCCTAGAGAGAGCCTAGGGTTTGTCCAGTTGGCAATTCTTTACCCTGACTGCACATTAGATTCACAGGGGAGATTTTTTTTAAAAATTAAATCAGAATCTCTTGGTAGGGCCTAGGCACCTGCATTTTCTAAAGTTCACCAAGTGCTTCTAATATACAATCAGCATAGAGAATCACTGATCTAATCCTACCCTCTGTTATTACAAATGAAAAAAGTGGAAGCCCAAGAAGGCCCAATAACTTGCCCCGGGTCAGACACTCAGTTAAGGACACAGCTAAGTTGGAAGCTTTAGCTTTCTGACTTCCAGGGTGTTTCTTTCTGACCACACGCCTATGCTGTCTCTGTTTACTAGCTGTGTTTCAAAAATAAAAAGACATTTTTACAGCTAGCATAGTGTGTTTTTGTGTGTATGTATAAATACATATCATATATACCAAAATATATTATATATGCACACATACACACATACATATACATATTTATGTATGTACGTATATTTTATATATAAACATTTATGTACTAATTACAACTTCTGGAGCAAAAGTGCATAATCAATATAAAATTTGTGCACACATTTTGACTTTCAAAAATTCTTGATTGCACACAGACTTTTACTTTTTAAATAGGTATTGAAAGATAAGGAGGAATGTTTTATCATGTTTTGGCACTTTTTAAATAAAAATTAAAACTGCAGCACTGTCAGAGATCAGGGGAGAACTCGTCTTGTTTAACCCATTTATAGCTAATCCAGAAGAGACAAAGCATGGGAGACCCACAAGTTTTCAGGCAACACTAAGCTCTTGCAGGCTGGGAAACGCCAGATGAGCAGGGGGCAGGCAGGGCAGGAAGACTGTGGAATGAAGATGTCATCGACATGCATGGGAGCAGGAAAACCAGCCGAAGCTTCCCTATTGGAAAGAGGAATATAACGCCTCTGGAGGAAAATAATACAAATAATACTCAAGTATAGATTATAGATTCTGACTTCTCACTTATGCGTCTGGAAAGTAACCTAATAAAATCAATTTTCAAAAATTGTTAAGGTCACATAACCTTTATGTTAAACAAAAGTATTTGTGGGCCAACGAATGTTTTTCTAAGTTTAACAATCAAGGTCAAAATGGTAATAAAGAAAAATTTATACCAGTTTGTATAATAATCTGGGATGTATGAGATCTGAGTTAATGATAATGATAGCATTTAAGCCATAAGAGTGGGGATGGTTGCAATAAAATTCTTCTCTCTTTTATTATTTTCTTCTCTGGGATACCCCAAAGCAAATGCAATACGTTTCAAGATATAGGTAGCAAGACTTCACTCTATATTCTACTTTTGGCATGATCCTTTATTGTACTTGTGAATAAATTCAATCCAACTGAATGAAATGAGCATATAATTCAGAGAGAAGAAAAAGTAAGGATAGGAATGAATAATTTTCACACAAGCAACCATATTTGATCTCTAAACTGTTCTGCAGAGCTCCTGCACACTTCCATGGGACCCTAGAGATCTACAAAGCATAGTTTTTTAAAGCAAGACTTTTAAAGCAAGACTAAAGGACAGAGAGGATTATTCTTGCTAAATACCAGCCTCATGGCTACAATAATCCAAGGTATTAACAAAACAGGAAATTATCAGGAAGAGGACAGGAAACGAATCAGAAAACACTATCTCGTCCCAACTTAAGATAGTATAGACAATTGCAAACAGCACAGAGATGACTAAAGAAAATGACCAAAAAGATGAAGTGGTTTCTTCATGAAGACATGCTAAGCTAGTAAAATCTCTTCAGTCTATAAGACAAAGATTAAGGGGAAGAGAGCAAATTCTCAAAGCCTTAAAGGATATAGGCAAGGAAGAACACGAACTCATGAAATCCTGGAAAATTAAAAGATTGAGAGAGGCCAATTCAGGATCCATAAAACAAGGTCCTCCTTTACCCCCTTGTCCATTCAGTCAGTCTACAAGTACTTACTAAGCATCCATTACATGCCTGACCCTGTGCTGGTGCTGTGGTTACAGGGGAAGAAAGAAAGCCCCAGCCCCTGCCCTCACGCCACTTAAACTCTAGTGAGAGAGACTGACATTAAACAAAGGTTTTTACAGATAAATATTCACTCAGTTACATCACCTCTAAAATTCCATTAATTTCAAGTTGCACCATTAATTGCAAGTCACCATTAATTCTAAGACATCTGCCAGATTCAGAAAGACTAAAATGTGAAAAATATATGCATGTTAGAATTGACAACATACAGTTGGTCCAAGTGTGATAAGTGCTATGAGAGAGAATAAAGAGGTGCCAGGAAAGCATATATCAGGGATGGCTAACCTCGGGGTGTGAGGGATGGCATCCCGGAGGGAGTGACCTTGAATGTGAGTCCTGAAGGGTACACAGACATCAGACAGGTGCAAAAGGAGGAAAAGGCAACTCAAGGAGATGAAACACTGGCAGCTTTGCCAGAGGGTCTGTGTGGCCTGTTGCGGCAGGAAGGAGCTCAGGGCACTGAAGGAATTGAGAGGCAGCTAATGTGGCCAGAGCAAGAAGGGTTGAGGCGCTGCAGCTGAGGCTGGAGAGGAAGGCAGCACAGCCGTCAAGGCCTACGGGAGCTGGGCAGGTAATGGAAGTAAGTGATGGGAGGTGGGTTAATACAACAGAGGATGGTGGAGTCTGCAGCAAATGAAATAGGGCATGGCCAGTCTAAAGATGTTTGAATTCTAACTTTGTAAAACACTATGTGAGCCAAGCAAAATATTTATGGACACTATATGCCGCCCATAGGCTACGACATTAAAGAACTATGGATTTATAACAAGAGTAATGGCAAAGGTGGGAAAAACCAAAAAAGGTTTTTTTGGTTTTAGGGTCTGAGGTGATCAGATTTATGCTTTAAACACATCATCACTCTATATTGTTAAATGAAAAAGTGAGATGTAAAACAATGTATGCAGTATGCTGCTATTTGTATAAAAGGGGGAGGGTTGGAGTGAGAGCAAGAGAAAGAGAGGGAGAACACATCTGACTGGGCAAAATATACGTCTGGAAGGATACCTAAGAACCTGTCAACGGATTGCCTCTGGGAAGGAGAACTATATGTCTATAGTACTTTCTGGATTTTGATCTATGGAACCGAACTACCTATTAACAAAACAAGTGACTAAGCTGAAACAATAAAATAAGCAAATCAATGAAACTTCACTTTGGCCGCAGTGATGCTAAAAGGGAAAATGTGACATGCAGAAGGCTAGTGCAGTGGTCCAGGCCAAAGCTGATGGTGACGCCAACCAGGTGGTAGCAGCAGAAATGAAAAGAAATGCATTTAAGAGTATACAATCAACAGGACTTCATAACTGACTGGAGAGAAGGATGAGCAAGAGTGAGGTGTCAAGGTTTCTAGAAAGAGCAATTGGAGGAGTGGGAGTGAGAGTTACCGAACTGGAGGAGAGGCAGTTTGTGGGGGTGAGTAGAATGGTTTCAGCTTTACTGGTTTAGTCTGAGATGCCTATGAGACACACAAGGGCAGACGTGGAGTGGACAGTTGGATAGCAGTCTGGGGCTCAGCAGAGAGATCTGGATTGCAAATAGAAATCTGGAGGACCTGTTTTAAGTCAGGTCCCCTGGGGGAAAAAACTCTGAAAGGGAGATGTGCAGTTTTGTGTGCAGGAGCTTTACTAAGAAGTGCTCCTGGGATCGACACTTGTTGGGGAGTGAGGCAAGGGGATCCTGTTGAGGGAGGAGATTAACAGCTCTGGAGCTGGGAAGGTCCTTCAGCATTGTCCTGCTTTGGAACAAGAGAACCAGTCCTTCTCCACAATGACTAGTCACTGGACATGAGCTACGTGGGGTGGTAGAATGACCAAGAGTAAAATAGCTCTTAGGCTGGAGGCAATTCCTGGAGACAAACTCATCCGAGAGCTCTCCGCTCTACACTCCCACAAACGAGGGGAATGAACACCTCAATCCTGTAGCAAGGTTGGGATCTAGGAAGCACACCACAGCACCTACGAGGTGAAATCTCTCACGACAGCAAGTTTCCCTGTGTCTTTTGTCATTTCTCTCTGTGGACATATTTTCAGTGGGTGCTGCCTTCTGTTGGAGTCCTGCACAGATGCAGAGGCATCCCTGTGGGGTGACTTCTCCTTTGCCTTTGCTTCTTCTAGGACCCTACAGGATTCTCTAGTTCTAGACCAATTTTTATATTCCTTTCTTGGCCCAGGGTTTCCATACTTGGAAGTTTGTGCACAATCAAACCCCACACTATCCTATAGTTGTGGCTGGTTTTTAGAGTGTGACACTCTGTTTTCACTAATGGCCCAAGACAGATGGTTCCCTGGCCTACTGGTTGAGGGCAGCATTTTTCTAGTCTCCTTTCTGGGACAAAATAGTAACTCCCAGTTCCTGGATTTATGTAAGGAGTCCAATCTCAGCTTCCCACTGTGCACAGCGGGCCTGGAACCTGACTCCTCCCAACTGCATTAATACTCAGTCTAACACCCCTGGAGCTCAGGCTCACTGGCCGTCATATGTGGCACCTGCATTGTGTTTTGTACTGTAGTTGTATGCTTATGTGCCTTCTTCTAGCCTGAGTTCCTTGAGGACAGGGCCTGAGTTTTGTAGCTCATCACGATGTTTCACACAGGGCCTTGCACACTGTTGTTCTTGTTGGGTTGAACTATATTCTAGTCTCCTCAGTGTTCATAGATAGAAGGCTTGAGTAGGGCCTTCCTTACCCTGGGCCTAGTTTCTCATTGTGGTGAGGTGGTGGGGGTAAGGGGCACTATGCAGAAGTGTCCCTTTTTATTTTCTGCTCTGTAAAATCAGTAGGAAAAGGCTGGCCTCATGGAGGCAGAGTTTACTTCAGTGCAGCAACCCCTGGGTTGCCATCAAGTTTCACATTCTGCTACCTCAGCTTCATATGCCAAGACAGAAAAAGCAGCAGGAAGACTTGTTGAACATTTATTCCCAGGTTTTTTTTTAATTTCCTCTGAAACAAATATGAATACACTACGGTCTTTACACTCTGCAGGAGCTAATCCCCCACTGGAAGCTTTGGGGAACCTCATTCCTTCTTGCGGATGCAATCTGTCGACACAGGCGTTCCTTCAGGCTCTTCTGAAAGGCCCACAGTGGATGGAGTGGCTCTCTCTTTGGAGCTCTATTACATTCATAACTATGGGTTTTTAAAAGAAAATAACATAGGAATTGCTTCCAGAACTCAAATGCCTGTGTGAAACGCTGTCTTCTCTTCGGGGCAAGGCAGCTTTCAATGGCTTGTCCAGGCACTGTGTATGCCCCACTGCTTCACGGCAGCTGCCAGAAGGGCAGTGACTGGAGCCTGAGCCCACCACACATGCTCAGTAGGAAATGTGTACTTTCGATGTTGAAAGAACCATGGGAAGAAAATGATATTTTTATAAATGAAAGTGCTTAATAAGTATTATTCACTAAGTAAAATCATATTTTTCTTGAATGTCTTGGTCCATGTATCAATTTCATTAATGAAGAAAAATCTGGCTGAAGTATTTAATCCCTCCTAATAATGGCAATAAAATTCTCAATATTTATCCCGTGAGCATTTATTAATTGTTTACCGGGTGCATAGCACTACAAGGAGGCTCTGTGGGGGCATTTTGTCAAATAAGTCTTTGATCTCAAGAAGCTTCTTTTTAAGGTACCTAATTTATTTTGTGGCTAGCTCAGTAGGATAAAAATTGTCTTAGAATTGCTAATCCTGTTGAGATGATTTAAATTACTCAGGGCTGTGGAAGGCTAGCTGTTAAATTATCTGTTCATGCCCTTTCACACATTTGTGCTTTTAAATCACGCAGAGTATTTTCTCAGTACAGAATAAGGAACCCTCATTATAAAGCATTCCCAGGTCTCTCAGTGAATCATATGGAATGAGAATCCATCTTAGAGTTAAGAGTCAAAGTCATATATTTCCCCCACACTATCTGATGAAGCTTTCTGCTGGTTTCTTGGGTGGCCAATCACTGACAGATATATGACTTTGAGACAGGAACTGAAATAAAATTCCTATAGTGCCCTTAGGGGAAAGGGAGATTGTCACTGTTGAGCATTTTAGTCAATGACTTAATTCCCTTTAAACTTCCCTCCACCCTTACTTAGAGCTCTGAACTCAACCCAAAAGAGCTGCCTAGTTTACCTACTGAATCCACAATACTTCAAGCTGCTGTGGCTTTGCAAATTTCCTTCCAAGGATTTCAGGTGCTAAATGACATAACATATGCCCTGGTAGAGTTTATTCAATACTCTAATCAACAATCTCAAGAATGCTTCCCATAGGTGGGACTATAGGAGAAAGAAGGATTGAGAAGCAAAACATATGTTATTTCCGGAAAGTACATTTTTTGATGGCACTGCAGCGCTGAATCTGAAGACCAGAAGTTACACTCTTAGACGTCCATTGTCAGGTGTCTTTGAATGGCACATAAGACCCCATAATCCTCCAGCTCAGCCCTAAATCCCTCTCATCCATGCACCACATCATGAGGTGGAAGCAATCTTGTGGATGTGTGACTTCCACTCCAGAGATCCCTGTCAAGGGGAAGAAATGCGTTCCCTAAGTAGTCATTCCACAGTTTCCATTTCTGACTCCTAACTCAGTAAATGGCCATTCCATCCTTCCAGTTCCTCACACCAAAGCCTCAGAGTTATCCTCGACTCCTTTCTCTTTCATTCAGCATCCAGAGTATCAGCAAAGGCTGCTGGCTTGACTTTCAAAATATATCCAGAATCCAACAACTGCTCACCACCTCCACCACTTCTACTGTGGTCCAAACCACCATCATCTCTCCCCTGGATTCCAGCAAGAGCATCTAATTGAATTCCCTTTTCTATTCTCACCTCTTACTGTGTAGCCTCCACTCAGTAGCCAGAGTAATCCCGTTACAACTTCACCAGGCCCACACAGAGTAACAGCCAGATCCTGACGGTGGCCTCCTAGGCCCTACAAGATCCCTAGCTCTCCCCATATCTGAGTTGACTTCTCCCCACCTCACTCACTCTAACACACTTATTTCAACCTCATGGTTCTCTTCCAACAGGCCAGGAATATCCCCATTTTGCAGCCTTTAGACTATTAGTCTGGATGCCTGGAATACTCTTCTCCAAACTAACACATGGCTTGTTCCTTCACTTCCTTAAGTCTTTGCCCAAAGGCCACCTTCCCAGTAGGGCCTACCGTGATCACTCCCTAAAACTGCAGTTCTCAACTCCTGGTACTCCTTACCCGTTCTCTGCTTTATCTCTACACTTATCACCACCTGACAAACTTTTTATTTGCTCATTTACTTGCTGATAATCTGTCTCCCTCCACTAGAATGTAAGCTCCATGAGGGCAAGAATTCTTGTCTGTTGTGTTCACTGCTGTATTTTCAGGACCTAGCAAAGACACTGGCCCATAGTAAGTGTTCAATAAATATCTGATCAATGAATGAATGAATGAACCAACGAATGAATATTTGGACTCTGTGTTATGTATTTCAGAACTCTAGGCTTTGATATGTTTACTCTCGACATTCCTCAACACAAACACACCAGAATAATGTCTTCAGAGTCCATAGCAGGTTGTATTAGAGGAGGAAGCAGAGGACATTATAGGATTTCTGGAATTCTGTTGGATCAAATTCCATACTTCAGAAGCTTAGTTTATGTCAAGGTTCTAACGTACAGACAGGCCCACGTCAGCAGATCATGGGGGCTTATACTGGTGCCTTTCTTTGTGAGGACCTAGAAGTAGCTTTAGGGAAGTTGGGGCAAGGAGTCATCCTGAGAGGAAAGCATACTAGCCTGCATACCTATATCTGTCTCTAACACCAACTGCACACTCGGGTCCAACACTGAGATTTTCTCTTATGAAAACAGACACTCCTTCACATAGCAGTATCACTTTAGAAAAAAAACTTTCCAATGGAAACTTGGGAGGTAAGAGGAATGTACTATATGTCCAAAGATGCATGTTTTGATTTGAGATTGGTTTGGGGTTAGGGTAAAGTATAAAAGGACAGTTGATAGTAATATTCTTTTTGAGGATTCTGTTTTTTACAAAGAAAATAAAGACAATATGGAAAAGAAATATCTGACCATCAGCATTTGGATCAGTAGTAGTATGAGCATTTTTTTTTTTATTGGAGTGTGTATGTAAGAGAGAAAGAGAAAGAAGTGAAGAAGGAAAAAGTTAATAACACTTTTTTTTTCTGAATGAACTTCCTTAGATAGATCTGTTCTCTCTGTTTCTTTTTCTGTTGCATAATACCAAATCATC
Organism: Equus caballus; assembly: GCF_041296265.1. Taxonomy (NCBI): domain Eukaryota; kingdom Metazoa; phylum Chordata; class Mammalia; order Perissodactyla; family Equidae; genus Equus; species Equus caballus. The sequence goes on from NC_091697.1 coordinate 66,335,394, forward strand.
AATTCACAGATTAGTCAATTTGGTGACAAGAAAAAATAACATCATTGAAACCAGTGTTTTTCACTGAACCATATCAGAATTACCCAATTCTTTTCCAAATACTAGAAATCACCTTATAATATTTTCCAAAGATCTGATAAAACAAAAATATAAAGTTTAAGTGAAAATTGCTACATTTGCATTTGCCTAGATGTTAGATTATTTTTAAAGATTATGATTGTCATAGTAATAAGGATAGAAGAAAATTACATGGTTCATTTTAGAGTAAGAAATTTAGAGAGACACAAATTCCTCAGCCAAGATTTTTACCTCCATTCCTCACTCCAGTGAGTACGTAGGAGGAGGCACACCCAATTGACTAGAGGGGTGTACTCCATTAAACAGCATTGTTTTCTCTTATTTCATTTTTGCATACAGTGTGACTCCAGAAAGACTGTGCAAACTTTCAGAGCAGAAGATTTATCTCATGCTGCTCTTATAACCCCAAAAGGTGGCAAGCACAGAACCAGACACACAGTAGGCACTCAGTAAATACCAGCCGCCTTAACATTGCTGCCAGTAATTATTTAAAACTAAGGGAAAGGTTTTGAAATTGTGAACAGGCAAAGAAGGATTGGCCTATACAAGTGAAAATGCCCTGTAAAAAAGCAAAGAACGTACAAGGAAAAGAAATTGATGGACCGACTTGGGCACATTGGCATTACGTATCAGAGTGACCTGCATTTCAGGAGTTTCAAACAACACTCTTAAAAAGTCAGCTTAGAAATAGGTATTTGAGATGTGAATTCAGAGCCAAAAGAAATTCTTACAGTTTTCATCCTGGGCAATGCATTGTAAGGGGATCCCAAAGAAAGACGTATAGCTGTCATTGTACCACACCAGAAGCTCGGTACCCCTGGGAATATCTATACAGGCTCGGTAGAATATATTCGACCTATTCAAAACAAAAGAAAACCCAGCTTAGTAATAGGTAGGATTCATGTGCCCCCAACCACATTTTTATTGCCCCGAAAAAGTCCTCCCAGCTCCACCTAACCAGTTTCTGTTTGTAATAAAATCTGCACCCACCTAATCATTCCCAGCAACCAATTAGAGCCTGTAACTCAGTATGATAAACAGCTCACAGTTTATTTCCACAGTGTCCCTCCACAGAATGTCTTGGCTGAAGAGACAGATATTTGGCCCAGGAGACAGCAGAAAGAAAGAGTTCATTTAAAAAAAAAAAATTCCATCTGACACTGATGAGAATATTCTCTCTCAGCAAATTGCAGACACCGGTGCCTCAACCTCAAATATAAATTAATACTATTGACTTCTTATTTGAAGGAAAAGCATTCTGTGTATTCTTGCAACTTGGCATTGGGAGTTCCCAATTTTGTAACAAAATTAAGCAGCTTTGTGATATAAGGACTGAGAGAAATAAAAATCTTCCCCATTGCCATTCTTCTAAAGTTTGATACAAGAGAGGAGAAAAACTCTCTTATGTGAAATGGATGGAAATTCAATAAATACAAGAAAGAGCACTTTACTCTGGCTGAAAGATTACACTCTGAAATGATAGAGTGAAGGGACCAAGAAATAAACATTTTATTATAACAGCTTTGGTACTGTAAAGAAAAATCTACAGATTAAAAAAACTGCAACTGCTTTTCTCAGTGAAGAATTGCTACAAATATTACCCTCAAGTTCAAGATAAAAGTGTTTAGGGTTGGTGGGCCTTAAATTTAGCCTTTCTGTAAGGAATTGGCTGTAGTAGGGCAATTTGTCCCTTGTATAACACTGCAGACATAAGGCGAATCCTTCATCACATTTTTCATGGCAGTGAGATATGCACTTGTCAACATATTTTGTCACCACAAAGTGGCTCTTGGCAATAGGATCATAAAGATCAATAAAAAAGTGCAGATTCTCAATATTTTACTTGCAGCTGCAAAAATTTCATTTATCTTGTTATTTTCCTCACTTGCTGCCATTCTGTCTCAGGAGGGCACTGCTAGCTAAGCAGAACGTTTTTCCCAACATTCTATGAATATCTGACAAAAACTCCAGCCAGTTGTCCAGACCTCACTACTCTTCCTTCCTCCGCATCTCCAAGAGCTGTGCGTTTTATTAATTCTTTCCACTGCTACGTAAAAAAATCAAAATTGGAGCAGAGCTATAAATCACTGGCATCTCCTAACTTGAGAAAAACGGAGTCTACTCTGTACTTCACCCTTGTAACATTTCATCTCTCGGTTTGGCTTCCCTTCATATAAACACAGCGCCCGGCAAATGAATGTGCTAAAACCAAATGACACACTTTGCCGCTGAAAGAGCAGAACTGTTTTCGAGCAATGGGTGGTCTTCTGAGGCACGGAGTAGGCCGAGAGGGAAAAAAAATGTGTAAGCATACACCGTTCCTCACAAGCGGGCAGGGCTTCCAAAACTCGCAGAGATCTCTGCATGTTCAAGCACATCAAAGGGATTTTTCCCTTTCCAGATAATATTTCCTTTGCTGACATGTATTTAGTATTGTGGTTGGATGACTCATAAAGATAGCTTCATGGCGTCCCAACGCAGTTGAAGCAGAACACACGCCAACAAACATTATTGTCAGCCTCAAAATAAAAACAAAACGTTCAGCTAAGGGTCAATCAATCAAGGGCGCTTTGAAGAAAATTCCATTTAGATATTACAAATCATAACAGAATGAATCTAAACCAGCTGACTTTTTGTGAAGAGGACATTCATGTACAATAAAAATTAGGCTGGCTCTTCAGGGTCCAACTTTTCTATTTTCTTACTCTTGGACGTGGTCACTGGTGACGGATGCCAGTTTTTTAAATTGTGTTTTTGTAGTTCATTTTATAAAGATCTGAAGTAATCGAAAACAGATCAGCAGAGAGAACTCGAAGTTTAAGCGCCATCATGAAAGGGGAGCTATAAAAATCCACTTAATATTGACAGATAGGTAATGACTTACTCATGCCCACCTTCCTCTTAGGGGTTTCTTGTCTTCCCAGATTCAGAATTTGCCTCAAGAGCTCCCCGGGTGCTCATTACAGAACCAGCCAAACTATCTTTTGCTGAATGGACAAGCACAATCTTTACTAATTTTCTAGCTCCAGTTTCATAAAAACTTCATGGCAGAAATGCAGCTGCAATAAAGGTGAGTAAAGCCCGTACACAGCAGTGTAACCAAATACCATAGTGTACTATTTCATTTAAACCATTATTTAATGAAATATAACTGCCCAGGAAACCAAGGCAGGGAGTCACAGGCTGCTCAAATACATTCCTTTTGAATTGGAGACCACGCCAGATTTGAGCAGCCTTTAACCTATAAGGGGAATAAAGGGTTTTTTTTTTTTTTTTAAGGCTTCATTTTTAAAAACCAAAAAAAAAAAAAAGGAAAGGAAAATAAATAGCCATAGGCAGGACTCCAAGTTGCCGAGCACAGGGCCTTCTGCTTTGATGTGTCTGTGGTGCCTAATAAAGCTAAACAGTTGCTTCTGATTCTAAAGGGAACACGGCTGTTTATAACTGAGGTCATATATTTACATCGCACATGTTTTCGAGGGATTTTGAGAAAGGAAGGCTTAGGGGTAGGGCTTTTTTCCTATGTGATCTGTTTTTGCCTTCTCCTCTCCACTGCAACCTTCTTTAGCACTAAGTGGAAATGCCTGACCAACAGGTGCACTGAGCAGATGTGGCTTAGCATCTGGGAATCCACCTAGCTTCTCAGCCCCCCAGGGGTCTCCCTAGGAGACTGTGGGAAATGGAGGTGGCTCCACTTTGTCTTTGTGACCCTTTTGGCTTTGCCCAAACATCTTGGGAAAATGGGGGTTTCTCTATGCTCTGGAACCACCTCATCACCTGAAACATATTCTGAATCGTTGAAGGGCCAAAGTGAAATGTTTTGGCACCTTTCGAGGGATCAGGAGAGGTTATTCTGGCTCAGCCACTGCTGCGGAGCATAACGGTTTTGGAAAAGCAGCCTTGGGAAGGTTGAGAGTTCTTGGTTTCCCATGCGGTTGTGCACATGAAACTGTTCTCCCTGGGGGATAGCCTGAAGGTGACTGAAAGCAAAGGATCAGGACTGAATCTCCCAGCTCCTAGTCATGTGTGTGTACACATCCGCTGGGGGGACCCCCCAAGCCAATGGGTTTACTGGGCTTGTTCAGGCCACTGCGGAAGAGCAGACGATGATGTGGAAGTAACTTTACCACTTGCGCTGAGTGAAAGAGGCCTTCTACTAGCATCTTTCTTCCTGAATTCTCGTGAAATAACTTTTGCAAGAACTAAGATTTCAGAAACGGCACAAAAAAATTTCTGCCAGTCCTTACAGAGTGCTGCAGGACTCTGGGATTTTTTTTCAAATCTAGCAGCAAGCCTGAATTTGTAGATGCAAGCCAAAGGGCTTCAGCTCCGTAAGTGGAAATCAAGATATACTTTACCTGTACTGAACTACTGTTAGATTCTGTTCTCCGCAGTGCCTTGCACATCGGATATACCTCATCCAGCTCGACTTACTAGGTTCCCCACCATCAATAAAGTGCTGTAGTGTCCCATCTTGATCATATATCTAGAGAAGAGGTCAGAAGGTCAAGTAGTTAGAATGAATCATCAGCAATCATTTTCCCTGCTTCCCTTGGTGTCTCTATGTGTCGGCTGCAGAAATTTATTGCCCTTCAGTTTGCTGGTGCTTATTGATGCTTGTGGAAACTCAACCAGAATAACAGGAAAATATTTTTTGGTGATGCAAGTCAGTTACGTTTTTCTTATCAAGCCAATCTTCCCTGTATTAAACATATTTGTGGTATCTCAAGGATGTGAGTGACCATGTTTCCCAAAGAATATTTAACCTATTTTGACAGGCTACTCTTAAGTAATGAGCTGCTGGATAAACAAAGCAGGCTGAAGGGAGAGGCCACACTGACATGGCTGGAACATCCACATAAGAGGCCCCCAGTCTCACACACATAACTGTTTGAAGGCATTCGAGAGGCAGTAACCATCCGTTCAACAAGCTGAGTGGCACCTAGCAGAAGGCAGTTGGAGAGCTATGGAGCTGTACGGAACAAGTCAAACAGACTCTGATTTGGATGAAACAAATGGACTCTCACCTCGTAGAAGACGTAGGACTTCAGCTGTTGGGACTTGAAACTATTAGGAGAGGAGTCATCAAAAAAGAGAGACCCTCGAAAAGGAGGGGAAAAAAATAACTGTTTCCTAGGGATTTTAAATGTCTTCACTGAGGTTGGTCTACTAATATGGCCTTAGGTCATCTCAAGCAGATTTTCTTTCAAGATCAGATTTAAGGAAATGAAGTCTGCTTCAAACTAGGCAATAAGTGTGGGACAAAAGTCTTATGGAAAACAACGAGCCAGCCCAGCACATGCAGAGCCAGTGCTGACAGCAGAGGCGATTGGCTTCCATTCCAAGAATCCAGGTCAGCCTTGGGCACCCTGGAGGATGTGGTATCTAGAGGAGTGGGAGATCAAGGGGTTACATATACACAGGAATTTTAGGTCATCCCCAGTACTAGGGGCATCCAGGAAACAAAAGGTACAGTTCTCAGAGGGACCACGGTACAGCTGGACCTTTGCAAATAAAATCAGCAGTGGGATCCTGGGAGCCGCTGAGGTGTTCCCCAGAGCATGCTGAGAAATGGCTCTTACTCTTGCTGATCAGCCTTTCCACTTTTCCTTTCCCAATAGACTATGAAGAATAAGTCTTAGAGTGAGCCTCACTGGTTACATGTAGGCCCTAAAACCTGTATGGTCATTCATATTAATTTAGCTCAGTATTTCTATTCGGGGGGCCAAAGGGCTTAGGGATGAGTTTGTTTTTATTATCACTAGTCATTTTAAAATAGCTGATGTTTTTTTCACTTTTCTTGAACTCATTTGTCTCCACCTCCAACCCTTCCACTAACCCCACAAATAAAAGACAGACATCAATTTAATAAAGACAATTGTTTGAGAAGTTATGACTGGGTAGCACGCCAGAGTGACTACAGCTGATAATCAATGTAGCCTGAGAAGAATCAAGAGATTCCTGGATTATAGTATATTTAAGATCCATGACTTCTTTAAATTCTGAGTTTTGAGACAATAGTAGAGAATGGAAACACTTCACGTGACAAATACATCTGCTACTTAAGCAATCTAATGACAGACTTCGTATTTAGGTCAGATGACACTGCAGTTATTTTGTTGTTCTTGTTGTTTTTATTTTTGTTTCAGGAAGCTGGTTCAAAGATTCAAAGTCTTAACCCTGAGTCTGCTGTTGACAGCCCATGCGACATTGAACAAAGCCATCAGTTCCTTAAACGCCACTGTTTATCTATAATGGAGCCAAGAATGTTGATGACCCAGCCCTCTGCCCTGTCCTTCCCCCACGAACAAACCTTCTGTGAGGGCTGCAGTGAAATAATGATGAAGCATTTTGAGAAGTAGAATTCTCCTTTGTGTTTCTAGCCAATGTCCTCAACAGCAAGTAAAATTCTTTAACATTTATATGTAGTGGGTGCTACCTTGAGTGTTAGCTAATTTGAACACCCGACACTAGCCAGTCTTTTTTTTTTTTTTTAATGAATTTTTGGCAAGGAAGATTGGCCCTGAGCTAACATCTGATGCCAATCTTCCTCTTTTTCTGTTTTTCTCCCCCAAGCCCCAGTACAAAGTTGCATATCCTAGTTGTAGATCATTCTAGCTCTTCTATGTGGCATGCCACCACAGCATGGCTTGGTGAGCAGTGTGTAGGTCCATGCCCAGGATCAGCACTGGTGAACCCCGGGCGGCCAAAGCAGAGTGCAGGAACTCAGCCACTTGGCCATGGGGCCGGCCTGCAGCCAGTCAGTCTTGAAAATGAGTAAACAAAGTGTTTCTTCCTATACTGTTGTTTCAGCAATAATCTCCTTAAACTAAGTATATAGTGACTATAGCAATCCTACGATTTTTGCCTGCTTGATGAAACTGCTACTTGCCTTGAGGAAAAGTAGATGGCTATTTGTCAGGTTTTTTTCCAAATATCACACAACGTAGCACATGGCATGAGGCTGAGCCTCCTTGGCTTCCACTAACACTGATATTCCACTATTTCACATGAAACTGTGACAAAAATGTCATGCGCCAATTAGATGCCATAACTGCACCCAATCAGAGTTGAGGCAGCTCATTTAACCTTGATACTCTTCTCTCCCTCAGCCCCCAGAGCCCAGCCATCACCTAATCCTGTTGGTGGGTCCTAAATCCACCAAAATCCTAAATACTTTTCAAGTGCACCTATCTCTCCCTCTCCACTGTTACCATCCTAGCCCAAAGCAGCTTCCTTTCTCACCGGAAGTATTGCAACAGTCTCTTAACGGATCTCCCTGCAGATTCTCCAGGCCCCTCCAGCCTAGTCTCTAAACTGTAGCCAGAGGGCTCTTTCAAAACACAAATCTGATTATATCCATTTCACCCAACTTCCCCCCAAAATAAAAGCTTCATAAATGTCATAAAATGTCAAGTCATAACAACATATATTCACAGCACGTGGGATTTCCTCCAGGGAGCTCATCAGGCTAATAGGGCAGCACTCCCACCAAACTTATTTAAGGAGGCCAACCACGTGTGCCAAACTTTGCATTTGGCTCAAGAAAACCCTGGGCCCTTTCTGGTCTGTGCTGTGAAGGTTTAACATTTAAACTCAGCGTTTTGTGAAAGAGAAATAATGGGCCAGAAGGTACTGATGCCCATTTCTGGGAGGGAGAGTAAAATTGGGAAAACCAGGATACCCAAATGTGAGCGCTGAGTAGGAAGTAGGACGCAGTCTCAGAAGAGCTTCAGGTACTCACTGGGGCCCTGTCATTACTCCCCACCATTGGCTCACCTTTGTTGCCATTTAAGAGCTCAGATTAAAAAAAAAGAGGGGGGGTAAAACTCCACATGTAACTGAAGTACACAAGGAGCCTGAGCCTGAATCCTGGCAGGGGCTTCCTCCCAGAAGAGAAGGATCTGCAAGTGGGGAAATGTTTCAACAGGCTTCAGTCTAGAGCAGCAGCAACAAGTTCAAGTTCAGGAAATTGTTCTTGGAGGTTGCATTGACATCTACATTTGTGTGACACTAAAACGAAATTTTAAGTTAGATACCGAATAGGTTTAAAAAATTTAAGGAATTTAAGGAGGTGAGTTAATGCCAAGACCCAGAGTGATTTTGTTTTCATTACCTTTCAAAAGATTTAAAATAAGCAGAAAAATAATGGAAAATCATGTGTAAAGTGTTTAGACAATCCCCTCAGGACCTATGAAAATGTTGAAAAGGTCAGAAGTTTTTATTCATTCAAAACGTGAGTATGAAGTCACAAAAAGTTAAATTTAGATTAAGGGAGATTTCAATGTGAAAGAACATTTGAATAAAGCACAGTTTTGCAGAAAGCTATGGACTTTATTCTGGATGAACATCAACAACCTAAGTTTTACTATTTGCTCTGTTCTTTCTAAGGAAGCAGAACAAATGACTCTCTCGAGGTAGAAGAAATATATGTAAAGAAACACACAGGACATTTGGTGGGAAACGGTTAAATTCTGCAATGGAAAATCCTCAAAACTGTAGGAAGTATATTTGGCATATTTGTTTTAGAAAGCTAGTTTCAACATTGCTGAAAGGGAGTATAAAATGGCACACTCACACTGGAGACCATTTTGGCAATATTGAAAAAAGTTGACAATGCATATATCCTACAACTCAGCAATTTCACTTCTAGAAAATTACTCCAATGAAACTCTGATACATGTGCCTAAGGAGACAAGTTGAAGGGCATTCGTTGTAGCATTGTTTGTAATAGTAAACAATTAGAAGTAATAGAAATATCCACCATCAGAAGAATAAATAAATTGTGGTTTATTTATTCGACAAAATAGTATAAAACACTTAAAATGAATTAACCGGATCTGTTTGTATTAAGATTCAGTTGATATAGATAAATATCAAAAACATAATGTTGATTGAGAAAATTGGGTTGCAGATTGATACATATGATACCATTGCCTAACATTCAAAATATACAAAATAACACTCAATAGATTATTTTATAATGGTGTATATTGTAATGTACATATAGCAATCTATCCATATATATCTATACATATAGTAAAATTCTGAAAAGACACAGTGGAAGGACTCCTGATAACTGTAGCAGAATGCTGGCCTTGGGAAAGAAGGAAATGGAAAGAAAACAAAGGGAACTAATATTTTATCTGAAATGCCTCATTTTTCTTAAAAAAAATTCTAAAGCAAATATGGCAAAGTATTAATACTCATTTTTTTGATGGCCTGCATATCGGAAATTATATACTATACTTTGTGCTTTTCTGATTTTTTTCAAAAAAATCAAAGAAAGAAAAATAAACAAAAAGAAACCCTAGGCATTTATTTCTTTGTAGTTCAGTTTTTGCATGCGTTGTTAAAATAGAGAAGCTGACTATCTTACCTAAGGTTAAAGACCACATCTGTGTTACCCTCCTAGGAAAATATTTGTCCTATGTATCACTACATTATCAGCCACTGATTTCTTTTGTGATTGTTGTTGTTGCTATTTTAAAACCACTGTTTTTGGTCTGTACTTTCTCTTTTATCTTATATCAATGGAAGTAGAAATATAAGTAAGGGGCAGAGCTAACTGTTACCTTTTTAAGGGGATTATTACAGTTTTCAATCCAATAATATTTACTGGGATGCCACACATGAAATAATGATCACACAAATTCTCGCTCATTGCAAACCGTGCATGGTATTAGCTGAAAACAACCAGGTGAATGGTGTTTTATCGCAATCCTGGATATCAGGAAACGCCACTCTCTCCCACAATCTTATTATTCTAGAACAAGAATCCACTTTAAATGAGCACAGCATGAGTAAAAAATGCCCCAGTGTTGTGTGTTATAAACACTGGTCATGAGTGGCTCGTCCACGGCTTTGTCACTTATAAATGTTGCCAACTTACGTTAACAATAATAATAATCATGGAAACAATGTAAGTCAGCAACTGACCTGGGCCCGTTTTAACATAATAGTAAGAAAACCACCTTCTGAATGATCAGAATTTGTGTATATTGGTGGCTCCAAGCAATCTGTTTCTCTAAAGCAAGATTCGCGAACTAGTGGCTTTCAGGCTGAATGCAAGCAATTGACTAACTTTGGTTTCCTTCCACTGTGTTTAAAAATTTGGAAATTTTACCTAATTTCAAATTTTTCTTGAAAAAAAATCAAAAGATGGGTCCCCCAATCTCTGGCAATAATCCACAAACTGAGAAAAAGAAGGTGGCCATGTGCTTTTCTAGTTCTCCATAGTCCCTACCACTCCCTATCGTCTTACATGCTCCCTATTTCACTAATTTACTTACCTGGTTGGCTTCATTAAGCATTTACCTTTGTAATCCCAGCTGTAAAGGAATTATTGCTACCACTGAAAATGAGTCTGTTACAGCTGGGGACACTTGCAAGCAAAACCGGTTGAACTGATAGCCTGGAAACATTGCAAATATTCATCACTCCTGTGCTGCCCAGAAGCCATCATCATCTCACCAAGATCCAAGGTTTCTGTGCTGAAGTTTTCCAAGGAATGGGGTTGCAGAGAAGACAGATCATTTCTTTCATTTTTACCAGCAGAGGCTATCAATGATCTTTGTAAGCAAGAAATCTTGTTTAGTTCAAAGAAGTCTTAAATATAATTCCACTATAAAAACTGACAAAAACAAAGTCTACCAGGCACCCCACCAGCTCAACTAACTTCAGCCTTGCTCTCTGAGGCGGGTCGTGGGACATCATCAAGGGCCCGCAGTGAACTGGGGGACCCTGTTTGAAAAACCACAGGCAGAGCACTTCCTCCAGTAGACAGGCCTCCATGAAGATTTTGGTCACCAGTTCTCTTGCTAGAACGCTGAGTACCTTGGCTAAAATTAGAGCCCAGGAAAATCAGATTTGGAAGGGACCTCAGAGACCATCTGTTCCAACCTGATTAGTTTATACATAAGGAAGTGAGGTTTCCAAAAGTTAGTGACTTAGACAAAGGGAGACTACTAGTCAGTGGCAGAAGGAGGCCTCATCTCCAGGCGTCCTCACAACCTTCCATCCTTCTGCCTTCCCATTGGGAGAGTGCTGAGGCCCCCTTCACCTCACTGAATCCTGCAAATACACTGAAGAAAGCCAATGACCATAAACAAAAGGAACTTGAGTTACAACTTAAACATTAATCCTCTCCTCCCAGAACCTCGGTCCCTGAATTTTGGCATGGGAAAAAAAAGATCCAAAGGTTTTATACAAAAAAGATGAGCTGACTTTCAGGGAGTAGGGAGCCGTGTCAGCTCCCTCTCCTGTATTTCCCACCTGCCATGTCCCTGTGCTGAGGCCCCAGACTCCAGCATTTGGTTGCGTGCTGGAATGCCAGCCTCCTTCAGTTTTCACTGAGCAGCTGACGTGAGGGAGTGTATTTTATGCCCAAACTTCTAACACAGGGCCCAGCACACAGAAGGAACTCAAAACATGCTGAAGTGAACTGAATTCTCCCAATAATTCTATAGCTTCTTAAAGATCATAGATTTTATTCAAAGCTGGAGAAGAAATCACTACTAAATACAATTAAAATTCTATTCTAAGCACGAACAACTAAGGCTTTTTAAAGAAAATATCACATCCTCCTTGAACCTAACTTCTTTCAAGTCTATGAAATGCAAAGGTGAATTTCATATGATGATTAAAATGTAATCAACAATTACCAGAGAAAAGGGCTGACAGGAGGTCTTTGGGAGTTTTCCAGGTTAGACCTGAGAACTCAGCCCTGTCTTAAGTCCTTTCACAGCGCCTGCAGGATCCAGGGAAGAATAGATATAAAGATGGTCTCTCGGAACCCTCTGCCTATTCTCCACACAGATCCTTTACATGGCCCCATCTTCCTGTAAAATTCTGGAAATTAGGGTTCCAATAATTAGTAATTTCAAATTAGTAATTTGAGAAACTCAATTGAAAAATATACTGTTTGCCACGATGGATAAAAATGTTTTACTGTGAGATTCCTCTGTGTCAGGAGGGAGAGGTGGAATATTGTGTGGCTCATGGATAGCCACTCAACTAATAATATTATTATTGACTAAAGAATAGTTCTTGACTGGTTTGACTGTGAAAATTTAAAAACCAGAATACCTCTGTTGCTAAATAAAAGATTTTACTTTTAATAGCATAGTCAAAAGAGGAGACTTTCTTAAGCATTACCAGTGAAAACACAATTGAAGTCACTCCAGTCAGGAGTGAGCAGAGAGGGCAGAGGACAGAGGTCAAGAGCATGCATGTGGGTGTCTGCTCCATTGCGTGTGAGTTACAATCATGGCTCCACCTTGGATAGCCATGTGACTTTGGGCAGTTACTTAACCTCTTGCGAAAGCTGAGAACTTCTTTGAAAAACTGGTGCTAATGATAGTCCCTATGTCAAAGGGCTGGCATGAAAATCAAAAGAGCTAGTATATAGAAAGGACTTAAATGAGTGCAGGGCACACAGTAAGAGCCCAAAGAGCATTAGCTACCCTTAGGCCATCACTGTGTTTAGATGGGAATTGTCAGCTCAGGCATAATTTGCTAAGCTGCTCATGGACAGCACAGATAATATGTGCAGCATACACAAACTCATTATTGCTAAGGTTACCAGACTGTAAGCTCATTGAGGGCAGGAATGTATTTTAAATATTTAAAAAATTTCCCCATAGGTACCTTACACAAGGCTTTGTACATACCAGGAAGTCAGCTCTCGTTGAAAAAGAAAGAGAGGGAGAGAAAGAGAAAGAAGAAAAAACTGGGGAGAACATAAGGAAGGTATAAGGAATAAATCAGTCATTCTACTTTATGTTTTTATCTCCCAGATGAGTCTATCAAAAAATAAAACAAAATAGTAAAAATGCTGAATGAATGTAAATACTATCTAGAAAACAATAAGGAAGCATTTCTTCAGTCCTACATTTTCCATTTCCTAAATTTAATGTCTTCAGTTTAATGCAGTGTTATAAAAATGTCATCCAAAAGACACAGGCACCCACCACATGAAGTATTCCTGGAGCATATCTATAAATAACAGGTAGTTATTACAACTACCAGGTGTTTTAATTAATTGTGGCTTCAGGACCCCAACAGCCTTCTCACTGAAATCACCCACCACGTAGGATTGCTTGACCTCTGAAGTCACTGACACTTCTGGCCCAGGGAGGCCTCACCTCACAGTGCCTCACTTCTACACAAACGTTGAACACGTTCAAGGTAGGTGAACTGTCTGTGCAATCAAATGTACCTGGATGAGGAGCAGGGGACATTTGTGGATGGCAGCCTGGAACATCAGATCAACAGGGAGCACTGTCATCCAGGGCCTCCGGGTACTGCTTCCCAATCTAGAGGGGAAGACAGCAAGAACCACAGCACTGTGGTCTCCTAACCTCTTTACTTTTGAACTTTCAAATCAAGCTAAATCAAAGCTTGAGAAGAGAGACCACAAATCCATACTTTAAAAATGAATGAAAGCCTCTGCCTCTACCTTAACAAAAAGAGCAACAGCTACACATTTGTGTGGGGCTTTAGTTTATAAAATACTTTCAAAAGCTTATGTGATCTTTATAACTGACCCAGAAGGTAGGCTGGAACATTATTCTGTTTTCCAGACAAGAAACCTTGGGCTGAGGAAGGTTAAATGATGTGCATTTGGTAAGTGAGTGTGACAAGGATGAAATCCTCCTGAATCTTAGGCCACCATGTTATTGCTTTTCTCATCACATCCATTTGCCCTCTCAGGGAGAAATAGTAGAGCTTTTTCTTTAAAAGCATCGAAATTCTCCAAATGAAGGCTATAAAAATGTTCGTAATGATTAATAATGTCATTTATCAAACATAGACCTATTTTCAGAGCAATGTCAATTTAGCGAGAATTACTTAATCTGTTAGTAAAATTTACACAAAGCAACCATGCAATGGATAAAGACACAACTCCCCACCTCTATGTAAAACCACTTTCCTGCCATGGCAACGTACCATAGAGACCAGCAACAGCAAAAAACGGGCAAGGCATAAGCCTGTGGATGAAGATGCATATTTTACAACAAAAGCTTCTTCATTAAAGCAAATGCCAGCTAGTGCCCATAATAATATATAAATAAATATTTATACATATAAATATATAAATCAATATAGTGCCCATATTTATTTGTGTTCAGCTTTTCAACTTTTCTCAAATATATAATACTATAGGCTTATTTCAATAATTTCTCCCTCCTCCCTCCATTAGAATTAACTTATTTTGTTGTTATGTCTAATAAGAAAACTCTATCCTCTCAGTTGGGTTTGGAATATTCGGAATGTTTGGAATGCCAAGATTCTAAGATGAAGCTTCAAAGGTCAAGTAATAAATGCCCCATAAAATAAATGAGTAATGGTTATATACACCGTTGCTGTATTTTCAGTAATGCTGATATAAAGCTATATACTGTACTCTGTCAATTCACATTCATCAAGTTCCAGAAATATTAGAAAATCATTAGAGGTTTATGTTGAGTTTGCAGATAATACTAACATATAAGTCAAGACTGAAATATGGTAATCAGAAAAACAGTTGAAAAGTGTCAATAAACTGTAAAACACCCGTGGTGGTGTTTGTGAAGCCTGCATCAGAGAGCCGGCCATGTGAAGAAATGGAGATGGGTATTTTGGTCACACTGTGGGTCAGCTGCTGCTAAGTGTCAGGCTAACAGAGGAGAGCGGGTGACTCTGAGGATTCCAGAGGCCCGGGAGCTCCCGAGAGCTAGAGAGCATTTGGTGAATCCCACTTATCTCCCAGGACGGAGGCAGCCGTCGATAGGAAGCCTGCCATCCATCAATCTGGAGTCTTCCTCAGACATCCTCTGTCTGTTGATCAGAGGAAGACTTTGGGGAATCAGCCTTTCATTATCAGGATTTTGTCTGTGATCTGAACAAGCCACTGAACCTTTAACTTTTCACTTGGCAGAAGCATATATGCTGGAAAAGTCCTGACAGTTCATTCATTTTGCTCCATCCTGGAGCCAGCTGATGTCTGACTGGTGAGACCCGCCCTCTTTGATGTTGTACTCTTTTGAGAGTGCCCTGCTGTGAAAAAAATTTTATCCGTCCAAATTAAAGAGAAATATTTCTGCATCCAGCTGTTAGCTGTGACATGTTTGCCATTTTTCAGGGCACTGGCTTGGTGCCATCGACTGCTCTGCTGCAACCCTATCCTTTTCACTCTCCTCTGTCACCACAATAATATCCACAGTGCACAACTGTCTCCAGTGTCCGTGCAACATCAACACCAAGGAGGAAAATACCGCTAATTCCTACATTGCTCAGAACAGCCTTGGAAATATTTTCACGCAGCAATTTCTTTTTCATTTCTTTTCTTCCTTTTTTTTCAAGTATCAACACGAATGTCTTTCACAAACTGTAAAATTCTTTGACACAAGCCACCCATTTAAAAATTGCTTCAATTCAGTTTTTCAAAACTCCAGTTTTAATTAAAGCAATCAACAAGAAGTCCTGACCTCTACTAAATATATTCACAAATGAAATGGATTTGGATCCTGTGGAAACTGGTTTCACATGTACTGAGTCCACGTTTAAAAATGGACAATTTTTCAGTGAAGAGAACTGTGTATAAATGAAGAAAAACTCTCATGAAAGCTTGAATAAACATTTAGATCTAAGTAATCAAGAAAGCCTGTATCTTCTCATATTTATTAAGTGCCATTTTGAGGCTTATAAAAATCGCTGCCATGAATTGTGTGTCTTATAAACAAAGGGCAGCTCACATTATTACCACGTTTTTCTCCATACGCTGAGATGAATGAGTAAAACACCAGAGTTTCCAGCTTCCCTCCCATCCTGGCCTTTCTCGCTCTTCTCTGGCCTTTCGCTTTTGCTGGTGTGGAAACGAATCAGTGGAACGGGATCTCAGCACTTAGCATCAGAGAATCCTGCCTTGCAACTGATCCTGGTCTCTGACTCGCAAACATACACAGCTACTCATCATCCTCTCTCACATACCTGAAAGGTGGATTTTGAAAAAAAAATAAACAACAATACTATGGTATATGTGAGAAAGTATCAATTTTGGAAAATAAACCAGAGAGAAATTTGAATTAACATGCTCCTCCACTTGGAAAAACAAAGCCTTAGTTTTCCACCAAACAGGAAAGGGAACAATTATGCTGTTAAAATAATCCTAGAAATAATACCAGTGTGAACTGATGGGATTTGCACATTATCTACGACAGTATACTAAATAGTTCTACACTTGAGAACTAGGAAATAACACATTGATGTTATTGCACACACCATGGCACATACGTGGATTCTCCATATGGGGCATGCACTACATCTTATGGAGTACTATTTAACCCTTACTGTAGTGGAAATTTGTGGTTTGCAAATTCTAGTGGGTATGATACTATACAGACCTTGGTGAAAACTATTACTGATTTTACACCTCAGCACAGCAGCTACTGAAGAATATGACTTCCAAGAAGCAGCTTGGACCAAAGCCTAGGTGTGAGCTGCTATGTTAGACAGTAATCATATTAAACACTTAGAAGGTACTAAGTAGGGGATGTTTGCAAAGGGAATGTCCCTAAAAAATCAGAGAGAGGCTACTTCCATGGATGTGTGGACACATACACAATGTGCCCTAGAGCTCACCCACTTTTTTTAGCAAGAACTTTCTAAAGACACAGAATGTTTGTCCCAATGAAGTAATGGTTTCCTATGGTTTTACTTCTTTTCAGAGCAGTCTACAGCTTTATTTCTTCGCTGAAATGTGTCACTCTGTAAATTATTATGTTTTCCTAAGTCTACGACATTCTTTTCCTAACCACACCAATAAAGTGTGATTGTCAGACACACTTTATTAAGGGGAAAGCAGCCATCTGTCGAGGGTAGAAAACATATTTTCAGATCTTAAATAATTTAGGAGACATTCCTTACGTCAAGTCTGGACAGTGTGAGCATGCACTCAATTCCCAATTTACGCCATCCTGCCCTGGATCACAGGACAATGGCAGAAATGAAGTCAACCCTCAACTTCAGGGTGCTAGAGAAAGTAAGAGCATGAGGGTCACCAGTGGCCTAGGCTAGCCATGGTTCCAAGAGAGAGCCCCCTGAGGTTGCTGTGCTCCCAAGATAACTTCTTATAGGAAAAACTTAATGAAATTCCAAGTTTGTCCTGGAGCAAGAAACATGGCAGAGGGATGGATTTTGGCTTTTCAGAACCATTTTTCTTGAAGGAATGGTTGCACAGTTGTCCAGAGGACTGAAGAAACATATTTGTTTGCCACAGGTCTCTTCCTCATCAAGATCCAGGAGATGAGGTACCAAGGGTAGAAGGTAATGGCAATAATGATAAGCCTCGAATGTAGACCTCTGACCTCTCAGACAACATTCTTTCAACAAACATTCAATAAGCAGCTACTATGTGCTAGTCACTGTGCTCAGCACAGAGCTTTAAAAACTTGACACCCAGTCCTCGCCCTCAAGTAACTGACAATTCAACAGGAGAAAGACACACATAAACAAATCAGAAGACATTTATTCTGGCACCACAATCTGTAGATTTTCCCATCAGTCTTTGGTCATTTGATGTCTACAATGGGGTTCCTAAGTGTAGGAAGGGTAATCCATCACAATTTTACAAGAAGGACATCAGAACTTAAAGGGAGAGTTAAAGCTGAGTATTTAAACATATTCTGGATGGTGAAGGCAGCATTACACAAATGTTTGATTAAAATCCTCCAGATAATAACCTCAGTGAGGGCAAAGATAAAATCTGTCTTGTTTGCCATCGCATCCCTAGTGATTAACACAGAGCTTAGCACACTGTAGTGCCTGGTGTTCAACAAATGCTTGTTGGTTAGTTGGATGAATGGATAGATGGATGCAAGTGTGGATGGGTAGGTAGATGAATGGATGGACAGTCAGAAGGATAGAGAAGAAAGGATAGGATACCTTCTAGGTACCCAAGAACTAAGGGCTGGCCATTAGTGTTCTCTGGGCAGATCAACCCAGCTAAGACAGAGTTGAACATCCAACCGGGAGAATTTTAAAAGATGTAACATTCCCCGAAAAACTGTGCTTTGCTTCACTGGCTGAAATTAACACTTCCTTTACTATTTTTCCCCTTAATTCTCTGTTTCTTTTATTTCAACTTACTGAGGTATAATTGACAAATAAAATTGTAAGATATTTAAAGCGTACTTTGTGGTGATGTGCTATATTTATACATTGTGAAAGAATTCCCACTCTCTCCCAATCTAGTTAATTAACACTTCCATCACTTTACTTATTTATTTTGGGTGAAAACATTTAACTTCCTTTAAAAATGGAACTCTGCAGAGTTGAGGCCACCGAAGAGCAGCTGGATGGAGACTTCAGCCAACGGCGAGGCCAGAGGCTACCCAGAGCCTGGCACATACCTGGCTCTCTGCAAATATTGGTCCCTCCTTCCATTCCCACCCCTAAACTGTCCCCTGCTGAGGGTTACTGTTACTATCCCTGGTCTTCCCTTTAGGTGACTCTTTTTCCACCCTCCATCGTGCTTCAATCCCTCTCTTTCGGCCCAGGGCGCACTCTCATCAGGATCCCAGTAGCTGCAACTTATACCTACTTGCAAATCTGGGTAAGGTGCTACTCCTGAAAGAATATTCGCATTTTGAGCTTTATCTTCAAGTGAGGCTTGAAAAGGGGTATACTCTTTTAAAGGAACGTGAAGTGCCATAGTAAGGGCTGAAGTTATTCTGAAGAGGATAAAGGACCACTCCTGGACCCTCCGATTGCATAGATGGTTCGTTTGGTCCTCGCAGAGATCCAGGGTGAGGCCACTGACCGTGCAGCTGCAGTTGCAGGACAAGAGCAGAGAAGAAGCTCAGAGGAGAAGGTAAGGGATTCTGGTGACAGGGGCAACCCCAGCTCCTCCTGCAGAAGAATTTTCTGCAGATCCTTTCCAGGGGGTCCCAGCAGAGCCATTAGGCCTCACTTTCATAAAGAGCCTCAAATTTAGACCTTTGAAGTCATTTCCCAATGAGGTTATACATACAATCACAGAGATAGACTGACAGGGCTAAAAGAAGAAGGCCTTCTTTGCACGCTAAACTTCGGTCCTTTGATCGGACCACACTGCCTGTAGTGAGCCATAAATTAACATTTTTATAAATCCTGTAATTAACTTATGAATAGCACAATTATATGTTTCTGGTATTAAAAGCATCAAGTTGTTAAAGGTAAACATTTAAAGTATACCACTGTTTTTGTAACCCTGTTTTGGCATCTTTTCATTTTTCGATATATCAAGGGCCTCAAAAAATGGAAGTGTCCCAGGCCTCTAAACAGCCCTGGTTTGGGACTGTTAATAAAACTCTTTTCACACAGTTGGGCCAGAGGGCTGGCAAGTGTGCAGCCGGTGAGGGGACACGGCGCCTTCCCACAGAGAGACAGCCCTGTGTTCCTGGATAGGCAGTCAAGTCCACAAGGCACGATTCCCCGGAAATCCAACCCAGAGATCCAGTAAACCTGAACATCTGGGGCCTGAGGTTTGCAAATCCTCTGTTTAGCAGAGGTATAACTAATGTCAACACCCAAAGAAAAGCAACCACCTCATTTCCACATTGTTATAACCTGTATGCTTCCTAATTTTTAGAAGACTTAGAATTCCCTTCTTTCTACAGGAAGTATCTGTGGGCTGAAAGGAATGAATAGAAAGAAATCTCTTTTACTGGGGTCCATTGAGGGATTTCAGGCTAGGCTACAAACACCTTGAAATCTCAAGAAAATGGTGTATGTGAATATAAGTAATCTTCTGGGAAGAAAGCTCATAGCTTCTAGCAGATGGACAGACACACACACACACACACACACACACACACAAAACTACTGCCAAATTCCACACATTCAGATAGAAGAAGAGTATTGCATGGAGAAATGGAGATAACATCTGGATGAGCTAGAATTCTTGGGGTGCTCTGTATACTTTTAAGGAGGCCCTCTTCAGAGTTGGATAGGTTTCTCTGGTCTCTGAAGCACTGGATCTCATTCTCATTCCCTCTTCTACACAGCCAGAGACCCTGGGCTTCCTATGTCCCTTCTACTGTAATTTCATTTTGTATTTGATTGCAATTGCATTTTGATGTATTGGTTTTTCCTAAATCTCTGACCACACTTTCAGGACCACTAGAACAGTAAACTGGAATAGAGTCTTTTGGTTGGTTTGTTTCATAAAACAGATATTTTTAGGTTGGAGATCATGTGAGTGGGCAGCTCAGTCTTTCAGCTTTGGGAACAGTAAGCACTGCCTATTGCTGGATTTAGTGAGTCAATGGTTATTAATACTCCAAAGCATCCCCCTTCGGCTTTCATCAAACCCTTTGATCCCACCATTTTTTCCTACTAAAAAGAAAGTATACAATCACATTAAATCAGCCCACCAATAGAATCACTTGCTTTGTAAGCTGTAAAGTTTTTATAAATTAAGGAATAATTTATAAGCTATCTGCCTCTGGCTTTTGTCTTTGTATTTCCTACTTAATTCATTGGTAGATGAGCTACAAATTAGAAATCCTGGGTTCTAATTCTGACTTCAGCAGTACTAACTTTGTGACTGAGGTAAGTCACTTAACCTGACTCTATCAGTTGATGTTAATCTAGATGATCTTTGGGATCCTCCAGCCCAACTTCTATGACTCCATAAATTTATGACTATGTAAATGTGTCTTAAACATAAGAACTTGGTTGCTGGAACCCAGAAGGATAAAAGCCATAACACAACCATTTTGAATAGATATAAAAATATTTCAATGCCTAATAAGGGGGGTAGAATAACATAACCATAAGTCACATACCTTTTTATTAGACCCCTGCAAATTTAATTATAATTTATACCTTCTAAGCTGTAGAGTATAACTAAGTCATGAGTAAACTATTAAACAGTCTCATCTTTTAAAATCCCATGTAATTGAGAGTGAATTCAATCATACAAATGTGTGACAGATACACTTAGATTTCAGTGAAGAGGAGACATGGTGATGGAGAGGAATCCGACAGCCTGGGCCTGAATCTTGGATTCAGAGATTATGAGCTGTGTCCTCCTGCACAAAACACTTATCTCATTTGTAAGATGAGGAAGATGTTGATGCAACTTCCCAGGGTTTCTGTAAGGACGGAATGAGATCATCCACATAAGTGCCTGACACACAGTAAGTGCTCAATAAATAGCACTGTTATCATTGCTTTTTACTGGTTGGTTTGTGTTTTCCTTTCCAAAACGAATTTCCTTCTACTTCAATATTTCTGAAGAACTAAGTACAGAAGAAAATGACAGAACATTTTTGACCCTTGGGTGTTGTGTGTTAAGTGGAATTGGCCAGAGTAGGAATCAAATCTCAGCTGTGTGACTTCAGGAAAATTACTTAATTTCTCTAAGTTCATTTTCTCATGTGTAAAAAGAGAATAATAACCCCCATAGGCTGTGTAAGGATTAAGGGAAACAAGGCATATAAAGGGCTGAAAATAGTGCCTGACATGCAACTACAAAAGAGAATTCCTAAAAAAATTAAAATTTTTCTGTAGTTCAGTGACCCCATGATCTTAAAAGTGTCAAGCCATAATATTCTGAAAAACCTATACACAACTGTTTTAAATTAAAAATATAAATGCCAAGGTATTCAATAACGTTTAAAATATTCATTGAAGTACATTCAAACTTGAAAATAAATATCCAAATCATCTCAATTGTATCTCACTGAATCATACTCTAAGTTAAAATAATAGTTTGAAAGGGGAAAATAATACTACTCCTACCCTCAAAACAATCAGAATTTGAAATATTTGTTTTACTGAACAATTCTGAGCTTGGGATATAATTACTCAAAACTAAGTTTATAAAATCAAGGAAGTATAATGATGAGAAGCTTCACATGATTTCTACTTTTCTCTATCTCAATAGAAATATTTAGTTTCCATAATCACCCTGGTGACAACTACCAGAACTAACTCTAAAAAAGTATTAACTTTATTTTAAAAAAAATTTTTTAAACTTGGAATCTGAGGTTCAATTTAAAAGTGGTACATCTCTGATGAAAGAATAGGCCCATAAATAACTTTAGAGACAAGAGTACCAATAATTATAACTTGTTTAAGAATTAACAACTTGCCTTCTCTTGATCAGTAAACCATTTACAAACCAAAGTCCTAGCAAGAATAAATACATATAACAATTCCATGTACCAGAGGGAAGACTGAATACAAAGATTTTGTATCATTTATGACACCCATTTCTCAGACCTCCGCTTTCATTACAAGGGAAAACTATATAGCCTGACCAAGATATGTGCCATTTTTATTAGGCAAGAGTATTTTTTCTATAAACCATCTTTGCATTTCTTTTGCAATAAATTAAATACACGTCAAATTCTAAATGGCATAATTAAAACCCAACAAATATCTCTTTTTCCTTTCTTTCTGCTTGAAGAAGATTCGTGCTGAGCTAACATCTGTGCCAATCTTCCTCCATTTCATATGTGGGTTGCTGCCACAGCATGGCTGCCGACAACTGGTGTAGGTCCATACCTGGGAACCAAACCCAGGCCCCCCAAGTGGAGCAGGCTGAACTTAACCACTAGGCCATGGGGCTGGCCCCTAAATTCAATAATTTTGTCCTGCTAAGAAGCTGCATAAATCTTGGCTAGTTTATACGTTTTTGCTTTCAAGGATATAATGTAACATCAGAGCTGTTACATCATGTAAGTAAATTTCAAAGATGGTATTAATCTAAAAACTGTATCACATAACCCTAAAAATTTAATATAGCTGCCATGGCAAGAACCAGATCATTTTCCCAAACAAATATATATTCCATCATGTCATTTTGAACTTTTTCCGACCTTTTTTTTTTTTAAAGAAAGAAAACTACAATTGAGACCAAATGTTTTGTGAAAGAAAATACAAGCAAACCAATTTGGCCAAGCCAAAAATCAGATAATTTCAGATTAAAGATGTTATTATATCTTAGAACTTAAACCTTTTTTTTCATAAGCCACAGTAATTATGATATAACTATAATCTGAAATTATTATGTCACTTAGGGAGTCTATGAGCTTGCAATAGTGCTTAGAATATTTTTTGAATGGTTTGATATAAACTATGACTACCAATTACACAGTTCTTTTCTTAAAAAAAATTAAATGCAGGGCTTACTATGGTTTGAAATAAGGGCTATAATTATGTCAGCATTTTTTTCACAAATAAATTATAAAAACATTTATATCAAATAGAGGCCATTCCTGCAGCATCCTTTTTGTCAGCCACCCTTACCCCTTCCAGGTCATCCTCCGCCATCCCACCTCACCCAGCCTAACTCTCCTGCTATTCTCTCCTATTTAGTTCAACTTATGATGGTTCCAGAATCTCTGCCTTCTTTCATTTCAACTCTGCTCCTATAATAAACCCAAAGTCCCCAAATCCCCTCATTTTAAGCATCAGTTGGATCAGTCAATGGAATCAAAATAGTAGGCACAGTGACTTTATAGAAATAAGTCGCCAGGATCCAGCACAGCCTGCACACACTGAGGGACGCCCGTGTCCCCAGGGGTGGATTCAGCATATGCCAATAAGGAAATGATTCTCCAAAAACCCTTTCAAGAATAGTAAAGACTCTATGGCCCACACTGTCCACCTCCTCCTTTCTCTCAAGCTCACCATGCCAAACTACACATACACACAAATTACCCAAAAGATGGATGCTAATTTAATAACACAATGGCAAGACCTAACTTTCACTAAGTATTATCTGTAAACTATTAGCTGTGCTCCTTCTAAATTGTCTGCATGAGGAGATCAGTTCACAGACCACCTGAAAAAGGAATGGCTTTCAGAATCCACTGAGACATTCCACATTATACTTTAAAGTTCATTTCAGCCAGGGTAGATCTCTAGTTTGAGGGGTAATAAACTTCTTCTCCCCCTTCTTATTTGTCAAAGAACTGCAAGTTTAATATCAGAATATTCATTCATTTAAAAAATTACCTAGTGCAGTTTAAAAGTGGGGGGTGGGAGGGAGCATGGTGCTTAACAAGGGTCAGAAAGAGCCATGTCACTCCTCTCCTCGAGACCAGCTGACATTCCCAGTGGTTTCCCTCCATGCCTTCAAAACCAAACAACTGAAACAAAACCAAATACGTGTTATCTAATATGCCCAATCTTGAACATTCTGATTATGTCTGTCTTGCTCTAGGAAAATGTGATTCATAAATCTCCACATTTACAAGAGACAAAGAGATGATTTTGCTTGACAAAAGCTTTACTAGTTTTCTTCAAAACATCCAACTTTCCCAGAGCCCTACAGTATGACTCAAATAAAACAAAGTATTTATAACATTTCAAAAATATAGCTACTGTGTGAAATCGGGTTTACCTGTGTGTACACACAGATAAAGAGAAGAGATGATACAGGCGCTTGGCAATCATTGCTGAAAGTGAATGGGGTAAATGTTCCTATGCTCGTGATAAGATAACTCGCTATCAGAACCAGGCCTGACATTTCGTTTTCATATCTGCCTTTTCTTTCTAAAGTGCATCTCACACTTCCCTCAGCTTGGTACAACTGCCCCAACAACTGCTCCTTCCCTTTGCCATTAGGATTCCAGAACATATGTCATATGGTTAACCAATATTCATTCATGCTCTTATTTTTAAAAAAATAGTTATTATAATAAGAAAAATTCCTCAGGCCTAAGAAGTTTCTTATCTCTGGGCACATCATGAATGAAAAAAAATCTTAAATCATAGGAAACCATGTGGGCTGGCAAATTGTTCTGGCCTCTGTCAGTATCTGAAAGCACAGGAGTGAACCTGGAATGGGTGAGATGTCCCATACCTCAGCATCGACATTAATGACTTTTGCTTTATCTTTACACTACTTGTACCATTACATACTTAATATTCTTCTTAAAATGACTTTAAATCAATTTATTCATGTTATTTAGCCTCAGCATAAGCAATATTTATCAACTTGTGGGTTTGATGTCCTAGATATATTAAAAACATTTTTCTATATATATGTATACCATCTAAAATTATTTTGAATACAACAACATGCCACACTTGAGATAAGAATGCTGTATTGGCCTCCAAGGACTGCTCTGCCCTAGCCCTGTGTGACAGGAGATGAGAAACGTCAAGTTCTGTGGATCTCTGGTTTGCTCATCCATAAGTAAAATGTCAGAGGGGCCAGCCCAGTGGTGTAGTGGTTAAGTTCGCCTGGTCCACTTCAGAGGCCCAGGGTTCACAGGTTTGGATCCCAGGTGCAGACCTAGCACCACTCCTCAAGCCACACTGTGGTGGCATCCCACATAAAATAGAGGAAGATTCCCACAGTTGGCAGCTCAGCGACAATTTTCCTCAAGCAAAAAGAGGAAAATTGGCAACAGATGTTAGCTTAAGGCCAAGCTTCTTCACACACACACAAAAATGTCAGGATAACCTCAAAAGTCTCCAAATTCTAAAATTTGATGATCCCAGAACTCTTAGAGTGATTTGTACAGTCACCTTGCACAGTAAATCAGAGTAGAACCAGATCCAGGCCTTGAGGTTCTCAATTCCCAATTTAATGCTCCTTCATCCTCATCCTACCACGCACACAAATGTGCAAGTGATTGGGGAAATGAGCATATTGGGAAATGGCAGCAAACACATATCTAGCACATACTTTGTGCCAGGGATGGTTCCAAGGATGCATTAGCTCACTTATCCTCACCATCATCCATTAACCTATTTCCACAGATGGGAAATTGAGCCATAAAGAGAAGTAACCTGCACAAGATTACAGGGTTAGTTAGGAGGCGATGTAGCTGGGGATTGGAGGCCCAGGAGCCTTGCTGCAGAGTGTGGGCTTTGGCCACCACAGCACACTACAAATTTGGAGCACTCCTCAGCCGCTGAGGTTCCCATGCACACTTTGTTGGCAAAACTCTGAGGATGTGAGGACAGCAGTAGCAGAGACAGAGAGAGAACACCAAAAAGTACTATGGAAAGTGAATGACAGCTGGAAAATGATAAGGAAACTGCAAAGAAATACAGTGCAACATGTATTCTTTTGCATAAATTTAGTATAAACAGTGTCAGAAACATTAAAGCTTTTAACAGTACTACAAGCAACTGGAAAAAAGGAAGAAAGAAAAAGAACCCCAATAACAATAAATCCCCAGCTTCTTCCTCTAAAAAAAGAGGATTAAAACTGAAAAGAAAAATTGTAGCCAAAACGTTCCAGAATGGAGTCAAATGTACCAAAATACATTTGTAACCTCTTAGATTTACTGGCTACTGAAATTCTTTCTAATTTAGCTATTTGTTTCTTTGTACATGTTCATTCTTCCTACAAAAGAACATAACAATTAGAAACACTTTGGCATCTTGAGTATCTACGTTGTAAAATAGTCTACCGTATTGGGGGAATACTGTCATACGTCTCACTGCCATTCTCAGCCAATGTGAACTCTATAAACGCATTAAAACGATTAGGGTGGAAATAAAATAGAAGTGCTGTGGTTCACTTCAGGCCTACGTAGTTCACGTTACATCATGCAACATGTCAAGGAATACATTCGAAGTTGTAGTCATATGATCACAGTCTTAAAATTCATAAGTGGAACAATTTCCAAAAAGAGATAAAGGTCTGACTTCAGAGTGAGATGGAGCCGAAAATATGACCTTATAATTGAAATATACCCTGAAACTTTCACAAGAAACCTAGTTACTCTCACTTCACAGAGACCTCTGCAACACCTGTGCACATCCAGCAGAACAGTGAGACTTGGCTTACCAAGAAAATTTCATTTTTATTGTAACAGCTTAGACATCTGCAAATATAATTTTAATACTTTAATTTCCTTTACTTAGTGAGAGTGAAAAATAAAAAAATAAAATTTAAATATCCCAAGGCAGGGTGACAGTTAACAAAACAAACTAAGGAAACTCTAAAATAATTATGTTGAACTCTGCTGTCCAAATGGATTGGTCTGGTTATTTTAGTATTTGTGTAACATGGATAAATACGTGCGTGTGTTGGAGGGAGTGTGTGAATGTGCTGTGAACATGCATGAATAGATTCTTAGGAATTTAGAAATTCATCCAAAATTCAGCAGTTTGAGATGACTTAATAAGTTTGATAATGGGATACAGAAACTTTAATTCTTAAATCATTTGTTTTATTTCAAAGCAGTCAGAGGTGATTAATCAGCTTTAGTAATAGTTTAGTGGCTTAGATACAGTTCCTGAGGCTCCGGGCTAGGGAGTTGAGGTTGGTTTGGGTTAAGGCAAATCCCATCAATAGCAACCATTAATGGACACACCCTAAAGTTTTATTAAATCCACAGGTCTTTAGCACGAAGCTGAACTGCAGCCCTGGGACATATGTGCAGAACGGAGCCACCTTGGGGGAGAAACTCCTGCATTCACGCCTGCAGCCAGTGGTGATGCCTTTCTGTTTTGTTTCATTTCTGGTTGTGGGAACAGCCTTAGGTTTTTCTGCAGGGTGAGTTTCACAGTCCTGTATTGCCTTAAAGCTTTTCCATTAACACTTTCATCTGAGTTGCTGATTTTTAAACCTTCATCTGACAGGATGAGTAAAAGGTTTTAAACATACATAGGCAAAGGTAGCTTCGTTATTATTCATACGACATTTTGCACTTGTGTAGAACTTTATTGTTTTCATAATACTTTCATATACTTTACCTCACTATGGTTTCCAGCCTGTGTAAACCATCTGATAATTACCAATTCTGAGATGGCCATGATCTTTTGAATCAAGACAACTACAGAGATTTGTTTTCAGCAAAAGTTTTTAATTACTTAAGGAGAACAGGGATCAATGAGTTTTTCCTTAAAAATATTTTTGCATTTACACATTTATTTTGATAAGATCTGGTTATCCTTATTACCTGTGGAGGCTGAATGTGTCACCACTGCAGGTTAAACGTCCCTGCTTTGCAATGTGATTAGCTTCTTCAAACTCTGATGTCTTACATAATGTTCTATCACACATTTCTGCGTGCTGAGCAGTAACTGGAGATGAACCAATTTATTGAAATGTACTCAAAGAATTGATTCCTGGGAGCGAAACCACATACTGTTTATCAGAAATCTTATACTGAAAATGATTGGTGGAGATATGAGGTTAATAATTTTTACGTCTGTTTACAGGTGTTCTGGCTTACTTTCATTTAATTAATCCATTATGGGACAAACACATGAAAAAGTTCAGATCCTTTCAAAAATAAATTCAAACATGCCTAAGTTAGCTTTCTGTGTGTGTTACTATAATTTTAAAAAAACATAAAAATTAAAATGCTTTCTAAACAGCTGAGGGGATATGACATCTAAGTCTATCTACTTATACCAATTCATATTTTGTTAACAGACTGTACCAACACTCTTCATTAAAGTAAGCTTAATCTCTTACCTTGAAATTAAAACATATGATTTTTACTCCATTTCTTCTAGATGCTAATTTGAAGTACTAAAATAAATGTCTCTACTGAAAAACTTCACTGACTTTGAATGCATCCACATTCTTTTTGGTGTTACATTTTAGAGTTAAAGTCTCCAATAATCAAGGCTATTACAATTGTTAAGAAAAAGAGAACAAGGAACCCAAAGGCAGTGGTAAAATCATGCTAGGAAAAATATTATGTAAACCTCACATTTAATTTTCAGATACACTTTTGAGTTTTTACAAGAGGGAAAGAACTACAATTTGGCTAACAATTAGAGAAACATATTTGGTAAAAGGACAAAATGACTTTGAGTTATTCTAACTATTTATACAGAAGTAACCCAAAAGTTTGTAAAGTGATCCTTAACTGGTTTGATTAAAAAAGGGTAATTAATAAACGACAAGACAGAATGAAAAGTTTGTTGTGCCATTTGATAAACCACCCAAGAAGTTAAATCAATGCTTTTCTGTTTAATTTCACTATTTGTTTTTCCATTTGAGCTGCCAATTTTTTAACATGCTACAGAAGGAAGAGAAACTTTCTCTTTTTTTTTGATTGATAAACATCACAGAAAATTGAATTTTTTCAAGGTGATCTTTGCATTTGCCGTTACACTTGCGGTGAAGCCATTATTCCATCAAAACTCTTTAAATAGCCCCTCCTTTTTTAGCTACTTTGACAAGAACACCATAACAGTTCACATCACCTTTGACCTTCAGGGTGTATATCATCTTGTCAACATATAAACAAACACACTATTGGTTGTATTTTAATAGATTTTGTAAATATCAAGATCCAATTTATCAAAAGGTTCACCCTAAGTGACAGCTTGGAAGTTCTGGATTGTATTTGCAATGCTAATTCTGACTTTTAATGAAAAAGGATATTTTGGTTGTGTTTTGTTCTTTTGCCCCCCCCTACCCCCACCCAGCCCCAAGAAAATGTAATAAGCTACCAGAAATATTTTTTTTTGCCCTTTTCTATGACGGAAGTTTTGATTCTTATTCCATTTTAAAAGGAGGAGACTGCTAGGACTATCAAAGGTGGTTATTTCTCTCAGTTCTAGGAAAAACACACATGTTTGTACAGGAAGAATTTATGAGATTCCTGCTACTCTCTCATTAGTTTGGCAAAATGCATAACCTATGATAATAAGAATACTTTGTCTTCAATAGAAAGGGACATTATGACAAAGGTGATTAACGCTATTTCTGCAATCAAGTCATGAGTTTCTTTTTATTTCCTATTCATAGCCTTTTCATGCTAGGTGTCACTGACTTTATATCTTCTTTCCAAAACATAAAATGTGTTATCAATATTAACTTGTCCTCTCTCCTTGCAAAGCCCTTGACTAGGGAGATAATTATATGAATATTGTACACTTCGTGGGCTGGGAGAACAGGAT
This sequence comes from Equus caballus, assembly GCF_041296265.1. Taxonomy (NCBI): domain Eukaryota; kingdom Metazoa; phylum Chordata; class Mammalia; order Perissodactyla; family Equidae; genus Equus; species Equus caballus. The sequence goes on from NC_091697.1 coordinate 66,365,334, forward strand.
GGACAAAATGTCCTGTTCGTGAGAAAACAGGTTTCTAGACAATATCTGTTAAAGATAACGCGTAAGAGTTTATCAAACTTCATCAATTGTAAAGATATAATATCTATATACTGGCAAAATAGAAAAAGTTAACAAAAAGCTAATATATCTGGGAGAGAAAAATTTTAATAAATAATTAAAACCTCTAAAATAAGGATGTTAAGAAAAAGGCAGGAGTCTGTAAGAGATATCAACTTGCATATCCACATATATGTGTACAACCACAATTCCACCATGTTAGAGATTATACTGGGAAACCATCTCGTGTTGGCACATTTCTCTGAGTCTGGGATGACAACTCAGCCCCAAATACTGATGTATTTAGAAACATTCAACGCTTCCTGAAATGTCAACACACTTTGAGAGTGCTCCACCAGAGATATGGGGATGATATACCTGCTCTTGTGAAAAACTAAACAAGGAAACCCATTAGAAGGTACTTACAGAACATCCAGAATTTGGAAACTTCTCTTTGATAAGTTAGGAAGAGAAACAAACAAAAAAACTCACATAACTCGTTGTTACTTGGACAGAGGAATTTATTTATCCTGGTTATGTGAAGACTGAGCAAGCAATCATTCTAATTTTGCAAGGCCTGAGGTGTTTCTCCACATTTATCCACGCTGTGTGTTAATGGATGATATTCTTAACACTGAAAAGACCACAATGTAGGAATTGAGCTCAAGTAATAGACAAAGGAAGTCTGGATCTCTCTCCATGAATATTTTTAAGTATGACATCAAGAAAGCTAATGTACAGGCATGATGACTATACTTAACCCTGTACTGAACACTGGAAACGTGCTAAGAGAGTAGATTTCAGGTAGACTCATCACACACACAAAAATGATAACGATGTGAGATGATATGCTAATTAGCTTGACTACAGTAATTATTTCACTGCGTGTATACACTTTGTGTATAACAAATCATCAGGTGGTACACCTTAAATATATACAATTTTTATCTAAAAATATGTAAATAAATTTTTTTAAAAAAAGACAGGCATTATGAAAAGAGCACACACTTTGCAATGAGACATGCCCAGGTTGGAAATAATAAAGTTAATATTTATAGGCTGTTTGCTCTGTGCCAGCGCCATCCTAAGTGCTTTATATGTGTTAACTCATTTAATCCTCTTCTTATGGAAAAGATGCTATTATTATGCCCATTTTGCCTTGAGGCACCTGAGGTACAGAAAGGCTAAGCAACCAACCCAAGGACACACTTCTATTAGGGGACAAAGCTGAGATGCAAACCCAGGTCATTCTAGATGCAAAACATCTGACAATGTACCAAGCACTCTTGTCGTCATTGTTCATTCAGCAAATATTTACCAAAACTTGAGGATAAACATTTCAGTCAGACATGACCTTTGACCTCAAGTTGCTTTTATTCAGCCTACTGAGAAAGACAGATATTAAAATTCATGACTACAATGCATCATAGTGTTATGATAGATATAGCCTCTCAAGGCCTCATTTTTTGATGTATAAAATGGGAAGAATTAACACCGTCAAAGGGATGATTCAAGGATTAAGATGGATAATGTATGCAAAGTACACAGAACAATGCCTGGCACACAGAAAATGCTGTTAATATTAATAATGATAATTTTTTAAAGTAATGAACAGGGTATGGTAACAGAGAATACTGTGTACTATTAAAAATAAAGAAATAGGGGCTGGCTCCATGGCCAAGTGGTTAAGTTCGCACGCTCCGCTGCGGCGGCCCAGGGTTCGGATCCTGGGCGCGGACATGGCACCACTCGTCAGGCCACATTGAGGCTGCGTCCCACATCCCACAACTAGAATGACGTGCAACTAAGATATACAACTGTGGGGGGGGTGGGGCGGCGGTTGGGGAGATAAAGCAGGGGGAAAAAAAAAAAGGTTGGCATCAGTTGTTAGCCCAGGTGCCAATCTTAAAAAGAAAAAAAAAATACAAGTGGAATTGCAGTTGTATCAACTTCTTGGATGATCTCTTAGACAATTAGTAACTGCTCATTGACTATCATTTGGCTCAAATGCACTTTTTAATCTCTTAATACTATAAACACTCTAATGGAACACATGGATTTTATTGTTTAAAAAGTATCCCTAAATAGATGAGGGAATTTAAATAAAGCCATTACAAAAAGAGATTCTCTGTGTCTAATTCTAATTCAAAAACATACATGCACTGCTGCATCTATTAAGAAATTAGTTATTTCCCACGTTTGAGGATTTTCTGATTCTTCAAGATGTGTTTCAGGACTGACTGCTGTTAGAGATAGAGCAGAAAGGAGAAGAGAAGGAAGGGAATGAAGGAGGGAGACAGAGATGGAGGGAAGGAGGGAGGAAGGGAAGAAGGAAGGAAGGCAGGCAGGCAGGCTGCCAGCCAGTTCAGATGCTATTTTCATAAACAGGAATCGCTTAGGTTTGAGACACTGGATTTTCCTATTCTCTCTGGCTTAGATTCTAGGTGGAGCAGAATTTCACAATGTGGATTTTTTTTTTTTTTTTAAAGATTTTATTTTTTCCTTTTTCTCCCCAAAGCCCCCCGGTACATAGTTGTGTATTCTTCGTTGTGGGTTCTTCCAGTTGTGGCATGTGGGATGCTGCCTCAGCGTGGTCTGATGAGCAGTGCCATGTCCGCGCCCAGGATTCGAACCAACGAAACACTGGGCCGCCTGCAGCAGAGCGCGCGAACTTAACCACTCGGCCACGGGGCCAGCCCCCCATACTGTGGATTTTTTTTAATACAAGAAAGGGAAGGAAACATTTACAGAGAACCTACTATGTGACAAGCAACATGCTATGAAATTTATGTAACTTAGTTTTATTTAATTCTTATCAAAGTTAGGTAAGATTGGTATTCCTCATTTTATAAACGAGGAAATTAAAGCTAAGTGAAAAGTGACTTGCCCAAAGTCAAACAAAGTGGAGTCAGGATTTGAACCAATCTGCACGATTGCTAAGGCCTTAGTCATTACCTTATCCCACACAGCTCCTATCACATAAAGGCTCACTCTTTGTGTAGCATTGGAAGGGAAAAAGAACCTTGATAGGGTCACACAATAAACTTTATTTAATGTCCTGAAACATTGCTGTGCTTGTTTACAACACAAAGTGTTTTCCCGACACCTTGATTCAGCGGGTTTAGGGTAGATCTGCAGCTTTAATGAATACCCCCAGGAGATTCGTACTGCACTTAGAATTTGAAGATGTTGTTTGTTAATGATAACCTACATACCAAGTCCTGAATTCAGTATGATACTAAACGGCTTCATAGTAACATATTGTCTGAGAAATCTCTTATACTATGATTTCTCTGAAAGTTCTGTTTTAGGATCAAAATCCTTTGCTTTATTTTCAGCCCTAGATCTTCCCAGACATAGATTTAAAGGTTAACCTTAGATTTAAAAGACTTAACCGTGAAAGGAGTTAAATCTCTTAACTAACAATGTTTTCATTTTTTAAACCCCAAATAAGTAGTCACTTCTTCATTTACTTTTCTCAGTGATGCTACATACAGACATCAGATCTTTTACCCTCGAATTGACAGTTCCAAGAAGCAGAAACGAGAACTTTTTCCCAACTTCTTGATTTTTAGTTCCTTCCACTTTGACTGTCAGATTTTCCCAGTGCTTCCCATGAATAGGAGTAAAAGAAAGTAAGTGTTGGGAGTAGGGTGGATCTTTGTCTAAATTTTGAGAGTCTGAGTTTTCAGTTAAATTTACTGGTAAGTCGTTTGTACCAAAACAACAAAAACAATAAACATTTATCAACTTTCCTTACACCAACAGAGGAAACCACTTGGTGTCACAATATAAAACACAAGAAGCTTATTAATGACTATGACTATGATAGTCGCTCTTGAGAGGCTACAATCAGGTGAGTAGCCAGAAGATTTCTGTCTGGAAACAAACATAGGGACAGGTGTAAAACCTTTGGAAATTCTTGTTATTGGCTAGGAATATTCTCCTTAAAATTAATCTTATTTCCTACATGCTAAGAAAATGCAGGAATATGTATCATCCGTTGTCCAGGGGATATTCTTGCTTAAACAGACAAAACTTGGTTAAAATGAAATCCAAGAAACTGGTAATGTCTTAAAAAGAACTGGGCTGGTTCTGAGAATGTGTCAGAACCCAAGTATAATGGTGGCTGGCATGAGATCATTTCCATAACTAATTAGCTGAGCCCAGAGAAAATACTCATCCCAGATAGTACTGGTCCACTGCTCACTGCCAGGGGTCTCAGTCCTCTGTTACTACAGAAATGCTACACTCGAAACTTTTACCAGAAAAGTCATGATCACTTAGGGCCAACAACTCCCTGCTTTCAGACTTTTAGGCAGTCACACCTCCTTTGACATTTCACATCAAGCAGGAGATAGAGTGATTGCCACAAATGTGACATAACTCATGGCATCCTGGTCCCTCTTTCTGCCTTTATTGATACTACCCTATACCCTCTCAGATTAATGAGGAATATTGAGCCTAGTTATGCAAGAACAAGAGTGAGAAGCTGAAAAGAAGTTGTGAGAATTCCTTGTAGGTTGGTTCCTCATTCCCAAAATTTGTCTGCTGTGCCAATTTAGTCCCTACTTCCTAACTACTAAAATATACATAGTTAAGATCTGAAAGTAACATCCGTCCAGCTGTAAATGAACTACTACATCTCCTGTCCCCCCCCCACACACACATATAAGCACAGCAGAATAAACATAAGGGACGGACACAAGGACTATCTAGAGTCCTGACAAGGTTCTGACTCCAAGCACATGTATGCTGTTCTCCAAGATCTCTGAGAAAGGACATTCACAGTTTTTCTCCAGAATCTGCACGGTGGGGCTCAATGTCCTTCAGAGCATGAAATCCTCCCTCTCTTCAATGAGACCACTTTGGGAAAATGCTTCTTTATCAGATGTCTGAAACCAAAAATATTTTTTTTTTCTAACTTTCAAGTCTCTCCTACTGGAAGTCACAAAAAAAAAGGCCAAAGAAAATGGAGGAGGAAGTGTTCTACTCTGAATATCAGGTAACTTCTTTCCTAAGTCGAATTACAATTTTCCGCGACAAAGAGCATTCATCTAGCTTACACTTTGCTTTAAATCTATCAAGAACATAGGAGAAATAAGATTGGAGGAGGGACCATGTCAAGTAGGCCTTGAATTTCTGGCAAATGCCTCACCGTATATTTCATTTCAAAGGCTTAATTATGTCTGCATAAATAAACTGTGCTACGCAGCTTGATGCATGGCCATTTGTCATATTAAAACAATGGCATCCAAAGTAAATCCCCATTAACATTGTTTAACTTTAATGCTTTGGGGTGTTTGCTACTCAAATGATTAAAAAATGGAGTGATTTATGATACCACAATTTAAACGAGGCAACAAAACAAACAGACTCTAAGTCACCAAGACTTAAAAAGCACAAGTCCAGCCGGGTTAGCAGTGCAAAAGGCACCCACAGCTGGAGTGTCCCTGAGTGTGTGTGTGTCGTCATATGGATTGAGCAGGGGACTGGGAGAGTTTTCAGGAAAATGCGACACAAGGTTTAAAAAAAAATGCTTTATAAGTTGCCCGCACTCAGTTTCAAGGGAAATATTTGTAGTGATGAGATTCTGGCATCAAACCTTTGGGGTACACAGAATGCAAATAGAGAAAAAGGAAAATTGTTTCACAGGTCTAGATGCAAAAGCATGGATCTTTTTTGCCTTTTATTTTACTTTCCTTTTTTATAAAACCATAAGCAGAATATCTTTATTTAGTATGAAGAAAAAAACACAGAGCTTGAAGACATATCTTTTCAGAGGTCATAGATCAGTCTTCTAAAGTAAAACATGTTGCGTAGGCCGATAAATTAATAAATGACAGAGTTGTCTAACTTTGCAGACTTCCCTGGTCTTAACCATAAATTTTCCGGATGCAGCAATGTCTTGGTTTTCACTGCTGTCAAACTTGTCTACTTTCCCCCTGGGTCGAGTCGTTTTAATCCCTGATCCCTGTCCCACTTAAATCAAGGCAGTGGGATTGCCAAAAACAGCAAGGGTTCTGAATTAGACACTGTATCTGTGAAAGACCAGAATCATTCCATTTAATACCAGCTCTAAGTCGGGCTATTGTCTTAAAAAGCAGATTTGGATAAGTACATTTACCAATGGAGTAATAATATTTCTGCCTTAGCCCTTGAGAAGCAAACTTCCTGTAAACACTTCCATAAAAATACTTTGAGGTCTTTTAAAATAAAGCACCATATGAAGTGTGTCTAAACAGCACAAAAGTAAACTGAAATTTGGCAACATTCTTTCTACCAATGTGAGTGGCTAAAGTGGACAATTTAAGATAAAATCATTTCCATTTCCATTGGAGTCTGAATTATCCTGCTGGCCATCTACACGGAAATAATTATTTAGAAAACCACCAGATTGGCTCTCCCTGTCGTGCTGCATCAACGGTCACAAACAAAAAGAATTTTGGTGTGGTTGCTCAGGACAATTACAGCACAAAACTGAGATGCACAACGTGACTTGCCTTCAACACAGAAGGAGCAGCCGCTCAGCCTGGCAGGTCAGTCTCCAAGGTTGGCCCGCCCTGGACCAGGTCGAAATTTGCCAGGGATCCTGTCTTCCCTGACCTTGCTCATTCCACTCTGGTGAGCTTTGTTTAAAGGCTGTATTCTACTCCAAACCATGCATTTCTCCAGGTTTTCAAAATATTCAAATATTTTAGCTCTCCCTTATCCCACCCAAACCTCAGCTGCCTCTCCCTTTCTTCTTCATGTTATTCTTCTTTCTGTCATCCTGTAATGAGAGCCCATAGTGCTCCCATCTGAGACAAGAGACTGGACTGAAGGAAGCCAGAAAAGCTAGATAAGAAATCAGGGGACACATCTAAGGGTCTGTATCAAACGGGGGTAAAGTTTCAAACTTTATCAGAGTTTGTATGGGAAGAGAGATCATACGCCTATTTACAGCATCAGTATAAATGTGGAAAGAGAACAAAGGGCAATAAAAATGAAAATAATACAAGCATTGTGAAATATTTTTTCTGCAAACTTGGACCTCAAGCATCCTAAAGATAATTGACAAAGTTTATTTATTTTGGATTCATTTTGCTTACCGATGAAATGCAGCCACCTCTAGAACTAGGTCATTTCATTATCTCTGCCACAATGCAATATCTAAAATGATCAAACCGGATGAAAAAATTCAATAGCCAGCTACACGGTTCTGATCATCCTTTATTCCTGTAAAGAGAGCGAAGAGCTTTGAACTGACCACAAGTGGCTTCCCAGACCTTCTAAGCATGTTTTCCTAACACTCAAAGAGTCAAAAGGGCCAAATACTGAATCATCAGGTACGATGTCCTTCAGAAAGTATAGCTGAGCATACCTGAGGACCTATATTAAAAACCACTAATACGAAAGAGGAAAGGACACAAAAATGGTTTTGTAATAGAAAAAGAGCACAGTGTAGGCAAAGGATCAGGGAAACAAATACTGTCATCCACTCTGAGGGCTGTAAACAGACACAACGCTTCTGAAAGCAAATTAGACAAAATGAAAACCTTTAAAATGTATAAACATTTTAGCTCAGAAATAGAAAAATTTAAACCAGGAAAACAGTCACATATATGCAAAAAAAATCTGTAACAACTCTAATAGAGTATTATCCACACCAGGAAAAAAAATTAACAAGACAAATATCCAATATTAGACTCTACCCATATGCTAGACTACTAGGCAGCCATTAAACTTAGAGTAAAGAATGTTCAGTCATTGAAAAAATATTTACAACATATTATGTTAAAAGTTAACAAAATGTTCATGGTAGGATTTTAAACTTTTTTAAAAAAAGTTTACTGCTATAGGAAAAGACTAGAATGAAATACAGTGAAAATACTAAGTGATTACCTCTAAACAGAGAGATTATAGGTAATTTTTATTTTCTTCTTACTTCCCTATATACTCTCACTTTCAAAGTTTTTGCAAAGAAGAGATAGATAAGTACAGATATGATGCAAACAGACTGAGAAATTTTGGTATAGAGTTCTTAACAGAAAGCAGTAAAAACACCCATAACAAGAAATAATCACCAGGAGAAAAAAAAGTGTTTGTAGAAATAAGCCATAAATGATCTCAATCATCATCCATATAAGAAACGAGTCCCATTTTGGGAAAATCCAATAAATAAAGCATTCACACTTATAAAATAAACTAACTAGGGAACTAGGGGGTGATTATTTATATTTTAAAAAGTTTACTCTTCTACTAAAAATTCATTCCAAAGGTGTCTTAAGTATGCTTCTTTGTATAGGCGTTCTCACAGCTGTTTGTCCGTCAAATCACCGCTAGAGCTTTTATAAAATGCAGACCAGCAGACTACATCCCTGACGATTCTCGTTCAGTAGGTTAGAGGGGAGACTCAAGAATTCTCCTGTATAAAAAAGGCTCCACAACTATTGAACAGTTACAGATTAAAAGAGACCAAGGAGACATTTCAACAAAATGTAATGTGAAGATCTTGTTTTGTTGTTCAAACAAAACAACTGTAAAAAAGATATTTGCAGGGAAATGAGGGAATATGGAAATTAGATAATACTAAGAAATTATTGTTAATATTGCTGGATGTGATGACAGTATTATGGGTATGTGGGTTTTTAAATCTGTTATCTTTTAGAGATAGATACTAAAGTACTTGTAGGTAACATGCTATGGTGTCTGGGATTTACTTTAAAATATTCCAACAAAAAAATACAAAATAAAGTTAAAACAAAGCAAAAAAAAGTAGGATAGAATGGAGGAAACAAAAAAGAAAAGAAAAATTATTCAAAATGGATTCTGGGCACAAGAGGATTTATTATATTATTTCTCTCTTCTTTTGAGTACATTTTAAATTTCTATAAAGTTAGGAAGAAAAAAGCACTCCAGTGGTTTGGGAACCACTACTCTGGTGGGTTAAAAATATTCAGTTTGCAAAACTGAAGCTAAAGCAACTTTTTAAAACCCTCCCTCTTGTATAAAATAAGGAATTATACATTTTTGTAATAAACATTTTCAAAACATCAGTGAGTTAACATTTATAAACATCAACTCACAGATCTTAAGACAGCCACATTCAGCCCAAAGGTAAAGAAAAAAAGGTGCCCATATTTAATAAGCAGCTACTATTTATCATGTATTACCTTATTCATTATTACCAATAACCCTATAAGAGAGAAATAATACCCAGTTAGACACGAGTCAAAACTACAGCTCCAAAAGATTAAGTAGCACGTCTAAATAAACTCATGAAAATAATGAAAAACTGCAAATAACATAGATACTAAATGTCTAACAATAAGGAAACAGTTAAGCAAATTCTGACTCACTCATGTGTGGGGTAATATATTAAATACAATGATTACAAAGAATAATAATTACACTAGGATACGTTTAGGTAATAATTTTAAGCAAAAAATTTTTTTCAGCATAATACACACACATATATACCTACATAATTTTCTAGAAAAAAATACATTTAAAATTTAGGGTTTGTCTCCAGGTGGTGGGCTTTGAGAATTTAAAATCTTTTTCTATATTTTCTGACTTTTTGGTAATAAACACCAATTACCTGCTTCATAGGAAGAAACACAATTTAATAAAGAAACCCAGCATTGCACAGCTACAGTCAGCCATACCCCACAGACCGAGACTTCGACATGTCTGACTCTGCACATCTTGCTCTGTCCACTGTATGTCACTGCCTCCAGATGATGGAGCAAAACATCCCATCGTGGTAATATCACGTCCATTCTACAAACAAACAACAGGACACCTGGAGGAGGAGTACAGTCAGGTAACCATGTCTAGACAACGCTATTTCGATAGAACACATTCCAGCATCAAAACAGTATCCAGAAGATTTTTAAATTATACACATTTGTTTCATTTAGAATTTTCCATTTTTATTTTCTTAAAATATTTACCCATCTCTAAACTTAGATTTTCTAAGAGGCACTTTAAATCTTTTTTGGAACAAGGTAAATTGAGAATAAATAAACAGGTTTAATAAAATGAAAGATATTAAAAACTAACCAATAACTCTTTACAAGACATCAAATGTGTATCACGCATTGCAGAAGACATGGTGAGGGAAAAAAATCTTTAAAAATAATTTTTAACTCAACTTAAAATTTTTAAATTAAAAAACATGTTGAAATATAAATTAAAATATAATTTTTTAACCTTGTTTAAAGCGCTGGAATAAAACTGACCTGACTGAACTTGGGATATAACTATAGATATATTTTAATTTAAAGTGTCTTTACTTAGATTGCCCCTTTGAATTCCTTTCTGTTGCTTAATTTCCAAACAAGAGATATTACTGCTAGTCTTAAATGGATGAATCATCTGAGAAGGGTCTCTCTGACACCGCTGACAATGTAGTTCTAAAAACAGAAAATTATAGATTATCAGAGAAGGAAGTTTAGAAGTATCAGCTTAAGGTCTGAAGCATGTCTTGTGAGGCCACCCAAAAAGACAGCTTTCCTTGTAGTCCCCCAGCCTGAAACTCTAATCTCCAGCCCACAAACAGATGCATTCTTCTAATTCCAAGAGGGGGCAGGGCCAGGCATCACCGGCAGAAGCTTCTGGTCACTGTAGGAGGAGTGGAGATGCAGCTGAGGAAGAAGCATGGCGGCCCTGAAGATGGTAGGACTGTAACCCCCGCCTGTACCACGCACCTGAGCCCCAGCTGCCCTCAGTGCCTCCCTGCCCCCGCAGTTCTTGCTTCATCTTCTCATAGACTACCGTCCTTTTGCCAGTTCTTCCTCTTCTCAACTCCCAGCCTTTATCACCCATTTTATTCTCATTCCTTCATTTTTTTAAAATCTCTCATCTTGTTTTTCCCTACCCTAACCTCAATTCACTTAAACTTTGTATTCCTTAGTGTTCTTGTTAGTTTCTCTCTCTTTTTTGTTTCTTGGTGTGTAGGAAATAATAACAGTTAATGCTACCAGCTACACTGGGTATATTATCCAAATCTTTCTGGAAATGTCAAATGAATACCCACCCCCATCTTTCAACTCTGTGCTCCTAGACAATTGGGTTTCCTAGTTTTTTCTTTGTTTTTTTCCTCTATATTTGCACAGCTAAGTGCTGTTTGTTGAAGGACTACACAGGGCAGAGACAATTAGATCCTGAATCTAATGAGATACATTCATTTGTCACAAAGCATATGCTATCCTCTTTGTAAAAGCAGATCATACACCTGTGGGTGACCCTATCACAATCACCATCAGAAAAGAAAAAAAAAAACCTCTAACATGGAGAATTGCTATCTACCTTAGAGAGGCTCCTACTGGCCTTTCAAGCACCATTCTACTCACACTTGTTCCCCCTCTACTCCTTTGTCCATCTAATTAGACGTCACTTGGAGTTACAGACCAAATCTAAGACATCACAACACTCAAGTGCCCTAAAAGTGCTGTGCAGCCTGACTGACAGTCCATGTGTGACAGAAACTGTGCTTTTGTCACTGAAATTCTCTGGGGTTCAGGGATGTCCCTAGCTTTATCATAATCTCTACCCGTCTGAATGAGGGGAGAACCCAGATGTCGGTGAGACTTCCATCACATACAGTTCTACTAGTTGAAATATTATCTGTTGAGTCAAACCCACATCCTCTTCATCAGCAACTGGCCCTCCTCAACTCACCCTCCTAAGATTATGCTGCAGTTTCCTATTCACACGTCACAGCTCAACTCTAACCAGTTTTCAAGAAGTTCAGAGATGTGCCTTCCCGGTTCTTCGGTTTCATTTCTTACTATCACCTCACTGAGAGAGACCCACGGACCAAGCCAACCTTTCATACAAAAACAACTTGCTTTCTCCTCCTCTGGGCTTTTGCACTGGCTATTCTTCCATCTTAAATTCCGTCTCTCCTCTTGTTACTCTTCCATGTACACTCATCCCAGAAAAGGAGATGCAAAACCACCTCCAGAGGCTCTAAATGACTGTCCTTCCCATCTGGTCCTGCATTCGCTTCTTCAGTTATCCCTCTGGATTTTCACAATCAGGTGCTCTGTTATACTCACTTTGGCTTGTTTATTTCACTTAAACATCTTTCTTGGATATTTGATGTCTTCCTCATAGATTGTAAGTTCCTCCCAGGGGCAGACCATGTCTTTCTAACACAACGCTATCCTCCAATGACCCTGTATAGTGCCTGGCACATAGCAGAAGCTTATCAGATATATATTGAATGACTGAATGACGGCTCTCCTCAGTCGCACTGAAAACTCCTCCAGAATCAGGACTACATCTGTTAACACTTTACACATCTCCACAATTTCTGGTCCAGTTCTCAGTATGATAGTCACCATGCACGCAAAGCAAATGCTGCTTGGACTTCACCTTCATCCCTATGTGATACTCTCCACAGTTGCTTTGAATGAAACTCCTTGCTCTGGCAACTTTCGCAAGATTTAAATAGAACGTCCATCATTAAAGATCTTACGTCATCAAGATGAATCTAAGAAAAACCCATCAGTGACTCTAGCCAAACAGGAACGGTGATGGGTCATCAAAATGAAACTCACCTTATTTCTACTGGTGATCTGGTCCTTTCTAATGTGTTCCTAAAACACCGATTTTAAAATGTCCAGACACAAACTTGCTGCGATGCAAAGTTGAGAGCATGAAAATTTCCATCATACCAGGTCACTGAACAGAGTTTTCAGAAGTAGAAGTCACTGCCACTCCTCTCCCTTGGCCAAGAAAAGAATGCCAAAAACCAAAGGTACCTCAAATGACCCACTGCCTTCTAGGGCAGTCCAACCTTGGCTGTGACCACTTTAGCCATAAGCCCACGAGCAGAGATCGCCTGGGTATGCTTCTTGCCCTCTTTTAGTCCCCACCCCCTCTTTACTAAGAGACCTAAGATTGTTAAAAGTTGCATAACTCTAGAGTTACTCTGGACGTGGGTCCCAAATTAAATGAAATGTTAGGCATCCTTTGGGGCCCCGTGGGGAAAGTCCACAGCCCTTTCTGGGCTCCAGAGCTCCTTGGCTGGGTGGCGAGAACCAGTTTGTGCATAAAAGCAGGAGGCAAGACAAGAATCTCACAACAGAACTTGGTAGCTGGAAAGCCAGTTTACTTGAGGGACGGAACACAGGGATTTGCCAGCTACAGAGAAGTGAAGTAAATTAGGGAGAACAAGGAAATTACTGGCTGGGAGACAGAGTTATTATGAAAAGCTGATTTCACTGTCCAAAAATGTTAGGCTGCACTTATTCTCAAAATTATCCAAGTATTTCAGCAATTATCTATTTATATGGTTGTTTTCTGGACATCTCCTTACTGTGTCTCTCCAGTCTTTCAGACAGTGTGAAAGTGATTTGCTTTGAAACTATTTCCTTGTTTTCATCACAACCTGCAAGGCCTAATCTATCTGCCCCTCGAGATCCCAAAAGGTCTGGACTTGGAGAAGGGTTTCAGCTGGCCTGAAGCAAAATGTCCTGTAACAGAAAAAACTGTTTTCACTTTTCTACATAATTAAGTTTGATTTGCATATTTTCCCCTGCAATGGCCACTGTGGACAGTGGTCCAAATGTGCTTTTAAAAGGTATTATTTCCGTTTTCTTGTATAACTGCAGACCTAGAATGCAAATACCTGTGCAAAGATATGAAACAACTTTCTCGGCTGGAAGTCAGCTCAACACTACCTTGGCTATGCGCAGTTTGCAAACTAACTTCTCTCTGTTCTGTACATTTTAGAAAACAAAGCTCACAATAAGGAGTGCATGAGTCATTCACATGGAGGTGACTTACAATTCAAATTGAATTAACTGTAAATGCAAGCAATTTGAAAAAAATTAAGGCCTTATGTTCGGTGTTGTCACTACATTTGTTAGGGATTTCATCACTGTGTGGAGGCGTTTAGTTCCAGGCTAAGATTTGGACAGATGGAAAGCTCCCCTGGAGCATACGGGTCAAAAGAGCCAGCTCGGCCCGGCCTTCTGAGGAGCGAGGAGGCAGCCTCCGGATCCAGCTTCCCCATCTCACTCGCACCAGGCGGGACGGAGCGCTCTCCCTGCATGGGAGAGGGCGCAGCAACAAAGTCAGTAAGCCGGTTGTGAAATCTCTTATGAATTAGAAAGTAATGGACAAATGTTTGCTGTTGTTCTCAGTATTACTGTTGTTAATATAGAGGGAGCTTCTCCGTGTGTTTTTTCCTGAAAGTATTTTGACAAGCATGATCCAACACACTCATCAAATGATCAGTAATATTTTCAAAATAAGGAGGGAAGAATGGAGGGAGGCAGGGAGGAAGGAAGAACCAACAGAAATGCTCAACAATTAGATTCAACCACATTAGGATTATATAGCCAATAAAAATCATTGGCTATAGACTCAAAGAATTTTCAATATAGGCAAAACGCTTATGATTTTATGATACGAAGCAAATGGCATGTTTTCATCTATATGTTAAAAGAAAATACTAACTGCAATAAGAAGGATTCACACCGAATTAATTATAGCTCATTTTTCTTTTCTTTTTAAAATGTTTTTCTGCATTTTCCAAATTCCCTTTTGTAAATATGTTTAGCCTTTGTAATCGTAAAAAAATAAAGACTTCACAAGAAGCACTGTGAAAAACGCAAGAGAACAGTGTGTGTGCACATGTGCATGTTCATGCAATCTGTACACGTGGGCAGATGCCTCACTACGAGTAGAGGAGATAAACGAGATTTTCAGTAGAACATTTAGGTTAGTGAGATTACGCATCCCTCTCTCTGAGGAAAGATCCTGTTGTCGACCTCAATAGGAACATACAATGGCCTCACGGTTCACAGATTCCTACACATTTAGGAGTGGTAGCATCATTCTGAAGTCATTATACTACTATCTCACTGCCATGTCAACCATAGAGGCAAAAGTAAGCACTGTTTCCCACTGCTGGCAGAGGAGGGAAACGAGATGAGGCATTCACAACTATTCATTTTTTTTAAAGATTGGCACTTGAGCTAACATCTATTGCCAATCTTCTTTTTTTCCTTCTTCTCCCCAAAGCCCCCCAGTACATAGTTGTATATTCTAGTTGTAGATCCTTCTGGTTGTGCTATGTGGGACGCCACCTCAGCATGGCTTGATGAGCGGTGTTAGGTCCGTGCCCAGGATCCAAACTGGTGAAACCCTAGGTCCCCGAAGCAGAGCTCGTGAACTTAACCACTCAGCCATGGGGCCGGCCCCACACAACTATTCTTAACTACGTGGTCCTTAATCCACATTTGACTGACAGATACAGTTCACAGAGGTTTATAGAACTGGAGACATCTTCGCCATCCTCTAGTCAAAGCTCTGCCTACCCACATTCCCCAGCTGAGCTCAAGCATACTACGGATTTAAATAACAGCTATACACTCACGACTCCTAATTTATTTCTCCAGCTACATCCTGTCCTCTGAGTTCCTCCTAACAGCATCCACCCTTGCCCCTGCACCGACTCATCACCCAGAGTGCTCCTTTTAAAACATAAGTTGGCTCGCGCTACTCCTCACTCAAGATCTACGTCACTCATAATAGAAGGCAGTCCTTCCCATAGTCTAATTTATCTGGCTGCAGCTACCTCTGACCCCCTCTCCCACCACACTCTTCTGCACTCACTGGGCTTCCAGTATACTGGCCTCCCTCACAGTTACAAGGTTCATTCCTTTTCCATCAGGTCTCTTTCCAATTGTCACCTTAAAAGAATTGCCAAGTTTAGCAAATAAAAATACAGAACACCCAAAGTTAATTAATAACGAATAATGTTTTAGTATAAGTATGTCCCAAATATATGCATACCAAACTAACTAGGGCTGCAAGCTGTATCAGGTGATAAAGCAAAACTTCAACAGCTGTTAGGGGATGGTTGAAGGAAAGAAAATGTGGACAGGGTGGTGGAGACCTGGGATTCACCCAAAGCGACTTCTTGGGAGATGGGACTCTAAAAAAGTAAAAGATACAGATTTACCAGAATAATAAGGGAAAGCCCTCTAGGTGTTTCTTCAAACAGTTTAGGCAAAATCTCAGCAGTGGAAATTAGCAAAACACTGGTAAAGAACAGGAAGCTGTTCGCTTAATTAGAGTGAAGGAGCAGACAGAAGCAGTAAAGCTGTGCTTGGAAGGACTATGGAGCTCCATTGATGAGAGGCTGATCTTCTCCCAGGAGCATCTTTCCTCACAATCCCTGACTCTCTAAGTATTAACCCTCTGTGTCCCCAGGTCAAATTCCTCCTCCACACCTGATCTTCCCAGAAGGAAGTTACCTCTCCTTCCTCTCGGCACCACAGAAAGCACTTTTTGCACACTGTTTCCAACTGGAATTACTCAACGGTCCTACTGCTCTACGGTTCTTGAGAGCAGAGTTGGTCTTGTCCATCTCTGTGGCCTGCATAACATCTCATGCACGGTAGTTTCTCAATAAATGTGTTTCTCTGAATGCCAGGGAGTTTAAATTTTATGGGATAATAAATATGAAGCCCATGGTCCTGGAACACAGGGTGGAACTAATCATGTCAAGGGCTGAGCTATGGGTCTCTGTGAAGCTGTGCTTGGGCTGTGTCTGAGAAACCAAAGCAGTGGCCACCAAGGAGGGAGAGCTCACAGCCAGATCCAAGGGCCAGGGTCAGCTGCATGCAGAAGTCTGTGGCAGAGACTGCGGCCCTGTAATATAATGAGAGTCCAGGTGTGATAGTGGGAGGGGCCAGGCAGCACAGCTACAGGCTGGTTAAGAGCAAGGACTCTGCACCCCACAACACCTCTGTGGAAATCCTACACTTACTACATACAGCCTTGGGCAAGTTACTTAACTTCTCTGTGCCTTCATCTAAAAGTTTCTTCATCTGAAAAATGACTATAGTAGTCTTTACCTCATTGGGTTATTCTGAGGATGAATTAAGATAATCCCTATATAGCTCTAAGCAGAGTGCCTGGCACATAGCCTCAGCTTAATTGTGTTAGCTCTTAATAACGCTATCAGATCAACAGTGTTTAAGTGCCTTTTGTATGCTAGACACTCTGTTAGTCGCCATGAATACAAATATTTTAAAAAGCCTTTACAGTAACTCCAAAATGTTGGGCTCATAGGCCAAAAAGGACTATGAGAGCACCGTAAGTTAAGGATAAATAGACACCTATTTGAGGACATGTAGGGTGGGGACAGTTAGTGAACTCAATTTGAAATAATATCAGGATACCCAAAAGGAGATGTCCCACAGACAACTGAGGATATAGAATTTAAGAGAGATCAGTGCAGGAAATGAAGTCTGAGGGCCATTCCTCACAGGGAGCAATTGAAACAATAAGAACAGGTGAGATCTCTGAGTGAGAAGGTGAGATCAGAAAACAGGGTGCATGCTCACAGACTACTTCCATCAACAGGCAGAAATGGGGAGTCAAGGAGGAAAACAGATGATCAGCAAATTTGCAGATAAGGTTGGCATATGGAAAATTTACAGACTGCAAATCACAAACGTCATGCAAGGAGCATATGGCCTCTCTATATGATATAGGACTGCACAGAAGAGACTCACAGGAGAAATGGAGAGGACACTGCAACCGGATGTAGTGCTGGTAAGAGCTGAGGGAGACAAGGTGTCTGCTCCAGGTCACATAGCTCAGACCCAGTGAGAGCTGGAACTCAAGGCTTGTGAACACCACCAAAAGCCTTCCAATAGGCCACCTCCTCTGAAGCACACCTCGATGTCTCAGGGACTAATTATACACTGCAATTTATACACAGTGTGAAACTTTCTGCCTTTTTGGCTGCTTCCTTACACCCAGCCAGGTGGTCTCCCAAAACACAAAACAGACAAAAGTCATGGGAGTCCATTTTGCTGCCTGTTAGTAGTTCTTTAATATTTATATCTGTCTTTACTACCTACCTACCTATCTACCTATTATCAACCAATCAATCTATCTAATCTATCTATCTAAGGCGGCGGAGGCTGGGGGCGGGGGGACACGGTGCATGGTTAAGGGAGGAGATTGGAAACGTCCAGAGATTAGCCACAGTGTAGCAGAATGAAAGCAAGGTTGAGACTAGAATTAACTCAGAAATAGACAAGACCAGGTATGAAACTGAAGCAGAAAAGATGCCAGTCTTATTCAAGAGTAGCCAAGACAAGGGACGGGCCGGAAGGCGAGCCAGCAACCACAGGAGTAAGGCAGAGAAAGGTGGAGCCTGGCATTTTGTTTCCTAAAGTGCAGTTCCAGGACCACATGGGACGTTTGTTAAGAAAATAGATTCCTGGGCCCCAGTGCGGAACTACTGAATCAGAATCTTTTAGGGGCAGGTCCCCAGATTGCATTTTACTTGGCTCCCTGTGCCTCAAGATTCTTATGTATGCTACAGTTTAAGAATTATTGAGCTAGAGGGGGAAAAAAAATCACTTAAAGTCTAGATTATTTTTTCAATTGTGGTAAAATACACATAACATAAAAGTTACCATTTTAACCATTTTTAAGTGTACAGCTTAGTAGCATCAAGAATATTCATATTGTTGTGCAACCAATCTCCAGGATTTTTTGCCTTGCAAAATTGAATGTCTATACTCATTATAGATTATTATTCTTATTGTTTAATTGTTTAATAGCTTTGCTAAAACACAGCTAGCTATCCTGGATTTGGAGTTGATATGTAGCTGGTACAGCATAGATACCACTGCAGGAGTCCACATTTAGAAGTACAGTCTAAGCTGAATTGTTTGTCTCATATTTTGAATATCACTTCTACTTAAACTACCAAGTGAAAACTCCACATATCATAATGGAAATGATTAATATGAAATATATATTAGAAAAAAATATTAATTTTAGTCTAAATTTTTTGTTCCTTATGACATGTTTTGGTATTTATGTTTACTTTTTCATCTAAAATTTTCTAACTATAGACTATCCTTTGGAAATCTTGCTTTTCAAAGGATCAACATGGACACATTCAGTATAGTGTACTGTTACCTCGGTATTCACTGGTACACACACAGCTGCACACACATTTTTATGGACAGTGGCAAATGTGCTACTATATTGACTTGTTGCCATTTAATGTTTATTGACAAGCCACAGTATGCTAGGCATGGGGATATTTTTCTATTCATAATTCAATATCCAGTGTCAGACCTACCTAAAGAATTGCTCCTGACTTGAGGTCCGTGGTAAAAGACTTTCAGGTTTACGGCTTCCTTGTGATTTTTCTAGATGTTACTAAGTCATTCCCCCTACATTTTCATATTGCAAATCAGCTCTCTGTTGTGAGGAGTAAGAGTGATCATTTCGCTTGCCAAAATCATGTACATCTAGGAAATGTTCTTTATGTGCCAAATATTTGTAAGTTATTCTTGTTGCCCTCCACTAGAAATGCAGTTTTAAAAATTAAAGCCATCCAATGACTTTTGTCTACATCCATGTTGCATGGTATCCCTTTAATTCCTAATCTTTTCTTACTTGTAAGTAGTGCTAAATGAGTTTGCATTTAAATATTATTTAAGCCTGATTTTGTAGTAAGTAATTAAATCCAAACTCTTTATCATGGTCTATGGCCTACAATCTCTTGTTTTAATAGTCTAATGATGAGATTCTTTATAACTACGAGCAGAGTACACTAGAGACTTAAAAATTACTATTAAAATCCCAACTGGAAAAGGGAAAATCACTTTTGTTACTCAAAAGTCATAAATATTGTCTCTCTAATTTGTGTAATACTCCAATATGACTCTCTTTTACACATGGAGAAATAGAGGTACAAACAAATTAAGTAAATTAAGTAAAATCTCACAGCTGGATAAATTATGAGTCTTCCTACTTAGAAAAGCATTTCATAGAGATCTGCTCCTTTTTTGTTAACACTTTCATGTATAGAAAGGAAAACAGAAATTGTTTCCTTCCTCTCTGAGGACCATTAAAATTTCCCTATAAACCCCAGAAAGGCTCCGGTCTTCTTAAAGACACATGCTATAAAATATATGAAAATACCGGTAGAAATGTTCCTATAATATCAGTAGGGTCTGCAGACTGTTAATAAAATTTCCCACCAAGAAAGATGCAGAGAGGAGAGGATGGGACTAGACACAAAATCAAAATCTATTCCTGGGTGAGCTAAATTGAAACATTTGCAGCAGATCCTATGAAAACAGTGCCATTGGTTGCTGCTTTAAAAATGTGTTTTGCACTATCAAGGATATAGTGCAAATATCTTTTACCAAAACTGTGATTTAATGAAATAAATGTGTATGGTATTACATAATCATCTCTGAAAAGACCATCATAAAAATCAACAATGGTTATCACTGTTTATACTTTTATATAGTTTAAATTTCTTATGATCATCATTAATCATTTTTAACAGAAAAGTTCATTTCCACAATTTGAAAGCCTAGTAATGGGATTCTCCACTTTGTGGATTATCCAGGTCAAGTTTTAAACTGCAATTAATTGCAATAAATTGAAGTTAAGTACTTTCCTCAGTAGCCCAATATTTTTCAGTCCCCCAGGAACTATTTGTGCATTTTTTATATCACAAATGAATTTTAATATTAGTTTGGGACAAATACAACAGGTTCCAAAAGCACTGTATTCTAACCTAGGATTTACATATGGGTTATCTACCATTTTGGAGGTAGCATGGATATCTGAAATGCTGTTACTTTTGTGATAAACATTAATATTCCCACGCATGCTAACAACACTTAGGTTTGGTGCTTTACAAGGCACAGAAAACATGACTTGATTACATTTAATTTGATTCCAATTAAAAATCACTTAAGAAGCTTCTACTGAATTAGATTACACTGAATGTTTCTAAAGAAGACACGTCATTATCTGAGGCATCTTTAATTTAAAATGGTCACAGACAGTGAAAAACACTGTTCATTTTAATAAAATGGGCTTAATCTCATATCATTATTTCACAACTGCACACTGTAAATTTTGGTTTATTAAATAAATGTACAAGGGCACTGGCAAAAACATCTCTAATACTGAGTGCCTCATTCACAGTTCACCCAAGACAGAGCTAGTCACACGGCTTTTAAGTCTTAACAGAAACCAGAAATATCGTGAAAAAAAATTTTAAATAAAAATGAGGAGATAATATCAAGACACCGAAGTGAAAATATTGCCTTTTCCTTAATTTTTAAGCAGTTGAATTTTACAACTAATTAAAACTGAAAATGAACTTCTGCCTTATTAAGCACGAATAGCCAAATAAACACAAGGTGCCACCAAGCCATAGGACTTCCTGAAACATAACATCTCCCCTTTTAAACAACGAACTACCTTGAAATCAAATTATAATGTATTCAAATCAGGACAAACTAAAAGCTGTTTGTCTCCCCAATAGTGTTAGACAATTTTCTAAAGTGTTATTATTTTACAAGGCCCAGTTTGTGATAGAGTTTCTGAACGGTAAAATTATGATTAAAACAAAATTATGATTAAAAACAAATGTCTAAAGGCAGTTATTTTGTACTAAGCATAAACCACATGGCTAGCTTTCATTGGCTAGAGCTCTGCAGACACGTTTGGCATGCCCATGTCTGATATTTCAGAAAGAAAGGCAACTTTGTGGTTTGTGGTTAGTGATTAAGCACCAAGCAAACTTGTTGTGTGTGTTCTTGTATAGGAAAACCAGCAGCGTTTTCAGCATTTCACACTTGTAACAATGTCTTCATTATGCCTTCCAGAATTAATTGACCTAAAATCCAGTGACTCTATGATATATCTATTGGATAATTAGAACTTTAAGGACCAACAAATAAAACACATTATTGACTTTTAGATCTTCAATCAAATAAATATTTACAGCTGCAATTTGCAAAAATTATTTCCTTTTAAGTTGGCATCATCTCAAAATCTGTGCTACTGATCTCAAGTATATCAGGATCATCAACACTCTCCTCCAAAATTAAGATTAAAATATAAAAACAATGCTGCAAATTTTAGAGCAGCCTGCAGCTACCCTTACAGCCTAGGTGGGCCCCCTCTGAAGACAAATGAAACTTCATAAATAAAGCTTCTTTGAAAGTCTGCCTGACCTTGAAACCAAGAACAGCAGGGGGTGGGTGAGGAATAGTGACCTGGTTTAGTGACCAGTAACTATAGATATCAGAGAATGTGCTTGTTGTCAATGACCGTTGCTGAAATCTGTCTATACCACACTGGAACAATCAATTTTGTAAATGATTGCAATAATCAAGGAAATTGCCTAATTTATAAATCCTTGCATACAGCATTTTAATGGATTCCTCCATTTTAATGCTGATGCCTTCAGAGCTAAATGAATTGTTGTCCAGGCTGTCATTACACAAAATGATAAAAACATTCCGTCTGGTGGGAAACCACATCTCATGGATATTCAGACCCTCAAACTATAATCACTCATTAGTGACTTCCATGAAAGTTTTGCACTGCTGAGCCTCAGGAAGAGCAAAAGAGAGGCTTTATATGTGTCTGGGCCTTTGTGGAACTCCCTATTACAGTTTTGGAATTTGAACAAATTATCTTTCGCTGAACTGCAATGCATGGATGCATCCTTCAGTTCTAACAGCCCCATATTGTAATAGCTTTTCTCTCTTTCTTTTCTGTCTAATGCCATTTTTTACCACCAACCCTCAGAGTCAGCAGGCTCCACCACTCTGAACTCCTAGATTGTGAAGGACATCACCACAGATGATGCTGGCTGGATGCACTGAAGCAAATGGGTGACGTCCCAACCTTTCAGCTCCTGCTAACAGGTAAATCTACGGACTCCACCTGGAAACCCAGTCTGCACACTTAACTCTCCATAAGCTCGCCACACATAGATTGCTCTTCTCAGTTAAACCCTGGCCAATTGATTCCAGCCAATAGTGTGCTGTCAGTACTTTACTTACTGCTCAATCTCACTAACCTGACATTTATGGTGCACTGATTGGCCTCTGTCAGTGGTGCCGGTTGTAAATTCACTTTGAAAAGCTTTGTGTTAACAGCCTTCAACCAGGCTCCAAGAAGAGTACGAACAGGCAGCCTGACAATCGCTCGACCTCCTGCCCTTATTACAGTGAGTAAATCAGGGTTTGAGCCATTAGGCTGGAGCCTGGGGCCTACACAAAAAGGATTGACATGACGAAAGGTCAACCTCTGTCACACATGTGTAACAATTTGGATAATGGAATTCTGTAACTTATCTGAGCGAGGTGGCAAATGCTTACAAGGAGAAGTATATTCTGTTCTGGCTTCTCTGGCTTTTATGCTAAGTAGTTATACCGGAGTCTGTATTTCTTGTGTAAATACACAAGGAATGTCTGAACTCATGAAATCCTGGAGTGTACGATTCTAAAAAAGAAAGAAAGAAAAAGAGAGAGCGAGGTAGTTTCATAGTGGTTCTGTGCACGGCATTCTTTAGAACAGCAAAATATTTTTCCCACACTACAAACGTATCACCTCCATCCTCTGAGAAGAGAGGATTTCAATATTGTGGGCACGATTCCTCAGCTTAGTAATAGGCAGTTTTTGGCAGTAATAGGCAGAATAGTTTTCAATTAAAAGATTTTAAAACCCATAATATTATACTAAAACTATAAGCAATTTCCAGGTAACACAAGAGACTTACTCAAATAATTAAAACTGCCTTAATTGACACAGTGAAATAAAAAGGCTCCCCCGCAGGTTTCTCAGGCCCAGTGTTACCATAACCAGATTTTCATCAGATCACTTGCTGCCATACAGTGACTGGGGAGGGCAGACTTCATCTGTTCAGGACCCTCTGAGATTTGGATTTTAATTTCTATATCCTACTTTTAAGTCAGTGTGGAAAAAGAAAAAAATTACATGATGTAAGAAAATGTGCAGTTATGGACCAAGAAATACTTGTGAATTATTTTCTTCACATGGACAAAATGATATCAATAAAAGAAGTAATCTGTAAACAATAGATAAACTGAACTGCCTAATGAGAAAATAGTCCTGGAGATACAGAACACATCACTCTTGGTAAACAATTTGCTACTAAAGCACTGTACTGTCACATGCATATTTAGATTAAATCTTACTAACAGGAGAATTTCCAAATGGCTGTTATAATTTTTTTTAAAGCAGAGTCACTTTTGGATTTAGAAAACCAAGAGTGGTACTGTGCAAGGTGATACATAAACCAAAAGGAACAGGACTTTAAATGGGCCTTTTCAAAGCCAACTTTAAGTACTTAAGTTTTGATTTTTAACACAATGCTGGAAACGATTCCAAGAGGTGGCAGATGGTTTTACAGTTTATGTAAAACTACAAAATGCTCACACTCTATCAAATGGGCACCACTATAAAAGACACCTTCAAATCAAATGAGGCAAAGTCAAAGAGATACACCAGCTGTTACTCTGCATAATTTAAAACATAACAGTAACATTACTATGGTTTATTTTTAAGGGGAAATTACTTGGATTTCATGAAATTGACATATTCAAAACCAAGTTGACAAGCAGTCTAGTACTTTAAATGATAAATTGCTAAGAAACACAATTTTTACTTCAGTATAGCTGTGACAGCCACATAATTCTATCCCCTGGTGTTTTGGTGAATCAGGCCAAAATGAGCCAAAGTCTATAAGGCAAAACACGGAGTATATACTTACAGTACTAACTAGAACAATTTTTTTTTTAAGATTTTATTTTTCCCTTTTCTCCCCAAAGCCCCCCAGTATATAGTTGTATATTTTTAGTTGCAGGTCCTTCTAGTTGTGGCATGTGGGACGGACGCCACCTCAGTGTGGCCTGATGAGCGGTGCCACGTCCACGGCCAGGATCCGAACCTGTGAAACCCTGGGCCGCCGAAGCGGAGCACGCAAACTTAACCACTACGCAACAGGGCCAGCCCCTGGAACAATTTTTAAATGACGTTAATTTAATTTAAAAATTATTTTAATTTAAAGTGATTAATTTTAAATGATTTTTTCAACATCTAAATATATACAAATGGGTACAGTACTATGTATAGAATTGAGTCATTTTAGAAACATATATAATACATTTAAAATATGAAATCAATTCATTTCCTTTTAATACCAATTACCTGTGATGGTTTTGAAATATAAACATTTTGCAATGTGTAATATATTTTTAATATTGGTTTTCATTAATGCCTTTTGACCTAAGCTAAACGGTAATGATGAAAAATACATTTGCTTAAAAGCAAAACTCTTATTAAATCTAAACTACTATGGCACAAAATCAAACCACAAAAAGGACCACATTATGTTATCCCCCTTGATTTTTCTGAAGAAAGATCATGAAGGTTTCCACATAGTGCAAATGAAAATGAGACACTCAAATTTACTCGGGCAAAGAGAAGACAGGTTCTGTAAAATTAAATCACTTTCTTGCACTTTGACTGTAATCCTAACAAGTCACTACATTATTTCAATTAGCAGAATCATTTTCCTAGGGTGAAAATAAGTGCAATTTATCTTGTCATTGTTGCTAAAATTTCTTGTCAAATCAGACTTTGAGTTGAAAGGCCTAAGTAATTCTAGCCTATCTTAAACTGTAACTTTACTTTAAACTTCCGTATTTTGTTCCAGTAGAATTTTAAGTATACACTGTGTACATTCCTCAGGTCCAGTCATATTAAATTCTGATGTTAAGCAGAAAGGCAAAACCATGTGCAACTAGATTAATTTATCTCAAGGGAAAAAGGGCACATTAATAATTGAGATAATGTTTTCATAAATGTTGGAATCAAATGTGCCTTTTCACTTCTTTATTATAAAACACATTAGGATAAAATTATCTCATTCTCATCAATAAGACCTAATTGCTGAGAAAGACTATGTTTTCTTTGCAAAACATTCAGAAAGATTTTTCCCATTATGTCCAAATAGCTAGAAATATATCATGCATTCAAGTCTTGTTGGAATAAATGTATGTAAGCAAGGCAAATGATCGTTTCACCCACTCTGTAATGTTTGTGTTTTAAACTATCTGAATTTATTATTTTTTATAAACCATATTAAAATTCTGATTCTAAAGGAAATTGGCCCCAAAAATGACTAATAATTTGGCTTTTAACTTGTTAATCTCCTCAAACTACAAAAAGAATTACCTTGGTTTATTGTTAAAAGAAAAAAGAAAAACTCTTTCAACTTCCCATAAACACCCAAAAAAGTCAAAACATACTGAAGATAATGGAATGATAATTAACTTTCTTTCAATTGCTATATTTTTAAGAACGAGGATTATACACAAAGATAACATTAACTAAAAAATGATAGCACACTTACAAACCAATCAAACAAGCTCTCCATGGCTGATGTATGTTAAATATTAAAAAGTCATTTTTCAACAAAGAAAATAGAGCTTTTAATGATTAAACAAAAGGAGTAACTAAGGTGAATCTGATTGTTTCTGTAATAAGCCTTCATGTGTATAATAAAGTACAACCATACTAAAAACAATGAACTGTAAACTGAAACAAAAATCCATCATCTACTTGGAAACAGTGACGGGAAAAGATTAGCAATCCATTTATTGTACTGAAATAAAGATAAGTAACTCTGGTAAGATCCATCAGGACCTGAGTATTGAACTCTAAATATAAAGACATTTCTTCATCAGCAAGTGACTTGAAAAAATGCGAGGAAGAGAAACGATTCCAGTTGACTTTTAAAACGAAAGAGTCATGATTCAAGTGCTTTTAATTTTTTAAAGATCTGTTTTATGTCGGCCTGATATTCTGGAAGATATCTAAAAGAATATGTTTTTAAAATGGATAATTATTACATGAGTCATTAAACAATTATTGCCAAAAGTTTCATATAGACCTAACAGTGTATTCCAATTACTGATTCCTTTTAATACAGAAAATACAATAATTAAAAATTTTCACAATAGAATTTAGGTTTGTTTGAAAGGAAAGACTAAAATTTAAGGAACAATCCAATGTTAAGAGGCTTCTGTTATAAATGTAACTTAATTCAAATAGTCACATTTCATAAAAATAATAAATCATAAGGTTTAAAAATTAAAAATAAACTCGTATTTCCTATCTTAAAAATAATTACACTAATAAAAATCTGAGCCCTATTAAAGCAAGTGTTTTATCTTACAAATGGACATTGGCACTAAGTTACCTGGCCCCAGTCAGTCACATTTTACATGATCTCCTAGGAGACTGATAGATTTTGCATGGCTGCATTTTAATATCCCTTCAGTCCCCTAAATGTATGTTCTTCTAACTGTTCTTACAGATGATGAAAATAGATTACGTCCTGAATCAGGAGTAGGGACCTGTAGACCATTCAAGCAAACACCCAGCAAGCCTTTTCTATAACATAGAACAAACTCTATGCACACACCCAACACACTCAACTCACCCAAATAACAGGTAAAACTCACTTCATAACTACTGAAGTATCAACAACAACAGAAACAAAAAGCCAATTAAATTCCCTGGTCTCCTTATGACAACAGAATTTTAACTTCATCAAGTAAAAGTAAAGGTACAAAAGAAAGGCTCCATAGTTTTCAGTATTCACGTATATCATTATATTCCATATGTGTAGTGGTCTCCTGCCAACATCCCCATCATCCAAAGCATTGAGGAAAAAAAAACCAAACAAATACAGAACTATTGGATTTTTTTCATGTTTATGGCTTTGTCCTCTGGCACTCTAAAAATAGATGGGCACTAAACCTGGAGCATCAGAGGGCAATATAATAGTGTTCAGTTTTAACATTTTCAGATAGAGCAAATCAGCACCACTGAATGTTTGCTTTATGATTTCCTTAGAAAAGTACTGGCAGACCTTTAACCGTACGGTATTACAGCTCCTAATAACACCAGTGAAACATGAAAAGTGCCTGGAAGTGTTTTACAAACTTTAAACCACATTGGAGGTTACAACTAATTAGTCAGAAACAAAACCAACTAGGAAATATTTCAAAACCAGATGCTTCCATTATTTCCCACTTGTCAGTTTTTCCTACCCCAAAGTTCTAACTTTTAACCTGCCTGAATGGACCAAGTCATGCTCTCCTCCCCTGTTTTCCTATAAAAGTTTCTGTTTAAAAAAAAAAAACAAAAAGAAAAAGCTCTATTTGGGAACATAAATATGCTCAACTTTTTTTGCCTCACTTAAGAATCCCATCCCAAAAGACTAAAAATGTATAACTGTTTTCCAACAATAGTTGAGAGAAATGGAACCTGCGGGCCTGGGCACAGGGCACCAGAGGATAACAAGGGCATGGTGCAGCCAATGGACATCATGTGGTCGTCTTGGGCTGCTGGGCTGTGAGCTCATACTCTTAGCTCCTCCCCTATCAAAGGAGGCTTTGCAGGCACAGGCCTCAGCACCCCATAGCCAACAGTCACATAAGGGTTCTGGAAACAGGGTCTATTTTTCACAACACTGTATCTCCAGGGCCTAACCGTGCTGGTCAGGGTGCTTAGCAAAAATTTGAGTGGATTATTGAGTCCTACAAGTTTTAATGACTACAAGGCTGCTCACAGTGAAAATGATCATCTTGACAGGCTGCTGAGCCAAGTGTGTGGGGCAAGCTGCTGCAGAAATGACCCATTAATGGAGCCATAAGGGCCATGACAACTTGGCCCCTGGAATTTAAGAAACTTTCTTTTCTGGCTATTCCCACTCCATTATATTCCTTGGCCTCAGTTAGTCAGATTTACATATTGCCCTTAAAAGCAAGACGTCTAGCATCTTGTATTTCATAAATAACTTTCTATGGGTGGGAAGTGGCTAAAATTGGTAGGGGGATTACCTAGGCTAAGGGTCTGTCTCTTGAGGAATGGACCTCAATAATTAATCATAAAGCTTTAGGAGAAAGCTCAGGTTAACGTTTTTCAAATAGGTTGTTTATTTTTAAATAACAGCATCAGGTAAGATTGGGCCACTGAGGTATTATTATCAATTGGGTTATACCAAAGTGTTCAGCTTTCCTATGTTTTGATTTTTTTTTTTGTTGAAGGTTGCATAATTGTACTTTGTCAGAGTAGAATCAGAATTTGTGATTTCTGATTCACAATATAATTTGCTTACTTCAGGCACTTTGAAAGTTACGAAACATGTTGCAGTCTCATACTCGGTGTTTACAAAATTGTTTTTATCAGAGAAAATGAGCCTGACTCTCCTTCGTGCTGTCTATACTTATGTTCCTTCTCACCCACCCACAAAGACATCTTGGAAGAGCTTAGAATGGGGCACAAAGTTCACCCAGCTTACTCCCCAGTGCCCAATCTTCTCTGTTTCATCTCCTCAACTGGTTTCTCTTTTTCCCAAGATCCAGGGAGACCAATGGTCAAACCCATCCCGGCTGGAATAGAGGCTTGTTAAGGTAAGTCCATCTCAGAAACCTATAAGCCCTGTCTTTCTGGCTGAGTTGCTGTTGTGCCACGCCCAGCTCTGCACCTCCGTAAGGTAAGCGCTGCAGACACCAGGCATTTGTATCACCGGAGAAGTCTATCCACTACTCTCTGGGGAACAAAGGAGGCTCTCCTCGAAGTTGTCACCCTCCAAGGTCCAGGCTCTTTGCTGGCCAAAGCTCCAGCTGGATGGCAATGTGCTAGGCGGCGGGCGACTTACCTCCCAGAGATGCTGCGTGTTCCTCACGGCGCCGGCCTGCACCTTCTCCGGGGGCAGGAGGACGCCCTGGAAGGGCCCAATCCAGGTGCCCTGCTGGATCCTCTGCGCCGCGCAAATGCCGTAGGCTAGGCCGGGCACGGTGCTGGTGCACAGGCACACCTCCCGCGGCAGGTCCCGCAGCCACTCGGGCAGCTCCGGCGGGGGCGCGGCCGCCGCGGCGCTGCTGGTGCCCACGAGCCGGCGCAGCGAGTGCAGCGGCCCATGCATGGGGCACTCACCGTTGCGGTTGTCCGCGCACATGTCGCAACCTGCCGGAGACACGCGGGAGGGAGGGAAGGGAGAGGGTTAACCTGGCCGCTTGGCGGCCCATCCTCGGGTAAATCCCCGAGGCAACAGCATCCCTGCCTGGGTAAGCTACCTGCGAGGGACACGACACCGTGAGAGCGCAGGGGCCACGGGGAGTAGGGGAGAGGTGAACACGAGCCGCTCCCTAGGAATCCTCCTGGTACCGGGTCGAGACTCAGGGCGCCCCAAAAAGCTTCCGAGCTGGGCGCGGATGGCGTCGTTGTCTCCGCGGAACAGACGGCTCTCGGCTTCTGCTCAGGGTCTCTCTCTCCCTCTCTGTCCCCACCACCCCCTTCCCTTCCCTTCTGTCCCTCCTAGTTCCCTCTGACCCTCTCCGCTGTTCCCTCGGGTTCTCTCTCTTTCTGGTGTTTCGCAGTGGGTCTATCATTGTCCCATGAAAAGCCCATCTCTTGCCCAATCTGGTACCTCGGAGAGATTCTACATTGGTCGCCTGGGTGTATTTGGTTTTCCTCTTTTTACAATTACAGAAGAGACTGAAAACTACCAGGGCAGGTGGGCAACCAGTCTGGCTCGGTCGCCACTCCCACTCCTCTGGACCCCCTCCCCCTGCGGCCGCGCGCGAGGGCGGAGCGGGCCTTGGGCCCCGGAGCCCAAGTCCCAGAAGCCAGCCTCCGAGGGCGCACTGGCGCTGACGTCCTTCGAGCACGGGGCAGCGCTCGCTCTGGGCACTCCAGCCAGGTGGGGACGGGTGGAGGAACAGGGGCTCTTCTGGTGGGTTTAGGGGTGACTGTACTTGCGTGGAAGCTCTTCCCGGAAGCCAAAAAGAAAGGAATAGCAAATTTAACGATGAGGGTCATGGGTCTTTAATGATCAGGATAATGGTTCAATGGAGAGGACCCCAACTCCTGCCCTAACGGTTGATCCCCAGGCTAACTGCGATTATCCTGCGTTATAAACAGAGAGCTGCTGTGAAGCCGTCTCTCTCTGACGTTCCCCGGAACAGCCAGCCCTCAAGGGGACCCCCACCCTCCGGGCCAGGCAGCCGTGGACGCCCACTGTCCCTCGACTCACACTTGGCGGGAAGAGGCCAGGCGGCCCCGGGAAGCAGGGCCTGCGGCGACCGCGCTGTCGGATCGCTGCGCCCTCGGGGTTATTAATGGGCCTGGCGGAGCCGCCGTGTCTGCGCCCCAGCCTGGCGGACCTGCCTCAAGGAGGCGGCCTCGGCGCCCGATACGCAACCCGGCCTCCCAGGTCCAGCCTCCCTGGGGATCCGCGGTGCCCCCGGGCCACAGAGCCCTGTGGCACTGGGTATGATCTCGGACGAGCCCCAGCAGGTGGAGGCGGCGAGCGCTGGGCACCAGCGGATGCGCCAGCGCTGGGCAAGGGTGGCCTCGTTGCCTCGGGGCACCTGGGCCAGGGCTTGGTCCCAGCCAGTCCTGGTGGATCACCCAGGGGTACCCTATCCGTGCTGAAACAGCTAAAAGGCCCAAAGAACTTGTGACAAAGTGAGTCATTGAGGACCCTTCGGCGAAGGAACACCTAATCGCAACCTAACATGATGAGTGAAACCTCATATGGCCACTTGCTTCACAGGCAGCTGAAGGTTGCCTATGTGAGTATCCTATCTCAGTGCAGAAGGGCTCCAGCCAGCTGTGCCTTCCCCTCAGTCAGCTACTCGGCCCAAGAGAGCCCAGGGAATGAGGGGACCTTTTGACCCCAGCTTTTTGGAGGTGTCCCCAGGCCTCTCAAGTGAAAAGCAACAACCTGTTTCTGCAGGTAGTAAAGTATTCCTGCCTCAGGACCTCCATTACCCAAAGGCCTCCTCTTCCAGCAACACAAACTAATGTGAAAACTGAGTCAGGCTCTGTTTTGGACCCTATGGCCTATTTGCAAGGTATTCCCACCCGTATCCATACGTCAACCCCTCCAGAACACACACACTTCACAAACCCTCTCAAGCTTCTGATTGTGAAAATAGCTTCAAGACAAAGCAGGAATGAAAAGAAAGACAATAAAAACTCATCATTACCAAGCACCAACTACATGCCAGGACCTATCTTGAACCAAATACCACATCATCTGAATATCATGAATCCCATTTTGCAGATGAGGCAACCGAGGCTTCGAGAGCAATGTAACTTGACCAAGCACCAGAAACTAGAAAGTGGCGAGAAAGATTCACAGTCACGTCTGCCTGACCCCAAAGCCTCTAAACCTGGAGATCCGGGAAGACTAATGAAGCCGGGGGAATTTTATATCCAAACTCATAATTTAATCGATAGAGTTGAAATATTTCACTAAAGTCACTATCTTGGGGCCACAAAAATTACGGTATCATGATCGAATTACAGAGATTTCTCTTTCCCACACTCTTGGGTTTGGGGTTGAAATAAGAGAATGAATTGGAAAGCAAATAGATAATGTCCATAATTTTGAATTTTAGTGCCTAACTTCAGAGATGGCCTTTCAGCACCTTAGCAAAAATAGCTTAAAACAAATGACAATAAGCAAAGGCAAATGCCCATAAAAATAAAAATAAATTACCCCAGGGAGTTGCTTAAGTTTCCTTTTCTGGTTGGCTTAATGAAACAAAGGGTGAGAAGCAAGAGTGTTTGGTATTCACTCCCCTCACAGTCCAGACCAGAGATTCTCTCAACTTCCAACAGCTCCACCACACAGAATATCACACCAACTACATCAGTAATAAAATAGGGAGCAAAAGTAGCGACTTCACCCACCACCCCTGACAGCAAGCACGCTCCCAATATTTGCTATGCATGAAAAAACTATGGCTAGTCCTTTCTCTATGGAGTCCTCCGAAGCTCTCTTCAACTTCCTAAATTTCATTTGTCTCCATGAGGTATTGAAAAAAGTTAATAGTAGCATTTTGCAGAGTGAAAAGCTGAGGCTCTCCCAATATTTAGAAGATCACCTAATGTTAGGTCCACAGCAGAGCAGGCAAGGCCAGGTCACTTTCATTAGTCTACGCAACAAGAGTCTTAATTTATAAACCACTTCATGCTGTATCAAAATATTCTGCCAGAAAAGTTGCCCAGTCACATCAAAGTATATCCTTTATCCTAACGTTATTGTTTTTTAATACCCAAAACCTCCTCTGCTGAAAACATTTGGCTTCTGACTTATGTCTTGGAGTCCCAAAGGAGCTTGAGGATGTTTAAAACAAGTAACTGATTACTTGGGGTTGACAAGTGTGGCGCAAGTAGATGAACATTCTAGCAGAGTATTTTCTAGACAGCGAGCCATAAACACCTACATGAAAAAGTTTGAGGGAGAAGTAGGCTAGATGCCCAAACTACACATAAATATACATATATGTACATATTATATATATAATACATACATTACACACAGCATTCCATGCCAAGCAATATGTAATACGAGTCTATTTGTATTCATAAAGAGGAGTCAAATACTGTTCCTACCTTCTCTTAAAGTCAGGGTAAGTTTTTCTACAAATTATTTTGTACTTATTATTATTATAATTATAATTATTATTCATAAGGGCTTTTCTGTATCTGTGAGAAATATTATGTTCTCCAAGCAGGACACTTTGAAATGCCAATTTAGCCTCAAGGAATATAAGAGATCATGGTCTCTTTTCTATCTTTAATAGATCTGTTAATGCTCTCGTTTACGGGTCCCTAACAAGGGAAGGCGGTATCGTTAAGTTACAGCCTTGCTCACCCACTGACTTGAGAAGGCCAGGCCCAGTGGTGCGCAGAGCACACTTTCACTCTTCGTTCCACATCTTTCTGTATTGTTTGAATGTTTTTACAAGTGCATGTACTACTTCTGTAATTGAAAATGGATCTATTTTTAAGGTAAAAGAGGCGAAGCAGGCTATGGTTCTCTTTTCTGGTATTTTATTTCTCGTTCTAGGAAAGGTGAAATACAAAATGTTTCAGGGCTGGTTTGGTGTCTGGCGAGGCCGACGGGCGGTGTGGGCGCCGGCAGAGCCTGGGCCCGCAGGCAGCACCCTCCGCTGCCCACCGCCTCGCCGCCGCCCTGGCCTGCCCTGCCCCGCCCTCACCCGGCCTCTGCACAGGGAACAAGGAGCCGCGAAGAGCCTGCCTCCCCTCCTGGGCAGCAGGAACCGCCGGGCTATAAATCCTCCGCGGCGGCCGCCGCCGAGGTCGCGGCCCTCAGCCCCGCAGGCCGAGCCCGGCGGGCCGGCGCCCATCGATCCCCTCCCGGGGACGCGGCCCGGGGACGGCCGTCTGCTGGCAGCGCCGCGTGCGCTGTGCGCGCGGGCACCGGCGACAGGGGTCGCGGGGTGGCTGGGGCTGGCCCACGGGGCAGAGGGCAGGCAGGGCGCGCGGCGGGACCTTGCGGCCGCAGAGTTCACGGCCCGGCCCTCCCCGCGCCACGGGCCAGACGGCTGGCGGTGGGCGATGCGCGGGCGGGCGCTCAGGGCCCCGGCTGGAGGCCTCGGCGCGTAGGCTGCGTTTCGAAGGCCTCGCCCCCTTCCTGCCCGCGAAGGGCTTTCTTACGAGAGCAGACGTGGCCGCCGGCGCCCTTTCCCCGGAGCCCCGCCACCCACCCAGCCCTCTCCTTCCACTCGGCCGGAGTCTTCCAGGCTCCCCGAAGGGGTTAGCCCCGCCATCGGGAAGGGGAGCCGATTGTGGTCGCGCCCCCGCCTCCCGCGGAACCTTCTCGAGGATTCTCTCCGTAGGCGAGTTTAAGGCTCCTTACGAATCGCAGACGCGCTGGGCTTTCCCTGCTCGGCTTGGCCCTGGGTCCAAGAGGAAGAGACAAAAGGGGGAGGGAAAGAGGGAGAGGGAGGAAATGTGGATTTTATTTGTCTCCCGACGACTGTATTAATAAATTAAATGGGAGCACCAGTGTGCGAGGGCGAGAGGATATTGCGCGGAGATCCACCCGGCCGGCCCTGCCCCTGCGAGGCCGCCATATACAAGGCGGAGATGATGAATAGGAGGCGCGAGAGGAGATCGAAGCGGGCTTGGGCTGGCTCCACTCTCTCCTACAAAACTATAGGGCAATTAATTGTGGCTTGTCCCCTCATCCTTCATCTCCTGGTGGCACATATCGATGGAGATTACTGCTGATGGACCGTTTTATCACCTTAAATAAACAGTCGCCACCTCTTCTAACCTCAATCTAATATATGGCTCTATGTTCAGTTTCAGGGCGCTAGATAACGAATGATGTAAAATAACTAAATCATGTGTGTTATGGGATGGGGCTGGGCCTGCACACAAAAAGAGAGAAAAGAGAAAAAGAAAAATAGAACAATACAATAGCCCACATTGACGCCGGAGCCTCCCTCCCACCAGGGACCAGGTCTGAAATCTAAGTCGCTTGCTGGCCACTGACAGCGGGGACATTGCGTAGGAGGAGCGCCGCGAGTGTGCCTCGGTGGCAGGAAAGCCTGCTGGTGGGTCACTGGGTTTGGGAGCTTCCCAAACAGGACCTGGGTTTTTCAACCGAGTGGGAAGAGATTAGGGAAAGTCAGAAAATACCCGCTCTCCTTTAACTCTTTCCCTGCGCCCTCGACCGGACAAATCAGTGGTGGGCCCAGATGTCCTTCTCTCCCCCAGTCCCTCTCCCCAAACCCTTGGACAGGGTGGCGCTACCAACTGGAGAGCCTCAGACCCTACTCTTACACCTGTGAACATGCAAGCGCTGTTCCCGGCGCTGAGCCCTGCGCAGCAAGGCTCCCCTAAACCAGGAGGCGACAGAGACCTCCAGCTGGGGAGGTTGCAGAGCGGCCGGACTATCGGCAGAGAGACTCTCGGAGGCCTTAGCTCCCGCCTTCCTACCCAGTATGAGGGAGAAACATTTTCACAAAAAGGTATGAAAAAATAATTGGTTTGGCTGTCTCCTTACAAACACAGATGCCACGTGCGCCCCGTGGCGGTCTCTCGCTACCTTCCAAGAGTGGTGACAGGGTCTCAGAGCAACGCACCACCTCCTAGAGCCCGAGAAGAGGCCACTGAGACGGCGTCTGATGGAATCAATGGCTTCAGGCAACCGAACAGCAAACCAGGGCAGTAATATAAGAGGGGGAAGAAAGGGCCCCATCCCCCATTTACATTACACAACGACCACCGGACTCTGAAGAGATGAAAGAAGAGGCAGCTAAGCGTTCAGAGCTTCAGTGGAAAGTGTTCTTCAGTCATAGAATAAATTGATACCTGGAGTCAGATAACAGGAATATATTGGAAGAACTCACCCGGGCTAGCTTGTATAGTTTCTGCTGTTTTTAAATCTTGTGTGAAAGAGAGCTACAAGACCTCCACTATGCCTTCACTATGGCATTTGCCAGAGATGCCAGTAAAGTTTCAAGGTGAAACTACTGTTACTGATTCACAAGTGTTACTGGGTTGCTGATCCCAGGCAAAAAAAGTTACTCTTCTAAAGGAAACAGGGAAGTAAGAAGGCCCCTTTCTTTGCCTTGTAAGAAAAAGAGAGTTTTGACTCAAGACAAAGTAACAGAATGAAGCAAGGCTGAGTGGTGGCTTCACAAAATTCTTTTAGGGGAAGATGGCAAGACTGAAAGGAACCCGAGGGAAATCTACACATGAGAACTTAATAGATGCTCCCCTTCCTACCTCTCACCCCACCCGCCACCCGCGTACTACCTGCCGGTGGGGAGAAGCTGTGGTTTTCACCCCCTTTCTAGTAACAAACATACCAACTTCTCCTGCCAAGGGAAAAAAGTTTCCCACCCTTCGCATTTCTGATTTGTTTTGAGCTCCTAGCTAGATTAAACTCAATCACTTCTCACTTCATCTTTGTAAAAACACATCCCAAGGCTTAAAATAAGTGCCTAGCTTGCCCAGAGAAGTTCCTGAAAGAATGGGAGACCTCATCTCCCAGCACTACACAGAGCTCTCTCAGCTTTCTATTTTCTTTCTCAATTGCCCATTAATTAGGGAGCAACGTGAAGTGTAACTCTAAGAGAACAATCTGACTTCCTTTCCCTTCGGTCTTTTCCCCTGCACTTTGCACACTGAAGCAGTCCAATGGACTCAAAAGGAGATGCCAGAAGATTAACACAATAGGAATAATTTAAATAAATCATAATTCATTTCTTCCAGCCAGAGGAAAAAATTTACCTAGGCAATAAACTGGTTCAATAGCTATATATTAATTAGGAATCTGTCTCAATTTTTTCTCTGATTAGTCTAGCTTTTTCTCTGGTGAAAATGTATTGAACCTCAAGATTGCGCTGTAAACGGTACAGGGAGCTCAGCACACAGCCAGGACTTTGGGGCGCGCTGCTGGTGTCTTTTCCAGCACTGATTCCATTCAAAGGAGAAAGTGCAAGCTCAGTGAAGCACTCTCAGCCCAAAATGACCATATTCCACTTTGTGGTAAAAAAAGTCTTTTCATTTCTTATTTATTTCACGTGTTTAAAGGACTGCTTTGAAAACACATTCAAGAAATTCAGTAGGAGATAAGTACTTTTTGAAATCCACTGACAATATAATTTTATAAAATTTTCTGAAACTCTGAGATACAAGAGTCTTTTTAACTGCAGAGCAAATTCAAGTTGAAACCCTCATTTTAAACACGTATTTTACACTCAGACTTCAGAAAGGAAAAAAGTAGAGAACTGCCCTTATTGTTAGTAATAATCATCTCCATCAGAACAATTATTTCCAGCCATTAAGAGAAGATTAATACACCTCAATCACTATGCTCATGCCCAGTGTTTTTCATCAAAGTAATGACTTTGAGAGTCCTTAAAATAACTAGAATCTGAAGTTATTTTGCTTTTGCAACGAATTGAGAAGTTCACAGAGTGGTAGACATTTTGCAAGAAGGGAGTTATTCAAGATAGAAATAACAACACATGTTTATGATCATCTTTCCTCATACAGAAGCTAGAGGAAGGAATGAGATGAAGAAAATAGCTGAGTGAGTATTGATCTTTCAAATCCTGTATTGCTTTCAAGCTGACTCTCTTATCCTGCTTTAACGGTCTCTCCAGAGGTCTCTGGAAGTATTTACCCCAACACGTTAGGTGTAAACATATTGCAACTTTTGAAATTACCAAAAAGAAGTGGATATAAAGTAATACACATTCTTGGTCTTCATTTAAAGTTTTGCTTCAAAC
This sequence comes from Equus caballus, assembly GCF_041296265.1. Classification (NCBI taxonomy): domain Eukaryota; kingdom Metazoa; phylum Chordata; class Mammalia; order Perissodactyla; family Equidae; genus Equus; species Equus caballus. Next base: position 66,403,361 of record NC_091697.1, read on the forward strand.
CTCAAAATGGAACTGTGCTTGTGATAAGCGTTTGAAAATATGAATTTAGGAACTGAAGCTAGAAGAGACCTGATGTTTAATTAGGTGTTTGCTGTTTACTTGGGGACAAGGAGAGTAAGCTTCTTATACTAAATTACCGTTACCCTAGTTTTTAAAAAATAAGTAAGTACGCCAACACGGGTGGCTACCGACTGCGAACGATTGCAGGGTCAAGGGTGCACGGAGAACGCGGGATCCGCAGGGAACGACCCTGCCCTGAAGACGCGATATTTTTCTCACTAAACTTTTCTTTTCTTTTCTTGCTTTTCTAAATAAATAACAGACCTAAGAATAATGCCTGCCCACAGGGAAAAACTGACCCAGTTGTCATCCAAAACTCCGACCCCAGAGAAGCTCGGCCAGCCAGCAGCTCCCTGCCGGTACCCCCGACAACCCCGAGGCCCGAAAATGAGCTGACGCAGTTCACCCAGAGAGAAGGTAGAGAGAAGGAGACACAAGCCCTGGGATCCACTCTCCCTAGAAAGGCTGAGACCCTCAATTGTCCCGCTAAGGCCCGCCTGTCCCCGGCACCCCCCATCGCGCGCGGCCAGTACACGACCGGCGCGGGGCTATCCTGCGGGAGGACCGAGATCTGTATATCCCGGTCCTCGAACAACTCGAGTCCTAAAGACTTGGGGCTGCGAAGCAGAGGATGAGGGGAGAGCGAAGAGGTAACCCTGAGGTGCCACCCGGTCATCCCATCCCTTTTCCTTCCTTCTCTAACGCCGGAAAACTTTTCCGACAGTGGTCTGGGAGGTGCGGGTCCGCGGCCTGGACCAGCCCACCACCCGGTGTCCCCCTCATCAGACCCGCCTCCCCGACGGGCGCCCGCGCTCCACGGCACCAGCGCCCGGGAGAGAACGCGCGGGCTGCGGCTACGTACGGTTGTTGGGGTCGCTGGTGTGCTGGTTGAGCGGGATGATCTCCATGCGCTGCTGCCCGTACAGGTAATAGTCCAGCTCCTCGGCGCTGCAGCGGAAGCGCGGGGCGCCCCGGCCATCTCCGCCGCCGCTGCCGCACTTGGAGGGCCCCGGGCCTGAAGCGACGCTGAGGCACAGGTCCTTGGGGGGCAGCGGCTCCGCGGCGACGGCGGCGGCGGCCAGGGGCGCAAACACCGGCAGCTGCGCGACGGGCAGGGCCGAGAGCCCCGCGAGCGCGGCAGCGGCGGCGGCGGCGGCGGCGGCGCAGGAGGAGGCAGAGGAGGCCGAGGTGGAGGAGGAAGCCGGAGTGGAGGAGGCGGAGGAGAGCGAGGCGGGCCGCGGGCGCAGGCTGTCGGGAGGAGGCTCCGCGCGCTCGGGAGGCGGCGGCGGCGGCGGCGGCTGGAGAGGCTGCGGCGCGCCCAGGGTACCCGCGGCGCCGCCGCCCTTGAGCGGGCCGCCGCCTCCGCCGTGCGGGAAAAGTTGCTGCCAGTGCTGCAGATAGGCTGGGTCCACTTTGAGGAAGGCCGAGCCGCCGGGGTCTCCGGGCTTCAGCATGTCCGACGCCTCAAGCTGATGGCAGAGGGCAGAGAGGAGGGTGCGCGTGAGCCGGGCCAAAGGCCTAGTGCGAGAGGGGCGGGGAGGACGGCCGCCGAGACCCCGGAGCGAGAGCCCGAGCCCTTGGCTCCGCCGGCGACCGCCGGGTTTGGCAGCTCCCTCTTCCAAACTCCGCTGTGGCGCAAAGTTTACTCCGAAGCCGCGGCGCCGCGCGGAGGGAGCTGTGTGCGCGCTGCCTTGCCTTCCAGCCGGGGAGCCCAGCTTCCACCCTGCACTGGTGAAGCCCGGCGAGAGGGTGCTTCTCGCACAACTCAGCTGCAGGACGCCACTCCCGCCCTCGGCCGGCGCCCAGAGCCGACCCGAGCCGGAGTGGCGCAGCGCCCGAGCCGCGTTGGCCTCCGGCGCCAGGAGGCGGGACAGTCTCGCCCCCCGCCCCCAGCCCGGGACCTCCAGCCTCCTATCCCCGGGGCTCAAGACCCTCAGTTCTATATGATGCTCGCCTTACCTGAAAACTCTGAGTCTCCGGCGGGAGCGTGCGTGTATCTCGATGAGCGTGCGGGAGAGTGTGCGTCCCGGGTGCTCTACATGCCCCTGGGCAGCTTAGGAGAGCCCTAGAGATCGGCCCCCCGGAGCCCTCCCCGGCCGCGAACGAGGGATGTGGAGGCCTGCGGAGGGCGCAAAAGCAGTCGGGCCGAGAGCGCGGGAGCGCGGGCTGACCCGGGCGCCGGACGGAGCCGCCGTGGGCTGCTGCGCTCGGCCGCCGCCGCGTCCCGGCTCCTCGGCTCCAAGCTCTGGCAGCCTCCCGGCTGGACACGTGGGTTTTACGACAGCACAAAATACAAGTGTGTGTGTATGTGTGTGTGTGTGTGTGAGAGAGAGAGAGAGAGAGAGAGAGACAGAGAGAGAGAGAGAGAGAGAGAGAGAGAGAGATGGGGGGTTGGGGGGAGGCGGGAGGCAGGCCAGAAGAACTAAGAGGAGGGGAGAGGGAAGAAGGAAGTTCTAACTCGGCTATATCCACATACTGCCTGTGCGCCTCTCCTGCACAAATGCCTCCTCCGCCCTCCCACCCCCCACTTTTTTTTGGCGTGACGTCTCTCGCTCGCCTGTTGTCTCTTTCTGACCATGATATATCTTTTCTAGGTGCCGGTTCGCTGCCCTGATCCTGAAAGCAGTGGAAACGCGGAAACCGGAATGCATCTCCGCACGCACTCCTGTGTCCGCATCGGGGCAGGCGCGCTCAGCCCGGCGAGTGGACCAGTTCCTGGGGCGGGTTTGCGCTTTTGCCCGGCTCAGTTTTCCCAGGAGTACTGCTGGGTGCTAGATTAGACTAGCCCGCCACGCAACCTCTAACATAAATTTGGGGGGCGGAGGGTGAGGGAGTCTGGCGGGGAGGGGGAGAGTCAGGGGCGAGGCGGGTTGCGCTCGGGAATGTAATCCTCACTCCGCAGCGGAGGAGGCAGGCTCTGCCGAGCTGGGAGGTGAGACCGAGGGTCTCTAAAGGGCGGCTGGTCCTGGCGGGACTCAAGACTGGCGGTGGGGCTGGGAGGCGGCTGCAATGAAGTCTCACACCGCCCAGCGTGCAGCCCACCCACTCTCAAGTTGTCTTCCTGGGGGGCTCCCTCCTTCTCCTTGTTGGCATGGGAGGCAAGTATCGAGAGCCACGTCTCGTGGTACAACCGCCCCCGGAAACAAGTGAGGCTTGTTTGCCTTTGGCTACCTGGGGCTGTTCTGGGAGGAGTCACACCCTAAAACCTGGCGTCCGAGGTGCAGGGTGGAAGCGCAGTCTCACCCTCACCTTGCCTATTCCGGGCGCCTTGGGCCTCCACCACCCTTCCAGGCGCGATCTCACATCCCGGAATTAGGCGCCCGCGCCCAGCTCTTCCAAGCATTCACAGTGCTGTGGGGAGGGCACGGACAGGGTGGGTGAAATTGATGGGTTCAGGCGCTTTCCTATCGCCGGAGCTTTGTCCACACCTCAAAAAGAAGAAATGACACTTGTCTTTCTCCAAACAAACCAACTTATGTAACACCCGCTACCCTGAACAATTAATAGCCATTCGTTCCTGATTTCTGCTTGTTTCTTTTTGTCTTCCCACCACTAATTTCGTCTGAGTCTGGGAAACGCGCTGTTTAGACTCTCCGGGTCTCACGCAGGATGCCTGGATGCTGGTTGGAGCCACAGAGTTGGACCGAAAATGTTTTGACTGGCGTCGTTGTGACAAGGTCATCAGTCATCCCTGGATAGATTGATAGTACCCAAGTTGAAGGCAAACACCACGAGGGAAAACCCACGGTGCTGAGGACCCCGAGGCTAACCAGGCAGCCTCCGTAGGCTTTGAACAACTCCATCCGGAGGGGAGGATGAAGTTCCAGGCCCGTTTCAGTTAATCTGCTCGCAGAACTGCCAAAGAGTGCCCGTCGGGCTACGGGAGAAGGGGCAAACTCTCTTTCTCACACTCTCCTGGTTCATTGCTGAGAATCGAGGAGTCTGCTCTGTTCTTTGCGAGAGACAGGGAGCACCGAGAATGGAAGCCCCGACGCAGCAGCAGCGGCCCGGCGCCGGCCACTTACAAGCGCTGTGGGACTGGCTGTCCCAAAGAACTCCTCCCCTCACCGCCCCCAAACACACTTGAAAGCCTCGGGATTTTGAGACACTAGTTGCAGCAACCGCTGCGGCGGCCTCCTGCCTCCCACACTCGGGGAAGCCAGGGGGTTCCCTTTGTAATAAGATTAGCTGACCGGTTAGTGAGAGCTTTCGACAGGCCAGGCACGGGTAGGCGCTTCAATTACATTTAGTCCGCCCAGCAACCACTAGGAGAAAGCATTGTCCTTAACCCCCATATTACAGATGGGGGCACTGAGGCTCAGAAAGGTTAGGTAGGTTGCCTAAGGTCACGCCGTTAATGAGTGATGGAGACAGATTCAACCTGGGGTCAGCGAGGCACCAAGTGCATTTTCCTGCCCACCTTGGTCAATCCCCCACCCTTTCTTTCCGGACTGACAGCAGGGGGGTGTGGGGGCACCTTGGGGGAGACCTGGCTTCCTCCTCGTGCTTCTGGGACCCAGGGGAGAAGCAGAGACTGTAGAGAGCCTCTCTCTCTCACTGTGACTGTGTGGTGTCTCGGACCTGCCAGATTCGAGGGGCCCCCTCCCCAGAGGCCTAGGGCCTGCGCGGGTGGAGAAGCGATGGGACTCCAGAGCCCAGAGGCCTTAGGGAACTCCCGTGAAGGAGGTGGGCGAAAGTTAGAGGGGGCGCTCAGGGGGCAGGGGAGTCCAGGAGCTCAGGAAAGGTCTCAAGGGGAGTGTAGCAGGAGTCCGAGCATCCCCAGCAGGCCCACCATGCCGGGCAGGGCCCCTGCTCCGACCTTGACCTCCAGGAGGGAATTGGCTGGGCCAGAGGTCAGCGCATCCCCTCCCCCGCCCCCTCCATCGCCCCTCGCCCCCCGCCAGGGGCGCACCACCCCGAGCTGCCCAGGCCAGACGGCCGGCTGCCCCAGGCGCTGCCTTCGTTGCGGAGGCTGCTGCCCGCTCCCCGAGCTGTTCCTGGGCCCGCTGGGCCAGGGCCACCCTGGCAAGTCTCGGGGGGGGGGGGGGGGGGTTAGAAGGCGAGCTTATTGACCATAAGACATGAACCCCCGAAATCCGCTCCCTTCCTCTTCATTATTTAGAGGAAGACCGCGGAAACAAATCACTTCTACCACTTAAAGAAGCGAGGAAACCTTTATAAGAATCCATCGCTCCCAAATCGATGGGTGAATATTTGCTGGGAATTTGTTCCAGAGGAATAAATAAGGAGCGTGAGTGTATTAAATGCAAACGGGGGGACACGGTGGTGTTTTTCTTCATTGATTAATGACCTCTAAAATAAAACAAGTGGGAAGAGGAGCCGGGATCGATAAATTAACTACCCAAATTCATCATTTTCTCGAGCAATTTTTCCCCCCCCCGAAAATTATCCTTAGGAAGCCCATTGTACCCTTAGCTGGGAGGAAGGAAGGCAGTGGGAGGACAGAGCAGGGAGGGGGTGGCAGGAAGGGGCAGGAAAGGAAGAAGAGGACTGTGTCCTGGAGACCTTCTATCTGATTTCGTTTGACATACAATCTTAAAGTTTGCCTTTCGTATTAATTATTTTTTTCCTGATGCAGGAAGGGAACAAATGGTCGGTTGCCTTTGACAGGACTCCAATAAAGGATTCAGCAGCTCTCCTCTCTGCCCTCGGCACTCCTGCTTCTAGGTTTAAGGTCATGGGTGGCTGAGTTAATAATTCATTAATATAGACATTTATTCAGAAGGGTTCTCCGAGATCCACTCTCCAGGCCTCCTCCCAGAGATTTATTTTCCTGGAAAATGGATGGGGGTTGGGGGAGTGTCGGGCTGCAGGTGAAAGGAGGAGAGAAGGAGAAAAAGGAAAATGAAGAGAGAGGCTGGACACAGCTAGGAGGAATCTTTGTTTAGCCAGGTTAGTGGACAGGTCACTCTAGCCTGCTGTCAAAAACTTGATTGAAAATCTGGCATCCAGACAGCACAGGGACACTGGCCTCCGGTAGTTCTTTCTCCTCCTTCTACATCGGTTCATTCACTTTTAAGCTCCATTTCTCTGTGCTTTAGGATCGGGAAAGAGCCAGCTAACTGAGGACCTTGGAATGCAGGCAAAAAGGGCAAATCTCTGGAAAGAGACTACCCCATAGCCGAGAAGTTCCCAAAGGAGGAGCTTTGCAACTTGCCAGACCTGGAATCTAAAAGAAGCTCCACTCCCAAGGGTATCGGCAGCTTCTGGTGGACACTCTACTGGCTCTGAAAGGGCCCACGGGGGCATTAAACAAACAAAACCCCGAAGTCCGGATCCTCATGAAATCCAAGTTGTAGGGGGTGGAGACAAAAAGTAAACAACAAACAAGTCCCTGTCAGATGGTAGTAAGTACTCTGGAGAGCAAGAAAGAACAGATAAAAGGGAAAGGGTACAGCAGGTGGAGGGTGCTATGCAGTGGTCAGGGAAGGCTGCTCCTATCAGGTGGAATTTGAAGACTCTTAAAGCAAGAGGATGCTGGTTTCATGCCTAGAGTGGGGCATTCTCTGCTCTAACCTATAGCCCAGGGGCCTCCCCTGAAGAGCCCCCAAGGCCCAGGGAGAGATTCTGCTTTGCTCCTACCTGTGCCCACCTGGTTCCCACGAGGTGTTGTGAGCTTCTGGATGTCCTCTCAAATCCCTCTGTTCCCTGTTTACATCAGCTGAACTCACCTCTCTTGCTGGCAACTTAGAGCCTTACACAGTGACCTACCCCAAACTCTCTGGGCCTCAGTTTCTTCAATGGTCAAATGAAAAGATGAGACTAATGTGGCTTTCTATCCTAAGCTTTTTATGAAGCAGCTACCAAATTCTGACCTCCCTTTCTACCACCCATTTTATGTCCCACCTCTTGGATGCCTTGAGTCTGAGGTATGCGGTGCGTAACATGTATTGAGAAACCAAAACAAGAAAACCTGCACCATTTGTTTTAATCACTGCCATCTTCCCATTGATCCCTTTGCATCTTCACTCTTTGTCCTTACTCAGTGATAGAAAACAGTGCCAGCTCCCATCGGAAAGGAAGGGTGTGAGGAGAAAGACACACGAAGTGGGAGGCCCTGAAAAGCTTAGGGCGCAGAAGTCAGCTCTTTCCTCAGATGATGCAGCCTGAGCCTCCCCTTTCTTCTGAGGCCGTGGCAGTTTATACTTGTCGTCTCCTCGGCTTTCCTCCTGTCACAGCAGTACTGAGAAGGGAAGCTCCTCACTACGCCAGGTCAAAGACGGCCTCTGGGGCCGAGAGACCATGCTCAGCCTATTTCTGACCACTCTCTTTCATCCTCTGCCAGGATCACCGCAGACAGCACCTGTTCACTACACTTGAAATGCAGCCGAACCCTCCAGCTCCTTTCAGCCTGGTCACCCAACAGCTGTCACTCAAACAATGCCTCTCAGCCACCCCAGGCCTGATTTGGATTTGACCTACTGACCTCGAGGTGAAAGGCTCTACAGTCCATTACCAATCCCTGGGGCCAGTTCATTCTCCCAGAAAAGCCTCTAAATATATCCTTTCCATTTGCAGGGAAATCAGCTATTAGTATTTCAAAGGCCTCATGAGTTTAAAACATATCAGGGAAGTTCAGTCACATAAAGATTAAATGAATAGCCATTGAGTAAAAAACAGCTGCTCTTTTTTTTTTTTAAGTCTTGACAAGTAAGGAGAAAAAATAATTAGACAAGGAGAACTTTCCCTTCAAAAACTCAGGTATTCCTTTCACTATCTCCTTCCTATTCACCCCTTCCCCAGAAATGTACTCTTCCATTTTTCCAGGAGTCTGTAAGAATACACAAGCCCAGTCGATGTTACCTACAAATTAACAGCTATACATAACATCTAATGAGCACCTACCATGTGCAAGAGACCATAAGGAGCTTTGGGACAGTCTCCTTTGAAGTTCTTCTAGCAAATGCTACCTGGTTCTAACACAGTCTGCACTTGGTCACCAGATTGTGGCCCAAATTAGTTGAAGCCTGTAGGCCTCGAGTTATAGTCGGGATGAGGCAAGCATATTGCGGTGCCTGTGTTTGAAGCTGGGAACATATGCTATGGTTGATTCACTTTCTGAGGGTTGGTGGTTCCTAGTTCATGGTGGGTTCCCCCAAGTGCCCGGCAACAGTCTCTAGAGTCAGGAAGGCTTCCAGTTAACTCCATAAATGACGGGCCCCTGAGGCCTTCCTTCCAGGGCATCCTGAGGAAACAGGGCCCCCGGTCTCACAGGGGCTCTTAAACACACTGTGGGAACCCTAGGAAGCCTGTCCGCCCCTTCATCATACACTCTCCTGGCTTACCCAAGCCAAGCTTACCCTAGATTGGGTAATGCCATTTCCTACCTTTGGATGGTACAAGCTATGATTCTCTGACCTACTCTTTTTAAACTGTAAAGAACTATGTAAAAAGAAAAAATATATATCTATAAAATATATTAAAAAATATATATATATATGAAATAAGCCTGAGAGGAGTTTAAAAGACTAGTAATTCAGATCCTTCTGAAGTAAAAACCATGTAGGAAAATGTTTTAGAATAGGCAGATACACTTCCCAAGGATTCTTACAGACTAATCACGGTTAATCCCCCTTCAAAAGAAAAAAAATGAAACTACAGAAAAATGACAAGACTCTTGAGACTCAAGGAAAAAAATCATTTTTTCATTGACAAGACTGTAAGATTCTTATACAGAACTAAAAAAAGACTATGCATGATCATACAATAATACACTCTTACTCCACTTTTACAATACAGTAATTGACAAGTGACACTGGAACATTGATTGGAAAATTAACATTTTTAAAATTCAGTAAGTAAAAATTTGACTTTTAGAATTATTAAGTTTGACCATGTTTTGGGCATTTCCTTTTTGTCTGTCTACATTGGCAAGCATTTTCAATCGAAACATATGTTTGGGTAGACAAGTATTTTATTTGGCAGCCACCTCATAGTTTAAGTATAGATTTCAAAATCAAATGTTTGCTCCATAAGCAAATGTTGTCAAACAGAAGCATTTCTCACAATTATTTCCTCAAAACAAATGTTTGTCTTGGAGCCAGCAGAGAAGGCCAACCATTGTAGTAAACTTCTTCAATAAATCCATCACTACTATTCTGAAACCTTTAGGACTTTCCGTTAGTCACAATCTCTTACAGATTTTCTTGTGCTGCTTTACAAGGCTAGCACCAAAAGTGCTTTTCAAGATGAGTACAAGCATTTCAAAATGATATTTTCTTGGCAAAAAGTGGATTGGAAGTACACACATGTTTAGCACTGTTTCCTTTCATTTGTGTAGATGCCATTTTACTTGTGATATGATTATGGGCACTATTTGTCTTCTCGTTTCCAGATACAGAGTTGTGAAGGTGGGTGCTTTGGGGTTCTCAGCTCCCTTCTCCCTGACAAAAAGGAGAGAGGATCAAGTTGATGTGAGTATTTGAGTGACTGTATGTGTATGTGAAGATAGAGGACAACTGTGATTTGTCCCCAAAGTCTGAGAAGGGTGTTAAGAAGAATCAGGGATGATGTAGTCTGGCTTTATTACTGAGGTCTCTTTCAACTGCAGGTGGCAGAAATTAAACAGGTAACAGCTTTTTTTTTTTTTTTGTAAAGGCTTCGATAATATCCATATGAAAAACCAGGTTATGAAGTTTCCGGTATAGACGGATTCAGGGGTTCAAACAACATCATGAAGTCTGTCTTTCTCTTCATCTCTACTTTCTGCCTTTCTCTGTTCTGACTTTAATCTCAAGCAAAATCTGCAGTGTGGTTGCCCCCAGCAGCTCCAAGCATACCTTATTCTTTTAGATAAAAATCTCAGGGGAAATGATCACATGTTTCCCAATTGTTCCAGCAAAAGTTCTGGAGTTGAGTCTCAGTATGCTAATTTGAGTTACCCAGCTATCCCTGAACTAATAGTTGCAACCAAGGAAAGGGAGTATGTTGACTGGCCAGGCCCAGCCCTGAGCCCTAACCAAACCAGAGACTGAGCTTGGGACAGGCACAGTTTTCCAAAGGAAAACCAGGGTGCCTTTACCAGAAGAGTGAGAATGAATGCTGAACAAGTAAAGGCAGACATCCCCTCCCTACGAAGCTTTTGCCTATGGGTCCCTTTTTATAGGGAACATTGCCATTGACAAGCCCAGGCTGGTTATAGCAAATGTTTATTCATGTCTTGGATAATGGGCAGCAGTACTTGGCCTTCCCTCCTGAAACCACCATCAGTGTCTCCTAGGAGCAGAGCCTTAACTAACAATTTTGGCTTCTAGAGAAAGTTGTCCCGTGGCACACACCAATAGTTAGCTGGCCCAGCTCTCATTTGCATCCCTCTTTTCCCTTCTCACTTTCTAGGGTTGATTTAGAAGCAGCCAATGAAATATAAGCAGAAGTCCTTGGGTGAAAAATTTTAAGAAGAGAGGGCTTCAGCTGCCATGCCCTTTCGACTTTTGAGTTTTATCCTTTGCCCTTTCCCATTTCTTCCATACTGAGCACAAACACCATGAGTAGGGAAGTCATCTCGCAATGCTGAGGAAGGAAGCTACAGGCTGAAGAGGGAAGAGCCAGAATGTAGAAGGAGCCCAGGTCCCTGGGAATCACTGAGCTGCAATCCTAGCCTTGGATTCTCTATCCCCAAATTTCTTGTTAAGCAAGACAAATACACTCTTTGCTCACAGCTGTGCAATCTTAACTAATACACAAACCTCCAAATGATCTATGTATTCATGATGTGGTTTACAGAAGGGTTTTATTAATTAGACACACCACCTCTCTATTTTTATTAATTATTCTTTCTAACTAGGTGCTAATCTCATGGTTTTTATTCTTTAGGGAGACATACACTGTCAAAATAGGCAGTACAGTTAGACAGACAGTATAGTTAGTAGCTATAACTCTTAAGTCAGAGCATTTGGGTTTAAACCTAGCTCCAACACTTAAATTAGTAATTATGTGACTTTTGATACGTTGCTTAACATTTCTGTATGTTAATACAGAAGGACCCAAGGACGTCATCTATAAATCCCTAGTGTTATGAGTATTCAATGTGTTAGTCTTGGAAAAATATTTAGAACATAGAAAGCCTTCTAAATATGTTACATCTCATTACGTACATTGCCTTTTAAAAAAGTTAATTTTTTAAAAAAGTTATTTAAGATTTTATGTCTCTTACTGTTTGATATCCTAGAGGTAACTCCAGTTAACACATATGACTCAGCAATGAACACACGGCATGTAGACCCAGATGGTTAATTGTTCCAGTCCCTTTTCTTCTTATTGTCCCCTCCCACTTCCAAAATTATACCACCACCAGTTTCCTTATTCAATTCTGGCTGAAAAACCAATGTTGATTATATTTTTCTCTTTAAATGCTTATGAATCACAATCCTATCCATATATAGACTGTGTCGTCAGGAAAGTCATTGTGCAATCTTCATGTTCCCCTTGACCATAAACCTCACCGTTTCTCTTGCAACTTGATTCCAGTCACTTTCAAGATATGTCTGGGCTGATCTCTTAAATGCACATTTACTTGCTTTGGCTAAATATATTTTCTCTTTGACTGTAAGAAAAAGCTGGATATGAAATCAATAATTATGATTAAGAACACATATATTTCACACAAAAAGAAATGCCTCAGGAGAAATATATGCCATTTAGAGTCCATAAGAAGTAGGCTAAGTAGCAGGTCACTGTCTTGATCATTAGGAAACTTATCTTGGAGTTAATTGGTTAACTAAACACCCACTCACCCCCAACGCAAGCACATGCTGTTTGCCAGGAAAAGGACTGGGTTTCAGGATAAAGATAAATACTTTCAGCTAAAATTTATTGAGCATAGCCTGGGTGCCAAGTCATGGATTAAGTGCTTTTTATATATTATTTCATGTAATATTCACTTTGATATGAGTTATCTTTGAAGGGAAACATTTAAGTGTTTTCCTTTACAGCTAAAGAGAGCATCTCTAAATAATATAAAATTTCACCTGTTTTTGAATTTTATGAATATAATCATACTGAATGCTTTCTTTAGAATCTTGCTTCTTTTGCTCAAAATTGTATTTGTAAGGTTTATCCATATTGTATTGACTCAGCTCATCATTTTTAATGTTATGGATTGTAAGAATATATCATAATGTATCCGTTTCACTGCTGAAGGACATTTGAATTGTTTTCATTATTTGGTTATAATGAAAAATGCTGCTATGAACATTCCTGAATCTGTATCCTGTTACATGTATGCATGAGGTTCTGTATGGTATAAACTTATGAATGGACTTGCTGGATAACAAGTTTGTATATCTTAAACTTTCCTAGAAGGTGTCAAACTGTTTCCAAAATAGTTGCATTAATTTGTACTCCCACAAGCAGTGGAAAGAGTTCTTGCTATACCATACTTTGTTAACACATGGAATTGTTAGTTTTTAAAATTTTTGCCTATCTGGTGGCAAATTTTGATATTTTGATGTTAATTTGAATTTCCCTGATTACTAATGAGTTGAGCACCACTTCATATGCTGGTTGGCTATTTAGATTTTCTTGGGTGCCGGCCTGTGGCCGAGTGGTTAAGTTCGTGTGCTCCGCTGCGGTGGCCCAGGGTTTCACCGCTTCAGGTCCTGGGCGCAGACATGGCACCGCTCCTCAGGCCACGTTGAGGCGGTGTCCCACATGCCACAACTAGAATGACCTGCAACTAAGATATACAACTATGTACTGGGGGGGATTTGGGGAGATAAAGCAGAAAAAAAAAATTGGCAACAGTTGTTAGCACAGGCGCCAACCATTAAAAAAAAAATAGATTTTCTCTTTTGTGTGATGCCTATTAGTGACTTTTGCATGATTTTATTTTGGGTTATCTGTTTTTTAGATCTTGACTTGCAGGGCTTTTTTTTCTTCTCACATAGTCTATTTACCAGTCTGTAATTATACATATTGGAAATATCTTCTCCCCTTCTGTGACTTATATTTTCACTGTCTTTTGGGGGTCTTTTCTTTTTTTTTTTTTTTGAGGAAGATTGGCCCTGAGCTAACATCTGTGCCCATCTTCCTGCATTTTATATGTGGAACGCCTGCCACAGCATGACTTGATAAGCAGTGCCATGTCCTCACGCAGGATCTGAACCGGCGAACCCCAGGCCACCAAAGCAGAACCTGCTGGGCCACCGGGCTAGCTCCTTATGGGGTCTTATTTTAATACAAAATTTTAATCATTTTTGTATGATCTATGCTTAATACTTCATTAAGAAATCTTTCCCTATCCTAAAGTCATGAATATATTATTCTATGTATTCCTTTCTAAAAACTTTATTGGACTTTCATTTCCAGCCACGATGGAATAACAGGGACTAGATTTACCCTCCTAACTAAAACAACTAAGAAACCAAACAAAATATATAAAACAATAGTCGTCAAGACATTGACCATCAGGCAATGAAAGATAGTGACCCCTGAGAGATGGAAAGTGAATGAGATGAGCTCTACAATTGCCTCAAACGAGGAAACTAGGTGACCAGCAGACTCCCTGATCTGAGGAGACGGAGCCAAGATTTGGGGGAGCCCATGGCAGCTACAGTTTGCAGAACAGAGGACTCAGGAGAGAGCTACATAGAGAAAGAACTCCAGGGATCTGCAGAGAGACATCTAGAGTGTTCAGCAGAGTGCTGATCAGTGTATGTGTGAGTCACCCATTTCCCCTCCCCTGAGGAAATCAATGATTCTGGTTTCTTAAATATCCTTCCAGAGACATTCTCTGAATATATATTTCCCTCAAACGTTAGATGATACACACTGCTCTGCACCTTAGTTCGTTTAAATTAAAAATGTAGCTTAGAGATTGTTCCATATCTACTAAAAAAAAAGAGGAGCTTTCTCAACCTTTTTTATAACTTTATGATTTAATCATTAATTTAAACAGTTCTCTATTGATGGCCATTTAGATTGCTTCAAATCTTTGTTATGATACATAATGGTGCAATTTGGCACACATATCCTTTGTATATTCTGATGAACGTTTAGTGGTGTGCGGAGGCAGGCTCATATGGGCTTTCAAGAGCCATTTGTTAAAATTTTGGGAACTTTGAAAGCTGATTGATTTTAGAAGAATAGCTTGAAATTAACCATGGTGGAAGTATTTACACCATTAAAATTGGCAAAGTCTACAAATAAAAGGCCCCCATTCCCCTAATTTTTTGGGAGAGCTGGTTGTTAGTATGTATAGCTTCCACTGAACACATTCCCAGTAGTGGAATTGCTGGTTCAAAGGGTGTGTCACACTTGTAATCTTCATATATATGGCCAAATTGCCCTTCACACATTTCTACAAGCAATGCATAAAAGTTATTCTTGAATTCTCACTAACAGTGTTATCAAAATTGTTGCTCTTTGCCAATATCATGGGTGAAATTGGTTTCTCAATGAAGTTATAATGCTTATATTAGTTATTATTGAAAATGAACATCTTTTTATATGTTGTTTTTAAATTTCTTTTTATAAAAAAATCTTTATTCATATCCTTTGCCTATTTTCCCCTTTAGAGTGCGTTTTTAAAAATTTATTATTTATTTGTAAAACCTCCTAATATGTTAAGGAGATTAGCCCTTGTTCTGGGATATGAGTCATCCATCTCTTTTCTCCAGAATATTGTTTGCTATTTAAATTTGTAATGGTGGTTTTTGCAATGCAGATTATTCAAAACCTTTTATATAACTAAATTAATCAATATTTTCTCTTGATGCTAGTGAGGTTAAGCATCTTTTCATGTGCTTATGGACTTCTGGTATATCTTCTTAAGAGAAATGTCTTTTTAAATCCTTTGTCTATTTTAAAATTAGGTTATTTGTGTTTTTATGGTGGCGTTCTAAATGCTTGATGTATTCTGAATGCAAGTCTCTATCAGATATATAATGTGCAAGTATTTTCTCTCATTTTCAAAGTTGTCTCACTTTCTTGATCATGTTCTTTGAAGCACAAATTTTTTTATGCCTTTTTCTTTCTTTCTTTCTTTTTTTTGGTGAAGAAGATTGTCCCTGAGCTAACATCTGTTGCCAATCTTCCTCTTTTTTCTCCCCAAAGCCCCAGTACATAGTTGTATATCCTAGTTGTAGGTCTTACTAGTTCTATGTGGGATGCCCCTGAGCATGGCTTGATGAGCATGTGTAGGTCGGTGCCAAGGATCCAAACCGGGAAACCCTAGGCCACGGAAGTGGAGCACGCAAACTTAACCATTATGCCACCAGGCCGGCCCCTGAAGCACAAAAGTTTTAATTTATCTATTTTTTCTTTTGTCATTGGGTTTTTGGTGTCACATTATGAGCAAGATCACAAAAACTTACTCTTGTGTTTTCTCCTAAAAGTTTTAAAGTTTAGTTCTTACATTTGGGTCTATAATCTCTTTCAAGTTAGTTTTTTAATATGATGTGAGGTAGGGGTCCAACTTTATTCTTTTGCATGTGGAAATCCAGTTGTCTGAGCACCCTTTGTTAAAAAGACTCTTATTTCACCATTGGATGATCTTGGCATCCTTGTAGAAAGTCAATTGACTATAAATGTAAGGGTTTATTTCTGGATTATCAATTTTATTTCATTGATTTATGTATCTATCCTTATGTGAACACCACACTGTGGATTACTACAGCTGTGTTGTAAGTTTTGAAATCAGGAAGTGTGAGTCTTCCAACTTTGCTCTTCTTTTTCAAGATTTTTTTTCTTTGCTCTTCTGGGTCCCTTGAATTCCTATGAGTTTTATATTTCTTGTCAAATTCTGAAAAAAAAAGCCAGCTAGAGGTTTCGTAGGAATTGTGTTGAATGTGTAGATTAATTTGGGGAGTGTTGTGATCTTAACAATATTAAGTCATCTGATGCATGAACATAAGGTGTCCTTCCATTTATTTGTCTTCTTTAACCTCTTTCAATAATATTCTGTGGGTTTCAGTTACAGGTCTCATATTTATTCTGTTAAATTTATTCCTAAGTATTTTATTCTTTTTGATGCTACTATAAATGGAGTTGTTTCCTTAATTTCATTTTTTATTATTCACTGCTGCTTATAGAAATACAATTGATTTCGTATATTGATCTTATATCCTGAACCCTTGCTGAATTTAGTTAATTCTAGTAGTTTTTAAAAAAATTTATGAGTTCTGCTAGTAACTTTGTGGATTCCTTAGGATTTTCTACACAAGATCATGTCATCTGCTAATATAAACAGCTTTACTTCTTGCTTTTCAGTCTGGATCCTTTTATTTCTTTTTCTTGCCTAACTGCCTTGACTAGAATCTCCACGGCAATACTGAATAGGAGTAATGAGAGTGGACAGCTTTGTCTTTTTCCTGATCTTAGGAGGAAAGCAAAGCAATCAGTCTTTCACCAGGTTAACTGTGAATTTGTCATAGCTGGCCTATATCAATTTGATCAAATTTCCTTCTTCTCCTGTTTTTTTAGTGTTGGGGTTTTTTTTTTTTAACCATAAAAGGGTGTTGGATTTTGTCAAATGCTTTTTCTGGTCTATTGAAATGATCATGTAGTTTTGTTCTTAGTTCTATTAAAACCATGTGTTACCTTGATGTGATTTTTAGATGTTAAGCCAACCTTGTATTCCTGGGATAAATCCCACTTCGTCAGGGTGAATAATCCTTTTTATACGTTGCTGAATTTGGTTTTGTATTATTTTGTTGAGGCTTCTTGTGTCTGTATTATTAAGAGAGATTAATTTATAGTTTTCTTTCCTTGTAATGTCTGTCAAATTTTGCTATCAGTGTAGTACTGGCCTTATAGGTTGAGCTGAGAAGTCTTCCCTCCTCTTCTGTCTTTGAAATAGTCTGTAATGGGTTAGTATTAATTCTTCTCGGAATGTTTGATAGAATTCATCAGTGAAGCTATCTGGGCCTGGGATATTTTTTGTGGGAAGTTTTAAATGTACTAATTCAATCTTTTTACTTGTTACAAGTCTGCTCAGATTTTCTATTGCTTCTTGAGCCAGTTTTGGTAGTTTGTGTCTTTCTAGGAATTTTTCAGTTTCATCTAGATAATCTATTTTGGGGGGAATATAGTTGTACATAGTATTGTCTTATAATCCTTTTTATTTCCATAAGATTAGTAGTGATGCTCTCTTACAGCTTTGCATCGTGAAAGCCTTTCTTACTCTGAGATTATTAAAAATTCTCCCATTTTTTTCTTCTAGTACTGGTATGTTTTCATTTCCCACATTTAAATCTTTAGTACATCTAGAATTTATTTTGATACAAATTGTATGGTGGGGATATAATTTTATTTTTCTCTGGTAGGCTGTGCAGTTGTCCTAACACCATTTATTAAATAATCAAATGTAGGCTTTATCATATCCTGAAACAATTTATTTGGATGTGTTTCTAGACTTCACATTCTGTTCCATAACATGTCTAACTAGTCATATGCCAGAAGCATGCTGTCAATTATTGTAGCTTTATAACACATTTTCATATCTGGTAAGGCTCATTACTCTTTCTTTAAAGAATGTTCCTAGCTATACTTGCTTGAATATTTTTCCTATATGAACTGTACATTTAGCTGTTGAAATTTTACTAGGTTCAAGTTAATCTTTAAACTAAGTTACTTGAATTAACGTCTTTATGATATTGAGACAACCTATCCAAGAACATAGTATGCCTTTCTATTTCCTCTTGTCTTTTTTGTGTCTCTCAGTATTTTAAAGTTTTCTTCATGTATATCTTGCATAAATTTTGTTCTGTTTATCTTGAAGAGGTTTAGCTCTCATATTACTATTCCAAATGGGACTCTTCTTTCATTATATCTTCTATCTAGGTGGTTTTTACATATGAAGATTACTAAATTTTATATTTAATTTTACAATGATTTGAGAGACTGGATTCTCTTATTGATTATTTGCAGTAGTTTTTCTATTGATTCTCTTGTTGTTTTCCAGCTGTAAAATCATACTATCTACAAATAATTATTTTACCTCCTGTTTTTCAATGTTTCAGATTTCTTTTTCATGTGTAGTTGCATTGTCTAGTGTGACCAAAATATTGTTAAATAGTCATACTAATAGTGATTCTCTATTAAGCATGATGCTGGTTTTAGAATACATTTTTTTAAAACTTCTTTTTAGATTGAGAGATAATAGAAGTGTGGTGGTTAAGAGCATGAACTCCGGAGTCTGAATGACTGGGTTTGAATCCAAGCTGTACAACTTATTGGATGTATAAAATTCCATGGATGTCAATTTTATCACTTCTAAAATTGGGTTGATAATAGCAACCTATCTGACAAGGTTGTTGTGAGGATTATATTGATAATATATATAAAGTACTTACAACAGCGCCTGGCATATAGTAAGTGCTACGTAAGTGTTAGTTATTATTGCATTATTATGTCTATATGTAATAAGTTTGTTCTTCTTATTTGAAATTGTCTATGGAAATTGGGATATGTAAGTGGGTTCTAAATGTTTAATGAAGATACAATTTGTTAAATATATTAATTATTTGAACATTAATCAAAGAACAAGTAAAAGTGATTGTCTTCAATTTTATGTAAGATTACTTGAGTTGTAAACAAAATCCTCCCTCTTGCTGTGAGCCACAGCCTTAGTCCTTCCTTCAGTTTAGTTGCTTGAGCCAATATATTCTTCTTTCTAAAGAAGCCACTGCACACAAAGCTTTCTCTCACTGGCAAACCATGTGTGACTCAAGTTTACCCATGCAAATATTTCTCCTATATTTCATACATGATTAGAAAAATTAAACATCACCCCTCTTTGCTCCTTCTCCCATTCCCACTGCCTATGAAGGAGGTTGCCCTATCAGGGTTCACCTTCCCCCTATACTCTGCCTGACTATTTGGGTAATGGTGGTATCCTTAACTGTCTTAAGTTCTTTCCAACATCATCATTTCTATTCAAGAGTGTTAGTGATTCTCAAGACCCATATTGAATAAAGTCAATATGCTGTTTCTTTCATTCAAATTCCTTCATCAGCCTGGCCCTGATCTAATTTGATAGTCATCTCCCATAACTCCAGATAATGGCCCGTTCTCTCTTGCCAGAATAGTCTCTCTACTCTCCCTCATAAACACCGTTATTATTTATGTCCTTCTGCCTTTGCTTATTCTGTGTTTTCTGCTTTGAGGTCCCTTCTCCCTGTTCCATATCTGCCAAAATCCTCCATATTTTAGGGCCCTGCTCAAGTCCCTCCACTGCTTAGGCTCGTTTCCAGGAGCTCCTATAGCTCTTAGTATCTGGGCCACTTTTTTGGCACTGACATTCTGAACTGCCATGTATTGTACTGAGCTCTAAAATATGAGCTAGATTTGTCTCAAATAAAACAATAAATTTCTGGAGAACAAGGATTGTGACTACCTTTATTTTTATATATCACTCAGTCAGTACCTGCCTGCCACAAGGCACATACAGGCTTTCATCAAATACTTGTTGAAACATTGTCAAATGAGTGAGTGAGTGCCTTCATAAATGAATGAAAGAATGAACAAGGGTATATACACAAATAAATGTACAGGTGAATGAATGAATTGTTCCCAAACCCCTACTATGTGGAGGTTTGTCAGAGACAAAACCAGAAGGGTCAAAGCCAGCAGGTGGCTCATGGTGCTCAGAGACCATGGCAGGGGTAGAAGATGGGGCTGGTGACCTAGGGAGAGAGACAGCTCGAGTCCAGCTCCTCTCTCTGCATCAGGAGAGTGTGTTCTTTTGCCCTAAGTATACAGAGCTCCTTCTCTTTCATAACTCCAGGCATAAATAACCACACCTAATTATTCCCCATTAGTATCTGTTTATACTCCCAAGTTTTTCCTTAAGAAGAGGGTTTTTGCCCCTGAGGCCCCAATATGACTCTCACATAGCCCTCCAGACTTGTTGAACTACACCTTCATAAACAGTTCTTCCAATGAAAGAAGGAAAATTAAGGGATTCCTCCCTTCTAACGGAATGACCAATAAAATGATCACATTACCATTATCTCTTACAAATCTTCCCTATGGCCTAATAATTCCCATTCAGACCTTATAAGCACAAGCAAGAAGTATGTGGTCCATTTTCTCTTTAGCAGGAAATGCCAGCACATGTCTGCGGACTGGCAGAATGCGCTCACATCTCACACAGGAGTGACACTGAGACATTCTAAATGAGGACCAATGAGTATAATAATGGTGTTGAAAAATCTAAATGTAAAACATTATGTCATCTAATTGATAAGGTCATGTCAAATTAGGAGGGTCCTAAACCCAATGACTAGAGTTCTTATAAGAAAGCTGTGTAGAGACACAGATACACAGGGAAGAAGGCCATATGAAGATGGAGGAAGAGATTGAAGTTGTGCTACCATAAGTCAATGAATACCAGGAACCACCATGAGCTGGACAAGGCAAGGAAGGATTCTCCCCTTAGAGCCTTTGAAGGGAGCATGACCCTGCTGAAGCCTTGATTTCAGATTTCTGGCCAATGAACTGTGAGAGAATAGATTTCTGTTGTTATGTTCACGGTACTTTGTTATGGCAGCCTGAGGAAACTAATATAGGAGTCAAGACAAGAATTGTGATTACAAGCAAAAGGCAATGAACATCAGTTGAAAGAATGAATGAATGGATTAATGACTCTTCATCAGTGGAATGATCGTGTCCCGTCTCTACTGCTGCAGTGGAGCCCTGAAGTAGAAGCAGGCCCTCAAGATGAAGGACCATTCAGATTAGCCCCTTAACATCAGCACTGAAGTTGTGAGTTAGGGGACTGGAAGAAAAGCTGCCCTAGGCCTCTCCAGGCATGTTGTGGGGCTGGAACAAGTTCTCTGGAGGCTCAGAAAAGAGGTCCAAGTCCAAAGTCTTTGAAATCACTCACAAAACCCACAGCGTAAAGCATCCAGACCTGGGTTTGAATTCCCACTCTAATGATGTGTGACCTTGGGCCAGTGCTAACTCTCTGTGAGTCCTGGTTTCTCCTATCTGAAAAACAGAGATAAGAAAATACTGAATTCTTGCTATCCAAATATTTACCATAAAACTTGCAAAATGCATTTTCCAAGTTGTAGAACTGCTCTCAGTAGAATGGCCGTATATCCCACTTTGTCCCAGAGAGTTCCAGCTTCAACTATTATCATCCCAAGACAGTTAGGAACAGCTCCCCCTTCATTCACAAAAACTGTCCCAACCGTACCATGAATTACATGGTCACCAAAGTTTTGAGGAAATCTCACAGACACGGCAGAGAAAAAGTTATATTGCACATCTGAGTGGGCTTGAAGCTGCAGAGCGCACCACAGTCGTACCTGAGCCATTTACCCCAAAGGATCGCATTTGGTGTCATTTGCATTCATTGTGTACACGCATTGCTTATTTAATTGCAGTTCATTTCAGTGTAGAAGGAAAATATAGTTGGTACGTAATACTGTACAGTATTGTGTGTCAAACACAAGATATCCACTGCTGTGTTTAATAATTAGATGATTGGTGTTCTTAATGTTTTATATGATGCAGAAATCCTTGATGGATTGTTATATAGATGTTTAAGATGTTCAGTTAAGAGAACATTGATTGAAATTTTTGCACTAAGCCTGGAACTCATTATAATTTTTGTATTTAAAATAATGGAATATAGTCCCTCTCATTGCAAAAATCTTCTATCTGCCACATTTTCGGGATTAAATGAAAAGGATAATGAGGGATACTTACCTCACCAGGTTGCAAAAACTAACTAGAATATACATATATAAAGCATGTGGCCCACAGTGTTTGAAATGAAAACATTATGTACAGAGTGGGAATTTCAGCCCCCAAGCTCAGTGCGCGAGAATGATGACTTTCTTTATTTATATTAGAAGTGCCCATTTAGGCTGGGTGATAGATATTTGATGTCACTTGGAGGGAGCTTCCAGCCTTCCCTAGGATTGTAACAGGAAATTCTGGGGTGCTCCTGTCATACCAGGGCACTGGATGTGAGAGCCCACCAGGTCCTTGGTCACCAGTCTCCAGGGTCAGGGCTGGGGCTTCCCTTGCCCCTGCACGTGGGTCCTAAGCTCCTCTGCTGGCTCCTCTGGGCCCCACTTGGGGAGCAGGAGATGCACTGTGTAGCCTCCAGTCCTCCCTGCCTCCATCCCTGCTGTCTTACTTCCCAAGTGCTGCTGTAACAAACCCCCACAGGCTCAGTGGCTTAAAACAACTCTAACGTATTATCTTACCGTTCTGGACGTCAGAAGTCCAAAATGGGTCTCACGAACCAAAATCAAGGTGTCAGCAGGGCTGGTTCCTCCTGGGAACCCTAGAGGTGAATCCGTTTACTTCTTTGTCCACCTCTTGGAGGCCACCTGCCCTTCTCAACTCACGACCCTCTCCTCCATCCTCAGAGTCAGCCATGTAAGATCATCACATCTCCTTCACTGAGTCTGCTCAGCTGCCTCCCTCCTGTAAGGATCCTGTGGTTATACTGTCCACCTGGGTACTCCAGGATAATTTTCCCCATCTCAAGATCCTTAACCCCATCTGCAAAGTCCTTTTTGCCATGTAAGGTCACCTAGTCACCAGTTCTGGGATTAGAATGTAGACCTTTTGGGGGAGCCATTATTCAGCCCAGCACCCCCAACACCACTGTTCCCTTCCTGGGGCCTCGCCACCTCCCAGCCTCTCCTGGAGAGCAGGGCGCGGTCCCTTCAGCGCTGGGACCCACACTCCTGTCTGTGTTCGTGCCCACGCACCCAGCTTAGCTCTCCCCATTCCCACCCAGCCCAAGAGAATTTTTTTCAAATTTTGAGGTGAAAGGAAAGCCCTTTCTCACCCAAACGTTTTGTTCAAACCCAAAATCTTCTAAGCTCCCCTAAATATTCAGACTTCTGGAGCACGAAAACAAGTAATTTATAGCGTGCTTCCGCTTTTTAGCCAGTCACTTCCTTCTCCTGAGATTGTGGACCAGAGCCAATCATCTGATGAAAGGAGGGAAATGAAAGGGGCAAATAGGAGAAAAGTCTGTAAATTAATATCTCAAAGTATTATCCAGTCACATTTTTAAAAGAACTAGATCCTTCTGGGGGATGAACAGAGGTGTGTCAGGGAGGGGTCCCGGGAGAAATCGGCCTGCAGTCTGGCTCTCGAGCCTCTCCTTCCCTCTGGTGTCTTCTCACCGTTATTTCCACCACTGCCACCACCTCCCTTGGCTCCAGGAGCACTTTGCTTCCCTTCAAAACACTGGCCCAAATCTGCACAGAACCTTTGCCCAGGTTCCCCTTAGCACACCTGAGACAGGCTGGCACTCTTGCAAAGAGCTGTACTCAGTACCAAGAAAGACAAAAGGGAATTAGTTTCACAAAATACAAACAGCATAAAAATGATCGTGACTCCCTTAGACAGCTGTCCGACAGCGATAATACCCTCTGACCCAGGAAGCTGTCAGAACCCTGTAAGAGGAGCCTCTAGCTTTCTCCCTCCACTCCCACCTGGCTGCCACCCCCATCCTCACCTTCACTCCAGAGCAGGTGCCACATTATTCTCTGACACAGGGCAGCAAACCAGGCAACTCCTCTTTCTCCTGGTCCAAGTTAAATAGAAGTCCACATTCTCAGATCTGCCATCCATCCCATCACTCACCCCTGGCTCCTTACCTGAAGGGTGCTCCCAGGCTGAGGACAGCACCACGGTGGCTGACAAATGGATCAGCTCACCCTTTGGGGCTTCAGTTATCAACTCCAGCACCTGTGGAGAATTTTATATCTTATTCACAGGTAAGCCCCTGGCAACCACCTCTTACATACACATACACAGCTCTACAATATAAAAATATCTCAAAAATACCAAAACTATATTTTCCCTCCATAATTATGTATTATGGAGCAAGAAGGTAAATTTTCCAAGGAAGCAAATACGGAATTTTAGGAGAGAAATCATAATTTATCTTTTTAAAGAAATATAGAAGCAACCCGATTAAAAATTGGGCAAAGGACTTAAACATTTCTCGTAAGAAGATACGCAAATGGCCAAAAAGCACATGAAAAGATGCTCAACATTATTAGTCTCTAGGGAAATGTAAATAAAAACTACTACTTCACACCCACTAGGATGGCTATAATTTAAAAAACAAAACAGAAAATAAGAAGTATCAGCGAGGATGTGGATAAGTTAGAACCTTCATACATTTCTGGCGGGGATGTAAAATGGGACAGCCAGTGTGGAATACAGTTTGGCAGCTCCTCAAAAAGTTAAACGTAGAATCATCATGTGACCCAGCATTTCCACTCCCAGGTTGATGCACAAGAGAATTCAAAGCAGATGCCCACACACAAATCTGTACATGAATGTTCATAGCAGCAATGTTCATAATGGCCAAAAAATTGAAGCAAGCCAAATACCTGTTAGCAATAATTAGCATTATTTGAACAAATGTCCAAATGTTCTTGGCAGCACTGTTGACAAAAACCAAAAAGTGGAAACAATTCAAGCATCCATGAGTAGATAAGGAAATTGTAGTATATGCGTAAAATGGAATATTACTCAACCATAAAAAGGCATGAAGTAATGATACATGTGACAATGTGGATGAACCTCAAAACCATTGTGCTAAGTGAAAGCAGCCAGACACAGAAGACCACATACTGTCTGACTCCATTTCTCTGAAATATCCAGAATAGGTAAACCCACAGAGACAAAAAGCAGACTGGTGTTTGCCAGGGTCTAGGAGTGATTGCTTAAGGGTATAAGTTTTCTTCTGGGGTGATGAAAATGTTTTCAAACCAGACAGAGGTGAAGATGGCACAATATGGTGAATGTAGTAAATGCTACTGAATTTTACACTTTAAAATTGTTGATTCCATGTTATGTGAATTTCACCTCACTTTTTTAAAAAGAGGAAAAAGAAACCCAGAACTAGGAGTTAGAGGACCAGAGACTGAGTCCTGACTTTAGTACTTATTAGCCATTTCACTATGGGCAAGTAATTTAAAACTCCCTCTGAGCCTCAATTTCCTCATCTGTAAAGTGAGACTAATGATATCGTACCACGTATTTCATAGGGTTATTGTAGCGACAAAATGCAATATTGTTTATGAAATATTTATATCATGTAAGAGTGATATAAAATGCTAGATATTGTTGTTATTGAGGTAATAAAATGTACACTCAGCACGAAAATTGAGAACTTCCTTTCATTCTTTTACAAGACCCAAGTTGTGGTAAATGTATTCACAAGGTTTTATTTTTAATTAATTTATATATTGCAAGCAAAGGATTAAAATAGACAATTTTTATCCAAATAAGTAGGCAATATCTTAAAAACTTACTCTAGGATATCAAGTCTCATCCTGGAATTGACCCTTGGGGAGGAAGGTAAAACACACATCCCAAATTCTCTATGGACAGTAGACAGAAGTGTGAGTCTTTTTATGTACCCAACAGGCACAATGACACATGGTCACTTGTGGTATATTAGTCTTCCCTGGAGCAGATTTTCGAGATATTTTCAATAGGGTAACGGTGAAAATATGGGGGTGGGGGGAGTAAAAAGATCTTTATTTTAAGGAAATATAAGTAGGACTTGTCTCGGGGTTGCAATAGCTTAATATTCAGTTGCCCTGTTAGTGAAAAAAAGTCCTCCTCCAAATTTCAATCTGGCTTTAGTTCAAATCAAGATAATGGGAAATTTGACTTAAAAATACGAAATAACATAAAAATTATTCACATATTAAAGGAGTTAGGAAATACTACTAAAGATCTCTCTCTTCCTCTCTTTTTCTTTCTTTCTTTCATACCATAAGTCATCCCATAGGAATTTGGTAATAAATAAGTCAAGTCTGATGAAATCATTAGGATTTTTATAGCATATTTATGAGGCTGGTAAATAGCTACTTCTCCGATTTTATATCTCTACACTATCTCCCCAAAATATGCTAGCTGATAATTTCCTAAAACATTTTAAAGAGTAAAATACAAGAGAGTTGAGGGTTTTATAGGATTTCACAAATAATCTGGATTATTTAAATATAACTCTATTTTTCTTTAGAATGCCATAGTCATTTCATGCCACTGTGAGATTCTGGCCATCTAATAACAAAAGCCTATGGTAAAATTATTCATTATCCACTATTTAGTAATTTTCAGTAAAATTCTCAAACACAAACTAGGCATATGCTGTTTTTATGAGTGTTAGGTGAAATTATAACAGCTCAGTCTAGCCAGAACATGTGTTCTTATTGCTGTGAAACTGGTTTAGTTTTATCACCAAACACACTCGAAGTGTCCAGCAGCAAACACTTCAGTCCCCCAAATTCTGTAAGCCCATCACAGTTCTGGCGTTGAGAGCCAGGTCCAAAACAGGTGGTTCTGAAAAACCAAGGATCCATTGTAGTTCCAACTAACCAAGGACACCTCATAAACTCCCCATTTTGAGTTTTTATATACTAAGCTACATATATGAATAGTTAATTTTCCCATTTTTAATTAATCTGAGACAAGCATGTACCAGGAAAGAATGCTGACTAGCATGTATCAGCAAGTTGATACATTTCCCAAAAGAGGTTAACATTTCCATTAATATAAGTAAATATAAAAATTCTATTAGTCTTTTTGAACTATTAAAAATAGTTTGCAGCCCCTTATTACTACTTTCAAGTTCTACACATCAGTAACTTGGTCTGTGAACAGAAAAGATTTAACATTATTGAGTACTTATGATGTGCTAGGTTCTATCGTAGAATATATATATATATACACACACACACACACACACATATATATATTTCATTTAAGTCACACCAAAATTTTTTGAGGAAGGTGTTATTATCACTTCTTTTTTAGAGATTGACACTGAACCTCAGAGAATGTAAGTAAATTGTCTCAGGTCCTATACTTAATAAGTCAAATTAAGGCTCACATTCAGGGTCTTTTGACTCCAAGGGAAAGGCTTACAAACCCACGTTAAGGAGTTAACTAAGGAACCTAGCATCCTGACATCAAAAGAGCCTTCTGGGTGATGAGAATAGAAAACCAGAACCAAGCCTGCTTCTCTGACAAGTATTTTCCAAGGGCCTCCTATGGCCTGGTGAGGGGTGAATGAGACAGACATGTCCCTGCCTTCAGAGCTTCAACTCTAGAGGTAAGTTAAGACACCGAGCCAGTGTCACTCAAGTGACTAAGAACTATGGAAGTGGCAGTGATAACATGCCACAGGAGAAGAGCCTTCTTGTTCCCAAGCAGGCTCTCAAGATGATGGAGAGGAGGTGAAAATAGATCTTGTAACCGTGTCAAATATAATAAGTTTAACATGAGACCTTTGATTAACAAGCATTGATAGAGCACAAACTAAGTGCAAGGCACAAAGCTGAACCCTCTTTTTCATAAGGTATTCCAGTCTTTCATGCATCTTCTATTTCAAACACATAGGCACCTTCTAAGAGAAAGCTGAGAGATCACAGGTATTTATTAAAGATACCATTGATTATTCTAAAAAGGGTATGGAGATAAGAGTCTCTTCCATGTGGGGAGCCTGGTTGGTCTTGAGGACACAAGGGTGGGGTGTTCCAGACCAGATTACATCCAGGCGATGACCACAGAATTGAAGCATTCAGGCCATTTCTCCCTCCAATGCATCTAACTGTGGAAACTCAATCAGGTCCAGAAATGAATCAATTTCCTTTGCCTGTGTCCTTAAATTTGATGAATAGAGCCTTTGCTTAGAGCTACTGAAGCTGCTATTCATCTCAGTTAGTTGCTAAATAAAACGTTGTTCTTGGATGTAATTCTGGCGAATATGACTTTGGCGATTTTTCGTTTAACTATGTAAGTCCAAATCATTCCCCAAGTGAATCTACATTTGAGCTATTTTTGTTCCACATGCTCCATATTTTTTTCCAAGTTAGAGACTAGGAATCTAGGAAGACCAGGCTTTCTTGTTGACTGTGAAGAGGATAAACCCAAGTAACAGTGCAAAGTTTTGTGACAAACCGCTAAAGTCATCTTCATGAAGAATTACTTTTCTATTCAATGCAATTTGATAATCTAGGAAGAATTTTAGACATACAAAATTTAAACAACGAAGAAAGACAAAGTTTAAATAAATAAATTTGTGTCTGATGAGAGAATCAGCAAATTCGACTTGAAGTAGAGGGTCTAGTTGAATCTTCTTCACATAATAGTTCACAACCTTGCAGTCTTCTGTGGTTAAGGACTTGACCGCGGTCATGTAACTAGAAGTGGTAAAATGTAATTGGACGATGAGTCCTTTTTTCTTTCCTTTCTTTAAATTTCTAAATAAGTTTTTATTTTTAGCTGAGTCATGCTCATAGTTTAGAAAGTCAAAAAGTAACAACTAAAAGGCTTTTCACAAAAAACACCAGTCCCTAAATCACCCCTCACTACACCTGCAGTCTCTCTCTTCAGGGAGTACCACTTGGAACTGTTGCTTCCAGAATTTACACATCTTCATTTTTCTATATCATAAGTTTTTATCCTTAATTTTTATTATTAAAAATTTCAAAAAAGCATATATGTACATACACATAAAATCATACACACACATTTTTGATGAATTCCTAAAAAGTAAGTTGCAAACATCATGACACTTCACTCCTAAATACTATATAGTGATACTAAATATAAAATTATGCTATCTTTTCTTCCTCTGTTTGAGACATTCTCATATGACTTTCTGTTATGGGAGTTGAGGATTTAGTTTTCTTACACAACCATCCATCTGTTTCACATTCCCCACCCTCTCAGTATGATTATAGTACAATTTTTTGGTTAAATATATACAATGCTGTATACGCTTTTCCTTGAAATTAATAATTGCCTTGATTTTTTATTTGCTTACTTTCATTGCTTAGTTTTTTATTAATTCTTCCAACACCTTTCAAAAGCCTTTTAAAACATTTCATTCACAGACCAATATCATCAATCTATATACAGACTTTTCTTTTTAGACATGCCTCGTGGAGAACTCCTCTCTCCCTTGGCTGTCACCTTGAACTGCCTTTGCCAGTCTCCAAGTTTAAATTCCCTGACTCCTGGGTCTCATGCTTGGTGTGCTGCCTTGTTTTGGAGGGAGGGGCACAGTCTCTAATAGATTCACGAGGTCAAAAGGGCAGCATAAAGGACTATGCCTATCTCTTGAGTCATGCTGCTCCACTCAGGACTGGCTTCCCATCTCACCTGACAGGCAGCTGTCACCCTGGGATCCTGTTCCCAGCTACCCTGAGGACTCCTGTCACCCCACTCCTGCGCTCTAGCGCTCTAGCTGCTCATACTGAACACCATGTCTTCCTCTTTCTTGGTTTATCTACTCCCTTTCTTTGGTGGGGGCGCAGTCTCCAGGAGCTTCTTGAAAAAGGGTGCCGGGAAGGTAAAATTTTTTTAGAACTTTCATGTCTGAAAATGTCTTTATTCTCTATGTGATCGATATTTTGGCTGGCAATGCATTCTAGGCTGGAAATAACTTTCCTTCAGAATTTGGAGTCATTTTCCATTGTCTTTTAGCTTCCAGTGATGCAGTTGAGAAATCTGAAATAAGTCTGATTCCTGATCCTTTGTATGTGACTTGTTTTTCCTTTTTTGAAACTTGTAGACTCTTCCTCCTATTTTGGAATTTTAAGGTGACGTGCATTGGTGTAGATCACTTTTGATTCACGATGCTGGGTGCCCAGAGGGTCTATTCAAGTCGAGACCGATGTTCTTAAGTGCTGGGAAATTCTTTTGAAAATTTTTTTGATACTTTCTTCCCCTCCTTTTTCTATGTTCTCTTTTTGTAAACTTCTATTATTGAAACTTCCGTATTGGCTACCTAATTTTATTATCTTTAATATCCTAGTTTCCATTTCTTTATTCTATTTTTCTTTGTTCCACTTTTCTCTATTTTCTGGAAAATGTATTCCACTTTCTTTTTCAACATTTCTAATTCCAAACCTAATACCACTTCTGCTATTATATAGCTTTTCATTTCTATAAATTATTTTTGGTTCTTTGAGAGTTCTTGGGTTTTTTCTTTATTGGTTTTGGGGTTTTTTTGGCTAATAACATTTGTTCCGTTAATTCTCTGAGGATATTAATAATCTTTTTGGTGCTTTGTTTTGTTTGATTTTGCTATTTTGTTTTCTTTTCTCTGATTTCTCCAAGCCGCTTTTTTCCCCTGTTCGATCATTTTAGCTTCTCTCCTCAGGGTTAGTGACATCCCTCAGATATCTGGCAGTCATTGGCTGGCTGCTTATGTTTAATACAGGGAACCAGAAAGCTGACTGGAAGTCTAAGATGGTTGGTTTGGGCGTATTCACATTGAGCCCCACTATAGAATGATCTGGCTGGGTTGTTTGTTGGGGAGCTTTTTGGAATCAGTAGCTATAGGTCTTTCCTCTCGGGCTGGTCAGTTTCCAGCTGGAATATTTTTCTCTCTCTCCTCCACAAAAGATGAAAGTCTGGCTTCCTGTATGCTGAGAGTTCAATAGGAGAAAAGGCTGAGAGGATTCATCATTAATTGCACAAATTTTGCTTAATTACCCTGTTTTAATACAGCAGCCCCATCTTTAGCCCTGCTTGGCAGCTCCCTTCCAGACATCCTCAGTTTACCCTCTGCAGGAATTAAACCTCCAGGGCCCTTCTGGGCTGGGAGAGGGGCTGTTCCCAGGGTGTAGGGGGCAGCCAGCTGAGGGGTCAACTCACTTCCACAACAGCTCTCATCAGCCCTCCTTATTTTGCTCTTCACACAACCCTCCACCTCCAGTTCCAGAAGTCCCTGCTGCTACCACTTCCTAGCCTTTTGAGGATCCAGCTTGGAAATCAGGTTGGTCCTCAGCTTTCCCCACTCCAGTTCTAGAATTTGGTTTCCTGCATCTGCTAAGATACCTCTTGTCCATCTACTTTCTAATTTACAAAATGTTGTTGTTCTTATCTCCTTTGTATCCACCCTGCCCTGGGGAGTTTATCTTTGATTTTAAGTCTCTTTACTATAGTTTTCACTGGGTTTCAGGAGGGAGCAAAATTAGACATATGTGTTCAGTCTGTCATATCATCACAATAGGAAGCTTTATTGTTTTTTTTTCTACTCCATTATAAACATTTGTGCTAATTGTGTAAAGTATATAATTCAAGATTATATGATAAAGATAACTATGATACTTATACAAATAACCACCTTAATCAGCTAAAGTAACCATATCAGATAAAACCGTGAGGTAATGACCAGAGGTTTTGAATTTTAAAAGGAATACATAGTTGACAAAAAGGAGAAAGAAGAGAATGAATTTTGATTTATAGTGCTTGATGTTATAAGTTCTAGCTTCCAACAGAGAAAATAGAAATGACTAGGAAAAACAAGATAAATGTAGACTAAATCCCCCTTAAATGATAACCAAACAGTTAAGGAGACCGAAAGTTCCAGAAAAAGGCCTGACTGATATATGCAGTAATAAAAGTTGAAAACAATCAACCAAGGATAGTTTATTATTTGACATAAACAAACCCTGATCAGTCTCCTTATGTAAAACAACCAAAATCTTTATTATAATATTTTAGGTGTATGTTAATCTGTAATTTCTGTAGGATAGCTGCTATCCACTGCAATCTATAGTCATGCTGTTCGCACATGTCTCCTCACGTGAACGACTAAAAGAAGATGGTCACTTGCAGCAGTGCCTTTGCAGTGCCTGTTCATTAAAGACGTAGGAAGTAAATGTTGAAAGTGCCAAACAACTGACATCTCCTGTAACCCCCTGTATTTCCTCTTAGGGCTCTCTCCTCTCAGTTTCACAAAGAGACCTGCTAAAGAGTCAGTGTCAGACACCTGGCTACTGAGCATTGCAAATGACATCACAGAATTAGCTAGAAGAATTTGGGCAAGAGGAAAGAGTTTATGAAAAATCTTCAGTGGAATAGATTGTTCTTAACATTCAGAAATTAAAAAAAAAAAAAAAAGCCTATTCATTGCATTGTTTTGGGCAAAAAGGACAAAGAGGAAGCCCCAGGGGTGATATTCTCAGAGTTTGGGCATTCTCCCTCCAGAGAGATGCAGCCAATGCCAGGCATGATATAAAGGGATCCTTCTCCAATGGTCAACTGCCTGGGCTGGTCCCAAGGTGGATGCCATGGGATTGAGTTGGGGCTCAGTGCACCGTCTAGTTAGGCAAGTGTTTTGCATCCTACAGTACTCCCCCTCACTCCATCAGGCTTACTCCCTTCTAAGAATCCCATTGCCACCTGTCAATCAGACAAAGGCCTGGTCTTTCACAGTTCTTCTGGACAGGGTTTGCCTCATCAGAAACAATAACTTAACTTTGGTTTGCTTTTGTTTCTTCCTATTGGCTCTACTTTATCTTACTTATAAAGACAAACTAAAGTAACACTTGGAATTAAAACTTTTTTTGTGATGCCTTGGCTGACCAAGACAAATTACCTCTGATTCATTTTACATCTTAAACCAAAATATATTCATGGTGTGACAGTAGCTTATTCAGTATGAAAGTTACTTCTTTCTCAAGGTGAGAGATCCAAAGAATCATCTCTAAAAAAAATCTCTCTGATATCTGGGTAGGAGATCTCATTTCCTTATGTCCTCACACCACAGGAAAAAAAAAAAATTTTATGACATGTCCTATACATCGCACCACTAAGATGAGTACTTGCAAGCCTGTGGTAGGGGGCTAGGGCTCTTGATAAAGGGTTCCTGACTCAGCCTAATGCTGTCCATGAAACTCGATTTGGAACTTGTATCCTGGCTTTACTTCTCCAACCAACTTGATCTTGCCCTTTAGACATGGATTCTTTTGCTCATTTCTGCTGAGACGGTCTCTGTATCTCTGACCCAACATTTGCTCTTTGAACCAGGTTTTATGGATTCACTCTTATCCTCCCCAGTATGACCTCTGAATTTCCACTCTTTGTTTGTAGGAGCCACTTCTGTGGTTGGAGGTGCAGTGTTGTCCTATATTGGTCAGGATTTTTGATTGCAGACAACAAAACCCACATTAGCTAGTTTAAGCAGAGAGGAGTTTATTAAAAGGTATTGGGTACCTTATAGAATTTCTGGAAAAGCTAGAGAACTGGGCTTGGATGCTACTCAGCCAGTTACAAAGTAGCCAGGAGAAATGGCCAAACACTCCAATGGACTGTTCTAGTGAAAATTCCCTGCCACTGTCCTCTGCCACACCTGGATGCCAGGGACAGACTCCAAAATCTCCAGCGAAGTTGAGCCAGGAAATCCAGTGGTCTTACTCATTGTACTTGCCAGATCTGATCTCTCTTTCTGTAGAGCCACTACTCACATTTGTCATCTCAGCCTCCTAATCCTAAGCAGTATGTCCTCATGGTGAAAGCTAGGTCACATGTGGAGACTAGCTACAAGGGAGTCTCGGGAATGTAGTTTTAGCATTCTGGCCTCCACAGCACAAGAAGGAAAACTAGAGCGAAGTTAGAAAGGGTGTTGAGTGAGGCATTTACAATAGGGAATGAGAATTCCCCACATTACTCATCTGGGCTGAAGAAGCTCCCACCCTTCAGCCTGGGTTCTAGGAGTCTAGACAGGAGGGTGTTCCTGGGTGGTGGAGGGAAAACAGTCTCTGACCAGGGGGGCAGGCTGGGAGTTAGAGAAGGAGCTAGTGCAGCGGGAAATACACTAGAATGTGTTGGTATCTGAGGGCTCCTAAGATAGCCACTCGTAGGAGCCACCATATATGACTCTTTGGGCAGTGGAACATTGTTGTTAACAGTGCAGGCTCTGGAGCCAGTCTGCTGGGTTTGAATCCTAGTTCCACCCTTATCAGCTGTGTGACCTTGGGTTTTGTGTGTGTGTGTGTGTGTGTGTGTGTACGCGCGCGCGCACGCGTGCGTGCATGTGCTTGGTTTTGTGTGTGTGTGTGCGTGTAGGTCCAGCTTTCCCTGGGGATGGGTCTGTATCCATGCTAGGGTGTGATGGTGATGAAAGAGAAAGGGAGGAACAGCCCTTTCTACGTGAGATTCTCTCTCTACTACCAACCTTGGGAGACCAGACTATTCTTTTACTAAGAGTGAACAGCCTTCCTTACTGGGAGTCTGTCTCTCTCCATGAGGAACAAGAGAACACTGGAGAGGAATTGCAAAGGATTCCCCTAAGCAAAGAAGCTCCTATGTCATAATTACAGATTAAAAGATTGTGAAAGAGTGCATCAGTTATCTATTACTGTGTAACAAATCACTCCAAAAACTTAGTGTCTTCAAACAAGAACTTACTATCTCTCACACTTCTATGAGTTTGCTGGGCAGTTCCTCTGCTGGTCTTGCCTTCACTCACAACACAGCTGCACACAGTTGACTGGGCTGGGCTGGAAGTCTAAGTGGGCCTCCCTCACCTGTCTGGCGGTTGGTGCTGGCTGTAGTGCCTGATTCTGCTCCATGTGGCCCCTCAATCTCCTGTGGGTAGACCCACTGCCTTTCGAGGCAGTCTCTCTCAGTGCCGCAGGAAGGGAAGGCAGTGCTGCAAGGCCATGTGAGGCCTCAGAAGTCAAACACCTCACTTCCACCACAGTCTACTGGTCAAAGCAAACTAGGCCAACCTGAATTCAAGAGGATGGCGAAACAGACAGCACCACTGGCTGGGATGAGCAGCAAAGTCACATCACAAAAGGGAGTGCATATGGGATGGGGGATGGGATTTGTGGTCATTAAACAATTTACCACACATGCTAAATTCGGAACTGATACAATTAAACTTTCAGTGATGATACAGAAATTTTGCATTCAATACCCATCTTCTTAACAAGGCAAACACAACCATCATTGTGACCAACAATTTCCCACCATTTTTTGGAGTTCGGGAAAAGCAAAAAACTTTTTGTAATAACTATATTTGAAGGCAGGGATTTTTAGTAACCTCTTGATGAT
Organism: Equus caballus; assembly: GCF_041296265.1. NCBI lineage: Eukaryota > Metazoa > Chordata > Mammalia > Perissodactyla > Equidae > Equus > Equus caballus. The sequence continues at coordinate 66,438,242 of NC_091697.1, forward strand.
GAAATTAATAACTTCCTTGGCTTTTTTGTTTTTAACTGTAGCTTAAAAGTCATCCACTCATAACAAAATATCACCTTTGTAAAGCCCCTTTAAGCTGGGAGAGTCTAGAATTCCAGTATTCACACCAAGCCTTGAGGACTTTATTGGGTCCTGTTGTTGAAAATGTCGTAGTTTTGTTTTCAAGCTTCTCTGGCATGTTCCCTCAATGCGTGGACACCTTGGAGGCTGTTCAGAATCATTCAAATGAGCCTATGATGTGCCGGTGGTAGAAAGACAGGTAAAAATCCTCCTTCTCCCCTATGCGAAACTTCCATCTGGGCTGGTGCTTGAAAACGGGCTGACTGTGACCACCCCTGCCGGGAAGTCCTCTGCCGGCAGCCTGGGGCACAGAGCAGCGGTAGAGAGGTGGCTCGTTTCCCTTCAGACTGCTGCTGGTGACAGAGCCAGCCCTGCATGGAGTTACTTCCCTTCCCTAGATCTCCGCATTCTTATCTATCTAGTGAGAGAGGCCGGATCAAAGCCCCTCCGGTTCCCATATCGACAGCCTAAGACTCCAGAAGTGGGGTAGACGGGACAGATCATTTCTGCCAGCCCCCTGCCACATCACTCCCCAGGCCTGGCTGGGGGCAGCAGCGCAGAGGAGGCCTGCTGAGGTCTGCACGGAGCTGGCGGGCGCTGAGAGCAGGTGGTGGACTCAGAGCGCTCACCTGAGAAGTGAGAGTCCCCACGGCCTTCCCGCCGGGCTGGGGTTCTTTCTCCTCCTCCTGCAACCTTTTCAAATTCCACTTTTAGTTGCTACATTTGAAAATTACTGTGTGGTGTTTACAAGATTTGAAAATCTTTTCTTTTGAACAATTTTTGTTGTTGTTGCAGGAGAGACAATACTTCACATTTTTTGTTTTCTGTAAACCATCTTAGGTCTTCCAAAAACATGTTTTAAACTCATAACTGACACGTCATCATAAAAGACACCCCAGAGCATCATATTAATTGAATTCAATGAAAAAATAAAATGCGAAGTCAGATGAGCAGAAGAACCAAGGGGCTGAAAGGAAAAACACCAAAACATTAACAGGATTTACACTGAGGAACTCAGACTTTGAAGACTTTCCTTTTATTTTCTTGAATTTTAAGCTTTTTGATTGTAAAAAAAAATTTACATACTGGAAAATTAATTTGCTCATAAACATCTGTAGTAATAGGCCCATACTTAGAGCCACATGTTTAAGAGGCAGTTAAGAACTTTGTTTTCACTCCTAAAATAATCCATGAGCTTGTTTGTGTAGATGGACGTGAGAACAGTGGCTTACAGTTTATTTTCTATTTGACTCTAATTTTACGGCCATGGATTAGCCCTATGACCGTGAATACAGGCTAGATTGACAATATCAGTGTCTTTTCTCCAAAGAAAGCATAGGAAACTGCCACTCTAATGCTGGGCCATCTCAGCCTGAAACCTCAGGCCCTTTAGACCCACCTTCAAACAGGAAAAACAAACAAGCAAACAAACAAAACAAGAAGAGAAGGAATGTTTTCTGCAGCAATTTCAAATATGTACTATTGGCTTTCTTTCTTGAGAGGTGCTCATGACCAGAAACCCTAGGAGAGACTGTTATCAGTTGATGGAGGAAAGATATTCAAGGAGAAATCCACACAGATGCTGTTAGCCCGTGGCCAGCACCAAAGGCGCAAAATGATAAGAATGCCAGTGTTTAAAGGAGCTGGACCTTTCTGAAACCGAGGAGTACATGGACTTTGTCAATCTGATGTTTTAACGAGGAGATAGATGCCACCATTTTACTTGCCAACTTTTTTGGTTGGGGGGATGTTTGTTTCTGAGGATACTAATTATATCTCAAGTGGCAGCCAAGAGAAAACTGCCCTCTACACTACCGTTGCTACCAGTGGTTGGGCTCAGAATCGGGTGTTTTTCTAAAACAGTAATGCTGGGAGTCATTTCACGTCGCTTCAAAATACTAATAATTTGAGCTTTCCAAAATTTCCAATTTTTAAAGAAAAATGATTCAGGAAATTCTCTTAACAAGAATGCAAATGACATAAAAGTATTTAAAGTGACATTTCTCTCTTCTACAACACTAAGTTTTCCTTAAACACAATGAGAAGTTGTTACCAATAAATGAGAGGCAATTTGTATTTTATCTTCTAAATTAAGCGTAATATATAGTATAATTCATTTTCACAAAACATGTTTCGAAGGAGATAAATCTGCTCTTAGTAACTTCACAAATATTCCTTTGATTTTGGATTTATTATTTCAACTGTCTCTGGTGAGGGCATTTCATATGCTTATAAACCTCTTTAGTTTCTTTTCATATTTTAGTGCTTCATGTTAATGGACTCCATTACTGTTACATAAAACACATCTATCAGCAAAGGTTTAGGAACAAACATTTATACCAAACTGTTTAAAAGTTGGCAGCCGTGGTGAATAGTAAATAACAGCGAATAGGAGAGAACATAAATATATAGATCAATTTAACAACAGATTGTCTCCAAAGGATTTTTAAAAAGGTTGCCTGAGCTGTCAAGGTGGACATAGTCTGCACTCAGACCAACGCAGCCTGAAGTCGGAATCATCAGGGTTTCACTTGATTTTAGTTCCCTCGCATAAACAGATTTTCCTTATTTTTGGAATATAATCAATATTTAATCAATCTCCTGCTTCACTCTAAGTTGTAAGAACCATATCACTTGCTTGCCACTTCTCGTAATTTTCAATTATCATATTCAAATCCAACTGTGCTTCCAGCTTCCCTAAACTAACCATTTTTGACCACTTAAAGTGAGACATTTGTGTAATCTCCATCACACTTGAACTTCATAGAAGCACACATATTAAAGTCAGACGAACTTCAATTCCTCAGTTTTACCTGTCTCTCACATTACCTACGTCACAGAGTTAAAGGGGATATTGTATGAAAGGTGCCTCATACTCAATGAAGAAACTCCATGAAGGTTAGATTTCCCTTCTGCAATCTTTTGCGGTGGGCTCAGTCTCCTACCTCATACTCTCGGGCCATTGACTGGCATGCAATAAATGTTACTTCGAATCTCTTTCATGTACATATCCCACCATTCAAGCTCCTTGAGGGCAGGAGCCACACATCTTCCCATCTTCTTTTTTTGTACCCCAGTGCCCAGCGTGGGTGTCAACAAGAGTCAATGCTAGCGCTTCTATTCTGGTTGATGAAGGAACTCAGGGAGGGTGAGAATGGGAGCATTCCCAGTCATTAAGTGTGTTGCTCTGGGGGCCGGCCCCATGGCCCAGTGGTTGGGTTCGCACCCTCTGCTTCCGCGGCCCAGGGTTTCACCGGTTCGGATCCTGGGTGCAGACATGGCACTGCTCATCAAGCCATGCTGAGACAGCATCCCACATGCCACAACTGGAAGGACCCACAACTAAAAATACACAACTATGTACCCGGGGGCTTTGGGGAGAAAAAGGAAAAATAAAATCTTTAAAAAAAAAAAGTGTTGGTCAGTTTTGTCCAGCTTGGCAAATAAAAAGCAAGATTACTTTTTAATTCCTTGAAGATGTTGTCACTGCAAGTTTGGCAGGAGCTGCTGATGAAGGGGTGAACATTTGGGTAAATGACTAGTTCCAGAAGAAACATGCTATGCTCATTAAAGGCAAGGACAATTTGAGAACCCCAGTCATTTCACTCAGTCCCGAGTCCTAGCCAGGGGACTCTAGCACCTCCTGATGATCCAGGGTGACTGCATGCTTCTCTCATCCCAACACTTGGAAGAAAACGCCCAGGCCAAAATTCACCGCTTAAATAGCCAGTAAGTAACAAGAGCCTTAGGCACTTATTTGCTAAATATGAACTTAATTTAACACAGGTATTTGTGCCAGTTCCACTGTAGTTTGAGGGGAAGGTAATATTTGACTCAACTAAGATGTTATTTACATAAATGAGGGAAAAAACTCACACAGTGGACAAAAAAGAAAGAGTTTTGAAAGACAGTGAAATGTAGCTTTGACAGCCACATTTATTTTAAAAATAGCAGAAATCTAAAACTTGCTTCTGATATACTAGGAAAAAAACTACATATGATTAAATTGTACTCTCTGGTACTCATAAATCATTAATAAAGGAAACACAAGCAGTCTTTCTTCATGATGAATCAAACTACAACAATAAAAGTGGCAAGCTATAAAAATATTATGCCTCCACGGTTTATTTTGATATTACAAAAGATAACTGCCGACAGATTAGCTAGTCCTTTTTATAATTCATACATACAGTACACTTGCATGCATGCAATATAGAATGCATGCATTCAATATTAATCTTACATTTTACCTACAATTTTAATTGTATATTTTACACTGTGATTATATCACTTCAAATGCTTTTTGAAACATGTAAAGGAGACTATACAGGAACGCACACAAATGAAAGTAATTGTCTTACATAGTGAGACTGATTCTAACTGACTTTTGAAGAGTTAATGACTGAGAATTTTCCAAAATTGGTAAAAGACATGAAGTCAGAGTTAAGAACCCCTAAGAATACCCCTGATTATTTATCCAAGCAGGAGAAAAAAAAAGAAATCTACACTTAAGCAAATTCTAGTAAAAATGCATAAAAAACAAATATAGAGAAAAACTTTAAAATCATCCAGATCAAAAAAAGACAGATTACCTTCAAAGGAGTAGCAGAGTAATAGTAAATTTCTCAATAGAAATAATGGAAGCTAGAAGTCAAAAGAAACAACATATTCATATTGCTGAAAGAAAATAATTTTATACTGGACAAGAATATTCTTCAAGAATGACATTTTCAGATAAACAAAATAATTTCTCACCAGCACACTAGCACTTAAGGAAATACCAAATGGAATTCCTCAGACAGGAGGAAATGATCATGTGCATAAAGTCAGAACTACAAGGAGTACTGAAGAGCAATGATAATGTTGATATGTGGATAAATCTAAACGTATATGACTTTATTAGGCAATAATGATATGTGTTGTGGGGGTAAAAAATAAAATACATGCCAAAAACTGCATAAAATTCTAGAGAAGATAGATGGAGGTAAAGTGTCCTGAGGTTTTGTACCATCCAGAAAGAGACTAAGACTAACAGGTGACATCAGGCTTTGAGAAATCAAGAATGCACGCTGTAATCTTTAGTGTAACTACTGAAAGAGGAATAAAGAATGTGTAACCATCATGCTTGTAGAGAAGGAACACAGAACACTAAAATCTGTTCCGTCAAATCAGAATAAGGCAAGAAAAGAAGGATAGAGAAACATAAAACAGGGTATCAGTGGAAAGAAAATACTAAGATGTTAGATTTAAATCAATTATATGAGTGAAAATGCTAAATGTAAACAGGCTACATATTCTATTTAAGATAAAGATGATCAAACTTCACTAAAAAAAAAAATTTATCCTATCTATGAGATACACAAAAACATAAAGACAGAAAGATTGAAAGTAGAATCATAGGAAAAGATAAACTACACATTCAGTAACCCAAAGAAAGATGGTGAGTTGTAGTAATATCAGACTTTAAGGCAAAATGTTTTACAAGAAATAAAGAAGAACACTTCATAGTGACAAAAAATTCAATTCGTTGAAAGATAATATTAGATTTGTTCGCACTCAATAAAGCTGCCTCAAAACATAGAAGGAAAAATATATGAGGAAAACAGTTACAGACCTACAAGGAGTAATAGACAATCTACAGTCATAATGAGAGATTTTAACATGCTTCTCTCAGTAACTTATAATAAGCAGATAGAGAGTCAGTAAGGAGAGAGAGGTGAAATGCAAGATTGACCAACTTAATCTAACGGACATACGTAGAATACTGAATTGAACAAGGGTAGGACACAGAAAACAGTTTCAAAAAAATCAATCAGATTCTATATCATAAAGCAAGTCTCTACATATTTTAAAAGAATGACATAATACAGAGTATGTTGTCTTATCGCAATACAACTAAGCTAAAAATCACTAACACAAAGATTTATAAAAAGTCATGTTTTGGAAATAAAATATTACATTTCTAAATAACACATGGGTCAAAAAAGAAATAAAAGTGTAAATTAGAAAATATTTTTAGCTGAATGATAATGAAAATACTACATATCAAAACTTGTGGGAAGCATCAAAAATTATGCTTATTGAGGGGAATTTTATCAGTTTAATTGCATATCGAGCAATATGAAAGAAGAAAGGAGAAATAATCGATGAATTAAGAGTCTATCTAGAGGAGATAGAAAAATAACAGTAAATTAAACTCAAAGAAAATAGAAGGAAGGAAATAAAATTAAGAGTATAAACTAATGAAATAAAATCAAATATATTATATTCACCTGCTTCTCTGGTCAAGCCAGCCAAGGAAAAATAAAAAAGAAATAACCAATGTCAGAAATGAAAAAGAAGACCTTACTATAGGTCCTGCAGCCCTATAAAATTATAAAAAGATATATTATGTAACTTTATCTAAGTAAATCTTAAAATACAAATGAACTGGATAAATTCCTGAAAAGAATACTACACGTAAAAATTGACAGAGAATAGAAAATTTGAATGATCCTTCCACTATTTAAAGAATTAAACTTACAAATCAAACCTTTACAAGCCCAGATGGCTTCTAACAAACATTCAGGAAGAAATGATGGCAATCTTACACAAACTCTTTCAGAGCATAGGAAAGACATCTACCCTTTGCCAACATCTGTTAAAGGACCAGAATAACCCTGTTAAAGAAAATGGCAGGAGGGGCTGGCCCCATGGCTGAGTGCTTAAAGTTCCCAATGCTCACCCAGGTTCATGGGTTTGGATCCCAGGGGAGGACCTACACCACTCATCACCCATGCAGTGGCAGTGACCCACATAAAAAATAGAGGAAGATTGGCACAGATGTTAGCTCAGGGCTAATCTTCCTGAAGCAAAAAAAAAAAGAGAAAGATTGGCAGCAGATGTTAGCTTAGGGCAAATCTTCCTCAGCAAAAAACAAACAAGCAAACAAAGACAAGAAATTCCAAGAAAGGAAAATTTCAGGCTAGTCTGACTTAGGAATATAGATGCTAATATCCTGAAAATCAGCTTAGCAAACTAACGCACTAACATCAAAATGGGATTTGGACAATCAGCTTGGTCTGAACTGAAAAGCCAAATCCACACTTTACCTACTGTTTTTTCTTGAACATTAAGAGAAATGCCTTTTTTCAGTTTTTTGTAAGTTTGTTAAAAAGGTAATGAGCAAACCATATGCAGTAATACATTAAAAGACCAACATATGTTGGGCGTGTTCCAGAATTCGAGGTTGTGTTAAGATTTGCAAATCAATGCAATTCACCACATTAATAGAGTAAGGGAAAAATAATCATCTGATTACTTCAGCTGATTTCAATAGATGATATTGATCAAATTCATGATAAAAACTCTTAACAAACTAGGACTAGAAAGAAATTTTCTTAAGCTGAAAAAGGATTTCCCCTCCCAAAAGAGCCTTTAGAAAATATCATACTTAATGGTGAAATATTGAAAGCTTTCCCTCTGGGATTAGGACAAAGACAAGTTTCTTAGTTTCCTAGTGCTGCCGTAACTAAGTACCACAAACTGTGTGGCTTCAAACAACAGAAGCTTATTGTCTGACAGTTCTGGAGGCTAGAAGTCTGCAATCAAGGTGTTGGCAGGGCCATGTTCTCTCCAAAGGCTTTAAGGGAGGAGCCTTCCTTGCCTCTTCCTAGCTTCTGCCAGTTGCCAGCAATGTTTGGTATCCCTTGGCTTACAGATACATCATTCCAATCTCTGTCTCTGTCTTCACATGGTATTTTCCTCTGTGTATGTTCTTTGTCTCTCTTCTTTTATAAGGACACCAGTCATATTGGGGTCAGCATACTCTACTCCAGTATGGCCTTAACTTATTACATCTGCAAAGACCCTATTTCCAAATAAAGTCACATTCACAGATACTAGGGTTTAGGACTTCCATATATCTTTTGGGAGGACACAATTTAACCCATAAAATAAGAACTCCCACTACTGCCACTTCCTTTTGTACTAAAGGTCCTAGCCAGTGCAATAAGGCAAGAAAAAGAAATGAAAGGTATACAGATCAGAAAGGAAGAAATAAAACTGTCATTATTCATGGATGATATAGCTGTCTATCTAGAAAATCTTCAATAATTCACAGATAAATTATTATAATTAATAAGATTAACAAAGTTGATTTATTCAAGACCAATACACAAAATTAATTTTACAATATAATAGCAACAAATAGGAAAATAAATATTTTAAAGGGTATAATTTACAGTAGCATAAAAAAACCAAACACCTTGAAATCAATCTAACAAAATATGTATAAGTTCTCTAGGTAGACACCTACACAATTTTGCTGAAATTAAGGAATACCTAATAAATGGAGGAATATGACATGTTTATGAATTGGAAAACTCTATATTACAAATATGCCCAGACTTTCCAAAATGATCTATAGATGCAATGCAATCTCAATCAACATTCAGTTTGTGAAAACTGACAAGCTGATTCCCAAGTTTAGATGGACATGAAAAAGGTCAAGAACAGCCAAGAATCTGTTGAACAAAGTGAGAGGACTTGTACTACAAATAGGAAGACTTATCATTAAGCTATATTCATTAAGACAATGTGATATTGGCACAAAGATAAACAAATATGACAATGGGACAGAAGAGATGGCTCACAAACAGACCCATGCATGTATGGACACTTGTTCCATGACAGAAGTAGCATTACAGAGCAGTGAGTAAAGGAGAGACTTTTCAATAAATTGTGCTGGGACAAGCAGACAGTCACATGGACAGAGAAAGTGGATCTGGACACTGCCTTGTGCTGTGCACCAAAAGAGCTACACGCAAAAACATGGATGCATTTCACAAACATAAATTTGAACAAAAGAATACATCATATAAGATTCCATTCATATAAGATTAAAACAGAACTAAACCATAATGTAAGAAGTCAGGATTGTGATTAATTTGGGGAGAAGAAAGTGCTAGTTATTGGGAGTTGGTACAAGAGGAGGTTCTAGAGAGCTGGTGACTATCTCATTTCTTTGGGGAGGGGGTGGTTCTAGTTGTGTTTGCTTTGTGATAATTCTTTGATCTGTACATTTACATTTTGTGCACTTTCCTTTATTTGTATCAATCTTCCCAGTAACAAGATTTTTAAAAAGAAGTTGGACAGAAACATTCATTCATTGAACAAATATCGACTGAGAAATCAGTATGTACCAGGCATTGGACTAGATCCGGGTCATCAAAAGGAATAAATACAGGCACGCTCCCTGCTCTGGTGGCACTTCCACTGTGATAGCAGAGACAGACAGAAACAACTGCAGTACCGAATACAGGTAAATATATGCAATTACTCAGTGAGGAGGTGCCCTGATACCCTTAGCTGGCTACAAAAGGGGGGCCTCTTTCTTTATTGGAGGTGGGGGTGATGAGGGACACCACTAGCTCCTTCTGCACTGGACTGAATTGTCAAAGTAGTTCAGAAGAGTTCTACCACCCCTCAAAAACGGCGCTTACTCCTTTCATATATCATGAATGCTTCCAATGTCATTTTAGATCTCCACTAGCTACACGTCGGAATCCTATCTGCTTACCCAAGGGAAATCTTGGCTTGAAAGTCATGGCACCACACCCTAAGAAAACCAACAGAATACCATTATTAATTTGTAGTTTATTTGGAGCTATTACTCTAAAATGAGAAAGTCCTTTTGAAGTCCTAATTCAAAAAGCATTGAGTTTTAAAATAACGTTTTCTTGATTATAAAATACATGTTCAATGTACAGCATCTGGGAAATCAGAAAATTACAAAGAAAACAAAAAACCCAGAACTCTATCACCATAGCTACCGTAAATGTTTTGGTGCCTTTCTTTCCATTTTTAAAATGCCTTTATATATTTATTTTCACAGTCGAGACCAGAATTTCTCTGTGATTTGGCAACCTGAGTTTTCCATCTAAAAACATAATGAGCCTTTCCCCATGTCATTAAATAACCTTCCCAAACATAATTCTTAAGTTTGTAAAAATTAGATCCCCGACTTGAAACATCTCAGTGAGAGGTCATTCATCATGTGTAACCGAGCGAACCCATCCAGGGGTCGGTCCCAAAGTTCTGACAGGCGTCCAAAATTTAGCTCAAGCCTCTGATGGAACATTGGAACCTGGCAGGCGACGCGGAGGCTGCTCCAAGGGCAGCTGCGGTCGGGGACCAGGACGGTGCGCAGAGTGCCCCGCCCCGCGGCGCGCAAGCTGCCGGGCGGCCCCGGAGCCGGAGCGTCCTCGACTTTTCCGTCCGGCGCCCTCGCGCCTACTCGGTAAGTTCCTGGAGATGCCCCCGCACCCTCAGCTCCTGGGCTCCAGCCGAGCCGACCGCGCCTCGCCGTGGCGCTGCGCCCGAGCCGAGCAGGGGGGCTCACTGCCGGCCCCGGCGCCCCGCGCCCCCGCCGCAGGCGCGGCAGGAGGACCGGGCAACGCCCTCCGCTGCGCGCCGCTCTGAGTCCCTAGTTCGGGTCGCAGGGCTGAACTTGGGAGGAGCGCGCCCGGGTTCCGGCCCTGCCCCGACCGCCCCAGCCCCAGCCCCAGCCCCAGCCCCAGCCCCAGCCCCCGCGCCGGGAGCGCGCAGGCGCCGCCGCCCGGGAGTCCCGCCAACTGGCCGGAGCGTGCTGTCGCGCCCGAGCCGCTGCCGCCCCTGCCACCGCTCACCATGGACCCGGGGCCCCGGCTGCTGCTCCCTCTCGTGCTCTGCGTGGGGCTCGGCGCGCTCGTGCCTGCTGCGGGGGCCTCGGGCGTGCGCAAGCGAGGTCCCTCGGTGACAGCCAAGGTGACCGAGCGGCGGGCAGCAACTTCCCCTCGTGCCGGCCAGGGGGAGAGGGGAGCGTGGAGACTGGGACCTCAGGGTCAGGGGCGGCGCTGAGGGGCTTGCCGGGCGCTGAGGACGGGAGGCGGCGGGGGCCGGCGCCCCTGGGGGACTTTGGGGGCGCGGGGCCGAGTGCCGGCCCGCCCCCGGCGCCGGCTGTTTGAACTTAGGGTCGGTGGTCCGACGTGACCAGCCCGGGGACCAGGAGAAGCTTCCGGAACCGGTGGGTCCTTTCTCCAGGAAGGAGACAGCCCGAGTACTTCCTTCGGCGTGGCGGGGACTCGGGAAGAGAAGCAGGAAGAATGCGGAGGGACGGGCCCGAGCCGAGGGGTGGCGGCCGTGCCGGCCTGGCAGAGCCCGGGCCGCCCTCCCGCGGGTGCCGTGCGCGCTCCCCGCCGGCCCGCAGCGCGGGCCGTCCGCCTCGCCTCCGCCAGGGAGCCCTCGGCCTCCCCGGCCGGGAGACGGGCGCTTTCAGACTTCCGCGGGCGGGGGGCGGGGGGGTAGGGTAGAGCCTGGGCTGGGAGGGGGCCAGCGTGGCACGGTGGCACCTGTGTGACTGAGGCCAGCCTTTTAATCTCGATTGGGGGGGAAAAATCTGCCATGAACTGCGTCTGTACAGCTTCAGTTCTTTTTTCAGCTTATTTACCCAAGGTTAGAAGATAATGGGAGGGAGCAGGGAGAGGAGGAGGAGGGAGGGAATGATTGGGTGGTGCCCTTGATCGCCACTTCTAGAAAAACCCACAGGCAGTAGTGTCTTGGAATCTGGAAGGAGGGGCAGCTCTAAGCGACCTTAACAATCAGCCCGGTGTTTGCCAGTGGAAATGATACTGTTGAACTGCTGGATGCTCAAATGCTCCACCACAGACCCTGCCCGAGGAGGTGGAGGACAAGGCGGGGCGGGGGCTGTGCAGCCCAACATCTGATGTAGCCTAAGAGGGAGCCGAAGGCCACGCTATGCTGTGTGTGTGTGTGTGTGTGTGTGTATGTATGTGTGCACGTGCGTGTGAGTGTGAGATAAGTTTAGCCTGATTGTATTGAGCACTGATTCTACTCCCAGCCCCTCTGGGGCAAAACTGGATAGTTTTGGGAAATGGCTTGTACAAGGCCACAGAACTGAAGGGCTGAAGTAGGGTGGTTCTTTCAGTCTGCAGATACTATTTGGGTCTCTTGGGATACAACTATAAACATAAAATTTATAAAATTCTGAAATGATGAAGGAAATAAACCCTAGTATAGATTGGGTGACACTTAAAGCTATCTGAAGGATAAGGAAAAACAGGCTGGCAAAGACTTAGGAGGCGAAGGGAACTGCATGTGCAAAGGCCTCCAGACAGGATGGAGAGAGGGGACAATGGCTTCAGCCCAGGGATGAGAGAGGAGTGGCTTAAGGTGAGGTTGGAGGGGTGAGCAGCAGCAAGATCATGCAGGACCTTAGAGGCCACAATTAGGAGTGTGGGCTTGAGGCAATTATTCTTATAATTTGAGGTCTTCTTTAAGAGCAGTGAGATCGGATGCAGGGTTTTAAGCATGGGATGACATGATCTCATACATGCTTTTAAACAATTACTGTGGTCGCTGAGTGGAGAGTGAACAGGAGGGTCATCCAGGGCTCCATGGCAGAATACAGATGATGAGGCTTGGATTCGGGTGGTAATGGCAGAAATGGGGAGCAAGGGAGGGACTTGAAATAGGTGTTTGAAGTGGAACAGAACTTGCTGACGGTTTAGATGGGGGTGGGGGGGAGGGAGCAGGATTGCCTGATAAAATACAGGTTGCTCGGTGAGATTTCGCAGTGTGAGGACATGACCTGCCCTATTTGGGCACGAGCTTCACCTGGGAAGCTACCCGAGCAGAGCAGAGACCCACCCCAAAGCAGGTCAGTCACAATCTCTGGGGGGCTGCAGCCGGGGTTGAGAACAAGAACCTCTAGAAGAGGGAGCCAAGAGGGCAAGAGCTGGAGCATCTTAGCCCCCAGCCTAGGGTGCTGCCACTGAGGGAGTTTTCATGTGCTCTACCCTGGGAATCGTCACTTAATGTATCTCCTTTATTTCCCACCAAATTTATGATGAAGTTCTAAAAGCTAATTGTGTAGGCGAGTCTCCTATAGATATGACTCTGTTGAATTGCTTTTTCAGTGGACTTTTTAAAACAACTAAATCTATTGGAAAACAGAGACATTAAAAAGTATTTCTCTTAAGTGCGGAGAAGCAGGTTCATTGGCCATTGCTCTAATGTATTGCTTTCCCCAGCAGTCTTTTCCTTTTCCTCTGATTTCGTTTAAAAATGGCAATCTGTAAATAAGAGAGGTGTGAAGTGCTGTCCCCCCACAGGGCCATTTAACGGCACTCACTGTGTCCATGAGTCCTGCTGCCAGCCACCGCCTCAGCTTTGGGGCTCTGGCTCCCTGGTCTCAAAATCCACTGAACTGGCATTTGCAGCCCTGCGTTTTCCAGCAGATGCTATAGGTTCTGTGCAAAGTCAGGCGCCCAGAGTATAGAAAACAGTGCTGCCATCCTTCCAGCTGCACTCACATCACAGCTTGCTGGCACTTTCTACAGCATGGAGTAGCCAAGATGCTATAGCTGGGTGACCGTGGACAAGTTATCTAATGTCTGAGGCTCTGTTTCCTCCTCTGTAAATGGAGACAGAAAGGATACCTACCTTGGAGGGGGTTACAGATTAGGTGTAATAAACCAGGTAAAACGCTTAGCCCTGACGTAAGTTCCTGATTTAAGAGGTCAGTTGTTAGTGTTGTGTTATAAATCCTGCTGTGGCAGCGCAGCCCGGAAAGGAATCATCATCTGTGGTCCAGATGAGGAACAGGAGCTCAGAGTTTAATTAACTTGCCCAGGGGCCCATGCCAGTTAGGTGGAGCGGTTTGAGAACAGTTTCCTTGACATCATAGCTCATGTACTGGGTGTCTTCCCTAGTTACTTTGGAAATGGAAGCAAGATGAACCCTAAGGAGTTTGGGTCAGGCTGTGTGAGTGCCTCTTCCCTCCTGTCCCACCTCTCCCCACCTCTAGTGCCCCATAATTTTTAAGTGACTTTCAAGGGCAACCTCAAGGGAAAAAAGAAGTGACTGAGGTGCTCACTCCTGAAGTGCAACATGGAGTCCAAGTACCACCTTTTCCAGGAAGCCCGCCCTAATCCCCACAGATGATCACCACCTCTAACCATGACATTTTATCTGTACTTGGCTTCTTATACACCTGATTTCCCATTATATCGTAGCTACTTGTGGACGTGTTTTCTCTTCTGTGGGACTGTAAGCTCCTGGAGGGTGAGGGCTTTGCAGCCCCACCCCTTGTCCAGCACAAGGCCTGTTCCCAAGGGCATGCACCAAAGTCAGGATCTCAGGATGAGGGGGTGTAGAGTGAGGGGTTTTGCCTGGCAGCCCCCTCGGGCCCACCTTCACGCTCTGTCTAGCTGTGTGCGAGCACCCTCGTCTTCATTTAGTGTCACCTGGCATTGAACTATGTAGCATTTTTGAGTACCTGCGTGAGCCCACACTGTGCTAGGCACTGCCCCTTAGGGGTCCCTGCCTCGACTGAGAGAGCCATATTAATGATGAATTGCGGTGCAGTTGGGTGCAGCCTTGGATGGAAATTGTGGCTTTCACACTCCTGCTTGGGAAACCTTGGTAAATCACTTAACCTCCCTAATCCTCAGTTTTCTCATTTGTAAATTGGTGATAATAGTACCTTCCCCTCCCTGCAAGGATGTGGTGAGAGTTAACTATATAAGGTATGTGGGCAAAGTGCAAGGAGACACCACTGACACGTCATGTTTGTTTCCTTCCCTCCTCCCCCTCCTCCTGTTTCTTCCCTTTATTTAAATGCCTCTCCCCTCTCCCCATCCTGACATGCCCTCAGCCACTGCCCCAGTGCATGCCACATGACCTCACTCCTGACAGGTCTAAGAGCCTCCAGATTCTCCTCCCCCGACTTGAGTATAATATTCCCAAAGTCTTGCTTGGGTCCTGTGCTTTCCCTTCTCTCTGATGCCTAACAAAACGTGGGGCTCTTAGCTGGCCTCCTTTCTCAGCCTCTGGAACTGGGGCAGGTCCCCTCTTAGCTCGCTGTGGTCAGAGGGGCTGCACTGCTTCTCTGCACACGCACCACGTTTCCTGCCTTGGTTGCCTGGGTTCCAGAAAGAACTCTGCCGGGCGGGGCTGGTGCCCCTTCTTGTCCCTGGAGGCTGCTCCGCTCCTTCCAGGCCTGCCTCCCATCACACCTTCTCCAGGATGCCTTCCCGCAGCGCTGACCCTTCCCCAGGCCCGGGTAGATGGGGCACTTGTCACATGCTGCCCTGGACTGCGGTTATCCCTTTACTTGTCGTGTCTTTTCATGTAAGCCACCTCAGGACAGGGACTCTCTCGTGTGGCTCGTGCCCTCACGTTGCCTTTTACACAGATCTTTGATAAATACTTGTTGATTAAATAAGATTTGGTTTTATCATTTCCATCAGAGTTAGGAAAACTGCTGTATTTTCTTGCCATCACTGAAGTTCAAGGGCTCTGCAGTTTGGAAAATAATCATATTAATATGTATGCTAGGCCGTGTGTAAGAAAATAAGATTTTTATTGAAGAGTTATGCTGGGTGACAGGCACTTCTTCATCTTCTCATGCTGCTCTCCCATGTTTTATTCGCTTTGCTGTGTATACATTCACAGGCTTTATTTTCTCTTATTTTAAAAGGCTTTCGGCTTTTCTAGCATCTTATATGGTGTTTCTTTAAGGTCACGTCCCTGATTCTTTTCCCGGTGGTGCTTCATGGCTGCCAGTTACTGAGTTTACTCCTTGGTTTGGAAATCCCTTTGGAGAAACTGCTTCTTTTTGACACCAGCTCTGCCCGCAGGGCCAGGCTCATGCTCTCGTTAATGCGGCTTCCTGTCCCGCAGCCACGCTGAACTGTGCTCCTTTACTGCCGTGCCTCATCTCAAGAGCACGGTCTTGTCTGCATTCTATAAAGTTCTACAGTACAAATAATAATACCATTTTTGCTGCTTTGGCCATGTAAAAATTGTAAAATGCCACACGGAACACTAAATATCACATCACCGCGTGTCAGACGTACTGATGTATTGGCAGAAGCTCTTGTCTCAAACTGAAGCTTGACAGTCTTTACTTCGTGATTTTTCTAAACTGTAAGACATCTTTTTTCTTTGACAACTCTTCTTATATTTTTTAAAGCCATCTCTTGAATGTCTTTTTTCACCCATTCAAACAGTAGATTGGTTCATATAATCTAAACTCGCTAATAGAATGCCCTTCGACTCTGTGGCCTTTTCAAGCATTCTGTCTCAGAATCATCTTAACACAGTGATTTGTGAAGCAAGAGAGGTATATAATTTCATTCCAGATGAAACAGTTTAAAAAAAGCCTGAGAGAACTTTAAGGTTTATCTGCAAAAAAAGTGACTCACGCTCATTTCTGCATATGTGTTTTCTTATTCTTTTCTAAAATGTTGTGAGAGAGAAAGAACACATTCTGCTTGTGTAACTTGGGGAATATGAGCGTACAGGGTAAACGGTTTTGGCAGGACCCGAGGGTAACGTGTGCTGTACTTTGGACGAGGCTGGGGACCTGGTGCCTTACTGTGCTTGGGAGCGACTATCAGGCCTTTTGGAGGACCGCTGTGTGTTTTGACCATCTACTGCAGTCCCCTTGACAGCAGACATCGAGTGAGAACTCATTGGGAATTTGGCACTGTTTAAGTTCCAAAAAAATAAATCTGGATGGTTAGCCTATTTCTCTCCTCACCAGTTTTTCCTCCTGCCAAGATTAGAGAGCATTACATTTCAGAAGAGCGACAATTTCTCCTCTGAGCCATCCGCAAAGCTGGGACACGGGGAAGTGGCAGGAGTGTCTGTCTGGGATGCGTGGGGGAATGGAATTCTTTAAGACTTTACTGGCTGACTCTGACAGCACTGAGTCACACTTTAAACCCAGTAGCCAGCTCAGTGCCTGGCCCATGGAGGGTGCTCAATAAATGTGGGTTGAATGAATATTTGCGCTTGAAAAGAACCCACAGAATGGTTTTAGAGCTTCTTTAATTTATATCACGTTTCTTCACGACTCCTTTGTAAAATACTCATGGGCAGGGCATTCATTTGTGGATCCATGGTGAGATTTTAATTTTCACTTACCTTATATTTATGGCTTTTCTACGTTGTAAACTGCTACTCTGCCTTTCCACCACACACAGGTCTTCTTTGACGTGAGGATTGGAGACAAAGATGTTGGCAGGATTGTGATTGGCCTCTTTGGAAAAGTTGTGCCCAAAACTGTGGAAAATTTTATTGCTCTGGCAACAGGAGAGGTATGTCTCAGTTTTATTATGTTTGTGCACAAAATTGGATCTTCCTTAGGCCAAACATAAAGAGATGTCTTCTGGGAAAATACGTATTAAATTAGTAGGTCAGATGAACTTGAGACAACTTATAATATTTTTCTTTATTTTCCTATAAAATCTGTATTCTTCAGGAATTCAGTGTCCTTAAGGTTCTAGAAATTGAGGGGAAACAATTATCAAGTGAAAATGCAGATTGTTCTCTTTTTACTTATGCACATTAAGACTTTACTTTCATAGTTTATTATAATAATTATTATTATTTTGGTCAGCTAATGATAAATTTCTATCAGTAAATCATTGTAGGGACCTAATAAAGTTCTGTAGATATTTTGTGTAATTTTCTCATTTTGTCATTTCCAGATAAACACTGGGGTTTATCTTTCAGTATGGGTTATATCTACTTGTATATTCAATTGACATAATCTCTTTAGAAAGGATATGGATATAAAGGAAGCAAATTTCATCGCGTCATCAAAGATTTCATGATTCAAGGAGGAGACTTCACCAGTGGAGATGGCACTGGCGGTAACGTTATCTTTGCATTTTTCCTTTCCCGCTTACCAAACTGAAACCTAAGGTTAAACCAGTATATTGAATTGCCAGATCTAAGGAACAAAGTCCTAAAGCTCACTAAACTAATTCTTTAAGAAGGATAGAGTTTGGGGGGCTTGTCTACTAAAATCTTGGTAGGCATGAATGAGTAAGGCTTCCTAAATTTAAAGAGAATTGCTTTGGTGTTCACTATCTTTCCATAGTAGAGAGAGATTCATTTAGTAGACTGCTTCACAGATATCGAAATGCTAGACTACTAGTATGTGGCAATCCAGAAAGACATCTGTTACAGGAATATAAAACTGTGGACACTGGGATGACAGCTCGCTACAAATGTGGATGTTGGTGGAGGAGCACTGGGGGCATCATGCTCAAAGGACAAGACTAGTATTTAGGTGGCAGGATTACAGGTGAATTCACCTCCTTCTTTCAAAATTCTTTCATTGTATTGTCAGCTTTTTCAATAATAAAAAAAATTTAAGTAATGGATGAGTTGTCAAAATTATAATATAAATTAATTTTTATAAACAAAGTTAGAGTTCTATAAAGTACAAACAGTTAAATTTATAGACTTTCAGATATGCCTGAGCTTATTGTTTCTCATTGAGGAGTCCAACTACCCAGCTCCCTGGACTGTTTACCCTCAGAAATGTTGTGAGTTCTTTTCCTGAACACACATGATATGTATAACAGCACAGAATGCAAATTGACTTCAGGTTTAAGGTTTTTAATTCAGCAAATACTGGTTTGGTAGATATTAAATTGCTACCTTTTAAGAGAAACAGGTCACTTTCAAGCACTAGTGCTGATTTTATGTTTATTGCAATGGTTTATTTATAACTAAATGGCTACCATTAAATGCCTGGATTTGCCAGGCACTTCAGGAGGATTACTTTTAGTCCTTGCAAAAGTGCTGCAGAGAACGGGGATGCAGAGTGGAGCAGAGAAACTTGTTTAGCTTCCTTGGGTTAATGGGGTTGGGGAGGATGCTCAGGGAAGCAACCCCAGCTGCTGCAGAGTTGGGTCTCACTGGAAAAGCCTGCAGCTCGTGTACTGGGCCCTTTGGGGCCCAGCAGTAAGGGTGACTGAGCTTTACTGTGTCCTCTTTTCTGTTTTTCTCTCTCTCTGCCTTCCCTGCTTTGTGTGTGTGTGTGTGTGTGTGTGTGTATGTGTATGTATGCAAGCATGTACACGTATCTTAAGTTAATATTCTCTGACTTTTGGAGATAGGACATTTTGGATCACTTAAATTTAGCCTAGACCTCTTTGTGGGCAGAACTTTCCTGCCAGGCCACCTCATATGTCACTGACCTGCCAGCTATAAACTGCTTACCTTTGATATCACTTCTGGCCCTTGTCACTGAGCCAGGATTTTAAGGTTGGCAAGCGATGGCTAAGGAGCCCTGCAGAAGGGCAGCATGCAGCAGATACTTCTCAGGGTCTATACTGTTGTTTCATAGGGAAGACATGTTCTGCTCTACGTGCTGCTTTTGCCAGAACTCCACTCACAAGCCCGCCTTTGGTCCTTCTGTTCAAGGTTGAATCACTGGGTGCTCCCAATTGCCATCACCCTCTGTATCCTGATGAGCCCTGAAGTCACCATGCTAATGACTTCCAGGCTGGCTGCTATTGCTCTTACTGCTGAGGCAAGAGCGAGCACTGGCTTTAGAGTCAGAAAGTCAGATGTTCAAGTTCTGCTCTGCTGTTGTCAAGTTTTATAACCTCTGTTTCCCATTCAAAAGAGGATTGAGAATACCTATTCTGTAGGGTTGTTGTGAGAATTAGATAAGGGTGCTATCATTCCCTGGTTGGCTGCTAAGGTAGGAGTGACCCAGGATGAGTGACCTGAACCTCAGGACAGAGACTGAGCCACTGGTACAGCTTATCCACCTTTCCATCTGGTTTTATGATGTCACCCTCCCCTTCAGTCGCTTCTCATTTCAGAGTGAAATCACTGACTTGCTTGGTCAAGGTTTGGGTCTTGGTTTGAGGCCAGAGCACATCCTGCCATCTTGTGTCATATTTAAGGCTTTTGTTTGTGTGTTTGTTTCAGTCCCTGGTGCCCTGCTTCCTCAAGGAGTTAATTTTATCTTCTCCTTTATTTCTCCTTATGTTTGACCATCTTTTCCCCATCCTGCCTCCTGTAGGGTTCTATTAACCAATTCTACTAAAACCTTATGTTTCCCTTTGAAGAATATACTTTCAGCTAACCTCTGTTGATTCGCCTCTTCTTGGCTTTGTCTTACTCAGGTATAAGCATTTACGGTGAGACATTTCCAGATGAGAACTTCAAACTGAAGCATTATGGCATTGGGTGGGTCAGCATGGCCAATGCTGGGCCTGACACCAATGGCTCTCAGTTCTTTATCACCTTGACCAAGCCCAGCTGGTTGGATGGCAAACATGTGGTATTTGGAAAAGTCATCGATGGAATGGTAACTTTTATATTATTTTTTCTCATTCAAAGCTTTGTATTTACAGTAAGAGTACTTTCAGTGATTTAATCTTAAATATGCTTGTTAGAGATCCATCACTATATGCCGACTGGCCTCACCAAAGGTGAATAAATTATATATGGTATGGTATTTTAATAGGAGCATGGGAGCAGAAGCTGGGGACTTGACAAGGAGAAGTTGAGTATAGTCATGTGCTGTATAATGATATTCAGTCCACAGTGGACTGCATTTATGACAATGGTCCCATAAGATTACTACAGTACCATATAGTCTAGGTGTATAGTAGGCTATACCATCCAGGGTTTGCGTAAGTACACTCTGTGATGTTCACACAATGGCAAAATTGCCTACTGATGCATTTATCAGCACATGTCCCTGTCATTAAGCAATGCATGACTGTACTTAATTTATCTCACTACTTGATATAAAGGGAATGCGAACCTGCGGACCCAGGCTGCCAAAGCGGAGTGTGCTGACCATAACCACTATGCCACAGGGCTGGCCCCTGGAAAGTCTTTTTAATGTAACCAAATAAAACCAGGGCCCTATACATGCATACAATGGAATATTCTTCAGTCTTAAAAAGGAAGGAAATCCTGTCACATGCTACAACATGGCTGAACCTTGAGGATGTTAAGTAAAATAAGCCAGACACAAAAAAGACTCTATAATTCCACTTACATGTATCTAAAGTAGTCAAATACATAGAAATATAAAGTGGAATGGTAGTTGCCAGGGGCTGGGGGGAGGAGGAAATGGGGAGTCGGTGTTCAGTGGGTACAGAGTTTCAGTTTTGCAAGATGTCAAAGTTCTGTAGATTGCACAACAATGTAAATATACTTCACACTACTGAACCGTACACTTGAAATGGATAAGATGGTAAATTTTATGTTGTGTTTTTTACCACAATTAAAAATAAAATGTTAAGAAAAGTCCTGAGCCCTAACAAAAATGTACAACTGAAATCTCACAAGGTTGTAATCTATCATAACGTTAATAAAAAAAAAACAAAGAAAGAAAAAAGAAAAGTCCTGAGCCCCATGTGGTTCAGTACAGACACAAGTCACCTTCAAAGACACATAATATAACAACCAAAATTACTGAAGAGAATTCAAATTTACGCTGGTGTGAATCAAAGAATATCAAAGGGGTCCAATCCATAATTCATAGGAACGCTTCTTCAAGTTCTCATTCTCTTCAGCTCCCAACATTTACCTTCCTTAGGAGCTGCCCAAAGAAGCTCTCCCACGTCCTAAATGGGTAACTGTAAGGTCTGCCCTGGACCATCCTCGACTCCCTTGCCCTCCCCCACATTTCACTTCGTTTGGTTTTGATGTGAGTTGTTCTGCCTCCCTCATCCAAATGTAAATAAACCAGTCTCACTTGCTGCCGTTCTTCCACAACTTCTATCTGCTTCTCTGATTCTACCCAACAGAAGCCCAGGAACTGAGCAGGCCACCTCAGAAGCTCCCTTACAAGGCATGCAAGTGTTCAACCTGAGACATCAAAGAGAGAATTCTCGTTAGCAAGTGGGACGAGAGGGAAATAGGGCAAACACATATCACTAAATATATTACTTACGTCCTATCACAATAAAGGACATGCCTCTATTCTCATGAGCCATACCGGACCTCAAAGAATCTATTCTTAAAAATAACGAATGCTTGAGGGCCAGCCTGGTGGCGCAGCGGTTAAGTGTGCACGTTCCACTTCGGCGGCCCAGGATTTGCTGGTTCGGATCCCGGGTGTGGACATGGCACCGCTTGACAAAAGCCATGCTGTGGTAGGCATCCCATATATAAAGTAGAAGAAGATGAGCATGGATGTTAGCTCAGGCCAGTCTTCCTAAGCAAAAAGAGGAGGATTGGTAGCAGTTAGCTCAGGGCTACTCTTTCTCAAAAAAAATAAAATAAAAAAATAATGAATGCCAGCACTCAAGTCTCTTATTGAACTTTGCTTTCAAATGAGCTAAACATGGGCATACATGTGCTAAACAAGTCTGGGTTTTTGACCACTGGGCCTAACCAGGTTCTAAGTAGTTTAAATGTAAACTGATTGAAACATTCATTCAATGTATTTGTAATACAACATTGTGCTAAGTTGTAAGAAAAATGAAGAGTAAAGTTTTGGGTTTTCTTCTGGCCATGGTTGTTCTTCACGTCTTCTTGATCTTGTCTTATTGCCCTAATTGACTGCAGCAACTTCCTTCCCCCCATGGGGACACAGCCTGGGGGACCTGCTGCCTAGTCTTAGAGGAACAGTCCTTAACATTTTGTGGGTCATAAACTTCTTTGAGAAACTAAAGAAAACTATAGACTTTATCTCCAGGAGAAAAACAAGTGTGTGTGTGTTTCACACAGGTTCAGGGAATTTGCAGAATCTCCTGAATTCCATCCGTTGATCCTCCAGGGATCATTGGGTTGCTTTGTTAACACTGTGAGTTTTCTGGGCCTCACCTCAGACTTAGAAAATCAGAACCTCCAGAGGTGGGCCCACAAATGAGCATTTTTAAAAATTGTGGTAAAACATACAGAACATAGAAATTTTCACTTTAACCGTTAAATAAGCATTTTTTAAAAGTGCCACAGGTAATTCAGATGTGAAGCCACTGCTTTGTACACATGTATGCACATGCACACCTCCCCACACACAATCTATTTAGAAATATATATTATTATTAGAAGAATGCTGGTCTTTTATCTTAAATTAACCTAAGTCAGCCAGAGATTGCATTAGTTGACACCATGTCCAAGGCACTTAGACTTTTTGTTGCTGTTTTTGTCTCAACCCTGTTTGAGAAACCCATCAGAAGCCCACTTTCCTGGTCTTTGACCAGCCCTCCCTTCTTCAGGGTGAAACACATGGGCTCCTGAAGCCTTCTAGGGTGGAGAAAGGGGCCTTTAAACCACTGTGGGGTTCAGGTTACATATCAGACTCAACCTGTAGCTTAATGGCTTGGGTCAGCTTTAAAATGGGCAAATCCAGAACTAGCTCCACTTCTGAATGTGCTTTCTGGCCATTTTGTTATGCCTAGATCTATAATAGGATGGAGCTGAAATTGGCATATACTGCATATTAACTCTTAAATGTTGAGTTGTAACAAGTGAGTAGAAATACCTTTTATTAGAGCTAGGTATTTACAATTTTTTTTTCTTTTTTTGCTGAGGAAGATTTGCCCTGAGCTGACACCTGTTGCCAATCTTCCTCCTTTTGCTGAGGAAGATCCACTCTGAGCTAACATCTGTTGCCAGTCTTCCTCTATTTTATATGTGGGTCACTGCCATAGCATGGCCACAAGTGTTGTAGGTCTGTGCCCAGGGAACTGAACCCAGGCCGCCAAAGTAGAGCGTGCTGAACTTAACCACTAGGCCACTGGGGTTGGCCTCTAATTTTTTTTTTAGAATATAAAATGCTGATAAAAAGAAGTGAGGAAATACACAAATATGTCCTCTGATTAGCCAGGTAATGGGCAAATTTTATCCTGTTATATATAAATATCCTGTTATATATAAATTTCCTGAATATTCTAAGTTTTCCATAGTTAGCTTGCATGGTTTTGTAATCATAAAACAAAAAAACAAACAAAAAAACTTATTTCCCACTTGGGCTTTTAGACTTGGCATTGAGCTCACCGTCTGCTCGCCGTAGTTGCGAGTCAGAAGTGAAGCGCAGGTCTGCTGTTCTCTCTGCAGACGGTGGTCCACACCATAGAGCTGCAGGCCACTGACGGGCATGACCGTCCACTCACCGACTGCTCCATCGTCAACAGCGGGAAGATAGACGTGAAAACGCCCTTTGTGGTTGAGGTCGCTGACTGGTGATACAACTGGCAGAAAACAAGAAACACACTCCGGCAGGGATGTGTGTGTGTGTGTCTTTGGATTTTTCAAAGTTATTGTTTGGCTTTGTTTTTTCACTTTCTCCTGTTTTTCCACTCCAGATCATAGGGGTGTTATACCTTTGTATAAAATCAACCACTCAAAGTTTAGTTTCCATAAATTTTGGTAAATCACTTGTTTAAGGATTTTGCACTTAAAAGACATCCCCCTCCTCCAATGGTGCTATTTTTAAACTAGAGAAGTTTGTGTTGGCTATTTTCTTTTGGAAAACAGAGTCATTATTTTGCGGAATTAATTGTGATCCCCAAGTTGAGTGAGCTAAAGATTCGTCTGAAAAAAATGGGGACATGAAGTTTATTTTGTGTTCAAACAGAATTCTTTTCAGGTAAAGGGAGATTTGATTAGTATAATCAGATATATGTCATGTGGACTTTTACCTGATAAAAGGTGCTTTGGTAGTCTCTCTAATAAATGCTTTTTATATGGATCAACTCTTTTTGCAAGACTTTTTTTTAAAATTTGAAATTCTTTAAAAAAGTAATGTACAAAAATATATGCACTCTAATGTTGACAATGGACAGATTAGAGAGGGTTCTATAAATCCAAATACTAACCCAATTGGAGAACCGGGGATAGGAATGAACAGCAATGATGCCCATCCACATCCCAAATACTTGAGCTGATGATTCACTAATTTTTACTCAATGTAACATTTTTAGAAAGTTCCCTTGAGTCCAATTGCAACAAAAAGAAATCTTTTTTTCACTTCCACAAGGAGGATGAAGATTCAGGCTGAATTTAAACTAGACAGGAAGGTAACGTCCTCTTGCGGCCTTGGTGTAACGTACCTGGCTGTAACAGAGTGTGTCTGATCTCCGTTCAAATGGGAGTGGCAACTGTTAGAAAACAGCCCCATTGCTTCTCCTCCAGTACCCACGCCATGAGGGTCAAAAACATTCCATCTCTTGAGCTGTATTCTAAGAAAATTGCTTCAATGAGAGATGAGATGAAAGGAGCATACTTACTGCTCATGGGGTGTTAATAGCTACAACCCTCTTGGAGAGCAATTTGTTAATTTTTTTCCTAACAAAAAATTTTTAAAGGCCTTTGATATGCCAGATACCGGTTTTGTGTTTTGGGGCTACAGCAATGGACAGCGAGAAAAAGTTCTCCTGGAGCTTACATTTTAGTGAAGACAGAATAAATTAAGTAACAGGAGAAAGGGTGCTGAGTACTGTGAAGAAACGCCATGTTTGCTGGAGAAGCTGCAGGGGGAGTACTGACCAAGTGGCTAAGGAAGGGCTCCTGAGGGGACATTTGCGCTGAGGCCCGAAGAACAGAGTAGGTGGCGGTCAGGCCAGATCTGAGGTATGGGTCTTTTAGGCAGAGAGGGAGGAGAAAGTACAAGGGTCCTGAGGGGAGAAGGAGATGCCAGGGCAGAAGAGAAGCCAGTGTGCTGGAGCCTGAGAGGTCGGAGAAGCAAGGCTGAGACTGGATCGTTTCAGGCCTGGGGTGCCAGGGTAGAGTCCTTTTGTTCACAGAACACTGGGGACCTATCAGTTTTAAGTTGGGGAGGGGCACAGTGTGGTCTGCACTTAAGAAAGATTATTTTTTCTGCTCTGAGAATTTTTATAGGGAGCTAAAGTACCTATCAAGAAACTCAAAACATTCATATCCTTTGAAGTCCCACTCCTGAGAATTTGCCTTAGAAAGTGATCTGAAATTATAATGGGCACGGGTGTTTTGGTCTCTCCAGCGTCCATTCCCCCGGTGTTTGGGGATGGCTGCCCATTTCTTTGGGGAATCACACCATTCCCTCAGCATTGCTTGTCCTTAGGGTAGGCTGACTCTATGCAAGGGTACATACCTGGTCTGGCAGACTCATTCATCTAGTCACTTGATGAGTATTTATTGAGGGCTGCATAGAGCTGCAAACAGTGTTAGCCCTTGCGGTTGCCATGGAAGGAGACAAATAATTCAAAGCTATACCACATGAATATGTATAACAGAGCATCAGGTAGTAATAAGTTTATGAAGAGAAACAGAGCAGAGAGAGAGGATAGTGAAGAGGTGGTCAGGGAAGTCCCTGAGTGTGGACTGAAGGAAGTGAGGGGGCAGCAACCATGGGGACAACGGGGGGAAGAATGTGCAAGGGAGAGGGGACAAGAGCAGTGGCCCTGGATGAAGGGCAGGTTGATGGGTTCAAGAAACAGCAAAGAGTTCAAGTGTGCAGCATGAGGGTGGTGGGGAAGTGAGGTGGGAGAGGGAGCAGCGATGTCCTGTAGGCAGGCAACCAGAACACTCCCTCACCCTGGCCCTGGTGACTGGCTCAGCGATAGGTGTTTGACCTCAGTCACGTTAGTGAGCCTCAGGCATGGGGCTTCTGCTGGAAACGGGAAGAGCTGCTGTCTCTCCCGGGAGGATGTGAAAGAGCAGGCCTGAGAACGAACCCGGCACAGAGGGAAGCTGGTCTAGGAGACCAAAAGACACCACTGAACCCCTGAGTCCAGCCATGCCTGAAGCCAATCTCCACCCCTAGCTTTTTAGCTATGCAGGCTAATACACTGCCTTTTTTGCTTCAGACAAGGCTAACTGATTTCTTGTGACTTGAAACCTAAAGTTTTTTCTAATACAGCAATATTGAAAAAGTTTCACGTAGAAAGATGTGAATTGCAGAATTATTTATGATAACAAAATACTAGAAGCAACTTGAATGTCCCAAAATGGTTATTAAACATACATCCCATAACAGAATAGTGTGCATTAAGACTGATGCTACAGAATTTAGAGTATCATGAGAAAATGGTGGTTTTCAAGAAAAAAGTAGAAATTCTGTATGCAGCACAATCTCAATTACATAAATACATTCTCAAAAAGCAAATGCAACAAAATGTACATTGACATAAAGCAAATGCAAATGGTGGGATTTTTTAACTCTTATGTTTATATATTTTACTTTTTTTATTCTTCCAATTTTTTTCTAGGGTGTATTTCTTTTTAATAATTAGAAAAAGAAAACATTAAAAAGGTAACATGCAAGGAAATTGGAAACAAATGACCTCTTAGACATATCAAGTACCTTACATCTCAAATGTCAGAGAGCACATAAGCCACTGCTACCCCCCATGCATAAGGACAGGTGTCTAGTTTTTTCATTAGTATGAGAATATTGACATCTCTCTACTGACAAAGCAAAAAGCGGCTCTTTTTTTTTGTTTTTTGCTAAGGAAGATTCATCCTAAGCTAACATCCACAGCCAATTTCCTCTTTTTTTGTATGTGAGCCACCACCACAGCATGGCCACTGAGAGACAAGTGATGTAGGTCCATGCCCGGGAACTGAACCCAGGCTGCCAAAGCAGAGCGTGCCAAACTTAACCAGTAGGCCACCAGGGCTGGCCCAAAAAGTGGTTCATTTTTGAAGTGCTGAAATTCTGAGACCATTAGTGCACAGGTAGTAAAGTGTCAGGCTATCTATTATACCAGATGACCAATGAGTTAATGCCACACCCCTTTGCTAAAAGTCGTTTACTTCTGGTACACTGAGGGTCAGGCCTTATACCAAAAACATCAGCAAACTTACGACTATAAACTATCGCTTTGTGAAAAGTCAGTGCTTTCTACAAAAAGCTTTTGAAATAAACAGTTTACTATTTTGCCAATTGTGTTGCTAAAAGGACACACATGTAGCCAAGGGCATGTGTGGAATCTGAGGAAAATGACAGGGGCCACCACCACCACCATGCCCACTTTAGTCTTGAATCACTTAAACAATTTAAAACATTTTGGTACCTTTAGCCAAAAGTTGTTTTATTCTAAGGGCTATTTAGCAATTTTCTGGATCATCAAACAAGAATTTAGTAAAACTTATTCTTGGGTCAGATTAATTAGAATGACACTTTCAAAATTATGATGAATTTTTAGGTTTTGAACAGAACTCACCAACCTCATTTTTCACTTCAGCCGTTTTGAGTTACATAAAGACAAAAATATGGCAAAGATTTTATAGCAGGAAAAGGATTTGTTTTTGTTTTTCAACATTCTTATAATTCAGACAGCTGAAGAAATCTTTGATCTGGAAGGCTTGGAAATTCAAAGCCCCCTCAAGGCACTTTTTTTTTTTTTTAAATTAAGAAAGAGCAAAAACAGTATTTGTAATGGAAAATTTGGGGCTGTTAAGTACATAACGGCTGTTACTTAAGTCTGTAATTCATCTAGTGGACTTAAGATTCTGGCCAGGCGTTAGCTGTAGGTGTGATATAACATCACCTACTCGGGGATTTGCTAGTGTTACTGATATTCTAGAGTGATGGAAAAATAACTGGCACTAATGCAGAATTCGAGTGACTAGTCACAGGAGTCCTGTCTGGAAAAAAAGGTCCATCTGGCAAATACTGAGTCAAAACAAAATGCATTACAAAATCCATAAATGGAATTTTAATCCCATCACTAGTTCCATCAGAATGTCGGGAATCACAAATCTGGAGGATTTAGAGAGGACTCAACATGCCAATATCCCTTCTCTTGCCTACTTTTGAAGTTTTATTAGGAATCATGTAAGTTTCCAAATCCATCAGTTTTTTCAGAGAATGTGAAGGACTTTCTTCCTGAAGCAATTGGGCCTTTAAAGTGCTATTAAAACTACAGTCACCATCTGTCCTAGATGATAAATATTATATCCTGTCATTTGGAGAGAAATCTCAATTTGAAAACGTGAAGCTTTTTCTTCCAACCTGAACACAAAAGACAGGACTGCTTCCTACGCCTCTTCTGGACACCAGGACCTACACTGTGACAGAGTGTCATAAGGAGGGGGTTAAGAACTGGTTAGCCTGGAGCAGAGAAATTCAAGACGATTTATTCCTGTTGTTCTGGAAGTCACAGCTCTCTCATAAAGACCTCAGAACTTCTGAATTGTCTCCAGGCCTTCTACAAGCTGCTCTCTCTCCTGGCAAGCCTTCCTCAGTCCTCCTGCCCCCCGCAGTCCCTCAGGACTCAGTACGTGGCTTCTTTTGATGAGCCTTCACTGGAAACTTCCTCACACTGTGTTCCAACTGCTTACTTCCCGGGGTCTCCCATCTCCTCCTTGGACTGGAAGCTGCTCTAGGGCAAGGATTAGACTTCACTCCTAGTCTAGCCCTAGATAGCGTTCCTTGCATAAGTGATGCTCAATAAGTATGTTCAGAATCAGTAACCAAAAAGAATATGCCCATGTTTATACTCCGAGGTACTAAAAATCTCTCAGGACCACAAAGATGGTTAAACATTGGCATTCGTCTTTTAACTGTTTCAACTCTTTTTCAAAGACTGTTACCTTTAAAAAAATAAACTTTTCCTCTTCATTTTCTGAGTTGAGGTTTGAAGGGCATGAGAAAAGTAGATTTTCAAAAATGAGGTGGGTGTCAAACAATAGGAGGAAGGCCCCAGGCGGCAGTAAGTCTTAAGCAGCAGTGTCTGTGGCGGGTAGTCGATAGCTTTGGTGTCACGCCTTGGTCGTCATGAGTGTGGCATGCTGCGGGCAATTGGTGGAGGCCCAGCCCTGAGCTGGGCATTTAGGATTTGACCCAAGAGGTGATGATAATCACTCTCTCTAGTCGTAGGTACTGTGGAAGTCATGGTGTCCACTTTGGAAACCTTCTACATTTGAATCCTCGTTTGTTGGGCAACTGCTGTGTGGCATCTCCCGGGCCCACTCTCAGAGTGCCTGAGTCTGTAAGCCTGGGGCAGGGCCTGAGAATTTGTATTTCTAACATGTTCTTAGGTGATGCTGCTGCTCCAGGGTCCAAAGTGAGAAAACCACTGCCCTAGGCGTGTCACAAAACCATGGTTGTCGTCATTGAATTCGCTTGGTTATTCACTTGTAAAGACAGACAGACATTTAAGAAATCATCCAAACATAGTACGCAACCCATTACCATTCTGTGTGTCAAATTGGTGAACAAATTGTAGAAAATCACTGTTTTCCGAACAATCAGATGTAATGAATCCTTATGGGAATTCGGGAAGATGTTAGCAAATCCTGATTTCAAGGTTATTTACTCCACACACATTTAAGAAGCCTCTGCTGTGAAGCATGTGACTAGCAATGAGCTGAGTGATTCAGGAACACAGGCTGCCAGCCATCTACTCCTTAAACAGTGGGACCTACTCCTGGCCCCGCACTGGAGAAACAGAGTGAATAAAGTTGCACGCTGCCTCTGCTTTCATGGAGTTCACGTTCTTTTCGGGGAGAAAGATGGTAAACAAACAACAGGATAATTACAGATGGTGATAACTTCTACGAAGGAAGTAACAGTTTGCGATGATAAAATAACAGTGCCGAGTGGGAGTTGGGGTGCTACATTAGATGGGGTGATCAAGGAGGGGCTCTTTCAGGAGGCGATCTTTCAGTTGAGATCTAACCAGAGAGAATGAGCCAGTCTTCTGAAGAGAGGCAGAAAGGGTGTTTCAGGCAGAGACCAGCACATCCAAAGGGCTTGAGTGGGGACCAAGGTTGGCAAGTGCTGGGAAGTTAAATGCCAGTAGGATGAGTACCAGCAAGAGGAGTGCAAAGGAACTTAGAGAGGGTGGCAGGAGCTTCAATTTTAAATAGGAATAGAAGCTACTGGAGGATTTTGAGCAGAAGAGTGACATGATCTGATGGATATTTTTAAAAGACGGCTCTGGCTCTTGTATGGAGAATGGGCTCTAGTAAAAATAGAAGCAGAGCGACCCGGGAGGAGGCTGCAGCTGAGAGCACAGAGCTTGGTTTAATCAAGTGCGACGGGAAAGCACACTGTAAATTATAATGTAGTGTGGAAATATTAGCAGCCGTTACAATACTAGTTCTTTCTGACTTGAGTATTCATGTGTGTGAGTATTCATGTGGTTCAAAAATGCACACAAATACAAACAGTTCTAACATGAGCTTGACAGGGGAGGGGATTAGCCTGAAATTTGTAGATGAAAGGTTCAAATCCTGATCTCCTTTATTAACTGGTGGCCTTGGTCAAGCGATTTTTCCCCTTCTCCTCATTTTTCTTACTGTAAAGTAGAATAATAAGACTATATCCCTCATAAACACGTTGTGAAGCTTCAATGGGATAATCTGTGGACAGAACTGAGCCCAGTACCTCTTGGCCCCCAAATCAGTGTTCAATCATGTTAGCTACTTACTATTAATCTCTCTGATCTTCAAGTTTGTCAATAAAAGTTCGTAAAAACTTTGTACAGTTATAATGGGATAAAGTATGAAAAGCCCTAGCCCAACCATATATGGCACCCACTCAGAGTTCAGTACAGAGGAGTGTCTAAATGAACAGAATATCAAAGCTGGAGTCACTGCTGATGTCACTATGACCAATGTTAGAGTAATGAAGACAGAAAATGTTTCACATTTTATAGGTCAGATTTACAATTACACTCCTAGGATATAAAAGAATATCTTCTCTAGAAAATTACATGCACTCCAATGGCTTAACGCTTTAATATGCTATCCTCCCCCCACAAAAATAAAGGCCCTTCACCCCCATCAGAATCAGGATTGTCACTATGCGTCCGCATGGACAGAAAACATAAACGTTGCAGAAACTTCCGTTTTCAGTTAGTGTCCGCTACTTCCCCGTGTTTCTGCTGCTAAATTCAAAATCTGTAATTATCACCAAGGGTGGAAACCAAAGCGAGATGAAAATGATTGCTTCAAAGTTGAGCAGAGAGACTGGAGAAGATAGCCTTAATCATTGAATTTCATATCCAATTCAGTTAAATGAAAAGACACTCCCTAGTAAGTGGCCCCAAATTCCAGAAAACAAGGATTATGTCTCTATTCTTTAGATGATTGACACAGCGCCTTAACCCAGTGAGGGAACTCATTGCGAGTGGATGGGTAAACGAATACATATTCGTATAGGGTGTCGACTGAGACCACTACCCAACTTGTCTGCCTCCTTGCTGCTTCTTCAGAGTCCTGCTGCAGACTAAATGTTTGTGTCCTTCCCACATTCCTATGTTGAAACCTAACCCCCAATGTGACAGTGTTTGGAGGTGGGGCCTTTGGGAGGTGAACAGGGATCACTGCCCTTATAAAAGAGATCCCGGAGAGGTCCCTCGTCCCTTTTCTGCCACGTGAGGACACAGCAAAAAGGGAGCTTCTCACCAGACACCAAAAGTGCCAGAGCCCTGATCTTGGACTTCCCAGCGTCCAGAACTGGCAGAAATAAATATGTGTTGTTTATAAGCCACCCAGCCTATGTTATTTCTGTTGTAGCAGCCTGAATGAACCAAGACAAGCCCCTCCCTGTGGCCACCTGCCACACCCCAAGAGTTGAATCTGTGTTCCCTTGATAGTCCGCCTGCAGGAGGTGTACAGGTCAATAATCAATAAAGAAGAGTAGTTCATAAACCATCTCACAGCTACACATCCCTCAAATAATAATTCCTAACATGGGCGTGTGTCAGAATCAACCAGGCAGTTTTTCTAAGTACCCAAGGACAGGCCCCAGCCCAGATGTATTGATTTCCAAGTCCTAGATGATTCTGATGCATATCTCTGGTCTCGAACTATTATTTTAGAATCTCCAAGGTTGCCAGGGAGATGAAAATAGCACCTGGTATGTGTGCCAAAACCTCTCCCGCATCCTTGGCAAATATCACTAGTTGGTTACTACACTCTTACTCACTGAGCCTATGCACAGTCAAAATCCTTTCTTTAAAAAAGCCTTTTTTAAAAAAAATTATGGTAAAATATACATGATATAAAATTTACCATTTTAAGCATTTGGAAGTGTACAGTTCAGAGGCATTCAGTACATTCACACTGTTGTGCAACTATCCTCATCATCCATCCTCAGAACCTTCTCATCTTCCCCAACTGAAGCCCACTGAACACTAACTCCCCATTTTCCCTCTGCCCAGCCCCCGGCAACCACCATCTACTTTCCTTTCTATGAGTTCAACACGTTTAGGTGCCTCATGCAAGTGGAATCATACAGTAATTGTCCTTTTGTGACTGGCTTATTTCACTTAGCATCATGTCTTCGAGGTTTATCCATGTTGTAGCATGTGTCAGAAGTTCCTTCCTTTTTAAGGCTGAATAATATTCCACTGTACGTACACACTATATTTTGTTTATCCATTTAGCCACTGATGGACACTCGAGTTGTTTCCCTTTTTGACTGATGTGAATAATGCTGCCCAGAACTTGGATGCACAAATATCTGTTCGAGCCTCTGCTTTCACCTCTTTTGGGTATATATCCAGAAGCAGCATTGCTAGATATAATAATTTTATGTTTAAGTTTTTGAAGAACTGCCATACTATTTTCTACAGAGGTTGCACCATTTTACATTCCCACCAGCAAGGTATAAGGGTTTCAATGTCTCCACATCCTCACCCACACTTGTTATTTTCTGCTTTTTTTGATAGTAGCCACTCTGATGTGTGTGTCAGAATCCTTAACAGAGCACTTTAGGCAGCCATTATCAACTGATTATAGTCAACAAATGAGATGAAAGCAATTTGTTATTTCTAAACTGTGATCATGAGACATCTACACTTTTCTTTTCTTTTTTTTTAAAGATTGGCACCTGAGCTAACATCCGTTGCCAATCTTTCTTCTTCTTCTCCCCAAAGCCCCCCAGTACATAGCTGTAAATTCTTGTTGTAGGTCCTTCTGGCTGTGCTCTGTGGGACGCCACCTCAGCATGGCTCGATGAGCAGTGCCATGTCTGCGCCCAGGGTTCCGAACTGGTGAAGTCCTGGGCTGCCGAAGTGGAGTGCGTGAACTTAACCACTCCACCACAGGACCAGCCCCATCTACACTTTTCAAAGTGAAATGACTGTCGGATTTGCTAGATGGCAACGGTCACAATGTTATTAGGTTGTAGACATGGCCCACTGTTTGAAACGGGGGTCGGGGGGTGGGAGTAGAAAGGACACCAGGGCCATCAGTATGCAAAATGGCGAAGTGATGGAGGAGAGGCCTGTGAGAGGCCCTGCATAAACAGCACTGGGAGAAGTCCAAGATCAGTCCCAGGCAAACCACCAAGTCCCAGAACCAGGGGAATGGGGGGTGAGGGCTGTCCTCTTTCCTGGCTTAACTGGTAATGAGATTTCTTTTCCTTTTCTTTATTCTGTTTTCTCTCCTCTACTCTTTACTTCTCTATTGCCTAGCCAAGCTTTGAAAAATCCATGTTTTGTATAAAAGGGGGCAATGGAACATAGGTACACTGAATGTACATTTGTTTGCATGTGGATGGAATATCTCCGGGAGTATACACATAAGCTGAGTACTGTGGTTGTCTGTGAGAGCGGGATTGGGAATACAGGAGACAGGGTGGGAGAAGATTTTTCTTTTTTATATATCCTCTTCTATGTTTTTATTAAATTTTCAACTGTGGAAATATATTCTATTATCTTTCCAGTGTGCATTCCTGAGCATGAGAGATCAGAAAGTTCCAACTCCTTCCCAGATTCCCTTGAAGCAGGGGATCAATAATAAGCTTTTGCCAACTGGATGTACTTTCATGAGATGTAGAGTGGAAGATGAAAGTGGGTGAATGCCATCTTCCTGCTGCTTTGGGCTGTGGCTGCTGGCAAGCAAGGCCATGGGTGTTGAAAGGGAAGTGTGGTGTAGGTGGCGGCAGCTGGACACTTGGTTCCAGTACCCAGTTACCAGCTTCCTGGGTGCTGCTATGAGGCAGTTATGGTGGTAACAGTTACCTCCTAATGCTACTTGCTGATCCCTGGATCGCAGCTAAGTAGTGTTTTTGACCTCAACAGCTCCTGACTCCCTGAATTCCTGCAGAAGGCAGAGGTTGCAGCTCCCCTGGCAGCTGAGTACTAGAGGTTGCTGGGGTGTTCTAGAAGTCATTCCCGGAGACTCAACAGGAGTTCCCTCCCCTCCTCTTTCCAAAAGATTCTGCAAGCATTCAGTTTCTTATTATTCCATTCTGCTTAAAATACCTATTGTGGTTTCTATTTCCTGCAATGCAACTGAAATGGAATATGAAATTACATATTAAAAATTTAAATAAAAATAAGAAATGAAAGTCAATACTAAGAAAAAATTTAATTCTCAAAAAAGATTTCTTGAGCAGTGTGCCACCAAAGATGCTTCGTCTTTACTTTTTAAAAACTTCTTACTATCTCGGTAAATCATCAACTATTTAATGAGTACCTATTGGCTTAAGAGATGAGATAATTTAACACTTATCCTGTCAGATTAGAAATAAATGCCTATGTGAATACGTGAGAATCTTTGTGTGTGTACGTGTTAAGGAGACAAGACACAGTTTGTGTTTCTAATAAAATCCTAGGAGTAGAAGACAAATTC
This sequence comes from Equus caballus, assembly GCF_041296265.1. Taxonomy (NCBI): domain Eukaryota; kingdom Metazoa; phylum Chordata; class Mammalia; order Perissodactyla; family Equidae; genus Equus; species Equus caballus. The sequence continues at coordinate 66,473,654 of NC_091697.1, forward strand.
AAACATTCTGGTTGTTTTTATTTAACTCAAAATAGCTAATAACAAAAACATTTAAAAAATATCTGCAACACTTGACTATGCCGTTATTTTTGGTTGATGACACTTGATTATTTAGTTCTTGCTTGTTTCAACATGTAGGAACATATCTATCATAAACAGATCTCTAAAAGTTTGCAGCAGGCTTTAAACCTGTATATTTAGATCCTAATCAAAAACCATGATTTAGTTATTAGTTTTGAATCTAAATATTTTTCTCCCACACAGAAGCTTATTAAAACTAATAACCATAAATAGGCTACCTATTAATTAGTTTTCAATGAAATGCCCAAATACAGCACACACATACAGGTTGCAAATATGCTTTTAGCCTTTACTACTCAAAATATGAATGTCCATAAGATGTACAGAGGAGTTACATCATAAACACATTTCACTTACATCAATTCAATATATGAGGTCAGTGAAAAGGAAAACAAGAGTAAATCCTGTGGCAATACCACCTATTCAATGAATGGACGCCCTTGAGTAAACCAAGATGAGTGTTGTCAATCTGGTGTTCCCTCAGTCACTGTCAGTTCCCATCTGTCTCTTACAGGGCAAGCATCTTACAGGGCTAAGTGTGATTCTAGTGTTTAAAGGTATATGTTTTTCACAAAATCGCCCGTAACCAAACGCCAACAACTTCAATTGGTCTTCAACCAAAGAAACAGTCATTTCTTCCAATACTGGAGGAAGAACTGGTTGTGGTGGATGGACAGATCTCCAATATGGCGCCTTTCTAAACAGCTGTCAAGGCTAATCTTGAGACCTGATTTTATCCTATGTATTGACATTAGAAGCTAACCCCTGGTTATGATGCAACTCTGCTGTAATGTAAATAAAAATGCCATGATTTAAAAAACGCCCTAACATTATCAGTATAATTTAATTTCCAGTTTAGTTCCCTCCTCACATTTAGCACAGTGTGTTTCTATGATACGCCTCTGGTGCCAGCACTTCAGAATGTATCTATCACCGGCTGAGAAAAATCTCACGTTGAAAAGATTAGTGTGCTATGAAATCTGAACCAGGAAGCTCCCAAAGTTGATCAGTCTCAGTATGATTCAGGATAAGATTTTCAATTAGCAAATGGTGCAACTGCAGCAGACAGCAACTTTGTTTTGTTACACGTGGTTCTCCCAGGGATCTTCCAGAACCTTCTGTTTTTGGGTTTCTAAATTGGCAGCTACGTTGTTCTTCTTAAACACTTGGCCTCAGCACCACCCTGGTTCAGTTTCTATTTTTAGAAGCACCACTCTAACGGAAACATCCCTGCCCTGAATTAAGCTGGGACTGTGATGTGACCACTAGCTAGAGCTGTTATGTCATACAGTTTAGGTTAATTTGGTAGCTATCGATTTCCTTGACTATGACTTCCGAACTTGCTGCAGCTTCTTCTCGCCGCGTAGGATTCCTACCTGGGCTGTAGATGAGGGTAAAATATCCCATGGAGAACTCCTTCAATAACCACATTTGGAAAATCTGAAAAACAAAAGGAAAACTGCTCTCCTTATGCACATCGATAAATTTGAATTGCAGTTTGTAGACTCTAACGAGGCAGGTCCTGGGATAACGTCGGAATCTGCCTCGCCAGGCAGTTTGCCCTGGTTCCTGCTATCAGTCATGCCGCTGCAGCCCACAGCCGCTGGAGCGCACCGCCAGGCGCTGCAGGACTGCGCGGCCAGATTTGTAGCTTATTGATTTAAGGGATGTTCTCATGGTTAATGCTGCCGGGCCCCAGCTCTTTATCTGAATGTTTTCTCACAAGGAAGATGGATTACACTGGCAATTCAATTTCTAACAAAATCTCAATATACTTGAAGGAATTCCAAGATTTCTACTGGGAATACTCTGCTGCAGTTTTTCCATTGTGGTTTACAGCAGCGCTTCGTCCAAGTTGTCCTGAGTATGCGTGTGCTATTACACCAGCTTCTGGAGAGCAGTTAGATGGGGCCTGTCTTCCTAACTTAAAAGGGCAAATTTCCGACAAAAGCCATCCTGTCAAACTTGAAAAATCAGCTACATTTTTATAGGAGATACCAAGGGAGCCCAGAGGAGCACAGTATGTTGTACCATGTTCCAGTCAGCAGAGCAGGGAAAATACGGTTGCTTGAACAGAGGGACAAATCCATGCCATGGTTCAGAAGTTTAATTCCTAAACTTCGATCTGCACATAATTATATCCAGGATTTATGCTAAAGACAACCACTTTAAGCAAATATAGTTATTGTACAAGGAAATTAAGTAGTCCAATATTTTTAGACAAAACATAATAAATGCATTCATTTACTATCCAACCTCTATAGAGTATCCACTACGTAAAACCACTTACAAGGGGACTGGAGTCATCAGGGGGGGCAGACAGGCTCTCTGAGGACACACGAGGGAGCTAACCAGGTGGAAAGTGTGCAGCAGCAGGGAGCCTGGAGGGGGCTTCAAAGACCTAGACGGAGGCGAGTGTAGCAAGAGGAGCTGCGAGGAGGCCTGGGGCAGGGGCCAATTCAAGCCAGGAAAGAATGGACAGGAATTCTGGCTTTATCTAAAAAGCAATGAGAAGCTATTGAAGGATTTTTAAGAGTGAGAGAGAATTGAATTGTGTTTTGAAAAGATGACTCTGGCTGCCATTCCGAGAGCAGACTGGAACAAGTCCAGAGTGGTGATGGATTCGACGTGACTAGGGAGGGATTTCATAATAGTACCTACCTGACAGGTTGTCGTAAAAATTGATGAGTGAGACAAAATGCTTCGACCTAAGCTTGGCACACGGTAAGTACCAGCTATTATTACGTACCAAGTACTCTCTAATTACTGGGATTATAAGTAAATAACAGTTCCCACCCAGGCCATGGAACTTACATGCTAGTCATGGAGACAAGCAAATGAATAAACAAACAAAATAGGTGGGTCTTTTTTGTTTTTTTTTTGCTGAGGAAGATTGCTTGTGAGCTAACATCTGTTGCCAATCTTCCTTCATTTTTTATGTGGGATGCTGTCACAGAGTGGCTTAATGAGCGGTATGTAGGTCTGCACTTGGGATCTGAACCCATGAACCCCAGGCGTCCGAAGCGGAGCGTGAAAACTTAACCACTATGTCACTGGGCTGGCTGCCAAAACATGTTTTTTGTTTTATTTTAAAGATTGGCACCTGAGCTAACAACTGTTGCCAATCTTTTTTTTTTTTCTGCTTTTTCTCCCCAAATCACCCCAGTACATAGTTGCATATTTTAGCTGTGGGTCTTTCTAGTTGTGGCATGTGGGATGCCACTTCAGGGTGACCTGATGAGCAGTGCCATGTCCGTGCCCAGGATCCGAACTTGCAAAACCCTGGGCCGCTGAAGCAGAGCGTGCAAATCCAACCACTTGGCCACGGGACCGGCCCTCAAAATATGTTTTAAAAATATCTCTAATACATGAGTGTTCACTTACTTTTGGTTGATGACACTTGAATTTCCTAGTGTTTGCTTTAATCCAACATTTAGTAACGTAATTTTTCATAAAACATTATCTTTAAAAGTTTGCAATAGGTCTTAAACCTGTATATTTAGATCCCAAACAAAAGCAATGATTTAGCTAAGTTAATTTTAATTCTAAATGAATTTCTCCCACAGAGAAGTGCACTGAAACCAATAGCCATAAATGGAGCTGTTGATTAATTTTTAGTAAAATGCCCAAACATTACATGCATTAGCATATATGCATTTTTCCTTTGCCACCTAAAATACAAAAGTCTATCTGAAGGTTAATGAAAGTACATCATAAACATATTTAGCTTAAATGGATTCAAATAGGTAAGTTCAGCAAAAACGGACAAAAAAGCAAAATAACATTAAATATTTTGGGTAATTCTACAGCACAATTATAGGTCAAGCAGTGACTTCAGGGCAAGGTAAAATATAAAACTGGGCATGGGGCCAGAGGGTGAAAGGGGACAGGAAGGCGAGGCGGAAGACCCTTCTGTGAAGGCATCATTGGAACGAAGTGGCATAGCAGCCAGCTATGAGGGAGTCCGGGTGAAAGGCATTCCCGGTGGAGGGAAGAGCCCACGCCAAGGCCCGGTATTTATTGTCCAGCAAATGCTGAGCAGATGCTGGATGCTGGAGATTTAGATGGTGAATATGACAGAAAGAGAGACAAAAAAGGGAACAAAGTTTGTGATCATGACTATGAAAGAAGCAAATAGGGTGCTCTGATTCGAGTGAATGGGACGGACGTATTTTATAACAAGGTCCACCAACCAGTGACCAATGCTGAGACAATCAGAGGTCATTTTTTTTTCTCATCAGTCCCATTCCAAATGGAGTATGTATGACTTGGCTTCACCATAGGTATGATTTAATACAATGTCCATTATTGCTTGAATTACTCAGAAAACTTCCCTTGCCTTTGTTTTCCACTGAGAGTTGATGAGAGGGAAAGTGATTTAGGATAGGTTTTGCTGTTATTGTCATTTATTTTATAAACACTTACTGTGAACCTTTAAAAAAAATGGTGAATGGGGTGGAGGGACTCTGAGAGGCTTCCTGAGGGCAGTCGGCAAAGGCTCTCTGAAGTTGCAGCTGAAAGAGCCAGCAATGCAACTGTTTCTTGAACAAGAAGAGGGTTCAAGGAGGAAGAAACAGCGAGTGCCCTGATGGGGACAGGAGTTCAGCACACGTGAGGCCCAGAAACAATTCCAGTGTGGCTGCAGCAGAGTGTGTGAGGGGGTCCCAGTAGAAACACGAGCCAGGGCCAGACCACAGAGGGCCCTGTAAGCCATGTAAGGGCCTGGAGCTCACAGAGACAGTTGGGGAGGAAATACAATATTGTGACTCAGCTGTATACACAAGGTAACCAAGGTCACAAGCAAGGAGAAGATTATTCAAAAGAAAGTGTAATGAGAAGAGGGGATAGTCTATGACAGCCTTCGGGTAAACTGCCAGAGATTGGAAGTACAGTAGAACAGGGGAAAAGCCAAGACAAGACAGTATTTGAAGGAGGAGAAAGTGGTCAACAGTGGCTAAGGCTGATGTGAGGTCAAGTAAGAGGAGGACTGGAAAATGTCCGTAGAGTTTAGCCACTCTGCAGTCACTGGGCACCTGGGCAAGAGCTGTTCTGAATTTCCCAGAAAAATCAAACCAAAGGCCAAAAAGCATACACTAAGAGAATAACGTTGGATTATTAGCATTTAATAAGAAGATAGTGTTTAACTGTCAGAACTTTAAAGACAAACACTCCTCTACTTTTGTCGGTGCCCCTATACTTGTGAAGATATTTACATATTCAGTATCCTCTGGAATAGTAACCTCAACATTTTGTTAAGAAATCTAATAACACAAAAATGTGATGCCAGTAAAATTTATCTTTAAATTAAATACAAAAGATTTGCAAGAATATACCACCTGGATAATACTTCTAAGACAATAAGAATCTGATTTATGAAATTGGGTTGGCCAAAATTCCAGGAAGACAGATCTAGTGACCGGGTCTCCAGTACCTGGTTCCATGCTGTCCATCAAACCCATGATTTTCATTTACTCTCAAGCAGGAGTCCCCTTTTTGTGCAAGTCATTTATCCACACCAACATTCTACCAATGGTACATACTTATTAATCTTTCTAGCTCCAGACATTCACCCCGATGAAAGAACCCAGAAAGCTTCTCCTGTTCTTCATTGCCAAGCCAGGTGCATAGCACATGCTGCTTAAAAAGCTAGATGAATAGGATTTAAGGATCATAAAACACCTTTCTTCTTCTACAAAGCATCCTGGCTATTCTAGTCCACAGCGATCATCCCACTCTCTGTACTTCTGTAGGAATTTCAGTCAAATGCATGAACTATTTGAGCACAAACAATACCTGGAAAAAGTACTTGTGGAACCATTTTTAAAAGATATTAAGAATACTTTAGGGCCGACCCCGTGGCCTAGCAGTTAAGTTCAGGGCACTCTGCTTCAGCAGCCCAGGTTTGTTCGGTTTCTGGGCACAGACCTACACCACTCGTTGGTGGACATGCTTCGGTGGTGTTCTTCATACAAAATAGAGGAAGGCTGGCACAGATGTTAGCTGAGGGTGAATCTTCCTGAAGCAAAAAAGAGGAAGATTGGCAACAGACGTTAACTCAGGGAACATCCTCTTCAGCAAAAAAAAAAAAAAAAGAAAAAAGAAAAAGAATACTTTATAAAACATTAGCCATTTAATCTAGACTAGGCTACATCATGAATATTTTTAAATGTAACATTTTGTTAACATAGTATCAACTATTATAACATGTGCATTTGTTAAACATGGGAAGAAAATGCTAATGACAGGAATTATTCCTCACTGAAAGGATTCTACAGGAAAAATACTATAAGACCATATTCGAAGGCAGCTGTCTCTGATCAGGGTGCTAGGAATGGTCCCTCAACGGAGCTGGGCTGCATCCTGGCCAGCCTTCCTTAAACTGACAGGTAAGTGGGTGATCAGAGTACACGCATCCCTGCTACAGAGAACAGCCCCTCTCTCTTGCTGGTCATAAGGCTTTATTGTCAGAATGTAAGAATGATTTCAACAGATAATTTACCTATTGCTATTTAGTTGCTATCTACTTAGTTACTTTCAGAGACAAAGGCTGAAAATTCACTACAGCCATGTGCTGAATAATGACAGTTCGGACAACGATGGACCACATATATGACAGAGGTCCCATAAAATCACTACCACACAGGCTAGGTATGTAGTAGGCTCTACCATCTAGGTTTGTCTAAGTACGTTCTATGATGTTCGCACAATAACAAAACTGCCTAAAGACACACTTCTTAGAATGTATCCCGTTGTTAAGTGATGCATGACTGTATACGCCAAGAGCACAGAAGGAGAAATTAGGCAACCAGGGTCCACCCATCAGCATGTGAGACTGGGCAAATCAGGACCTCCCTGGGCTCCAATTTTCTCATTAGCCACTGATGATACCTGCTCCGCCTATTTCATAGGTTGTTAAGGAAATTAAATGAGATAATATTGGAGAATGTACTTATGAAGAGCTGCATAACAGAACACTGTGAGAGGGGACACATTAATTTAAATTTCTTGGCACAAAGAAAGGACTCAGGCTAAAATATTGGTTACATTTATACTTAAATTAATTCACTGTATTTAAATAGACTACTTTTAAAAATATATATTCACCATCAAAGATGCTATAATCTAAATGGAAATGGGGGTACACATGCAATGCACATACACAGCTTTGGGGAAGAAGCATTTTAAAAAATGCCAGAGCCTCGGATTCAAACCCTCGTATCTGGATAAAAACAAGCAGAGGCCAAAATAACTGCTAAAAAAGATTAAAGACAATAAATATCTTTCCTCCTTATTACTCTAATTCAAAATAGCCTGGCAAGAGAGAAAGAAAAATTACATTTCCTCCTGAAAGGCCTGCCCCAATTAAAATTCTGAATGTCTCTTACACTAAGAGCACTGGTTTATTGGCAGATTATTAAGCCCTGGACCAATGTCACTCTGTTAGACCTGTATTAAAAACGCGGTTTATGTGGTGCAGGGTCAGATCAGTAAAGAGCTGTTAGCAGATGACAGGTTTGATTACCGCTGGCTGCAGGCAAGACGTATGGATCCCTGAGGAACAGCAGAACCGGCTGGTGGGACAGTTTGCTGGAAAGGTCAAGAACAGGCATGTCAGCATCAGGGGACGACGGTAAACAGAAAACACTACAAACTAGCTTTGAGGGGATCAAACTGCTGTGCAGGGACATCTCAAGGTTTACGCATCTAACGGTGCGGGTGAATAATAGCAAGCAGAGATGGAGGGACAAACCAGCACCGCGCTCATCTTCCAAACATTTCTTTGTGGAAGTTGAAGCAAACGTACAATCTATATAATAAATCACTGCTGAAAAGTGCTGTTGTTTTGTAAATCTTGCAGTATGATGATTGATAAAACAACATCCTTATTACTTGTATGAAACTATAGAGGACTCTTCTTTCTTCTCTCCTAGATGTAACTGGTTACTTCTGGAACTTCCGATCAAATATTTATAATCTTAAAATCAATTTCCTAATGAAGGTTTTCAAGAAAAGCATGACCTGAAACATTTATTCCACAGTAATTAAACAGTTAACACAGCCAGAGTCCTAGTCCTGGTTTGTACAATGCCTGATGGACCAGTATTAGTTCTTACCTTGACTCTTCGGATTCTGTCTCATCAAAAGATCTAAAAATTTTTAAAGAAAAAGAAAAAGACCACATAAGTTGAGTCAATGTTTATGCCAACAAAGGGAAAAACAGCCAGTATTCTTACAGCTCCAAATGGGAGAGATTTTGAAAAGAGAATCAGGTGTTTTCACAGAGTCACAGCATGGCTGATGCCTCATTCTAAAGAATCTTAACACTGCAATATGCCTGAATTGCAATTTTCCTGAAGATCACTTCAAAATCCTATGGTTTCACTTTTGGGCTTATATAATGGAGAAAAGATTTCACTCACTGTTATTCCCAACATCTCTTCTTAAAAATACACAACCAAATATGAAGCTCGACCTCCCAGTAAATGCACACAAGTTGGAACAGGACACACTGACAACGCATATTCTGTGGTGAGCTGTATAATTTGTGCTCTGGGGTGAGTGGAAAGGGGTCCTAAGTAAACACTGCCGGTGAGAGCTGTGTGACAGGTGTTTGCAGCTTCTCATCCAGCAGACGGAAGGGGTTTAACAGGACTTTGGGTGTGGTTAGCTCAAACGTCTTGTAGTCAGTGTGGTCCTTCAGGCAGGTTTGGAGGCAGCAAGAGAATGGATAAAAGCCTCTGCCCTGCTTGGATTTGCAGAGAGTTTGTGAAGACGTGTTTCTCTGCAAGTGGATGCAATGTGTCAGGGATGTTGCTGAGCCTTCGGAGGCCAGTCCAACACAAGTCAAGCTCCCCAGAGCTGGGAGAGTGGCTTATTTCAGAGTTAATTCTTCAGAACTTCTCCTAATTGCTGAGGATATCGAAGGTCTGGTTCCTGGTAGACAGAGATTAGGATCTGCAGCCCCACATTCAGAAGTTCCTCAGGGAGAGACAGCAGGACAGTGGGGAAAGAGCTTACGCCGGAAGGCCTGGGCTCTGCCAGCTACAAGGCAAGAGATCTTGGGAAAGGCACTTAATTCCTGTGTCTGTTTGCTCAACTCTAAAATAAAGGGATTTGGGTAAAATCATCTCTAAGGTAATTTACAGCTTTAAAATTATATAAATATATCTGCCAAGGGGATATAGACTTTAATCAAGTATCCACAAATAAATAAGTCTCTAAACAGGCTATCTTAGATTCATAATTCCCATCATGTAATATCACTCCATGTAACAGCATAATTTAAAAAGTCAATTCCTTAAGTCTAAACCTGAGTTACTGAGCCTTGGCCATTTGGCAGTAATATTGGGATGAGGACTTAGGAGGAATTCCTCTGACTACAAGCAGGGGGCGAGCGCGTGCTGTCCCAAGCCAAAAGAATGGGCGTGGCTAGGCTGGCCCTTCTGGCACCACTTGGGCTATTTCTTATGGCAGTAAGTGGTTGGAGAATAACTTAAAATCCATGTCCAATACATAAACAACAATTCTTACCCACAACTCTCTGCCTTTGGTAAAGAGGGCAAGTGTCGCACATTTAGGAAATCAAGAAACAGTTTGGGAAGTTCTTCATTTTCTAAAATGACAGCCTGTGAAAGTAGAAAACAGAATAGAAAGGGAAGTTTGCTAGGCAATCAATCAAATGAACTATTTCAAAAAGTCATAACCATCCATCAAAGTTCTTACCAGCATCATTCCTCACAATCAACATGAGGAGTGGTCCCCATTTTACCCACCAAGAATTCAGGCTGGCACAAACGCTATTCAGTGTCAGCAAATGCTCCATTTTATCTATTCTTTCACCAACCAGCATTTACGGAGCATCTACTATACTTCAGATGCTGACTAGAGAGCAAGAGAGTGGAGTACCAGGTAGACATAGTTCCTGCCTTCATGGTGATTCTAATCCAGAGTATTTAAAAACCCTGGGAACATCAATAATACTGCTAAGATATGTACATCAGATTTTCTTTACTGAGTGATAAAGTGGCCTGGTGTGTGTGTGTGCATATCCACAAGAGACCACTGCTGTTTAGGAAATACTATACATGGTTTTTTTAACTGGAAGATTTAGTCAAGATCCCTCAGCTCTCACCTGTTTCGGCATTAGGATCAACTGACATTTACTGCTATTTCGATGGCTCCACTTAAAGGGTCAGTAACAACTTTACCACTAAGTGTAAATCCGCATATATACTGAAAAAAAATCTATAGAGTTCTTCCATTTAGGGAGCTCTGCTAAAAAGCAGCATAATGGCATAACCATGTCAGTTCTCAGATATCCAGATTATGCAATTTTAAGGACAAATCTAATGGAGAACTACAGAGTGCATTTTTATACATATCTATTTTTAAAAAGTCTGCTAGAGTGTGTGAACTGATTGTGCATTTGCCCCTCCCTCCCTTTTTTTTTTACAAAGATCATGGAAAAAGCAGACTGTACAATAATCTCTGAAATTAATATAACTATTCTCAAGGGTTATTTTTATAATTTACCATGACTTTTTTTCCCTGGTAAGCACATGCTGTTTAAAGAACAATGAGAATTGATGTGAAATGTCACTCACACAGCTGATCAAGAACAGTTTTGCAAGGTGACGCATACGGGACATAACAAATGACAAAAGTAAGGTCAAGTTATATGAATCTTATACATACATAATTCTATATAATGTACTGTTTTTAGCCATAATTTACATACTGAGCTATCCCGTCTCTCCAGGCTTTTGGAATACTGTAACTCAGTTCAGGACACAGAAATGGAATGAGCAGCCACATAGGTCTCCAGTCCTTGCAGGCTGACCTCCACTACATTAGCGCTCACTCTTCCTGCTGTTCTAGCCCTGGAGACCGGTCGTCTGGAGAGCCAGCCCTGTCTGGAGCTCTTACTAGTCCTTTCACAGCCCATTGTACCACTGAGGCTTAAGGAATAAAAAAGAGAAGAAAAGGAAAGTACTTGGGGTTGTACTTTATTCATTAAACAAATATTTACTGAGCATCTATTATATTAGGCACTGAGATATGGCAGTGAATATTACAAGTCCAGCAGAGTGTGGGCTGGTGGAGAAAATTAGCTACAAACAAGTAAACAAACACACACATAACCTAAACTTGCCTTAGAATGTAGTGATATAAAACTGAAAAACTGTACTACTCTCTAAATATTTTCCCATCCATCCATCTTCCCACCCACTCACTGACCCATCCATCCATCTAAAACGTTGACTCTTTTCTTGATTATAAAACTAGAAAATAAAAAACTCATAAAATAAAGAAAAAAACTCCTCTATCCAGAGGCATACTTTCATTACTATTTCAGTTAATTTTCTTCAAACCATTTGACCTTCATCTAAATTTTTATCTACCTGAGGAAATATTTGGGGTGGCCAGACGGTCATTATTTCAGTACCCAGAACTCAAAGGTTCTAGGAATCATCATACACATGAAGCTCCAAAGAATTTTTGCCATAACGCAAGTTGCAATGATTATCTACTTACTTCTAGATATCTGATTAAGAGGATGATATAATACCTATTTGAATAACAAAGCTTAATGTTGTAACAAATACAGAGTTATTCACCCAAGCAATAGTTTTAATTATGTGTACAAGTGGTAGCTCTCAGACTGAAAAAAAAAAATTGGGGTGGGGGTAACACTCTTATCTCCACCCCCACCTTTTAAAATAAATTAAATCAATAACAAGTGTGGGACACTTTTAATGACCTGAACTACTTAATTTCCAGGATCTTTAGACATGTCATCCATCACTGCAGTATGGAGGAAGACATCTCTTGAGTGTTCAGGGGGTTACTTTGGTTTTATTAATGCAAGATTTAGGGAATTTTAACAAGGTGAATTGTTTATTTGCCTTGACAGATTGGCTTACAAGGCACCGGCTACATCTACAGCATGATCATTAATGACAAAAGACAGGCAAAAAGCTGTTTACACTGCAACACCAGGACAAGAATTAATCCTGCTCAGCCTCTCACACGGAGTATTCAAATAGATGATTACATTGTTTAGGTAAGACATACTGACAAAAAAAGAAATATGGAAAACTCCAGAAATCTGTGAGCACTGTTGTTAAATGTTCACTGAATATTCTCAAATAATATTTTCTGTAAAGCCATGACCAATATGGATTTCAGGATTTACAGTTATAAAGAAAGCCCCTTCAGGGAGTTAGGTTAAGCATTTAGTTCTACGGTGGGAGTATTTTCTAAACCCTGCTAAGAAGGCTTCTAAGAAAATAATTAATACTTAGGCACAGAGATAGAGGGTAATATAGTAGAACTTGCCTAATTTAATAAAGTATGTACAAGTGACATGACTGTTATTAGTTAGCCCAGAGATGCAAAAGAGAAATTAAATTAGTTCAACCAAATCTTTTGGCTCATAAACACATGATTTCATTCCATGAGAGACCCAACAGTGAAGTGGGGCCTCACACCTGTTCCATTCACATCTTCTTCAGTTTCTTGAAAAGCTTTTGCTCAAGGAGAACTCCTTCTTGAAGCTGCACCCTGGGCCATCCCACATGCTTGGGACCCTAGTCTGGTTTAAATCACCCAACTTTATTCAATAGATAAGCTATTTTAAAAATGTACATAAATGACATTTTTTAATACCAAATCATATTTCTCCATGGTTTTAGCTTGCTTATCTTTAGTTTTGATTAATCTTCAATGTTTGCCATTTTCATTCTTTCGCGAGGCAGCGTAGAAGGAAGAATATGGCTTTAGAGCAAGACCTGGGTTCGAACACCTCCTTTGCCTACCTTAAAGGGTTACTGTGAGGATTAGATGATGTCTTCAAGAGTCTCTGGCACAAAAGTAGCATTCAATAAATGTTAATTCTGTTTCCTTTGAATCTTATTGTTGTATCAATTCCCAACAATCTATTTTATTGGTTTTGGAAGTCTGGATTACTGTCCATCTAGCGAACAGAGCTTCTTAGCCCTCTATGATTCATGGATCCCTCTGAAAATCGGATGAGAGCTGAGAATCTTGCTTGCTAAAAAACACACATACATAGATAACTGTGCCAGCCGTGGCAGGGGGTTCACAGGCCCCTGACAGCCGAGCTAAGGATGCCCGTTTTTGGCTCCGATGTGGCAGTAACGCTGCTGGGCACACTCTTCGTTTGGCCTGACGCCTGAAGCACTGCTGGGCCTGTGCTGTGCGCCGGCTCCCCAAAGGCCGCGCTGGCCTCTTGCTTCAGTTCTCCACCTCTTTGTCAATTAGAACCCCGCTGGAGCGTGGGCCGCCCTGCTACTGGCATTCATTAGTGCTTTCAGCTCTGGGCTGTGGCTGAAAATATTTGCCTGCCAGTGAGGCTACCCTGGTGAAGGTTTCTTTCTGATCAACCAATATCTACTGCTGGACCAAATTAAGAAAGTAGTTCATATTCATGGCTTTTGTATCTTCTATATGGAACTCCAGAATTCAACAACCTATGGTATTGAGGGTTCCCATTACTGCTGGCTCAGAGGACAGCTGATGAGGCACTATATGCCACACGTGTTAGGGGCATTTTGAACCACTAGGCAGTGATGGGTCACAGGTCTAGTGCTATCAAGCTGATTAACTAATAACTCTGATGGCAGAGTTCTGACACGGATGTAAGTTGGAATGCATGCTTGGGAAACTAATTTATGCATTAAAACTTCATAATTCAAAATGAACATAAGTTGGAGAAAAAGTTGGAAATAAATCCCAATAAATTAACTTTTACAGGTATAAGTACCAAGTCAAATATTATAAGAGGCAGAATTAATTATCCAGATGCAAGATGGAGAGTAGTGTTTGTGTACAAGTGCTGTTGGTCTCAAGTGGTAGGTCAGCAAGAAGTGCTGCTCCATAAAGTGTCAAATGAGCTGAGGAATCCTCTTACTCCACTTAACGGAACATTATCTAGCCCCCAAAGAAAGAGAAATAAGAATAAACTTAGGAAGAGCTAGAGGCAAGCAATGAAAATAACTAAAAGATTCAAGATAGTTTCCACAAGAAGAGGTCACCCAATAGTGGGTACCAAGCATGGAATGAGGCAGCAGAGGGCCAAGGAGATAATGTGGTCTTTAAGTTAACCAACCATTCTGTGAAGGAGGGTGGCGATTTTCAAAGTTGCTGGAACAAGAAGAAAGTACTGTCCAAACCAGCAGAGGAGTCTTTCTCTAACTGAAGCCTGTGCAATAAAACCAGCAAAACTAGGAGCCAGCCTGGTGGCCTAGTGGTTAAGTGTGCACAATCTGCTGTGGCAGCCTGGGGTTTGCAGGTTCGGATCCCAGGAGCAGACCTATACACTGCTCATCAAGCCATGCTGTGACCGCATCCCCCATACAAAAAATAGAGAAAGACTGCCACAGACGTTAGCTCAGTGTCAATCTTCCTCAAGCAAAAAAGAGGAAGATTGGCAACAGATGTTAGCTCAAGGCCAGTCTTCCTCACACACACACACACAAAACAAACCGACCAACTAGCAAAAGTGGCACATGCATGGGAAGAGTAGGCATAAGAGCGTCTATATAACCTGGGATCTGAAAGTCTTTTAGTTGCTCTTTCATGCACATGCAGATTGGAGATGCTGTAGAATTAACAGGAAAACTCACTGAAGAAATCTTCAACCAATTTATCACTTAGGAAGTATAAAACCCAGCTTATTATTAAGATGCACACAGGAAATGGGGTTAAATTAAAGAACTATAACTAGTGTATGATGCACTCTGTAAGAGACTTTGCCATTACTACATCTAACTCAGATAAACATTAAAACTGGGCAATCGTGTACCTTCTAAGAAGCAAAAAAATAATTATTCTTTATACAGTCTTACTCACTTTCAGAAGAATAAATGATTTTCCTTAAGACAGACTGGATATTCCTTCAGAAATATCACTCTAAAAGAAGCCTGGAAAAAATCTCATACTCTACAAAAACATTTACAAAAAAATTCCCTGAATAGGGCAGAAAAACAACAGCATTGCTACCAGCATCCCCTGCAAGCTCAGTGTGTACTCCAGGAGAAATGTCTTTTTTATTGAAGAGGTGCAATTATCATCATGTAACACAAATCACAAAATCCCGATTTTTCTACCTTATCAGTTTTATAAAATCATGTTCCCAAAGGATGCCATTGATTAGTTGCACGTGTCCTTTCCGTGACATCCCAAATACCTAATTGTCAGTTATCTTTTCTTCTTCGGTAAGTAAAATGTAGTCACAAAATTACAGAGGGACCTGTTCTGCCTTAACCTTCGCTAGATGCCATCATGCAGTGGAAAACACTGGTAAAATATCACAGGATAACACTGTCCGACAAGGGAGACATATAAACACTGTAATGATTTCCCACGAGTTTCCATTTTAGAAAATTGTCACTAAGGCGAGCATAAACGGTGACACATCTCCACCGAGGACACGGCGAAATCGAACGCTGGCATTCTAGTTAGGTCCAAACCTACCTAGCAGCCAATTATAACAGGCATGGAACATCGTGTTGAAAACTTGGACAAGACCACTTTGCTAACCTTCCACAGTCACTGCACAAAGCTGCGTTGTTTTCACTGATTTGATCCTTTCACTCCCTTTCCAAAACATTAAAAAAAATCCCCACATTTCTTCCCATTGTCCATCAAGATTTGTTACAAACCGCAGGGAACGTCTGCCACAAAAGCCAGGGTACTGAATGAAGCCCTTTTCCTATTCCATCCAGTTTGGTCTGAAAGGTCTGATGGTTGGGTGATGAAGTTCATGACAGTCTTTCCTCTCTTCCCCAGGAAAGATGCTGCAAACCATACCTACTGCAGAGGCGCAGCTAAGAGCAGGGAGGGAGAAAAATCAATACCTCTTCACTGCCGAAAGTGGGCCACAGTGTCACTGTCCTCTGGGACCGAAACTTACCAGCTCACAGAGGCTTTGCAGCCTCGGTCTTCCACTTCCCCACTGCCCAGCACTTGCTCGCAATTCCAAATAGTGAGCCACAGTAAGGTTACCAAAGGAACACTTTTAAAAAGTCAGCCAGTAAACAGATCTAAGAAGGCTCACGACCACCTAAAAAATAAAAATCACATGTGCTTCTGAGGAACTCATGGCACCATGCAGCCTTCTTTTTGTGTGTAACACCAATCCCAGGACACGTCTACTCAGTGCCCAGTAAAAACGGCACTATTCATAGAATTCAAACTGCTATGGTGTCTCAGGGCTTTACAGACCATCTTGCACGAAATCTGAGGAGCTGCACCAAAAGCTGAATGCTGACAAGGACCTGTTTAAAACAGTAAACAATCTGAGCAAAGAAATAATGTAATTTGGCTTAAGAGAGATTTGAAAGAAGAAATATAATTTCTGATAATATGGCTAAAAAGACAAAACTAACCATGGAACAACAGAAACTATCTTTTGAATTATTTTAATATCAAAATTTATGTTCTGTATGTTTCTGGAAAATCTAAGCATATAAAAAATATTTATTTAATACATACTAAGTACAACCACTGGCACAATGGTTAGCCAAACCAACATGGCCCTGCCCTCCCAGCACTTACAGTCTAGTGGGGAAGATGGATGGTGTTCACACCACAGCAAACAGTGTGAGACTACAAACCGAAACAAGTACCTGAAGGGAAGGAGGTAGCTTCTTTAAGCGTTAGAAACAAAGCATCCTTATTACCCTGTGGGGTAAGGAAAGCTTCCCTAGGAAGGTGCCCTTGAGCTGGGAGTTGAATGGGCTGAGAGGGTAAAGGGAGTGGGATATTCAGATGGGAAACCAGCATGTTCAAAGGCCTGTGGAAGGTGGAAGTGCAGCATTAGAAAAACGGAAAGGTGGCCAGTGTGCCTGAGGAAACAGTGAAACTGAGCAATTAAGTCCGAGGACCTGAGTTGGGGAGGTTTGGTGGGGCTTCCGGGTCACATGAAGGATTTTGCTCTTTCTCCTCTGTGGATCTGGAGGCCGGTGAGTGGTGTTACCCGGATGGGTGGTAGATGGGGTATCTAGGTATACGTGACATCATGTGATTTGTATTCTGACGACAACTGGAACAGCAGTAGTGTTCCTCAGATCCAGTAACCACGCATCAAATCCTTTCTTTGGCTGTCTCTACACTGCTTCTTAATCAATCCATGGACTTAATTTTAATGACTATATTTTCATTTCATATTTGGTTCCTTTTCAAATCTGCCTGCTCTGTTTTCTTAGATTCTTGATCTTTCTTATGCCTTCAATTATTTTAGACATTTTAATTTGAGGTTTCCATTAAACTGTCCTTTTACTTGAAGTTCTTGGGATTTAAACCTACTTTGTGTCTGCTGACTCTCACTCATGCCCGTTTACTTCCTTCTGTGTTTTGTAGTTTTGGGTCATGAGCTCGTCTGCAGCAGAGCTTTACCTGTGGGAAGGCCAGGCCAGACTCAAAGCCTATCTTCTCCCAGTGGTTCTGCTTCTGCTCCTAGGAAGCAGATCCTTGACCAAGATCCTAGGGATATATTCAGTGTTGAGCCAATGATTATTTTAACTTTTTAGATTGGGGGTTATAAGACCATACAGATATTGAAACTCTAAACCATAAAATCTCATAAAACACAGCTGGAAAGCTTTAGAGAAGCATTTGTCCATGCTCAGTGTATTTTTCATAGGCAAATGGTCTATGTCGGGGGTTAAGCAACATAATTAATTGTGATTCAGGAAACCAAATATTAGAATTTCCATTTATTTTAAATTTAATAATAAAGAAATCTATCTTTTCTAATTTTTAAGGTATGGATTTATAGTAGTACATACATATAACATTATTAAATATGCACATATTTGAGTATTATGCTCATTTTTTTGATAGGGACATATAGTCATAGGCCAGTAGCCTAAGTCTCTGAGTAGAGGGCAGTAAAGAGTTTATATGAGCCACTAAGACCCAATCTATTCAAACAACACTACTGAAATAGTCTGCCATTGCCTAGTTTATCCTTTTACAGAGGGTGTATCTCTATTATTGGAAATGCCCTTCCCACCTCTTTTCAACTGGCCAACTCCTACTTATCCTTCAAATCTCAGCTCAAGTGTGACCTCCCTTAGGAAATTTTCCCCAAACCCTCAGGTTGAGGTTTTTTTTTTTTAAGATTTATCATCTTTTTTTTTAAAGATTGGCACCTGAGCTAACAACTGTTGCCAATCTTTGTTTTTTTCCTGCTTTTTCTCCCTAAGTCCACCCAGTAAATAGCTGTATATTTTAGTTGTAGGTCCTTCTAGTTGTGGCATGTGGGATGCCGCTTCAGTGTGGCCTGTCAAGCAATGCCATGTCCGTGCCCAGGATCCGAACCAGTGAAACCCTGGGCCGCCAAAGCAGAGTGTGTAAACTTAACCACTTGGCCACACGGCCAGCCCATCAGTTATCTTTTTTTTGTGAAATAACAGAATCATTTTATGTGATGTGATGATTAATAGCGGATTGAGTCATATTAACTTTCAACAAATTTAATCTACCAAATATGACAATTTTCATGTGATTTATAACAACAATATTTACTTAATGCCTACTCTGTGCCAGGCTCTTTATCTTATTTAATTTTCAAAACTGTGAGAGACCATCATTATCCAAGTTCTATATCTGAGGAATTTGGGGCTCAAAAAGGCTAAATCACCTGTGCAAGGTGTCTTAGAGGATAAGGGGACAGTCAGGAACTCAGAAGACAGGTCTCTCTAGCTTCAAAACTACCGATTAAGTGATAGATCAATTCACTGAGTCATTCATTCATTCCTTAAATATTTATTGACATTTACTGCATGTACAACAGCACTGTGCTACATAGGTTAGTTCTTTTCTTACTGAATTTTATTGGAATACTTTATCTTTCCCAATATATATCTTTCTACTGTATTTATAAATTTAATTTATCTCGTAGATAGATTTAAGGGAAACATTGAAACTGGCTCCCTTAAAACACATTCCTGATTTTCCTTGGATTTTAAATTTATCTTAACATCTCAATGAATTTTCACAAGTATGTAAAGACTCCCAGAAGAAGAAAGGCAATAAATTTCATTAGTCTCTGTATTAAACTAATCTCTATATCAAAAAAGCTGAAAACAAAACAAAAGCAATATCCAAAAGGATCTGGCCTCATAATATTTCAAAATCTATTTGACAATCTCTGACCAACTCAATTCTTCTTTGACTGAATAAAGTACTTTAAAGCCACACTTTATATACTTTATTTTTTTGAGGAAGATTAGCCCTGAGTTCACATCTGCTGCCAATCCTCCTTTTTGCTGAGGAAGACTGGCCCTGAGCTAACATCCATGCCCATCTTCCTTTACTTGATATGTGGGACACCTGCCACAGCGTGGTTTGACAAGCGGTGCCACCATGTTCGCACCCGGGATCCGAACCGGCGAACCCCAGGCTGTGAAAGTGGGGTGTTTGAACTTAACTGCTGCACCACTGGGCCGGCCCCATTTTATACACTTTTGATCCATTTAAATTACCTAATCATATGTTGAATAACAATGTAACTCAATTACACATTACCAATAACACCAGAATTTATGAGGCATTTTCTTCATGATCCAATAGAAAAAAACCAAATTCTAAAAGCAATTTAAACAAGCTACTTACCTGTAAGTCAAAACGAAGATCAGGGGACTAACATATTTGAATAAAACAGTGAATTAAAAAGTAAACTAAAACTGATTTAGTAATTCAAATAATGGGGTAAGATTAATTTAAATACAAACTATGGAATATGCGTATGGAAGTGCTGTCTTACTACTTTAAAGAAGAAATAGTAATCAGAACTAGGCTGGTGAGAGGTTGCCTGGAGACAGCCTCAGGAGACTGATTTTTAATGAAAGATTTACAATTAGCATAGCCTCTGCATGTTGATAAATTGATGTTTTTAAAGTGTTTAAAGTGCTTGAAAACAATTTGCTCTCTCAAGTCCCTTAAACATTCCCCCAACCACTGAGTTTATTCCTCTGATTTATTCAGCCTTCTCTTTCTTTGCATATGGTACACTCTGACCTGGCTCCAGCACAGCTGGCTCATGTGGTGTAGTTTTGATGGAGTACGCCTTCCTAGGTACACACATTCTTATTGCACTATAGTTAAGACACAGACTACTGGACAATTTTTTTTTTTTTAAATGAAGACCTCCAACACCATTGTACATTTATCCAGCATCGAGTCTCCTGCTTAAATGCTCCAGTTATGCAATAGATGTTTTACATGAATTTAAGAACCTTGGATAGCAAAGCTCACAGTGTATGGTACTCAATGAGAACACTTAGCAGGAAATGGCTACAGAGTGAGACAGACTTATTTCAAGATTCAGTAGCAAGTGCTCAGAGACATGACACAAAGAATGAAAAGTGACCCTTGTGGAAACAGTTCATAAGTCTAAACTTAAAAACAAATCTTTGTAGAAAATAATAAAGAAAGATGGGAAGAAGCCCTTCACTTCTGGGCTGCAACAAAAAATATAGTCAATGAGGGGCTGGCCCCGTGGCCGAGTGGTTAAGTTCGCGCACTCCGCTGCAGGCGGCCCAGTGTTTCGTTGGTTCGAATCCTGGGTGCGGACATGGCACTGCTCGTCAGACCACGCTGAGGCAGCGTCCCACATACCGCAACTAGAAGAACCCACAGCGAGAAATATACAACTATGTACTGGGGGGCTTTGGGGAGAAAAAGGAAAAAATAAAATCTTAAAAAAAAAAAAAATATGGGGCTGGCCCCGTGGCCGAGTGGTTGAGTTCGCGCGCTGCGCTGCAGGCGGCCCAGTGTTTCGTTGGTTCGAATCCTGGGTGCGGACATGGCACTGCTCATCAGACCACGCTGAGGCAGCGTCCCACATACCACTAGAAGAACCCACAACTAAGAATATACAACTATGTACCGGGGGCTTTGGGGAGAAAAAGGAAAAAATAAAATCTTTAAAAAAAAAAAAAAAATATATATATAGTCAATGAAACAGTTCACATAAAACACACAGGTGGGTTAATAGTAGCCCAAAGGGATGACACCAAGGGAGATGGAACACAATAACAAGAAAGATGAGACAGTAGGCGTCTATGCACATGGCTGCTCATCACCGCACAGTAAGTCCATGTAGGAACCTGTTCTCTGAGTCCATGGAAAGAAGAACACACCTACTCTAGCCCTTCTCCCAAACCTAACACCGAAATACATCCTCCCATAACTTGGAGTTAAATTATAGATGTTTATTCAGGGACTGACACTCAACAATGAACATGGACTCTTTCCTGGGAGTTTCCAGATTATACCAGCTTCTGATAGACTTCCAGGTATTCCCAGGAAGCACGAACAGAACGAGTGCATGGAAACCTACTCCACAGTTAAGCAGAAACACTTGAACTCTCTGCCTGCCTTCCGCCACTGGAGGCTGTGGGACAGACTGTCAGTTGCCTGCCCAAGAGCCATTCTTCTCTTCTTCTTTATTAATGGAACACCAATTCTGTTCGGAGTTGTGGCAAGTTGCCAAGCTAAACAAAGCAAATAGCAATAACAAAAAACAATGACAATAACAACCCCCTCCTTCAACAGTTCCCAAATTTCCTTGCCATGTGACACAGATCTGGCCACTAAGATGTCAGTGGAAGTCGTTAGGAAGGAAAGATCAAAAAACTCCCTAAAAGTGAGTAGTCAGTCTCCGCTGGCCCTCATCTTCTTCCCATCTCTCCACCCCTTTCCTCCCTTCTGGCTTGGAACTTGAGCATGATCTCAGAGCTCAGCTGCCATCTCGTGCTCATGAGGCAAAGGCCAAAAGAATCAGAGATCCAATCCCTGATAATCTTGAGACACTGAACCAAAACCCACAATTACCTACAACCGGCAATGCCTGAAAAAGTAATATGCTTGAGAAAGATAAACCTCAATTTTAGTTAAGTCCTTTTATTTGGGCTTTAATCTGTCATAGAACACAAACCCCTCCTGATACAGACCTCATGCCTCTGCAGATGGTAAAGTCCTGTTTTGGGCTCATAGAGCAGAGTAGTGAGTAAAATAATTTTCTTAAAAAAGAAAAAAACACAACTCTATTCCACTTTTAATTTACTTATTTAGTACTGGGTAGAATACTTAAAGAAAGGAAGGAAGGAAGAAAAGAAGGGAGGGAGGGAGGAAGAAATAACCAACCTACCCCGATGCTCTACTTTTAGCTTACTACTTTAAAAAAAGTCCATAACTAACAGCATATGAAAAATGAAAGAGCAGTTAGGTTTACACATACATTGTGATGTCTACAAAAAGCAAAAAAAGGACCAATTCATGAAAAATTTGTCTGCCTAACACAGCAGGTGCCAAGAACACATATTATGGAACAGTAAAGAAATCAAGCATATAGGTAATGCGATGAGACTCAACAAAGAAAAACTGTAAGCTGATGACCCAGAAAAATATCCTACCAAATTGGGTCTATTAAACAAATCATAGACAGTATCCCTGTGGACATGGAAAGTATTTCATTAAACTTATTTTACAAAGGATTGCCCAAATCACTGTAGAATGAGCCATAGGGAATAATCTAGCACTGGCTGGTTGAAGAAAATATAATTCTACTTTAACAGGTCCTTTTAATCACAGATTTTATGATCTTTTAACAGCTTTCTATTAGGAACAATTAAAGGAAGAGAGCAAAGATTTATACTGATACTCTAGCAAGTTAAAATGACCATATACATCTTCAAGCAGAAGTTTATATCTTGAAGCTCTTAGCTAAGTTTGAGGGGAAAATACTAATTTATTTAAAAAGCAGCAGCAGCTGCAGCTGAAGACGTGCCTCTGGAGTCCAAAGATAATATTTTTGGATTCATTTCTGCTCCTTGCCCATGGCAGTGCCTGGTACACAGGCTACTGAGGAGACGGACATGACTGGGGCTACACAGAGAGGAAGGAGAAGCATAAAGGTGCAGCCAAATACAACAGAGGGGCCAACGAATGGCAACCTAGACAGCTGGTCAGGCCTATGCATTAACCACACTAGTTGACTAGACCAACCAGCCTAAGCAGTGGTCTACTCAACCCCCCTCGCCCCCAGCCTGTCCCAACCACGCCCTGGAAAGGGAGCCAGGGAGGTACTCAGGAGCAGATGACAGGCATGCTGCTATCTTCTGCCAACAAATCTGGGTTTTTTGCTGAGAAAGACTAGCCCCGAGTTAACATCTATTGCCAATCTTCCTTCTTTTTTTTGCTTGAGCAAGATTAGCCCTGAGCTAATATCTGCGCCAATCTTCCTCTACTTTATATGTGGGTCAGTGCCACACCATGGCTGATGATTGGCGTAGGTCTGTGCCCAGGATCTGAACCCGTGAACCCAGGCTGCCAAAGCAGAGCACGCCAAGCTTGACCATTACGCCACAGGGCTGGCCCCCAACAAATCTTTTTTGTCTATGTTGCCCTAAGGTTCAGCTGGGTGTGGTCACCTGGGGGCAGCCAAGGATCAAGTGAAAACTACACCGATTATTTTAATAGTTACCGAGAAGTGATAGGAAGGTAGTTTCAGTTGATAAGAATTGTATGCACTTCCAAACATATATTTACTTAAATCGTTTAAAATTGATCTTAGTAAAGTTTCTCAGGTCATCTGTGCTTCAATAGGGTCAAAAATAGTGTCTCTCTCAGAGGTTGTAATCATGATGAAGTAAGACTCATGCTTATAAAGAAACTGCAATCGTGCCTGGTATACTGTAAGCACCTAATAAACATTACTATTTCTTCTTCCTCTTCTTAGCAGTAGCAGTAGTAGGATAAGATGAACAAAAATAATCTATCACAGAAGCTGAATAATTTAAGTATCTGATTTAAAGAAAAGAAACATTTTCTTATATGGTTTTACTTGTGTCATCATTAGCTTTTTAAAAAAAGCTTGTACTTCGTATGCAATCCAACTAAGCTATAACTTCCTGGCCTCTTAATACATGCAGACAGGCCAGAGTATTTGTTCTATGGATTTTCACACAGAACTCAGTTAGTCAGATGTTCAAAGACAATCTTTATGGGCCAGTAAGCTCAGACATGAACTAGCTCTGCTATACAGAGCCCTTCTTTGCAATGGCGTTGCCCCTTTACCATCAGTGGGACCTCCAACCCATTGATCTGGAGCCTTCCCACTTCCATCAGCCCCCTTTGACTTTCCTGCCCTCCTTGTCCAGCTTAAGATTCTATGATCTACCATCATAATGAGGCCCTGAAATGCCTCCAACTCCATCAGCCCCCCTCCCTCAGTTTACTCAGGACAGCACAGTTCTGGTTGAATCCCAGCATCTCTTACCCATGCCTCAATTCAAGCTGCTCAACACTGTGAGAAAATCACACAACACAAACTGGTTTCACTTTAAATTCAAGCTCTTATCCACAAAATATTGTCTTGCTACTTTTCTCTAGAACAGTGGTTCTCAAACTGGAGCCAGCATCAGAATCACCTGGAGGGCAACCACAGACTTGATGTCCCTCATCTTCACCCCCCCTACTCTATCTACATTAGTGTTCCATCCACCTCTCTTTCTTCCTCTGCTACAGTGGAGGAAGTGCCCCTCCTTGTATGAGAGGCTAATTCCTCTAGTTACGCTCTGGCTCTCAGCCCACCTCTAGACTTTCTCAAATATTTGTTCACTTATTTATAATCCTTCTCTCCTCTGCCTATTCACTATGTAGTTCCATCCATTCATCTTTCTATCATCTCTGCTGAATCATTCCTATCAGCATATAAACATGCTCTAGTATCTGATTTTAAAACAACAGAACAAAATAAACAAACCAAAAAGTCCCTCAGAGGACACAGCTTATTTCTCTGCATCTTTTCAAGGCAAAAGTTCTTAAGACACAGATGCTGTTGCCCTTCCTATCTCCAGTTCACCCATTACTCCATCCTCTACAAACTGGCTTTGGCTTCCACCATTCTCAGCCTGTCAACGTCACAGATATCTTCTGTGTTGCTAAATTCAATGGCCACTTTTGTCCTCACCTTACTCAACTTCTAAGCAGCCAGCACTCAACCAGACAACCACTCTCCCACTTCCTGAAACACTCTTTTCTTTGTTTCTGCAACTCTTCTGGTTTTTCTCCTTCTCATTTTCACTCTCTTTTATTGCCTCTTCCTTTTCTACCTGACCTCAAAATGCTGTGATTTTTCAAGGCATAGCCAGTGCCCTCTTCTCCCTCACAGTCTCATTCCTGACTAATCATACCAACTGCCATGGATTTTAAAACCATTAAGCTGATGAAGTGCAGATTCACATCTCGAGGCTGGACCTCTCTTACGGGTTCCAGACTCATAATACTAAATACCTATTTAACATCTCAACTTGAATTTCTTATAGACATCTTCAATTCAAAATGTGCAAAGCAGAACTCAGTATTTCCTTAAAATGAAACTGCCACGGCCTCCTCCATCACCTCCCTCATCCCAGCAAATGACAGCACCATCCACCCAGCAGCCAAAGCTGAGAACTTCCTTTCCCTCACCTTCCACATCTGGTCTATCAGTGTCACCTGGAGCTCCTCTCCTACTCGCTCATAAAGCTGCAGCCACAGTGTCTTCAGAGCCACAAATGTGCCTACGCTCCCTCCACCCACAGCCTCTGCATGTGCTGTTCTCTCGGTCTTCTTCTCATGCTCAACATGGTTAAGCCTCCTCAGCCTTAGGTCTCAGCCTAAATGTCGCCTCAGAGGTGCCTTCCCTGACCATTCACACTTAAGCCCTCACTCTCCCTTCCTGACAACCTTTTTCTTGCTTCCTTATTTGTTTCCCTTATATCACCTGCGATTATTGCATTTATATGTTTACCTGGTTTTTGTCCTCTCAACTCCAGCTCCAAGATGGCATGACTGAGTCTGCCTCTTTCACCCTCGTACCTCTGCATCCAAGACAGTGCTTTGAATGTATGAGGGTTATTCCAGCGGCAGAATGCAACAGAGGTGAATGCTGACAAGGCAAATTTTGGCTTAATCTAAAAATAAATTTTATAACTGAAGTCTCCGATGGAAAGTTATGCTTGGGGAGGTAACAAGTGCCACTGCAGCGAACATTTTACCAAAAGCAGCTGGAGGCCCAGCTGCTAGAGAACGTAAGGACTTACAGACAAGTAGGACATTAAGGAAGGAATTTCCTAAGAAAAAACAGCATCAAATACCTGTATAATATTTTACGGCTTGCTAAGTGGCCTCGCATATACTGGGTCACTTAATCCTCACAACCGCCTTTGACATAGATAAGATCAAGAGCATTTTATGGGTGAGAAAACTAATTCTGAGATGTTAAACAACTTGCTGCCCTTCTGAACAACACTAAGCCAAGATCCTCCAAGGTGGACAGTCTGCCCCTTGGGGCGGGTGAGTTGAGCACCCAGGTCTTGCACTATTTCCTGGATGCACCCTCTCTCAGAAGGGTTCTTGGCAGCTCCTTCTTTAACAACCTTCTGGTCCTTCAAGGGTCAGCTGCTTCCCATTCACCCTCTGGCTAGAGGTGGGCCCACAGCCCTCCTTTGAGCTCTGGAGCACAGCCAAGGTGTAGCCAGGTATGCAAGCAACACTCAACCAAGCAGGATGACAGCGAAATAAACAAAGAGGTCATGAGTAGATGATGGGGCTTACAAATTACCAACAAAATAAGCGATTGCTCATCTAAGTCTTGGGAAAAATAAACCAAACAGAGCAGTGATGCTGCCATTTGGTGTCAAACCAATCCTGCTACTCAAATAAGACCCCCTTTGATCCCTTTATTACAGCTCATTATAAGCCAAACGTCAATGAGGATAAACAGGGAAACTGGAAATAGCCTTGTTCAGTACACTTTTTCAAACGCTTTCTAATTTCTTTCTTTTTTTCTTTTTTTACGCAGCCCACCATGTCTTCATTTTTGAAAGAGGAAAACAGCTACTTGCTAGAGCAATCTTGTCTTGAGCACAATTTTGCAACAAGAAAATAACTGAGCCAGACAGTAAATAGAACTTAAAAACACACCCCTGAATACCGAGTAATGCAATGAGAAGCAGCTTCTCAACCGCACTAACTTTTCTTGTTTTGTCTCACTGATATTTTCTGATGAGGGTTTTTGGGTCAGAGTAAACTCCTCTGATCTGACTGATCTGACATTCCCTTTGAAACTAATTACATTAAACAGCAGATGCCCACTTCTAGTCTGAGCAGGAGAATGCACAATGTTCAGGGAATTCAGTGCACTTGGGGTTAATGCTCTCATTTTTTAGGAACGTCTTTAAGCTTCGATAGCCCCAGCTCCACTAACTGGGCCATTGGTGTAGAGATAAAAGAAGGGTCAATCTGCTAAATCAAAATAAAAAACAGTAAAATGCAGTTTTTTGGTGTGTAGTAGCTGCTCTCAGAATACACTCTGAAATGTTTAGGTGCTTAAAAACGAATTGGGGGGCCACTCTGTGGCCAAGTGGTTTAGGTTCATGCGCTCTGCTTCAGTGGCCCAGGGTTCTGCCGGTTCGGACCCTGGGCATAGACTGGCACCACTCATCAGTCCATGCTGAGGCAGCGCCCCACACAGCACAACTAGAAGGACCTGCAACTAAAAATACACAACTATGTACCAGGTGGCTTTGGGGAGAAAAAGGAAAAACAAAATCTTAAAAAAAAAAAAAAAAATGAATTGGCTAATTATATTCTTAGGGGAAAAAACTACCTTTCAAGTTAAGACTTTCAACAGATTGCTGCCATGATCCTATACATAGGGGAACGGGCTGCACAGAGAAGGGGGATGCATCTGTATTCATGTCTGAACTTTCTACCAGTAAACCCAGTTTTGACAGAATAGGCATTTCTTCACTAATTAATGCAAATAGGGATTACTCTGAAAAAAACACTGATGCTGATACTATACCAAACCAATGGATCTCAATGATTTTTCAGTGGCCTTCTGTTATTAATTTGATGAATGACTACCACAATTAATATGAATATTTAGCAAACCCCAAAGTACACCTTTTCAAATATACTAACTTCACTATAAATAAAAATAGAACCAATACAATCATAGTTTTAAAACAATTGCCCATTACTTTGCTGCTTGTATTTGAAGGATCTTGATGAAGTCTGAGTAATCAGTCTTGCTAAAACTATAAGCTAACTCCTGGTCCTGGCCTGAAACTCTGCCCTGATTGATCAGTGACTCAAATGGACTTGACTTTGAGACGAACAGAATCCAAGGAAAACGGTTTATATTTTATGTATATGGTATATCATAGAGCCAAACATTCAACAATGCTGAAAAATCACTGGTTCTAATTGCCTTAAGACAGTCAAAAAACAAAAGAGAAGAGAAATTATAAGACGTCCTCTAGTTATGGAACAGTCAAGAGGAGATGGAATATTTAAATAATATTCCATTTAACAGAAACAAAGAAGAAAATGGAAGAGAAAGAATAATCAAAATACAACCTAAATTATTGGGTTTGTGAACACTAACGTCAGGAAAGTTTACTTGAGCTCCTTATTAAGAATAGATATGAATTTTACTTACCTCTATCCTTGGGACTAATTTAATAATTATCCTCTTAAGTATTGAGAAGAAAATATTACTTATTGAAAATAGAACCTTCCTTTAGTCCGATTTCCTCAAATTTCTAAGTGAAGCTGACAGGCAAGTTTTGGGAGTAAATACTCAAAATTTTATTTGGAGAAGCAGATTAATAACTAGTGATACCTTGTATTATTATTGTTATCACTACTACTATTATTATTGAAATAGCATTAAAACAAGAGTTAATAGTTTTCCAAGTTGAAATATCTAATGAATAGGCACATACTTAACGTATTATCCAGTGTAGATAATATAAAAATATCTCTTGTTGATGGACTTAACCTTTGTTACCCTTCCTTTTAAATTTAATGCCAGTTTTATTCTACTAAAAGTCTTTGATGAAAGTCAAGCAACTTCTCTGAACCACTCACATAACAAACCAAATTGATCTCCCTTTAGTATTTGTGTATTACTGTACACACTTCTTCCAAATACACATATTACATTGTAATTATTTGTTTAGTATCTGAATGGCCAAACCAAACTCCTCAAAGGCAAGGATTATGTGCTAATAATTTGCTCTGTGCCAGGCAGCTCCCACAGTAGATGCTCAATAGAACACTGGTGTCCTTTCCCCAGCTGTTGACAGTATGTTACATATTCTGATAACTACAAAATTTATTCAGTGAAAAATGCTTTTGTTATCAGTTATCATTTTAGATGACCCATAAGTCTTTTTTTCCAGTAGCACAAATAATTAAGTTTCCTATAATTCTAAAGTTTTATAATACATAAAGCAGTGTAATTTGCTGCAAAATACTATATTTTACATGCTAAATGGAATATGACCAAATAGGTGCTAAAAGAACTCCTCAAAATAAAGGGGACTGCAATCTTCACCAGGTGAATAAGTAGCAATGGAATATGACACAAAAGCTCCTGCAGTTCACTTCCCCCACACATGGAAGTCCTAGAAACATGCAGGTGTCAACAAATTTAAGTTCCCCCTCCCTTTACTACTACCCAGGAGACAGAGATGAAATTAACACAGAAGAGGTTTCTATTATCTACCCGTCATTCTTCCCTGGAAAATAAGTGTGTGCACCAAAGGAAATGAGGAAGGCACAAACAAAACGAAAGTTAAATTACTTTCTTCCTTCCTCTCATTTTCCCCACTTCCTATCTTCTCTCTCTTTCTCTTGACTGTTTGGAAGCACAGGTTCCAAAAGCCACATTTTAAGATGTAGCTGTAACCTTTCAAAGTGGTCTATATTGCAAGGATAAGTCATCTTCCAAACTTGAAGCAGATTAGTGAGTAGAGATTCAAAGACTAATAAATAAGAAAAGGGAAGCACTGGGGCCGGCCAATGGCACAGCGGTTAAGTGCATACATTTCGCTTCCGCAGCCCAGGGTTCGCTGGTTCGGATCCTGGGTGCGGACATGGCACAGCTTGGCAAGCCATGCTGTGGCAGGCGTCCCACATATAAAGTAGAGGAAGATAGTCACGGATGTTAGCTCAGGGCTAATCTTCCTCAAAGAAAAAGAAAGAAAAAAATTTTTAAAAAAACGAGTCAATCAATCCTAACCTTAATAATTGTGCTTTAATTTTTTCACAACCAACACATTGGATGCAAATGGAGTGCTGATAGCCTGGCTCTGAAGCACCCTAATCTCTCTTCTACACTATCACCAGCACCTTCAGCTTGCTGAGCACCTTTTAGCCTAGCAGACGCTGTTTGCGTCTGTTTGAGACAAGTCATGCGCACTGCCAACATCAAAGGTCCTGCCCGGACTCTTCTTTCCCAGACTTCCCTGCTCGCCCCCCCCCCACCCACAGCCAGCAGGGAAGCGAAGGGCTTCTCTCCTTCCAACTTTCTGTTGCATTTGACAAACCTAACGCCAACTAGTCTTCTTTCCCTACCTTGGAAACGAGAGCTTGTATTTCAAAGAAAAAGCACAGAATAAGGTATTCTCTGAATCATACTAGATAGGGTCAGGGACATGGAATAAGTAAAATGTGGCGATGGCCAATAAGGGGGCCCCACCACTCAATACACCAGCCTCCAGCATGATGCTTTCACCCTAAACCCCGTCCGCTCTCCAAGCATTGTCTCTTGTGTGAAAGGTTTCAGAAATTAGTTGGATTTTCTGGTACTAGAAGAAGAGAAGAGAAAGAAACGTGAAGGGCAACTGCTTTTTGTTACAGAAGCAAATAACTTCGCCTCCCCAAACCGCCATTGCCAGGGTAGGGTAGAGGTAGAGGGGAGAGAGCTAACGTTTAGTCAGGACTCACTTGGGACCAAGAGCAGTGAACTTGCCCCTCCCTCCAAAAACAAAGCAAACAGCCTATAATAAAATATTTCCATTACAAAGAATAACAGTTATGAGAATGCTTTTAGAACAAGCATTTGTAATAACAGTTTATTTATAAGAAAAAACCCAATGAAGTAGATCTGCAAAGTTCTGTTACTATGGGCAAGCAGCTTCATCATAAATTTTTGTTAAGAGTATTTTACTTATATTTAAAATTATAAATTGCAAAAAGTTAAGTTACTTAGCTAAGCTTGACTAATAGATGTATTACTGAATAACAAATACATGTTTTATTATGTAAATATATTTACTATTTGTTCATATTGTTTTTGATAAGTGGTTTTCGATATTTAATGAGTCTGGGAAGGGGGAAAAAAGCCATAATCGGTAGGTTAGCCTATCCTTAGTTCTTGAGATGTAAAGTCATTGTTGGACACAGCTTCAAGGAAAATATTTATAAATTCAACATCTGTAACTACCTATTATGGAAAGACATTTCAAAACCAAATGTGATTGCTGACAAAGGATATGGGTGGCCTGTTGTCTCAGTGGAGATGGCACAACTGGTAAATAAGAAGTGGGCTG
This sequence comes from Equus caballus, assembly GCF_041296265.1. Classification (NCBI taxonomy): domain Eukaryota; kingdom Metazoa; phylum Chordata; class Mammalia; order Perissodactyla; family Equidae; genus Equus; species Equus caballus. The sequence goes on from NC_091697.1 coordinate 66,505,159, forward strand.
TCATCACAACTTACGTGTACATTTACATTTACGGCCAGAAGGCTCAGCGGTGGACATTATGTGATATGTCTGAAGATTACCTAATTGTACCCCAAAGGCAGGAAGAAAGATTTTATTTAGTTTTCTTTAAATATAACATGCTTAAAATGAGTATTCTGTGACTATTAGTCTATTTGTTATTCACTGGAGACATCTGCATAAGTGATGACCACAAATGTTCTTTCTTTGAAAGCACCAGCACACATCTGATTACATTAATTCAAGTTTCCATTTCAGTGGATATTCATGGTTTCCAAATAACCTATTTTTCCTTAGGATTTTAGGGAGGGTTAGTCAGTCCTTCTTGGCTTCCATCCTGGCCCCCAAATCTCCACTTCTTTTCACAATGCAGTGGGCATGCAGAGTTGCAGGCTGCTCCTTAGCTATGGAAGCAAATCAATAGCAGCTGAATGCCATCTGCTTCGGGCCGCAGAACAGAACCAAAGTGTAAGCCATGCATCTTCCCTTATTGAAAGGTTATTTTATGCAAGTAAACAATTCATCGTCTTCTTGCACGCTTGATGCTCATTTACCACTTTGATCAATAAAATATGCAAAACAACAAAAAAATTGAATCCTAAGAGTAGTTCTGATGCCAGCGTGATAGTTAATCAATACCTGGCCTCTGTGCACTAGGGCAAGCGGTGGGGGCACTGCTATTGTAACCTGTGAAATCCAGAGTGGTCAACGTGCTCTTTCCAAGAAGACTGTTTTTAGAAGGCAGATACATTACGTTTACCCTATAGATTAAACAGGAGAACACACTCTCACTGAATTAAATCAAAACACTAACATCAACAGGCTTGAATGTTACTGATTCAAGCCAGTACTTCTCAAAGCTCAAGAAAAGGAAATTTTGGTTTATATGCCTTTTAGAATCTCAGAGACAAATACTGGGTGACATCACTGACATGGACCTGCAGACAGCAACCCTTCTGGCTCTTTCTAAGCTCTGTCTTATCAAGTCTTGGTTTTCAATGTATTCATGTTTCAGGTGAACTCAGTTTTTCTTCTAAAAACAAACGGCTGTGGGAATTTCTTGTGCACGGTGTTTCTTTTAGTCATACCACAAGCTGCCTTATTATACTAAGCCTCTTGACAATTGATGCAGGCAGAATACTTTCCTCCCAACAAAGAAAACTGTATCATCTCACAGATGCTCCCGGAGAAAAGCCCTCAATTCAAGACTGTCTCCTAGGAAAATAAAAAGCACCAAAAAAACTGGAATTTTTTTCATTTTAACTAGATCTTTCCAGCTGAATTGTGAATTTTAGCGTAGCACAGGAATTAAAAAAATAAGATAAATTAGATATCATTCTAGAAGGTCTAAAAAGCAGTTTAATAGAAAGAAAAACATCGCCATGTGAAATAAGAATTGCCCCGAGAAGATGGTTTTCCTTTTTGCACATTTTCAAATTTTCTGTTTTCTATAAAAGTGACAGGAGTTACCTACTAATCAAATACTCCTTAGTTTTCCAGATAACTGTTACAACACAATTTAAAAACATAACCTTTTTTTCCCTTGCTGTGGTCTACTGAATTCATCACACTTACACATACTTCTCTGATGATTAGATATGTGTATTATCCAATAAACATATTTTGTCCTATTTTTTCACATGTATATCTAAGTGCACTGTTAAAGGTCTAAATGATATATGAGGAAACTGAGTAATGCTGTTTAATATGTAGAAGGAGGGAAAATAAATAAATATTAAAAGTTTTAATGGGATATCTTTAGTATGAAGAAAAACAACAATGAAAAATCCTACCGAATTTCTATCCATTTATGTTTGTAGTCATTTCACATCAAAAACGATTACAAATACTTTCCTTCACAAAGTATTTAGCTCAGACTAAAATTTCCCCAAAGTTCTCCATTATGAGACAAGCTAAATTATATAGCATTCCTTGGGGGAAGTAATTTTGTTGTGATATTCTTAGCTTCATACCATAGAACTCTCTATTTCTAGCTACTATTTTAAAATCATCATTCTAGAAAGGTACCTAATTCATCTATTCAGATTTTTAAAAAATACTACATATACATCACAATTTAAATATTTAAGTCAAATAACTGTGGTGAAATTAATAACAACAGTATGACTATAGAAGTGCAGTAGCTTTGAGTCAATGACCCAACCAGCGGCAAGGGTATAATTTAAAGGCAGAAATTTCCAGTGCATGCACCGTTAGCCACAGTGAACCTGTTACTGCTCTAAAGGGAATTGTTTGCCTCTTATTAGATTTTCTACAGCACAGCCATAAGTGATAAATGTACTGCTGTACTCACTGTCAAGTTAATCAATGCTGCCAAAGTTTTGTTGACCTAACAGTAATCCATAAAGTGAGCAGCATTTTCTCCATCTCTATGACATCTCAGTCCACAGAAGGGCTACCGAATCCTAAAGTAGCTTCACATGAGAAAGAGTTGGGGGGCGGGGGGAATTGGAGAGAGAGAGAGTTGATAGGATAGACAGATTGGGTGATTTTCAAAATTAGCAGGTATTATGGGTGCCCAAGCTTCATAAAAAAGAATTTAAGACCACAACCAAACAAAAACATTCAATTCTGATGTTTAAAATCCTAAAAAATGAACAACTCTCCTAATGAAAGATGATTCCTTGCAGAACCCCTCTGACACCTCAAAGCAAAACGAAAAAACAAATAATAAAATACCCAAACCTTCAAGAATCTCAAAGCAAAACAGTCATTTCTAGTGCATGGTCTATGCTTGTCTACAGTTCAGTGCACTGATCAAATCCAGTGCAGGGCACCGGTAATAAGAATGGTAATGCGGACAAGAAAAAAGCCCCACATTTTGCTTCACTATAAACGAGAGCATGTGAAAGACATGACCATTAGAAAGGAGAAAAGAAAGGAAACACAGGAGAGGAAGAGCTGCCCTGCAAACAACCCACAGCCACGCTTTCACAAGCAATTACAGACATATGAAATATGAATCGCAATTGATTTTTCTTCCTGGGGTCACTCTGCTCTGTGTTTTACGCACTCTAGGCATTTATTTGGGCAGCAAACTGACAAGTTTTGTAAAATGACCTGAGTGGTGTAATCTTCGCTCAGTCATGGGTACTTCATTGTGGCTTCTCATCCTTGACACTTGTCCCTCCCAAAAACTTACTGGCAAGGGATTCCTTGATAAAGACATGGAACAATGCAATTACCAGCATAAAGGGCTGGCAGAACCTGACCGGGGGTGCTCAGCAACCTTTCATGTGCCAATAAAAAATAAATAGCATCAATCTGGAAGAGGGACTGTCATCCTTTTCCCTCTACAGCAAAGGTTCTTACTTGGCTAGTGATAATACAGTAGGACTACTAAACTCATGTTATTTGTCTTGCCAACAAGAAGAATAACAAAAGAAAGTTGTGGTTATGAGAATAAATAATACAGATTCTTATACTTAAATAATGCTTTTTAAAACTTCAACCATAAAAAGATAAGATCTTCTATTTGCCAGTTTTCCATAACTCGGACTGACTACAACATTTTCCTGTCTTTTGGTCTTCACACAGCTCTAATTTGTGAATGTTACCAATCATAAGACAAGGCATTACCTAAAACATGTTTTGTCTCTGGAGAACTTCTCTTATTTTTTTCTGTCTGAGTCCACAGGTCTTGGACATCTTTCCCTATGAGTATACACAGAGTTTATTCCATTTATTTCATAAATATTTGGTTTTAATGTCTGCCTTTGTTGAAAACAATATCTTACAAAGACTAATAGATCCAACAGCTGTACTTACTAAATCATAATACTAATTTTTCCAATTCCATCCTCCAATAACACAAAGACTTTTTAATGAGATTTGGCCAGGAAATTCCCTTCCTTCTTGATGTCACACAGTTGTTCTTATAGAACTGGAAAATGTTGTATTTAGAAAAATTTAGGTCCAAGACCCACTGAAACTCTTCTAGTGAAGGATTTTTGAACAGGCTAAAAAATTCTGTTTCCAAGTTTTAAGGGAGGGAGAGAGAATTTTAGGTTACACACATTAATTCTGGCAATGAAGTCCCATAATGACAGAAACTTTTTCAAAATGCTCTCTCCGAGGCTTGTGTTCTTTCAAAAGCTACTTATTTTCCCACTTGGTGTTCCAAGGGCCTTTAGTCTGAGGGGCCAGGTTAAGTGAGGGCTACAAAAAACTTGCAGGAGTGGGAGCAGCGCCAGCACCGGTGCTGCCATCTTCCTGCTGCTCACCATGCACTGGGCTAGCATTTTCTAGTTTTGTCTTCAATCTGTGGTTTCTTTGCAGGACTCCCGTTAAGCCACATGTGCCTTCTGTGAGGTTTAGTTGAAAGCAGACAATATAGCCCATAAAGTCACCTTGTCAGGCACTGCAAACTGCAACAGGCTATAATGAACAGACAAGTGAGAGCACCAGAGTCAGGCCCCTGGTGTGGATCCCAGGCTGTCGAACATGAAAGGGGTGGTATCAATCTGAACAGCAGTATTAATAAAGCTCAATTCACTTCTTTATCAGATAAAAAATAAATATAATTGAAAACTTCATGACTGCTTCCTGCCCCCCAGTGGGTCATCCTGCACCCTCCACCTTCAAGACCTGATCGGGAGAGGACTGCACGCACTGCCTCCCTTAGGGACACGATTCCTACACCACACTCTTCAAATCACCTCCCTTGACCAGCAGGTTTTTTAAAAAGTTCAAACTGATTTGCCTGCTGGCTACTACTATTTTGTCTACTGAGGAAAACGGAGGTACTCTACAGACAGGCTTATGCAGGTTGTCCTACACAAAACGGTTCATATTTAGGCGGACTGACTTCAAATACCAGATAATGCTGTTGAGCGAGGATGGCGGTGAGGACTGTGAAATAATAAATGGAAAGCACTATGCAGGTGTCTGGCCCAGAATAGGTCCTTAAAAGGTGTTTATTTTATGAATTAATGAATGAGTGAATGGATAAAAGATTTCATCAGAACTTCCTAGTGACAACATTCTGCATCGTTTTAAAAATTTCTGCCTTGTACGGTCCCCAATAGCATCTTAAATTAGTCACGGTTTTAGCTGAATTGGTGAGACGGTTGCTGAAAAAATATTTTCTAATTGAATTTTCATGGCTAAATAATTAACATTAGGCATTAATCTCTGTGGCTCCCTGGAGTCTGGGATTTGGAAAAAATAAGGACAAAACATACATGCCCAATTTGGCCTGGATCTGACGAAAAAATGATAGCTCTTTATTATATAACTATTCTATTTCGGAAACTGGATGATGCTTCGTGTATATTAGCTCCCGTAGTTCTCATTAGCAACTCTATGAGGTATATCTTGTTATCCCCCTTTACAGAAAACATGACTAGTGCTCAGTGAGGTTAATTAATTACCTTAGCTTAGACAGCAGTGAGTGGAGGTTCAGGACTCTCAACACACATTCACCTGATGCCAGGCCACACTTCCATTCTAGCCCTCTGCCATTGTTCGACCACCCCTATCTGCCACCTACCTCTAAGTCCAGGGGTCAACTATAGTCTGAGGGCCAAACAGGGCCTGCTGCCTGCTTTTATAAATAAAGTTTTATTGGAACACCTCTCCTTTGTTTATGAATCATCTAAAGCAGCTTTCGCACTACAATGGCAGAGTTGAGTAGCTGTGACGGAGACCATATGACCCACACAGCTGGTCTTCTACAGAAAAATTTTGCTGATTCCTCCCTAGTATGGACACTCCTGTGTTTACAACTCTATCTCTTCCTGTCAGAGACGATACACATTTCTCTCTTCATTCGCTTTCTCCTTTCCAAATTCAAGGGTCAATTTTGATTTAGAACATATCAAAAGTGTTTCCCACATAACTTGAGATTTTAGAAAACAAATGGCTTTTGTTACTAAAACTCATAAAGCAATATGATAACATTTAATCAATTTCCTTTCTCGATCAGCCGGAGGTACAAGTGACACAGTTACCAGGCCAAAAATTGCCCAAAATCCTTAATAAGGTTAGTTTACCTTACCTATTTTAAGGAATCTAGAACTAACTGCTCTCAATTAATCTGCTCCACTCTTTGATCACTTATTTATCAGATTGAGAAAGATAGATTTAATAGCGCTTGCTTGAAACAGGTTCTTTAATTGGAAACATCACTGCATTTAGCTCACTTTGTACTCCGGCAATTAAGAACAATTTGGAAAAGTGGTGTTGATTTTTTTTTTTACACTATTGTCTCCTTGATTAGATTTCCGAAGATCCAGACAAAACAAACGACAACACTCGCTAGCACTATTGGTACAAATAAAAGCCCAATAGCCAGATTACTTACTATGAGAAATGTGAACCATCCTCATCCATTTCGTCAGTGTCTTACATTTATTTCCCTGTATCCCTGTCTCTTGTGTGGGTAAGTGGCAATACCTCTTATAAAAGGCATCATTTTCCACCTACCTTTACACAATTATCTTTTTCTCCAAATAAGCCAAATCAACAGGAGAAATTATTTTTCTTGATTAAGCACCCACATTTCTCTTGGGAGGGAACAAAACAAACAATTAATCTTTCCTTATTTGTTCTCAGAAGTCCCTGCCTCCTTAAACGCAGGCTATCCAGGTACCTGTGGCAGCCAGTCGGCAGCAATTAGGCCTGAGCAGAAAATGAATGGACTCCGGGCTGAGGGCCTAATCTGTTGAGAGTCTGTGTGAGAGGGCAAGGTTATACCAGGAAAATTCCCTTGTTGTCGGAGCACTGTTCAGAATTACTACCTGACTTCAGCATAATTAACCAGGCTTGGGAATTTATATGAACTAAGTAATTGGAAAGAATTAGCAAGAGATATGTACATTAATCTTTACCAGTTACACAGTGTTTAATGAAATTAAGGGTCTTGTGCTCACTCCTGTCTTGCTTAGTTTGCACACTTTCTACTGCACCTGTAGAACAAGAGGAACATGTCATATGAAATTTTTTAAAAAAAAGAACAAAAAACCTCCAGGGGGAAAACTAGAAACAATCCAAAAACTCAAGAGCAGGCTCTTAGTTAAATTATAACACAACCATAGGATAGGGTAGAGTATTATGGAGCCTTTATTAAAATTGTTTTTAAAAAGAATATCTATTAGAGATACATTCTGAAATATTTATAGATGAAAATATGATATGTGGGAGTTTTCTCAAAATAATATGGGATGGTGGGGTAAAGTGTGGGAATACAGATGAGATCAGATTGCCCGAGTTGATAATTGCTGAAGCTGGATGATGGGTAACTGAGATTTTATTATCTTCTACTTTTTACATGTTTAAAATCTCCATAATAAAAAAATTAAGACATTTTTAAAAATCTTGTCTTAGAGGAATGTTTAACACATAGTAGATGTTTGTGATATATTTTTAAATTAAAAGAGGAGTTTGTAAAGCATATAGATGACATACCAGATATTTTAAAATATATGATTAAAAATACACATAGGAAAAAGACAAAGGAAGCACACCATAATTTTGAGATGTCTAAGTCAAGGTTTCCAACCTTGCCATTATTAACATTTTGGGCCCAATGACTGTTTGTTATTGGGGGCTGTCCTGTGCACTGCAGGATGTTTAGCAGCATCCCTGACCTCTACCCACTAGAAGCTAGCGAGTATCACCCCCATCCTCAACTGTGACAATCAAAAATGTCCCCTGTGCATCACCAAATGTCCCCGTGAGGTAAAATTATCCTCAGTTCAGAACCAGTGGTCTATGACGAAGAATTACAGAAAATTATTTTTATTCCTTATGTTTTTCAAAGTTGTTGAACATAAATTAGAACGATAACAAAAAATACTGTTATACTAAAAATATATTAACCTGCAAGGAGAGAACTCTTGATATCTGTGAAGAACTAAGACTATTTATATCAGAAAATAAAGGACTATGGAAGAGATGCGTAGTGATCTTCCCTTGAGTAAACCAGAGTCATGAAGCTACAAGTGAGCCTCACTACAAAAGCCAGTTCTTTTAAAACTCATGAGTCCATCACACACAAATTCGATAAAATAGAAACCAAAAGCATCTCAAGAATAATTTGGGCTTGCTATAATCTTTTCTGAATGGAAAACTGCAGTACTGAAGAGAGATTCTAGCCCACTATAGCCACCTTAAAGGAACTGATATTCACAGAAATACAATGCTAGCTCCAAGTGTTGTTTTTTATCAGATAAAATCATCTGCTCTGGTTTTTTTTTTTTTTTTGGTGAGGAAGATTGGCCCTGAGCTAACATCTGTGCCAATCTTCCTCTATTTTGTATGTGGGATACAGCCACAGCATGGCTTGATGAGCAGTGTGTAGGTTCACGCCCTGGATCTGAACCTGCAAACCCCGGACCACCAAAGTGGAGCACGCAAACTTAACCACTACGCCACCGGGCTGGCCCCAAAACCATCTGCTTTTTAAGATAAGTTTGAATGTGAATAAAAAGTACTATGTGGTCTTTCTTTCTCTCCATATACATGAAATGGCATCATTCACTACTTGTTTCTAGAAGGGGCTTTCCAGAAATGAGCACAGGTGTGTCTGTTATCAACATGCATCTCACAGGGCCTCTTTCTAGAAAAGCATGCAGCCATAAGCCCTGGCCACAAGCACAACCAGCTCTAGAAGAGGATTTAACCCCAAACATTCATCTTATTAACACAGGGGTCTAGTGTAGGCCATTGAACCTCAACTAATGACTATTGAGAGTTTTTTTTTTTTAATCAGTACAGACTGCCAAACTAGGTGATCAACATTTGATAATTGATAGGTTTAAAACTCTCAAAGTTTAAGCCTGATCAAAGCTTTAGGGCCACGGTGCACTGGAGCGCATATTTCTATCCCATTCCCTCCTTTCACAGAGATTCCTCTCCACGAAATCATAGACATTTTTGAGGTGCCTAGAGTTTTTCAAATGGTCATGACTGATCTCACCTCCACTGACTATATTACCTCTGAAGCCTCATTATGCACAGTTCTGTAGGTCAGGATTTCACCAGCCTTGTCCAGCCGAGGTGAGCAAGAATGCACCATCTGAATTTTTAAAAATACTGGTTTAATTCATTTCCTTGAAAGGCACATGTATTGTTTTCTTTAAAAAATAATATATATGGCCGGTTTCAGAAATTTAAAAAACTGTTCAGCCCTAAAAATTATTTTAAATGAAGTATATGTCATTTTGAGAGCAATGGGAAGCAGGCAAATCACTGAGAAAAATAAAATGCATTTGAAATTAAGCAGCACAATTCTCTGTAATTAAAATGCAAATCTTTAAAATATATAATGAGAAGAAATATCATACAATGTCCTAAGTAATTATTTGTAGACTTCATAAAGGGTTTTCAGTTTAGCACAAAAAAAGTCTAACTACCGTAAGACCTAAGAATCTACAGGTCATTGCTTACAAAAACTAAATTTAGAAAAAAGAGACTTCTGAAGTTTTTTCTTCTTCATATTTTGTCAATCATTTCGCCAATTATGATGAAAACTTGTCTGTCAAGTTGTGTTAGGGTTTTCCTGTATGAAAAACCAAGCATTGAAACAATGTTACAGGATTTCCAACCAGGCACAACAGAAACATGTATGCACAACAGAACCGGAAAACACTTGCTAGCAATGATGGATTTAAGTTATTAACAGATCAAAAAGAGATGGATGGTGGTTTGCTTTTCTTAATCTACATCATCATCTAGATCTATTTAAAGATATGTGGTGACTAACAAACTTGGTTAAGGTTTCGATAAAATCAGTAAAAATAATCTGCCCCCGTTACATTGAGTCTGTATCGATCAATAAAATCACTTGTACAAGGAAAGTACTGTTAAGTACTGACAATCTCAGCCATTAATATTATTTAACACAGCGTTCACAATCTTTAACGAGAACAAAGAACAGTCTGTCTCATGTTATAAGCAGAACCATTATAGATACTGTTACTTCTATAGGCTTCCACGGTGATTTTCTGAAGTTCAAACTGTGCATTCCTCTTTCACCAATGCACCCCTCCCCCCGGTACATAAGGTCTTGTTCTTTACCTCAGTTGCAGTTTAAAGGAGGTCCTTTGCAAGAAGCGAAGCTGCCATTACATCACTTCTTAATCTGTGAATTAAACTCAGGATTCTAAGGACCTGAGCTGTGGGAAATAGGGGGGCATTCGAGACAGCATGGGGCTTCCCTGAAGCATTCCCAGTTTACTCAGCGTCATCAGTGCCTTTGCCTTGTCAGGGGTGGATGAAAAGAGAAATGTTCGATTACTCCTCATCCAGAGTTGGATGGTTAGGAACAGACGTATGTGTATGACTTAAAACCATGAAAATGGAAGGTGGAGACAAAGAAAGGATAAAGATATTTTACATGAGAAATTTTTAACCTTCATAAACATCTATGATTATATGAATGATAATAATAATGAGAAAACTCCTTTAAGAAGTAAAACTAACTTAGAGATAATTATAATTCTAAGATCTTAAATAGAAACCTGTCTAAACTTAACCTTTGCAGTTTTGACAATTCCTCATCTCAGTAGTTCATAATGTGTAGTGGTCTGTAATTTTGCTGAGAGCAAGAGGGAGCCCTTCACTGGTAAGTGAACCACGAAACGTTAAAGACCCGAATCTCGGTTCAGTTTAATTTAGTCTGCTGTTTTCAGGTCAATTATGCCTACCCTACAATTTTCATAGAGTAGTTAAAAAAAGAAAAAAACAGGGGCCAGCCTGGTGGCGCAGCGGTTAAGTTCGCACGTTCCACTTTGGCGGCCCAGGGTGCTCCGGTTTGGATCCCCGGTGCAGACCTACGCACTGCTTGGCAAGCCATGCTGTGGTAGGCGTCCCACATATAAAGTAGAGGAAGATGGGCAGGGATGTTAGCTCAGGGCCAGTCTTCCTCAGCAAAAAGAGGAGGATTGGCGGTAGATATTAGCTCAGGGCTAATCTTCCTCAAAAAAAAAACCCAAAAAACAGAAACACTTTCGGGGTCTGTTCAGGACTTGGGAGAAAAGGTTCCCCAAAAGAATATTAATTGCTACCACTTTTTAAAGAAGTGAAGAAAATATAAAAATATATATCTAAAAAATGGCTCTTGGTCATAAAATAGACATTTTAGGCAATGTAAGAATAAAGTATCAAATTTACAAGTGGTTTAGAGTCATGAAAAGCAAGTCCATGAATGTACTTAGTGTGGAAGTAAGAAAATGTGGTTCATAAAACGGTTTAAGAGCATTTTCCAACTAGTACAGAAACTGCTTATCAAGTGAAAGAGAACATTTCTGAGAAAACACCATGGTGGCACCAGACACGCCTGCTCGACACTTCATGACCACGTGATTCTGGAGGTAACTGGGACCTTGCCCAAGCACAGTCACGGGGCAACAGGTGATGAAGCGGCACAGCAGCTGTTCAGCCGACAATTTCGAAATGAAACAGAAGCAGTTTCCACTGGATAATGGGGAAGGGAACCAAGTTGCTGCAGAATCGTCAGGACAGTAAAGAAGCTCGTGGAAGAGAAAGGTAAGAGGCTAGAAAGTACGCCCAGTGGAAGTAGGAGGGTAGCCTACTTTGGAAGAAAATGTCTTCTTAAGCACAGCAGGTGGCTAAAAAGGGTCAATGACAGACACAGAGACTCTATTATTCTGTGAACCCCATGACATTAAGCCTACACACAGGCGACGTATTTACATCATGATTCAATCTCTTTTGGGGCAATCTTGTGGGGATGTTGAAGGTCTATTTTACACCACACATGTACAACAGGTTGCATTTTAGAAAGGTGTATGCTCCAGTTTGGCCTGAGTTGAAACACACTCTAAGTACAACTAGTCACTTGCTGCCATAGACGGACCCTACCAGAGGTTGCTGCTAACCACATTCCCATCCCTGAATGAAAAGGATATGAAGTCCATTTTTATTTCAGAAGCAAACAAATAAAAATCTTACAGTCAGTATAATAACTAAACTTGTTTTCCAAACCGCTCCATGTTTGAAGAATGTATTACAGCAACATATGTCATTTTAGTGACATGTCACATGACATATGTATGTATGTCATTGCTCAGAGAAGTGCAGACACTGGTAATGTCGGCCTAACCATGAAGAGTGATTTAGCACTGGAACACTCATTATGGCTCAGATTTTCTTGGAAAGGAATCCTTAAGATCCTAAAAATTATATAAGAAATTTTTAAAAATTCATCATTGAAATGGTAAGAAAGTAAGCACCAGCCTTAAATTGAATGAAAGTGGAAATCCTGAGAGATAAGCAAGCACCAAAGCTGGCTCTTCCCATGGAAATTTGTGAACCCTGTAACTTTGAGCATCTACTCTGGGAGCCTCATGGGCAGAGGAAATGAAGATAAAGACTAGGGTTTGCTCAAGGCAGGTGGGCGTAGGGGATCTGAAAGGCGAGCTCCTAATAAAGCCACTGAAGGAGACATCCCCAGGGGAAGGGAGAATGAGAAATAAATCCCTTCACAGGTTTGTAACTTAAATTAATGCTTTTTGTGTGGCCCAAAAAAAACCCTTCAAGCTAAGAAGTCCCAGTTGATAGCATTCCCTGGTGATTGGCAAAAGCAAAAAAAAATTCTCTCTGTGTAAATTCAGTTCAATCCTGGCCATAAAAAAAAAAATCCCAAAGATTTGTACTCAAAGGTACAAGGAAATTGATTATCCAGCCAAAACACACACAAACAAAACACACACACATACACATACATTATGAGGAAACAAAGCACCATGAGCAAGACCCAGCAGAAACAACAGATAGTCAACTTAGACCCATGAAGACATCAGTTATCACCATTATAAGACTCAGAATAAAAAATAGAATAGAAAATGGGGAAGAGGCAATGTTCAAAGGTACCTGAGCACTTCCAGAAATGTTGAAAGGTATCTACATTCAGATTCAGGGAGCACACACACACAAAAGTACTCAAAAATATAAATTAAAAAATCTACACCTAGATACAGAATTACTATAGTGATAAAGTTCCACAGTAAAATGGAAGGACACTAAAGATAAAAAGAATATCCTAAAATAATCAGAGAAAAGTGACAGATTACTTTCAAAAGGCAGAAAATTAAGCATTTCTAACTATTCGTAAGAATTGATATTTTATGACTTTTATTCTTTCTTACACGTCTTCCAAAAACAAAGAGAAAATCTACCTATCTTTTAAAAATAGAATCAAATTCCTTCTATCTTATGATTACTATATGGATCCATTAGGTTCTTTTGTAATATATGTTATTGAATCTTAGTGATCTTACTTTTCCTACACCTTGCAACACTTTGCCATTTCATGATCCTACGTATCATTTCATCATTACTCATCAATTATTGCCAACTATGTTAAGAAAATACTAAAACAATAAGAAAATTAAGATTGATGGAATTGTCTATGAGGATAACGAAATAAATAACAATAATTACATCAGTTTTAGTTTTCGTATTGTGTTGCCCACGTACCCATCATCTTTCCAAAAAGCCTGGAGACATCATCTTTAAAGTTTTTTTCTTAAAATTTTCACTGAACAGAGCTAAATATTCAGAAATTTTCATTTTCCACCCAGAATGGTAGGGGAAAAAAATGACAGAGGAAAGTGTTTGACACTTATTAGAAGATTCAGACAATGACTACAGGGACAGATAGGAATATTCTAGATGACAACTGTCCAACAGAAGAATAATGGAAGCCATATATAATCTTTGTAACAATTGTACAAATTTAATTGTACAAATGTAAATTTGACACAAATTTTTTAGTAGCCACATTAAAAAAGTAAAAAGAAACAAGTAAAAGTAATTTTAATAACATATTTTGTTTAACCCAACATATACAAAATATTATTTCACATGTAATCATTATAAAAATTGAGATATTTTACATTCTTTTTTGTACTAAGGATTTGAAACCTGTACAAATTTTACATTTATAGAACTTCTTGAGTCAGACTAGCCACATTTTAAATGCTCATTAGCTACATGTGACTAGTGGCTTCCACACTGCAAAACTGGTTGCACAAGTAACTCTCAGATCATGAGACTTCAGACGATATTGTAGATAAATTTTCTCAAACTCAGGAATCAATGAGGAAAAGGGAAATGTGGTATTCTCTTGGAGCTTTTCACTCAACAGGAAGAAATTTACCATACACTACTTTGCATGAAGAACTTGGACCATCTCATTTTGCTAAAACAACATGGAACAGTGTTCTTCTACTTGTTATGATATTTCTTCACCAAGATTTATTTGACAAATGCTTTACCAGACAAAAGCATACATAAAGGTGACTGCAAGGAAATAGATAACATAGAAACAAAAAAAATTCATTGATTTAGTCATTCTAGTTGGTGTTTATAAATCGGAAAGTAAAAATATTTTGCAGTTATGCAAAGATATTAGCCACCTTCACTTTGACAAAACTATTAACCATCAAGGTTTTCCAAAGTATTGCATTTTAACAATACATATCTGAGAAAAAGAACCAGAAGCAATAATAAGCTAGAACCTATTAGAGATGTATTTAAAATCTGGAATTAGTACTTATAAGATGGTTTATGTCTCAGGGTCACGAACAGCAGTTGGTTGTCAGTTAGGTAGACTGTCCAAAGGATGCTGCCCATTTAAAAACTAAGAAAATATGAACTAAGACTTCGGGCTTGATATGTTGAAATTCTCATCAAAATTTTAATGAAGTTGTCTTTCACTCTCTCTTCATTCTGTAAATTATTCATAGAATATCCTAAAATTATGAAAAGCTAAAAATGGACTTCTGGATTCAGATGATAAACGGTGATGACCATTTTTCCCGGCATACTGAGAGTTAACGTGTTTAAAGAGAGAAAACAGAGGTTTGAAAGTACAAGCAAGAAACAAGGACTATTGAAAACAAACACCCAGGCAGATTAGAAAAACAAGCAAATAGAACTTTGAGAAACAAAAAAGCACAATATCAGGGGCCAACCTCATGGCATAGTGGTTAAGTTTGGCGTGCTTCTCTTTGGCAGCCCGGGTTCATGGGTTTGGATCCTGGGTGCAGACCTACACCACTCATCACCCATGCTGTGGTGGCGATCCACATACAAAATAGAAGAAGACTGGCACAGATGTTAGCTCAGGGTTAATCTTCCTCAAGCGAAAAAAGAGTAAGACTGGCAATAGATGTTAGCTCATAGCGAATCGTCCTCAATAGAAAAAAAAGCATAATATCAAAATTTAAAAATCAACGGATGGAGTTCCACTTACAGTAAGATGGAGTAGATCTACTTTTCCCTATTCCTTCTGCTAAGTACGACTAAAATTCCTGGACATCATATATGAAGCAAACATAAGATTATGAGTGGTTGAGAGAAGAAAGGAGACTGGCCAGGACTCGGGGCATGGCACAGTGGTGAGTTTTATCTTTCCTGGATTTTTGTTTTGCTTTAAGTATCTCGACTTGGACCACAAAAAAAGCCAGCAACCAGGAAATGCCAGCAGATGAAGACAAAAAAACCCCCAATACACACCTGTTTCCTCTAGCAATAGGACCGTAAAAGAGACAGCTGAGCAAGACAGAAAACTATTAAACACTAACCATTCTACTCCAGACGCCACCACAGAAGAAACTGGCCCCACTCCACTCACTTGAGCGAACTCCTCGTGGGAAGTCTAGACTTCCACTCCAGTAAGGTGGTAAGGAAGCACCTGGTGCCAAGGCGGTATCAGAGAAGGCCAAGTACAGAGTCAGGACTTTCATCTCCGCCAGCCAGTAATGTGCCCCCTCCCATGGGGTCAGTGGAGACCACGTGGGGCGCTGCAACTCCCATCCCCTCAGCAATAATAGGAGTACCCTCAGATGTCAATGAAGACCAAGTGGGGAATCTGGTCTTCTACCTTCAGCTGGTAGAAACAAGGTCAAGTCTGCCATCCACCACCTATCCCTGACTGACCAGTGTCAGAGAAAGCCAGATAATACAGAAGGTTTAAATAACATCTAGAGTCTCACAACATAATGCAATAATGTCTAGGATTCACCCAGAATCATTCATCATACCCAAACCCAGGAAGATCTCAAACTGAATGAAAAAGACAATCAATAGATGCCAACACTGAGATGACAGAGATGTTAGAATTATCTGACAAACATTTAAGGCAGCCATGATACAAATGTTTCAATAAGTGATTATGAATACATCTGCAACAAAGAAAAAACAGAAAAACTCAACAAAGAAATAGAGTTTCAGCAAAGAAATACTGCAACAAAATGGAACAAGTAACACAGGCAAAATTCTCGTGAAAAGTTTTTCTCTAAAAATTATGCCAGCTTGCAATTTAATGTTTCTATTGAAGAATGAAGAGGGACCTGCCCATTAAACCAGCCGCAAATACAGAAATGAAGCCATGACTAAAACTCAACCTTGCCCATTTGTTTTTTCTTTCTGGAAGATTATGGATCTTCATCTCTGATATACTGAAATTTTACCAGGTATGAGGGTTTCTGTCATTCTTTATGCTCTGTCCTTGGAGCATCTTTTCTATGTAAAGGCTCATAGCGTCAGCTTGGGGAAATTTTCAACTATTTTTCCTTTATGCATTCCCTTCCCTACATTTGTATTTCCCCCTCTTCTTTCTTTCCGGAACTCTAGAAAGAAGTAGAACATTAGACCTGGATTGGTCCTCCATGTCTCCTGTCTTTTGTTGGAGAGATTTTGTATCTGTACTTTATAGATCAGTGTCCCAACTAGAGAGGGCACCTACTGAATGTTTTCAATTGGATAACACAACTAATGCTCAAAACTCTCGTGTGTTCTCAAATTGTTTCTTTTACACAGCATCCTAGTGTCATCTTTTGGATGTTAACACCTTTGCGAAGTTTTCTAGATTTATCAAATCAATTTTAAGATACATTTTTTGTCCAGAATTCTCTCTTTCCTGAAAACACAGTGTTTCAGTTCATCTTGGTCTTTCTGTTCATGCTACTCGTTTTCTTCAAATGCCTGGCGATCCTTGGTTATCCGATCTCACTGAAGAAAGCAGCCTGGTTGGCTTGGGCAGGTTTCCTCTGCTGGTACGTCAGGCAGAGTGCTCACCACAGGCCTCCTTCCAAGTGGAAAGACAGTGTGGGTGGAGCATGCAGTCTGGTAGGCTTTTCCTTGGGGTCAGTGAGCAGGAAGGGGTTGTCAAATTGGGGGCCCTAATATCCACATTAGAAGCCTTAGTTCTCAGCCATTTTGCTTAACATTTTGTTGTACTGTTTTGTTTTTAAGAGAGAAGTCTTTAAAAAACTTTTGCCTGGTCATAAAACATGAGGCTGCCTATATTCTCTACAGAATAAGTGGCCTGGGCACTTGTCCCATGAACACACCCTGCGTGGAGCCACTTGTTTTCCGTTTCACTGCTCACTTCGGCCTCCGCCTCACCGGCCGACTCTAGGTCCAGAAGCTCTCCAACACAGTCGTGTGCAGGCTGTCTCCCACCTCCACCACAGGCTCTCATGGCTGACTTTGGGCTGCTGCTTTTCGCTCTCTGTTGCATCAATTCCACATGCTCCCAGAACATTCCATCATCCAGAAAGTTGTTAAAAATTTTTCTTCCTATGATGATCCCCTCTTTTCCCTGACCATCCACTACTGAACTGTTCAGGTTCATTCCTTCTTAAGTTTTTATACTTTTATTTCAGTGGGTCTCAGGAAAGACGGGAAGTCTTCTCAAACCAGGAGATAACACTATATAAACCATGTTTGATGGTCAAATCAGCTTGGGAAAACCCAATTAATTTATTCTAAAGATTTTTCCTCCTATGCAGATGACAACACAGAAAACAGATACATACCCATGGTTTTCATACGATTCTACACATTCAAGTTATAGATTAAAAAATCAGTGATCTATTTGATCTATCAAATGAGTTGGGGGTAGACAGTCAATTAAATTGTGATAGCTTATGATTATAAGGTCTTTTCCCTTACTCTTATTATACTTAAGTAAAATCATACATTAAGGCTGAAAATTTTCTCTTAGAAAATCTATAGTGCATAATCAAAAGAGCCTATACTAGGAATTAAGAAACTAAAATTCCAGTCTTAGTTCTTTAACTAATATACTCCAGAAAGTGAGATAAGTTCATTAACCTCGCTAGACCTCAGTTTCTGCATCTCTAAAATGAAAGAGCAGCATAGGCCACCTTAGGAAACGTGTGTGGTGCACCCATGCATGGTCCAGAATGTACTTGTTGCTCCTCGGACAAGAGGAAGAGTTGTTTCCTCTGGCTCTCTCACAAGCTAATCTGTCTGTTTTATGGGGGGGAAACTGAGGCCAGAGGGATGATTGTGACCACAACTGAAGGGCAGGAGGCAAGCTGGACTAGATAACTTCTAAGTTCCTTGCGAGCTTAAGACTCTATGGCTCTGGGGTATTAATACTCTCTCAGGTTTATGGGCCCAAACAGGGTGAGCCTACCCAGCTCATGCCGAGATGGCTGAGTTGCAGGATGCTGCCTGCTGAGAAGTACTAGTGGCACCTACACCCTGGGGCTCAGACTGGTTCTGAAGGTGAGTGGGATCCTAACTGGAATTAAACAGGTGAGCAAGAGGAACAATAAAAACTGTCTTACTTCTAAAGAGACTTAAAAACACCAAAAGATACCAAGAAATGATACTTAAGCCAGGGTTTTCACTTCAATTGGCATTGATAAAGCATTCACACTCATCTTTACAGCTTCCATCTAGCTCCCACTGCCTGCAAATAGAATCAGGTTGGAAAAGGGAGAAGAGAAAGTGCCCTTGAACTCCTCAGGGACTTAACTGACAACAAATTGAATACTAAATGCACAACAGGAAGCACGCCCTCTCAGTCTTTCAACCACATCTTTCAAGCCCTATTTCTGGAATAGAAAATTCTAAGCTCAATTTGAGTGTCACTGTAAACTCCTCTCTGTGCCAGATGATTTTATCCGCATATTTATATCCAAAGTACAAACAACTTAAGATGTTTACACAGTGTAGTAATGGAAGTCATGTGTCAAACACAACGGGAGAAAAAAGAATAAAACTCTCTTTAGAACTAAAGTTTGAAGATATACAATATCTGTGGAAAATCTGGCTTACAAATAAGAATGCATTGTTTACCTATTCCATTTAATTATAGAGAACATGCATTCTTACTCTTTGCATACGATGTCTAAAGTCTCATTTTTTGGTTTGGTTTTGCTCTGCAGTGTTGCCTGAAGCTCTGGAAGTCTCATAGCTACATATGCAGAGCCTCAAGGAACACAGTCACACACTTTCCTGTCATTTGTGGTCCCCATTTCCTTCAATCTCCCACTTCCAGGGAGAGGCAGTGAAAGATCCATCCCATGTCCAAAAGCAGTAAAGAGAGCCCTCCTGAGATGCCCTCAGGGCCTCCAGCACGTCAGCCTTCCTATGTGAGCACTGTAAGGACCAGAAAACTACAGGAGGCCAGGAACGGACTCCTGGCATCTTTCCACTAGAATAGAGTCCTCTGAATTTATCACCAAGTACAAGCCTGTGGCGACAGCTTCTCCTCATCTTCTAATCACCAGTGATTCAGGCACAACCACCCAGGAAAGTTCTGTAGAGGAAATAGGATACTTGCTTCACACAGTCCATAGCTGCTGCCTAAACAGACTCCACCTTAGGGCTAATGCTTAAAGGAGTTATGAAGATCATAATGAAAGAACACAGCCATGGCTGCCCATTTCTTTGATGTAACAGGTCTTAGGTAGACCATTATGTTAAATTCATAACTCTTAGGTGAAGTCCAGCTCTTCTTTTTTTGAGAGCCAAGATTCCCCCCAGACCCCTGCCCTCCCGGACATGCTCACCTCAGTCATTCTCTTGTTTCAGCTTCTCAAGTGGACTCAGGTGTCCTGGCTGAACGCAAGGCTTGCCCCCATTAAGTAGTTGTCCTGCACACTGCTCTCGGACTAATGACAAATATAGTGAATATTCACCTGACACCTCTAAGCCTTTTCATTTTCAAGCTGGGGGAAAGTTTGAAAAGCTGACACTGATCCATCCTTTGCTTTGCTTTTTCTGTCACTTGGCAGAGAGACTACTTCTGTCTTGTCTTACTTAGGTCGTTCTGCTTGCTCCTCTCAGCTGCAGAAAGGAGCACCCTAATGCACTCTTTTAAAAATATACCTTCTAGACTTATACAATGAAAACTATAAGACATTACAGAGAGAAATTGCTAATGACTTAAAGAGATGGAAAGAGATTCCTTGCTCATGGACTGGAAGAATAAACATAGTTCAAATGTCCATACTACCCAAAGCAATCTACAGATTCAACACAATCCCCATCAGAATCCCAATGACATTCTTCACAGAAATAGAGCAAAGAATACTAAAATTCATATGGGGCAATCAAAGACCCCAAATTGCTAGGGCAATCCTAAGAAAAAAGAACAAAGCTGGAGGTATCACAATCCCTGACTTCAAAATGTACTACAAAGCCATAGTGACCAAAATGGCATGGTACTGGTACAAAAACAGGCACACAGATCAATGGAACAGAACTGAAAGCCCAGAAATAAAACCACATATCTACGGTCAGCTAATCTTCGACAAAGGTGCCAAGAAGATAAAATGGAGAAAAGATAGTCTCTTCAATAAATGGTGCTGGGAAAACTGGACAGCCACATACAAAGGAATAAAGGTAGACCACTATCTCACGCCATACACAAAAATAAACTCAAAATGGATCAAAGACTTGAAGATACATCCTGAAACTATAAAACTCCAGGAAGATAATATTGGTAATACACTCTTTGTCATCGAACTAAAAAGGATCTTTTCAAATACCATGTCCTCTCAGACAAGAGAAAAAAGAAAAAATAAACAAGTGGGAATTCATCAGACTAAAGAGCTTCTGCAACGCAAAAGAAACTAGAATCAAAACAAAGAGACAATCTGCCAATTGGGAGAAAATATTTGCAAATCATATATCTGATTAGGGGTTAATCTCCATAATATATAAGGAACTCACACAGCTGAACAATAAGAAAGCAAACAACCTGATCAAAAAGTGGGCAGAGGAGATGAACAGACATTTTTCCAAAGAAGATATACAGATGGCCAATAAACCCATGAAAAGATGTTCAACATCACTAATCAGGGAAATGCAAATCAAAACTATGCTAAGATACCACCTTACGCCTGTTAAAATGGCTATAATCACTAAGACTAAAATTAACAAATATTGGAGATGGTGTGGAGAGAAGGGAACCCTCATACACTGCTGGTGGGAATGCAAACTGGTACAACCGCTATGGAAAACAGTATGGAGATTCCTCAAAAAACTAAAAATAGACATACCATATGACCCAGCTATCCCACTACTGGGTATCTACCTAAATAATCTGAAATCAGCAACCCAAAGTAACATATGCACCCCTATGTTCATTGCAGCACTATTCACAACAGCCAATACGTGGAAGCAACCCAAGTGCCCATCGACTGATGGCTGGATAAAGAAGATGTGGTATATATATATATAATGGAATACTACTCAGCCAGAAAAAAAGACAAATTCATCCCATTTGCAATAACATGGAAGGACCTAGAGGGAATTATGCTAAGCAAAATAAGCCAGACTGAGAAAGACAAACACCAGATGATTTCACTAATATGTGGAATATAAACAAGCACTGGGACAAAGAAAATAGTTCAGTGGTTACCAGGGGAAGGGGGGAGGGAAGGAACTGGGGGTGAAGGCGAGCACTTATGTGATGACAGTCAAGAAACAAAGTACAACTGAAATTTCACATTGATGTAAACTATTATGAACTCAATTAAAAAATATATATATATATATATATATACACCTTCCAGTTTTCAAAGAAGTTGGCACGTTATCACAGGCAATTTTTATACGTTCATTCTCAATTTGATTCCATGGATGTACTAGCCAGGCCCACTGAAAATTCAGTTTCTCTATCTCCTCAACACCCAAACCTCAAGGCCAGGAATGTTATGAAAAGTAACAAATCTTGGAGCAGAAAAAAAGCAAAACCAAAGTAATTTATAGAGTTGAATAAAAAAAAGCGGACAGACCCTCTCTACATCCCGTTTTTACCTTCATACTAAATTCTCACTTCCCTGATTCACATCACCAGTTTTAAATAGAACCTAATTATAGCTAAAAGAACTAACCAACAACATATTTATAATTTTAAACTTTCTTTTTTTTAATCTAGAACGTTTGATTGCTTGATACATTTTGCATCTCACCCATAAGTTCTGAGAAAAACATTAAGAAGTATGATTATTTAAGGTACATTATATTGAGGATCTTAACACATCTTACCTGTAAATATGTTTCCAAACCTTGTCGTCGTTGTTCCAAGACTTTGGGGACCCAGTTCCTAACATGTTTAGAAGGGATTTCTGGAGTTTTAATACATTTCTTAAGCTATAAAGACAGAAGGAGAAAATATCTCTTAATTATAAAGATATTACTTGGAAAGAAAAGCCAATAAAAGAAAGTGAACCACTGTTATCTCCAGTAAGAAGATAGAGGACAATATAATTACAATGAAATTTTGACAGAAAATTCTTTACGTGGCTGTCCTCCATGTTCAGGTTTCAGGACATGAGCTTTGTGGTTTTGCTAGTTGTTGCCATTGGTGTACACTGTCTGGTATTTCACCTCGGAATTATTTTTTTCCAAAAAATTTAAAGTTCAGTAAATGAATTATAAAGGAAGTAAATAAGTTTATAATTTCCAAAAGCAATTAATACAACGAAATTTTGCTTGGATGAAGTACTTTTCTTATGAAAAGTCTTTCTGCATATTTTTTTCACATAAAAAGGCAAAACCAAATGCAAGTGTTTATAATCATCATCCTTGGAAATACCATATGAACTAGACCACATCATCTGGAGAGTTTCTTGAATGTTCTAATAGAACGAACTAAAAAACAGGGCGACTGATCCTTCTAACATTCCTAAGAATTAGGCCCAAATTCCGTTCATGAAAAGTGAATGATGGTTCTCAGCTAAGCCTTTCTCGGCAGCAGTTTTAAGGGACTATATAAAGAAAAATTCTATTGGAATTTGAGTCAGAGCTGCCTGTGGTAGGCGCATCCTACCACATCTACATCCTAAACCTGTGAATGTCATCTTACATGGCAAGGAACTTTGCATATCTGATTAAATTAGGGATCTTGCAATGGAGAGATTAGCCTCGATTACCCAGATGGGCTAAGTGTAATCAGAAGGATCCTTATAAGAGGGAGGCAGGAGGGTCAGAGTCACAGAGGGATTGGAAGATACTGGCTGGCTGGCTGGCTGTGATGATGGAGGAAGGGTCATGAGCCCAGGTGACCTCCAGAAGCTGGAAAAGGGAAGGGAATGGATTCTTCCTACAGCCTGTGGACACTGATTTTAGCCCAGTGAAACTCATTTTGGAATTCTGACCTTGAGATGTATAAGGTAATAAATTTGCATTGTTTTAAGCCACTAAGTTTGGGCTAATTTGTTACAGCAGCAATAGAAAACTAAAATACTGCCTCTAAAATAGAATCAATTTTAATGTTCTAATTAAAAACTTGGAAAAACCTAGTGAAGTTGCTCCTTTTCTACACATGCAAAGAAACAGCATAATAAAACACTAAGAAAAGGCACACAGTTAACCCCCAGCAGCTAAAACTGTAATAAAAATTTTTCCCATAAATAAGAATATATTCACCATTGACTATTCCAGGCTGAAGTTTACTGCACATCATGAAAAAGAAGGCGTCTTTGTGCACTTCAAAGATTAGCACTTCCAGGTCAAGACACTAGGCTGAGCCTGTATTTGCCCCGTCTCCATACCTGAAGTGCCATTAAAATAATAGTGTGAAAGTGCTAGCTGCAAACTCCTACATCTATTTTCCTTGTCTTCCTCACCAACAGAGCTCCTATACTGTTGGGAATAATAATGTATTCAGGTAGATCCAGCTAAAAAGTTCAATTTCCCAAACCCCCCTGCAGAAAGTAGAAGCCAATGGTAATGAGAAGTCACTGAGAAGAGTTTTCCATAAAAACTCTCTCAAAGTGGAACAGATGCAGCTAGCTTGCACCTTTTGTCCTACCTCTTCACCTTCTCCCTGCCTAGAATGTGACCATGATGGCTGGAGCTGCAGCAACCACCTACACCATGAGGCAACTTTGAGGATGAAAGGCAGGTGCTCTAGAAGACTGAACAGAAAGAAAGAAGGAGCCATGTGTCTGACAGCCTTCTGGAGCAGCCACAAGAGCCCTGAATGGCCCACCTCCAGAATTGTTTTCTGAGAGCCAAAAAAATCCAGTTTTTAAGGTTACTAGTATTTGGACTTTCTGTTTTATAGCTGAATTTAATCCTGATAGACACTTAAAAAAAGCAAAAAGTCAAGGGAATAGGACACAGAAGAATGAAGAGAACAGGGCAGGGAGCAAGGAACAATCACCAAGGGATAGAGACACAACTTTCTAAAAGACAGAAAGTGGGAGCAGATCAATGAGAAAAGAGAGCAGAGGAAACCCCAGCCCAGACCAACTCAAGAAGGAGACTGCAAAGAGTTTGAACCCCAGTCTTCTCAGCAGACCTGAGAGGTTTGTGCTCAGGCCTGGCATAAGAGGAGGAGGGAACAAGAAGACAGATTAGACCACACCATGGCCTGAGCCAATGGACACTCTACCCCAACCCCCATAGGTAGACCGACTAGCAGCCTGATTTCATCTCTAACATACACACCTATACCCCATAAAAAGGGTCAATGTCCCTAAAGAAAATGAATGAAGTGTCTGGGCTGAACAAGGCTGTCTGCCATTCTAGTTATTCTGGCTTTCATGGGGCCCCCAGCCTAACAGCTGGCTCTCTCCCCTCATGCCCTGTAACGAAGCCCTCCAGTCAACACACTCTAGAAGGACCAGACTTATATACCCAAGGCAGAGGAACCAATGACAAATGCCCAGAATAATTAATCTAGTTAAACGGGCAATCAAGGATCGCTTTTATAGGAAAGCCTGCACTATGAAAGAGGAAGGACAAGAAAAACAAGTGGAACAACCAATCCCAAAGGAAAGAGATAAATCAAATAATGGAAGAGATCTTTAAAAACTCTAGGATCTGCAGAGAGATCTGAGAAGACACTGCTCCCAGAAAACAAGAAAAGGTTGATATGAAAAAGAAACAATCAGAAAAGAAGAAAGAGATTTTGGAAATTAAAAACATGACACAGAAATAAAAAATTAAAAGAGGTAGAGTATAAAATCATGGAAGTCTTTCAAAGTGTAGAACAAAGTGAGAGAAAAGGCACATGAAAAAATAAAACACCAAAAGGATTAATCCAGGAAGCTTAATATAACATTAATAAGCATTCATAAAGAATAAGAGAAATCCTTAGAGAAATAATTTTAAAAAGTTTATATGACCTGATATACATCTTCAGATTAAGAACTCATTGAGTGCCAACATAATAAAAAGAGACCCACACTTAGCATCATTTATCTGCTGAGATCTCAAAATATTAAGGACAGAGAGAAGACGGAGGGGAAACATCAGGTGACAAACAAAGGAAGCAGAACAGCAGTGGCAAGTGACTTCTCATCAGCAACGGTGGACAGCAGAAGATCAATGCCTCAAAGACGGAACTTGAAAACGGATTTCCACAACCAGCCACCAGCAGTCACGGGTGAGAAAACAAATGCATTTTCACACATTGACGGACTCAGAATGTTTACCTTCCATGTCTTCTATTACACAAAGTTGAGCATCTGATTCTAGAAAACTGAGAGATTAAAGCGAGGAAAAGGAAAAACAGGATCAGGACGCATAGCTCCACCCCGTCAGCATGGGAAGGGAAACCCAAGGACAGCTGGGCAGCTGCTTAGAGAACTAGCAGTCTAGGCTGGAGCAAAAGGGCAGCAGATTTGGAGAGGGGAGCCTCTTGGAAGAGGGCTGACTTCATGCAGTAGAGAGAAGAGAGAAGAAGGACAAATTTTAGGATTTGTTAAAACACATTATTCTTTTGTCTATTAGAAAAAATAATTTGCAGGGAAAACAAACAGCCCCTGAAGAAGGTCACAGAAGAGAAGGCACTGAGCTCCTCCTATGTGTTATTCCAGTGTCAGAGACACTTCTGCCCTCACGGGGCTTACATACCAGGAAACAGACAAGAAACAAGTTAATAAAAGAGTAGGGGCAGATAGTAACAGAAGGGGGTGTATTGGGGGCAGTTGGGGAAGGCTGTGTGAGGTGGGAGTGTCTGAGGAGTGGCCTGCATTGCGCTGGGAGGGCGCCTGGTGAGGAGCTGGAGAAGGAACGTTAGAGCAGAGACAGAGGCATGGAAAGGGACAGCCAAGCTTGGTGTTCAGAACACAGGAAGGAGGGACCAGTTCTGAGAGGTGGCAGCTAGAGGGCCTTGGAGGCCAAGGTGGGAATCTGTATATCATTTTAAATTGGAAGCAAACTGAATGGCTTGAGCAAGGAAACGACTTGATATAATTTTTAGAGATTATGTTGGATTCTACAAGCAAGATGGACTATAAAGGGGGGCTGGATTAGGAAGAAGGTCCTGCAGAAGTCCAGGCAGGAGACGATGGGGATTTGGACTGTGGTCCTGGCAGCAGAGGTGGGGAGAAGTAGAAGGCTGCGGGAGTATGTGGAAAGTAGAGCTGATCAGAATGGCATCCAAGGGGTGCTCAGAATGACTTCACTGTTTGAGGTTTTTGACCTCACCTGGCAGCCATACCTGGGGAGACCTGGCTGCTGCTTACTGAAAGGTGGTAGAATGCCAGGTTTAGGGTAAGTGGCAGAGAACACCAGTTATCTCCTTCAATCCAGTGCCTCTGTCTTCTACGGAAAAGGACTCCTGATTTCCAGCTGAGCACATGACCACAAGAATAAAGAACACATTCCCCTGTCTCCCTTGAAGCTATATGTGGCCATTTGCCTGAATTCTGGTCAAAAGCAGGTAAACAGACCGTATGTGCAACTTTTGGGAAGTTCTTAAAGGGAAGGACTGTTTCCTTCTGATCTTTCCTCCATTTCTATTGGCTGAATTGCCCACGTGTTGGCTAGACCTGGAGCAGTCGCCTTCGACCATGAGGTAGAGGCCTCATGTTGAGAACGGTAAAGGCACAAGAGCCTGGGTCCCTGACATCATGAAAGGATCACACCAGCCCTAGAGACTTATGTGAGAGAAGTAAAGGTGTATCTGTTGATGTCGCCATTATTTTGGTTTCCAAGTTACTTGCAGCCAAATCTAATCCCACCTAAGCGGGGGATACGGCTGATACTGCTAGCTGCCTACCCAATATTAACTCCCTCCTTGAAAAAAGAAAATCCAATGTCAGAGTGCCAACATGCTGAGTGAAAAACCTTGATTTCCCAAGTCCCCTTGTCATTAGGATGCCCATGTAACAAAGTTGTTAATGAATTGTATTATGAGACTACTGAGTAGGGCTCCTGTTTTCTTCACAAAAGGAAATAGGCTCTTCTTCCTGCCAGAAATGTAGAAGAAGTGCCTGGAGGGACAGCAGCTATGTTGTAACCAGAAGGATGAAAGTCACATGCGAAGGTAAAGATGGCAAAGCAGAAAGACAAAAGGAGCTTGGGACATGGATATTGTGGAACTGCTCTATCAACTTGGACTGCCTGCCTTTAGTTTTCTTGCAATGTGAGAATAATTAATATCTTACTTGTTTCAGAAACCTAGCCAAGTTTCTCTTATATCCAACAAAAGATAATCCTGACATAAAGGAATCAATTGTTCAGTTTTGGTGATTTTAAGTCAGAGACGGCCAACAGGCAACCAAGTAAGTGGAGAAAATGTATAGGCAGCTGGATATGAGTCTATAAATCTGGGAGCTGGAATACATTAAGTGGTGTTTAGAGCCATGGAACCAGATGAGATGACACTGGGAGTCAGGCACAGATAGAGAAAAAGGGCTGTGATGGGCAGAATCCTAAAACGTCCCCTAAGATCCCTGCCTCCCCTGCTGTACATGCCCTGTATAATCCCTCCCCGTCCAATGTGGTGGGATAGCCACTCCCTTGATTGGGTTACATTTTACAAGACCGTGTCCTAGCAGACTGCTGGCTTTGAAGAAGTAAGCTGCCATGTTACCACAGGGCCACATGGCTAGGACTTGAGGGTGGCCTCTAGGAGCTGAGAGCGACCCCTGGCCAACAGTCAGCAAGAAGAAAGAGACCTCAGTCCGATGACTGCAGGGAACTGAACTCTCCCTAAATGAGCCTGGAAGAGGACCCCGAGCCTTGGATGAGATCACAGCCTCAGCGACACCTCGATTTCAGCCTGCTGAGACCCTGAGCAGAGAACCCGTAAACCTGTGCCAAGAATCCTGACGCACGGAGACTCTGAGGTAGTACACTTGTGTTGTTCTAAGCTGCTATGTTTGTGGTGATCTTTACACTACAACAGACAATTAATACGATGGCCAAGGTCTGAGACCTCCACCTCTGAGAGGCAGGGAAGAGAGCAGGGCAAGCCGTGAGCAGGGGGTGAACCAGCACCAGTCAGGAAAGTGTTTCTAGAAAGGGGATGATCAGACTGTGCTGAGCCATACTAGGAAATCAAAAATGCTGGGTAAAGAAAGTGGGAAGCGGGAAAGTAGAAGCTCCTCTTTCAAAGAATGATACTAAGAGAGATGGAGAGCAAGGGGTGAACACGGGAGGGAAGCATAGGGTCATGGTGGGTTTTATTTTGTTAAATGAAAAATATTATAACATATTCATTTATTGACGTGATTGATCCAATATTGAAGGGGGAAATGATAATTAGAGAGAGAAGAAAAGAATTTATGTTGGTCTGTAAGGGAATAAATATATATCTCATCTCTACACTATTTGAGTGTATTTGAGGTATCTTTCAAAGAAGAACAAGACAAAAATGCTAAATTATTCTGTGGTAATAAGCTTATTAAGTTTCCCTTTAAACATAAATAAACTTCCATTAAAACTAATGAATCACAACATTTCTTATATTTCAGAATAGAAAATCAACTCCATTATCTGTCTCTCTCTTTTTTTTAAATCTCGAAGATACAGTACGGCAAACATTTTTCCTTTTTATTTATGTCAGGAGTACTGAGGAAGGCGATCATGCCGTGCGGGACCTGTGACAGCGTTTGTAGGTGAGTAATGAATTGCTTTAGATGAGGAGAGACAAACCCGAGACAATATGTTTCTAGTAGGGCTCAGCTGCTTACAAGATAAATACCCCTCTGCCACTCGTCTGATGATTAACTGTTCTGGCCAGGCTGCGTCCAGCCAAACGGCCTTTCTGATCCCCACAGATGGCCAGCAGATTCCATGATAGCACAAACATAAGCCTGACGGGACCACTCTGCTTCCTTTTTACTCCGTGAGAAGAGTTTACCCAGAACTTACTCCATATGGACCTGACGCGTATACGCTGGTTATAGTTACCATTTTCCACAGAAAGGAGCAGAAATACTTTCCCCAAGCACATGGAAAAAAGATGAAAAAGAAAAAAAGTTAAGGAAAGAAGTGGAGAGCATTTAGTTAAAATTCAATCTTTTACTCCATTTTGTCACCTCTGTATCCTCAGGGTCCCCTTTTGAGACACCACACGCAGTGCCGTATGCCTGGTTTAACCCCAGATGGCAGTTTTTTGGTTCTTCTGAAATATGTAGTTCTTTAAATTAAATACGAGAACGCAATATTTTACTCAAGCCAAAGGCAGGCAAGAACAAGAGTGAGGATGGCTGATTTAGGAAGGAACCAGCACCATCCTTCCCTGAAGGCTTTGTGAATAAAAGGACTGGATGGAACTGGCAGGAAACAGCTGGGGAGGTATGCAAAAGCTGCTTAGCAGTTTGCCAGGTGGGGAAGGCTTCTCTCTCCACACCCACGGTTTTGGGCCTGGGGAGGCGAAGCTGTCGTCAAGGACCACCATTTAAAGTGGTACATTACTTGGCTGTAGTGAGGCGTGAGCAGTGTCACTAGAGCACGGAGAAAGCACCTACAAGCTTAAGGCTCACCCTGTCACGACAGCCTGGGCCCAAGCTGTAGGGAGGGCACCCTATAACTTTTTTTTTAAAGGAAATTCTGTTAACAGTGAACAGAGAGGAACAGGGTGGGCTGTGCTTTGGTTTCAGCGTGGCGGGGGGTGTCTTCTTCCCACCTAGGACTGGCAGAGAGGATGTGCAGGGGTAACTCGGGGTTAACCGGACAGTGAACTAAACTCCCACAATAGAAACTGTGCTTTTCAGCAAAACATTCCTCCAGTAATTCATAAATATACATAACGTTCTCCAAATATCCCATTTGCCAAATACTTATTTAATGCCTAATATGTGCCCAATACAGACAGTAAGGAAGATACAAAAGATAGGGCATGGTTCCTACTTAAAAAAACATATGTATATTTATATATATCTTCTAGTTAGATAAAACTTAGGGATAACTATAGTTTAATTCTCTCTTAGATGTTTTTAAGTAGAAATCTGTACTTTAAATGGAACAGGAGTTCTAAGAATAAAGAGATTAGAGAATAAAAGAAATTCACATGGAAGAAGAACTTGAAATGTTTTAGTTTGGTTTGAATGGATCAGAACTTAGTGGGAAGGACATCTGGCACGACAAAGACAGAGAGGCAGCGATTTTCATATACTGAGGTGAAGCGGGGAGACTGGCTTGACTTTTCTTAGGAGGAACAGTGAGAAATAAAGTCGGCCAGTAAAGGGGTTTGTGGTAAGCAGAATAATTATCCCTCCAAAGATGCGCATGTCCTAGTCCTCAGGACCTCTGAATGTACCACCAAACATAGCAAAAGGCGCTTTGAAGGTAGATTAAATCAAGCATCTTGAGAAGAGAAGGTTATTCTGGATTATGCAGCCAGGCCCAATATAATTGCAAGAGGGAGGCAGAAGCGTCAAAGTTAGAGACAGGGGATGTCATGATGGAAGAAGTTGGAGTGATGTTACTGCTGGCTTTGAAGATGGAAGAAGGCCATGAGCCAAGGAATGTGGGCCGCCTCTAGAAGCTGGAAAAGACAAGGAAAGTGATTCTCTCCCAGAGCACTCCAGAAGGAACACAGCCTTGCCAACACATTTAAGATAATAAATGTGTGTTGTTTTAAGCCAGTAAGTTTGTGGTGATTTGTTACAGCAGTAATAGGAAACTAACATAGGGTTTAAGATTATTGGTCTTGAGAGTAACGGCCATGATTTGGTAGACAATATAGACTCATTTCAATGTATCTGAGCAAAAGAATAAAGAAGAAAATAGTGCTTTAGGAAAACTGATCTTTGGCAGAGGATGAATAAGACAAGGATCAGAAACAGTTAAAGCATTACTTACACAAAGTAGTAAGACTCTGGACTGGGATGGTAGGAAGAGAAAATGAAAAATTGAATGGTGCATATTATAGAAATTTGGAAGAATGAATCAACAGGACGTGGTGACACTGGATATGGAAGGTAAGAGAAAGGAGACCTCCAAGGTGTCGAACCCTGTGGCTTCAGTGCGTGTGACGGGGGGAGGGTGGAGAAGGTTGTGCTGTGAGATACACCTTTAAAAAATATAACCACACAATAGGAATTCTCAAACTTCTACAGGCATTAAGATCATCTGGGATGCTGGTATACCATGCAGATTACTGGGCTCCATCACAAACATTCCGACTCAATATATTTGAGATATAGTCTATATGTCTGAGAAGTGTAGGTCCGTGCTTGGGATCCGGATCCGTGAACCCAGGCTGCTGAAGCAGAGCGTGCCGAACTTAAGCATTAAGGCACAGGGCCAGCCCCCTAAAATGTTTATAAATTAAAATAAATATCATAGCCAAAATAAAAAGGTCCTTGGTGAAAAATACTTTTAGCAAATGGCTAATATTTTATTAATAGGCCACACTAACTAATGAGCAAGAGCAACTGAGACCCCAGCAGATAAATGGGAAAGCACACAAATAGAACTCCAAAAAGAGGGACCACAATCATAAACAAACTTAAGAAAGACCAATTAAAACAGCAACAAAGCAACAAATATTGCTTGCTAAATAAACAAATATCATTTTGGAGGTAATATTCAAAGCTGATGAGACGCTATAACTTCTTACTTGCTGGTTGCAATATAATCTGCTATAACCACTTTGAAAAAAAAGTAATTCGGCAATACTTATCAGGAGCTGTAAAAATCTCCATTCTCTTTGACAGAGAATGCTTCCCTTTGTAATCTATCTTAAAGAAACAGTCTTAAATATGGGAAAAAAATTATATGTAATGAAGGCTATCAATTATTGGAAGGTTACCATGTGATGCACACGATTTCATTTCATCCGTAAAACAATTCTATGAAGTTAGTTATTATTCCCACACTAAAAATGGGGAACCTGAGGCACAGAAAGACCAAGTAACTTGCTCCAAGGCCTGAAAGGCTGGGAAGAGGTGCAGGCAGGCTCAGGAACATTCTGCTTCCAGAGCTTGCACGCTTAACCTCCACACCACAGTTACCAGCACGTGGGAACATGGTTAGCACAGCAGCATTTGCTTTATTAAAAAATGCAAGAAAAGAAAAGAAGGAAAACAGCCATTGTATTAGGATAGTAGAAATATGTGTGGGTAATAACGGGTTATTTCCCCTGCCCCCAAACTTTCTGCAAGATTTAGGTCTATAATCTAAAAGCTACTTGAGGCAAGGAAAATAATGCATATAGAAAGAAAAAAAAAACTCCTAAACTTTTCCAAATAATAGACAGAAATCCTAAGAAAAGTATAAACAATTAGGATATTGGTTTCATACTTTAGTATCAATAATTATAAAAGTTTAGGAGAAGTAATAATCATTAAGAACTTTATTCAGACAACCAGATGAACTGTCAAATGGGTAATGGTTTTAGTTTCTGCCTCAGAATTAGCCTGATAATAAGCCAGGAGGCAGTTTGGTGTGTTTGTGGTACCTGGAGAAGAGCAATGCATCTGTTATTCTCAAAGTGAAAAGTACTCGTTAATAGCTCATGTATTATTTTAGAAGTAACCTGGAGACATTGGCTAAACACTTTCAGCAAGTGAGAAATACAATGCAAAGTCAAGAAAAATCAGGTCACAGGCAACAGAGCAAATTCTATCCCCCACAGAGATAGTTGAATATTTCAAGAAAATTAAATGAGAATAGATTTAACTGAAGTTAAAGGGAAAATATTTTATGTAAAAACGTAACATTCAAAGCACATCAAAAAATTCAAATATGGAGGGGCCGGCCCGGTGGCATAGCGGTTAAGTTCATACATTCTGCTTCGGCGGCCTGGGGTTGGCCGGTTAGGATCCCAGGTGCACAGCTATGCTGTGGTAGGCGTCCCAAATATAAAGTAGAGGAAGGTGGGCATGGATGTTAGCTCAGGGCTAATCTTCCTCAAAAGAAAAAAAAAATTCAAATATGGAAATTCAGAAACCAAATTCTAATAAAAGGATAAAGTTGTACAATCTGGCAGCAGGAATCAGTAAAGCTTATGTGTTCTGATTAATGTTTTTTTGCCCATTGCAATCCTTCTTAACATATAATTTTACAGTTAAGATTACAGGTTTATGTTTATTTAACACTCCACTATTATTTGTACTTAATTGTCTTTTAGAGTTAACTTTTTGCCAAATCTACTACAATTTCTATGGGGCAAGTAAAGCAGACTTCTAGCAGCTCCTTTCTGCTCTATAATACACAAGATTAGATATGTCTCCCAACTAAAACTCTGCCCTTCAAAGCGATTTTTTTCTCTATGTCCCTGTAAAGCTGTTTTAATAAGGCTGCTAAAAACATGCAAAATTGAGAGATGGAGAATTTCCACTCTCTTTAGTAGGCCTGATGATATAAGAATAGCAAAAATTATTAAACAGAACTGCAGAAAGTGAGAGAAAAGTCCTACAAAATCTGGGCATTTTTTCTGGCCGTGAATATCTAAGAACTGTGTCTAATCTCTGGGAGGGTCCTCTTCTGCAGAAGAAAATAAATCGTCTTGGACAAGAGAACCGGGGAATGATCATGCACTCCTGAGAAGCATGGGCAGCTTCTTGCTGGGCGGGCCTAATTGGCAGTCACCCAGCTGTGCCTGCGTGGACTTGGTCCCCTAGTATCTGGCAGGGACAGCTGGGCTGTGTCGGGGTCACGGAGAGCTGGGTGCTGAGCTGGGAGATGAGGAAGGAGGTTTGCATGTGACAGCCTGCCTGGTCGACTCTGGTCATCAGAGGCTGGGCAGGGGTGGAGTGCTGGTTTTAATCTCACCGTAAGGACTTATTTCATGAGTTACCCAGCAAAAATCTCTCTAGAATGGGTTTTCTTGAGAAACAAGAAGCACAAATAGAATTGCTTGAGAAGGAAGTGAACCCAGACTCCAGGTGTGATTCTCTTTGAGGTCCCAGAGTTGATGCTTCTGTGATGTCGCCTGGCAACACCTGGCCTAAAGCTGTGCTCACCTGTGTTGTTCCTTTGGGACGTTAACTTGGATGTAATAAAATTTTAATTGGAGGATTAAATGCAGATTATCCCTTGCCATCCTAACAGAAAAGTGTACAGATAACTTAGAGCTCCTCTTTAAAAGAAAACAGAGGGCAAGTCTCACTAATTTCTCAATAATATCCTGTTAAAGCTTTTACTCAATACTCTATTCTCCTGACAAAAAAAAAGTGGGAAAATTTAATTTTTAAAAATGCTAAAGAACTTTTAATACAGAGCAAGCACATTATCACATCATTTATATACTGACATTTCCCAGAAAATCTGAGATCTCTAATGAAATTAAAAGAATAGACGCTTTCTTAACATTCTTATTTAGTATCTTCCCATCTAACTTCTTAATTAACAAAGTAACAAAAGTGAAGAACATTGAATTATGGCATGCATTCTGTATGTGTGCGTGTGTGTACACATATGAATATGTATATATGAAAGAAAAAATGATAAAATTGCACTAACTCATACATGATGATTTTTCTGGGCAATCTCATAAGGTATTTCAAGTTATTAAGGTAATTTCAGCACCCCAATAATAATTTATAACCTGCAAAACATTACATTTTGGTACAAAATAAAAAAGTATTCACTCCTCTATTCTCTACCAACCATTTAGCCAAAAACTCAGCTATTCCTTTTGCATTCGTTTCTTTTATCTAAGACTTTAAATAAAATGGATCTGAGGACTGAGACACCAGTCTTGTAGAGTGGCCTTTACATTCAAATGAAGGCCATGAGCCTCTTTTACATGTTCCCCAAACAGTGCTTGAATACATGTGACATATGTGTTATCTTTTCCAGGTACAAGTATAAGTTGATTTTAATAAACTTCTTCCTATAAAATGATCCTTTGCTTTTCATTTCCCCTTTTTGAAAAGCACATTAAGTATATTTTATGGATAAAATAGGGTCTGGGTCTTATTCTTTCCGAACCTATAATACCCAGCACAGTACACTGCAAACAGCTTACTGTCTCACATCTACTTATACAAAAGATCATAAGGAAAAACCCACCTACTCAGGACTGCCACGTTTAAAGGACTGAATAATTTATTTTAAAAGGAAATTTACTTCATGGTAAGAGAAATCATACCATTCCAAGAACTATTAATGCTGTTAGGAACCAGAGAAAGTAGTCTTAATGTTATACCATCTGCCATACAGATAAAAGGAAAAAAAAAAGTTACCTTTTTGTGCAAGGCATGAAATTCGCTGTACCTTTTTTCAACAAAATGTTTTCTTCCGTTCATTAGCACTTCTATCTTAAACACCTGAGGAAAAAATTAAAAAGATTAATTTCACCCGTTCAAAATCCTCAATTGTCTGATGTGGTAAGTTTGTGACCATGATATATTTCATCCCTTTAATTACAGTAGCTGATCCCCCAAAACCCAGAAGGCTCAGGAGACCCTGGCCCAACAGCTCTGATTAATGAGCACTAGAGCCAAATGCTCACTAACAAACTGCATTATCCCTGCAACGTGTCTAAAAACAGTGGAAACTTAGAGGCGTTAAAATGCTCCAGAACTTTTTAATCAGAAAATGGTCCTCCCTTAAGATTATTTCACCAAACGCATATGATGATACTGAAATAAAAGCCTGATGCGACAGTGACAATCTTGTAAAAATCGCAGGCCCGCAGCGTTCCATTATAGGTATTTCAATGACGGCAGTGCTGTGTCATCTATAAGACAATCATGCAAACAGTAGTGCATTTTAGGTTAATTTCCTCCTAACCTGCATATTCATCTCCCGTCTCAGCTGGGCTTATTTTGCTGTTTGCAAAACAGGGCAAAT
This sequence comes from Equus caballus, assembly GCF_041296265.1. Taxonomy (NCBI): domain Eukaryota; kingdom Metazoa; phylum Chordata; class Mammalia; order Perissodactyla; family Equidae; genus Equus; species Equus caballus. The sequence goes on from NC_091697.1 coordinate 66,541,429, forward strand.
GTGGTCGAGGTTCATTTTCCCTGCATGATCCGAGTGACAGCTTGTGCTCCCACCTCCAGAAGGTTGAAAGGCCAGATGAAAAGGCTCTCTGGGTGTGCTAATTAGTAGGCACTAACATGACATTTTCTTGATTCTTAGGTCAGTGGGTCAAAACTGGGAACAAGGGATGAGAAATATTGTGAAATGCTCATGAAAACACAATGTTAAGGTGGGGTGGAGGAAGGACGCTTGGCAGGAGATGAAGAGAATGCGCTTTGTTATTTTCAAGAGTTTGTCTTTGACTCCTGTTTTGCTGAGCGAGTTTGTCAACACCAAGAGGAAAGAATATTGTTTAATTACTTAGTGAGCCTAATTTCCTCTTTCAATTGCCCTTCTGAAAAAAAAAAAACAAAATTAAACTCAAGTCAAGGTCACGACACTAATGGGTGTTAGAACATGCTTACTTTAACTCTAAAAAGAACTACTTAGAATTGGCATATGAGACATGTTCTTTATGAAAAGAGATCCCTGCGGCTCTACATTTCAGCCTTATACGTAAATATGACCCTTTTGGGAAGCCACAAATTATGTCGTCAAACATAAAATGCATTTGTATTTTCTGGCCTCTCTAAATCAGAAACAAAAATCTTCTGTTGCATGACAGTTTAAGAAACCTGCTTTTATTAAAAAAGTGGTAAATTTTTACCAATTTAATCAATATTTTATACTAACATTTGGTTTTTCAAGAAATCCCCCTAAAAAGTACTTTTTTTGGTGAATTAGTGAAAATATGTTCTTCTAAAAACATATGCATGTGTTTCAAACTTCCACATATAAGTACATTATCCTTTTAGAAAAAAATTCTGTTTACTAAGTCACTAAAGAAAATTCTTCTTCTTCAAAGACTGCCAGGAAAAGAATGAGGAAAACACTCCGAGAAACAGAAACAAAAGAAGTACAGCTTCAACTGGGGGTTTCGTTAATGGGATACAGAGGCCCTTTTTATTTTAGTGTTAGGTCCCAGATTTAAATCAGGACAATGTGGGAGCAACGAAAAGTAGTTTCCATCGGCTGAGCTGCATGAAATAAAGGAACTTATTTTCTGAGTCCAGTTACTTGAGGCTTCATCACAAAAACCACCACTAATTTAACTGACATGTTTGCTACAGAATCCATAGAGGAAGGAGAAAGTTGAGGACTGGGTAAGGCTCAACCTACTAGGTCACCTCTAAAGGTGCCATGTCTTGAAGGCCAAGGATAAGACACTACACAGCAGCTGCCTCATGGAATGTCATCCCTTCTATCGACCAGATGGTTCCATTACCAAGTTCCATAGTTATTTTTCACAATCACTAAATTCAGGGCGCGGGGGTGGGGGGTACACACACACACACACAAACACACAGGAAAGTGTGACAGATTTTAATTCTAATATTTTTACCATATTGCCATTTAAAAGATGCATAATATACTTAATATTAAAACTTTTTTGTCTTAAATTCTGGCAAAAGGTCTTGGAAGGGAAGTTGATTTATCAGAATTTCCATGACAATGTGAAGCAAGAAATGGGGTCAATTTAATGAATCCTATTTTCCTGAATTCCATACCATACATTTTTTTTTAAAGAGGTTCTGATACGTGTTGTCCCTGCCGCCTGGAAAACCCTGTTCCTGTTGTGCCCTCCTAGCAAACTCCCAGTAGCTGTCACCTGCCTCTAAGGTGGGGGCAGCACAGGATGATGCAGAGAAAGCACACGGCACAGTTTCTGGAATCCAGTCATTTATTTATTTAACAGGTATTTACTGAGGGACGACAATGTGCCCAGGAGTTGTTCTAGGCTCTGGGGATTCAACAGTGAACAGACAAGAGCCCAGCCTTCACAAAGTGTACATCCTATCTAGAGAGGTAGGCCAACTATACACATATGAACAAATATGGGGAGATCAAGAAATAAGAGGCGCTGTGAAGAACGATGCAGCAGGGTAAGGAGACAGAGCCGGACAAAGGTGCTGTTTTAGACAGTGTGGTCCGAGAAGGCCTCCCTGAGCAGAGAGGTGGGGAGACATACAAAATCCCTGACAAGAGCTGAATGTGGCTGCCTCTGGAATTTTGGACTGGGAGTGGGTGGATAAGAACTATTTGTTTTTATTCCTGTTTTTGTAAAAAAACTTTTAAGTTAAAGCCTAGGGCAGGGTGATTTCCACTTCTGCCAAGATGGAATAACAGGGAGCAGATTCCCCTCCCACTTGAAACAACTAAAAACCTAGAAAAAAGTATGCGGAAAAAACGGCTCTCAAGACATTGAACATGAGGAAATGAAGGACTGTGAGAGATGGGAAGCAAACAAGGTGAGCCCTGTGACTATCTCAGGCAGAGCCCTGGGGTCCCCTGAATTAGGGAGAGGGAGGTGGGAGTCCAGGGAAGCCAAGGTGGTTTCAGTTCTCAGGGCAGGGTATCAAAGACGAGTGAGCTACACATAGAAAGAACTCCTGCAACCCGCCAGAGCTCCCCTTCCAGCATCCAGCTGAACCCCCATGAGCATATGCAACTGGGGAAACTACCTGAGGACAGAAAAAGATTAGAGAGAACAGTGCTCAGAGCTCACGGACAACTAGGCATAGTGCCTGTTCCCAAAAGCCAAGGTAGAAAACCTTATTATTCATGAGGCATTAGTTAGAGTACTCAGGAGGGTCTTGCCTCAGTAGTGGGACAAAACTAGCTGAAGGCTAAAAGCTCTTTTAGTTTAGTGTAACAAAGCTTAAAAGCAAGACCTGAAGAGAGCAAACTTTTTCCAAGTAACTTAAATACATGTCAAAACAATGCTCAAGAATATTTTTAGGAACATAAAAATATCCAGCACCCAACAAGTCAAAATTTGTAGTCTGCCATTCAATCAAAAAGAAACAGGAAAATTCAACCAATAATGAGAAGAAAAACAAATCAATAGACATTGATTCAGAAATGACACAGACAATAAAATCAGTAGACAAAGCATTAAAATCATTATTATAAGGGACTTTCTTATGTTCAAGAATCCAGAAGAAGTGCTGACTATGTTAAGTGGAGGCATGGAAGATATGAAAAAGAAGATGACAACAGGTCTGGGTCCTGTTGATGAAATCAACAATGTCTATGATTAAAAAAAAAAAGTGGGATTAATAGCTGATTAGACATTGCAGAAGAAAAGATAAATGAACTTAAAGAACTTTGGACTGCAATAGAAACTGTCCAAAATTAAAGAGAGAAAGGGAAAAAAATAAAAAACAAACAGAGCATCGGTGAACTATGGGACAACTTTAAACAGCAAAACCTATGTATAATTGGAGTTCCTATAAAAATAAATGTATAATTATGCATAAAGGGAGTCTTCTTCCCATAGTGGAGAGATGGGGGGCAGGGGTTGGGGAGAAAGACAAATGTATTTGAATGATCAAAATTTTTCCCAATTTGATGGAAGCTATAAACCCACAGATCCAAGAACAATGGACCCAAGCACAAGAAACATGGGGGAAAAAACAACAACCATAAATCCAAGGCACACAATAATTAAATTGTTAACACCAGTAAGAAGGAGAAAATCTAAAAAGAAGGCAGGGAAAAAAAGAAACATTTCATAGAAGAGGAAGAAAAGTTTCTCAAATATTTCTATAAATAACCAAGCTTATAAGAGTGATTCAATGCATATATACTTACGTTTTAAACTTAATAGAAATATGTTCTATGTAAAGTACCATGTATAAAATAAAATGTGCTAAGGCCAGTTAAAGTTTTAATCATTATTTTTAAAGTATTCAGGTAATTCTTGCCAGTCATATGAACAGTAATAACAACAACAATAACAACAAAGACTTGTATAGCACTTAGCATGTGCAGGCACTGCTCCAAGCTCTTTACTCATAATAATCACTCATTTAATTCTCACAACAACCTCATATGAGATAGGTACTATTATCCTCATTTTACAGGTATGGAAACTGAGACATGGATTAAGTAACCTGCCTATGGTAGCGCTGCATGCGGAACCCAGAGATCTGGTTCCTGAATCTGCCTTTTTAACCACTGCAAAATACTGACTCCCAGTGAACAGACTCCTCTATATAGTCCTATTCCTTGGGGGAAATAAAACACTTGGGTGTGAGAGAAACTCCACAAACATCCCGGAGGGAGGACAATACCCTCCATCCCACCTCGCTCCCAAGGTTCTAACCTCTGGAGGGCGCTTTGCAGGAACATGAGACACTTGGCAGGAAGCGGGACGGTGGTGGCGGGAAGTCATTACCTCCAACTGTTTGGAGCCTGTGCTCCTCTCAATCGAACCAGAACACTGATCTATATAAAAAGCATACACCTCTGCAGAGCAGGATACTTTTCTACGTGACCTCCTCTTGTTAGGATCTGCGTCCACACCACCCCCTCAATCTCCTCACATTGTGGTTCCAAATCTTAGCTCGTGTGGTTTTTGCTATAAAAAGTATATGTACTTATGGAAAAAAAATTTCAAAAATTCCAAAAGATATAAACTGAGAAGTATAAGTTTCTTACATAAGAGACTTGTGTAAGTCCTTGCTAACTCAAGAGGTATCTTAAATATCCTTTCAAAAATTGTCTATATAAATGTACACTTGTATGTACACATGCATATGGAAGTTATTTTATTTTCTTACACAACTGGAGCCATATCACACAGTTCTACTACTTTCTTTTTTCTACTACTTTTATTTTTTATTGTATTTATTTAAAACATATCGGGCATCTTTATCAGCACATTCTGACATACCTCATTTGTTAACGGCTACATAGTATGCCTATGTACGACTGTTATCATACTTTAATTAGGACCCTAAGGAACATAATGTTACTGTACTAGCTTGCACTCTCTCTTTCTATATATATATAGTGAAAAAATATATATATACATGTAGATTTCTGATGAGTGAAATGAGAATTAATTGGGTATATTTTGACCAGTGTGTATAGTGACTTAAGTTTCCATTCTAACTATCTCATACAAAATTGCATAGAGCCCTAACTTACCTGTCTAGCCCTCTACTCTTAGAGACATCCTTGCCCTCAGAGATTTTTAGAAATCTCTCCGTATAAACCAAGGGAAGCTTCATGTAACTAAATAAACATATTAAGCTCCCATTTAGGTTTCCTTTAAAAACGCAAATTATACTGTTCATGTGAATAAATTCTAGCCACAGTCCTAGGAACATTATTAAGTCCTTAGAATTCAAATTGAAAAGAAGAATAAACATTACTTTAAAGAGAAGATTTCAACTTGTAAGCGTGGTTTTGATTACACCTTAGAGCCATTTTCCTTTGTGATCACATCTCTGAAATTACACTAGAAGTCAATGATAAAATATTTCAATATTTGAGTTTACACCCAATTTTTCAGAAATATATCAAATAAAATAAACTTAAGCTAAAGAAGGACTTAACCCACTGCAGGTTGAATGGTGTCTGTCATCAGAAGCTCCTATACTTACAAAGTTATTCACTTCTAATCAAAGCAAAAGAAAAAAAATTTTTCTTATAACAGGCTAAAAATGTTTAATAAATAACTTAAGTGCCTTCCAAATACAGATGGGGATTCTATACACAAAGTTTTAAGTCCAGTGTTCCAAGTAGTTTGAATCACTAAATTGTTATGCTGAGAATCTAAAATACACATGAAGGACAACTATCAGCTTCAAATATGACTTTTCTTATATATATGTTAATATTTATTCAAATAAAACAAGATGCACCAAATATTAACTGTAGGCTTGAAATCAATATATTCTCCTTCTTGAGTAGGAATAAGCAAGAAAGATACAATAAAATTAAAAAGGTTGTTATTACACTATAAAAAACTCTCTCTCTAAAACAGCAATTTATTGAGAGCCTGTTGGGGTCCAGGCTCTCAATAGGTATCATTCATATTACACAGTTTTTTATGAGGGAAAAATGGTAAGAAACCCTCTAATTATAAATTATTATGCTATTCAATGACTAAGTAAATTTACAGTTCAATAAAACTAGAGTAGAAATTTTATTTGTGGGGCCGGCCCAGTGGCACAGTGGTTAAGTGCACAGGTTCTGCTTCGACAGCCCGGGGTTCACGGGTTTGGATCCTGGGTGGGGACATGGCACTGCTTGGCACGCCATGCTGTGGTAGGCATCACACATATAAAGCAGAGGAAGATAGGCACAGATGTTAGCTCAGGGCCAGTCTTCCTCAGCAAAAAGAGGCGGATTGGCAGCAGATGTTAGCTCATGACTGATCTTTGTCAAAAAAAAAAAAAATTTTATTTGTTCCTATTCTGAGCCTTAAATCATATTTCCTTTCTTATAAGATATCACATTGATAAAGTAAGAAACATTATTAACTATACTATTTTTGGTTGTGGAGAAGCTGCTAACTTTTTTCTTATATCTTTGAAAACATCTAAATTTCAGAAATCTCAAAATGTTTTTAAGAAAAAGATATATAGCTTGAAATAAACCACTGCTTAAGGAAAGAGAAGAATTCTCTAAATAACTACCACTACAGAACAGCTGTGTAAGAGTTGGGTGTGATTAAATTTGTGCCTGTGTATATATTCTTTTAATATGATTCTTCTTTGCAAAGAAAATTCATGATACCAAAAAGGACCCCCCAAAATAAGAAAAATCCCTGATGAAAGAACAAAAAACAAAAACAAAATAGAGCAAGAGCAAAAATCGAAGATAAACAAAACCTAAGTTTCTTAAGCTGAAAAGACCAAAAGGGTTTACCAGATCCCAAGGAAAACAATATATTTTTTTAAACCACAACAATAAAAAAAGGCACTGAGAGTATACAGATGGAAGAAAGCAGGAACAAAGATCAGGATGATCTCAAACTCTTTCTCTGCCACACTGAATGCCTCTCCTGAAAAAGTGGAGCAATGTCTGCAGAGTTTTACCAGAATATTATTTTATAATCATCTCAATTATTATTCACATGTAAAGGCAACAGAAAGGCAATCTCAGTTGTGGGCAAACTCAGAACACAACCCACATATTCTTTTGGAAAAAAATTACTAAAGACGTAGAACTGCCGATGGAAAGAGGAATCAAAATTAAGAACTCAAAAATAGTAATATAAACGGCCAGCCACTGCTGCCGTTATCATCCCAGACTATGACCCAGGGAAGGAGTAAATGAATACAACGAAAGACAACATTACAAAGATGCTGCCACTCAGGAAGGGCTGAAGACGTCTCCAGCAGGAAGCATGCAGTGGTTTCATGGACATTTGGAGCCCGCCTTCCTTCTCACAGGGTGCTCTGTTACTCTCTTCTCTACAAAGAAAGGGTTTGTGGTTGAAGTAGCTTGGGAGATAGAGAAACAAAAGAATCTATACAAACCCATGGAAAACCGGGTTCAAAATTTTAGCTTCATATGCCTTCAAAGTCTGATGGTGAATGATCTTTAACCATTATTCTATATGCAGGCCAATTTTTCACCAAGAAGGGAAAGTGCTCTTTTCAGACATGCACGGATGCAAAACTCGTGTGTATTATGTGCACATTCAGGAAATTTTCTTTGAAGATTTTTTTTTTAAAAAAAGGAATTCAAAAAAGAAGCCAAGAAACTGTGCACTTAACCTAGAAATAGAATAAGGGGAAAATCCTAAAATGGCAGCTTTGCAACCTAAAAAGTATTCAAATTAGAATAAGAAGCCAGAGGGTTCCAAGAAGAATGCCTTCAGAGAGGAAATAGGTATGATTAATACCAACTATAATTAAGAAGGTTTTAACAAAATTTACTCACTTTAAGTGTGTAGTTCCGTAAGGTTTTCCTGTTTGGTTTGGTTTGGTTTGCAGGAAAGGATTCACCCTGAGCTAACATCTGTTGCCAATCCTCCTCTTCCTTTTTTTTCTCCCCAAAGTCCCAATGCGTGGTTGTATATCCTAATTTGGTTTTGTTTTTTTTTTTTTTTTTAGGAAGATTAGCCCTGAGCTAACATCTGCCACTAATCCTCCTCTCTTTCTGCTGAGGAAGATTGGCCCTGAGCTAACATCTGTGCCCATCTTCCTCTATTTTATATGTGAGCTACTGCCACAGCTTGGCAACTGACAGACAGACGAGTGGTATGGTTCCATGACCAGGAAACGAACCCAGGCCGCCAAAGTAGTGAGAGTCCCAAACTTTAACCACTAGACCATCAGGGCTGGCTCATAATTAATAAGGTTTTAATGATAGTGTCAAAGCATTTGCATTTTTCTTAAAAAACAAAGTGCTCAAAAATTCCAAGAAAACCAACCAAACAAAGCCATATACAATGTAGAAGTCCAAATATAAAGCAAAATAATGTAACAAAGTTTGGCCTAGTTTTAAAGAGTCTGTTTGAAATAATGCTTGAAATGTTCTCCATTGAGCAGTACAGATTTAGTAATTTATAAGACTACATTTCCTTCTCTACAGTTCCAAATACTTGATTATATAGTGAAAAAATAAATATATGTACATGCATATAATTATAATATTGGGAACAATTAATTATTGTGCTGTGTTTTTAGAATCAATCTATACAGCATAGAAGACAATTATTTTTACAGAACAGCTTGTAAATATTTTAAACCTTGTCAGTGTAAAAAATAATGGCATAACTAGCAGAAAATAGATGAATGGGGGAGGAATTGGGTGAAAGTAAGTAAACAAGGTACAAATGTTTTCATCTTAGTAACTGTAGTCAAAAGATACTGCTAAAAATTGGTGGATGAAGAAAGAGTTCAAGTTAACAAAGTAACAGAAAAAGTTATAATGTTGACTTTTTTATTGATGAAATTAAAATCACATACATAGTGAAAACTGAGTGTGAGGGGAGGGAAATATAAGGGTGGAGTGAACTAAATTCACATTTCAAAGTGGAGGAACAATAGAGATTTTCTAAGATTCCAACGTCAAAAAATAGCGATACAGGTACGTTATTTAGAGTCATACTTAAATTAACTTTTCAACTAATTTCCGGGTCTGGAAGGTACATTTTATTTTTCCTTACATGTTTACGTAGTGTTGGAATTTTTTCCAGGTACATGTATTACTTTCAGACAACCTAATAATGACATAATCCTTGCTAAATGTTTTAGTTTTAAATCTCTCTGGTTATAAAGAAAAGATTTTCTTGAGTTTACTGATATTTACAGCATGACAGGTTTTCGGTCTAAACCGTAGTACTGACTAATTTTAGTTGCAGCTCCTTCACTGATTATTTGATTATGAAAAGCCTTCATTTTTCTTTTCCTCTTAAGCTGTATCTATCTGACACAAAACCAATCTATCAATTCAGGGTGAGGGGAAAAATGCACTCGAATACAGCAGGTCATACGTGTTGATTGGCTAACACAGTTTTTCATTAGTTGCAATATCATGTAGCTTTGACTTAGATTTTCTATAAAACGTGAACACTGCTGGTTTCTTGCTTAACTGAGGTGTTGTGGCAATAAATCATATATTATGTTAAACAAGCATTCTGGAAGATAGATGCTTCTATGAGCTTTATTATTCTCTTTTATGACCTGCTTTGAAAGAATGAAAATAGATAAGTTTTTTCTGCACTACTTTCTAACTTGAGCAAATATCTAAATATTTTAGAGTCACAGTATCTTCATTAATAAAAATATGTTGACTGTATACAATATGCATAGAAAGGCAACAAAGGAAATCAGTTAAAATGATGCCTGAGTGGTAGAATTATAATTTATAATTTCCTCTATAATCTAAATTTTTCACCAGAGCAGATATCATTCTTATATGAGAATAAAAATTAATCAAATTTCTGCCTTCTGAAGTTATACTGGAGTAAATATAATAAATGATTATTCATTTTTTTAATACAACTATCAAGTTCTTACAAAATTGATTTACGTATTTTCACAGACACTTATTGAGCATCTGCTCTGCTCATGTGCTATGGGTCATTAGTCCACTGGGCTCCGCTATTCTCTGCTTCAAGTCTCACTCGGCTAAAATCAAGGAGTTGGTAGGGCTGGGCTCCCTTCTGGTGGTTCTAGGGAAGAAGAGACCCCTGTTTCCTCATGGTTGTAGGACTAAAGTCCTGTTTTCTTGCTGGCTGTCAGCTGAGGGCAGTTCCCAGCTTCTAAAGGCCACCTGAGTTCCTTTTCTCGTGACCTTGTTTCTCCATCTTCAAAGCCAGCAACAGCAGGTCAAGTCCTTCTGATGTCACATTTCTCTGACCTCAGATAATCCAAGATAATCTCAAGATCCTTAACCTTAATCACACCTATTACATCTCTCAGATTAGGGAGAAGTCCTAGGCAGAGATATACATTTGGGAGTCGTCAGAGTTTGATGTAATATAAAGCCAGAAGACTGGATCTGATCACCGAGGAAGAGAAGTTTATTTAGGGCTCTTTAGATCGTAGTAGGGTTTACAGATTTACCATTTTAGCAATGAGAAGCCTTTGCTGCATTTGAAAAGCCTTCCTCTTCCAAATTAAACTTCTCTAGCTCCCACAGCTGTCCTTCAGAGGACCTGGTTTTCAGGTCTTGCACTACACACCACCTTCTGGATAAAATACAATTTGTCATTGTTCCCCCTAAAATGTTGAATAAAGGATTTAAGGAAATACAGGCATTCCCCCAATTAATGAATGGATTGTGTCCCCAAAATCCATAGTTGAGGTAGCTTAAAATACAGCCCAAATTTTCCCATAGAGTCAGTATAAAAGATAGATTTCAACCCATAAAAATCTGATTTAGCCCACAGTATGCATAAATTATAATACTAGTTCTGGTATTTCACCCACTGGGTCCACAGTACATCACAGTGGTTAAGAGTTCTAGCTGTTCAATCTAACTGCCTGAGTTTGAATCTTGCATCTTCTGTTGCTCTCCTCTGAGGTCCACTAACATTCCACGATTTGGGCCAAGTTATTTGACCTTTAAACACCTCAGTTTCCTCACCTATAACATGGAGCTTATAATGGTACCTTTCAAAAAGCTTTGTGGGGAGGATTAAACATGATTACCAATGTAAATAATTTACCACATTGTCTGGCATTTAGCAAGAATCCAAACAAGAATGTTACCTACTAATATCATTATTAACATCTAGTCATTCTACTACTGTTTCTTTAGCAGCACGGAGAAAGGGAGATTTGTTGCTGGTGAGAACAACCAACTGACTGACCACATGCATCTCTCTCTACAGGAGAGAGGGTACTTCTCTCTCCATCACCAAAGCTGGTTGACCTTGCAGCGCCTCCATTTGGTGGACCTCTGCACTGGCCTCTGTCAATGCCCACTCGGAACCCTGTATTCCTGATGAGGCTTCACCAGCACCTATGACCCAATGGAACCCTGATTTCCCTTGATCTTAGTTTAAGATTCTATATCTGCAACCTGCATTTACCTAAATGTTTTTGGAAGCCACATCTTATTGCTGACTCACAATGCCCTCGGGGACACACAAAATCCCCAGGTCTTCCCCAGGAGCCTTAATTTCCCCATGTAAAATGGAGATGATAACATCTATTTCTTAGGGCTGGTGATGGAGTAAATAAATAAGACAAAGTATATAAAGCACTAAGCACCCAGCCTGGCACACGGTTGGTACTCAACACATTCTAGTATCTTCCTGAGTATCATTGAGTATCTCACAAATCTAAATGAAATCTAGGGCTATTAATAGCCTTCATTTCTCTAGCACACCAGAAGTACTATGATGTGCTATGCTTATTTCTTAAAAAACACATTCTCACAAAAAAATCTATGCAATTCAAGAGATCAAAAACTTTAAAGCATTCTCTATATAGATATACACACACATATATACATATGTATGTAGATAGATATATAGATAGATACAGGTAATTTTTTTAAACAAAAGAGGTGCAAAGGGTAAGCTTGGGTGGCTGAGAATTACTGGTCTCATTCACGATGAATTGGGCTCCTTTCTATTGGCATCAAGAAGATGAGATGTAAGATTCTCCTGTGTTCTCTCAATACTGAATGGATGGTCTTTATTGGACCCCAGAAAGGGAAGGGTGCTTGGGCACAGGCAGTCTGCAATATGCCTGCCAGCTGCAAAGCCCTGCTGCTCAGCTCTGAAACATGGGCAGAGAGCAGAAAAGAACAAGCTCTGTGTCCAGAAAAGAATGCAGACCATTCTGTGAACTCTACAATTGAGGATCCTGAAGAGGCAGGCTGCTGTTCCTGTGGAGGGGAAAGAAGGCTTTTCTGTACTACGACAGGTGTTAGAGGGCATCCATCCACAGTTTTAAAATGCCCACCTACAAGGAGAGAGTAAGCTCTTAAGGACAGTAGAATTCTCAGCCTCCTTTCAAAAGTCAGAATTTTAATTCCTCCTAAGAAAAAGTATTTATCAAGTATTTTACTTTCCTGATATATGCTTGGTTTAAAACTTACGCTGTAAAAATATTGATGATAATATTCCTTTATCCAGATATTTATTGAGCACTTTACTATGTGCCAAGCCCTGAAGTCTATCAGTGAAGTTAAGTGACAGAGAGGTCTGCCCTCATGAAATTTACATTCTAGCTGGGGGGAGACAGACAACAATAGACATAAAAAATACGTAAATTATACAGTATGATTTAGAAAGTGATTACTTGGGGGAGGGGGGTGTGTGGAATAGAGCCAGGAAAAAGGAATTGGGCGTGCTGGGGGGAAAGATGCCATTTGAAACAGAATGGTCAGAGGGGCAGAGCAAAGGAGATGGCAATCACAGACTATGAAGCTGTATCACAGAACTTAGTAACAGATTTTATTTATTATCTTAAATTTAAGTTAACCTACTTAAATTGAAAGCCCAGAAATAAAACCACACATCTATGGACAGCGTATCTTTGACAAAGGAGCTGAGGGCATACAATGGAGAAAAGAAAGTCTTTTCAACAAATGGTGCTGGGAAAACTGGAAAGCCACATGTAAAAGAATGAAAATTGACCATTCTTTTTCACCATTCACCAAAATAAACTCAAAATGGATCAAAGACCTAAAGGTGAGACCTGAAACCACAAGGCTTCTGGAAGAAAACGTAGGCAGTACACTCTTTGACATCAGTATTAAAAGGATCTTTTCGGACACCATGCCTTCTCAGAGGAGGGAAACAATAGAAAGAATAAACAAATAGGACTTCATCAGATTAAAGAGCTTCTTCAAGGCAAATGAAAACAGGATTGAAACAAAAAGACAACCCACTAACTGGGAAAAAATATTTGCAAGTCATATATCTGACAAAGGCTTAATATCCATAATATATAAAGAACTCTCGCAACTCAACAACAAAACATCAAACAACCCAATCAAAAAATGGGCAGGAGACATGAACAGACATTTCTCCAAAGAAGATATACTGATGGCCAATAGGCACATGAAAAGATGCTCATCATCGCTGATCATCAGGGAAATGCAAATCAAAACTACACTAAGATATCACCTTACACCCATTAGAATGACAAAAATATCTAAAACCAATAGCAACAAATGTTGGAGAGGTTACGGAGAACAAGGAACCCTCATACACTGCTGGTGGGAATGGAAACTGGTGCAGCCACTATGGAAAACAGTATGGAGATTCCTCAAAAAATTAAAAATAGAACTACCATATGATCCAGCCATCCCACTACTGGGTATTTATCCAAAGAGCCTGAAGTCAGCAATCCCAAAAGTCCTATGTACCCCAATGTTTATTGCAGCACTGTTTACAATAGCCAAGACGTGGAAGCAACCTAAGTGTCCAGTAACAGACGAATGGATAAAGATGTGGTACATATATACAATGGAATACTACTCAGCTGCAAAACAGAACAAAGTCATTCCATTTGCAATAACATGGATGGACCTTGAGAGAATTATGTTAAGTGAAATAAGCCAGCGAGAGAAGGATAATCTGTGTATGACTCCACTCATATGAGGAATTTAAAATTACGGACTAAGAACAGTTCAGTGGATACCAGGGGAAAGGTGGGGTGGGGGGTGGGCACAAAGGGTGAAGTGGTGCACCTACAACATGACTGACAAACATTAATGTACAACTGAAATTTCACAAGATTGTAACCTATCAATAACTCAATAAAAAAAAAAATTTAAGTTAACCTACTTAAAAAACGCACTGATACACGACTGTTTAAAAACTAAGTCTACCTAATGAAAAATTTACAACTGAATTTCTGTATTTAACCAATTACCACTTTTTCTGAGTCTACATAACACATACCAATGCCAAAGACTCTCAAAGAGAAGTCTGGAGTCTGAGGAGGCCGGGCCTCAGCATGCATCACTGTCATTCTTGATGGAGAATCAGCATTTCTACACCCACATAAGCAGCTGCTAAAGAGGAAACAAAAAGGACATTCCAAGAGCTTCTTGTATTGATTTCTTTTATCCTAAACAAAGAGATTCTCCTAGTTACATGATATATCATAATCACTTAATTTGTCTGACTCCTTTAAAGAAAGAACAATAGATTCAAGAAAAAGTGTTGACTTGCAAAAATATAATCATTTTGCAAGGTTTTTGTTGTTTGTATGGGTCATTTTCCCTTAGAAATATGACATGTGGTCTCTCTAGAGAAAACGAAAATGCGAAACTCTAATTCATGCCATTCGCGAGAGCCAGAGCTGAATCCAAAGCAGCCACAGTCAGAGAACTCTCACACTGCTCCCCAGGGTACGATGAAGCTTTTCTACAAGCCTCACCTCTGGGTCTAACGTTATTAGACATTCACAATTAAACCACCTACATCACCTGGACATGATCGTTTTTTTCTCTCTCTCCATAGTGTTTCTGCACAGACAGAGCCAGCGCAACTGCCAACTTCCTGCCAGGCGCTTCCCCCCAGGGTACAACACACAGATTTAAAGGAAACCCTCCAGTGAAGTCCCTTCCTGGACAAACAGTGGTTCCCAAGATGGGGAACTAATACCTCCGGCCACACGATAAGCTCATTCCTTTTCCAAACATTTGCTCTCTGAGCATCCAAGCATTCTCCTCCTCCCACGGCTCTGCCAGGCTACCCTTGTACAAACTAAAATCCTCAAGATCAGTCTAACATGGACACGAAAACATTTCCAGACAGGTGAGCTGCTTGGTCCTCCGAGATAAATATTATGTCCAATTTAAACACAGGTGAGAGTAGGAAAGAAGAGTTATATTCATTTTATTATGTAACTTTTCATGGGATATATCACAAAAGTGAATTAATCTGAAAAGATACATATGACAAATAGAACAAAAAATGTACAAGGATGATTATTTCTCAACTTATATATGGACATATGCTGATATGAATTATTTGTTCAACACAATAGTACCAAATTGAAATTGAAACATGACTTTTAAAAGTGAAAAGTATATTTATAATTATAAAAAATTGGAAACAATCTAATATTTAATAGAAGAATAAATGATAGCACATTCATATCACGTCTCAGAAAATTTATTAACACGAAATGGTTTTGTTGATCTTGTTAAAACTTTAAAAAATAAGAGCAGGCTACAGAAAGAGTGCACTGTTTCGTGTTTAAGTAAATAGATGATCATAATAGTGTGTTCATGTATGTACAAAAAATGCTGGGAGCAAAAGACCACTAAAATATGTTGAAGGGAGAGATAATGTTTTTTCTTTTTTTCACTTTTCAGGTTCTTTTCCTCCAATTTTTCTGCATTGAAGATGTATATCCCATATCGTTTTCTAAAATTTTGAGTGAAAATGTTTAATAATGAGAAAAAATAAGCTGTAAATCAGATATGCTAGGTTCCAGGTCCCTTTTTGACACTTACTAGCCATAAAGACAGGAAAGTCATTTTTCAGCTCTACCCCTGTTCATCACCTATAACACGAGGGGGTTGACCAGATGCTTTCTAACATCTCAGCATTTTACTTACATATAACGACTGTGTATCATCTTGTCACATATATTTCTGAGTCCACTCTAAGGTAGCGAGTGTGCCACATGCACATATTCTGTGCCATGCTTTCCACATTGACCAGGGCAAACAGATGCTAACTCATTCTCAACTAACCACGCACGCTTATCTTAGGTCCAAAATCACTATCTTCAGGATCGGATTAGGTTCAGTTAGCTGTCTTAGACCCTCTTACCAAACAGCAAATTCAGTTGTCAAAGCAGACAACCCTGCTCTCTACTCTACCTATGCTCCCCTCCTCCTCTACCTTGTGTGCAACTTCTGGCTGTGAAATTAGACGGCTCTATCAAATGTAAGCTCCAGGTTAATCTGAGCCAGACAGTGGGTTTCAAAAGGATCAGACCACATGCCCTCTGCTCACTTTTCATGCCTTCTCATCCCACCGGCTTCTTTTTCTTTCCAAAATGCTCACGCCTCTCTCTTCCTTGGCCTGAAAGTGAAGGTGTATAGGCAATAGAGCCTGTATGTGACTATTTACCAGAGTCTTCTATTTTCTGGACGTTTCCTCATGCGTTGGAGGACACATACAACATCCCACTGCCAGAGGCTGCAAGCAAACACTTGCTCTCATTCTCAGGAAGGGATGGACGTGGCCCACAGTTCGCTATTAAAAGGATTCAGGTAGGAGATCTGTGCTAATGTGAAACACAAAATCAAGCCCTTTTAAAGGCATTTTTTTTAAGTTGCTATAACCTTGTGCCTCCATTGTATCAGTAGGGTTTGTTGGGTCCTGATGCATGTGAACCGTGTAGCCAGAGTCTGGTACCAGGAGGAAGCTGGCACATCAGCAGGCTACTTGGCCCTCTCCTGGGGGCCCCTCTACTGTGCAAAAACACTGTCCGTTTGACAGGTGAAGAAGAGGGCTCAGTTGTGTTTTGTTTTGCCTTCTTAGTTAACATTATTATCTCTCAGTTTTAATTATTTTCCTAATATCTAAACAGCCCTGTGTTAATCTACTATGGAGATCTCTTTAATATGCTTTCTGAAATACAATAAAACTAACACGACTAAATTTTCTGGCCATGAGGTCAAAACACTACACCAAACACCACAGAAGCAAGTCACATGAAGCCCTCCCACCATGTTCCTGTTCAGGGTTCTTTCCGATGGCAGGATATGACCCCCAAATGAGTTTTGTACTGCTTTGAATTCAAAGATATTCCCACTTTGTTAACACAATTCTTCATTTTTTACTTCTTTGTTAGTACCAAGAAAAGAAATTCCAGGCTGTAAAAGATTCAAATGACTTGTATCTAAATCAGACCTGGACTCCCTCCTCTCCACACGCCGATTTACATGAAATCTCTTAGAGTTTCTCTGCCTCTATAAAATGCGGGTGCCACTGCCCATCAGGCCCAGGTTTGCCTCTTTGCACAAACAGTCCAAAACAGTTTTCCTGATCTGTTTCAACTTGAAGTGTTGTCAATATATGGATTGTCTTGCTTTCTAATTCAGTGAAAAATCTAGTTTTCCATTAGTCTCTGCCTTTCTAATTTTCGATACAGCTTTACCAAATGTAATTATTAAAGGCAGATTCAAGAAAGCAATTACTGAGCTACTGGTTTGTATCTCTGAAGTCTTAATAAGAGGCAAAAAGTTGTAATTCCTCTAAGAGTATAAAATAAATTTTTCTTAGATTAGACACACGCACCCTTGAATTTGTATATGGGGAGACATATTTAAAACAGTATATAAAGCATCCTTTCTTAAAACACAAGTTTTAGCCCTCATTTAAACTTTTTTCAAAGGCAATTGTGTATCTAGTAAGGAGTAGGAAAGAGCATTTCAGAAAGGGCACATTCTGCTTTCTCCAGGACTCCCTGACTTTGGTAAACCACTTAACTTCCCTGGATCTCCTTCTTCCCACCATCTGTAAATACGTGAAAATGTGAACCTAGATGACCACCAAGCACTCCTTCAACTCGAAAGGTCTATGAAATATTTAGTAAATTCCTAACCTCTGCTAGGCTCAGTCCTATACACAGAATGGAGGTTCCCAGGCTTAAAAATTAGTAAAGAAAAATATAATTAATATTAATAAAATAGTTAATATAAAGCAATATATAAAGCACTAACCCAATGATGTAAACGAAATTATCTTTCTAAAATGTTCTAAGGAATAGCTGTCCATACAAATGGGGGACAGAACTTCTTC
The DNA here is from genome assembly GCF_041296265.1 of Equus caballus. Classification (NCBI taxonomy): domain Eukaryota; kingdom Metazoa; phylum Chordata; class Mammalia; order Perissodactyla; family Equidae; genus Equus; species Equus caballus. Next base: position 66,559,490 of record NC_091697.1, read on the forward strand.
GATAGGCAAATAGTGGAGTATTCATGACGTGGTCGCTTAACATTGGTCTTCGGCAAACAACAAATTCTATGAATGGAGCCACTGTCCCCAAACCAAAATGCCTTGGAAACACTGACGAGTCGTGTAGCAATCATTTAATCATCCTTATCTCAGTATTGTGATGTTATTTAACAACTCATGTGAGGCACAAGGAGCAAGTTGCTGTCATTATTTTACAGATGAGTAGACTGAGGATCAGAAAAGTAAACGGCTTTTCAAAAGCCTCAGAGCTAATCAGCAGCCTGTCCTCCAGAATATGATCATGAGCAGCCTTTCTGCAAAATTAATTATTGAATAAGGCCATAGAAGCCCTTGTCCTTGTGATTTTTCACTCTTGGTGTGTCAGCACCATTCAAAATAGTGCCAATTATTTACCTTGAACACCATAAAGCTACAGCAACTACTCCAATTCTATCTTATATTAATTTAGCTGATATGCAAAGAGCTCACCTTCATGATTTCTAGAATCTGTGCCAATGGATTTTGGACAAAGTTCTGACACCAAGGCCTCAAAATTTACAATGACCATCATCACTACCACCATTATCTGAGGTCCATCTGCATCTGCATGGGATTTCTTCAAATCCTCCTTCAGGAAAGTCTGACATCCAAATTTGAAACAAAAGGGGAAAAAAATTAAAAAAAGAAACAAGCAAGCAAACAAGACACTTATTCCTTTACTTCTACAATGAAGAGAAAATCTGTATACTAGGTCCATACTGATTCACCCTTCTAAAAGTGTTCTGTGCTCATTCTGGATGCCACATTTTAAGAACGTCATTGTCACTCACGAGATAGAGTCTTTTCCGTGAAGAAGCCACAGCAGAACCAGAGGTCTTTCCCTTTGGCATTTGAGGAGCAAGGAGAGATGTTTACCTGGGGGGAGCAGTCTTTAAGTTTTTACAGAGCAAATGAGTAAAGAGAATGCAGTGAAGTTTTGTTGATCCCAATAACAAAATTAAGGCTTGCTAGTAAATTTTCTGTACAGTCTAGAGCTGAGAAAAAGGATCATGACTTCGAGTTTGCCATGCTAGCATAATGAGCCCACATCCCAAATCACTCACCAGATAAGGCTGAACTGACAGTTTCCAGGCGGCTTATGTGAGAAGGATTACTGTTCAACCCAGTTTCTGGTCAGAGATTGTATTTTGGGAAAACAGATGGCACGCCACTGTTAAGTAAACAGCCTCTTTCTTTAAAGTGAGTCAATAAGGGCAGGGGTGTCATTAAGCCATAGAAATAGCTAACATAGAATTTGAGATGCAGAATGTTACAGATAAAGGTCCCAGATCGACTATTCAAAGAAAAAACATTTTACAAGGGAGCAGCAAGATCGAGACTCAAATAAAAGTTTCTAAAATACAAAAGCACAAATAATTATAACCACAAAATCTGAAATAGTCACTTTAAAGAATTAAGAAAAGTGGGTAAACATTCAGTTTCTAGCTCTGAAAACACTTAGAGAACAAAGCAGGGCTCAGGTGATGAAGCTAGGAGGTAGCACAGGGAATGCACCAGAAGGAATCAACTCCACAGAGGAGCCGGAAACAAAAAGCAGAGATCCAGGTCTCCTTGGAAACAAAGTCAGGAGCACATTTTCCTCATGCAATCAGAATGAGCAAGTCACATGTGTGGACACAGACTACTAATAAAGAAACAAAAACCAGATACAGTGGAAAGTGCTGTGGGTTTTGTCTTAATTCTGATATTAAGTAGCCACACTATCCTGGATAAATCATTTACTCTCACTTCTGGTTCCAGTCACTTTATTTATTTATTCAGTAAAAATGTATTGATTACTTCAATGTGTAAACAGGTGCTAGATGCTGGGAATACAGTGAACCACCAGTAGAATGCAGACTCTGATAAATGCTCCAGGAAAGGACAGACTGCTGAGAAAGCCTGAAAGAGGACAGCCCAGTCAGGTCTAAGCTGATGTGAAGGTGATGAAGAAACTGAGACTTGTTGCCTAAGGGGGAGTTGAGGGTGGAGGAGGACAAGGTCCAGGGGGAAGTTAGTTTAACAAAAGAAACAGATTCACTTGCGGCACTAAGATTGTGAGACTGGAGCTCAGTGAAGAGAAAGGATCAAGAATAGCCACTTAGGGAGCCATCCTGTGCCATAGTGGTTAACTTTGGTATGCTCCAGGTTCAAAGGTTCAGATTCCAGGCGCAGACATACACCACTCATCAGTTATGCTGTAGTGGCAACCCACATACAAAATAGAGGAAGACTGGCACAGATGCTAGCTCAGGGCAAATCTTCCTCAGCAAAAAAAAAAAAAAAAAGAAAAAGAAATAGCCACTTAGATAGGTAGGAGGCAGACCACACTGGGCCCTAACTTAAGCCATGCTAAGGATTGACTGGCCTTTACCAAATGACCACTGAGAAACCACTCAATGACTGTAAACAGGAGCTGATTTGGTCAGATGTGCAGAAAAATCTTTCTGACTGCAAAATAATGAATTCTAAAGAGTTTAGAGTAGATAGGAAAGAGTACAAAGTTATTCAAGTCTTCTCCAAAGTTTTGCTCTACATCAAAAATTATATGTTCCTTAGGTTTGCCTTTAAGCATTTTATAATTATACTATATCAATTTAAAAATGAACTCATGGGGCTGGCCCCGTGGCCGAGTGGTTAAGTTCGCGCGCTCCGCTGCAGGTGGCCCAGTGTTTCGTTGGTTCGAATCCTGGGCGCGGACATGGCACTGCTCATCAAACCACGCTGAGGCGGCGTCCCACATGCCACAACTAGGTGGACCCACAACGAAGAATATACAACTATGTACTGGGGAGCTTTGGGGAGAAAAAGGAAAAAAATTTTAAAAAAAAGAACTCAGTCATATAATAATGATAAAACTGGGCCTCTACAAGTTTAAAAAATGGGGCCAGCCCTGTGGCCGAGTGGTTAAGTTCACGCACTCCACTTCAGCAGCCCAGGGTTTTTGCTGGTTTGGATCCTGGGCATGGACCTAGCACCGCTCATCGGGCCATGCTGAGGAATGTCACTGGGACCTTTTAAGAACTCACTCCTCAAAGGCTGTTCTCCCTTCGTCATCTGTGCAAGATGGAAGATTAGTCTGTCTGCTCTGCTGGTGGAGATGACAGAGAACACCACCATAGGTCCGTGGGCACTGGCTGAGGAAGGGACAGAGAGGGGACTAGTGGCCCTCCACCTCCCCCACAATGTGTGGAGCCCCCTCTAGGGCAATGAAGGCAGTACAACTCAGCAGTATGCAGGTGTTCCCAGAGGAAACAAATCAAGAAAGAGTGGGGGTGGGGGAGTGGGGCAGGGGAGGAGACAGACAGGAGGTACTACGAGGGCTGGCCTAAGGGGAAGAGTACAGGGAGAAGGCATCCACAGGGCTCTATCAGTGCTGGACCAAGGGTGACGTCAGCAGCCCACTTAGGTGAAACGGAAAGGAGAACAAAGTAAATGGATACAGGAATACCAGAATCACCACTGAGGTAAGACCATTGAGAAAACAGAATTTCGAAAGACAAGTAGAACTTTTGGGGTTATCCTATACAGGATACTGCAGGGGAGAATTTTGAGGTCCCCAGATTAACCCTACGTGCTAAGTATCTGATGATAGGCATCCACATAGGATGGGCCATGATCTACAATCTCCAGGTTAGTGTTCATCAGGATGAGACAATACATTCTATTTATGACTAAGATTACATGTTACAATGATCAGCTTTGGGTTCCAGTCAAAATTATGTAATGATTAGGCTGGTGACATGAATCTGAAGTATAAGAAGGAAGTACCAACCAAGGGCCTGGTCTCTACCCAGCACATGACTGGGCGAGGTGACAAGAGCATGTAGGAGCGTATGTATCTGTAGCCTAGTCATGCACTGTGGGAGGAGCTTGAGGTCAGAGAAGGTACTTAAGCCAGTCTTAAGAAAGGGGATGAGTGGGGAAGAGACTGACAATATCCAAAGCACAGTTTTCTACTATCCACTAGCAGCATTCCCTCCCAGCTGCACCTCAATCTGATTAAAGGGAGAGATGGTCAGACACCACCCACTCTGTCTCCCTTCTCAACAAAGACACCCACTACCTAAATTCCTTCTTCCCCTCTCTCATTCATCAAGCCTGTCTGCCCTCAGACTGGGACTTGGATGAGCAGTGGGGATAGCCCTAATTTTAAACCCATCCCTATACTCTTACAACCTTGATCCTGAAGTGAAAAGAAAAAAAATTCAAAAGTAAAAGTGAAAACAAAAGAGAGTGGAGATGTGGTGGTCAGGGGAGCAGCCTGGGCTGTAGCCCAGGAGATTAGCCTAAAAGAGGGGAGGTCTCAAGACATATAGACACAAGGCAAAGAGTACCCCAAATCTTGAGCATCACAATAATAGGATTAAAGTCCTAACACAACTGTGTCCTACAGTGGATTTTTTTAATTAAGTTTCCCCGTTGTCAAAGTAAACCTTATCTCTCGTGATTTTCTTAACTCCCTAATCTTCTCTCTTTACAGCTGTTACTCCTAATAGTAAAGTGATGGTTCACTATTTATAGAATATACTGATATCTTTCTGCCTTGAACCCACAAGCTCTCAATCCACTCTGGCTTCAATGCTGCATTCCTCATTAGTGAAAAGCATGCACCAGAAAGAATTATTCCATTAGGTAGTTTGAAAAAGATAACCACACCAATGTACTGTAATCTTGACATTACTGCAGGGTCTGCCTCTCAAAATAAAGCCATTCTTCAGCAAGAATGTATTAAGTACTTTTGTAGGCCAGGCTCTGAGCTGGCGTACAGTAGGCCATAAAAGAGACACGGAACTCCGGGAAGAGATGAAGACGAACCAAGAGTAAGTACATGATTATGACTGAAATAGGAACTGGAAGGAAATGCAGATGGTGCCAAAGTCATCTTAACGGGGAAACCTGGCTTAGTCTGAGCAATGAAGGACCACCCTAGAGATTTAACACTGCACGCTACTCTTGATGACAGGCTAAGGCAACTGTCCTCACGGTACACACATGCCCCTGTTTACAGCTCTCTCTACTCTGATACCCACACCCTGGGCTTATCTTTGGAGATCAAAAACCTGGGTTCAAATTCCAGCTTTACCACTTACTGGCTGTGTCCCCCAACAGTAAGTTATTTAAACGCACTGGGCATCAGTTTATTCATCCGTTAAATGAAGATAATACTACTTTCTCTGTAAGGACTTAAATAAAATTAAATATTTACAAGGCAAATAGTATGGAGCCTAAAATACAGTTAGCACTCAACAAATAATAGGTAGTATTTTCACGACTTAAGTGTCCCTAAATTTTAGTCAATGACATGAAAATCATTTAAATCAGTATTTAATGACCCCTCACTCTAATATATCCGAATGCCTTTTTCTAGCTTTGGTAATGAAGAATCTAACCAGAGTGTGCTTGGAATAGGTGTCCTGTGTTACTATGGTAACTACCGTTACCTGTTATTTCTTTTCGAGTATTTAAAACAATTTCATATGTGAAACAAATGCCTTTTTATAATTCACTATTGTGAATAGGTAATACATCCATATGGTTTAAAAAAATGGGGAGGGATATGAACAGATAAAGAGTGAAAAGTCTCCCTCGAAACCCAGACCACGCTGTGACCATGTCACCCCCTGCACTCCCTCCTCGGGCCTCACTGTCCACAGACCCTCTCGGCCTGGCTATGTGCACATCTGATGTCAGTCTTATGTCCTTCCCTCCCACACAAACGGCAGCACATTATACACAGTTCTAGCTCCTGCTTTTTCACTTCACAGTGGACCTTGGCAATCTTCCCACATGAGGATATAAACACTGTCCTTTCCCTCCTTTTATTGCTACATAATATTCTATTGCACGGATACTGTTATAATAAAGGTCTTTTTGGCTACATCTCTTTCTGGACTGACACAAACTTTCTCAATTATAGTTTTGGAGGTAGATGTAGAGAAAATGTGTGGAAATATCATATTTTCATTTGCCTTAATTGTTCTTAGTCAAAAACTAACAGCAACTAATTATTTTTGGTATACTTTACATAAACAATCTACACAACCACTATGCTACAGTTTACAATAATAACTTCTCCCTTAAATTATTTTCAAACATCTGTTCTGTATTTTACACGTAGCAGGATCATGTTCCTCCGTGTTTATACGGGAAGAGCGCCGACTGCTACAGTATCCAATCAGTTACCCCGAGATGTCAGCTGTCAACCATGTCTCTTGCAGCGATTTCCCTCTCCTCTCTCCCTTCCCACTCTGGGTGAGCTGTCAAGTTTCTAGTTTCTGACGTGCATTTACATCACTCAATGACATCTGACAGCAGTGAAAGGCCACAGAAAACTGCTTATTGATCAGAGCAAAACTAGTTGACGGAACAGATGAGGTTGTATCACAGAAATGCAGCCACATTCAGGTGATGACATTTTGCTCCCCGTACACAAGAGCTTAATGGAATACAACTTCATTATATCATGCCACTTGTGCTTACAGCACCAAATCCAGCTCCTGACTGTTTTGTCTATGTGGTGATGAGGACAATCTATTTGTGCTGGTATCAATGTATTGCTAACCTGATTTGCTCATGAACACTTGCAATCTGTCCTGACAAATATACCAAGAGACACTGAAATCTCAATCTTACGAAAATATAATTGTGCTGTCCTTTAAAAAAGAAAAGTAGAATTACCACTTAGCGAGCCATAACTGCTCAGTTTAAAACTTTTATACCAGTGTGTTGAGAAGTTTAAGTGGGCATTTCTTGGATTCTTGTGACATTGTCAGGAAAACAAACAAAAATTAGTAACTCGAGATACACTCAAAATTTACTTACAAATGGGAGAATTTAGTCATTTCTAAGAACTAAAATAAAAGATTAAGGTTCTCTGCATACAAATTGTTCCTTTCAGTTTCAAAGATAACAACTTTAACCGCTTCCCATTCCCACTGCCCATGCAGATAGATAACTGTAAAGTTATAACTCAGTGTGTGTCTGGAGCAGGAATCACTAAGCCAGACTCCTAATATTTTGCCACATAACTCCTCAAACATAAGAAAAGGAAAAGGCAGCAAAAGGCAGCAAATGAAACAGAATTACCAGCTCTCCAGGACTCCTCAGTGAAAAAAAAGCTAAAACTTTACCATGAGGGTTGTCTGGCTTTTATCTTCTCCCTTTAAATCCTCCCTTGAGACGGGAGTATTCTCCCAAATTATGCATTCTCATACCACCTTCGCAACCTGGCCACATGTGCATCCTATTTGGACTTATTTTTCTTTAAACAGCCTTTTTACTTCAATAAAGAAAACTTTAAGGCAAGTATGAAAAGAAATGCTCACTTTTAAATTATGTTTCTTGCTGAAGGTTCTGAGCCTGCTGCTCTCTCTTAGAAAGAGAGATTAGCAAAGTAAAGCCAAGTTAAAACTTTTGGAGAATTTCTTAGGGGAGTGAGGGAAATGGCACAGGATTAAAAGATAAGTGAGAAGGAATAACTTTCTCCCTTGTGAATCAACATGATTTAAGGGGTAAGCACCACTGAAATCATGTGCTTTGGCACTGGTGGCCTGTGTCCAAACCCAGGGAATGCAGGCACAGTACACTGTGCACAGAACACATGGTACACTGACGGAGCTGGCTGCCACGGTTCAAATCCTGTCCCTCCCACTTACTGTGTGGCCCCCACCAAGTTATTTAACCTCTGTGTGCCTCACTTGCCTCTCGTCTGTAAAAGGAGATATTAACAGCATGTGACCTCAAAGAATTGCTCTGAGGAGTAAATGAGATTATGTGTGTAAAGTGTTTAGCAAAGTATCCAACACCCAGAAATGTCTAATAAATGTTGAGTTATTATTATTCATTTCTTCCCATCTGCTTATGGAGAGCTTCAGTTAAAAAAAAATAAAAAGGATAGAGGACAGAAGAAACTCAAGGCAGGGGGTACATGAAGAAAAGAAAGAAATGGAGAGAAACGGAAAGAAAAACCCACGGGTTAACAAGGGAAAAAATGAAGTCTGAGCAAGAATAGGGTTTTCAGACCCACTTCAGCAGCCTCCTTGCTGGGAAAGCTGTCCTTCCACATCTCAGCCCAGTTCTGTTTCCTTTTTGTTTTTTCAGGCAAAGACCACGGCTCTCCTCTGGGCTCTAATAACAGCTTGTTCAAGCTCGGTGATCTACTTTACGTGTGGGCCTCCCCCTCAGACCTGAGGCTTCTTGAAGACAGAGGCTAGGTCTCCCCTGGGTGTCCTCAGGGCCCAGCACAGTGCCCCACCCAGCACGCACCGGGTGCAGTTGCTCAGTGAACACACCCTGACCACTCTCCCTAAGGAAGGCCATGCCAGCACCGGCCAGGCCTCCCGGGGGAGGTTTACGCACATCCGAACACGGGATTTTCTGGCGAAGCTTCCGACTTTTTATTTATAGCCCCAGCGTGCATAATGAAAAAAAGTAACAGAAAAGCACAAAAGTGGTAAGTGTACTTCAAACACATTAGATTTTTCAAGAAATACTATAAGTTTTGCCATTTTACAAATCACACCATACAAAATGCTTCAGCTTCATTTTTTTAGATTTTGAGATCACTAGAATAAAATTTCTTTTTCAACCACCCTGACCAAAATGTATGCCTGAGGGCCCTTGTAAAATCAGTGCTTCTGAACCACAGGCCACATGTTATTTTCCAAATACTTTTTCTTTTATAGGTTTTCTATTTGGGCCTAACTGGAAGCAAAAAGTTAGTTCAAATCAGACCCACTCTGCTGTATTCACAATTAATAAGGCACATGACAGTGGTTAAATTTGTAATCTTGTAAGGTGCGTGACGGCAGACAATAAGCACGGCAGCGCGGAGGAACCCAGAGCGAGCCAGGTGCAGGGTGGGAAGTGGAGAGAGTAACCACGCACTCCCGCTGTCCCCAGACAGCCCAGGTTTACTGCTGTTATCCCAGCGCAATGATCAATACCACCACCTTTTTCTTTAAAAGTATGTCAGTATGGATGATAAGTTAGGTAGCCACTCTAAGAATGCAGAGGAACAGTCCACTCCATGCAGGTTCTGCAGTCTTAGAGCTCTTTGTATACACCTACCATGTTTGTGGTTCATTGTTTCATATATATGTGTTTTGATAGACATAGCCTCGACCTCACTCTTAGCCGTTATTCTAATTCTCTCTCCAGTGCCTAATTGAGTCCTTGCCACAGAGTAGGTACTTAATTGTGGTTGAATGATTAATCCTGAGACATTCACAACTCAATGGACTAGACTATAACTGATGGGACTGAGTTTAACAAGGAAGATAGTGAGTGGTCAGGTAAAATTCATTTAAATTTGAATTCTTAAGTAATGTCCTTGAATCTGAAAGCCAAAATTACACAGGTAATGTTACAGACAGGAGTAATATCTGAGTTGGAAAGTGAGAAGGACCTGAAACTTGTGTTCAGAAAATGTGGGCAGATCTCCAAACGGGCGTTCCCAGGAGCAAGCTGCGACGCTTCCTCATGAAGGCCTTTGGAGGCAGTTAACCAGGAGTACCTGTATTTACCAAACCTCCTGGATGAGTGGCTGAGATGGCCCCCCCCAATCAACACAGTGAAGGTCAAGACTCACAGGCTTCTCATGGGTGGTGGGAGCTCTCACGTGCAGTCAGAACGAACCCCACTGTCAGGAACCAACCTTCCCACACAACTCTTCCCACCTCCCAGTCTCCCACTTCCCTCCACTCTCCACCCCTTGCTGATAACCTCAGGATGAAATCAGGATCCTTACCTACCACCCCAAAAAACAGCTTCAAATCAAATATGCCTACTTTACGCTTTCACATCCACATAGCCGGAATGTGGGTTATAAATACACAGTATGTTCTAACATATACTTCCACTGAGGACATTAAGATCTTGGAAGAACTTTTCCGAACTGAAATATCTATGTTCTCACACACTTACTTAAACGACTCCTGGGAGCTAACACCTACATCAGACCCCTAGAAGCCGACTGTGGCAGCTCTTGACTGGGTAGATGCCCAACGGCCGCTCTGAGCACGCCCGGAACACCAGGCTGTCTTCTTCCACATAAGCACACTCAAAGTCAAAAGAAAAACGAATTTTGAGTTTATTATCAATGAATAACATGTGGCTTTCTTAGCTGTGTTCCCTTGGTCACAGAGTTCATTTTTCTTTCTTTTTTTTAAAGATTGGCCTTGAGCTAATATCTGCTGCCAATCTTCCTCTTTTCTTTTTTTTCCTCCCCAAAGCACCCCCAGTACATAGTTGTTTATTCTAGTTGTAGGTCTTTCTAGTTTTGTTACATGGGATGCCGCCTCAGCATGGCTTGACGAGCGGTGCTAGGTCTGCACCCAGGACCCGACCTGGTGAAACCCTGGGCCGCCTAAGTGAAGCGCGTGAACCAACCACTCGGCCACGGGGCCAGACCCCACAAAGTTCATATTAAACAGCACGTTGAATGGGACAAAACACATGAAGCCAAATTATCTGATCACTATGCAAATTACTAACAATTTAAGAGTCTATAAAATAAAGACAAAAGTGTAACTATAAGACAATTTTGTAAAACCTAGTATATAATTTTAGATTTGAGGAAAAGGCATTTAGACACTTAATGAACTTAAAATAATTAAATAAATAATATGTATATATATTTTTTACAAAACTGGACATTCCATTGGGTGACTGCTCTACTTCAACAACTGACTCCCAAGCTTCTCTTGCTCTAATTTTTGAAACTATGCTAAACTGAACACATGTAACCCAAGAATTTATAAGGGCTGCAAAAACCAAATATAACGTCTGCTGTCCCTACTGTGCCATTTAATTCTAGGACCAACCGGACACAACGTTCATAAGTCTACGTTTTTAATTTTAATAGGTATTATACTTACATAACTTTTAACGTAGTTAGTGGACAATGTTGCATACCTAGGAGAAGAAGAGAACCAGAACATACCTGTGTAGTAAATGGGGTATTTTAATTAGAAACAATCGTCCACCAAATGCAATGACATCATAAATGTAGCAAAGTAGGAGATTATCAATAGTATAAAAATTTAGAAACATACTCTTCCCAAAGAGATTCACAAGTAATTATGTTTTAAATTATAAGAGCATAGGGCAGGTACCTTCAGTAAACCAAAATTTAAGGATAATTAAGAAATAAAACTTGGAGTCAGCCCCATGGCCAAGTGGTTAAGTTCAGCACGCTCCACTTCAGCAGCCTGGGTTCAGTTCCCGGGTGTGGACCTACACCACTTGTCGGTGGCCATGCTGTGGCAGTGACCCACACACAAAATAGAGGAAGACTGGCACAGATGCTAGATCAGGGAAAATATTCCTCAGCAAAAAAAAAGAAACCAAAACTCAACATTAAATATATGGCCAAAAACTTTCCAAGTTTTAAAACTCCATTCAACATGGCCTATCTTTCATCCAACACAGATGGCCTGAACACTGTGTAGGTGCCCAGTACACAGGAGATAACTAGAAGCATAAAGCATGATCTGCGGGTCAGAGTTGACAGACCTGTGGAGGGACAGACTTGTTCACTGATGACCATCACACAGGGCTAAAGGTGGTATGAAAGAGACATAAACAGGGTACATTAAACGTGCAGAGGAGAGTGCAACCAACTCTATCTGGAATAGTTAGGTAAGGATTCACAGAGGAGCAAGTTTCTGAGCTGGGTACTGGATTCTCTGTGTACAGGGTAGACATGGACCCAGAGAGGTGGAGGACACTCCAGGACTAGGGAACAATAAGTACAAAGATAGACATCCAGAATTGGTCTGATCCACCTGTGCAACGTTAACAAACTGCTATGAGGTGAAACTTGGCTGAATCTTGGGGGAGGGGAGATGGGGGGCCAGTTGAGAGAAGCTTGGAGAGGCAGCCTGGGACAGGATTGGGAAGGGGCTTGTCTCAACCATACCTACAAGTCTGACCTTCAGCCTGCAGATAGCCAAGAGGCAGCAGAAATATTCAGAAAGGCAAATTTAAAAGAGGCGTGGAAGGACACAGAAGGGAGAACCTTCTATAGAAGAGAGGTGGCGTAGCCACTGCGAGTACACAGGGAACGTGGAGGGGACTGGGAGCAGGGACCAGACACCACGGATATTTCTGTAAATAGCTGAGTGCCCAGATGAGGGAGAGACGATGAGTATCCTGAGATTTTATGTTGGGAACCTGGGTAGATGGTGATGTCTGGACTCAAAGATACAGAGGGCAAAAAAATATCATTTGTTTTTGAAAGAGAGAAAGAAAGAATGGAGATAACGAAATCAGCATGGGACATCTTGAATTTAGGTACCTACAGGCTACCTAGATGCAGACACCCAGTAGGAAGCAAGACAGGGCAGACTAATTCCAGATGAGCCACCGTGGAGGAGAGACCTGAGATCAGGCACCAACTGGGCACTGTGTTTACCCCCAGAGGTCAAGGTCAGAGAGAATAGGAACAAGTGTGCAGGACACTCCAAGGGAGAGGACGGAGAGTCAAGATCCTGAAAGGGATACTTGTCAAGTCCAAGGAGCAATGACAGGAGACAAAGTCAAAAGAGTCAGAGGCGAGGTAAACCTTGAACGGGGGTAGGCGTACGGAACAAAGACAGCAGAGGAGCGAGAAGTTCTAGAACTTGGGCAGTAACAGGGCTGGGATGCCCAAATATCCGCTGCATGCCAGCCCCTCTGGGCCCGCCTGATCTTCTCCAGCTTCTAAGTGGCTAGTTTTCATTGTTGTAACTGCAATCTCTTCAAATAGCCTATTAATTCCTACATGAAGGAAATTGCATTTTATTTCTTTTCTACAGTCTCCTCAGCGTCACTCACAGTACAAGGCATAAATTAGGAAAAGAATAAATACTTGCTAAATGAAAAGAAAACAAACTACATTTCAAGAAATCCAAAACTTAGGTAGTATGGAAAAGTTCCTCATAATAAATACTAGCAATATTTAAATATCTAGATCATTTTCCCTCTCAAAAAGGACCAATACTTATAAGGGTAAAGGAATAAAATTATGGCTCTCAGGTCTTTGACAGGTGAGAGTTTATCTTTCTCCAGTTATGCTTTCTAATAATACATAATACCCATTTCCATATGGCCTTTCGGAACCGAAATTTGAACATACTTTCTCACACACAGACTTACATGTTCCCTGCTCCTAATTTTTTAAAAAGGTTTTATATTTTCACATCTTAAAAATTGCTTCTACTAAGTCCATTGGTTTCTGCACCAGTGAGTTAATCATTCTTAATAAGAAAAAGTACCCCCCACCCTGCCCCCGCCATCATGAGAATTATTCTCATAAGAGGATACACAGTCCTTGAAGACTAAGATCTCTTTGAATTACTTCATCATTCTGGGAAGCACCTAGCAATGAGTCAATGCTCATGTAAGTGTTGAAGGAACTTTATATTATTCAACAGAAGCATTTCTGATAGACTATATGTTAAAGAATTTTTTTTCTGGTGCAAACAGTAAATTTCCATTGACTTCATGATAGCTAAAGAAATAAGTTCACTGAAGCTACTGTTGCTACAGTCAGTGCCAACCCTCCACTCAGATCATCTGTCGCCAGAATCCTACCAACAGCAAGGGATTTACTACTCTAGCTCCAAAATCACCATGACTTCCAGCCAGGCAGATGTTGAAGACTACAGTGATGAAAGAGCAGAGGAGACTGGGCTCCTTCAGGTGGAGCAGAGATCTCAGGGTGGAGGCTGGCAGCAGGTGGTGAAAGTTAATCCAGCAGGAATGGAAAAGAGCAAAGATTTCAAATCAAGGGAAACACCATCGAGAAAAAGCAGCTCTCAGAAATAGCCAGGACATGGGGCCGGCCCGGTGGCGCAGCGGTTAAGTTCACATGTTCTGCCTCTCGGTGACCCGGGGTTTGCCGGTTCAGATCCCGGGTGTGGACATGGCACTGCTTGGCAAAAGCCATGCTGTGGTAGGCATCCCACGTATAAAGTAGAGGAAGATGGGCATGGATGTTAGCTCAGGGCCAGTCTTCCTCAGCAAAAAGAGGAGGATTGGCAGTAGTTAGCTCAGAGCTAATCTTCCTCAAAAAAAAAAAAAAAAGGCCAGGACACCCACCGCCCACCATGCATCCATACTGTAAGCCTCTAGCCACCATCCCATACCCACCAAAGGATAGGGAACACTTACAAGGTTCTTTGACACCAGTTCTTGGACTCAGATTTGGAAACTGCTCCATCAACCACATCTGGCCTGTCTCCTTGGTAGTAAGAAGCCCTGTAGACCAGTGGTTCTCAATCCTGGCTGCACATTAGTTACCTGAAGAACCGTTTGAAGTATCACTGTCCAGGCCTCCAACCAGACCAGTTAGATCAGAGTCTCTGGGTAGGAAACAGTATAAACAGACTTATCTACCCACCATCAAGATTTAACAGATGTTTACATTTTTCCATATTTACTTTGATTTCACTTTTGCTTTTAAGAAACGAAATGTCATTGGTTCAGCTAAACCCATATTTAACATTCGGAACAACACTTGTCTCCCTCTTCCCAGACCAGAGAACTGAAAAATCTGAGCTCTGCCCAGAAATACACAGCCAGAGCGCTGGTGGATCGGCTGCAGCCCGGACCCGCTGGCCCCGGGCGCATGGCTCACTGCAGTGTACCACAGCGCCTGCAAGGGCTGGGATTTTAATTACTGATTTAAAGAGTTAGAAATGGAAAGGAATTCTGAGTAAGCCCCACTGCATTTTAATTGCATATGTATTATGTCTTGCAGCCAATTTTCCCCTTGCCATTAGATAGAAGGAACATACCTCCGTTTTTATTATTAATATAAGAGAAAATAAGGTCGAAAGTAAGTTAACACTGACTCTGCAGGAGCGCATGTATGCCCTGAAGTTTCACACAGGTACTCTCAGCCACCACGAGCCTTCTCTAAGTCACTCTGCGTGAAAGGAACACCAATGTTCTTCTGAATGGGAAAATCACACGAGTATTTCAGACAACAGAACACAATGTTCACACACATACACACACAAACACACACAGAGCTTTCCGGAACATTTGTACAGTCTTGATTTACATTACTAAACTGAAGAAAGCATTCTATGACACTGCTGACCTTAATATCAAAGGTTTATAGATGAATACATGAGTATCTTGCTTTTTTCCGCCCAAAAGCAATAGAAGGCAAAAAGTCAAATATTTTCATTTTTTGAAGGGGTGAGCAGAAGAGTGAGCCCACAGAAAAAATCTCAGATATTTAAACAATTAAATTCTGCTAACATTATAGAAAACATGATCAGTGAAGTTTGTTTGTTACAGAAAAATCCAGAAATCTGAGGAGTAGCCTAATAAATATATAGTGTCTAAAAATACCTGTTAAAAAAATCTTCAGGTGGTAAATATATACATGCTGCACACACACAGATGTATTCACTGCATCTTTTTAGATTTTTAAAGATACTCTTGTATTGTCACAACTAAATATCTGGAGTGAAGAAATCTTACCCCTCCTCCCCCTAAAATGTTTCTAGCAATACAGTTCTATACCAGGAGAGTGACACACACAAGTGCAAAACGATCCACCCCTTCAATCTAATACATTAGGCTATGTGTTGTCTTCTGGTTCTTATGAATGCACTCAAAACAACTATGCTTACATGTATGTAAGAGCTCATATAAGGTAGTAAGACAGCAGGATGGGGGAAAGGTGTTATGTTTTCTGAAAACAGCCTAAGAAGATAATTTTTTGAAATAAAAAAAAGGAAGGGGTAAAAATATGCTTGCTTACTGTTGGGAGCTCTCTTTTTGAAAAAACTCTCTTAATGATACTTAATTTTGGAAATACACTTAATGACATCTTTGATTTCCATTTAATGTACACAGTGACACCTACTGGCATACTGATGAGGCAATGAAGACAAGATCCAAAAATTCACGCATGGGCAGAGGCCTCTGAAATGCATATGTTCATGCGTCTCATGTTAAATGACACTTTAATTAAGTAAAATATTCTAAAATGCTGTATTGACTTGATATTAGAAATCAGCTAGAAGAAAGGCCACATATGCCATGTTTCCATTTTAAGTTACTGAGCACCAGGAGACTGACACACATAGGGTTTCTGGAGGCTTTGCTTAAGCATTCAGTTCACATTTTCAAAAAGCCATAACCATTTATTTTTAGTGGTTGGAGTTAAACCTCAGACCTCACTAAAGTCAATATGTTTGGTTGAGGGCAGTCACATAACGTGATAATTTTTAAAAATCATATAAACCAAGAAAATAGTAGTTAGGAGGAGTGAGCTGCTTTATAAACAAGCTGTGTCCTATTATAAATAAGTTGTGTCCTATTATAAATAGGCTGTGGTCTATCACAGAAACAAGGCAAGACTTACAAGACTTTTTTCCTGACTGTACACATGCTATTGTTGAATTTGGCCAAAGAGAGAAAAAGAAACTGGAGATAAAGCAGGTGTTAAAAATATGGGCAAGTAAGTAGAGCATTCATCAGAAATCTGGAGAACTAAGGTGGTCTAACTTTAAAATAGAAACAGAAGGGTTTGGGACAGGATGGGATGTTTCCAGGATGACAGGAATGGTGACTGCCATGGAGGTCACCAAGGTCTGAGAGCAGACCCAGCCTTAGCCAGCAGCAACTAAATCGGTTTCAGTCAGGCAGAACCAGATAGAATGCCACGAATGTGTGCGTGCTAAGCTCCCTCTGCGAAGTCAACTTGTTGACAGAAGACAATTATCTTAAGAATAGGATATGCATTTTGAATGCCAAATCTGATTGACTAAGATGGCTACACTGTACTGCTAAGTTTCCAAGGCTGAGTCAACAGAAAGGAGGGCTGGGATCAGTTAGCAACGTCTGCCACGGGTATGGAAGAGGGGCATTACGACGCACGTGCCCAAGATCTGAGACCTCATTATCCTAAGAATAAACAACAAACAAACAAACAACTCTGTGTCGCAGTCTCACCCGTTTCTATCCTGCTGCATTTTTTGCTTTTGTATTTGGCTTCTCCTTTTGTTTCTGGGTGAAATTTATTTTGAAATCAGCCCTATCTTGGCTCAAATAAGGAGAAGTGGAGACTTTCTTTGGCAAGCTGGAGAGGCGTGGTGGGGGTGGCAGGGACAACTGCTGAAGCAGGGCACTGACCTGGAAAGGAAGTGGCTGGTGGCACTCGAGGAACACTTGGGAAAACTCTCCCCTAAGGCGGGTGACAGTTGATCCCCAGCTGAGGGCCTTTACACAAAGAAGACAGCCCACCTGCAGCTCTGTGTCAAGTCACCAGGACCCAAAGGTGCCTACATCCCTGCCCAAGATATGGGATGTGAGGTGGTGTGAACTATCTCAGGAGGGCTGACTTCTAAATCCAAACAGCAATGAACTCTCCACCAGTAAATCACTCGCCCTTTAAACCTGGCTCTAATGTATTACATTAGTTAGAGATGACATCATGTTAAAATTAAGACATGTTTTACCTAAAACTAATGAAAATGGGATAAGTTAATCATGGATAAGTGAATGACTAAACCTATTCCCTAGGTTTATTTTCTCTGTACTTTACTGTCTATAACTTTCTATTACAAATACATATTAAAATTTTTAAAATTAACTTGTGTACAGAGGGACACATCAAATGCGTAGACAAGTCATTATAAACCAAGGCAATGGTTCCCTGCTCCAACCCAGAGGCAACTCCTTTTTAAAAACGTTTCTACTTTTAAGTCTTCTGGTAGTCACCTCCAGAACTGGATTAATATACATATTCTTCTACTTTTTGATTTTTCAACCCTAAAAAATGTCTAATGACCCCCGTACGAAAGATGAAAATTCAGCTCATTCTATTACTTCTCACTTTGCTTACCCCTCCCCAATATTTGGAAGTTATTTCTAGTTCTTCTACTGGTTACTTTTATAACATGAAATAACCCTCTACAAGATCCTCATGTGTACTTCTAAATTTCTCCCTGAACCTCTTCTTACCTCCTTCTCCCATTCATCAGCTATTCTTTTACTTTTATACTGTTAAAAATTCCTAACATTTATATTGTTTTGACATCACCACCAAGTTTTCACTCACTATCCATAAATTGATTCCGAAAACCAATAAACAAGATTCATATTATTTTGAAATGGTATGTATGGAAAGCAAAGTAGCACACTAGGGTTATTCACAATTATATAAACCATTAAAAATTAAGTAGCATGAAGGCAAGATACTAATATGAAATGAATTATAAGAAAGCAATTGGGGAAAAAACATTAATACATGATAAAACAAAAGATCATCATTTCTTATACAATTAAAAAGAATTGTATAATCTCGGGGCCAGCCTGGTGGCGTAGTGGTTAAGGTCATAGCTTTGCTTCGGCGGCCTGGGGTTCATGGGTTTGGATCCCAGGCGTGGACCTACATACTGTTCATCAAGCCATACTGTGGCAGCATCCCACATACAAAACAGAGGAAGACTGGCATAGATGTTAGCTCAGGGACAATCTTCCTCAAGCAAAAAGAGGAAGATTGGCAACACATGTTAGCTTAGGGACAATCTTTCTCACCCCTACCCCCGCCAAAAAAAAAATATATATATATATATGCCCTCTAAGCTTTTCATATTTCTTTTGGCATAATTAAAATAAAACAGGTGGCATAGTGGTCAAGTTTGCACACTCTGCTTCAGCGGCCCAGAGTTCACCGGCTTGAATCCCGGGCACAGACCTACACACTGCTAATCAAACCATGCTGTGGCAGGCATCCTACATATAAAGCAGAGAAAGATGGGCATGGATGTTAGCTCAGGGCCAATCTTCCTCAGCAAAAAAGAGGAGGATGGGCAGCATATATTAGCTCAGGGCTAATCTTACTCAAAAAAATAAGAATAAAAAAATAAAATAAAATATAAGCTATTCTTAAAACAAATTAACACAATTTACAAAACTGTCCTTCAGATATACAGAGTATCTATTTGAAAATTTCTCTGGAAATTAGTATCTATGGGTTTTGTGGGGTTCATCATTGCAGAATGAATGTCAAGGTTGGAACGGGCAATGAATGGGCAGTTACGAGGGCAGAACAAACCTACACAGTGAAGCAGGAGAACTCAAAAAGAAAGAGGCCACATACTGTTCAGTCAGTTAGAAAACTGTAACCAAGGATTCCACGTGCTCGGTTTCTAAGGTCCCTGAGCCAAGACGTATAGGCCAGGTGTAACCACAAACCAAAAACTAAAACGGTAATCATGACATACAGATAACGCACTGCACATAATTTGCAATGAATGTAGTAACACCAATATATTCAGAATGGGGTTCTACATCCACATTAAATATCCCGTAATACCATCTAATAAATGCATGGAACTAAAAAGGAATGTTGACTTGATATGCACTAAACATTTGACTCTAAAAACTGTATTTCAAAATCAAACAAATACACTGTAAACCAAGGCAACCAGTTCCCCAAAACGATGAATGGGCTGTGCAACCGTATTTGTTTTTAGGAACGAAAGTGAGATAAGAAGTTTAAAAAGAAAGACACAATAGGGGCCGGCCTGGTGCACAGCGGTTAAGTGCGCAAATTCCGTGTCGTCGCCCGTGGCTCGCTGGTTCGGATCCCAGATGCGGACACGGCACGGTTTGGCAAGCATCCCACATATAAAAAGTAGAGGAAGATGGGCACAGGTGTTAGCTCAGGGCCAGTCTTCCTCAGCAAAAAGAGGAGGATTGGCAGCAGATGTTAGCTCAGGGTTAATCTTCCTCAAAAAAATAAATAAATAAAAATAAAATTAAAAAAGAAAGACACAATAAATAAAAGAGACTTACTATTTTGGCTGAATAACATCAGTAAGAGAAAAATTTCCCTAATATTTTACCTTTAGAAAGTGCTGTTAGATTAAAACGATTTAATGAAATCTAGCAATTGTAGCTCAAATTTACTAAACACTGATTTATTGAAGAGTACGCATCTCAACTTAAAAGGTTTCTTTTTATTTTTACTTGGAAGCTAAAGTACAGCATAATATGTACTCCCATATATTTGTTTTACCCTGCTTCTAAGAGAATTTGCAGGCAGATAATGAGAATTACTGAGAATATCCAAATTCTATTTAACTACTTGGTACTGGGCCACTTCTTTCCTAGCCCATTTCTGAAAACTTCCTTCCACCAGACTGTGAGCACTTCAAGGGCAGAAAATACACCTTATTCTTCAATCTATCACCAAGCAGCACTAAGACAAGGCCTTGTCTATAGCAGTTGCTCATAAAAAATTTGCTGTAAGAGCATTAGGTGTAACAGCAAAATAGTGAAAACACCCAAATGCCCGTCCATGACACTAGTTGGATGAACTATGGTCCAGCCACACAGTGAAGTACCATGTAGCCATCGCAAATGAGGAAGATTCTTATGAACTTACATGGAGCATTTTCTAGGATACAGTGGCTGAAAAAAAATAATCAAGGAAAAAAGATTATAAAATAGGACATGACTTGTTAAGACAGAAAAAATAAGGAAGGGAAATATAATAAGAAATGGAGATATATTAGGGATAAGTGAGTGTGCGGGGGGTGTGTATGTTTGCACAAAGCAAAGCAAAAGAAGCATGAACTAGAACCTAATAAAAATAGTTTACCTATAGATACATGCATAGGATGCAAGGGGAGCAAGACTTTTCCAAAAATAACCTTTTTATACAGTTTTAAACCAAATAAATTTTTCTATGTATTCATAAATTTAAGTTAAATAAAAAGACGGAAAAACACAAACTCACCAATCGAATATAAAAAGAACCTAAGTGCACGTTAAATTTCTAATATAACAAAAAGAGTAAATAATTAATTCAAGTAACTCTTTTTTTTTTTTTTGAGGAAGATTAGCCTTGAGCCAACATCTGCTGCCAACCCTCCTCTTTCTGCTGAGGAAGACTGGCCCCGAGCCAACATCCGTGCCTATCTTCCTCCACTCCATATGTGGGACACCCGCCACAGCATGGCCCGCCAAGCAGTGCCACGTCCGCACCCAGGACCCGAACCAGCGAACCCCAGGCTACCAAAGCGGAACGCACGCATACAACTGCTGCGCCACCAGGCCGGCCCAAATTCAAGTAACTTTTGAACACAGTACTGTGACTACACAAACAAAATGGGACATACTCTAAGACAAAAATGATTGCACAAAATCTTCAATTTTATTTAGTAGGTTTATTGTTAGAATAAATCTGGGTCTTGAAATGCTGGAATTCTTATGTATGAAAAAGAAAGACATATGAAGTGAAATATTATAATTTAAAATATGTGTATATACTCATAGTTTTAAATATATAGACGTATATATAAAATATATACTAACTATATTTCCTAGTTTTACGTACTGAAAGCACGCTTTATTACTTGCTTGATAAATCATACTGCACCTAGCATCCAGATCTTTGTTTCCAGATACCATTTCCCACTAAAAGGAAGGAAGGGTCCTTGGAAAAGTCTAGAACTGGGAAAGGATAAGGTGAACCTGCATATCTTGTTGGACAGCAAGAAATGGTGATTAAAGACAAATGGGGTCATGTCAGAAGGACACAACTTGAAGAAGATTCCATAGGACAAATCTGTGACAATTTGGCTATTAAACAGAATAATGACAACACTAGAAAAAACTGTTAATTAACAAAAACTCATGAATCTTTAAAGATACCAGAGGGGAAGTAGGAAGGGGATAAGCTCCTCTTCACAGAAGAATGCCAGTTAATAAATCTAAAATGACAGAATTAGAAAAATCACCATTTTGCATCTATCAATGTAAATAGCTTATTCAGGCAAAGGTAATTCCTCTAGTTAAGCACTGGGTTCAAAGAGTGAAATGTTGTGATTCAGAGGTGAAAGTAAGCGTGTGACTTACTTTCAAAGGGTTTATCCAAAAAAAACCTCTGTGTGTGTGTGTGTGTGTGTGTGAGTGTGTGTGTGGAGAGAGAGACAGAGAAAGAGAACAAAGCAAAAGTGGCAAAATGTTAACAACTGATGATCTGAGTCAAAATGTGTTCCTTGTATTATACTGTCAGTATTTCTTCAAAATTAATCATTGGGGAAAAAACAAGAAGAAATAAGTCTGCTGCTATGACTACACCATTGTTTGTAGGTCCTACTCCAAGTTTGCTGCTATGACTGCTCCATTGTTTGTACAGACTTACCGCCTTTGATCTCACAACACGCACATTCTCACTCACAATTCCTATTTCCCTGACAGAAGCACCGTGTTCGTCACTAGACAGTCTCCAACTTACTCACACACCTTGTTCTTATGCTTGTTCCTAAGTCAATATCTAACACAACACATTTCTTCATAGAAACGTTAATTTTCCTGGCCAGCCCAAAAAAGTCTATTCAAAGAATAACATAGCTGAACATAACAATAAGAGTTTGAAAAAGTCAGTTTATACATAAATAAATCAGATCAAAGTCAATTTAATTTTTAGCCAAACTTGAAGATCCAGATAAATTTCTCCAGAATAATGAGAGGCTTTTTTTTGGGAGAATTTACTATTGCTGGAATACCAATAAGTGTGGGAGGAGACAACCAAAAATTTTGTAAGGTAATAATGCAAAACCTATACTTTAAAAAAATGGATTGTACTTTATTTTACTAAAAAGTATGGATACATTAACACTGTAAAAAATGCAAATGAAACAAAGTTAAAATTCCCATATTTTCCCACCCCTAAAACAGTATCTTTCCAAGTGTAACCATGATTATCAACTTGGTGTGCATATCTATAGAAATAAAATTGATTTCGTATTTTTTCCCAAAAATAGTCTCCTACTGTACATAGCATTTGGTAACTTGCTTTTTGTATTTAACACTTTGCCTGAGAGAGGTCTTAAAGTTACCTTTCATCAGTATTTTAAAACATAGCCTATGTTAATATTAGAATAAATAAAAATAAGCATTTTAAAAGTCAACACTCTTGAACAATTTCAACCAGAAAAAAAATATTCTTAGGTAAAAAGTGTTGGGTAAAGTTTCGTAAGGTCAAAAATATTTGATACCTAAATCCTCAATGTGAAAAAGAAATCAGCAGAACAATAATTATGTTCTGATTGCACTTTGTCTGGAAGGGTATATACTGAACTATATTATTCTTGAAAGGTGGGAGAAAGTAAAGAAAAGTTAATTATAACAACTAATAATTAACGTTTTTGAATAGACACAAAAAGGATTATGGTTAAATTCACTGCTCATCTAAGTCTCATTTCCTTAAAAATAATTAATTATAGCCAAAGAAAGGATAACACTGGGGATTTTAATGGTCAAGACAGGGCTGTAAGTTCATGCTTTAAAAATCCCCTCTAAGGGGGAACCTCTTTGCTAAAGAGACAGAATGAGGAGTTAGAAAACCTCCATTTTGCCAACACCACAGTCAAAACGTACTCAGGTAAGAATCATCGATGAATGCTCAGTCAAGGAGAAAATATTTGATGAGGAAGAGAATATATAATCTCAAAGTGTCTCTCCAAATGTTACTTATTAATTACAAAAGGAAAAATAGTAAATATACATTAGTGAAAACCAACAAAACCTAACCAGTTGGTCAACATTAGCATCACCAATAAGGGGCAGCAGATCCCATGTGCATCTGGATGTGACACCTTAAGAAGGACACAGCGTCATTAAGGGAGTTTCCCAGCCCTAAATCCACGACCTGAAGCTACCCACTAGGAACTATCAGATGAAGCCAAATTGAAGGAGTCTATAAAATAACTAACCTGTCTTTTACAAAAATGACAATCTCATGGAAGACAAAAAACGGCTAAGAGACAGTTTCAGACTAAAGGGGACTAAAACGACATGAAAACAAATATAATGTGTATCTGGCTTCTGTGCTAGAAGAAAAAAAAATGCTATAAAGGACATTATTGGGACAAATGACAAAATTTGGAATATAGACCACAAAGTATTGTGTCATTGTTAAACTTCCTGATTTGACAATTTTACTGTGGTTATGTTAAGAGAATATTCTTGTCTTATGACATATACATTGAAATAATGAGGGGCAAAGGGGATAATGTACACAACCTACTCTCCAATGGTTCAGGAAAAAAATTACATATATGTAACAGAGAGGGGTAGGGGAGAGAATGATACAGCAAAAGAGGCAAAATGTTAAAAATTGATGAATCTAGGTATACAGAAATGAAAATTCTTTGTATTATTCTTGCAATTTCTTTGTACATATGAAATTATTTAAAAATAAAGTTATAAATATATCCCCTCTGGTCCCATTACATCTATGACCTGCGAACTCCAAGACCAGAAGCAAACATAGGCGGCTGGTAGTTTGTTTTCTGTGGTGAAATGGGGATCAAAAGTCCATATTGAGAGAAAACAGCTTGGGAACTAGGATCACTTACTGCTTGAAATTGCAGACTGTTACTGCCACCCAGAGCTGCAGCTTAAACACAGCCGCATATCCAAGGCAGCAGGAGGTGGCTGATGCAGTTAAGCAACCAAGTATTGTGCAAAAATCCTGTTAGCTTCATCTGGATCTGCAATATTCCCAATATATGAGAACATTTATTGAGGGCCTACTATGTGCCAGACATTCCTCTGAGCACCAACTCACTGAATCATCAAAACAATAGTTTAAGTTAGATGCTACCATTATCCTCGTTTGATACACAAGGAACTGAAGCACAAAAAATGTTAAATATGCCCAAAATAACATGCAAGCAATCAATAGGACCAGGATTTGAACTCAGGCTGTCAGGTTCCAGGGAACTTGCGCTATACTGTCTCTGGCCATCCTCTGTACCATCCTATGTCTCTCACTAAGTGATAGCTGCCTGCACTGAACTGGACACCAGGAAGATGGGACAGGGCAGAGGGGACAGGAGTCCACCAAACCACCAGACGTGGAGGCTGAAGGCATGGAGGGAGGGTGAACTCTCTCTCAAAGTAAGTCTGCAAACTAAAATTCTAAAGCACATGAGAACAAACAATGATTGTGGGAAAAATGCAAATAAGAAAGCCAACTGAAAAATTTTAAGGACACTTAACATGCTCAAAAGGATGAAGGAAGAAATAACATCCATTAAAAACAGTAAAAAATTATTAACAAAAGCAGGTTAAATAAAACACACACAGGTAGACATGAAAAAGAATCAAATATAAATACTATATATGAAAAATATAAACAGTGAAATTAAGAACTCAGTGCTTCAGTTAAACAACAGATTAGACAAAGCTAAAGAGAGAATTGGTGAAGTGGAAGAGAAATCTTGCAAAATACCCAGAACACAGCCAGAAAGATAAGGACATAAAAGTACGAAAGAGTAACAGAAGGCCATGAAGGATAGATTGAGAAGCTTCTGCATACATCTAAAAGTAGTTCCAAGTGCCGATAATTTTCAAGAATTGAATGAAGACATGAGTCTTCAGATTGAAAAAAGTAAACGTGATAGGAAGGATCAATAAAAATAAATTCTCTCCTGAACACACTGGCATGAAAATGCCGAACAAAGATAAGGAGAAAAGTCTTAAAAGCTATTAAAAAGAAAATCAGATTTCTTACAGATAAATGACAATTAGGCTGACTGCAGACTTCTTATTAGCAACAACAGATGCCAAGAGATGAGGAAGTAATATATTCAAAGTGCTGATGAAATATGACTGTCAACTCAGACTTCTGAATGGAGCTAAACTATCAACCAAGATTACAGGCAAAATTAAGACCTTTATTATTTTTTATTACCTTAATTTATTTTAGTTTCTTAATGTTTACCACCCAGAGACCCTTGCTTAAAATTAAATGAACTATACTTCAACAAATAAAACATGAACTCAGAGGGAAACAATGGGATGCAGGAAAAAATGGTGAGTACAGATACTGATAAAAGATTTGTTAAAATAATTTTGTTTAAAAAGTCTGAAGAGAAATTCTATATCCTGCCCCACATAAAAAGGACAATGGGATGGGAGGGTACAGCAGTTAAGGTGTGCAAAGGTTCTTGCCTTGCTCCAGAGAAAGATAAACATAATGAATAACTTTAAGAGCAGAAAGATGCTCTTCACTCTTGGTAACCACACAGCAAACCTACCCCTTGACACCTGTTATTCAATCCCACACCTCCACTCTTCTGTCAGAACCTTTCTCGTAATTGTCACCTGACATACCTTACAGCCACTATTGCTCATTCTCTATTATTAGAGTTTAAGGTGAATTAATTGCTGTTGGGGCTGTAATTACTGAGTACAGATTTTTGAGAGAAATTAATTGTCTGCCATATGTTTTGTCAGATAAAGAAACAACTGAAGGTAATTCAATACAGCAATAAGCAGAGAGAAGATCCAGAGCTCATGTCAGACAAACTTATTCCTACAGGAACCAAGGGAAAAATTAGAAAACGTGTTTCATATCTGAGACTTCCAAATCCTAATTTCATAAGTTAAAATGGACATTTATATATTCCATTGAATAAATCAAACCATGTTAGTTAACACTCTGACACTAAATCTGCTTCCTCTACAGAACCAATGATATTACCACAGAAAACATTTATCAATCCGTCCAAGCAAAGTTCTAACATAAGAATCAATGATGTGACAATCTTGAGTAATACATTTCTGACAGTTTTGAAAGCTTACTGGATGCATTAACACTTTAATATAATGCACAAGCATTAACAGAAGTTCACAGAGTTATGGCAGAAGCTAACCATCACTAAAGCAATTAATCAAGTTACTTTAAAATTTGAAAAGAAAAAGTATCATGGTAATATTCAGGAAGATATGCCATCTGTTCATTTCAAGACACATCAAGAGATTTAACTAGATACTAGCCATATATGAACAAATACAGAAAGATGCTACTACTTAATAACAGTGCTTAACAAAGAAGGAAACCCTTAAATATACAGAAATACAACTCCAAGTACAGTGTCTGCTTTGGCAGGAAAGTCATTTGGAGGCGTGATTTGGAGTAAGTGATTCTCAACTTTTCTTGGGGTCACAGATTGGAAAATCTGGAGACCTCTGTGGAAACACATACACACATACATGCAAGACTTTACATGAAACCTCAAGATTAGGAACTCGTGTTGCAGGACAGTCACCTCCTACCTTTTGGAAATATGCACAAGTTATCTCCTACCTTTTAACTGATATGCACGAAGCTCAGAGCCCAGCTGACCCTCCTCTCGGTCTGTACAACCCCTTGCTCGGTCCTCCGTTTCACCTTTCTCCATTCCCCTTTCCCTTGCTCTGCTCCATCCATTCCCACACCCCACCCCTCTGTCTCTCTGCCTTGCTTTCCCCAATTCCTCCCTCATTCCCATTTCTCCCTATATAGCCTCCCACCCCCATTTCCCTCACTGATCCAGATATGGAAATAAACTGCATATCTGGGTGACCTAATTAACTACATTTTTATGTTATTATTCATAACTTTAAAAGCCAGTACCCTGAAAATTTTACATTTACAGACAGAAATTGAGAGATTAATTGCGGGGGGAAGAAAGAGAAAAACAGTATTTTCCAAGAAAAAAAATAAGTTGTTTTATATCTGGCTGTTAATTTTTGTCTCTGCTTTTTCCCACAAGTCCATACTAGGAAAAAGTGCCTGCACCCCTGCCTGTGAAAATCAGGAAGTTTCGGGGACACAGAGAGCCCTAAGCACGCACAGCGGGCATAGGAACAAGACCCGGAGCTTCGTCCATGTCGGGCAGGGGCGGAAGGCCAAGGGGAGGGCTCGGGAACCAGAACCTGGCTGATACTGACATGGTACCAAGCCTAATCTCTAGGAGTCAGTGAGTGCATTTTACACACCTCTCCAGGTAGCCAGCATTGCCCATGGCTCTGCCACATATTCTAAATCATGACAGAATGACACCGGGTGACAAAAGTTAACAAGATATATGATTATGTGGGGAGGGACACTAAATTTAGCCACAGTCAGCTATGGTTCATCTACAAAATTCATAATCCCTATACCGTAGAAATTATTTGTAGTGAATTGTTGCACAATTAGACAAATTTTAATGCTCTTAAGGCAAAGTCCATGGAGGTACCACTATACATCTTTCATTTATTGCATGTGCTCTCTATGACAAGCACTGTATATAGAGAGATATTTATATCTCTATCTACATATTTATAATTTAATTTTATCCTCAAAATAACCGTATGATGTAGTTATATAATTCCCCTCTATAGATGAGGAATCTGAAGCTTAGCACAATTGACTGAATTGCCCAAAGTCAAACATACTAAGTCAGAAACCTGGCATTTGAACACAGATCTCTCTGATTCCGAAGCCCGTGCTCTAAGCCTGAGGTTCTCAATTTCTCAAACTTTAACGTGGGATCTTGTGGGAACGCAGACTCCGATTCCAGTACATCTGGGGTGGGGCCTGAGAGTCTGCATTTCTAACAAGCTCTCACCACTGCTGCTGACCCATGGACCACATCTGGAGTAACAACGGGCTAAACAAACTATCACATTCGACTGATTCCATCCTTACAGCTGTGACTTCTAAAAGTTGAGACTGCTGCCACAATTACATTTCTAAAGAGTTTACTTTAAAGATAAAAACATGCAGTAAATTTTATAGCTATTAAACTGTGCAGGGAATTTTTTTTTTAACTCAGAAAACACAACTCTATAACCTAAAACCAATTTTTAATGAACTAAAATGAATCTCCAGTTTTTCTGCACTCACTCATGTTGTCTTCAGCCAGAAGAGCCTCTCCCATGTCCTACGCCCAAACCAGATGCATCCTGTGTTTCTACAAGGAAACCATCAGAATCTATTGAAATTACTGTACACTGATAGCAGCGGGGACATGACAAATCGCAGGCCAAGAGTCAGATACTAGAGAATGCGTTTCAGGGCTTTGGGGGCAGGCCCATTTGCAACCAAATGATATTGTGTGAAGCTGGCATGCTCAGTGCATGACAAACTGATGCAATTTCAGCGCTGTCTGTGGGCCAGGGGAGATCTCTCTGATGCTGGTTGTGGTTCGTTTACAGAATTGTGCCGAGTTCCCAGATTTGAATCACTTGGGGCTTGAAAGGGCTTCACTTGACAAGCTACAAATAATTACACTCTACTCTTTCTATTGTACTCTATTATTCTGCCCCCCTTATCTCCAGGATTTGAGCTTTTGTGAACAAGCAAGGTCGCCTTCTATTTTGACCACAACACAACAAAACATTGTTCTTTTCTGATATGATAAATAAAACAAGGCCCTGCAGACTAAACATTTTTATCAGGCCCATTTTCCACTTTTATAGGCAAAAGTCAACTTTGGGCTCAGTTAGAAGGGCTGAGCTGGACACAGCAGGCAGGCAGTTCCTGCATCCTCACTTACTGACGGGCTCCAGCTGTCTGGTTGTTGTAAAAGCTCGTTTGAATAATGGGACACTGACTGACAGATAAGGGCACACAGGCAGCAGCTTTTACAAGGTTTCGACTTCCCTCGTTCCCCTCCCCACCATCCCCAGCTTCATTGGAACAGCCTCTTCATTCTGATATTCTTAATGAAAAAGTTTTTCCAGATGCGGATGCAATTAGAACAAAGCTGCCTTATGTCAGTGGCACACTTCTCAGAAACACCGGAGTTTGCAAATCCAAGTTTGCTGTTGCATTCGTGAAAGATTTTAAAGAGTCTATCACCCACTCTCTACGGTGGCTCCTAAGAATAATATATTGATTACTGCTTCACGTATTTTAATTTAGTAAAGGTGAAACTTCATGTTATCAAATTTTTCCAAAGAAAAACACAAGATTGAAGGAGGTAGTTTTTTGTTTCAACTCCAACTTCAAATAACATTTCATAAAGTTCCAGTCCCTGGAAAAGTTTTTTAAAAAATCTATAATGATGAGTAACATGGACTCAAATAAAGTAATCTAAACAACGTCTTTTAAAATTTATTTGTTTAGCCTTAACTGTAGGTCAGCCCTCCACAGTTAGTTTTTGCAACAATCCTAAGACATAATAGAATTTTATAGAAAATTTGCTATTACTATCCCCATTTTAGAGATCAGGAAACTGAGGCAGAGAAAGGTAAAGTAACTGGCCCAGTGACTCACAGCTAGTAAGTGGAAGAGCTGGGAACTGAGCCCCAAATGTGACTGGAGCCCCCTTTAATACCGCTTCCCAGTTCCACAGCTCCACCTACTTAAGGACAGGTTGGCCACGAGCACAATCTACCTCATCTGAGCTGAAACCAAGAGCCTGGAGAGTACTCATGCTGACAGCATAGACAAGTAATAGTGAGATTAAATTCTCAACAGTAGCTAAAGAAGCTAAAACTTGAGATTTCAGCTCCCCAAAGTGAACAGCTTTACTCCTGCCTCACTACATGTTTTGCTGTAAACTGGACCCCTTCTATTCTCTAAATCTACCTTGTCCAACACAGTAGCACTGGCCACATGTTGCTACCAGACATTTGAAATGTGGCTAGTCCGAATGGGGGTATCCTACAAATCTAAAAACACACCAGATTTCAAAGAATTCCTAAAAATATTTATATAAAATATCTCATTAACAATATTTGTATTGATGATATGTTGAAATAATATTTTGGATTTACTGGGCTATTTCACCTGTTTCCTTTTACTTTTTTAAATACGGCTCCTAGAAAATTTTAAATCCCTAATGTGGCTCGCATTATATTTCTACTGGTCAACGCTGCTCTAAACTCAGCTCTTAACCCCCAACTTTATAGGGCTGACTCACCAAGGCAACTCTGTAATCTGGCAGGGAAAGCCGCGCCCAGAGCTGCAGTCGCCTCCCAGGCAGCTGCATTCCTGCTTACACTCCCTCTCCTTTCCAAACCCGCAGGCGCTCACACCACTGCCTCCTTTCCTTGACCTTGAAATGCCCACTGTCTGTGTTCTTATTTAGAAAAAGCCTTGGTCCGACCCTGCTTTCCGTTCTTGCTGCTATGATTTCTCTCCCTCCTTTCCCTGTCAAAGCATCTGAAAGGGCCACACTCCATTTTTCTCACACTCTCTCTACAGCTTCCTTAATTCACGGCCTAATTCCTCATTCTGACTTCCATCCCCCCAACTGAAACTGCTCCTCAAAGGTTCCTCACCCTCTCCAAGGCCCCTTCTCCTCTCCTTCTCCTGACCTCTCTAGAACGCCGCTGGGTCCCCAGCCACACAGCTGGCCTCGCCCATCCTGCGCTTCAACTGAACTGAAAGCCAACTAGGCACTTGGAGGGAAGAAACCTATAGATCAAGTTCTGTGAACAAAAAAGGAAGCGGCGCCACTCCATTCTTCCTCCCCTGGTCCCAAGGAGGATGTTCTCTCATTATCTAGGAATTCCTTCACTCAGGCAGAGGTGGCTCAGTGCGGCTGTGCTGTTCATGCACCCTCCCTGGTCAGCCCTCATTCTGCTGTATCATGCACCCCTCCGGCTTTCCTGTCCAGGAAAAGCCAGAATCAGGATGAGTCTCAAGCATCATCTGAACAGAGTGGACATCCAGCGACCTGTGGCAGCCACCTTTCAGAGCATGGCCTGAGGGCTCCCATAGAGCATCTTTACTCATTGGCTTGTAGCCTTGAAGACTAGGGAGTAAGAAGAAAACTCGGGGCAAAAGGGAAAATCTCACCATTGGCTACTGGGAGGAAATGAAACTAGAACTGGTTCGGTAAGGGAAAACACAAGATTACCAACTGCGGGCAGGGGACTGGGATAGGCTTCCTGCAGGCAGAAGAACATGAGACTCAGAGGCATGAAAGCCCCATCCTCCAGCAACTGAGGGATGGGGGAAGAGGTCAGGCACGTAGGGCAGGAAGTGCCAAGTGGAGAGGTACGGAGAGAGGAGATTTTCTGTTGCTGTGAGTGCCAGTCCAGTTGATTCTGACTCCTAGTGACCCTGTGTACAGTAGACAGGAACCCTGCCCAGTCTTCTTGCACCATCTTCTCACCTTCCGGTGCTATATCAGACAATACTCCGCTGCTATTCGTAGGATTTTCACGGCCAATTTTTTCGGAAGTGAGTGGCCAGGTCCTTCTTCCTACTCTGTCTTAGTCTGGAAGCTCCGCTGAAACCTATCCACCAAGGGTGACCCTGCTGGTATTTGAAATACCGGTGGCATAGCTTTCAGCATCACAGCAACACACAGCTGCCGCAGTGTGACAAGTGACAGACAAGTGGTGTGGTTTCCTGACCAGGAAATGAAGTCAGCCACTGTGGTGAGAGTGCCATATCTTAACCACCAGACCACGGAAGAGATGAGATAGAGGGCACTAAATTTTATTTTTCATCCTTTTCTTTTAGCTGCCAATTCCAGACAGTCTTTAAGTCTAGCCACATTCTCTTCATAATCTCTCATGTCTATTCTATGCCACTGTTCCAGTCCAGACCTTCATCCTGGTCATTTCTCTGTCCCCTTAGCCGAGTCAACAGTCCCATAGCTGACTCCAATCAACCCCCTTGGGAAACATTCTGTACACCAAGGTGAGTTTAATCAACATGATTTCCTCATTTGCATGTCACTTTGCTGTCCAGAAACATTCTACGCAGCCCTGTTGTTTTCTGTACAAAGTTGTCAGATGTCAGAGTTTCTGATCCCACCCTTAGCTGATGCCAGTGATGGGCATTCTCTCCTTTGCATGCCTCCGCCCAAAGCAACTCAGACATTTCACCTACTAGAATGTGCCCTCCTCTCCCCACTCCCCATCAAAAGTGGAATGGACTCGGACACCTTCAACACTGGTCACTACCCACCCTCCAGGAGCACACAACAAACGCAGTCCTCCACAGGGACCTCTGCTCGGCCCCATGTATCCAAAGTGCTTCCCTTCTCTACCCGCCACCACTCCTGCAGACAGGACACTGCTCTCTTCCCATCCCCCATATCCTATCATGTTCATTTCCATCTTTCTACCTTTGCTGGGGGTGGGTTCCTTCACAAAAGCCCTATCTTTTCCATCTGCTTATCTGAATCCTAGTTAGCCTTCAAAATGCAGCCTAAGCACAATTTCTCACAGGAAGTCTTCCAGGTACTTTACTCCTCACTGATCTTACTCAAAATCTCCACTCCATATAATTTACTACTTTGCTGCGTATAACCATAAGCGTTCATTATTGCTTCGTGAGACTGTGTCATTTGGTGCAGGGCTAAACTGCAAACTCCTTGAGGGCTAGAATCATGCCCTCTAGTTGTCAGTAAACAGCTGGCTGGCACCAAGTAGGCATTCAAACGGTTGATTAAGCTGCAGTGATTAATTACGCTACTTTATAATAGAAACATGCTTTGCTTCCATTGTATGTTGGAGACGAAGGGCACAAGAGGTGAAATGGCACTGATGGTTCGAAATCCCCATCCAGCTTTTATGGAACTATTCCTTAAAACTAACTATCTTACAACATTACAAAGATATTAATTAAGCAGTTGAACAGCTCAAAATATGTTCAGGTGCTTTTGAAGACTAATATTTCTTGATTTTTATAAGCTGATGCTATTAGAAATGGCCAATGAAGATGAATATATCTCTAACACAAATGTTGCTTTAAAAAAACCCTCCAAATCTAAAAAATTATAAAATAAATATACACTTTCAAAATGACAGTACTATAGCCAACTTAAGAACACAATGCCTACCCATATTCATTAAAGAACAGTCTGTATATCACTGAAGAAAATCAATGCAACTGTTTATAAAGGTTTAAATACAAAACAGTCCACAAGAAATTCAGGAGGAAAGTTCACAGTTCCACAGCACACCATTGTACAATGAGGTGCTCTTGCATAGACCTAGGGCAGCCAGAGGAAGCCAAAACTGGACAAATAAAACCGAGTGTTTAAGTGTACGTTTCATGAAGTCTAACATTAAAAACACACAGAAACACATATACACACACAAGATTTTAAATCATTTTTCATCACTATCGTCTAATAAGCAAGTTCCTGGCACTTCTGATTCTATATCCATTTTTTATGTGAAAACGTTTCCCAGACATATTTTAACTCTACAATTTACTGGACATTTAAGGTTACAAAAGACTTCCTCGAATTACCAAAACTCACTGTACCAAGGACCATCCTTAGTACTGAGTTTCTGTTTTAAGTTCCTCTCAAGCATTTAATGACAATATTGGAAAACTCTCTTTGGTTGTCTAAATTAACCTCCAATGAATTGGGTGCATGTTTCAAATCTTACCTCCAATCCTCTGCATGTCCAAGAATAGCCCCATTAGGCACTAGCATGACCCTATCATGATCCTACCATCCTCCCCTAACCCTCCCTCCCCCCACAACTCCAACCAGGACCACTCAGGCAGCAGCAAGCCCAGAGCCCTTGGGACCCAACTGGTTCAAATAGGATCCTGGTCACTGAGGCTGCTGGCACTTTGGTCCTGTCAAGAATAACTCAGCCCAGCAGAAAGGCCTCTCCTGGCACCAGAACCACAGCAGGCTTCATTACAATCTCCAGAGCAAATCTGGCCTGTACCTTCCTCCTATACAGTGTAAACCCAAGAGAGTTTGGGCCCCTTGGCAGGTGGCACTGAGCAGGAGAGTGGGGATGCCCAGGCCAGAGGCAGAGATGACACAAGAAAATGTAAAACGAGTGCCTCTCATGTCCCGCTTGCAATTAAGAGAACCACCATTCTCCCCCTGCTTTTAGATCCAGGATAACAGCAGCAATTACTTTTTAGTACATTCCTTGCGCTGTACTACCCGCTTTTCCTTTATCTCAATTACATTTTTATCCTTACAACTCTCAGTGCTAGCATTCTCCCATCTTGCAAACAAGGAGGCTGAGGCGTGTGGAGGCACGTCGAGGTGAAGACCCGGGTCCGGCTGACCTTCAGACCCAGACACTTTCTGCTCTGCTGCACCCCCCTACCCTGCTTAAGCCTAGAGCAAATGATGGCAAAATACTAAAAGAAGACTTCTTTAGAAGTGCACGTTTGTATGGGCAATCTGTAAGAATTTTGTACTTTTTGCCCCCCAAAAGGAAGTCGTAGTATACAAGCTCTTTGGAGTTCTGGGTAATCTTTTTTCATAGCACTGTATTTTTCATTTGTTAAAACTCTATCATCAATCCGTTTTGATTGTGTCTACTGGACACAAGAAACAATTTGATACAGTTCATGCAAAAAGTGAATAGCAGGGGCCAGCCCCGTAGCCAAGTGGTTAAGTTCACCTGTTCCGATGTGGGGGCCCAGGGTTTTGCCGGTTCGGAACCTGGCCGCAGACATGGCACCGCTCATCAGGCCATGCTGAGGCAGCATCCCACATGCCACAACTAGAAGGACCTGCAACTAAGATATACAACTATGTACCAGGGGGATTTGGGCACATAAAGCAGACAGAAAAAACAAAAATGAACACCAGTCAAACTCTAATTCAGTTTCATGAACCCCAAATCCCTTTGCCATACTGGAATTTCTATCAAATGTTTACTGGAAAGGCATTATTTTTGTTGTTCTTGCTTTGCGTTGGTGCTAAAGTGAAGGAATGGGAGAGGGGCTTATGGTATCAACTGTACTAACCTCAGAAATCCTACACAAGCCTAACTCAAGGAACCCTCTATGCAAATTCAATGTAAAGATTTCAATCTTTAGAAACAAATGCCAACACTAACTACTATAGAACCAACTACATGTTAAGGCTTTACACCTATGATTTCATTTGACTAAAACAATCCCTACTGGTTACGAAGCAGTTGCTATTACCACCACTTAAGCAACTGGGTAACCATTAATCACATGGTTAGGAAGTGGCCAGGTGTCATCAACTCCAAAGTCCAATCTTCAACAGAGTTGCTACTTCCCTTCTCATGGAAGGTCCTCCCCAAAACGTCAGGTTTACAAAACAAACATAACCCTAGCTTCTGTCTGACTCAGCGCTGGCTCTAACGCTGTATGGTCCAGTATCAGAACAAGTAACACGTGCTGAGCCTGGTCAGCACCCAGGGGGCACACATCAATTTTCCTCTTTACTTGTACAATCTCACCATTTAACGCTCCCACCTGGTTCTCCAATGTGTTAGACAACAAGGAAACCTGCTGAGAGACCCCTCTCCCAGCTGCCTTCCTGTCTTTCACACAGGCTTCTGGACTGTATTTTAGTAGCTGGCCTTCAGGGAAGGGACTGAACCAAGGTTGGGAAGGCAGAGAAAGGCCTAATAATAGCAGCCACACTTACTGAGCTAAGTGTAATCTGAGGCAGACACCCTGCCAGGCATTTCACACACATTATTTCATTTAATCTTGGAAATGACCTTATGGGTTGGGTATTATTGTTAAGCTATTTTAAAGATAAGGAAACTAAGGTTGACAGTTTGATCATATTTAAGCTTGCTAACAGAACTGTATTTATACGGTCAGCTCTCCAGGGAGCAACACAGGCTCAGTTGATTACACCTCTAATGTACACTGTATTCACAACTAGGAAGAATCCCTTTGAGAGGGAAATCTGGAACATCTTGAGAGTCTTGGAAAGAAAACTGCTGAAAGTGATGGGATCCCCAGGGCCCAGTACAGTGCCTAGCATACTGCAGGCCTTCAAGAACTACTCACTGAATAAACAAATGTAAGGAAATATTGGGGCTGATAAAATTGTGCCTCACACTCCACATCTCTGTGCCTTCACCCAGCCCTCATCCATTGCCACCTCTTATAGCTCCTGTATGGCTCTCCCTGCCAGCCCCCTCTTCAGGCCCTACACGGCACCCAGTACGTGAACATGCTCACAACAAAGCACACAAACTCTGAGCTAAACTTCTAATTAAACAGACTGTCAGCCTCCCAAGCCAGGCATTTAGAAGCTTCTGGGCCACAGAAAGATGAGCTCCATAGAACATTCTAGACCCAGAGCTCACTGAACGAACACACCTTGACTGTAGAAAGAGCTTCTAAAACAAAACTCTAGTTAGGATGACATTTGTTAAAACTGGCCTCATCTGAACCTGGCTAAACCTGAACACTGATGAGTCAGGAGTCAAAACTTCTGCTCAGGGCAAGGCACACAGGAATGGGTCTGGGTGGGGACTGGCCCCACCCCACCACCAGGCTACAGCCAGATACTAAAACAACTTACAAATTCAGCTTTGGTTGCCTGGCCTCTTCTAAAAAGACCTTCTTATATCTGGAGAAAGTAGGAAACCAATTCAAGGTTTTACCTGAGAACACTGTTAGGAGTCTAAAGTGACTGGAATTTCATCTAAGCACTCTATGATGAATACAGAGCAGTCGTCAACAATTGGTTGTTTAACCACAGTCAACGTTCTTCATTTGTTCTTACATATGAGGTGACTAGGACACTTTAGATGTCAATCTCTAATTCGAAATCACGACAAGGATCTTTTGATGTTGCTTTAAAAAAAGAATTCATTTAAAGCAGTGAATTGAATATGGAATTATTCAAACGTGAGAAAAAAAGAAAAATTTTCATACTAGATGAAAAGAAGGTAAAATATATAACATATTAACCCCTCCTGGCTAAAATTTAACTGGAAGTATCAGAATTAACAATAGCTGCTCCACAAAGCAAGTTCTTACTTTGTGCTCAGTACTTACGTTGGATCCTTGAGAGAAAACTGAGGTAGGCATTTTAGGGAAGTAAGATTCAGGGAGGTTCATGACTTGCATAAGTTCCCTTGCTAGTCAGCAACAAAGCAGAATGTGGAACCAAGTCTGTCTGGCTCCAAAGCTTAGTAAGGACGCCCCTTAGAAGTTCTCAAATAAGGTGAGGTCATTAAAGCTTTTCTTAAGTTCATTTGTTTATGGATCCACAGACTTAAGAGTGGTTTAAGCACTCAGTCCTAGATGCATTTTTGCTGAATCAGAAAGTGAACCAATCCTTTAAAGCTTTAACACCCAAGTGACATTTCTCCTTCGTCTAAATATACACTTTATAGGGCATCTTTTTCAAAACAGGGTAAGTCTGTAGTTTTCAGGCTTACCTACAAAATTAAAATCACCTGGAGACTTGTAAACCATACCAAAGCCTGGGCCCCAATTACATGAGAATCTCTGGGGATAGAGCCCGAAAATCTGTATTTTTAACCGCTCCCAAGAACCAATGATGTGTTGGGGAAGTAACTCGCCTTAGTGATCTCCAAAAGCATCCCGGGGACATTTTTAGTGCATTTCTCAACTTCAACTGGTCATTAGAATCACCCAGAGACTTTTTAAAAATCGATGCTCAATCCATACCCCAGAACCATCACACTCTCTGAGGGTGGGACCCAGGCATCCGTAGTTTGTAAAGATCTCCAGGTGATTTTGATGTGCACCAAGGGCTGAGCACCACAGCTTTAGCAGCTAGTTATTCGAACCAGAAGTCCAAGCCTTCATTCGGAGGGTGTTCCCAAGGGCCGTACATCAGCAGCGCCATCACATCAACAATTAGTCTTTTTCTCAAACTCCCTGCCTTTTCTCTTAGCATCAGGCACCCAAAGTTGGTGCTGACACCCAAAGTTTTTCCATTCGTCAGCCACTTCTTAAGCGCATGTCCACTTAAAAGAAACGCTCATGACTCTCCCCTCTGTCCTTCAGAATCATTCCTACTATTAAATGATTCATCTCATATGCACATGCAACATTTGTCATTCTCTTGCCACTTTCAATTTTATTATATCCACTTCCTTTCTCTCTTATTAGCATTTGCAACACTGCCACTTCTTTTGCCCTCATGGACAATATGGAGTTAATGCTGTTCTGGGCATGTGAAACCTAGGCACAAAGCCACAGGCTAAGGAACCACAGTGTGGCTGAAACTAACCTGACAGCCTAGGAACGCTGCCAATCACTGAGGCGGGTAGAGTTGATGTCCTTTTCTGCTCTGGGAGGGAGTTCTGTTTACATCTGTAAAGTTCACATGGAAAGTCTTGAAGTAGAGGAGCTTTGTGCTGCTTTTTGAGTACGTGTAGCATCTCGAGAAGCAAAGCTCAGAAGGTTATCCTGAATTCCCAAAGCATACTTTTTGATTAATAACAAAGATCTTCATGGTTGAGAAGAATAAAAACCTCTGTACATTTCAGTTCTAAACTTTTGAAAGCTTCTGACATGGGGCATAAATGAGAAAAATTCTACCCTGAAAGCAAAATGCTTTTTATCCAACAATTTTAATATGCGAAAGCAGCAGCATTCATTGTGAAGATATTCTCTCAAAGGGCAAATCAGGTGCTGATTAAAGCTTTCCTACAACGTATATTGCTCTGGACGACTAATGAATGGCTGACAAATTTAATCCACATCTTCATCCTGCAAACCACCTTCCTTCCACATCCACACACCACCACCAACAAAAAAGTTCACAGCACTGAGAAAATGCATTTGCTTGATACAGTACTTTCTGTACTAGGTAAGATGATGTTCATTAGTTTGCTTTTTTTCAATGCTATCGCAGATTATTTCTGCAAAACTATCAATGGAAAACCCACAGACAATGAATTCAGAGGCTATGGCAGAAAAAGCAGATCTGATTTCCATACAAATTAGAAGATAAAATGTTGCAATAATTTACTTCAATAATTTTTATGGGAAAGATCAAGATTATTGACTTTTAAAATAAGGTCTCCACTAATGTCCTAAGTTCATTTCAATCCTGTTCTTAATAATTGGTACTTGAGAAGGAATTTTAGGATAATATTTAAAAGTTAATTAAAAGCAGTGTAAGCACTCATGTCAGTCAAGCATGACCTCTGCTCTACAATGCATTTAAATGCATGTCACCTTGACCTGTAACACAGCAATGTGAAAAATTTTGGTCAATATAAATCAAATGTACACTAATTTATTCAGCAGGTTTCCTGGTATCTGAATCAACATTAGAAATCTAACCAGTATTTGTTATTCTGTTATTGACAAAAGGAAGCATATTTAAATGATAACAAGTACTCATGGGTGTCATTTGGAAGTTAAATTGTTCCCCAAGGACAGCCTCCGTAAACGTCTACATTTAAAGGTCATTTACCACCAAATTATGAACAACTGTTGCATTTATTAACACAGGCTCAATAGTTTAGAAGCTAGAGCCATCAATTTTTACTGACAATGAGATCTAACTGTTTGCTAATAATAAACAAGGAAAACAGACCTTTTCTATAAACTTTTATTCCCTGCACTATGATCACTTTTAAGAAACGGAGATGCAAACTTTCTGTAGGTGTGCCTCTGAAGGAAAGGCTAAACATAGTTTAAAATAAATATCAGATAATAAAATAAAAATGCTTATTTTCTCATATTATGTTCATCTGAACTAAAACAAAAGCAGGAAAAACACTACAATTGTTTATTTATGAATGAAGTGTATATTTCACTTTTAGAAGGAAGCATGAGGGTTAATTTTACCATGGGGTGCCCAGATATTTGGTCAAACATTCTGGGTGTTTCTGTGAGGGTGTTTTTAGACGAGATTAATATTTAAATCTATAGACTGAGTAAAGCAGATTGCCCTCCATCATGTGATGGGCCTCTGTGGATTTGAGAAGCAATATATTCCAGCTGAGTTACTCCAGCTCCTTCACCAAACGACCTCGAAAGCCGCTAGTTTTGAGTGAGGCCCAAAACAAGGAAGGCTCTGCAACAGGTCCAAGCTGCTTTGCCACTTGGGTCATTATGATCCAGCAGCTCCAATGATGCTTGAAGTGGCAGGAGCAGACAGGCATGCTGTTCAGAGCCTCTGGCAGGCCCCTAGGTGAATCACAGTGTAGGTCCTTATTCAGCCAATTCATGGGCTGTGACCAAAGGTTTGGCTGCATGGTCTGGGAGCTGGAAGCAACATGATTGGAAAATTGGTGACAAGGAAATCTGAGGAAAAGGTTATGTGGATAGATCTCTCTGAATAGGCAAAAAACATGAAGAAATGTGTGTCCCATGTGAATGCTCACTGAAGGATGACCTCAGCAGAGGGGGATTTTAATAATCAAGTGAATAGGATGACCTGTTCTATGGATACCAGTCAGCCTCCTTCCCCAGCCACCCCGTCATTGCTCAATGGGCTCATGAACAAAGCGGCCATGGTGGCAGGGATGGTTGTGCATGGGCTCAGCCACATGGACTTCCACTCACCAAGGCTGACCTGGCTGCAGCCACTGCTGAGTGCCCAACCTGCCAGCAGCAGGGACCAACACTGAGCCCTCGAGACGGCACTATTCCCCAGGGTGATCGGCCAGCTACCTGGTGGCAGGTTGATCACACTGGACCACTTCCATCCCGGAAGAAGCAGTGTTTTCTTCTTACTGGAATAGACACAACTCTGGATACAGATGTGCCTTCCCTGCACGCAACATTCTGCCACAACTACCATGCATGAACTAATGGAGTACCTAATCCACCACTGCAGCATTCAGCACAGCATTGCTTCTGATTAAGGAACTCACTTCACAGCAATGAAGTGATGCAATGGGCCCACGATCATGGAATTCACTGGTCTTACCATATTCCCTACCCTCCTAAAGCACCTGGCTTGACAGAATGGTGGGATGGCCTTTTGCAGACTCGGTTACAGAGCGAGCTATATGGCAATACCTCCAGGGCTGGGACAAGGTTCTCTAGGAGACTGTATATGCTCTGAATCAGCATCCAATATGTGCTGATTTCTCCCATAGCCAGGATTCACAGATCCAGAAATCAAGTGGTAGAAATGGAAGTGACACCACTCACTATTACCCTTAGTGACCCACTGGCAAAATTTTTGCTTTCTGTCCCTGAAACCAGGGGCCAACTTGCTTTAACTACACTCAGTTGTCTGTTAGCAAAAGTGGTGATAATGCATTACCAAAGTCCACCCTGTAGATAACATCTCTGAAGCCTGAGCCACTATGGTAACAGGTAGGGTGCTTAAGTTGTTTGTCAGGAACTGAGAGTTGACTCCTTGTCCAGTTCAGGCCAATTAAGACGACCAACTTACCAAGTGAGTCGACAGGTGACCCTGTGATGTCAGAGGACTGAAAACTCTACCCTCAGATCATGCTAATGCCACCATTCTGTGAACACATGTCCCATGAAGAGCCATGAAGCCTGAGTATGCTTGCACAGATCATCTATTACTTCACTTATCCTTACCTACAATAATCTACCCCCATGCTTCAGACCACTCTGCTTCTTTACCCCATTAATAGCCTTAATCCCCATTTTTGGGGAGGCAGACTTGAGACTTGTTCTCCCATCTCCTTGCTTGGCTGCCTTGTGAATAAACCCTTTTGCTGCTCCAACCTCATTGTCTCAGTGATTGGCATACTGTGCGGTGGGCAAAATGAGTCTGATTCGGTAACATCCCCACGACTCCACGCTCTGCTGGCCTAGAAGTCTTAGTTCCAAAGGGAAGAATGCTTCCATCAGGAGATACAACAATGATTTCATTGAACTGGAAGTTAAGACTGCACCTGACCGCTTTAAGCTCCACATGTCTCTGCATCAACAGGCACAAGAGGGAGTCACTGCGCTGGCTCTGGTGACTGATCATGACTACCAAGGGGAAACTTGACTACCACTCTGCAGTGGAGGTAAGAAGGAGTTTATCTAGAACACCGGAGATCCCTTAGGGTGTCTCAACATTATGACGCCCTGTGATTAAAGTCAATAGAAAACTAAACAATCCAATTCAAACAGGACTACTAATGTCTCAGACTCTTCAGGAATGAAGGTTTGGGTCACCCTGCCAGGTGAAGAACCAGGACCAGCTGAGGTACTTGCTGAAGACAAAGTGAATATAGAGTGGGTAATGGAAGAAGTTAGTTACAAATACCAGCTACAAACACATGACTAGTTACAGAAATGAGAATTGTAACTGTCATGAATATTTCCTCCTTATTTTGTTACGAATATACTTGTATGTGTATATATGTATATACATATATATTAATATATATAAAGCAAATATATTTCCTTTCTTCCCTCTCTTATCCCCTTATCATGTAACATAAGATGTACTGACTTTATATCACAGTTGTTTAAGTTTTGTTAACTTCACATCGTACTATTTAAGTTACATGATATCAAGCAGAAAATAGACATGACTTAAGGATTTTACCTCCTCTTCTGGGAAAAGGATTAGTGTGTTTTCAGTTGTACACAGGATAGTTGTATCATGTCATGCAGAATTATGACCTTGTTATTGTCTTTATTTGGAGGTTAAGTATGGTTAAAAGGAGATGTGCACAGG
Source organism: Equus caballus (assembly GCF_041296265.1). NCBI lineage: Eukaryota > Metazoa > Chordata > Mammalia > Perissodactyla > Equidae > Equus > Equus caballus. The sequence goes on from NC_091697.1 coordinate 66,602,635, forward strand.
TGCCAAGTTGACAAGGGGTGGACTTGCAATGGTTAATTTTATGTGTCAATGTGAGTGGGCCACAGGACACCCAGATATCTGATCAAACATTTTAAATTAAGCATGTCCAAAAATAGGACTCCTGATCTTTCCCCCAAAATCTGCTCTGGCCAAATTCTTATTTCAGTAAAGAGTGCCACCATTCTTCCATTTGCTCAAGGTAAAAACTCCGGAGTCATCCTGTTCCTCATTTTTCCTCACACTCCAAATGCAAACCATCAGTGAATCCTATTGGCTCCATCATCAAAATCTATCCAGAATCCACCACTTCCACCTACAGAACTTTTCTAAGCCATCATCACCTTTTACCTGGGATACTGCAATAGCTTCCTAACTGAGCTCCCTGCCTACACCCAACCCTACTATAGTCCATTTTCCACTGCAAAATGAAACTGGTCCTTTTAAAACATAACTCATGTGACCAACATGGAAGGGCAGAGATTTCCATCTGTTTGCTTCGCTACTGTGTCCTTAGCATCTAGAAGAGTGCCTCACACATGGTTGGTGATCAATAAACACTTATTGAATCTCCTCACTCTTCGGCTTCCCATCTCTCAGAGTAATAGCCTTATCATTTCCCTCCCAAGCCTAACAGCTAAGCCCTCCCCACCCACCACTCAACCTCACATTACTCCCCGCCCCCACCACCCCGACCCTAGTACCTATGACATCATCTCCTACTATCCTCTATTCTCTGACTCCAGTTCAGCCCCACTGGACTCCTCTCTATATCTAAAACACACTGGGCACATTTCCATCTCATGCCCCTTGCACATGCTGTTCCCTCTGCCTGAACACTCTTCCCCTAGATAACCTCATGGTTTACCTCCTCACTTCCCTCAGGTCTCAGTCTTCATGTCATTTCCCAGTGAGGGCTTCTTTGATGGTCTCCCCAGAACTCTTGATCTCCCTTCCCTTATTTATTTTACTCAGTACCACTTATCACTATCTAAGATACTATATGTAATTTAATTATCATGTTTATTTCTGCCCCTCCCCACCCATCCAACTAGAATGTGTGCTCCTAGAGGAGACTTCTGACTGACTCTCTTTGAGGGGAGAGGCCTGTGACTGTTTTGATCACTGCTGTATCCTCAACAGGCAGATTAGTGCCCACCACTTAGTAGGTGGTCAATAAACATTTGTTAAATAAGTGAATGCTGTGTTTCCATTTTCTCTTGATATTATAAACAATGCTACGCTGAATAACTTTACATGTATATCCTTGTACATTTGTGGATACAGACCAAAAAGTGGGAAGGTTGGGTCAAAGAGAGTATAAATATTTTATTTAATAAATATTGCCATATTGACTCCAAAAAAGATCTTCCAAGCTACAGTCTCACCCACAGTGTGTTGGAGAATCTGTCCCCTTTCATCTCCACTCTCATCAGTACTGGTTTTTATCAATCTTTTTCATTTTGCCTATTAAATTCAAAAAAAAGAATCTTGTTTTCAACTCTGCCTTTCCTTATTACTATCACTACCTTTTCATATATTTTTGGTTATTTAAAATATGCCTCTGATGTCTTGCTCCTCTTAAAAACAAACAAATAAACCACTGTCATCACTTGTAGCTGCTTCTAGGACAAAATTTTATCTGGGTATCTACAGTTCCACTAAACCACTCAACCTAATCTTCAAACTCCAGTCCCACCCCCATCACCCACCCCTTCCTACCAACGAGCCATACTTCCTACCCTTCCCCACGCGCTTCCTGGAATCTGGAATGATCTTCTTCCCTTTATCAAACTGGCAAACTTCTACTCATCCTTCCAGAACAAGCTTTCATGTCAGCTACCCCTGCACCCACAATACCAGCACATACCTAGGGGAGGGTAGTGACATAATAAATAATCACAACAATGAATTTTTGCTACTTGTTTTACATAATCTTGACAATCAGATGAGTTTCCACTAGCAAGAAAGAAGGGTGAGGGTGTAGAAGAGAAAGAAGTTTACAGATTCTAAAACAATTTCTAAATTCTTAAATTCAAAGAATTAGGGAAAGGCAGCTGGTAAGACTCAATCACATACTGGTTCTTCCTTAGAACCAGAATTACAAAGTGAAAACCTGAGTAATCTACCTTTTTAACAAAAATTAACAAAAAGAGGACAATAGCATATTTCAAATACTTACCCACCCCCTTCCAACAAACAAAGCAACTACATAGAAGGAGACAGCATGTTTCAAATATGCCCAATCTAGTCATCAGAATTTAGCCAGCAAGCTACACGGGATCTACACTGAGATACCACTGCTCACCTATCAGATTGGCAAAAGTCCAAAAGCCTGACAACACGCTCAGTTGTGAGCTTGTGAGGAAACACACACTCTCATAAACTGCTATGGGGATGCAAAATAGCACAATCCCTAAGGAAGGGAATTTGACAATATCTGGTAAAATTAAATACACATTTACCTTTTGATCTAGTAACCCCTGCTAGGAAGCCATTCTAAAGATACACTGACAAAAGTACAAAAAACATATGCACAAGCCTAGTGACTGTAGTCAATACAGAGAACAATGGAGCTATAGAAAAGAATGTGGCATCTTTGTATACGCTCCTGTGCAGTGATCTCCAGGATATATTGTTAAAAAAAAAAAAGCAGGTGGAAGAAAATGTTCTAATATACTACTGTTTAATGTAACAAAAGGAATGGAGGCACAAATACATTTGCATCCATTTATATATTTTTTCAAATAGAAGGATAAACCATAACTTATTTTTTCAGTGGTCATCAATCAAGAGGATGGAAACAGGGTGCAGAAGACAAAAAAAGGAAGCTAGATTTCAGTAGATAAACTGATGCAATACATACTTAACACAAGTATAAAACAAAATCAATTATTTATTTACTTTGTTGTTTATTTTTTGTGAGGAAGATTGTCCCTGAGCTAACATTCGTGCCAATCCTCCTCCATTTTACATGTGGGATGCCACCACAGCATGGCTTGATGAGCAGTGTGTTGGTCCACGCCCAGGATCTGAACCTGAGAACTCCATGCCACCAAGCAGAGCACACAAGCTTAACCATTATGCCACCGGGCCAGACCCCAAAATCAACTTTTAAAAAAATCGCTAAGAATACAAAATACGAGACTGAGTGGCTAGTTGGTGTTATAAGAAGAGAAGAAGCAATCCAAGTGATTTAAAAACACAGTCATTTGATTGTATGCTCTGGATAGAGCAAAGTACAAAAGAACTTACTAAAAAAAAGTTTTAAGCTGTATTCAGCATTATCTTGTTGATAGTAGTAACTGGTATTATAATTAAGACGCAGTAATCATGTGTATAATGTGAGATTAAGTAAACTGTTAATCATATGATATTCTACCAATCTCAGCATCTAGAGTACTGAGATTTTCAGTGTGGGAAAAAGAAGACACAGCTGAAGATAGAAGAGACTAAGAAAAAAAATCCTAGCCTTGATCACTGAAAAGAACTAGAAACCTCCACAAACCCAGTGTCAGTGTATTATCGTGCCCAGCAAGCGGTCTCTAAACATCACTTCCCACTAAAAGCAACCAAGGAGCTTCAGAGAAAAGACTAATTCCAGATCTAGGGTGGGAAAAGTAAAAGATGTACCAGGAATAGCTTGTTATACTGATATCTTGTTATACTGATTACTGATGGAGGCTGTGGAACTTCTTTTTTTCTGACACTACTAAGGTTGTATCAAGGGCATAGCACCCAATCTGAAAAGGCCAAACTTGAAAATGGTGAAAGATGGGACAAAAAGTATATGAGAATGATAAATATAAGGGATTGAATTACATTAAACATGTTAATATCCACACATTCATAACATACTAATTTTTTTTGTTTTGAGGAAGATTAGCCCTGAGCTAACTACTGCCAATCTTCCTCTTTTTGCTGAGGAAGACTGGCCCTGAGCTAACATCCATGCCCATCTTCCTCTACTTTATACGTGGGACGCCTACCACAGCATGGCTTTTGCCAAGCGGTGCCACATACATACCCAGGATCTGAACCAGCAAACCCCAGGCCGCCAAGAAGCAGAACATGTGAACTTAACCACTGCACTACCAGCCCAGCCCCCCATAACATACCAATTTTTTTAAAGAAAGCCTCTGTGATCACCTTTAGTTTGTGATCTGTGGAGGCCACCAACTCATTATTTTGAAAACTAAATAAAAGAAGGAATCAAGCATTTATCCTGCCTTTCCTATAAAAACTATGCCTCAGAATAACTAATTTACGAGGCAAAGTTTCTTTTTATACACGTATTCAAGCCAATAAATGAAGAGAGAATGACAAAATTAGAATATCGATATTTAGCAACCACTAATGAATTAATAGATCTAGGCAACATTCTTCAGTGGCCGCCAGATTTCACAAATCAAATCTGAAAATGATCAAATCTCTACCTTTTTATAAAGTAAGGACCAGAAGAATGTGTTAATAATGACACAAGGATGTAACCAGCAAAATGCAGTCTGGGAAACTATGGGACAAATGTCATAGTTTATACAACAAAATAACTGTAAAAGGAAAAAAAAGAGAGAAAAGTGGTAAAAGAACCCATAGATTAAAGGGCTGAGGAGACATATTCAGCAATCACAGTACATGGACCTAGTTTCAATCTCAACTCAAACTGCATTAAAAGAAAAGGAACAAGCATGAGAAAATTAAGGAAATGTAAAAATAGATTGATATTTATGATACTGATGAAATACTGTTAATTTATAAGTGTCTGATAACGATACTGTGATTATATTTGAAAAGGGCAATCTTTGTTTTTTAGACACACAAACTGGAAGTATTCACAGATAGGTCTGAGATCGGCTTCAAAATGAAATACAGGAGGACTTCCTGGGAGTGGGGGAAAGAGTAGGAAACAAAATTGGCTGTGAGGTTATCATTTTTAAAGCTGAGTAAAGGGGTCATTATTCTCTCCACTGCTCTATATGTTGAAATTTTCCATAATAAACAGTTACTGTTAAAAGGCAGGGGGAGGGGCCCGGCCCCGTGGCTGAGCGGTTAAGTTCCCACGCTCAGCTTCAACGGCCCAGGGTTTTGCCGGTTCGGATCGTGGGCGCCGACATGGCACCACTCATCAGGCCATGCTGAGGCGGCATCCCACATGCCACAACTGGAAGGACCCACAACTAAAAAATATATAACTATGTACTGGGGGGAGGGGCCGGGAGGAAGAAGATTGGCAACAGTTGTTAGCCCAGGTGCCAATCTTTAAAAAAAAAAGGCTGGGGCAGGGGGCAGGCAAGACAACAATTGAAAATTAAAGCAGAAAAGACATACACAAAGCAAAATAGGAAATTCCATTAATAACCTGAATGAGCACCTGGAGAGCCAGTATAAGAATGTGAGGTATGAGCCCACTGGCTCCTGTTTTGGAGGGATACCGGGGGAGATGGAAGAAGGTGGGAAATACTTATCTCTGTGCCCTCTGTAACATATCCTAATCATTTATGTAAATACATTAGCCTTGATGATCTTGAAGGAAAAAAAAACTTATGTAGTAAATAAAGCTAGAAAACTAAACCTGAAGTGAACACACAGTTTGAAAGTTGTAATAAGAACACCAGTTGGTTATATGTAATTGTTACTTCTGAAGTACTTCAAAGTCTTTGCAAAGATTTTATTTTATATAGCATAAATATTTCTTCTGGACTTTTGTCTACATTAGTAATTCATATTAAAGAGTTTTAAGAAAGGCAGTCCCTACTTGAAATAAAAATAAATCATGAACATAGCTAGACACACCATTTCCTGCACTTTGCAAGGATTATCTCATTTAATTCTCAAACCATGCTTTAAGGGCGGTATTAGTATTTTCCTCTATCACAGATGAGGACGACAAGACACAGAGAGATTAAGTAGCTTGTCCAAAGTCAGACTTCAGGCTAAATGCTGGAAGCAAGATTTGAATAAAGACCTGAGTCCATAGCCTGTGCCTTTCACCGATGGGCTGTGTAGCTTCTGTCAAAAACGGGTGGAATATTATAAATAGGCTTTTCTAAATGGCAAAAGTTACCCTGGAAGCATCTGAAATAACCCACATTTGATTTTGATCTGCACAGGTTCATCTCTAATTACACGCCTGCCTTATTTTTGAGACACAGTGTGCTACAATGTGGACTACTAGCTTACTATCATATCAGAGCGGACGACACTAAATGCAATGTGGTATCCTGGATTGGATCCTGGAACAGAAAAGGAACATTAGTGGAAAAACCTAATGAAATCCAAATAAAGTCTGGAGCTTAGTTAATAGTCATGTATCAACGCTAGTTTCCTTGTTTTGACATTACCATGGTAATGCATGAAGTTAACAATGAGGGAAACTAGGGGAGGGGTATATAGGAACTCTCAGTAGTATCTTTACAACTTTTCTGCAAATCTAAAATCATTTCAAAATTAAAAGTTTACTTTAAAAGAATAAATTACAAAATAAAAATCACAACAAAAAGATTAAAATGTTTTTCTAGGTCAATGAAAACAAACTTAGTTCTGTCCCCAAATTTCTAAGCACCATATTTGCAAAATTCAATCCTCTTTTACCTACTTTGATTTTTAAATCAATGTAGCTTTCTGTCTGTTAATGTTCAAGAATATCTTCAAACTGTATTTCTTGTCTTTAAGGGTAAAGAACACATCTTACACATGCTTGATTTAATCACTCGACACACATTCAATGTTCCATGATGCTGGGAGCTTACCATGAGTGAGGCACTGTGCCAGCTGTGTCCTGGTTACACAAAGGCCTCCTTCATTATAGATGCTTACAATGGGTGATTGAAAGATACTGTTGTGCACATTGTGCTCTCACTGTCCTTCTGCCCTTCTCCAACTGTGAGGTCAACAGGGTTAGTGGCAGGAATGAACTGACCTCATTTCTAGCTCCAGAGACACCCCCTGTTTTAACGCCAGCTGGTTCACCTATCCTTGCCATGGCGATTGGTGCAGGTGGTCCTGGCCTCAGCCAGTCGGCCCGCAGGGTTCCCTGGGCAACAGGACTGGTTGAGAAACCAACAGGGAGTGAGATATGAAGGGAGATGTATTTGTTCTGAGCTTCTGACAAAAAACTGTCCTTATTCCAAAGAAACACCCTCCCTTCCTCTGGATGTTGTAGTATATATATCAAAAAATATCTTTTTAAATCTGCAAATTGTGACCATTTGGATACCAGGTGGAAGCTACTCGCAGGAAGAAAACAAACAGAGAGGAGGGCCACTCTCAGGGGCCAGGCCCCCTTCCTCAACCTCTCAGTCTCATCCTCACGCATACAAAATGGCAACAGTAATACTTCCTGCAGGTCATTGTTAATTCCAAGGCAATATTTGCAGTGTGGTTCATTAAAAACAACAGAATTGGAATATTAAGATATTGCTAATTTTGTGGGTTTATATTATGGTTTTTTTTTTTTAAATGCTTTACCTGTCAGATATTTGTAGTGAAATATTTACAGCTGAATAAATGTCAAGCAATAGGATATACTGGAGTATATGGGGAAGCCATTTGGTTTAAAACTAATTTGGTTTTTTTTTTGTTTTTTTTGAGGAAGATTAGCCCTGAGCTAACTAGCTAACTACTGCCAGTCCTCCTCTTTTGTGCTGAGGAAGCCTGGCCCTGAGCTAACATCCGTGCCCATCTTCCTACACTTTCTATATGGGACGCCTACCAGAGCACGGCGTGCCAAGCGGTGCCATATCTGCACCCAGGATCCGAACCGGCGAACCCCGGGCCGCCGAGAAGCAGAACGTGCACTTAACCACTGGGGCCACCGGGCTGGCCCCAAAACTAATTTGGTTTAAAACATTTATGATGTCCCACAGACAAGAATGATGCCCTTAAAGACAGTGATGTGTCTTCCCCCATATCAGTATTCCCTTAAGGACAAGCATCTCTTCCTAAAAACTAAGGATCAATTACTGATTTGCTATGCTCATCTTGCGACCACTCACCTGCAGTGCCAGCAAAGCAATCTCGTGATATTGGAAAAAGAACATTCCTATCGTGGGTGATATATGCTCTTTGTTCTAAGACAGACTAGAACCACTCTGTATACCCTACTTCTTTAGAGAGCTGCTTTCCTTAGTGAAGGTACTCCCCTAGGCTATATGGTCCTTAGAGTTGGCTCATAATAAACTCACCTCAGTTTTGATTTATAGAATGATTATTAATTATTTGCATCAATAGAGTGAAATTACATCTTGGATTTGCTTTAAAATATATCAGAATAAAAGAAATGGAAGAATGGGAGGGTGAATGAAATAAAAATTGTAAGATATTCCACATGAGTAATGGATAAATTGTGGTTCATTATATTGTTCTATTTTTGTATTTTAATCCATAAAATATTAAAAAAAGATCCTTGCATATACCTCAATATTATGATCATGCATATTTGTATAAACACAACACACTCAGTCAATCATAGGCATACACGCAGTTAAAATGAACGTGAAAAACCATCTAATTCAAAGCCTTAACTTTTACAGCTATGAAAAATGAAATCTAATACAGTCAAACTTTCGTGTTATTACCTAAGGAGTAATTCTAGTTTTGTTGTTTTTACCACCAATGTATCTGAAATTGAAAATACCCGCCTATGCTGGCACCCGGGACCTGCTTACCCTCATATCCAATGGACTGTTCTCCATCCTCACCTTACAAGACCACTCACCCACATCTAGCACGTTCCTTCTTGGAAAGCATCTACCGATCTCTCTTCCCACCTCACACCCCTGGGCCTCCTTCCCCCTCCGGAGGCCGTGCTGAGAGAATTCTCTGCTCACGCAAGTGCTCAGATTTTACCTTCAGTCCTTTCCTCACTCCACAGGCTCTTCCTAGGAATAGCGGCAACTTTTATACTTTTTCATCTTTTCTGCTCAATTACCCCTCAGAGCCACATCTGTAGCCCAGACCTCTATACATCCTGAACGCCAAAATCAAACTGCCTCACCCCGCATGAAGAACTCGACAGCCCCCAAACCAAACGTCCCCCCATTTCAGTTCCTATTTGGGCACTGGCACCCGCATCCGTTGGAGTCACCCTGCTGCCTCACATCTGGCCACCAGGCGCATGAGATTCCTGTCAGCATCCCCCTTCCTTCCTAGTTGCCTTAGTCAGGCCCTCATCCTCTCCTTTCTCGTCATTTTGCAAGTGTCTCTTAAACGATTAATGCTCCAGGGTCATCTTTCTAAACGCAAACATAATCATGTTACTTCCTTCCTTAAAACTCCCCAGTGACTTCCCATTGTCTGAGGCTGAAGGCTCTTCTCCCACGTAGTTCTCAAGGCTAGTGAGCTGGTCTCTACCCACCTCTCTCTGTCTGGAAATCACCCTGCATGATTCCTGCTACTTACTCTAAATTCCAGTCTGTACCCTGACCCCCGTCCAACACACAGAGGGGCTTCATGACTCAGGATCACTGCTCTTCTGATTTATTCCCCCATTAGAAGACTCAGTCAGTCATTATTTATCCAGCAGACACATAATGAATTCTTACTATGTGATATGCCCTGTACTAGGGTACAGCAGTGGAGATGGACACTGTCCTAGCCTCAAGGAGCTTATAGCCCAGCAGGGAAACAGATCCTAAACAAAAAAACCAAGGAGGGATGGGGTGGGGGGGTGGCCGATAGAGAATAACCTCCCTACGAAGTAATATTTGAGCTCATCTGCATTTTGGTACAATATCCTCTCCTGCTTCTTTGTAAACTAAAATGATTTACAAGTGGCCCTTTTTTTTTGGAGAATCAGTCCTTTCGCCTGAGATGAGATTTTGCCCTGCGCTTCCTCTTTCTAGAATTCACAATCTCAGCAAAAAACTAATCGGATTCAAATAGTCAGCATTCCTAAGCACCCCCATCCCCACCCCCAGCACATCACCCTAAGGCAGAGCAGAACTGCCCTCCCCCTTCTCAGGACTCCAGCTGACATCAGGCACCCTCACCCTTCCCTAACTTGCCCCCCACCCCCGGGATGGGCTGAGAACTCCTAAGGGCAGGAACATCCTCCCATCTCTCAATCCCCCACTAGACACAGTGCAGGCCCACAGAAAATGTTTAAATGTCAAAAAGGCAAAAGTTCACTCTTTAAAGGTAAATTACTTTCTATATTGAGCCTAACAGGGAGGAAGAACTATATTTTTCTACTTTAAAATGCCTATCACTGAATTTGTTAGAATGCAATATAATATTTCTTAAATTTAAAACACAAACAGAATCACTAAAGTAAAAAAGCACTTTTTTACACTAAAGTGTACATTATTTTACCACTTTCTTATTTAGGAAACTGAGATTACATTTTTTAAACTCTAGGGCTTTTTCTTTACAAGATGAAATCTTATTCGCTGCTGTATTCCCAGGCCCTAGAATAGAGACATATGTCAGGCACTAGGTTAATATCTGCTGAGTGAATAAACTGCTGTACAATTACAAAACAGGTGCTCAGAGGGAATAAAGTATCTAATGGCTGCTTCACAAACTCACAGAAGAAAAAAATCACTGCAGAAGGTATCTTAACACTATAGTTACTGATCTAAAATGAGTAAAGTTTTTTTTTATGTAAACTCTTAAAGATCATACAAACTCTCATCACATAAGCAATCTTCAAACTACCAAGTTTACCAAGGAAAGGGTTCCTTCCAAACCAGTTTAATTCACAACCTGGAGTCTGGCTCATGCCTGGTTATGAGGAAAATAATTTAAAAATATATGAAAACTTTGGGGAAAACACAGATTCTCTAATAGAAGAAAACTCAATAACGGCCAATGAGCCTTAATTTTGATTTATTTAAAAGTACTTATTTTGGAAGGTGATAAACTTTTAGCATGGACTACTCAATCACTTTCCTCTTTTCTCTAAAGACTCAGTCCCCTAACAAACAGCCTTTTTCTCTTCAGATCCTGAAAGAAGGCCCCAAAGATGATGGTAGGCCCTCCGTGACTGCTGATGCTGACGGGAGAGGTGAGATATTGGAAGATCAAAAGACAACCAAGGCATCAGGCCTAAGGAAAAAGCCTTGAACAGGTGCAAATTTAACATTTTTCTTTTAAAGAAAATACAGCATATTTAACCAAATGGTAATTCATTGGAAAGGATTATTTATATAAATAATGGCCACTATACTGAGCTCAGCTCCCCCCTCAGCTGCAGCTTCGGAGGGGAAGGCACTTTGAGTACATGTTTTGGGACACTTGGACCCAGCAGTCTACTGAATTCTAAAAACCCACATACAATCTGGATTTTCTTTTTTCAATCACTACTCTTAATTCTAAAAATTCCTTTGAGAGGGTGATTTAATCCTCCCTGTGAAAACACACGGTTCCAGAAAGGCTGACACCAAAACCAAATAATATTTAGCGGAGGTGAGAGAGGTTAAAGCAGCTGGTGTTTAGCAAGTGAGTGAGGTAGAAGCGAATAAAATAATCCTTTCTTTCTGCCCTCTGCGACCTTCTCCGAAGCCTACCTGTAAATTCTTCTGAGGTCTACCCAGCCTCAGATCTTTCTTCCTCTAGGAACGACTGTCAAGATAAAGATGCCTAAATTCACTAGGAAATCAACGACACACAGTTTACTTACCAATCTTACTACCCCAAGGTCCCAGGCCCTGGTCTCTGCCCTCCCCGCCCACTCCTCCACTCTTGAGAGCAGAGGCTCTGTTCCTCACTTCTCAGTGATCCCAGTCCCAAGTATGGGACAGGTGTTCAGTGAGTACCTGATTTTGCCGTTTCATGACACTGCAGAACTAGCAAAAAACTTTGCAAACCATCTAAAAGCAATACGTGTATTCACTCTGGCTAATAAACAGCTACGAATGAGGATTTTTAAGAATCAGCATATTTTTCATCTGAATGAACTTGGAACCCAACATCAACCCGCCGGGAAGCCACTTGTGTCTGGGCAAAGGGGGCAGCTGTGCCAGAAACGAACGCAGCCCATCCCGGGCTCCAGAGGGCGGGCGGCGGGGAGAATGGCGAGCGCCGCGTCGGAGGACTCGACTCCAGGCGCTCCAGCCCGAGCCCCGGGACGCGGCTGGGAGGGGAAAGGGACCGAACCCGGAGACCCCGGGCGCCCGCAGCCGCCGCGCCAGGGCGGGGGCGCCCGTTTCCTTGACAACCGCGCGGGGCGCAGCCCTTCCTCTGGGCTGGAGGAGGGGAGCGGAGCGAGGGGACCCCCTGCGCAGGGGCGGCGGCGGCCCGGGGCACCTCCTGCTCAGCCGCCGCGGGCCCGGTTCCCGGGTTCCTGTCCGGCCGCGGCCCGCGCCTACCGTGTATCCCCGCTCCAGGTCACTCTCCTCGTAGCGAAAAGACGGGATGTAGACCTCCATGGCTGCGCCGGCCGGCCGGCGGAGGACGGGCGGGGGGCGGGCTCACGGCCGCGGCCGCCGCCCCGCCCCCGGCCCGGCCGCCCCGCCCCCGGCCCTGCGCCTGTCCGACCCGGAGGCTGCGCGGCCCGGGCCCAGGTCGGCTGCTGGCCCCGCCGCCCACGGCGCTCTGGGAGGCCCCGGGGCGGGAGCTGGGGCCGGGAGCCGAGGGCGCGGGGCTCTGGGCGCCGGGATTCCGAGCCTGCAGGGCTGCGGGGATCGCTGGGCCCAGAGGAGGCGGGGCCTGGAAACCTGTGAGTCTGCAGAAAAGGGGTGTGCGCGCCCCCGCTCCGGGCGCCGCGGCCGGGGCCGCACCCGGGCGCACCCTGCCCTTCGGGCTCGGCGGTCGCTAGGTAGCAATTTACAGGACACCACCTTTAGCAGATTGCAGGACCACCAGGAATAGAAAAGCATGGAGCTTCTGGATTGTGTTTTGGTTGGCTGAATTTTCGTTCTGACTCTCGGCTGGCATTAACAGCAGCGAACCCTCCAACTTTTACCAAGATTTTTCTGTTTGCCTTCCATTCCAGGGTGGGCGTCTGGTTCTGAGTTAGCCGTCGAACCTTGGAATGGTATCGTACAGAGCCCGAAAGTCGGCCGGTCACCGAGACAAACGCTCCAGCTTCTTGCTCCACTTCTAAAATGCTGCGTCTAAATAACTGTATAGGGCGTTTTAACTATAAAAGAAAATAGAAGACGCAACAAAAAGACATGACCAAGGTGAGGACTGGAATCTGGCCCTCGGGCCAGGAGCTCATAACCTGAAAGTACCTAAAAGATGAAGTGTTCCAGGTGACGAAACTTGATTATCGGATTCCCTTTGTAAACTCCGAGTTTATTCCTTAGGTTAGAGCACAGAGCAGAATGGAGACTTGGAGGTGACTTGTGGGTCACTGAGAAGTGACCTCAGCTAGAGAGCTTCCTGGACTGCAGGCAAACACCTGTGCCTTGAGGCCAGGGGGCATTTCAGAGGGGCCAATTCTAAAGTTTATAATGAGACCCTGAGTCATGGAAAAGAGGAAAAATCAGCCCCTTTGTTTTAAGGGCCCTGCAAAGCCTTCTATATTAACCTCATCTGAAGACCCACCCTGCTCACCCACTCGCAACTTCGCGATGTGCCTGCCTCTCAGAATTCCATGCCTCAGCATAAGCTGTGCCCTTTGACCAGACTGCTCTTCCTCTTTTCTTCCAGCGGCCAGCTCCTGATGTACCCAACAGCTCTATGAACTCCATGCTGTCTTGAGTTGAGAGCCCAGCTTGCTGGTTCCCTTAAGCCTCTGGTGACTATCACACTGTATTGTGTCATTTATTTCTCTGCCTCACCCACTAGGTATTAGGGCAAGTACCTATTTTTAAAAAATGTTTATCCCCTACTTGGCATAATGCCTGGCACATTCTTCTTGAAAGCTTTATGTAAGCATTTAAATACTCAGCTTTACAAAACCAGTGGAATGCAGCAGGTACTATGCCAGATGCTGTTACATGCATTACATACCATGTCTCATTTAAGCTTCATAACAACCCATGAAGAAGTGTTACGGGCAATAGGACTTTCAAGGCCTAGAAAGCAGTGTTTCCAGTTTTCATTTTTAAAATAGTAATGGCTACTGATGGTAGAAGACCCCCAAAACAATTTCAAGATTTGTTGAAACAGATTATTAAAGTCTCAGTGGGTGATGTAACCCAGGATTATATAATCATAAAATCTTTGAGCTACAGATTGCTGATCAAGCTTTTAGTATGCTTTCTATACTGACCTTCCACAACAGCCTGCTAGTAGTCTGCCATATCTTTGGCCTGGCTCACCTGTTTACCTGTTGGACTTAAGAGGCAGAAATGTGTGGGTCCATGAAGATGTGACAGACGGTTCAAAAGAAACCTATTTGCTGTTTTCTAATAGCTGTGTATAACTTAATTTTGCCCTGCTGATAATATATACAAGCTCTCAATATGTGGGTGTGTTCTTGAGGGTCTATCAGCTCAGCCATAAATGGTATTACTATAATTTCAATTATAAATTATAAATTCACAGATGGCCTGATTGAGGCTCACAGAGGATAAATAACTATGAAATTACTTGCTAATAATTAGAAGAGCTAAATTTCTAACCAAGTTCTGTGAGTAACTAGCAAAGAGGGGAGAAAGAATAGCAGTAAAGTGAGAGAAGGTGGCAAATACAGTATCCTGTTGTTCCTACATATCTTTTAGTCTGACTCTACAGTCTGTGACAGGCCAGCGACATATATTCTCAGAACACTAATAAAAATACATAGCAGATACATATATAACAGGTAGTATCTGTTAATAAAAGCAGAAAACTTACGTAAGCAAAATAATAAAATTCTGTTGGAATCCAGGTATAAATTCTTAGGCCCAAAATACCGCATTTACCTGGTATTAGGTAAAAATATATTTCAGCAAATTTAATGATAAACTGCTTTAAATACCAATTGGTATTAGAAGTTTTGACCAAAATCTATCTAGAATGTATTACACAGTCAACATTGAATTATAAGACTAATACATCATGACCAAATAAGATTTCTCTCAGGAACGTAAAGATGGTTAAACGTTAAGAAATCTGTTGCTGTATTTCTCAACACTGTCAGATTAGAAAAGAAGAAAAATGAGTATTTCAATAGATCCTGAAAAAACATTAATAAATCAGTACATCACTTCTTAATAATTCTTAACATAATAGAAATAGCAAAAAGAATTTTTTTAATTTGATAAAGGTTAACTACCATAACTCCACAGCAAATGTCCTATTCAACATCAGATGAGGAAGTATCATAATAGTATCAATAACTTTATCACAACTATTGTTTGACACTTTGCTGGAGGCCCTAGTCAATGCAATAAGAGAAGTAAAAGAAATAAGAGGGACAGATGTTGGATAGGAAAATAGAAAACTAGGATTATTTATAGATGAAATGAGCTACATAGAACAGAATCAACTGAAAAATTATTAGAACTAATAAAAGAGTTTCATAAGGTGCCAAATATTAAATCAATATATACAAATCAATAGATTTCATATACAATAGCTTTCTTATACACAACATTAAGCAACTAGAAAATAACATACGGGGGCCAGCCCTGTGGCTGAGTGGTTAAGTTCACACGTTCTGTTTCAGCAGCCCGGAGTTTGCCATTTTGGATTCTGAGCGCAGACCTATGCACCACTCCTCAGGCCATGCTATGGCGGCATCCCACATAGACCATCTAGGATGACCTACAACCAGGATATACAACTATGTAGTGGGGCTTTGGGGAGAAGAAAAGAAAAAGAGGAAGATTGGCAACAGATGTTAGCTCAGGGCCAATCTTCCTCACCAAAAAGCATTTAAAAAAGGAGAAAATAACATATGGAAAACCAAAATATTTCATTAATAATGGCATTAAGAACTTATAATTCGAAGGATAAACTTAATTAATGTGCAAGACATATGAAGAAAACAAAAAACTTTATTAAACAACATGAAAGAAGATCCAAAATAGGTATATCATGTTCCTGGATGAGAAAAATCAATATTTTAAAGATAGAAGTTTTCACCAAAACAATGTATAAAGTTAATACAATCAAAGCCCCAAACAAGCTAAGAAAAGTGACAAGCTGGTTCTAAAATTCACTTGAAAAATGAATAGCCAGGGCAAGTTTGAACAAGAAGAAAAATGAATGAGAGGATATGTTAATCTATAGGACATCAAAACATACTATAAAGCCATAATAATTAAACCAGTATGATCCTGGAACAGAATTAGACAAATGATCAAGGGAATCAAATAGCACAGAAATAGATCCCTGAATATATGGAGACATAGTATGAAACGACAATCGTATTTCAAACCCGTAGGGGTAAAAAAGTAAGCTATTAAATAAATGGTGTTGAAATAGCTTTAATAAATGTTTAAATAGCAAAGTTTTAATGAAAGTTAAAAAGTTTAAATGGTATAATAAATAGCTAATGGATAACTGGCTCTCAGTTTGGGAGAAAAGTAAAATAGATTTAAAATGAATTCCATATGTAGTAAAAAGCTCTATGAAGAAACAATGCTGTAAAACCTTAAGGTAGACAAAGTCTTATTACAATATACAGCATGTCAAAGACATTAAGGGAAAGATATTTTAGACTAGTAAAGGATTTAAAATTATTGCAAACCAAAAATGATAAAGTTTAAAAAACATTCAATAAACTGAG
Source organism: Equus caballus (assembly GCF_041296265.1). Classification (NCBI taxonomy): domain Eukaryota; kingdom Metazoa; phylum Chordata; class Mammalia; order Perissodactyla; family Equidae; genus Equus; species Equus caballus. The sequence goes on from NC_091697.1 coordinate 66,619,238, forward strand.
AAAAATATGTGCAACATGTATAACAAAGGATTAGTGTATATTTTATACTTAAAGAATAACTACGTAATTTTTTTTAAAGATTTTATTTTTTTTTCCTTTTTCTCCCCAAAGCCCCCTAGTACATAGTTGTATATTCTTCTAGTTGTGGCATGTGGGAATCTGCCTCAGCGTGATTTCATGAGCAGCGCCATGTCCGCGCCCAGGATTTGAACCGACGAAACACTGGGCCGCCTGCAGTGGAGTGTGCGAACTTAACCACTCGGCCATGGGGCCAGTCCCCACATAATTTTTTTAATGGAACAATGGGAAATGGACACAGTATAAAACAGGCAATTCCCAGAAAAATGGAAATGGACCAAAACAAAAATGTGAATTATCTATTACCACGTAACAAATTACCCCAAAATGTAGCTACTTAAAGCAATCAATACTTGTTATCTCCCACAGTCTGTGTGGGTTAGGAATGTGGAGCAGCTGAGGTTGCAGTCAAGATGTCGGCCAAGGCTACAGTCATCTGAAGACCCTACTGGGCTTCAGAATCCACTCAAGGGTGGTTCACTCACGTGCCTGGGAAGTTAATGTTGATTGTTGGCAGAGGACCTCAGTGCCTGGCCACTTGGACCTCTCCATACGGCTGCTTGAATGTCCTGAAGACATCGAGGCTGGTTTCCCCCAAAGCAAGAAGTCACGAAGAGCTCAGGACAGAGGCCACCATGAGTTTTTATCACCTACCATCAGAAGTCATACTCCATCATTTCTTCAGCATCCTGCCCATCACACAGGTTAGCCTTTTTCAGTGTGGGAGGGGACTACACAAAGGCTTAAGTCTCAGGAGGCAAGAATTAATTGGGGCCATCGTGGAGGCTAGCTACCACATAATCGTGAGCCGAGATGCTCACATCCAGTGGTAATCAAGGAAATGCAAATTAAAATAATGAAGCATCATTTTTCAACTTTTAGAGTGGCAAAAATGTCAAAGATTATTCCTATGTTGGCATGATGTGGGGAACTGAGTACTGTTGGTAAGACAGTAAACTGGGTCAGCCTTTTTGAATGACAAATTGATAGTAGCTATTACAGTTTTAAAGGCACACATTCAGTCCAGAAATTTCACTTTTGGAAGTATTTTCATATGTGGAGGGCAGGAAAGGTATGTGCAAGAATACTGCATTGTTTCTGAAGGCAAACATTTGGAAGCAAATTCTACCATATTATAGATAAAAAAATATTGGTGTTTCTACACTATGAATACTATGTTGCAGTTAAAAAAACTGATGTAGAGATTTCTAATAAGATAGCAAATTGAACATACATAGCTAATTTCATTCTTTTTTCCAGCCCCAATAAAACTGCAACAAGGAATTCTTTTCTTTAAAAAAAAACAAAAAGCCCATAAACTGGCCCCGTGGCCAAGTGGTTAAGTTCGTGTGCTCCACTTTGGCAGCCTGGGTTTCGCCGGTTTGGATCCTGGGCACGGACATGGCACCGCTCGTCAGGCCATGTTGAGGTGGTGTCTCACATGCCACCTCAACATGAAAGTTGACCCACAACTAAAATATACAACGATGTGCTGGGGGGATTTGGGGAGAAAAGGCAGAAAGAAAAAAAACAATTGGCAACAGTCGTTAGCTCAGGTGCCAATCTTCAAAAAGAAAAAAAAAGCTTAAAAAACCTCATAAAGATAGGAAAAGCAGGAGAAGAGAGAACAGTGACAAGATTTTTGTAAGCTAGAAAGCAGATGGATGAGAAGCAATTCTATTTTAGCAAACAAGAAAAAGCCAAATTTATGTCAGCAGTGGGAAAGTTGAAAATCAACCTGATTTACACAGCACAATACCCAAAAGGCTCACACACAGGGAACAGCAGGGACCTCTAGAATGGGAGGTAGTGGGCTAAAATAAGGAAGATTGATTGAAAGCTGAGAATCAGAAAGATCCCTTAATCCTCTCCTCCACCTCTGCACAATTGTGGAGGTTATTTCCTCAAGAGAGGGTAAAAGAGAGAGTCTTTGCACTGGAAGGTGACTGGCTCAGCTGAGGGCATGGAAACTTTTATGAAACAATAGTTAGGGTCTGGGGGTAAGTGACTAAATACATATTGAATGATGAATCCTGAAATCTTATCGAGGCTGGCCCCTACACCTTACCTTCTAGGCAGGAAACTGGAAATTCTCTGGAAAATCTGACCACCCCAAGAGGAAAAATCTAGAGACACCAATATTGGAAATTCCCTACAAACAACGCAATGAGGTCACTCTTCAGTGATGCTCAAATTTGACAGGGCCCATGACTACGCTCAGAGCTTCCAATTAGCTTTCAATTCCCATTGCTCATTGTGAGGAGACATCCAAGGACTAACAGATGTCCAAGGAAAGCATCTAACATGAAAGACAGACCAAGGTAGAAAAATAGTTTTGAGGAAACAACTTTGAAAAGTAAACTATCACTAATATCCTCAGAGAGATACAAGAAGACTGATTCTATGAAACAAGAACAGGAAGCTACTTAAAGGAATAATCAGAAAACGAAAAAGGACACTCAGCAGAACAAAATGACAGAGATAGAAAATAGGAAAGAAAAGTAACAGCAGCAGTCCAGGACATCCAATATCCAAATAATGGGTCTTCCAGAAAAAGAAGACAGAGATACAGAAGGGAGGAAATCATGAGTGAAATAACTCAAGAAATTTTCCAGAACTGAATGTCATGTTTCCAGATTAAAAGCACCCACACAGGATGAAACAGATGAACACTATAGCAGATCTCTATGAGATGTCAGAATGCCAGGGATAAAAGAAGATCCTACAGTCTCAGGGCGGGGGTGGGAGTGGGAGTGGGGTGGAGTGGGAAAAACGCATATATAAAAAATTAGAAAACAGAACGGCTGTGGAATTCTCAATAGCAACACTAGAAGCTAGAAGACAATGGAGCAATGTCTTCAAAATTCTAGAGAAAGTGATTTCCAGCATACACTCAGTTAAATTATCTGTCAAGGATTAAGGTAAAATAAAATCTCAAAAGTATGGTTTCTATGTATTCATTTTCAGAAACCTACTCTGTATATCCACCAAAATGAGGAAATAAATCAAGAAAGAGGAAAATACAGGGTATGGAGAACAGGAGATACAACCCAGAGGAGAAGCAAAGGGAGTCTTGAGGATCACGGCTGTGCACAGGCATAGAGAGAGATCCGGTGCAGTCTAGAGCAATGTGACTCAAGAGGCAGACCTTTTGAGGGCTGTTTTCACAATGCTTTCTGCTATATCTTCTTTTTAACCTAAGAAAGTGCTGGAGAATATACTACACCACCACAAGCAAATAAACCAAGAAAGAGGAAGGCATGTGGTAAAGGCAATTCCAAAGTTGAGAGCAAGATAAAGCCAAGGATAAGATTACAATAGGCCCAGAGAGCACTGGTCCAGAGTAGATAGAAGTCCCCAGGAGGGCCCTAAGGAAAACAATCAGCATGGCTAGATTACCTGATGTGAGTGGTCTCGTGGGAAAAGGTACTAAGAGACTATGGAACAACATGGGGAAAATTAGCAATGGATTAAAAAAAAAGGAAAAAAGCAAGGCATGTTTTACCTCAGGAAAAAAAATAGGGAGGTCATTGAAAAACAAGAAAAGTCTGAAAAACTATCAGAATCAAGAGGAGCAGAAGGAGACATGACAACTAAATGCAATGTGGTATCCTGGGTGGAATGTCGGAACAGAAAAAGGACATTAGGCAAAAACTAAGGAAATCCCACCATGGACTCAACTTAATAATAATGTATCGATATGGGTTCATTAATTGTAAAAAATGTACATATATACCAATGTAAGATGTTAATAATAAGGGAAACTGGGTGTAGAGTATATGAGAACTCTATATGTACTATCTTCACAATTTTTCTGTAAATCTAATACTGTTTTGATGCTGTTCTAAAAATAAAGTCTATTTTGTAAAAAAGGAAGAAAATCATGATTAAATATACTACAGCTTTCAGTGGTGAACCATATTTGTGTAGGCATAAATAATGCACAAATTGAATTCTGATTTAACCAAAAATTGTAATATTGGAAGCGGGGAGCATGAATGTGTGAAGCAGACAGATGGAGAGAGAGAGAACTACACTCTCGTTTACCATGAAAAAGATTAGATGGTGTATAAAATTGATGACTCAAAAGACAGCAGCATATGGATTTTATTTGGAAATGTGAAGGTATATAAATGGCAGAAGAAACAGCTCAGAGTATAAAAAGGTTATTGTTGAGGAAAGGACTGTGGTAACTGCAGCTTGTGGGGCATAGAGCCACTGTGTGTTGTTATTTAGCCTTTCCAGTGCTAGTTTAGTTTTGAAACTGTGCACATGTATAAATTTGATAAATGAAATATTAATTTAAAAATCAGAAGACTGAAGTCTATTTTTATGACCTGACATGCAAAAGCTTTCAATACTTTGGCAAATCAATAAGTAAATTCAAAGAATCCATAGAAATAACCCTACTTGCACTACTAAAGAGCCTGAGGCAGTTGTTTGCCATACTGAGGTTATTTTTTTATTTATTTATCTTTTGAGGAAGATCAGCCCTGCGCTAACATCTGCTGCCAATCCTCCTATTTTTGCTGAGGAAGACTGGCCCTGAGCTAACATCCATGCCCATCTTCCTCTATTTTTTTATATGTGGGATGCCTACCACAGCATGGCTTGATGAGCGGTGTCATGTCCGCACCCAGGATCCAAACCAGTGAACTCCAGGCTGCCAAAGTGGAATGTGCAAACTTAACTGCTGTGCCACTGGGGTGGCCCCTCTTTTTTTTTTTTTTTTTTTTTAAGTGAGGATTGGCTCTGAACTAACATCTGTTGCCAATCTTCCTCTTTTTTGTATGTGGGATGCCACCACAGCATGGCTTGACAAACGATGTGTAGGTCCATGCCTGGGATCCAAACCCTCAAACCCCAGGCCACTGAAGCAGAAAGTGTGAACTTAACCACTACACTGTTGGGCCAGTGTGAAAGTTATTCTTTTTAAAAAAATGCCAATACACCAAAAATTAATGTCATTTCGAAACTGAGGTTTCCTCTTTTGACTACTTTCTTCTTTCCTGTTCCCTTATTACCAGAAAATCTCTTCTATCACCTCATCACCATATCTACATCCCCCAGTTTGTGCCTGTCACCTTTGTCTTGCCTTCATCTCTTAGTCTTTTAAATTCTTATTTCAAAATCCCTTCCCCCTTGACTTTCTCTCACACACACACCAACAATCCCTAATCCTGAATGAGTCCAACAATCTGTTTTAGGTCCTGCTTTCCCATGGCTGAAGTAATGGATACCTTCTTTGTCTGGCTTCATTGTAATTCATGACTTCCAAACTCATTTAAAAGTCAGTACTCATTGATAGTTCTCTTACTTATCTGTCTTTCTGTTTTCTAAACATGTGCCCTTCTTCTTTGGCCTCCAATCTTCTTTGGCTTTCCTGCTGACGTCACTCCCTGATAATGGCTTAATTTCCTATTTCATCAGAAAATAAAGGGCTTCAGGCTTTATTTCCAATTATGCCCATCCTTCCTTTCCTTTTTGTTCAGAGGAAGAAACATCCCTACTTCTTTCTGAGGCCCTTTCCATCTACTTGACTTCTTCACCTTCATTCTTCCCTTAGACATTGGTTTTATGCAGGATTTTGTCCCTCTGCAGGCTGATCTCATTCCATTTGTTCTCTGAGGTTGCCTTCATTAACACTCATCGCTTTAAGAGACAAAACATGTTCACATTTCTAATTTGATGATGCCATATCTGGTCCTGACTTCTATTTTCATCTTGTAGGTCCAAAGGTATGATAAACAAATGAAAAGCAATAGGATATATTGGATTATATGAGGAAGCCATTTGGTTTAAAACTAATTTGGCCAGACCTTGTTTTTTCAGAGAGGCCTGATGTGGCCTGTTGAGCATGAATCACACATCTGCTTTAAACATTTACAATGTCCCAAAGACAAGAATGATGCCCTTAAGATAGGGACGTAGCTTCCCTCCATATCGGCATTTCTTTAAGGATAAGCATCTCTTTCTGGAAACTAAGGATTAATTCCCCGACTTGCTGTGCTAGCTAAGCATATTGTGACAGTAGTAAAAGGGATATTCTTGTCGTATATGATGTATGCTCTTTGTTCCAAGATGGTATATAACCACTCTGTACAGCCCACTTCTTTGGTGTTCTTCCTTCCTTGGGGAAGGAAGCCCTCCAGCCTATAGGCCCCAGACCTGGCTCATATAATAAATTCACCCCACATTTTGATTTAGATTGATTATGGATTATTTGCATCAACATTTACCTCAATAACAGACCCCTAAGAACTACATCTTTCCTCACACCTACACCTCCTATACTATTTCAGTTAATCAAAGCAGAAGTATCCTAAGTCATCGAAGCCAGAAATCTCGGATCATTCTAGACAACTTTCTTGTCCTTCCCTGACCCAATCCACTGCTTCAGTGCCTAACATATAGTAGAGACTGAACAAATATTTATTGAATGAATAAATGAATGAAACCTGCCCAATTTTATTTCCATTTCCCTAAACTATCTCCTTTCCTACTTCCACCGCAGTGGTCAAGCTCTCACCATCACTTAGCTGGATGATCGCTGCTCCATCAACTGCTGTCATGATCTTTTTATTTTCCATTTTTTTCTTCATCGATTACTACTTCCCTTAGTCTACAACATACTCAAGGTTCTTGCATGTGTATGTGTGTGGAAATACACTTCTCTTTCTGTAAGCAGTTGCCACATTTCCATCTCACTCTTCCTTCCTTTGTCGCCAGTCTTCTTTAAAGATCTCTAGCTTATTTCCTGACAAGACTCACTTCATTGGAGTATCTTCATGGTGGAGGTAGTTCTGTTGGCTGAACACAGATTTTGACTACAAGCATTCTTCCCCTCCACCTCTGATCCTCAACCCCAGGGCTCCAAGAGCAGATCACAGGGGCAGACCAGACTGTTCTTAGAGGGAATCCTTCTGATAAGCCCATTTAGACTCTAGTCAAGCACATGCCCATTATTTTGAAGCTCTAAAGACTGATGAAATAATCAAAATGCAGGTACTTTGTTCAGACTGAGATATTAAGTATTCAGTAAATACTGGATGCATAATAGCTAATATTTATTAAGCACTTGCTATTGCTGAGAAATTCACTTAATTACTCTTAATGTCTTAATAAACTTTTTAAAATGTTATTTTCTAAAGATTGGCACCTGAGCTAACATCTGTTGCTAATCTTTTTTTTTCCTTCTTCTTCTCCCCAAAGCCCCCCAGTACATAGTTGTATATTCTAGTTGTAAGTCCGTCTGGTTGTGCTATGTGGGATGCCGCCTCAGCATGGCTTGACAAGCAGTGCCAGGTCTGCACCCAGGATCCGAACCAGCGAAATCCTGGGCTGCTGAAGCTGAGAGTATGAACTTAACCACTCGGCACAGGGCTGGCCTCCAAGATAAATCTTAATCATCACTTATATTAATTCCCTTAAGGAGCACCTGAACAGGTACTATTACCACTTTTCATTTTACAGATAAGGAAACTAAGTTTTACAGAACAATAACTTGCTCAAAGACAATAATGTAGATTCTTGAGCCAGGGTTCAAACTGGTGGGCTAGATGCCTAACTGTATTCTTAATCATCCCATTACACTTTCTTGGCTGTACCATACTAGTTCCTACAAGAAATAACAAGGGCAGTGATTCTTCAAGAAGCATGCAGACTAGCCAAGGTAGTAAGAACAGACAACTATAATGCAAGATGTACATTGATAAATATAATTTGAAAGGTGCAAAGTGTTAGTAGAGTCCTATTGAGAGATCAAGAGATGTTCCTTGCTTCCTTCAAGTTAGGAAACTAAAAGGATATCTGGAAGACGTAGACTTCAAATTTGGCCTTAAAGTTTAAAGGATGGATAGGATTTAGACAATTGTTGTAAAGGTGAAAGAGTAACTCAGACAAGATAACAGCAACAACAGCATTGAGCCAGGAGGGGATAGAGCACGCTCACAAGACAGGGGCATCATTTGATTAAAGCAAAAGGTGGGTGAAGGTAAGGGGTAAGATCAAGACAGGAATGGGAGCAGATTCTGGATAGCTTGGACTTTCATCTGTAGTCTGTAGGGAGCCTATGGAAGATTTCTGTGCACATTACCGTGATAAGAGTTCTTTAGGAAGACCATCTTAGCAGCAGGTTGTAGGACTGGCCGAGAAGGGAGGCTGAAAGAATGTGTATTTCATAGGAGACTTTACATAGTTTTAGTACCTGGTCACAAGATCTTGTCCCTGGGAGAGAAACAGTAGAAATGAGCGGAGACTAGATTTCAGAAACAGAATCAACTCAAGCTGCTCTTCGCAAAATAATGGTACCTGAGCAATGTAACTAAAAACATAAGCATTTTGCTTTGTGTCTCAGTTATAAGAGAAAACATTTTTTCCTTTTTTGTTTTTTTTTTGAGGAAGGTTAGCCCTGAGCTGAGATCTGCCACCAATCCTCCTCCTTTTGCTGAGGAAGACTGGCGCTGAGCTAACATCCAGGCCCATCTTCCTCTACTTTATATGTGGAATGCTTACCACAGCATGGCTTGACAAACGGTGCATAGGTGCACACCTGGGATCCGAACTGGCAAACCCCAGGCCACAAAAGTTGAGTGTGCGCACTTAACCGGTGAGCCACCGGGCCAGCCCCCAAGAGGAAACATTTTTAACTGAAATTTAGAAAATATGTTTGGTTGAAAAGCCTACTGTCATGCGTGCACACTCACATTTACGTACACATACAAATCCACGTACACTCATACACATTTATAGTAGAACATTTGAAATAAAGATCTAGGAAAAAGACGACTACGGAAGCAATAAGGCAATTTATTGTTTTGTTAAATTTTGTCTGATTTTAGTTTTTATTAAAGTTACATATATATACATTTAAAATAGAACTTTTTTTCCCTCAAAGTACTCCCTTGAAGCACTTTATCCCACTAACTGGACTTAAAAAAAATTTGCTGTGTATTAACAAATGGGCAGCTTCACCTTAATTGGCCTTAAGTACAAAGTTTCCATTTGACCCAGTTAAGAGAAATGCTTAAAATTATTCAATCTGTAAGTGAATTTTTAAGAAGTATGTGACAAGAGAAAGGAAGATGAGCGTTTTTTAATTTCATGTGTGCTGAAAGATTAGACAGCAAGCCCTAACTTTCCTGTTTTGTACAATCTTCTAAGCCACTTCTGAAGTAACAGTTTGAATAAATAAATTCTCTGTATCCCAAAGGACTTCCTGGAATTCCGTATGTTAATGATTAGAAAATGAATCTTGAAAAGCTCATCATACATTTTCAAGGAAGAATGTTCACAGATGGTTAACAGACAGATTTAAGAGGAAAAATCAGTTCAATAATAATGATTTAAGCTCTGGATCTGCTTATCTGTAAAGTGAGGAAATTGTCCTAGACAGCTGCTGTTTCCTTCTGGCAATACAGTGTTACAATTTATTCACAGTAGATATTGAGTACTACTGCAAAGCACTATGCTACAAAGTCTTGCACCTAAATTGGACCTGCCTCTGAGAACGCCACCACTAGGCCTTTTTATTTAGCTTTGAATTCTTCGCTGAATTTGGGATGGTAAATGACACACTACTGTTAGATTTACTCTCCATTTCTATTTCCACAGGCATTTTCTAAACCTGCGCTTTCCAGTATCATAGCCATTAGCCACGTGTGACAACTGATCACTCAAAATGTGGCTAGTCTAAATGGAGATATGAAAGTGTAAAGCACACACTGGAAATCGAAGACAATACAAAAAACAATGTAAAATGTTACAATAATTTTTAACAGATTAAGATGTTAAAACATTTTGGAGCTATTGGGTTAAACATTAAAATTAATTTTACCTATTTCTTTTACTCACCTATTTCTTTTACTCTTTAAAATTTGGCTATAAAAAAATTAAAGTTATTTATGTGGTTCACATCGTATTTCTACTGGTCTAAACTCTAAGGACCTCATCCAGATTACCATGATGTCCCTTCATGGCCCTGATTACAAAGGCAGAATAATCAACAATTATTCACATTGCTCTTGTAATAATTCCCCTTTTCTTGCTATTTCTGTGTCTGGCCAATATCTATCTTCATTATTACTTGAAACTATATCCTTCACTGCGAGGGTTAGGAATGACACTTATTTGATTCTGGATTTTGATTAAGGAAGGAATGGTGATTCTATTCAGTGTCTCTTTTTCAATACTTTGAAACCAAGACTATGTCACACAGAAAGATATTGTAACATACACATTTCTTGACTAGTGCATATGATCCAGAAACGCCTCTGAAGTTCCCAAGCTAGTGACTGGACTTCCTTTTCACAGGTGTTACCTTCCATTCTACCAGAGACCTACTTCCCTTCCTTTAACGCAGGGTCTGACTTTTGCTCAGCCTATCTGTAGTTACTGAATTTCTGCTGTCTCCTCAACTCTTGTCAATCACATGACTGCCCATGCAGGGAGCCACAAGAAAAGTGAAGTAGCCACTTAGCTTTACAACTAGTCACATACTTTATTTAACACAGAAAAATAGAAGTCTTTATAATTCCCTCAGACATCAAGAAGCATTTTTTAAAGGAATATAATCTTCCTCCTTTACTCATCTGATTTCCTTCCTTTAAAAAACCCTGATTTTGTTAAGAGGCTTATTCATTTTATATTTAAAAACCACTTATAAAACAATTTGTGCAAGGAACTTAACACTTTACTAGATTTGGATTATAAAATTAAAAAGTTTAATAAAAAGAGTAGCAACAATGAAACAAGGATATTTTGAGGACAGTATAAATATATTTGAATGTATAACACAAGCTGAGTAGTTGAAAACAGCTCATCAAAAAATACAATCAAGAAAACTTACTCTCATGTTTTAGAAATCATATTTTTACATATTTATTTTGCTCTAGCCTTGTTTTGCTTTATTAATAGAAGGTGGTTTTGATTAGAATTCGATTTCTAATAGAATATTTATATTGACATTTGATATTTTAAAGAAAATATTAAAGTAGAAAGGCACTTCAGGAATCAGAGTTTTATACCCTTGTTTTATAGATGCCCAAAGTAATATGCCCACAGTCACAGAGTTAGTAAGCGACAGAAGCAAGACTGAACACATGTATGTCGACCCAAATTCAGCTTGTCCCACTGTATTACGCTTAGTCTTTCTTAAGTTCTATCTGGTTAAAGAAAAAAGAAATACTTAAATTCAGACCTATCCAACTAAAAGATAATGGTATACTGCCACTATTAATGCTCTTGTTCTGTTTATTTGGAATGAAAGTATTTTAGTAATACGAATAGGAGATGTGAAGATTACTGGGTGGAGATGGGAAGAATGCTGAAGAAATTAAATCCACTTAAAATGTTGGTAGGTATCAGAGGCTCATATAATTTACCTCAAATTTCCAATGACTTCTTATCTTTTAGTGAAGATTGTTAAGGGCAATGGAGTCCGAATCCGTTACTCTCTTCAGCTTGATCAAAACTGAAAATATTTATTTTATCTGAAAGTACTGAATGCTCTAATGAATGTATCACAGTGGAATGGAAAATTCTGGCTTGAATACCTAAGTTATTATTCTATGTGTAAACTATCTTTGGAAGTAATAGAACTATGGATATAATAATAGGATATCACTGTAGTGAAATTATTCCCATTAAGTCTATATTTTGCTCAATATTAATGGGACAAGATAGCACCTGATACATATTACTCTGAATTACACATTTCTCAAAAGCATCTCAGTTATCTCCAACAGAAGCAACAATAGAAGACTGTATTACTTCTGCTTCAGTTTCCTCTTCTTCTTCTTCTTAAGACAGCAAACATTATTTTGCATCTTCCAGGATTCTTTTTTCCTGATCAATTCATCAACTCTTTATTATTAACGTACTATGTGTCAGGTATTCTCCTGGGTTCTAGGACTACAAATATGAATAATACCTACATCAGGCTTAAAATTTCAACTAAAATAAGTGGAAGCAAACATATCCCGAGGATACTTTGATATATTAATTGTACCCAATAAGCTGCTGGAGAGGACTCAAGTTACACATACCACAGCTTACTCTTCTGGAAGGGAGATGTACTTGCTAAGCTTAAGAAGAGGGGAATCTTTTAAAAAACACTTTTTAAAAATGAAAATAACTCTGATGCCAGTCACAACTTAACTTTCAACAGCATTAAGGATTAGATAATAGCCATCTAAACAGGATACAGAATAGTTGAGAAGGTTGCCAAAAACAAATTTCATTTTACCTCAATTTGCTTGTGCTATCCTTGGTCATTCATCAAGTCACGGGGCATTTTAGCATGGTAACACTCTGTCAATTATAGTCATAGATGACTTACTTTTAGTTAAAAACAAAAAACAAAGGCAAGGCAAGGAATAAACTAAATATCTGCAGTCTCGGATTTTGAAGACGATACATGAGCAAAATCCATAAGACTTGTAACAGAAGCACATAAATTTGTTTTTTTCCCCTAATTCTTAAATTGGGCATTTATTATAGGGATGGATAAAAACAAGCAAAGACAATTATTCTCTCCTTTACTCAATACAAGAACGTTCCCCAGAGCTGAATCAAGAGATGAATGTTCTTTGGTTTATGATGATTTCATAAGAAAACTTAAGTCTCACTTAGTCATTTAATAATGAAAGTGTTTGGCTTTTCCTGTCAATTAAAAAAACTAATGGATAATAGCATCACCTATATACATCTAGAAGAAAAAGTTTCTTCCTAGTAAAAATTCTTTTAAAAGACCCCTAAATATGTTCACATACCCAAATAATTTGTTACTAATACTTCACAAGGAATATCATTTTATTACTGTAATCACAAAATCATAATTTCTGTACAGGAATGTATAAGTGAACATTAATCAATGCATTGATAATTCACTTCATAAAGAGGGTGAACACACTACAGAACATATAAAGAAAAAATATTGTAAAATTTTCTGGCCTTGCTCTGCACTTTTTTAGTGCAAGTATTTAAGACACAATAGTGTTCAATTCAGCAAAGTATTGCAGAATGTCATGCCACAGTCCACTTAATTCAAAGAGGGTCAGGACATGCAGCTTGTAATAAAATGTCTGAGTGTATATATATATATGTATATATATATATATATATAAAAAACCACATGTAATTCATAAAATATATAGTGGTTTATTTAGATGGTTTTAAATGATTTCACTGTAGAATTCAGCATAACTGGAACAAACATCCAAGATCTTCTTAACAGGAATAATCTTGCTAGGCAATGGCTTTGGCTTCAGGTAGGAATGCCTCCCAGTATTTTATCAGCTGTGGATGATAATAAAAATAAGAGATATTCTCATTACCTTTTGGTCATTTATATGCATATATCCCATAGAGCATTAAAAAAAAAATCCAGGGGCCGGCCTGGTGACACAGTGGCTAAGTTTTCGTGCTCCACTTTGGCAGCCTGGGGTTTGCAGGTTTGGATCCCAGGCGCGGACCTACACAGTGCTCATCAAGCCATGCTGTGGTGGCATCCAATACACAACACAGAGGAAGACTGCTACAGATGTTAGCTCAGGGACAACCTTCCTCATGAAATAAGAGGAAGATTGGCAACAGCCGTTACCTCAGGGCCAGTCATTCTCACCAAAAAAAAAAACAAAAACCAAAAACAACTACACAAATAGCTAACAATGATTAACATTTACTAAAGTCTGGTTCTTAAAGGGATCATTTTAATTTCTTTATCTGAAGTTTGTCAATATAATTCACGTGCAATTATTTAAAATATTAATTACTCCTGGCTAATTTCAGTTTTTGATGTAAACAATGTAATTTAAAAAATACCTAAAAACTTAAGATTTTTTGACATATAAAATTGTATATAGAAACAGATTGTTAGCGTAAATTAAATAAGATTACCTTAAGTAATAAAACTGCAATGAGCTTTTCCAATATAAAATAAGATCTCCTAATTTAGAGGATATTCACATTTTATGTTATTGTTAGCCAAAAAGAATGAGAAAAAAGGAGGAGGAAAAAAAAATTGAGCAAGAAAGGGAAAAGAGACTAGAGAGAATTAGCTGCCAATCTTTCCTGCATAGTCTAAAGACTGAGTTATAAACTAAAGTTATGTTTAAAAACATGCTTATATAACTTATTTATTTTCATATTTTAAAGATCTGACTTTACAAACTAAATATTTAAAATAAAAACTAAATACAACTTGAAGATATAGGGTCATCAACTAATTCAAAAATATAATCTATTATGTTATATAGGCAAATTTCTAATCCACATAATTTAAAACTAACTGGAGGTAGAAATCTTTCTATTCAAGACATTAAATAATTTGATTACTCAAATTTATATTAAAATATACAGGAAAAAACTCTACTGTTATCTTGTTATAGACTTTTATTCATTTAATGTAACACTAAGACCCATGGTCATCTCTAGTTAAGGAAACAAATGCCACTTGTGTGGCATACAATCACCACCATCCCCACACAAAATAAAACGAAAATAAAAATACCAAAAAAAACCACCTTTTAAAATTAGCTTTTAGTTTACTCTAGGTTTTATCTGTTATGACGAGAAGAAGCACTATAAGAATTTACTCAAGTAGGTATGATCAATACGGAGATAAAACTAGGAAGACAGAGGAAGGGAAAGGCTGTCCAATATGTTTCTCACAGCTGAAAACTGGAAACATCTATCTCGCCTAGTGTTTAGAAGGAGAAGCAGAAAGGACCTGAGCATTTCCAATTACTGCAATTATCATCTTTCCCTTTGCTGCCATTGCTTTTCTCTACTCCATTTCTTACTCCTCCTTAAGTGTGAAAGCTTATTTCATTGACTATCATCTTTAAAATGAAAAAGTATACCAAAAATTCTCAAAGAACTTTGTAAGTTACAAAATGTTACAAAAAAATTAGCTTACCTGTTGTTGTGTTTGTACTAATGATTCTAAGTACTTGATAATAACAGTTTTAAAATCTTTCACTCGTTCTTTCTGTTAAAGTATAATACATGAAAAAAAAGGTCCATTAGTACAAAACTAAATTTGATTTTACCACAAAATTGCAGTAAAATGTGACCATGTTGTTAAGAAAAGTGTAAAATTATACTTGCCTCAAATCTTCCCACTTCTTTTCGAATAGTTTTAGAGATCTGTTCAAAATCTCTTTCTCCTTGTTGCACTTTTGCCTCCCACTAATAAAAACAAACAAAAATGCACAAATTTTTATTCTTGTCTGGGAAAAAACCTACAGAACTAGCTGTCATGACCACTTATTTAACGTAATGCCTGAAAACTCTGAGAAGAGTCAATATTGGCAAAGCCCAATTTAGCATCCTTCAAACTTGTATCTATCTAATTTTCCAGTAGAGAAATGCCTATCAGCTTAATTTTCCTTAATATTTCACTGTTAGATTAACTCAAGATTAGGCTATTTAAGGAACTACAATCTCCATAGCTTAATTAAATATAATTAAGACAGGTGAGAAGATTTTGAGTAAAAAATTCATATTCAAATAATTTATAAGTGTTAAGAGTATAATTTTCTCATTTCTTTTTTATACAAAATACATCAACAACATTCTGCTAATTTCAAGTATACATGTGCATCACAATTTATATGCCCATGGAAATATTTTAAGAAAATTCTATGACAAACATTTAAAAAACATTTTTGTGATGGTAAAATGTCCAGATTAAAAAAAACCATAGAATTATGGTCTACTGAAGATCTAGTGGTAAACAATAAATTCAATACAGAAACAACAAAATGTTGTGATTAGTGACCAATGGAACAGCTAAAATAAAATAAAGACTTAAGCAATGAAATGATATTTTCCCACTATGTGACCAAAACACTGGTACATACTCTTCAAAGAGCAGGTACATTTACTTTTAGTAATATAAAGGTTGTCCTACCTCTTCAATTTCCTTATTGAAGCATGGCAAAAGAAGCGTATAAATTATAATAAACTTATACAAATTTACTAAAGTACCATATATAATACATATATATGGGGGATAAAGTTGGCTGGACAGCTAAATCTGGAATAAATCTATCTCTAAAACTACTTTTAGACACAAAATGAGTAATTATCTGAAATCAAATTAACCATCTCAAAGAAATGTGTAATTATTAAATTAAAGGTTAATTTAAATCTTTCTCCTGTATGCTTCTTTATCCATTCCATAATCATGTGGAAGCAACAAAGGGGTCTGGAGATTTTAATGACGATCAAAATGTTAAAGTAACTCTAACACAGTTTATAAAATTATGGAAAAATAGCTACATGTTGAATGGTTCAGAAAAAAATTTATGAAAAATTATGCATATATGAATGACTTATGGAAAATTTGAATAAAAAGATAAATAAAGCATTTTGTATTAATCACCTCTCTTATTTCATTTTTAGCTTGCTGTATCTTATCTGGTTTGTTAGCAACCATCATTTTTGCCTCAGTTTCACGTTTTTTGAGCAAAGTAATTTGAGCATCTTCCCATTTCTGCCAGCACTTCATTCGATGGTCAAACACACCCTGTAAGTGAATGACATAATGCTATTAAGTGAGAGTTAACACTGAAATACTAGAAGTGCTGTAACACTGAAACAATAAAACCAAATATTTAAGTACTATTCTAATATACTGAGATATGGAAAATAAACATGCAAATATCAAAGAAAATAAATTTCTAGATTCATTTGCTGACAAACAAAAGCCACTGTGACTAGATGAAATATAAGAGCTCAAAATAATAAAAAAAAACACTACAAAATCCACTTCACTAGCCTTTAGGGTTTTAAATGTGGCTTACAATAAAAGAGTTTTATGCTTTAAAGAAAGATTTTTTTTAATAGGAAAATACTGGTGTCATATCTACATGGGAAGTTTTCCTACTAAATAATACAAAAAGGAGATTTAAGTGTTAGAAATATGCCAGAAATTGAAAAAAGAAAACAGGAAAAATAGGTAAGACAACAGGAAGAAAAGTTGAGTAAAAATGTGGTGGAAGAGATTACCAACAGCAAATAGAAGAAAGGCAAAGAAATTAAAAAGTAAAGGTATAACAAAATGAAAAAAAAAGATAATACTCCACAAGATGAAAAGGGCAAAGGACTATATATATCTAGTATGCAGAACCAAATGAAGAAAAAGACAATTAGACCATAACAGAATAAGTCAACCAAGTTACTCCATTTAAGGAGTATGGCAGAGCAAGGGCACGTGAGTGGAGGAAAGAAATGAAATATGAACATAAGACAGTAATTAGAAGTCTCATGAAAAAAAATGATGGCAAGGATGGGAGAATACAATAATAATCCCTTTCCTAGCTTGATGTTGGGGATACATTCATACTATTTTAGTATTTACTAACTGAACAAATGAAACAAGTATTAATAAAATGGGTAAACCAGAACGCACTAACCCAGAGTTATTTTCATTTATTCCAGACAAAGAGCTTTTTGGATGAAGGAAGAGTAAATAAATATATGTTCTTACAGAGACCTACCGAAGAGATGTAGATAATGTATTTAAAAAATGTAGACTTTGGAATAAATTGAATTTGGACTCACATACTATCTTTGTCACTATATGATCTTCAGTAAATTCATTTAATTTCTATAAGACACAGTTTTTCCAAGTACAAAAGGGAGAAATGAGATCTATATTTGTGAACTGGAAATAAAATGAAAAGTATGCAGCACAGTGACTTAACCTAGTGGACGCTTAATATTAAATTAGTAGGTACTATTATGGATTACTTCTAAATAACATACACATATAAATGTAGTTGATTAACTCTAGATTTCTACTAAAAGTGCAAATAATAACAGTAATATGAAAAAAAAATAACCACAATCAGACTGCATTTACATCTTATAGCATATTTTAAAAATGTGGGCAATATTATTAAAAACTCCAAACTGACCTGAAACGAAAGTAGTATTTTCCCAAAGAGTTCTTAACGATTGTGCACATTTTTAAATTAAACAGGACAACAGACATCCTGTGCAAACTGGTAAGTTAAAGCACCCTATCTACAGATATTTAAATCCACTTTGCTAGATTTGTCACCTCATATAATTTCTCATCTCACATTAGTAAATGAATCTTGCTGTCCCCTTTGTCTGCTTTTCTTACATTTAAAAGACCACATTTTCCTTAAAACATTTCCTAGTATGAATTCATTTTGTTTTGGCCCAATTAATTTGGGCCAAAACCACAAAAGTAATACATCTAACACAAAAAGAAAAAGTCAATATCTTTAAAACAAACCAACCAACAATCCCTGCCCCTTATCCCCTATACATACAAAAAACCAAAAAATAAATTTAAGATTTGAAGCCTAGTCTTTCTTTAGAGGAACAGGGCCATATTGGCAATTCATTTATAAATTCCTCTGTTCAACCACAATTTGATTACTTAAAACATGTACCAATAGAAGGCAAAAGCTAACCAAAACGCCCTTTAATTTCGATATTTGCTTAAGTTCTTAACATATACCAATTGGCTTTTTCAGTGATCTACTAATTTAAACTAATTTTGTCTCTGCCCAATTTATTATCTCATAATATTCCAGAACCATCACATTTATTATGGTACAAATGTAGGAGCTATGGTGAAGGTAAACTACTGAAGTCAGGTTATTTCAGACAAAAAAATTAATCTTAACTCTTTAAGAATTAACTTTTTCTGGGGTCGGCCCTGTGGCAGAGTGGTTAAGTGTGCATGCTCTGCTTCAGTGGCCCAGGGTTCAGATCCTGGGCGCCGACACGGCACCGCTCCTTTAGGCCATGTTGAGGTGGCATCCCACATGCCACAACTAGAAGGACCCACAACTAAAATATACAACTATGTACTGGGAGGATATGGGGAGAAAAAAGTAGGAAAGAAAAAAAAGAATTAACTTTTTCTTCATTTGTTTTCCTACACTTGTTAAAACAAAAATAGAAATTAAAAGACAAAAGAATCAGAATCATACTTTATCTTCTAAAAACGCTATCTTAAAAATCAATTAAATCATAACTTAATGTTTGCGTTTGTATGTCAAGATGCGAATCCCCTCTAGTAGAACCAGCCTCTTCTTTACGAGGAGTAGATTTACAGTGACGATCCACTTTGGGCCTCCATCCTCCTGCCAATTTATGGTACACATTTGGATGCAAGCTGGTCTAGGTTAGACAAGGATGCAGGTGTGGAGCAGTTTTCCTAGTCCACCAGGAAATTTGATGCTGAAATTTTAATTTTATTAATAACTTTTTCTAATTCAGTGAATCTGAAAGTATTCTGCTCAGCTTCCTGAAGTGCTGAAAGGATCCTGAAAACAATGAAGCTTTAAAACTCCTTGGGGAATGTATCTATTGGTTTTTCAAAAAACTATTTTATATATTTTATAAATTTGGGTTTCCCACAAGAATTCTTTACGAAGAGTTCTAGTGCTAAAAACATTGAAAACCATACCCTCTATCCCTGATCTTACTCTAGTGGTTCATAAAAGGCCAATACATGAGAACACATGCAACAAGTTTACCACTTAATACATGTTAGCTAATAATACTACCCAAAACTTGGAGTTGCCAATCTTCCTCTTTTTTACTCCCCAAAGCCCCAGTACATAGTTGTATATCCTAGTTGTAAGTCCTTCTAATTCTTCTATGTGGGATGCTGCCACAGCATGGCTTGATGAGCAGAGTGTAGGTCCATGCCCAGGATCTGAACCAGTGAACCCCAGGCCACCGAAGTGGAGTGTACGAACTTAACCACTGCACGACTGGGCCAGCCCCTCAAAATACTTAATATTTACAATTAGATTGGTTAAATAATTCAAGATACATCTATATGCTATAAGATGGAACACTATGTAACCATTAAAAAGAATGTAACATATCTACATATGCTGACATAGAGACCTCTCTAAAATGGAGTGGGTGAAAAAAGCAGGGAAAGAACAATGCATATAGTATGCTCCTTTTAGAAGGAAGGAAGGAAGAGATGGAGGGAGGGAGAAAGAGAGAAAGAGAAAGAAAGAAAGAGAAAGAAAGACAGAGAAAAGTAGCTTCATCAAAGTGCAAAGCTAATTCTGAAAAGACACACAAGAATCTAATAGCATTTGACAGAGGGAAGAGAGACCAGAGGTCTTAGGTAGAAAAGAAATTCACCCTTTTGGGCTGTTAGTATTATTGTGTAAATGTATTAGTTTTTCAAATACAAATGAATTACGTTTAAAACACAAAACAAACCAAAAATAAAGAAGACAAAAATTATCTGTCACCCTATTCCATAATTTCTCAACTCCTTTATGCAGTTGACCTGGGCTAAGTCTCAGTAGAAAACCAATTTGAAAGAGCTTAATTTACCTCAAGGTAAAGCTTGACCATAGCTCTGTAACTATCTTTTAGTCAATGAATCACTAATTCAGTATTTCCCAAAGTGTGTTCCATATGTAAAAACATATTAAGTGGAAAAAGATTCTGCTTCCTATGAATTTGGAAGTCTCTGGATTAAACGAAGTTAAACATCTCATTTTATTTTTTACTCCTAGACAGTTCTGAGCTTTTTATACGCACTCTGAATCTACAAGACAGAGATACTGTATACATTATCTCCCGAACTCAGTTGACTGTGGTATATCTTTTGGCATCAGTGTTCTGTAGAAAATATTCTGGGAAACATGAATATAACTGTAATTTCACAGTATGTAAAAATACAGCAAGAAGATTTAGGCAGTATAAGGAAAGCTGTTTTTGAGGGCTCAAAATCCATTACATGGGCAGGCCGTCCCTGCCAGGGAGTCTTTCCCTAGGTTAGCTCTTCTCAGCAGGTACTCCTTCTCAAAGACACTGTCTAGCTTCCCTTTTTGGAGCCACCGGCTTTTTGGAGGTATCATACTTTTTTTTACAATAGCTCTTATGCTAATGGGAGCTCTGGAATGAGGTTAAGAGTAGGTGGAAGAGAAACAGGAACCGTTACCTGTAAACTGGATTTCTGTACATCACAAGTTGCCTACATATAATGAAGTGTACTTTGATAACTGCTATCTATATTAACATCTTTAAATAACTGAAAAGAAAAAGTGATCACTAGGAATATAAAGAGTAACACCTAGGACTAAAGACAAGCAAAACTGGTAATTTTACCAAACCTAAGAAAGCACCTTTCTGAAGTGCTAAGAACTCTCTAGTAATAACTGTCACCATTAGCTTGAGAACAGAATCATCAATAAATATGCAATCTATTAATGTTCTGATTGTAGAAGAATACTAATTTGATCACAGACTTTAGCTGAAAAAATTTTGCATAAGAAAGCAAGGAACAAGGTCTCATTAACTTTCTAGATGTTTGGATTCAAAGTAAAAAGTAAATTCCCAGTTCTCCTCCACCCCATGATAACTAATGTTCATAACAATAATTTAATGACACCGTAAGATCTTAAAAGTATCTTCTGCAACATGATAAATAAAATAACATTCAGTTCAGTTTAACTGTCTGAAAATTGGAGATATCTGTAGAATACTAATTCTCATTGTTAACTGGATTACTTTCCCAATTATTCAGAAATTGAAGATCTTAAACATTACCTTAAACACTACCTTAAACATTACCACTAGATAACAATTTATTATTTAATCTAGTCCCATCTCATCTGTAAATACAAGTGACTACACATTTCAGTATATACACAGAAGGTCTGCCTACAGTCCAAATTCATGTTACCGTCACCATTAAACATATTAATGCAAGAATCAGTTCTGGTTTTGTCCTGTTTGTTATTATAGCTTTAGTAATGGACAATAGAGTCCAGTGGGTAGTTCCAGTTCATGCTAGAATGATCAAACAAATGCTATCAGTCAGCTGCAAACTTGTATGTGTAAATATATAAGTAAATGTGCATTGGTTTCATCTTACTTGGCCTTCCTTAGACCTCTTAAAGACATCAATTCTGTCTATTGTGCTCTCCGAGTCATAGGGGAAGAAAATATTAAGCTACGAATAATCATCTTGAAGCCATTTCATGTGTACTAGTAGAGTACAAAATTTATACATTTAAATACATGCATAATAGGAAACCAAATTCTTCTTATAAGCAAACCACTGAAGTAAGAAGAATTCAAGGAAGATTACAAAATAAGGCTTACTTTCACTGCAGCAATAAGACGAATGTAGTCACTAAGTAGTTCTGAAAACATATAAAAGTCAGCAAAAGCTTGTTCTTGATGTAACTGGTCTATCTTCTCCTCAACTTCTGCAAGCTGAGACAAAGCTCTAGATAAAGCAGTATGGTCCTCAGAATTGCCTAACATGGCAGCACTTTTAGCAAAGGCAGCTGTGTTGGCTGAAAGTTCTGAAATAAAAAAGGACTCACTTTTAGTATTCAATAGAAAAGTTCTTAAATATTGCATTGATTTTTTAGTTGCTCTCTAAATTTTATCTACTCACAAATTGCTCAAATATTTTTAAATAATTAACATGAAACAGTCATTAAAATGCCTTGGGCATAAATGCCAACTGCTCAGAGTTCTACTGAAAATACTAAGAACCACTGCCTATATTCACAGGGATTAACCAAGTTTAATAATTTAATATAATAATCTGCCTCCCCTTTCTCCCCTAAAGTGCTCACTCTTTCTCTGGTTATTCCTATAAAAGACAAGAAACATACTTTTAATACAGAAAGCAATGGGAACACTTAAAATTGACTTATACTACATTCTTGGGCCTGTAAATTTGTCACTGAAAATAATGTCTATAATTTTTAACGAGAATATCATTTAGCTAACAGGAGGAAAGCAAGGTAAAACTGTACATAGAATTGACATAAATCTTACTCTTTTTTTCTTTATCTGCAACAACACTTAGTGAAATAGTAAGAATTTCTAAAAAGAGTTTTGAACATGATCATTTCAGATACTTCAAACAAAGAAAAATAAATGTTCATAGGCTGGATAATGTCAATGACTAACAACTACATTGCCTAGAAATTGCTCTGTTGCTCTGCATTACGTAAAGTTCTCTAAACCACAGAGTCCATTCCCTAAGAGATACACAAAATGTAAAAGCTATCATAAACTATTTTCAATAATAAATGTATTAGTAGGTTTCTGCAATTATTTTATTGAAATGTATCGCTAGTAATAGCACATACTAAATTACTTATTATTTTAGAAAGCTGGTATTAAAAGCCTGCTATCCTTTAAAAATGAAACAAAACCAAAACAATTTCACCATGGAATTAAAAAATTACAACTCAAATTTTCTATGAAACTTTAACAAAAAAAAACCTCCCAGATTTTTAAATATGGTGGCTCAAAAATGAAGAAAATACTTCAGAGTTTTTTAGGAAATACAAGCAAAAAACAAATATTTTAAAGAAAAATTTCAAATATCAACTTTTGAATCTCATATTTTTTATTATAGTCAAAGTTACTAATAAGATATCTTCATTCATTAAGTTGTAAATAGGTATAACAAAGAGTTAATTAAGTGAACAGTTTTAATCTAAAATTCAAAATATATTCTTATAAGCTCAGGATTTTTCTACTTCTAAACTAGAAATTACATTAAAATAGAACAAAAAAATATTAAATAATGAAGTTGAAATAGAAAACATTCTCCTAAACTATTGGTTTTTCTCTAATAACTTCAGAATATTCGTTTTACAATTTAAAGGAAATACATGAGTTAACTTATGGTGTTACATAAATAACAAGGCAAACAAACCTTTTCTATGACAGACCAAGGCTTCAACACTGGCATGAAGTTTCCTAAGTTGCTGATCCAGATTTTCAAATTGCTGCTGCTTTTCTTCAAACCACTGAGAAAAAAAATGAAAAATGGAGCTAATTTAGCCAGAACAAACCACTGTAAATTAGGTCACCAATAGCAAGCTACATTCTTTGTTTTAAAGCAACAAATTAACCATGTATAACCATAGTGGTCAACTGATGTGGCTGAGAACTAAACTCAATAAGCAAATTAATATCCTATTTTCTACTTGTACAGCTTTAAAATGCAATTGTTGGGCTCATTAATTCATCTCATTATTCAAGTCGAAAAATCAGCTCTTACTGCATCCGATTCATTCATCTTGATTGTCATTTTGTTGACAGCGTCGGCAGCCTTGTTCACCATCCTCAATATTCCTGCTCCACTCAGAGCCTGGGTATTAACTGCTCTAGGCAGCTGGAATTGAATGACAAATAAGGGCAAACAAACCGGTTAAAAGCCTGGAGGTTTAACTGGGCACAAAAGGGACTGCCCTCCCTCTGCCCCTAAAAAAAAGAAAAGAAAAAAAGGAGGCTGTGTTTTCTTCACTCTCGTACATTTCAATAGTGAGATCTAATTTCTCAAATACACTACTTGTACATTCTCCAAGGAAAACTTAAAAAATAGACTTTCCATCTGCTTTTCTTCTGCACGTTTACATTTAGATGGAACAACACTGTGTGTGTCAAAATATGTTAAGAAATTGCCAAGCACCTTAACAGTGGCCACCTGCTTGCTAGCAGAAATAAACTGTTTATAAGAAAAGAAGAAAGTCTTGAGGAAAAGCTTGTCCTCAGAACTGTGTGATTTTGAACTTTTAAAAAACTCTGGGATTCAAGTAAATTAAAAAAAATCTCAAACAATAACAGTTAATTAGAACTCTAAACTGTTAAGAGCCCAAAACGTGCCAAACACCTCAAATATAAAGAGCAGCATGGTTATAATTTAAGCTCTTTCACGTCACAAATTTACATTTTAAAACCTTAATAAGATTATTAGAATGCAGACAAACATACATTCAACCATCTCTAAAATGAAGTCTAAATAAACTTATTTCAACACAATGCCTAAGCAACAACTTAGGGCATTTCAGAACCAGTTTATTTATAAGCCAGCTTCTGAAACCTGGTTTTAGAATTTCAAGAAAGGGATTGATCATCCTATAATTATCAATGCAAAGAAGATATGTTGCTAGTAATTTAGTTAAGTAATTAAAGCTAATTAAAGCCCTAAGCAAAAAAAAAAAAGTCATTGCTTTATTTCATCTATTAATCCAATTATTTACTGAATATCTGTTTTTGATAAATTATTACACAAACATAAATAATAAGAACATTTATATACAAAAATTTAAAGTAGAAATTAATACCTCTGAACTTTCCAAGAACTGCCTTAAATCAGGATCCTGTAGTAAAGTTGGATGCTTTACTGTTCTTTGAAGATATCTAGAGTTAAGAATAAAATTGTTCCTTCATTTATTAGCAGTATCTTATTTTAAATCTTATTCCAACAAAAGAATAAAAATAAAAAATAACTAGGTAAAAAGATGTCCTCAGTCTGCCTCCTATCTTATCAGTCTGCTTCACTATAACTATTTAGAATCTTAAAGCAAGTTAATGATTTAAAGCTTTTGTTTATCTTTTGAAAATTCATAATTATGTAAAAAGAGACATGGCAGGGGATGGGAGTGGAAGTGGTTAAATAACTTCTCAAACTTCTCACTGCTAAGTATTAGAGTTACAAAACGATATACAAGTTTGTTGAATAATTTTATCTTTGGGTGGAGTCAACATGTTCCCAGTTATTACTTCAGAGTCCTAACAAACATATTTCTATATATATTCCAATCAACTGTTTTTTTAAAATTTCAATTACTACCAAAATGGAGAATAGCCTACCAATTTTCTTCCTTGTCAGCAGAATTATGAAATCAGCTTTTGATCTACTTGACAAGGACTAATTTGTCTTCAATATTTCTATTTTAAGTTTTTGCTATTTTTGATAAATGTCTTCCTTATATGATACCACATAAAATAAAAAGTAAATAGAAACACTACTATTAAATCACTATTAGCCCAACTTTAGTCATTTTCCTTTACTGGAAAAGACCATATTTCCCTGTCATCCATAACAAATTACCAATCATTCTTTCATAAAAAGAAAAAAGTTCCACTGTTTGATAATACTTGATTACTTACCTAATCTCATTTTTTAAAAAATTGCTCTTTCCCTAGATTAATGATTACATGCCGTAACATTTCAATTATAATATTTTACCTTACAGTTAATATACCTTTACTCTCTTTCTGCAGAACATTCCTCTACCTCTTTAGAAGATTATAAAAGATGCCTAAAAAAAGTTTCTGGAAAAAAGTGATCACTTTCTCTAAAGTCAAATTCTATACAATTTTTAAAACAACTATTTCATTGCTGCTTAAACGTTAACTCTTTGTATATTTAAATAAAACACATACCACATTAAACTTCATTTTGAGTCAAGAGCCCACATAAATCATTGTAATAGAAATAGAGCATTTAATAAATATGGGCAATACAATCTATGCTGTGGTTTAAAAAAATATTTGCCGCCTACATTATCAAGCTAAAACAGATGCAGCAGGAACACTAATCTTCCAGGTTTTAAGAAATGTTGGTATTTTCCCACTGGAATTTTACTTACAATTTTAACACTGAAGTTCTCCAGTACTATTAGGTAACTTATTTAGTTGTTAGGAGAGTGTACTGCTTAAAGCAGTTTGGGTAAGTTGTTCATATGAGTGCACATAACAGGTGGTAAACAACAAGCACTCAGACATTTGTAAAAGGAACAAGTAGAAAGGAAAATAAAACATTTAGTACTCAAGCTTTAAGAAATATTCCAATATTTCAAACCTAAGTGGAAATACCCAATACCACTTATATTCTAAAATAGCTTTCCAAAGTGAGTTCTGCAGAATACTAGTCTCACGTAATATTCCATGAAGACTGGCTCTACAATCAAGAAAGTTTGAAACATATTATATACATATTCCTCTCTTTAAGATTCATAATGAACAGCAGCATATTACATGCTGTCAGAAGTCCTTCAGGAAATACACCTGGTTTAATTTTATTAAATTGTATGTTAACAAAACTCAATTGACTACAGATTTCCTTTTTTTACCCTACCACATACTAGCATTCTGAGGAATCAATTTTGGAAAATCAGATTCTAGAAAAAGAAAGTAAAACTTTTCTTCTTCTTAGGGGTTATATGGAAGTAAAGAGCAATTAACCATTAAAAAAAAAGTTTTAAGTTTACATAATGTTAAAATTAAGAACAGAAGCATAAAATGGATTTTAAAGTAATGAATATTCGTAAATACAACCAGTTCAGAATTAAGGTCAGAGAGAGTTGTAGATATATAAAGGAAGAATACAGAACAAAAATACAAAAAGAATGTAGGAAGAAGACATGAAAATAAGTATTGGGGAGAAACAGAAACGGTGAAAGAAGACAGAAATGAAAGACACAATGGAGTTGATGAAAAGTTAAGTATCAGACTCAACAAGAGGTGGCCAGCAGTTTTTCTTGATTTGCTCTATGGAAAGGTTACTGATAAATTCAGAAGAATCACTTAAGGTTTTCACACTCCTATTTACTTACCAAAAACAAAACGAAATAAAGCAGGTTACACAAAATGCTTGAGAGGAACAAAGTTAATATTTCTCTTGCTTGAAACGCAAACACATGAGCTAAGAATGAGAGAATAAAGGTAGAGCGAGCCTGGGTCTTTGATGACATTCATTTGTTCATTCAACAAATATTTATTGAGCATTTACTACATGTCAGTTACTGTTGTTGAGTACTCAGAACATATCAGTGAACAAAAGAGAACGAGATCCCTTCCCTAATGGACTTGTATTTTAGTAAGAGAAGACAGAAAATAAACTATAAAAGATAATAAACATATAAATTATGTAGTATGTGGCAAGGTGGCAAATGCTGTGGGAAAAAGGACAGAACAGTAGAGTAAATGGGATGAAGTGTTTAAGGTGTGGCTGGTGGCCATTTAAGTAGAATAGGTCAGAATGAAGCCAAGGATCAGAAGAGACTTCTCTGGAAAGGTGGTATTTGAATATTTGAACTTGAAAGAGGTAAGGGAATTAGCCATGCAGGTACCTGGGAACAAAAGCTTTCTAGGCAGCGGGAGCAGCCAGTGAGAAAACCCTAACGTGGGAAAATGCCTGGGATCTTTGAGGAGCAGCAAAAGGTAATCAAGGAGCATATGAAATCAAACAGGTAACAGAGAGAGCAGTGCACATCATGTAAGGGTTTGTAGCCCATTATAACGACTCTGGCTGTTATTGAATGAAACTGGGTGGGGTTGGGAATTTATGTTTTAAAAGGATGTTTTATGATTTATTTATATTTATACTAAAAAGAGCAGAGGTGCAAGGATGGAAACAGGGAGACCAATCAGGGGCCTCCTGCAGTTAATTCAGGCATTTGGACTAGTAGTAGACTGGTGAGAAATGGCTGTGTTCCACATATCAGAAGGAAGCAACAGGATTTCCTGAAAAACTGGATACTCCTAAACTGCCTACCCCCAAACTTCTGATATGAAAGAGTGGATTAATTAATCTACACTAACCATTTAGGCCTTGCCAGTTAGGTTTTTAGGTGCTTGGAATGAACACCATCCTAAGTGATAGACTTACATTTTAGAGATGAGAAAGAATGCATTTAAGTTAAATAACTTGCCCAAGGTCACCCCGATAGTTTGTAGTGTGTAGAGGAGCACAGGCTTCAACAGAAAGGATTCTAAATCCCTATAGACTGTATTGTGCTACTCTATATTTCTCAGTTTATATTTGCAGAAGTGTATTCTTAACCTATAAAATAAACTCAGTGTGCTCTTAAGATGTGAAGCACTCTCAAGAAAATCAAGTGAGCAATCTTAGGGATATTCTTAATAGCAGTAGTTTCTGCTTTTTTACTGAGTGTGGCACAGAGGAGTACTTGGGTTCTTAACCACTCACCTTCTCTTCCTATATTTTAATATCAGCTGTTTATACTTTCCTTCAAAATAGTCATCTAACTTCTCTAAGTCGAACAAACAAATAACTATGTAAATGAGTATCATAGTACATACAAAGAGAAATACTTCCCTGACCCACCAAATCCAACTAGGTTGGGTATTCCAAAGATATGCCTATTCTAATGTTTTTTATTTTTTTATTTTAGTTTTTTTTTGTGTGTGAGGAAGACTGTTGCTGAGCTAACGTCTGTGGCACTATTCCTCTGTTTTATGTGGGATGCCACCACAGCATGGTTTGATGAGCTAAGTTTGCACCCCAGATTCGAACCTGCGAACCCCCGGCTGCTGAAGCAGAGCATATTATCTTAACCACTATGCTGGCCCCTAATCTTTAAATTTTAAGAAATGCCACAGAAAAATAACTTTAGAAAAATCATTCTACTTTCTTTGCTTCTATACCTTTACACCTAAATTTTCTCTAGTCATCTTTTCTAACGCAAAATGAACTTGTCCCTCATACTACACTGTTTCTTTTTTTCCCACTACTGCAAATTTCACTAAGGTAGCATTTAACAAGTAACACTTATCAGTAAAGAAACTGTCTTCACATATACACTAGGACAAGTTTCAATATTTCCTTAAAACTCTCCTCAGTGTTTCATACTACACGAAAGTATGGTAAATACTATGCACTGCATTCGAGTTACAAGAAAGGTGAATGTAGAATCAAATTATATGTCCTTGGTACAATAAATCTTCATTAAGTTCCTTATCAAGCATGCCATCTGAAATATTTCAAATTTACTCATAGAAAAATAGGACTTGAAAGGTTTCTCAAAGGGTCATGGTTACACTTTCAGGAAAGGACTAAACAAAATCAAGGGAGAGCATTATCTACCTTTATTCTTAAAAATATTCAGTTTATGACCTCTTTCACAACAGAATCAATTCTAATGCATAACCTAAACTTCATGCAATTTAAATACTTTTCCTGAGTAATTGCTGATTCTCACAGACATAATCTCATAAGTCTTCTCTAATTTAAGATTTTTAAACTGCATATTCTTCAGCTTGTCTTAATGCAAATTGTTCAAACCTGACTTTACTGTGGCATTTTTTTAAAAAACTATTTTATTGAGGTCATATTGGCTTGCAACATTGTGTAACTTTCAGGTGTACATTATTATATCTGTGGCATTTTCTTAAAATTTGAACAATTTTTTACTAAAACCCAGAAATAAGTTGCCTTAAAAATAGTTTTAAAAAATAATTTGTACCCTGGAGAGATATATACATACTACTCCCCAAAATCTGTCCTATCCATCCCAACCACTAATTTTAGGCCAAAAGAGAAAATAAAATAAGCAAGTTCAATTGAACAAAATTCAATTAAAATAACAAAAAACCTATGAAATTAGGAAGTGTTTTAAGTCTAGGTAATTACCAATTTATGTTCTAAAAAGTTGACTTTAAGATAGTTTCAAATTTGTTTCCTCACATTTTCAGCACAACAAGGAAGAAATAAATGTCAGGATTCTGGGAGTGGGAGTCCTCCTATCCGTTCCCCTTTTAGTCTGCCACAATGAAGACAAGTCTCCAAAGCTATAGGAAATGTGTCCAGTCAAGTACTCTGAAGGAATGTGGAGCAGCTCTATCAACCTTTAAGTATACAGTCTAGTCAAGCAATGACTAATACATTTGTACACTCAAGTCAAAATCAATTACACAAAATTAAAGGAGGGAGCACAAACCTCATTTTTCATTGTATTTTATAATGTTATCAAGTAATAATTCAAAGGAAACATTAATTTAGATGAATTATAGTCAAACTATCCAACAGAGTATATGAATGTGGGTATAACTTCCTAAGAGACTAAATAATACTTAACGAGGTATTATTTTTATCCAAAGATTTTATCAACTGTTTACCCCCATTAAGTTTCATGTTTTCTTTTAACAAGCTTGGCAGTTTCTCACTTCCCTTAGAGCCGACTAAAACTATGATATAATAATTCTATCCCAAGCTAACTCATGCCTTTATAGTCCTGCTTGTAACATGTGATACAAAAATGGGTGTTATTTCGTTAGATTATTAATGAGGATTAATAAAAACAGAGCAAGTATACAGTACTGTGCTGTTGAAAGAAGCAGTTTTCCTAATAAAAGTTTAAAGCACTCTTAGTAAGAGTCATCAAGTGGTAATGTGAAAAGAATTAATCATTAAAATATAGTTATGACATATAATGGAATCAGACATATTACTGAAGTAAAAACAAGAGAGTAATAAAGCATGGCTGTCTAGAATTACCTTTCAAGAGCTGCTCTCCGTTTTTCTACAAATTCAGTGGATGATGAATCTTCTTTACCCACTTTGACCTTGGTCATGCCTTTGAAAAATTGAATGAGACTCACAATGATCTTATATTATTGTGAAACAGTCTTTTATAAACATTTCTGCATAATTTAGAATATACTTTAAATTTGAACTTGACCAAAAAAGCTCCTAAATTTATAACTAGTATCACACTTTTGAGAAATTAAAACTCATGACATATTAACATCTCTACTTTGTATGTATTTATGAGAGAAAAGATATAGCAGAGATTAAACTGTGTCTGTAGTTTTTCTTTTAATAAAATTTTTATTTATTTATTTATTTTTGCAGGGGAAGATTTGCCCTAAGCTAACATCTGTTGCTAACCTTTCTCCTTTTTTCTTCCTTTCCCCAGCCAAAGGCCCCGTACACAGTTATGCATAGTTGTAAGTTCTTCTGGGTCTTTTATGTGAGCCACTGCCACAGCATGGATACTGACAGACAAGTGGTGTGGTTCCATGTCCAGGAACTGAACCCAGGCTGCCGAAGAGGAGTGAGCTGAACTTTTAACTGCTAGGCCTTGAGGGCTGGCTCAGTAGTTTTCTGACCTATAACTCTTTGGATTCCTTATCTGTCATATATTACACTCCTGGTAAACTAAAATGTGTTTGCATTTCAATATGCATAATGGAATTCAAATTAATAAATTTAAGCTCAATTATAATTTCATTTCTTATGAGCAATAACTAAGGTTACTTTGGGGACTAGAAATATAAAAATAAACGTAATCCATGAATTTGCTAAATGTTTTCCCTGTTGCAGATTCTAAGAACACGTTCTTGTTTATTTATCAGATGTGGCTTTATAATAGTTGAAATAACAAGCTCTTTCATAGAGACATTTAAAACTCAAATTTAAAAAGTAAAGTGTTAACCATTTCTGTATTGGCAATTTCAACTTTAACACTAATATACTGACTGTAGATTTTTCTTTTTTTCCCTGTTCTTGCTCCTTTCAAAAATCGACTCTGTAAAAATGAAGTACTGACACATTCATGGATGAACATTGAAAATACCATGCTAAGTGAAAGAAGCTTGTAACAAAGGACCATATATTATATGATTCCCTTTATATGAAATGTCAAGAATAGGCAAATGTATGAGAAAGAAGGTAAATGAGTGATTGTCTAGGGCTGGGGGAAATCAGAGGATGATGGTTAAGGGTTAATAAAAATATTCTAAAATTGATTGTGGTGATGTATACACAACTCTGAATATACTAAAAGCCACTGAATTATATACTTTAAATGGATGAGTTGCATGGCATGTGAATTACATGTCAATAAAGCCATTAAATGGATTATATAAAACCATGTAATTCTTATTCAGGTTTGCACATCTGGTGAATAAACATTTATCACCTATGAATGTTTTGTTCAACATAATTCCTCTGAAATACAATAATTTGAAAAGGAAAACTCAAATACCTAAAATTACCTACCCTGAATGGACTACTAGATGTGGGATGTTAATTATTTCACATATTCTGTTTCCCGAAAAAACCTTGTCACTATATAGTTCCTTGCTTTTTTCCCCCCCTCAAAGATGTCCTGCTCATGCTGCTTCCTAGAGGTAATCATTATGGGCCACTGTGGCAAATAACAAAAGCTTACTCTAACCAGTTACTTCTTAAAACTACTCAACACTTTTGCTGCTCTTTCCTAAAAGCTTAGTGAAATAGTATTTTTAAGAACTAAGATTGGAGAGTGGTAATGAGTGTGTGCTCATGAAAAGAGTCCTCTTCCTTCAGAGGCAGTTATACTTTCCAGCAAAAAGAAGCCATTACTCTTATTCCACCACCCCACTATAAGTGTTCCTTGAAAACCAGTGGCTACGTAATAAAAGGGCCTCTAATATTTTAAATTTTTCTCAGGCAATGTATTCATTTTTATTTTAAAAAATTGATGGACAATGTGAAATTTTAAAATAACCGCTTCTCTACTTGGTTGGCTGCCAGGAAACTCACAGATCAGTCTGTTACCCATCTTAAACAACTGTTCAGACTTCATATACACATTGTAAGGAAACTGTTTAACTTGGCTTCGTCTTACTATTGTACAGTATTTATTTTTCCTGCTAATTTCTTTACTTATATATTTTTTAGAAAAACTACATTATATGTAGTTGCCTCAAAGCCTTTCTAGAATAGAGTGGTATGTAAATAAATAATTTTAAAATAATTTAATTTGCCTTAAATGTGTATTAGACAATTTTACAATAATATAGCATTAGATTATTTTTAAAAACTGGAAAGTTTTCTAGTTTAGGTAAAAAATAATATCATACCAAAATTAGAAGCAGAATAGAATAGTGGTTAAGAGTACAAGCTCTGGAGTAAGCTGGCCTGCATTCAAAGCTCAGTTCTGTCTCTTAGTAGCTGTATGACATGGACCTGTTACATAACCTCGATGACCCTTAGCTTCCTTACCTATTAAATAATGACAATGATAAGTTAACCTCATAAAGTTGTTGTGAGAATTAAATGAGAGAATGTATATACATTATTTAGCACAGTGCCTTAGCACAACAGGCACTCAACGAATGTTAATTATTCCTATAATTTAATTAATAGTCTTACAACTTAATGGGTTATCCTGGCCATGTATATAGATAATATGAACATAACTATGTCACTGTTCCCCAGTACTCTTTGGTGGGTGTCAGAATCAGTATCAGAAAAGGATGATCTTAGGATTTAGTTTCTTACTTCTATTTTGAATTTACATGTGCTATTTATTATATGGCAATAATTTGTGGAACACTGAAGATTACTAAGGCAAAATATTAGCTTGAAACACAAAGAACTAGGGCATGAAAATTTAGTTATTAAATCTTTTTTTTCCAGTCAATGTTTAATGACTAAACTAACATATCTAGCCACCAAAATGAGAAAAAATAACTTCTTGTTTTTCCTTTTTTGGTATATAAAAACAGTTCACAATTTAAAGAAAAAAGGATAAATAATTTATGATAAGTGAAACTTAAGTTTCCTATATTGATAGCAGGATGCCAAAACATACCCCTGCAATAGTTTGGATAAGAGAGAAATAAAATTATTAATTAGTCAGCAGTTCTCAAAGTACAGTCAGAATACCCGGAAGGTTTCCAAGACCCTTTGGGGGATGCACAAAAGTCCATTTTCGTAATAATACTAAGCTATTATTTGTCCTTTTTACTCTCATTCTTTCATAAGAGCTCAGTGGAGTTTTACAAAGTTTATAATAATGTGTTATATCACAGCAGACTGAGTGCAGCTATCTTCTATTAAGCCGGAAGTTAAAGAGATTTGCAAAAGTCAAGAAAAGAAAGCCACTCTTATCATTTAAGATTTTTGTCTTACAAAAATTATTTTTCACAAAAATTTTATTTGTTAAGTAGAGAGTTTGTTATTTTTAAATGAATTAAAAAATATTAGTAGATATAGCCCACAAAAGCAAATGCTCTTTAGGGTTCTCAAATGTGGAGAATATAAGGGGTCTTGAGATCAAAAAGTTGATCTACACAACTAGTTTTATTTTTCCTTTTCTTTTTTTTGATGAGGAAGATTGGCCCTGAGCTAACATCTGTTGCCAATCTTCCTCTTTTTGCTTAAGGAAGACTGTCCCTGAACTAACATCTGTGACAATCTTCCTCTATGTTGTATGAGGGACACTGCCACAGCATGGCTTGATGAAAGGTGTGTAGGTCCAAACCTGGGGTACAAACCCATGGACCCCAGGCCATGAGGCAGAGCACACGAACTCAACTACTATCCCACCGGGCTGGCAGCCACAACTAGATTTTTGAATTAAAAAAATAGAGAAAGAATATAAAAAGTCCATTTAAATATATCAGGTTTCAAAATCACAAAAGATACTGATAAAACTACTTTCAAATCAAATGTTTAAAAAAGTAAAAACAACAATTTAAAGATGAGCAAAATTCATTTTAAATATTTTTCAGAATAACAATCTTATATATTACAAAAAGTAAGGCAAATAAAAACCTATGACTAAAAAAAGTGGAAAAACACACTATGAAATTTAAAGAGATGCCACATGTTTTTTAATGGTGGGACAATGCTCTTTTGTAATTATCTACATACTCTTAACTAAGCCTTTATTACTTGTATAAGTGGAAACGTTTTTAAACATTAAATTGTGGTATGAAATAAATTAAGGTAAGTTTAAATAACTCCTATACGAGTGATGCTAGATCAAATCTTTTTGTACAATGTACAGCTGGAGAGCTAAACACCTCCATCCCTTAGAAAAATGTTAATATGCTAATAATATTAAATATCTTGAGTACTACTCAGTAACATGGTAATGACCCTAAAAGGTTAGAGTTTTCAATTGCTTTCAACTTGGCAAATTCTGACCCAATATTTAATATATTGTTATCAAATAAATCAAAATCCTCAGTTATTAGAAAATAAAACTGTTAGCTACACATTCTTCAGTTGATGAATGATGGTCATAAATGGAATATTTAACTTCAGTATTTCTAGACATTATGATATGTCAGGATAGTGAATGACCATGGAATCCACAAATCTACACAGTTAAAACTGAACTAATAACAGTAACAAAAATTAATTTTTTTAAATTCATACTCACCTACTATACTTTTTTCTGGAGCTGGTGGCACAATATAACCGACATGTAGATACTTGCTTGCTAACTTGCTATGCAAACCGAGAAAGTCACTGAATCTTCTTTTAACTGAAAATTCACTCTTACTGAACATGGAAAGAGAAGTCTACAAGTGAAGAAGAGAAATTTCAAATTTGAATACTAAGCAATTATTTAGAAGTTACTGTCATACATAATTGTAAACACACATATACATTCATACTGGTCTACTTTGCAAAAGAATGAAAATGTGGTATACAGATTTCTGACAACTGAAAGAACCTAAATCATAGATGTTTTTACAGAAACTTAAGAAGACAGAAAAATGTTTTGCTTTACTCTATCCGTGACTCATCTCATCGACTCTACTTATATTTACGCTAATGATTCTTAAATCTTTACCTCTAGCCCAGATCTCCTCTAGAGCTTCAGTCTGCTATATCGAAATGCCCAAAGGACGCTTCCACTTAGATCTCACTGCCACCTCAAATTCACCCTACTTTCCCCTGCTAGAACTTAAGTTCCATGAGAGAAGGGCACTTAACTGTACTGTTTACTACTACTCCCTAGTGCTTAGAAAAGTCTGACCCCACGATAAGTGTTTAATAAATACCTGTTCAATGAACTAACAGATCTCACCCCTGTCCACACTGTGTTCTTCCCATCGTGCCACCCTTTCTCCGGGATCACTCCAACAACCACAAAGTTCATCCAGTCAGTAACTTAAGCATCCCTCCACCATCACTCCTTACATACAAATCCTATGGATTCTACCTCCTACAAAATTCAAGAAGCCATTTATTTTACTCATCCCCAGAACCAATTCCTAAAGTATCACTTCTCACAGCTAGGATTGCTGCAGGCACGTGCTCTCTTTTAATATTTGAAGGCCTACAACCTTTTTAAGACTTGCAATGGCCTCTTAACTGGAAATCCTGACCTCTGCTTTAACCCTCCCAACTCATAGTGAGTCAGAAAGATCTTTCTAAAATAAAAATCTAATTGTGCCACACTCTTGCCCGAACCTCTTCAATGGTTCTCCATTATATTTAGGATGAAGCCCAAACTCCTTAATGTGGCTGTTCATAATAAAGGAAGGCTTACTGCCAAACAATTCAATTAGGCACCTCTTTTTGCAGATACTGGAAAACACAATGCTTTCTTGACTTCTGGCTTATAAACAAGCAAATCCCTTTGCCTGAAACAAGCATTCTTGTCCTTTCTTCCTCCACTGCCCCCACTCCCTCTCAGATCACTTCTCCTATCTTTGTCTAGATAAGGTCCCCTCCTGCATATTCTCACAGAATACTCTATGCACCAAATCACACATAAGTCACTGTAACTACTTATTTGCAATCTTTACTAGATGGTAACCTTTGTAAAGACAGAAATCACTTAGACCTTAATCATCACTGTATCCTCATACTACATATGGTGAGGGCTCAATACTTTTTTAAAAGAGTAAACGGCTCACCTTTGTTGTTACTCTATATGCCATGTAAGCATTCATGCCATCACCTAAAAGAAAAGTCAAACAATAATATTAAAAATCATAAGCTTAACCACACACACACAGAAAGGTAACTGTGAAGTGATATGTTGATTAACTTGATTGTGATCATATCATAATGTGTACATATCTTAAATCATCATATTGTACATGCTAAATACATACATTTTATTTGTCAATTATACCTCAATAAAGCTGGAAAAAAACAGTAAGA
This sequence comes from Equus caballus, assembly GCF_041296265.1. Lineage (NCBI taxonomy): Eukaryota > Metazoa > Chordata > Mammalia > Perissodactyla > Equidae > Equus > Equus caballus. The sequence goes on from NC_091697.1 coordinate 66,656,805, forward strand.
AACAAAAAAACCCCACAAGCTTAAAAATAAAAGTACCATTTTAATACTCTAACAATGCATTTAGTAAAGAAAAACAAAACATGTTAATGACCAAGCTAATTATCAAAACAAGGAAGTACGAAAAAGAATAAATACTGACTCACCAACTTTCTCTGGATCTGATACACCAATTTCTATATCAAAAACATCTCCATTTGCTTCTTCTTCAATCTAGAAAAGATAAATTTTTGGGGGTTAAAGATTTCAATTTATAATATTGTCATAACACTAATAATTATTTTTACCATCTATCTTTTATTAGGGTCACTGTCACATCAAATAATTTAAAAAGCCACTCAGTACTTTATTTCTGAAAAACAATAAAAGCTTTCATATTTCCTGACTATGTAAAAAAACACACAAAGGCTCACAAAGACAACAGGAAAAGGATCATCTGGAGAAGTAACAGAATAATCTTGTGTTCTTACAAGTCCACAGACGGAGAAAAAAATGTTTTAGTCTTCTATAGAAATACTGTAATTTTTAGTTGTTGTCCTATATCCTGAATCTTCAGATTCAGATTATTAAAATAATTCTCATTTTTAATATTAGCATTTTTCAAAGTTGTATCTCTACTCTTTAGCGTCATGATTTCTCTAATTATCTAGTAAACACATGTTCTGCTTGAAGCCAATGAAAGCAATATAAGCTCACTGAAAAAAGCAGTAGAACGGAAAAATGATAACCTCATGAGACTACAAAGAGGCACTTTTTTCCTTAAAGATTGGCACCTGAGCTAACAACTGTTGCCAATCCTCTCTCTCTCTTTTTTCTTCTTCTTCCCAAAGCCCCCCAGTACATAGTTGTATATTCTACTTGTGAGTGCCTCTGGTTGTGCTATGTGGGACGCCGCCTCAGCATGGCCTGACGAGTGGTGCCATGTCCGCACCCAGGATCCGAACAGGCGAAACCCTGGACCGCCGAAGCAGAGCGTGTGAAGTTAACCACTCAGCCACGGGGCCAGCCCCAAGAAGCACTTTTTAATCCCATTATAAATAGCCAATCCTAACAACAGCTCTGCAGGAAAGTTTTGTTATTCTCAAGAAAGCACAGAAATTGTTAAATCTTGAAATTTTTTACAGCAATATTAATAGATAGTCTAAGACTATCTAAAACAAAAGTGAGTTTTTCTAACCATAATCTTTTTTTCATGGTTGCCCTCTTGTACAGATTTTAAAAAAGTAAATCTTATTTGAACTGTAATATAAACTACATAAATCCTAAGTATACAGGTCGATAATTTTCACGAAGTGAATACATTTTTTGTAACCAGAACCTACATCAAGAAACAAACATCATCATTACACCTCAGAAGGCTCTTGTATGCTTCCTCTCCACTCATAAGCCATCCTCCATCCTGTCAACATAACCACTAACATTTACAGCATGCCTTTATCAAATAAAATTATTCAAAATGTCTCTTTACTGTGATTAAGTTTTCAAAGTACTTTCATACACTATCTTATTTGACCAACATAGGAATCCTGAGAGGTGCATATTACTATCATAAGATCACAAATGACGAACTCCTTGACTTAAGAAGGAAAGTGATGTGCCCAAGTCACTGGGTTAAAAAGTGGTGAGAATAAAATCAGAAGCCAAATCACCCAAATTGTTTCCCATTAAAATGTCTAAAAGGCTTTGGTTAGGAATGACTAACAGGAGAGTGATGTTGGTCGGGAAACAAAAAACTTATTATTTACATATTAATTTAGAATACAAACATTTTTCCATACCTCCTCCCTGGATCTATCAAAGATCACAGGAGCAGACAGACTCTTCGATTCAATTCTGGGAGCAATGAGTGTAGTAGGGGTCACAGGCGTGACTGCAGGCGAAGGTTCTGAGGAGAGGATAGGTTCCCTTTCCGGACTGTCCAGGGAAACTTCTTCTGTGGCTTCTAGATACGAATTAAACAAGTTAGTTAAGGACACGGGTAACAAACCCCCAACAGTCTATACAGCAGTTAACGAATTATGAAAAGTATTTTTATATTAACCACAAATAAATATCAAAATGTTATTTAAAAATAGTTGTTATAAATAATTTTGTGAATCCTTCCTTAGTTGTCTATTAAAAGTTTAAAACCAACAGTGACTTTGTTGATTTTAGGAAGAATTCCCGTAAGTCAGCTTAATTATCTACACTAGTGGTAGGGATACAGCTAGTAGGAAAGCAATGATGTGGATAATTCCACATTCATTTGTGTTTGGGTTTGTAATATATCTTATACTTGTGGTAACTTACCTTTCAAAATCTTTTATTCAGGCTAACATTATGATTATTTTATACACACAAACAGAAATTTTATGGCAGAAGGCTGCCCAGAACTATCCCAATTGGGATTAAAAATTTGTGATGGAAAATCCACAAGTTAGTAATCTAAAGCAGTTAACTGCTAAAGATTACTGGATATTAGCTGAATACACAAATATGACACAAAGCAAATAGGTGTTTAGGTTTTAATTTAAAATGCTCATTCACTTAAAAAATCTAAAATTAAATATATTTAAAACCAAATCAAATCAATAAACTGAATGTCTACAAGCTATGTAACATTGTGCTAAATGCAATGGAGAAACAGAAAGAAAGGTAAAATATCATACCTGCCCTCAGGGAGTTTATAATCTAGTTGGGAAAACAAGACATAAGCATGTGGAATGTTAAATAATAATAAAAGACAAATAATAGCCAAGAGAACAATAAAAAGAATGTTACAAGATATTTAATTGCTTTATGAACTACAGAACAAACACTACAATTTGAGTTGAGATGGGAGACAATACTTTATGCTGGGGAAAAATCAGGAATAGTTTACAACGTTGATCTGAGAAGATTTAAATGGATAGAGAAAAACAGGGGAAGAATTCCATGAAAATAAAATAATGGCATAAGCAAAGCCAGAAAAGTGAAAGTTACAATCAGTGGCCATAATAAAAACCACACTTCTGCTAGTTTAGAGAACTGATACCAGGAAAAAGAAGGCAAGACTGTAAGGGAAGCAGGATCAGACCAGTGGTTTCTAATCTGAGGTTCCTTTAGATTCCCTTAGAGGTTTGGAAGGTAGTATTGGTAGTCAGCGAACCATTTTAATTTTAATACCTCAAAAAGCATGGCAATAAAAAATATATTTACCTAAAGTAAGGTAAATATGTTAACATTTAAACATAAACAGGTTAACATTTTATCAAGCTACCCTTACTGTTTATCTCATGCTGATGAGATCCTTACGTGGCATAGCTCTCTTTATATGTTTATATTAAAAGTAAAATTATTAATAACCCAAATCTTTCAAGCTATGGTAATCAAACGAAGAAAAATACAGTTTAGGTGTTGAATAGACTATAGACAACCCTAATATAACAAACTAAAAGCTTACATGCAACTTCAGGCTGTTAAGATTGCTAGTATTTATTCAGTCTTCAAAGAAATGAAACCAATGAGCAACATAAGAAAGTAAGAAAGCAGTGTATGAAAGCTAGGGAGTATGAGATCTTTAATCTACAAACAAACAAATCAATGAGCAGCAAACAAGATAAAATGAACGCCAAAATTCTCTGAAAAAGGTACTGTTATTTGCAATAGACCCATAGACAAAAAACTGTGAAAAACATAGTAATTTTACTGAGATATTGGTACACATAAAGTCATTTTAACTTTTCAATCATATTTAACTTCACTGACACCAGGTTTTGTGTTCTTTTCAGAAACTCTGGCAGGCTGCTCCATTAATAGTAGAAGACCTCAAAATAAGAAAAGCTAAATATGATCTAAGTAGCTAAAATGGAGGGGGGAAATGAAAATAAATGGATAGAGATTTAGGTTCAGTATATTAATATATAGTCTACCTTAAATTCTTCTCATGACTTCTTTTAGTGAAAGTAAACTAATGTACTACAAATTCACGAAATTTAATTTAAACCAGACCTAAAGGTTCTGGAAGACCCAGAGGTACTAAGCCCCAAGGTACTAAGTATAAAGATTAACTTTTCCTTGGAGGAGATACTTTGAGGACAAGTACAAATTGATTATGTCCATGTCAGGTAAGTAATATTTCACTCATATGACAGACAACATAGAATTTTTAAACAAAGGACTACCCGTTAAATTTACAATTGGTATCATTTGCTGAAAAGCATAAGTGAAATAAGCTAAGTATCCTGGCAGAGACAAGTTCTAAAAGTCTAGGACAATTTCAGTATTGGTAATTTGCTCACCCTCACTCATTCCTGCAGGACAGTTTCCTCAGTATGTTCAGGGAAGCTTAGCACAGTATGTAACAAAGGGTGGAGAGGGGCTCTGTAGTCAACAGTATTTGGTGAACACTCTCTAAGTAAACTAACAATAGTAATACACGTCACACATACTTTTTCTGACACAATAGTACTTGAAATGCTACCCAAAACACATTAGCATATGCATCAAGACAATCTAATCTCCTTATGGTTTTAAAATAAAAATGGCTGGATACTAGAGCAATATCTATATTCTTCCCTCTGAGAGAAGAAATAAATTAAGTAAATGTTCTATTACTGAACAATAGTTTTCACCATCCTGGTAACATATGTTACTCTCTATTATGGCTTCCTAGGACCATACTCCTCCTTAGGAGGAGGAATGATATATCTGCTTAAAGGCATTATAAATAAGATGCAAGTGTGGTATTAATTCATTCATATAAAATGGATCAGATGAGATCTTAGAACACCTAATTATGTCATTATGAAATGCAGTTAAGTTTAAGATAGATAAAGTGAAAATGTGTTTATGTTTGTAGATAATAAAGGAAACAGATGACTATGTTTATTGTTTAGTCCCTCATACTCCTCTTTTCTTAAGGAAAAAAACACTGACATTGACCATATTTGAATCATAATATTTAGCATAGATTCCTAGGTAGACTAAAATATGAAATATTTTAAGTGGGCAAATATCATGGTATAGTCTTCATTTGGCAAACTGTTTGATCAGCTATGCACACTGTTAAAAAAAAAACCTTTCCTTACACACACACACTCTTCTGCTGTTAAGAGTTTCAGAAAAATCATTTAGATAGAATTCTGAGACTTCAAGGTGAAAGATTCTTTAATATAAAATGGATAATCCCAAACTTCTATGTACAACTCTACACTATTAGAGGAAAATACACACAATTTTAGATTAGTTTCTATGCAGCAGAGAAAGGACTTGTGTTATCTTTCAGATTAAAACATACATGCCACAAAAAAACTTTTAATGCCTGCCTGGAAAAAAGTACATGAATGGAAATAAAAAAGAATATAATAATTTTGGTTAACTGTGATTTTACTCTAAGTTGTTGGGTAACTACCAAAAAAAAGGGTGAAATATGATTGGTATTTATCATACTTTTAATTTTCTGACATGATGAATATACGAATTCATATACAGTGAAAACTATTCATGGAACTAATCAAGCAGGAAATTATATGGACCTTTGTGATGGAAGATTGTATCTTCAAACACATATGTACAAAAATACAGAATGGTTTAAATATTCAACCACTATAAAGGCTGAGGACACATTAAATTTTAACTCAATAAAAGCCAGTTCAGGTAAATTAAGCTATTAAACACACAAAGATTTACTATTTTAATTTTTTGTCTCATTAACTCTAAGGAAGATTTTTACCTTTTAATGACTAAACATTAATTTGTACCTTAATTTTAATCTTACACCAGACCGTTTTGAAGAGAGTCCATTATTTTTAAAGGTGAGATGGACTAGACTAAATCCTGACCCCACATCAAAAATAAATTCCTCAAGCATCAATTTTCTCACCCAAAAGTGAATCAAAATGGAACAGGTGGTAAATACTGAAGTATTTTATTACAACAAACATTTCAAATACATAGACTATAAATTAAGTGATTTTTAAATCTAGAGTTTAATTTTGCTTTGTGACAACTTGTAAGTAATAAAGAACAGAATTACTGCTATTTCTCAAAGCATGAATGCTACAATCATTAGTTTTCTGAATTCAAATATTGATCAAAACAATCAAATTATGAGATTTATTTTCAAATTCTTAAAACCAGAAAGATCACATTTTGGCTTCTTTTAAGTGTCTGTATTTTTCACAAGGTGATCTAATTGAAAATTTCCTATCCTTCTAAGTTGTTAACAGGAAGAGCTACCCCTGATACTTCACGCAAAATTTCAGTTTTGCTTTAGAGACTATCTTCTATCAAGATATATATGTACTACAATTGGCCATTATTAAAAAAATTAAGATATTTAGAATTACCTGCAAAAAGATCTTCTCTGTCATCATCGAGCACAACTTCTGCAGGTTTTGGACCATTGGAGTTTGTACTAATATCTTCTGCAAGACCAGCTGGCTCTGGAGATGAGGGACTTGACTGTTAAAAACAGTAACAGACAAGGGATTGGTAGGTTTATCTGTTATAATTTTGTCTCTATCCACACAGAAATAGAACATTCTCTTGATAAGAAGAGAAGAAAGAACAAGAACAGCTTTTTATAGTTCTTCCTCCGAGAGGAAAAATGAACCAAAAACACACTTTTACTCATCTTCTCCCCTCTTCACAAAAAGTCATTTAAGATTTAAAAAAGAAAATCTTTTCTAGTCGCCCCTTTAGAGATACTAATTTGTCATGTTGAGTTATAATTAACAAAAACAAAATTTAATGCTCTACGTAGTCATATATAATAATGTTGACTACTATATAATAGTCAAACATCAGCTCTTGAAAACATGTTGTATGTATAAGAAGTTCAAAGTACTGCTTTACTATAAAAGGAAGGTTTAATACTAATTCAATTAAGACTACAAAAATTCTAAAATTTCTATAGTTTCAAACTAAAACTATGTCATCCCCCCAAACATTTACATATTTATTAAGCTAAGGAACGATTTTTGTCCTTCTTAAAGTATAATAACCAACAAATCTAGATTGTAAAGCTTTTAGCTTTATTATATAGTTTTCTTATGACAGTAAAGATCAATACTCTTTTTTTAAGAAAAGTAACATAAAAAGAAAACTGTATATATCAAAAGTGCACAGCTAGGTATTTTCACAAACCCAACATACCTGTGTAATAAGCATCCAGATCAAGAGAGAGAACATTATCATCAACTCCAGAAGCTCCACTCATGCTTCCTCCCATTCTCTACCCTCTCCCCACCCAGGCTTCTACCAGCATGGATTAATTTTTCTTACTTTTGCTCTTCATAAAACTGTAATCATACAGAAAATATTCTTTTGTGTTTGGTTTTTGTTCTTAATGTAACATATGTGCAATTCTTCTATACTGTTGTGTATAGTAATAGAGATCACTCATTCTCTTTCCTGTAAAATATTCTACTGTGTGAATATACCACAATTGATCTATTCTACTGTTGATGGGCATTTGGGTGGTTATCAGTTTTTTGGGGTTTTTTTTTACCACTATCAACTTCTAGTATACATATCTTTTAGCAAACGTGAAGAAATTTGTGTTTGGTATTACATAGGAGTGGAACAGCTGGATCACAGGGTAGGTCAATGTTCTGCTTTAGAAGATATCACTCAATAATCTTCTAAAGTGATTGTATAATTTACACTCCCACCAGTAATATATGAAAATTTCAGTTACTCTACATTCTTGTCAACACTTTGATATATTCCATCTTCATCATTTTAGCTATTATGGCAGGTAGACAGTCTACCTTATTGTGGCTTGAATTTGCATTTCCCTGATGAATAATGATGCTGAGCAATTTTTCTTATGTTTAATAGGCATTTGGTTCTCTTCTTTTGTGAAGGATCTCCAAGTATTTTGCCCATTTTATACTGTTTCTGTTAATTTGTAGGAGTTCTTTATATATTCTAGATACAAGTTCTTGGTCAGACACATACTGCAAGTATTTTCTCCCAGTCTGTGGCTTGCCTTTCTACTTAGTTTTTTTTTTTTTTCCTGCTTTATTTCCCCAAACCCCCCGGTACATAGTTGTATATCTTAGTTGCAGGTCCTTCTAGTTGTGGGATGTGGGACGCCGCCTCAACGTGGCCTGACGAGTGGTGCCATGTCCATGCCCAGGATCCGAACCCTGGGCTGCCGCAGCGGAGTGTGCAAACTTAACCACTTGGCCACGGAGCTGGCCCCGCATTTCTACTTTCTTAATGGTAGATTTTGATAAATAGAAGTTCTTAATTTTAGAAAAGATAAATTATCAATTTTTTCTTTTATGATTACTAAATTTTTTGTAGGACAAATTACCTTTTGAGGCCACTCCTAATTCATAAGATTTTCTCATCAGCTTTTTAAGTAAACTATCCTCTATGGCATAGGGCATTTCTTTAAATCTTTCAAAAATAGTTTCAATTCCTTACGGAAAAATTTAAAAGAGAGACTTTCTTTTCTCTCAGGAGCTCATTCTTACAGACTCAAACTCTCACAAAAGTAGGCCTCCATTACCTTAGCAATTTCACTTCAAGAAATTTAAAAATAAATAATCTTATATGTTACTTCTTTTGGAACACATTCCTAACAACCTCACCTCACCTCCAGCTGAATCTGGTTAGGTGACTGGCCTATATGTTTCCACAGAATATCTACTTCTATCATAATTCTTCCTGCCACACTACATTATAATTATTATCCATTTGTAGACTACAAACTCAATAAGGAAAGCAGAGTATCTTGTTTACTACCTTTTACTCAGTTCCTGGCAGGACTCAATGATTACCTGTTGACTGAATTCTAAGAAAATGATTACGCATATGCTAAGAACTGGCCACAAATTTGTCAATCAGGTTGTCAATAATACTGAAAAATTTGAAATAAAGAACATCTACATAAAAATGTAGCAGAATGGCTCCAATACCCATTCACGATAAAAACTCTCAGTATACTAGGAATACAGGGGAACTTCCTCAACTGGAAAAAAATTATCTACAAGAAATCTAAAGCTAACATATACTTAATGATGAAAAACTTGAAGCTTTCCCACTAAGATCAGGAACAAGGCAAGAATGCCCCCTTTCACCACTACTTTTCAACATCATACTGGAAGTCCTAGCTAATGCAATAAGACAAGAAAAGGAAATAAAGGGAATGCAGATTGGGAAGAAATAAAACTCTTCGTTCACAGACAACAAGACTGCCTAACTAGGAAATCCAAAAGAATCAACAAAAAAACCTCCTGGAACTAAAAAGCAATTATGACAAAGTTGTAGGACACAAGGTTAACATACAAAAGTTACTTAATTTCCTATATACCATTAATGAACAAATAGAATTTGAAATTAAAAACACAACCATTTACATTAGGAGACCCCCAAAATTAAATACTTAGGTATAAATCTAATAAAATATATACAAGATCTATATGAGGAAAACTACAAAACTCTGATGAATGAAGTCAAAGAAGAGCATATTTCATGTTCATGAACAGGAGGACTCAAGATTGTCAAGACGTCAGTTCTACCTAATTTGATCTACAGATTGAATGCAATCCCAATCAAAATCCTAGCAAGTTATTTTGTGGATATCAATAAACCGATCCTAAAGTCGATATGGAGACACACAAGACTCAGAACAGCCAACACAATATTGAAGCAGAAGAAAAAAGGTGGAGGACTGAAGCTACCTGACTCTAAGATTTACTATAAAGCTAACGTAATCAACACATTGTGGTACTGGTGAAAGAATAAATAGATCAATGAAACAGAACAGAGAGTTTCAAAATAGTCCCACACAAATATAGCCAATTGATCTTTGACAAAGGAGCAAAGGCAACACAATGGAGAAAAAAAAAGTCTCTTCAACAAATAGTGCTGGAATAACTGAATATCCACAAGTAAAAATATGAATCTAGACACAGACCCTACATCCTTCACAAAAATCAACTCAAAATGGATCACAGTCCTAAATGTAAAGCACAAAAGTATAAAATTCCTAGAAGATAACATATGAGAAAATCTAGATGACCTTGGGTTTGGTACTGACTTTTTAGAAAACAAAGGCACAATCCATGAAAGAAAGAATTGATAAGATAGACTTCATTAAAATATAAAAACTTCTGCTCTGAAAAAGAGCTGTGAGGAGAACAGAAAAACAAGCCATAGACTGAGAGAAAATATTCGCAAAAGACAGATCTGATAAAAGACTGTCATCCAAAATATACAAAGAACTCTTAAAACTCAACACTAAGAAAATGAACAAGCCAAATAAAAAGCGAACCAAGGGCATTAACAGACACCTCACCAAAGATATACACATGGCACACGAGCATATGAAAAGAGGCTCCACATCACACATCATCAGGGAAATGCAAATGAAAACAACAAGATACACTATACCTCATCATGGTACACTCTACGCAACTACTGGAATGATCAAAATCTGGAAACTGACAACATGAAATGCTGGCAAGGATATGCAGCAACAGGAACTCTCATTCATTGCTGGTGGGAATGCAAAATGGCATAGCCACTTTGGAAGACAATTTGGCAGTTCCTAATAAAACTAAACATACCCTTACGTATGGTCTAGCAATTGTGCACTTTAGTATTTACCCAGAGGAGTTGAAAACTTATGTTCACACAAAAACCTGCACACAGTGTTTATAGCAGCTTTATTTATAATTACCAAAACTTGGAAACAACCAAGATATCCTTCAGTAGGTGAATGGGTAAATAAACTGTGGTATATCGAGACAACAGAATATTATTCAGTACTAAAAGGAAATGAGCTATCTTGCCGTGAAAAGACATAAGAGAAAACTTAAATGCATATTACTAAGTGAAAGAAGTCAGTATGAAAAGGCTACATGTTGTATGATTCCAACTGTATGACATTCTAGAAAAGGCAAAACTATGAAGACAGTAAAAGATCAGTGCATTAACAGGGAGGGAGGGATGAATTGGCAAAGCACAGAGGATTTTTAGGAGAGTGAAATTACTCTGTATGATACTATAATGGTGGATAATGTCTTTATACATTTGTCCAAACCCATAAAACACACAACACCAAGAGTGAACCCTAATGTAAACCGTGGACTTTGGGTGATAATGACGTGTCAATGTAGTTTCATCAATTGTAACAAATGTATCACTCTGGTAGAAGACGTTGATAATGAGGGATAATGCATGTGTAGAGGCAATACAAGGGAAAGTTCTATACCTTCCACTCAATTTTGCTGTGAACTTAAAACTGTTTTAAAGAATAAAGCCTATTTTTAAAAAATGTAGAAGAGAGGCATTTACCGACACGATATGAGAAAATTAGGTACCTACACACATGATCCAGTTTTCTGACAATATTCATTAAAAATAAATGTTGTTTGGGGCTGGCCCGGGGGCACAGTGGTTAATTTTGCACGTTTCACTTTGGCAGCCCAGGTTTCGCCAGTTTGGATTCCAGGTGCGGACCAACACACCACTTGTCAGGTCATCCTGTGACAGGCATCCCACATATAAAGTAGAGGAAGATGGGCATGGATATCAGCTCAGGGCCAGTCTTCCTCAGCAAAAAGAGGAGGATTGGCAGCAGACGTTAGCTCAGGGCTAATCTTCCTTAAAATAAATAAATAAAATGAATGATGGAATGAATGAATGAATGAATGTTGCCTTCTGCTCCTTCTCTTTGCCCTACTAGAAACTAAGATATACTTGCACCGAGTAAGATACAGGTACTAAAGTCCTATAACTTGTACACACAACTTCATTTTCAACAAAAGTCTCTACCTTTAAAATTTCACAATTTCCTGGGGATCAGGAGCTCCTGAGTCTAGTTCTGTCTGCACACTAACTTGTCTATGATTACATAATGAATTTCCTTGGGTACCAATTTTTTTGCCTATATAATGAGAAGTGCGTCAGATAATTGCTAATATTTTCTTATCTATCCACTTTATTACTTTAAAATTTCTAAATCCAGAGTTACCTTTAATCAAGAGTTACTCTGATTTCCTTTTGCATTTCTCATCCCCACTTGATATTAACTTTGAGGGAAAAAGAAATGAATTAATCTTGAGAGAAACAAAACAGCAAAATTTAAAAAAATGAAATACAATTTCAAAAATAGTAAATCTCAATTCATGCTATAATTTAATACTTACATAAATGAATTTGTAACCAAATCTCAAGGGAAAAGACAATCAACAGATGCCAACCCCAAGATAATCCAGATGTTGCAAGTATTAGTCAAAAAATCTTTTAAAAACTTTTCTAACTGTGCTTCATGAAGTAAAGGCAAATACATTTGAAAGGAATAAAAAGAAGTTCTCAGCAAAGAAACAGAAGCTACAAAAAAATAACCAAGAATGAGAAAAAAATTATCTGAAATAAATAGTTCACAGAATGGGTTCAATAACAGAATGAAGATGACAAATAAAAGTGTCAGTGAAGATGAAAATAAACACATACAAAGTATCTAATCTGAATAACAATGAAAAGAATTGAAAAGAACAGAAGAAAGCCTCAGGGACCTGTGGGACAATATCTAAAAGTCTAAGTCCATGTCACTGGAGTCTCAGAAGGAGAGAGAAAAGATTGTCGCAGAAATATTTATGGAAATAATGGCTGAAAATTTCTGATTTTGGTGAAGGACATAAATATATAGATTCAAGAAGCTCAGCAAACCCCAATGAGGATAAAACCAAAGAAAAATACACCTACAGCCATCATCATCAAACTGCTGAAAATAAGATATATAAAATAGTGAAAGTAGCTAAAGAAAAAACATATTTTTACACAGGACACCAATTCAAACGACTCCAGATTTCTCATCAGAAATCACAAAGGCTAGAAAACAGTGGAAGAACACTTTCAAAGTGCTGAAAGAAAGAACTAACAACCCGGAAACCTATAAAAAGCAAAAATATCCTTCAGGAATGAAGGTGAAATAAAAGAGTTTTCAGATGACGTACAAATAAGAGAATTCATCAATAGACCTACTCTAAAAAAATGCTACAGGACATTCTTTACACTGAAGAAAAAGGATATAAGAGGGAACACTGGATGAAGGAAAAGCAACAGAAATAGTAAATATCTGAATAACTAAGAGACTACTTTTCCCTTTTAAATTCTTTAAAATATGTATGACTGTTAAAAGTAAAAATTGTAATACAGTATATAGTGATAGACTATTGACAATCTATAATGTATTCTTATTATAATTGAATGTCCATATTATGCTAATATCTTGGGTATTCATAGTTCTCTGACACCAGAATCAGAGAAAGAAAAACTAACATGTTTATGTAACAAAAAGGACCCTTGTGTCTCATAGTTCAGAGTCCAAGAGTGAAGGGCAGGATGGAAATGGTGTGGACAGTGGGCAACTCCAGTAGTGGCTGTGGCAGCAGCAGTCACCCCACTGTGGGGAGGCTATGAGGCATGCACTTCCTTTGGGTGCCCATTCATCAGCACTTAAGAATGTCCTGCCCCACTGCTCAGGGAGTGGCCATGGAGCAGTCACTCACTAAAGGTTGTCAGGACTCATTTATCTCTGTGCCCAACTTTCCATGCCGCCTTCAGTTTCCTACTGAGTGCAAGCTGTTCCCCACTGGAACAGGAGGAAAAGGAGTATGGAGAGAGAGGGCAGTTGAATGAAGACGTGATGGTGGAAGGGAACACTGATGGCTTCTTTGCCTGGAGCACAGGTTCTGAGTGATCAGAAGTACAGTTGTCCAGGATATGCACTTGAGGAGACATCAGTATTTTTAATAAATGTGTATTCTTTTCCTCCCTTACATCATCACCTAGTAGTGTGCTGGAGATTATTTTTATAAAAAATTCCAAGGTTGTCACTAGTATCTCTTCAATTAAAAAGTAGTGCTTTAGAGTTCAAACAAGATTAAAGAAGCCCACTATAGCCTCTCTCTCCTACTTGTTAACACTAAAAGCTGGATAGAATACAAAAAACAATGATCTAAAAGTAATAGCAGGTAAATATGGGAGGGAGCCAAAATGTGAAAAAGAGACCCTTATGGGGGGTGAATTTTACTTTTTTTCTTCTTTTCGCTCTCAGCTTTTCTTGAGAATGGCACCAATGGCAGAACTACCCAAGGAGTGTGTGCAGCAATGACTCCAATAAAAACCGTCTTTGTGGCTGTAACACCAGCGCCCCTGCAACCTAGAGAATATAAGCGGAAAATTCCTTTTCCTCTTCTTCCCCCTCCCCTCTTTTCTCTCCTGGCCCTGTCCCGAGGCCAGATATACTTGCTTAGCTGCATGACAGCAGCTGTAATGAAAGCACTAGCACCTAAAACCCCAAGAGAAAATCTACTTCTTTGGCCAGTTGAACCAGGAAAAGAGGATCTAGTTGTCTGAAGAGCAGAAGACAAAAATTCTCATTAGTATTTTCTCTCCCTTCTTTAACTGCTTTTCTGCAAGAGTAGTCCAAGCTGCCCAAGAGTGTGTGACAGTGCAGGGTGCTAAAACTCTGAGAGAAGCCTATATTTCTGGGATACAGCCTTGGAAGAAAGAGGTAAGTCTCTCTTTCCCAAGTAAAGACCAGGTCTGTTTACCATCCAGTATACTAAAGATATTGTTTCCTCTGTAGCAAAGAATAAGTAGACTTACTGCCTATTATAAATGATTTGGGTCCCTTTAGCTCAGGTTCCTCAGCAGTGACACAAACCAAAGGCGGGTGCAACATCAGCCTGGACCCCTCTATCTCACCACCCTGGCCAGAGAGGGGCAAGGGAAATAGACACAAACATGATACTCATCCTACTTGCTATGTGCTTTGAGTCATAAAGTCCTTTATCATGTCTTCTTCCAGTAACCAAAAAACAAGTTAATTTCTTAGCTAACAACAAGGGTAAAATTTCAGACCCTTTACAGCTCTTGAAAGAAAAAGTCAGTGAACTTGAAGATAAGTCATTAAAAAATATCCAATCTGAATAACAGAAAAGAAAAAAATTTGAAAAAAAAATGAAGAGAACCTCAGGGACCTGTGAGACAACATAAAAAAGTCTAACATTCACGTCATTGGAGTCTGAGAAAGAGAGCAGTGCAGAAAAATACTTCAAGAAATGATGGCTAAAAACTTCTCAAATTTGGCAAAAGACACAAATTTAGATTCAGGAACAAGCAAACTCCAAAACACGACAACTATAGAGAAAACCAGACCCACTACATCATAAAAGATGGCTGAAAATCAAATATTAAAAAATAAAAAACTTGAAGCAGCTAAAGAAAAATTTAAAAACTACATTTAGGGAAACATGGAAGGACTGCATATTTCTCATCAGAAATCAGAGACCAGAGGACAGTGGCACAAAATCTTTAAAGTTCTGAAAGAAAAGAACTGTCAACACAGAATTCTATATCCAGTAAAAATACTCTTCTGGAACAAAGCTGAAGTAAAGATATCTTCAGATGAAGAAAACTATAGGAATCTTAGGAATCTGCCATCACTGGGCCAGCTCTAAAAAAAAGTGCTAAAAGAAGTTCTTTAGCTTGAAGATACATGAGAAAGTAACAAAAACTTCGACCTTCGGGAATAAAGAAAGAGCCACAGAAACGGTAACTAACTGGGAAATACAATAGATCATTTTTCTTCTAAGTTATTTAAAATGTTAACAACTACGAAAGCAAAATTATAACAATGCCTGATAAGGTTTTCAATATATGGAGATGTAATACATGTGAAAACTATAAGATAAGGGAAAGGAGGTAAATGGACCTCTATGGTTGTAAGGCTCTGCATTTTACTTGTAGAAGTACAATATTAACACTAATTGGACTGTAAATAGTTAGGTATATATGCTATAATCCCCAGAGCAATCACTTAAAAAAATATGTATATATTTATAGAGAGAGAAGAAGGGGAGATAAAGCAAAAAATCCAGTAGATAAATTAAAAAGAAATACTAACAAACATTAAAATAACACCAAAGAAGAGGAAAAAGGGAAAACAGAGGGAAAAACAGATGAGAAAAACAGTAAACAAATAAAATGGTAGGTCTAATCCAACCACACCAATAATTACATTAAATGTAAATAGTCTGAACACACCAATTAGAAGACAGAGGCAGCCAAATAGGATATAAAAATAACAACACACAATAATATGCTGCCTACAAAAAGCCTACTTTAAAGACATAGATAAGTTCAAAGTAAGAGAGTGGAAAAAATGTTATGCAAACAACCAAAAAAGAGCCAGAGTGCTAGATTAACATCAGATAAAGTAAACTTCAGAATAAGGAGCATTATCAGCAATAAAGAGGGATATCAAATGATAAAAGGATCAATTTACCAAGATATTATAACAATATTAAATGTCTATGTGTCCAACAACAGAGCTTTACAATACATGAAACACCAAACCAAAAAGAGAAATAAAAAGTTAAAAATCTGCAATTACACTTGCAGACATCAACACTCTTCCCTCAGTAATTGACAGAATAGATAGATAATAAGGAAAAATAGAGAACACCTGGAAAATATCATCAAGTGACTTAACATTTATGGAACATTCCAACAATAACAACAAACCAATATACACTCTTTTCAAGTACACACAGAACACTCATCACAATACACAATATTCCAGACCATCAGACAAAACTTAACAAATAAAAAAAAAACTGAAATCATAAAGCATTCTCTGACCATAATAAAATTAAACTAGAAACCAGTACCAGAAAGCTATCTAGAAAATCCCCAAATTTTGGAAATTAACACACATCTAAATAACCCACAGGTCAAACAGGAAGTCACAAGGGAAACTAGAAAATAGTTTAAATTGAATGAAAACAAAAATACAATATCAGGGGCCAGCCCGGTGGTGCAGCGGTTAAGTTGTCATGTTCTGCTTCAGTGGCCCAGGGTTCCCCACTTCAGGTCCTGGTGAGGACCTATGTGCTGCTTATCAAGCCATGCTGTGGCAGGAGTCCCACATATAAAATAGAGGAAGATGGGCATGGAAGTTAGCTGAGGGCCAGTCTTCCTCAGCAAAAAGAGGAGGATTGGCACAGATGTTAGCTCAGGTCTAATCTCCCCCCCCACAAAAAATACAGTATCAAAATTTGTGAGATGCAGCTAAAGCAGTGCTTACAGAGAAATATATAATAGCTAAATACTAACACTCAAAAAAAGGTCTCAAATCAATGATCCAAGCTTCTACTTGGCTGATTACCCCTCACTAGAATATAGAGTTGGGAAGACATGTACTTTCCACTATACAGATAGATTAGACATATATAACCTAAAGAGCATAGAAAATAGTAAAGATATAGGAAGTTCTGAGTTTTAAATGTTTATTACCTTTGTTTTTAACATAATTTATTTAATTATGTCTATATAGTCTAATTTCTAACAATGGCTGTGTTTACTAACCACCTTACAAAATTCCTGAAAATTTAATAATCAGTTCTTTCAAACCAGTATAAGCCAGTCCCAAGCTCGTCACTGCCTAAAATAAAAACTGACACTAACAAGTGTTGACAAGGACATGAAACAACTGGAATTCTCATTCATTGCTGATGGGAATGCAAAATGATACAGCTGCTTTGGAAAACAGTTTGGCAGTTTTCTTTCTTTTTTTCCTTCTTTCTCTCTCTTTCATAGAATCTTTTATAATTTTATTAGATTTCAGAGATGAAATGAATGGAAACTTGACTAGAAACTAAAACAGACAAATCCAGCAGCATCCAAGGTTCCCTGGGGCCAGCTTTCAGGATTCAAACACTCAATAATACATATAAAGTGTGATTCTCTGAATAGGAGTAAAATTTTGATATTAAAATGACTTTTATGATGCTAGGAAATACAATGACATGCTTTCGTCTTAATGCATCATGCTTTTGTTTTAATGAAACCATAGATTACAGATTCTCAGACTTGGAGAATACTGTCCAAATGGATATGGTCTCAAGTTACATTATTACTACCGCCATTAAGTTCTGGGACTAAAAGCAAATGACTTCACCTCCCTGTGCCTTATCTCCCTTGAACCTTTCTGGCAGAAATTTTGGCAGTTTCTTACAAAGTTAAACGTATATTTACCATACAACCCAGCAATCTTCTTTCTAAGTATTTACCCAAAAGAAATGAAAACTTTGTTCATACAAAAACCTGTACATAAATGCTTATATCGGCTTTACTCATTAATGCCAAAAACTGGAAACAGAATGTCCTTCAACAACAAACTGTGATACATACATACAAAGGAACACTAAATTCAGCAATAGAAGGGAATAAACTATTGATACATGGAACGACATCAATGAATTTCAAATGCTTTATGCTTTTAAAGTCAGACTAAAATAGTTTCATACTGTATGATTCCATTTATATGACATTCTGTAAAAGACAAAACTATAGGCAGAAAAACAGATCGTGGTTGCCACAGGCTGGGAGTGGGAGGGGTTAACTACATGAGAGGATTACTATTTTTTTTTGTAAGGAAGATTGACCCTGAGCTAAGATTTGTGCCAGTCTTCTTCTATTTTGTATGTGGGATGCTGCCACAGCTTGACTTGATGAGCGATGTGTAGGTCTGTGCCCAGGATCCAAACCCATGAACTGCATGCCACGTAAGCAGAGAGCGCGAACTTAACCACTATGCCACCAGGCTGGGCCTGAGAGAATTTTTTTGGATGCTGGAAATGTTCTATATCTTGATTGAGATGGTAGTGAACTTTACTAAACTGAGGTAAATTTTACTTCAACTAAAAACTATCACCACAGGAAAAAAAACAAGAGCTCAATTTCATAGGAAAGTGGGCATTTGTAAAATTAACATTAAAGACAAATCTTATTCTTTTTTTTTTTAAGACTGGCACCTGAGCTAACAACCATTGCCAATCTTCTTTTTTCCTTTTTTTCCCCTGCTTTTTCTCCCCATATCCCCCCAGAACGTAGTTGTATATTTTAGTTGTGGGTCCTTCTAGTTGTGGCATGTGGGACGCCACCTCAACATGGCCTGACGGGTGATGCCATGTCTGTGCCCAGGATTCGAAACCAGTGAAACCCTGGGCCGCTGAAGCAGAGTGCACAAACTTAACCCCTCAGCCACAGGGGCAGCCCCAGCAAATTTTATTCTTTTTAAGACAAAGTCTATGATGGGCCGGCCCGGTGGCACAGCGGTTAAGTTCATACATTCTGCTTCAGCAGCCTGGGGTTCGCGGTTCGGATCCTGAGTGCAGACATGGCACCGCTTGGAAAGCCATGCTGTGGCAGGTGTCCCACATATAAAGCAGAGGAAGATGGGCAGGGATGTTAGCTCAGGTCTAATCTTCCTCAAAAAAAAAAAAAAAAAAGACAAAGTCTGCCCCCAAAATTGAGCATTTCTGCCTCAAGCAACTTCATAGAATAACACTTTTTTTTTTTTAATTTTTTTAAAGATTTTTATTTTTTCCTTTTTCTCCCCAAAGCCCCCCGGTACATAGTTGTGTATTCTTCGTTGTGGGTTCTTCTAGTTGTGGCATGTGGGATGCTGCCTCAGCGTGGTCTGATGAGCAGTGCCATGTCCGCACCCAGGATTCGAACTAACGAAACACTGGGCCGCCTGCAGCAGAGCGCGCGAACTTAACCACTTGGCCACGGGGACAGCCCCTAGAATAACACTTTTTACAGTCACTAAAAATAATTCATTCTAAAATCCTTAAATTTAATGGTTTCAAGGGAAAGTGGTCAACTAGAGTTATACCTCTTCATAAATCTCTCTCTAGTAACTTTTCATACTGTTACCTTTAAATACCTAGTCACAAATGTTTTTTCTCTGAAACATAGGTAATTCATAATAAAATTTTGAAAAAAATTAATACATTTAAAGTTGGAGGGGGCCAGCCCGGTGGCACAGCAGTTAAATTCTCATGTTCAGCTTCGGTGGCCCAGGGTTTGCCGGTTTGGATCCCGGGCATGGACCTACACACTTCTCAACAAGCCATGCTGTGCCAGGCGTCCCACTTATAAAATAGAGCAAGATGGGCACGGATGCTAGCTCAGGGCCAATCTTCCTCAGCAAAAAGAGGAGGATTGATGGTGAATGTTAGCTCAGGACTAATCTTCCTCAAAAAAAAAAGAGAAAAAAGCAAAAAAAGGGAAAAATAAATAAATAAAGAGGTAATTGAGGTAAAAATAAACAAATAAAGTTGCAGGCTTACCTAAAGATTAGAAAACAGAATTAAGAAAACAAGTTATATACTGCTACAATCTGTTGTGTTGGGACAACAGATACTAAACTTTAGCTCCTCTTTATCAAGTCTCTTGTCCTACTCTACTTTCTCTTGATAATGTCACCAACTTTCAGGGTTTCACAGACCACCTCTATGCAATCAAGTCACTTCAGTATTCTATACTATTTCTGTACCATGTGCACATCTCAATTAGACATGTATCACCTGATATTGCAGGTATTTGTTCATACAGCTGTTTACGACATTGACCCCTTTTGGTTCATACACTCTATGAGGGCAGGAACTAGATTTCCAGAGTCTGGTTTAGCATTATCATTCAATAAATTTATGACAGATTCCCAAATCTACATCTCTAGCCCATCCAGCATTTCTAGCTGCCTGATGTTATCTTCATTGGTGTAATGTATGCCCAAGTGAAATAAACTTATAATTCCTTCTCCTAAGAATCACCTGAAGATAGGGAGGCATTTTAAGTCTTACGATGTCTACTTTTTAATCAGCTACTACAACAATTTCCTTTTCTCCTTTATTATTTGTAGGTTCCTTTTTTTTTTTTTTTTTAAGATTTTATTCTTTTCCTTTTTCTCCCCAAAGCCCCCCGGTACATAGTTGTATATTCTTCTTTGTGGGTCCTTCTAGATGTGGTATGTGGGATGCTGCCTCAGTGTGGTTTGATGAGCAGTGCCATGTCCATACCCAGGATTCGAACAATAAAACACTGGGCCGCCAGCAGTGGAGCATGTGAACTTAACCACTCGGCCATGGGGCTTGCCCCTGTAGGTTCCTTTTTGAGGCCTTCAACCTCAGACTTAAAATAGCCTCCAACTCATCAACCTATTAATGATACCTCCCACTCAAATTTATCCCTCAGACTGCTAGCACATTCACCTTCCTAGGTGATCAAGTTACTGCCATGCAAATCTTGCACAACAAATTTCAAAGTCTTTCACAATCTCACTATACAGCAAACCTATAACATCCTATATTCAGCCACTCAGAATTATTTACGGTTCCCTAGAATATGGACTGAACCTTAAGTGACCCTTGCCATTCTCCTACTTTGAAATTTCATTGCACTGTTCAAGGTCTTCCCTAAATATTATTTCCTCAATGAGCTTTTCTCAGCCAACAGAGACATTTACTATTCATCTACTGTGTGTCAAGAACACTGACAGGATTAGAATCCCCCCCTTCCCATTTCAACGGGAGTTTCAGTGAAAACTGGTGTGTTTTCAGATCATATAATCACAGTCTGTCTGTATCAGAGTTTTCTGTATGCCTCTTTCTTATCTACTGAAGATTTTCTGTCCTCAAAGACTTGCAGTTTCTTGCTGATATCCGTACTTCCATTATCACCTAAACAGTATGGCAGAGTAAATACTCAAGTACTTACTGAAGTCAACCTATGGTATCTTCTGAGCACTTACAGCATGGGGTTACATGGTGGGAAAGGAATTCTAAGACCTTTAAGCCTCCCATCTGGAAATTTATTTGAAATGTTCTATAAACTCTATTACGTGACAATGTTGGGGAAACTGTCCTCATCTTAACTTCAGCCAACCCTTAGATTTGAAATTAGTACGAGAACCAGGTATAACCATTTATAGTCAAGTGATTTTCGACAAGGGTGCCAAAACCATCTAGTAGGAAAGAATAGTCTCTTCAACAAATGGTGCTAGAACAACTGAATTGTCACATGCAAAATAATGAAGTTGGACTCTTACCTCATATCATATAGAAAGATTAATTCAAAATGGAACAAAGATCTAAATGTAAGAGCTAAAACTATAAAACTCTCAGAAGAAAACATAGGTGTAAATCTTCAAGACCTTGGATTTGGCAGGGGATTCTTATACATAACACTGAAAGCATAAGCAACAAAATAAAAAATACATACAGCGGTCTTCATCAAAATTTAAAATTTGTGCTTCAAAGAACATGAAAAAACAATCCATAAAATGGGAGAAAATATTTGCAAATCATATATTTGATAAGGAACTTGTATCCAGAATATATAAAAAATTCTTACAACTCAATAATAAAAAGACAACCCAATTAAAAAATGAACACAGGATCTGAATGAACATTTCTCCAAAGATATACCAACGGCCAATAAGCACATGAAAAGATGTGTGACATCACTAGTCATCAGCAAAATGCAATCAAAACCACACTAAGATACCACTTTATACTCATTAGGATGGGTAGAATCAAACAGTCAAATAATACCAAATGTTGGTGAGGATGTGGAGAAATTGCTATCATCACACAATAGCTGGTGGGAATTTAAAATGGTGTGGCCACTTTGGGAAACCATTCTGGCAATTCTTCAAATGACTAAACATAGAGGTACCATATGACCCAGCAATTCTACTTGTACACAAATGTTTACTGCAACATTATTCATAATAGACAAAACATGGAAACACCCAAATGTTCATCAACTGACAAATGGATAAACAAAACGTAGTCTAGCTATACGGTGGAATATTATTTGGGCATAAAAAGGAATTAAGTACAGACTTTGCTAAATGAAAGAAGCCAGTCACAAAAGACCACATATTATACGATTTCATTCATATAAAGTCCAGAACAGAGAAGTCTATAGAGAGAGAAGCTAAAATACTGGTTGCTTAAGGTTGGGGCCATATGGTTTTGGGGGCAGGGAGTGACAGTTAAAGGGTACAGGGTTTCTTTGTGAGGTGATGAAAAGGTTCTAAAATTGACAGTGGTGATGGTTGCACATATCTGTGAATATACTAAAAACTATTAAATTGTACAAAATAATGGGTGAGCTGTATGATATGTGAATTATATGTCAATAAAGATGTTTTAAAAAAGACCAGGCATATAATAGAAATTTCCTAAGTTTATTTTTTTAAGGTGCTGTCTTATTACTCCATGCTGCTTTAGGTCAAGTACCATTTAAGCTTAGGGTTGTATCATTTAAGGAAAAAGCAGTAGCCCTAAACAATTTAAAGCCTTGCCTCTCAAGTACCAAAAAAGACCAAGTTTTTGCCAGATTTTCTCCCCTTCTCATTTGCTTCCCTGCCTCCTATGCCAGCCTCCCATCACTTTCTTGTTTCATAGTCACAACAGAAACATGTACTAGGAGTTTTAAATATGCTTTATTTACTGAAAATAGCTTTATGTAACTGTTCCTAATTTTGAAAAGAAAACAGCTTAATATTGGGTTAAAAATATACTCAGAGTATACATACACACTAAATTGTGCAGTCATTACAAGCTTCACAATTATGACAATGAAGCTGTGTATAATTTGATTTTCACTTACATGGATTTCAATTGACTTTTTCCTCCATATATCCTCAAAGGAAAAAATTTCTACATGAATAACACAATTTTTAAAAATTCTGACTTGCTTTTTATTAAATTGAAAGACACTAATTTATACGTTTTACTTTCAATTTGCAGCCTAGGCAATAACTATTTTCTTAGGTAATAACCATTCAAAGCAGATGATCTGCATCAGAATTACCTAGGGCTTTGCAACTCGTTGTCTATGGACCAGAAGCAACGTCATGACCAGAGTTCGTTAAAAATGCAGACTATCGGGCTTATCCCAGCCCTAGAGAATTCAAATACGATCCCTAGGTAACTTACGTATAAAGTGTGAAAAGCCCTGACCTAGAGCACTTATTGAACACGCAGATTCCAGACAGGCAAAGGTTTAAAAAGACACTTTAAACAAGAATCCTAAGGTTTCTCCTGCACGCTAAAGTTTGAGAAGCACTGTTTTGGAGGACTAAAAGAACATTCTTTTAGAGCAGTTTTGGTATACTAAGAAATACTGCTATATATCCTTCCCCAAATAGTCTGAAAAGCAAACAAAAAATCTGAATTTATAAATTTCACAGTTATACTACCTTAAAATTAATAACTCAAATCTATGAAATAAGGGGCTTAGATGAACAATCAAAATCAACTTTATTTACAACTTTTACAGTACACTCACCAAGATAAATTTATTCATACTCAAAATTCCTTAGACATTTACTGAAAAAAAACCAAATACCTTATTAAAAAGTCCCATCCAAATGGGAAATACAGATTATAGCTCCTCTACTGAACTCTAAAATACCTCAATTAAACAGAATGCATAGTGTTCACTGTATTCTAGTTTACACTAGTCAGTCAACTTTGTTCTGATCCTTGCTGGTGGAAAACCTTTGTAACTCTCAAAGGCGATACAAGTCTTAGGATCCTTCACAGACCCTAACTTTCAATACATGCCAAGATAGCTGTATAGTGTGTATAAAGGGCTAAAAGCATACTAACCCCAAAAGATAATGTGTTAGGCAAGATAATTTTACTAATTCTTAGGAGTTGCTGTTTTGACAATTAATCCAGCAAGCCTTTACTAAGTGCAAATCTCCAAGATGTGAGGTACACGGAGATGATCAAGACACCAGCCCTAGCTCCCAAAAGCATATCCCCAGCCCTGAGGGGAGGTGCAGTTTGGCTGGGAACGTGCAAATGCAATTTACAGAATGTGGTCAGTGCTGAAAACGGTTCCCGGAAGTTCCCAGTTTTAGGTAACAGAATTTCAGATAATGGACATTTTAGAGTAATTTCCAATACATTTGATGCAGGTCTGAACAAGCCAAAAAAGCTGACTAAAAAGCACTTTATAAGGAAGTACAGCCCGAGGTAAACAATCCTCTGGGAAATTTGTTTACATTTTAATACACAGACATACACTTAAAATCGGGCTATGAGGTGTGTGTGCTCTCACCAAATGCAAAGCAATCAAACATGAACTGGACAGAGGAGGCCCAACACAGTTAAGCTCATAAAGGGTATTTCCTTTGACAAAAACAGGAACATTCAGCTTCAGAGATGGCTGACCAAGCGAGAAAAGAGGAAAAGGGAGTGGGGATCTGTTTTCATTTCTAACCTGGTAACTTAAAAAAAAAAAAGCAGTTTCCTGGACTACTCCCTCTCTTCAACCTTGTATTTTATAAGCACCAGGATCCTTAAGTCTAGGAACTAAAGAAGACAGACAAAACCGGTCAAATGTATTTACCTATTAACCAGTCCCAAACACAGGCCCCTCCCTCCAGAGGAGGCAGCAGCTCGGCCAGGGCCAGGACTGGGAGAAGTCGCCCACACGCTTCCCCGAGCCTCCGGCGCTCGGCGCTCGCTTCACTGCTCTCCCCTTTCAGGGCACACCTCCCTTGGGAAGGGAAGAGCAAGCACCTCTCCAAAGGGGCTGCTGAGATCGCCGTGCAGCGCTTTGCTAAGTTCTACTGGGACCTGGGCAAGACGTGCTTGGGTCGGGAAGAGGAGGTGCAAGTGACACCGGGGAAGGCCAGCTGAGCGCGGCAAGGGGGCTGCGATGCTCCGCCGGGTCCGGCCCCTCAGAGGCTCCCGGCCCGCAGGAGGGTCTCCTGAGGAGGCCTAGCTGCCCAGGCCAACTCCAGCCCACTGACAGGTCCCCGAGGTGGGGCCCGCGTCACAGGTGTCGCCCCGACCAGGTCCTCGCAATCCCGGGGGGTGGGGAGGGACAAGTCGGGACTGGAGAAAGGCACCTAAAGGTGAGACACGCGGCAGCGGCAGAGCGCAGCACCCACGGCGACGCGGTCTCACCTCTAGGGTGGAGACAGTGCTGGTGAACAGGTCCTCTCCGTCCTCCAGCTCCTCAAAGTCGGTGGGCTTCCCGTCGCCCAGCGGAGGAGGTTCCCTCTCGGCCGCCATCTTCGCTCGCCCGGACGACTGCGCGAGCGGGGCTTCGCGGAGCTATCACGTGAGCACGCACGGCGGGGCTGGCGCCGGCGGCCCCGCCTCTCAACCCGCCTCTCACGGCCCCGCCCCCGGCCTCGTGACTGCCCACCACCCCGCCCCCTCTCCCCCGCCGCGCTCAGCTCTGCCCCGTGTCTCTCCTTCCACCTCCGCGTCTGGGTCTCGGCCACTTCACCGCCTACTTGCTGTACTGACTTTTGTGGAAGAATGTTGGATTTTTGTTATTGATCATTACTAGATCACCCTCCTAGCAGGGCTAGGTCAGACGACTTCTGTTGGCACAGCCAGTTTTAAAATCTTTAGGAAATGGAAGAGTTTGGGGACCAGTCTTTCGGTTTGGATTATACGCAGAATGAGGGCAAGATTGAGGATTAGTGAGAGACATCGCTCTAGGCTTGTTGGATAGAACTCTCTAGCATGATGGAAATGTTTTATATCAACGCCGTCCAGTAGAGTAGCCATTGGCCATGTGCGACCACTGAGCACTTGAAATGTGGCTAGTGTGCCTGAGGAACTGAGGTTTTAATATTATTTAATTTTAATTAATTTTAATCTAAATAGCCACATGGGACTGGAGGCTACCTATGTGGCAGTGCTGCTCAAGATAACAAAAGGGCACTGATTAATTTGTTGTCTGAGGATTGCTTCAATTTCATCGTGAGCCACATAATATTTTTCCTTAATAAAGAGTGAGAAAGGCAGGAAAAATGAGAGGAGAATCAGTGGATGATTGATAAGAGCACCATACTCAATTCCCTCTACCAATTGCTAGCTCTTCATCACGGAAGGTCTTTTAAAACTTTCAGCTTGAATTTCCTTATCAGTAAAATGGGAATGTTACTAATCCTCCATTTGCGTGACTGCACAGGATTATCGTCAGGATCAAATGAGAAAATATGTGAAAGTATTGTGAAAGCTAAAAAGTACTATGCCAATGCAAGGTATCTTTGTGGAAAAGGAAACGGGAGTATTGCAAACAGCAAGCTGAGGTTATCATTTTGCTGGAGAAACAAAGCCTCACAGGGGTTCTTTAGAAATTCAGCACAAACCCTTAGCTTTTACTAGCCTGGGAGATAGAAGGCCTGGGTTCTACTGGCTATGTGCAAAACTTACTTAGAATCTCTGGAATTGTTTTTTAAAAAAAGTGCGTTGGAGCAGAGGTGTTTCTAATCATTTGGACTTCTTCCACTTCTACATTTCTGTGATTATTATCAAGGAGCATCAACCCAAACCAGGGTTAAGTAAGTATACCAAGGTCCAAATGTTGCTTGAGTGAGTTTGAAGCATGAGCCAATTGTCACTACCATGCAACCATCACCATTGCTTTCTAGAGCCACTCCCGTCTGCCTGTTTGGAAGAATCAGCTGTTAAGGCATATTCCCTCCACCATGTCCGGACAGGCTGAAGTCTGTCGCCAAGCAGAAGCTTTAACCTCTTTTGAAAGCTCACAGTGTGGCTTGAGGTAATTCTTCTTTGCATCCTGAATTTTCACCTGTGCCTCTGTTTATTGCTTACTACTTTCTGTCTTATGCTATGGTCATTTGTATTCCCAGTTTATCTTTTTAGTGGACATCTGAATTAGTCAAAACAGAGATCCAGCTGCTTGTGTCAGAGAACCACATTAAAAGTGGCTTTAAAAAATGCAGTTTGGGGGCTGGCCCAGTTGCGTAATGGTTAAGGTCATGCATGGTTCATGGTTGGGATCCTGGGCATGGACCTGCATATTGCTTATCAAGACATGCTGTGGTGGTGTTCCACACAGAAAACAGGAAGATTGGCACAGATGTTAGCTCAGTGACAATCTTCCTCAGGCAAAAAGAGGAATGTCGGCAACAGACATTGGCTCAGGGCCAATCTTTTTCACTGTCCCCACCCCACCCACACACATACACAAATGCAATTTAATTATCCCTCATGTAGGACCATGAATGCTCCATGAGATTATCCAGGAATTGCAGGCTCTTTCTGTTGTTCTGCCCTCCCGGGGGCGTAATCTCTTCCTCATGCTCCAAGATGGCTCACCACCACAACCACATTCCCGCTGGCACAAAAGGAGTAAATGGGATATGGAAGGATATCCCCTCCCCTTTAAGGGCACAGTCCAGAAGTTGCACACACCACTTCTGTTCACGTCCCTTTGATCAGCTCATTAGATACGTGGCCATCGCTAGCTGCAGGAGAAGCTAGGAAATGCAGTTGTTCTTCCACCTCCTAAAAATTAGGGGTTTTCTTACTCTGGAAGAAGTGGAGACTATTGCAGGGAAGCAGCAGTCTCTGTTACAGCATCCATTCACTCCTTTCATGGTAGCATACTTGGATTTCCTTTTGAGTAACCATTCCTTTCCTCCCCTCAGCTGGAAGTCTCCTTCAACTCGGGAGGGCAGTCAATGGCCTAGGCTTATGCTAAACATAGTGTTGACTCCCTTAGCCCTAGTGATTAGTGGGAGGTCGGAGTCGGCTGCATTTCCCCTAAACTCTCAGCAACTTTGGTTGTCGTTCTTTCCCTATTCAACCTAAATTCTATAAGCCAGAAC
Organism: Equus caballus; assembly: GCF_041296265.1. NCBI lineage: Eukaryota > Metazoa > Chordata > Mammalia > Perissodactyla > Equidae > Equus > Equus caballus. Next base: position 66,685,261 of record NC_091697.1, read on the forward strand.
TGTAAGAATTGTCTTGCTGTTTTTCTCAGTTCTTTTCCTTCCTTGATCCTTTGCTTTTCTCTTTTATCTTCTCTGAAATCCCAAATTCAACCATCTACTTCTCTAATCTTATATCCAGATTGCTAAGAGCATTTGAAAAATAAACCTCAACCTCAACTGAAGATCCTGTAAGTCCATCCTCTCCAACCCCAACTCCACACTGCCTAGATACCATTATTTGTTTCTTTTCTAGATCCTTCAACTATTCTTTCTAGTAGAAGTTCTAAAAGTTCATTTTCTCCTCAAGTATCCTATCACCTTTTCTCTTCATTTTCATCAAATGACTTAGCTTCCTCATTCATTGACAAAATAAAATCTGCTGAGTGAATCCATCTGCCTTCAAGTACAATTGAAATTCTCTTCTCTGTACTCCCATCATTCATTGTGTGTTTCTGTAAAACCTATAATATTGTACTATGATCATGTCTACTTTTCTATCACCCCTAATGGTCTGGAGAATCATTGAGTGTAGGGGCTGTTTCGTATATGACATTGGATCCAGGGTAGACCTGTATTAGTTATCTATTACTGTAACACAGATTACATCAAATTTAGTGGCTTGAAAACACAAATATTTATTTTCTTATGATTTCTGTGGGTCAGAAATCCAGGAGCAACTTAGCAGAGTGCCTCTGACAAAGTTGCAATAAAGTCTCTACCAGAGCTGCAATCAATTCAAGACTCAACCTGGAAAGAACCTACTTCCAGATTCACTCATGTGGCTGGTGGCAGGCCTCATGTCCTTGCTGGCTGTTGACTGGAGATGTGAGTTCCTTGCCAATGTAAGCTTCTCCCTAAGGCTTCTCACACAACATACCAGCGTGCTTTCTCTAGAGCAAGGACTCTGAGAAAGAGAGAGTGAGACACCGCCAAGAGAGAGTAAACAAGACAGAAGTCAGAGTCTTTTTGTAACCTAATCTCAGAGGTGGCATCTCATCACTTGTGCTGTATTCTGTTCATTAGAAGCTCACACTCAAGGGGAGTATGAATAACGGGAGACAGGGATCTTGGGGACCATTTTAGAGGTTGCCACAAACCTCCATAGAGTTTAGTAAAAGTAAATACAATGGATACCTATTAATATCTTCAATGAATAAGTGAATGAATGTATGAAGAGAGGGCTAAGTGGAAGATATAGATTTGGTAGTTGAAGCCACTGGTCCATGAGAAGATCCAGATAGTCTGGGAACTACAACTCTATGGATCATTTAAAAAGCAGGCAAAGGAAGAGGTGCCATAAAGAAAACTGAACAGCAGCAGTCAGAGAAATAGGAAGCAATCAAGGAAAGAGGCCTATAAAGGAGGGAAAAGGACAAAGAAGAAGAGAGCAGTATCAAATGTTTGGTGGTATCAAATGCCTTAGGTGTAGTAGTAAGATGATAACTGAAAAAGCTGGATAAGTAATGAGTACAAAAAAATGGATACAGCAAGTTGTGATGGCTAATTTCATGCATCAATTTGGCTGGGCCGTAGTCTTCAGATATTTGGTCAAACATTATTCTGGGTGTTTCCTTGAAGATGTTTTTTGGGTAAGATTAAATAAAAATCAGTGGACTTTTAGTAAAGCGGATTGCCCTCCATAAGTGGTGGGCCTCATGCATTTAGTTAAAGTTCTTAATAGAACGAAGACTGAGCTAACCTGAGCAAGAAGGAATTCTGTCAGCAGATGACGTTTGGACTTGAATTGCAGCTCTTCCCTGAGTCTCCAGCCTGCTGGCCTACTCCCTCAGGTTTCAGAGTCACCAAGCCTCCACAATCTCATATGCCAATTCCTTAAAATAAATAATCTCGCTCTATAAATATAGACCTAGATCTATATAACTATATATCTCTCTCTTGTTGGTTCTGTTTCTCTGGAGAACCCAGAATACACACGTATAGATTATTCTTTCAAGGATATAAATGGAAGAAATGACAGAATTAGTCAGTAACTTGCTCAAGACACAGGTTTATTTTATTGTGTATTTTTTTAATTTAAATGGGAGAGATCTGAACATGTTTATATATTAGAGAAAGAGGCGAAAGGAGAACAAGAGGTTGCAGATAGAATGCAGAGAGACATTCTCAGAAAGGATGAGAGCTGAAAGCATACAGGCAGGAATGAGATACAGAGCAAGTAGAGGAATTTGTCTTAAAAAAGAGAAAGTATACTTCTTCCCCTAAGAATGGAGAGAGGGAGGTTAGACTTTATATTAGTTATTGCACAGAACTAACTATCCCAAAACTTAGTCATTGAAAACCACAACCATTTATTATTTCTCATGGTTCTGCACGTCAGCAAGATAATTCTACTGGACCAGATTTTGGAAATCTTGTCTCGGGATTTGTTCATATATCTTTGGTCAGCTGAGTGAATGACTGGGGCCTGGCTGGACCAGGCTGGCGTTGGCTAGGACAACTCAACTCTGCTTTATGTGCTCTCATTCCTCCTAGACTGGGATTCTCTTCAAGGCTGTGGCAGGATTTCAAAAAAGAAGATGGAGACACATAAGTACTTTTTCAAGCCTTCACAAAAGAAAGTCATATGGCCAAGCCCAGGGTCAGAATGGGAAGAGCGTAAAAAATTGCAGGGTAAATGGTATAGAAAAGGAAGGCCATTAATTCGGGCCATTAATGCAATCAATTTACCACAGGGTGGATGCATTTATAGACTTATTTGTGAGTATAGGGGCGGGAAATGGAAAAAGTCCACATGTAATGTACATGTAATATGTATTTTTTTCCCTATGGGGTAAGAAAGGTTAATTGTGAAGAGAAAAGAGGTTAGTATCAGTATAGATGGCATAAGGAAATTAAAGGGTATTTTCAGTAGATCTTATGAAGATTTGGAGAGAGCATTCACCAGGGACATGTTAGGAACTTGCAAATTGTACTGGAAGCCTAAATGAGGTGGAGACCATATGTTTCTGGTGGCAATAATCCCTACATTTGTGTGAGTTTCTCCAATAGTCTAGCATTGGAGGTGTAGGAGTGGAGGTGGATGGTTTTGAGTTGATTCAAGATTAGACATTTTTAGGATGAGCTTGGTGGAGGGACAAGGGGACTAAGGATTTTGAGGCCCCTCAATAGAGAGGAGTGACTAGAAATATGTGTTTCCAATGACAAGGAGGGCTAGCAGATGGCATGTATCTCAAAGAAGGAGGAATTTTTTTTCCAGTGTATTAAAAAGTGATAGTATAAAAGTGACATTTAGAACCCAACATGAGCTATATTTTTGGTGAAAAGTGACATACTACTCAAGGCAAGGAGGTAGAGGGAACTTTCGAGGAAGAAATTAATGATGTAAGAAAATTGTTTGCGTGGGAATTGGGGCTCTAGGAGGTGTAGTGAAAAGAGTGAAGATGGAAGTCAGCTATGGATGCAAGGGTGTGTAGGAGGTGAGGGGACTAGGTCAAGAAGAGCCTGGAGAGACCTTATTTTTGAACATAGCTTCTGGCAAGTGAAGTGACCTACAGGGTAGCAGCTAAGAACAAATAAGATTTGTTATGCTCTTCTTGGCAATTATATTGGGAAAAATAATCAGTTGATTGCTTAAATAAGTATGATCTTTTATTATTAAGTGAAAATATTTAAGCTTCTTATTGAAAGCTAGAGAGGGACTTCACATTTGTTGAAGGAAGGAAGTCAGTCGCTCAAGCGTAGAGTTCTGTTTGTCAAAGGCCATAAACTCAAACAAAAAAACTACCATGACTCTAAAAGTGTCAGTGATCCCTTCACCAGTGACATAACTAATAGCTGTGAACTGGTTATAGAGTTGAGTCCCCTATGTCTCCGTCGCTGAATGGCAGCAGAGTCCTATAGACTAAAACATCCTTTCAAAATAAGCTTCTTACTTGTATTTCTTGAACACCATAAAGGGTGACAAGCAGATTGCAACAACCCTTCAAACAAACAAGCAAACAAACAAAAAACCTTATCCTTTCCCCTCCATTTTTTCTCATACTGCAAACTGCCCCTGTGCCTCTCTCCAAAATGCTCCTGAAAAAAACCCCTCACCCTCTGTCTCTGAGTCATGTTTTCCCTCTGCCCACTTGCCTGGCCACAAGTATCCTTAGGTCCACTACTACAGTCATGGTCAGCTTTGTGGCCATGAGACCTGTAAAGACACACCACATCCTGCACTCAGAAGTACGCCAAGCTTAGCTTCATGCTCTGTTGTCACTGTCTTGAAATTCTCAACAATTCTGAACAGGGACCCTGTGTTTTCATTTTGCACTAGGCCCTGCAGGTTATGTAGCTGGTCCTGACTCCAGTCTGCCAATTACGACAGCACCAGAGGACAGCAGGCGGATCGGGGGTCTCATGTTCTGGGGCAGGGGAAGACTAGCCTGTGCTCCATTCTCACTGCTTTTCCCAAGAGAATTGACTGAGTGGCTTTGGTGGCTTCACCCATGGCTCTCACTTCTCTACTTCTTGGAGGAGCAGTAGTGAATGTTGTAGACACTAACATATTAATAATTTTTGTCCCATCACACATTCTTTTGAGGACAACAAGTCAAGATCAGGCATAAATTATGACATGTATGTTTATATGGTTAACTTTTTTAAGGACTGCTGCATGTAAAAAAAGACCATTTTTCAGTGGAATAGAGTATTAGCAACAAAATAAGGAAGAGAATATTTAATATTTGATATTTCTAAGAGATGCATTTGTGAATACAGAATTCTAGGCAGAGTTATTTATAGAACAAAACAAAATAAAACAAAATTGAAAAACAGTTACTGCAATCTCTTTTTTCCAATTCTAGTCATGAATCCTGTCTCCTACATCTGAGACTTTCTTGCTCCAATGAAAGATTATATCTTTTTGTCCTTCATTGCCCTTGACATGCTACCTTACACATTGTAGTCCTCAATCAATATTTGTTGTTTGATTGAAAATAAATCTGAGAAAGAAATAAAGCCAATTCTTTTAGATCAAAGGAAGTAAACTGTCAGCCTGTGGGCTTGGCACAAATGGGTTTTATTTGTCCCACACTGGTTTTTCAATATTTTGATCAACTGGCTATTTAAAAATCAGGAAATATCGTGTAATAATCCAGATTTCTGGCTTTTCTTTAAAAAATTAGAAGTTCTAGCTAAATATGGTCCAGATCTCTAATTCTCCATAGTCCCCAGTTCATCCTGTTGTCCCCCCGACATGAATTCATTCCCCACCTTGTGGTGGTGACTATGAATTGATCCCCCAAATTCATCCCTATCCCATTCTTCCTTAATAGTAAGCATCAGGTTTCAGCAGGCATCATGGCAACCCAGAATAAAGAGAACTTTCTTTCTCCCTTATAGCCAAGGTGGCGGTGTGACTAAGTTCTGGCCAACCTATTTAATGTAAACAGAGTTTTATGTGCAACTTCTGGGAAATATCTTTAAAAGGAGGAGACATGCCCTTCTCCCACTTTCTCCTCCTGTGGGCTAGAATTCACATGTAATTGCTGGTGCTCCAAGAGCCATTTTGGACCATATAGCAAACTTGGGACTAGTATAGCAATAAAGTAGAGGGGGCCTGAGCCCCTGGCTCTGAGAATCAGCCATATCAGCACCAGGATGCTTACCTCAGGGCTCTTACATCAGACAGAAACAAACTTCTATCTTGTTTAAGCCACCATTGTTTGGGAATTTCTGTCACATATAGTCAAACCTAATCCTAAATAATACAACTACAAGCAGGATTTTTCTTCTTTATCATGACTACTATTATTAAAGGGTAAGTACTATGAGAAGTCATAGTCTTTGGGAAGAAAGATGTGTGCAGTAGATGCCATAGTTTGGGAGTGATAGGTAGATACTCCATGAATACAAATGGGTGGAAGCTCCTCTATCTCTGGTCATGTTGTGTGGTGGTGAAGCATGCAGGCTTTGGAATTTTTGAATATTCCTGTGCTTCAATTTCCTCATCTATAAGATGAAGTTAATAGAAATAGAAACTTCCTTAATGGCTTCTTGGAAAGATTAGTTGAGATAGTATGCGTAGCCAAACAGAAAAGTCTCGTTCCTTACATTCTAGACAGATGAGATAGAACGGTGGTCTGGAGGTGGCAAAGCATATGGCGCTAAAGAGAGACTCATTTCATTCTCTGCCTATTCTGTTCTTCCCATATCAAGAAGTATTAAAAGATCAAAGTAATGGTGAAAAAGTTTTCATCAGACCATAAAAAGTCTCAGTATGGTGTTATTTCAAACCAGCATATATATGGTGTATTTAAAGTTAAAACTAATGAGGGAATCTCAAATCTTACTGTTTTTATATCACACTTAAATCATCTCTAAGAGCAGTGAAGCTGATGACATTTGAATGGGAATTATATTTTCTTTCAAAGCACCGTTATTAGACAAGCAAATTCTCCAAAAAACCCTGAGTTTACCAAGAAACCTAATTCCTGCTGTTGGCTTGAGCTCCTGGTCAGAATAGTTCTCATGAAATAAGAACAACGTATATACAGAACATAGACATTTCTCCTTCTATTAATGGAACAATTTCCATACATTTGCATAACTTTTTTTTTTTTGGAAACCAATGTGCCAGCAAACTAGAATCAGAAGAAATTCCATCCATTTGGCATTTTTTATAGAATTAAAAAATTTTTCCTTAAGCCGACATCTAACCCTTTCCTAAAATAATCTCCAGTGAAGCCTAAAACTTTAAAAATATTTTTAGCCAAAAGTAAATATAGGGCTTAGAAAAAATAAAGAATCTGTTGTCATTTTAAGGAAGTAATTTAAAAATGGTTTTATCTCGGCAAACAGGGCATAAATGGAAAATATTTGCATAGGTGAAAAAAGAATATTATCATAGAGTTAATGTGTTATTTACATAGAGTTAGACTGTGACATTTTTGTTTATTACTCATGGTGTCCATGGTGAGAACATCTTATTTTTCAATATGTTTTATATTAAAGTCATTATTTTACCAGTGAAAAAGCAGCCTTTACATACCATTCCCTTGTTGTCCTCCACATTTAAAGGAATGTTCTAATGAAGTAAAAAACCTGTCTTCTTTATATTTAATTATGATTTAATGTTTTATGAATAAATTATACAAAATGGCCCTGACAATGATCTGAGAAACAATATTCTAATTGGTAGAGATTATACTAACAATTTATTTTTAACAATTTTTTAAACTCTGTGAAGGTGTGATTGTGGGGACATGTTTTTACTATAGTTGTCAGTTTGTTTTTGTGAGAATTTCTTAGGGTAATCACTTTGGATGGGGCCAAGGCCCTCCAGGTAAATACCAATTATAATGAGGCTTTCTATCTTTGATGCTAGATTCTCAAAGTATTTGAAGCCATCACCTTTAGAGACAAAACAGGCTGATGGAACTTATTAAATATAGCAGTTTAAGTTTAGGTACCAAAGTTCTGTTTAAAATGCTAGTGTGATTGACTTTTGGATATATATTTTAAAAGACTTGGAGTGTCCCTTTTGCCTGGCAGCTCCTTCCCTAAATGCCTGGTTTTCCTTCATGTGTGACTGTCCCTGTTTCCATCCCCTGTCATTAAGACTACATCCAGCTAGTCCAAAGGAGGGCTCGATAACCATCTCTCTGGGACAACATAATTCAATAGAGAACACGCCTAGTTCATGCTGCCAGTGTCACAGCCACCTGCTAATTTGTGTTGACCTTGTATGTTGGGGCAAGGTCAAACTCAATTTCCCCAAAGACTTGTTAGCTGTATGAATGCCTCCACCCACCCGTCTCCTCCGCTTGCCTAGAGTGGCTAGAGAAACTAACTCTCGGCTAAAGATCATGTCCTTTCTTCCCCATTTGATCATGAGAGCATGGTGAGATGACAATCTTTATGCTTTTTCCACACTCTGTGGGACTGTGTCTTTATGTAAAAGTCAACTTATGGAGAGCAGTGATTCTCAAACTCTGGTTTGTACCAGAATCCCCTGGAGAGGTTGACAAAGTGCAGATTTCTGGGCTTAACCCTCAGCATTTCTGATTCAAAGAGTCTAATTGGGGCCAAGAATTTGCTTTTCTAAAAAAGTCTCCGTAGTGTTGATGCTATTGGTTGGAGTATCACATTTTGAGAACCACCGATATAGAGGAAAAGAACCTGTTTTTGGTTATGCCCCTGGAACTAGAAAATTAGTTCTTTAATCAGCTGATATGTAGTTTTATGTTTTCCAGATCTTTGGGTATTTAAGTATCATACTGTTTGTTGTTATAATATACATCGTATGGATTCTTATTGTGTTGTTCAAAAAAGTGCTCTTTGATAATGTTCAAAACCTGAGACTCTGGACGGAGACTCGAGTTTACATGTAGTTGGAGCAAAGAGCCATCCTCTTCATTTGCTTCCTTTTCATTGACTTCTCATTTGGTTGCCTGCCCAGCGAGTGTGTCCTGAAATTTCTACAGTCACTTTCTAGTTTAAATAAAGAAGGCCAGAGCATTGTCTCCAGAAAGATATGGTTAAAAATAAAGAAGGGAAGAAAAAAGAAAAGGAAGGAGGGAAGGGGAACAGAAAGAGAAAAGAAGGAGGGAGAATTGGAAAGGAAAGAAGAAAGGAGAGAGGGAGGGAGGAAAGGAAGAAAGCAAGCTTTAATGATTTTTAAAACCATGTTTTTAAAATGATGCACTTAGAGAGTGCCTGGAAAAACTATATTGACTTAATAATAATTAAAATAATAATAGCAAATAATTTTTATTGAGTGCTTACTCCTGCCAGGTAACTGCTAAATATCTTATATATCATTTAATCTTTTTTTTTTTTGAGGAAGTTTAACCCTGAGCTAACTACTGCCAATCCTCCTCTTTTTGCTGAGGAAGACTAGCCCTGAGCTAACATCCATGCCCATCTTCCTCTCCTTTATATATGGGACGCCTACCACAGCATGGCTTGCCAGGTGGTGCCATGTCCGCACCCAGGATCCAAACCAGCGAACCCCGGCCGCTGAAGTGGAATGTGCGCTCTTAACCGCTGCGCCACTGGCCCGGCCTCTATATCATTTAATCTTCACAAAAGTCCTGTGAAGTAGGTACTACTATTATCTCCATTGAAAATAGTTTGATGATGTTGAATCATGTTTAGAACCAGATTTTAATAAACAAATTTTAATGTATGATATCAAAGGGTAAAGAATGTTTACATTTCGCATAAGCTTGGTACCAGAACCATAACCCTAAACAAATAGTTTATTGTTCCCTCATTTTGCTTTTCTACTGCTGCATTTTTGCTCCTACTCAGAACGCCTTTTCTATTCCTTTCCCTCATAGCTGAAATTCTGTCCTCTCTTCTGGTCAAATTCAAATTACACCTCCTCCATGTGTTCTGTGCTCTCATCTTCTTTTGAACAGTCACATTTAATGAAGAGATGAATGTGTTTGGACACACAATACCAGAGTATCATTCTCATTTTTGCCACATATTAGCTGTGGAACTTTGAGCAATTCATGCCTATGTTTCTCTACTGGAAAAATGGGACTAATAATACACTAGTAAACTGAGCTATTTTTATCTTATGGATTTATGAATCAGTAATTAATTGCATTTCCTCTATGTTGGCTTATAGAAAACTCAGAGATTAATTAGCAGATCCCCTCTAGAAAATGTCCTGGATCTTATGCTCTATCTTCTCTGTACTACTCACTTTCCCATTATATCATTTTCCTCTAGACCTACCTGAAAATCATAACTTCTTAAAAAATTAATTTTAAAACATAAGTCAACTCTGTGCATACAAATTAGAAAATACAGGCCCTTCCCCCATACACACACTCATCCACTGAGGAATAATCATTACTAGTATATACAGTGTCTCCATCTTTGTCGATCATCTATCTACCTACCAATTTAAAATATTTTACTATGCATCTATCATCTACTTATCTATCCCTCAATCTATCTGACTATGCACCAATTTAAAATGGTATTCTACTATGAATATTGTTGTCTAGCCTGATTTTTTTTCTTTTAGGAATATATTCTGAACATTTGCCATGTCAATAGGGTTCTACAAATGAATATTTATCACCAGTGGAGTTTTCCATCCTAAGGCTCCACTGTAATTACTTAAAATCTGAGCAGGTAGAAGGGGATAGACCCCACCCAGTACATGGGGGAGGATTGACTTTAGGTAGGGGGAGAAACATTTCTTGCACTTTAACAGGAAGGAAGAATGTGTGCAGATGAAGGTAGATTGTAAAGAGAGAGATATATATATATATATATATATAAAATAATATATATATCTTAAACATATTTTATATGTAATATATATTACATATTTACATATAAAATAGATGTGTTATATATTTATATTTACATATGAAATATATATATATTTTTTGACCACATGGTAAGAAGAAGCATGGGGATGGCAAATGAGATCTTCCTCTAGTGATTTGAAAGTAGAAAGTGTCAAATCTCCCTTGCCAGAGGTAAGTTCAAAGGACAAAATGGCAGCATGAATGAAATTTTGTGAATAAACCTAGTCAAGAGCCCAGGAGCCATATTTTAAAAACATTTCTTGCACTTTAACAGGAAGGAAGAATGTGTGCAGATGAAGGTAGATTGTAAAGAGAGAGAGAGAGAGATATATATATATAAAATAATATATATATCTTAAACATATTTTATATGTAATATATATTACATATTTACATATAAAATAGATGTGTTATATATTTATATTTACATATGAAATATATATATATTTTTTGACCACATGGTAAGAAGAAGCATGGGGATGGCAAATGAGATCTTCCTCTAGTGATTTGAAAGTAGAAAGTGTCAAATCTCCCTTGCCAGAGGTAAGTTCAAAGGACAAAATGGCAGCATGAATGAAATTTTGTGAATAAACCTAGTCAAGAGCCCAGGAGTCATATTTTAAAAACAATGTGTGTGGGGCCGGCCCGGTGGCGCAGCGGTTAAGTTCGCACGTTCCGCTTCTCGGCGGCCCAGGGTTCGCTGGTTCGGATCCCGGGTGCGGACATGGCACTGCTTGGCAGCCATTCTGTGGTAGGCGTCCCACGTATAAACTAGAGGAAGATGGGCACGGATGTTAGCTCAGAGCCAGGCTTCCTCAGCAAAAAGAGGAGGACTGGCAGTAGTTAGCTGAGGGCTAATCTTCCTCCAAAAAAAAAAATAAATAAAAAATAAAAAATAAAAACAATGTGTGTCCTACTCAAACCTGGAAATTAAACCAGATTTAAAATAAATATTATTTAGGACAGTTATAGTGAGTGAAGCTTCTAATGGTATCTGGGAATTTCCATATTACTGTATTCATATACAGTATTTTAAAATAATCTTATTTAACAATAATACTTCATAATTTTAATGAATTTGTGTTAAAGTCTTACTGAGTGGAAAAGCATGCTATGCGTTTTTATTCAGGTAAGCACTTGCTTTACAAATACTAGTGTTCTGTCCTACTTCTAACTCCATCCTAGCTGTTTGCTCTAAGCACCCTGTAATTTGCAGATTGCTTTGTCCCTCTCCAGTAAACAAGGGTGATTAGGCATTAGATTTCTCCTTGCTAATAAGGAATTTGAAAAATTGCTCAAGTTGCTACTCAATCAAGTTTTGAAATCCTAAGAACTTTGGCTGTGCTATTCTTGGCTGTCAGCCATGTTGTCAGGCCTCTTAATTACCTCTGAGGAGATGGCAGGAGAATTGCTTGACCTTCTTATGCCTGGGTCTCTAGGGCTCATGTTTGTCCTTCACCTTTCCCCAAAGGGGAAGCTCACCTCAAACCCTTGCTCGTCAGCTTTCTGTGCCATTCTTACCCACCATTTCCTGGGAACGGGGCCCTGATCTTCTTCCACATAGTGTATTTTTCCATTGGCTTGCTTAGCTCTGTATGACCTTCCACCATTCCCACTGCAAACCCTGAAGATGTAGCTCTTATCTGATCCTAGATCAGACTCTGTGCTCCCTTCCCTTCCATTAACTTCCAGATTACCTCCCTGCTTTGAGATCTCTCCAACCACTCCCAAACCACTCCAGGACATCTTGCTAAATGGATCATGAAACTGTGCCTAAATTGCTTGCCAAATACCCATTAGGAAATAATCCCTGAGGCATAAATTTAGAAACTGAAAAATACAAAGAAGAGCAAAAACATGAGACACATCAGATCGATGAAGTTCACACAACAAACAGAAGCCACTGGGTTACCAAAACCAGCTTTTTTGACCAGGGAATCTATTCAGAAGTATTGAGAACAGTGCAGTGACATATGAAGCATAACATTCTTGAGTTGCATCAGAGATGAAGATTAAAATATTTACATTTATTCAAAATTCAGCCTATTCAAGTTAATGTTTAATTGACAAAGGAAAATTTCCAGCTGCGTGAGAAAAGTCTACAACAATAAAATGTACTCACCTTCTGTTTCTATAACATCCTGTGTTCTAGGTGAATTCTTTCTGTAGATAACATCTACATTACTTGCTTATTTGACTTTACAATTACTAGTTCTAAACTGTAAACATGTGGGATAAGCAGTCACATGGTTAAGAGGTCTGAACAATATAATTCTCTGATACCATTAAGATTGTCAAATGTTACAATAAAAAGATCAAAATCAACCACCAGATATTGACGTAAAAGGTAGAACCAGTTTTCCATGTTTATATATGCCAGTTCTTAACTAAATGAGCTTGTTCATTCTCTAACAAAAAGTTTATTTTTGACATGTCTAAATGTGGAAAATATCATGGTAAATCATTGTATTTACATATAATTAATTTAAAATGATATAAATGTGATCAATTAAATATAAAAGCCTACTATGTACAGTAGGTCCTCGGGATAAACCAATAAATAAAATGTATGTCTTTTGCCCTCAAGAAATTACAATATGAAATTTACAATACGTGAAGATTTAAACAGAAGTATGAAAATGTTGAAAGTGCTGGGAAGTCAGCCTAAGAAGATAAGGGCTTGTCCAGGGAAGTTTTGGGAGGAGAAATGATGGTAGGGTGTAGGAGGATGTAGTCAGCAAAAGCCTTAAGGATAACAGAGAGGAATGGTGAACATAAACTTGTGGTAGCAATAAAAAATACTAGATAAGCAGGCGTAAGCAAGTTAATATGTTTTCATCTAAGAGTCACAAGACCCAGGTTTCTATCTAGGCGAGAATAGGAATTTTGAAAGAGCTCAAAGGTCAGGTTGCAAGACCAAAGAAAGTGGGTAGCCTTTCTGTGGCATTCTCTAGTATCTAGAAAATGTTACATTTTAATATTGTCAGTACTTCTGTGAGTTCCGTAACCAACTAGATATTAGAAGTACAACTTTGACTGATAAGATTATTCAATCAGAATTTTATAATAATTATGTTGATAGCATAATTTTGGAGTAAAAAAAGTGCAAATTTTGCTTAGTAGTCACTGTGACATGCCATCTCTAGTGGGAAAAAGAAATGGCAAAAGGCAAATGGACACCTTAGCCATCAATATATGTGCTGTGTGCTTCTGAGTGGACCTCTTGTGGGGAATGAATGCATGAAGGGTATCAAATTCTTCCTAGATGTTCTCGAGTAAGGGATCACTGTTACCTCCTGCTGACTGCTTACGGAGTGCTCTTCACAGATGGAGCTGGGAATTTGACCCTAACTCATGTTTTTCCTGCTCCTCAAGATTGAAGAGAGGAGGTTGGAACCGTGCACCCTGATTCTCTATCGTAATACCAGGCCACTTTCTCCCTCTCTTTTCTCGTTTTCTGTTTTAGGGTCAGGGTCAGGGAGAAGTATCCCATATGTGAATAGCTTGTAATTTTCTTCACACTCCAGGTCCTTACCCCTATCAAATTAAATCTGACCTCTTAAATTTGCATGGTTGGTATGTACCTCCAAGGTTGTTCTGGAAGGGGATGACAATGAGGGGAAGGCATCTCAGGTATTTGCCAATCTCGGCATAGCAGTGACGTCCTTCATTTCCATTGGCCACATTCCATTGGTCAGAACTAGTTACACTGCTCCACTTGCATTCAAGGAGGCTTGGAAATGAGGTCCTTGGCTGAAGTGAAGTCCCTGTACTCCTTTCTCTCAGACTCTTGGAGCATCCTGTGTAATCTCTCCTCAAAATGCTATTAGGTCGTGGGCTGAATTGGCCTCCTACAAATTTTATTTGGCCTATATGATATTGGCTAGGACAACATTGAATCTTTCTCAATTAGTTGTCAATATTTAAAAATAGGGACATTTTTATATTTAAAAAAAATCCATATTTTGGGTTTCTCTCAAAAAAGTCAGATTATCTGGCAATGTTAGGCCAGTATTTCATCATGGTACCGATTAACTAGAGCTGGATACTGTCTCCTTTCCAGTTTGCCTCCATCCCCTTTGATGATCCCAGTTAGTCCATCCAGCTAGATTCACTGCTTTGGATTACGTGCTTTGGCACTGCTGGCATTTGAGCCTGTGATTCTGGAGCAAAAAGCCAAATTATGGCCTGTTTTGGCTGGAGACGGAGGAAAGCGTATTGTTTTGCCATATGTATTAGTTTGTTAGCACTGCTGTAACAAAGTACCACAAACTGGGTGATTTAAATAACAGAAATTTATCAACTCAGTTCTGGAGGCTAGAAGTCTCAAATCAAGGCTGTTGGCAGGGTTTGTTCCTTCTGAGGGCTGTGAGGCAAAGGTCTGTTCCAGGCCTCTCTCCCTGGCTTGTAGATGGTCATCTTCATGCTCACATGGAATTCTCTGTGTGTGTATGTCTGTGTCCAAATTTCCCCTTTTTATAAGGACACCAGTCATGTTGAATTTGGGCCTACCTTAATGAGCTCACTTTAACCTGATTATCTGTGTAAAGACCCTATCTCCAAACAAGGTCACATTCTGAGGAACTGGGAGTTAGGACATCAACATATGAATTTTGAGGGCACACAATTCAACTTGTAACACCACATTTACTCACTTGGTTTCACATGGATTTCACGATTACATAAAGACAGGAAAAAAATCTCAAAATGTTCTTAAGTAGAAAACTGATCATCTTGCCATTGTGTTGAAAAAAAATTGAGCATATTTTATGGGAGAGTTGAGATGCAATATCGAAATGAATCTCCTTTCTTTGCAAGGAATGCCATGTTCTCGGTTTTCACTGTGCAGTTGACATGGTCTAATCTGAGGCCCAGAGGAATCTCTCCATTTTGTGGGGAAAGGCGTTTTCGTATGAGAAAGGGCAATACAGAGGATGCTGCATTCCTTGTCAAAAATAAGAAGCAAAGTTATGACTATAGCTCTGCTCAGTCTTGCATGAACTTTTCTTCTCTGCTAGGCAGAACAATAAGTTCCCTTTCATGTACTTGTCCACCCACATCTCCTATCCCCAAAGCAGTTGTGAAGCTACACACATATTCAGTGGGCTGTCAAGTCTGTCAGTAACAGGAATGCCCCCACAGGGCAAGCTAGAAGATGTCGCCGAAGTTTAAGTTGTGGTAAATTTAACTGTTTACTGAGGTTAAGTGGAAGAGTTCTTAACTGCCACTCAGTTTTTCAACTTCTGTCAGCAAAGCCTTCACTGGCTTCTCTGAGGAGGC
The DNA here is from genome assembly GCF_041296265.1 of Equus caballus. Classification (NCBI taxonomy): domain Eukaryota; kingdom Metazoa; phylum Chordata; class Mammalia; order Perissodactyla; family Equidae; genus Equus; species Equus caballus. The sequence continues at coordinate 66,700,800 of NC_091697.1, forward strand.
CTGGGGGCCTTTCTGGGTACGGACACTTGCCAGGGACAGCCAAGATGTGTCATGGTGGTTTCAGTGAAAGAGCTCCCAGCAGCCAGGGCACAAGGGCAGGAAATACCGCACACTTTCCTCTTTCGCATCCTTTACTCATAGAACACCTGGGCAGAGGGGAATATCACAGGAAGTCTAGTAACGCTAATTCTCAACACTCTGTTTATATACACTTGGGAGCTCAAAGAGCCAAACCCAAATGGCCTGATTTAGAGACAAAGGGTTAATGAATCATTGTTAAAAGTGGGAAATGAGGCCCAATTTTTAAGTCTTTATGATGGCAAGTAGGCAGTTGAACTGTTTCCTTTTTTCTGTCAGCTGGTGATTTGACTAACTTCACCAAAAAGATTAGTTGTTTGGGGACACATAGGCATAGTCTCACATAAAACACTATTTTTAAATCTTTAAATAAAGTCAAATCAGAGGGTTATGAAGATAAACAAACAACCCTGATGAAAATATTATCAAAACATTCTGCTTATTTAGAAAGACCGTAATACAAAGTTCTTGGAGTTATTGACAATTCAAGAGCACTTGGTGCCAGGGCTGTCAAATGATTCATTTCCTCCCTCGTGATATGAGAGGCTGACACCTTCTTTCATTAGCACTGGTTGAAGAAGAGGATCTGGGAAGCCTTCTCTGGCTGCTGAGGTGCTGAGTAGCTGTAACTGTGTAGAATTCTATAACTCAGCATAAATGAGATAGACTATGACTTGGTCTGCTTAGGAACAATGACAGGAAATAACACATCATCTCTTCTCTTGAGCAGTTTTCCTCAGAGAGCATGTGGCTACATCCTCCTTTAACCCAAGCCTCTCCTGCCTGGGGCTTTCTAACCTTCTGTCCTTTTGGAATCACCCTTTCTTATAATATCCAGACAACACGGCCCAAGCTCCCATCCCACTCACTGTAGTCCAGACCCCCCTGATAAACCTTCCTGGGGACAGGAGTGCCCAAGCCGCTTCTGCATCTGCTCCCACTGCAGTCTGCCTCTCCAGATCCTCTTGCTTCCTTACATCACTCTAGGCTATCTCAGTTGTCCTACTTCTGTGTTTCAAATATAAGACTTTCAGGCTTCTGCTGAAGTCTAGGAGGCAACAGAGGGTAATTACAGCTCAGAATATTAGATATTCCTGTTCTAAAATTCATCAGCTACCTTCATCATATAAAACCTCTTCTGGTACAACTTTCTCTCCAGCCTCCATCTGCCACCATATTGCTTGGGCCCCTCTCTCTTCTAGGTTACTCCAAACTCCCCTCCTTCGGCTGCCAGTAGGGCACCAACAGCCAATTTTCTTGATACAGTGTCTTTGAAAGTGAGCTTAGCTTGTAAACTCATGATTATGAAGAAAGCTGTTTTGGGTGTCTCTGGTTTTGGATCTCAAACCCTGACCAAAATCTTTTGTTGATAAACAACTTCATCTAGCTGAAAATATATTTTTCCAAATTTGCTCTGGAAAACAAATCCAAAATTATGTTTGTATGACAATTTTTATTTAGTGGGCAGGTATATTTTTAGCTCTGGGAAGATTTGGAATTAAATATAGAAACGGTGAAGTAGATAATCCATATTATTAATATTTTTTTGGTAAGGAATAATTTATGCTTAGGTATTTACAATGTTTTAGATTTGGCCTATTAAAAGGACCCTATGATTACAAGTTAAAGTGAATAACTGTTTTGTATTTCTGATTCTAAGTTAAAATCTTACTAAGTTTATAAAGAGTACAATCAGAACAATTAAGAGAATTTAAGATTCATCTTATCTATATGTTTAACTTATTTAAGAATCTCTTGATTAAGGAGTGTGGGGTGTCTTTATGGGGTGATGGAAATGTTCTAAAATTGTGATGATGGTTGCACAACTTTGTGAATATGCTAAAGCCACTGAATTATACATTTTAAATTGCAGACTTTGTACACTTTAAATGGGTGAATTATATGGCATGTGAATCATATCTCAATGAAACTATCAAGAAAAGAGTCATTTGAGTTCTTGAGAAGGTTTGTGTGTGCATCTATTGTAATACTGAGAAATAAAATATAGTATAATGCACTTATAAATTCAGTGTAAGAATAGTTAAAAGCATTAGATTAACTAAATTGTAAAAGCTCCCTTAAAAGCAATGCATAAAATTTGCTAAATAAAATAATAGGATTTATAAATTATAATTTAAGCTTATGGCAAAAGTAGGTTTTTAAAATTTAACTTTAATAAATTTAATAATGCCAAAAAATAGAATACCTCATGCATGCTTAGAACTTTCCTGTGGAATGAGGAGGATGAGATTTTATAATACAGTTAGTCATTACAATATAAATTAGCAGTACTAAGATCACTGTATGCTGGATTAGCAAAAATTCCAGCAAAACTGGGGTTGAAAATCTAGTAGTTCTGAAATTAGAGTCAACACCTGTAACCATCTCCAGCTCTGGCCAGTTATATTTTATAGGATGGAAGCTGGCAAAATATCAACTTTATCTGTTTTCTTCACTGTCAAATAGAGAAAGAAAAGTACCTATCTCATAGGATTGCTGTGAGGATTCAATAAGGTGGTACCTGTGAATAGCTGAGTTATTGGCACAGAGAAGGCGCAGAATTAATGTTATCTATTGTTATTAGCTGGTCAATGACAGAACATCCTGGGTAAATGCATAGAGTAGACATCTGATGTCCTAGTTGTTGTTATTTTTGTCCACTTAGTGTCCATCCTCCTTTCCCAAACCTTGATTTTCTTTCTGAGAAGTTACCTATTTCCCAATGTGCAGTGCCCTTGGTGGAACTATGTAGGGGCTTGTTCTCATGGGCAGGCAAGGAATCCAAGTCAGACTGACTGGATCTCCAACCTCTTCCTCTGGAGAATTTGATTCTTGAGTGGGGTGGTACAAGAAGGGAAAATGCGTTCTCCTCTGAGAAATGGGCACTGTTAGTCTACAACTACGTGTTGTGTGGTAAGCCTGGGGCCACAGTTGGTCAGTAGGGCCAACAGTCGGACAGATGAGCAGGACACAGCAGGCAACAACCTGGGACCTGCCGGGCTCCTATGTGTCTGTCTGTTACTATATGTGACAACCTCCCGAGAGGTTCTTCTTTGCCCAACTCTAATTTGGAACAACACAGAGAAGGTGATTCTGAGAGAGAGAGCTCTTAAATAAATCAAGTTCACAACACATATTCCAGCACACTTTTTAAGAAAATAAATGGACATGATATGCATGAACATGTCAGCACAGAGCCTGACCCACAGTTAGTGTTTTCTAAAAGCTCATTTATTTATCATGGTGTTCGTAAATCAAGTGACCTGAGCTAATAGTATTTAGACCTGAAGTCACTGTTTATGACCATTTTAAATATGTGAATTGCTGACACACATTTTGTTATAGTGAATAACATTGCTGGTCCACTGTATCTCTTCCTATGAACATATTTGGAAACTGTTTATACAGATCAGATAACTGTTAATTTGGTTAAAATCAAAGCCAATAAATACAGTTGTGCATTTCTTATATTTAGGTTTATTTTCACTAACCTCATAATTGTATCTTTAATTTTAAAAACAAGAACAATGATCTTTTTTTCATTTTCCTATCAAACTTTTGATTTATATTTATCTCAAGATCTTTTTATTTTTAAAAAAAATTAATTAAGTACTTATTTTTGAGGAAGATTAGCCCTGAACTAACATCCACCTCCAATCCTTCTCTCTTTGCTGAGGAAGTTCGGCCCTGAGCTAACATCCATACCCATCTTCCTCCATTTTTTTATATATGGGATGCCTGCCACAGCATGGCTTGATAAGCCGTGCCTGGATCCAAACTGGTGAATCCCAGGCCACCGGAGCAGAGCAGGTAAACTCAACTGCTATGCCACTGGGCTGGCCCTCAAGACCTTTTTCTTATGATGTACTTTCTTCAACTTAATTTCTTTCTTTAACTTTCTGGCATAGACTTCATTATCTATGAAACTATGCCAATTTGCCATCTGTGTTCTTTTTACTTGCACTTTTCTTACAAAAGAGGAAGCTTATTAGCTCTTAGGTAAGAATCTGAGTAAGTGTAACTGTATCAGAAGGGTGCTGGCAGGAAACAGAAGGCATGCTCAGCTGGGATTTTGAAGAGAATTTAATGATGGAGCGATTTACAGAGGTGTAGATATGGCTAAGGGAAACAATGAGGAATGTTGAGGCACCCAGGGACCAGCACAACTGAAAGCTATTACTGCCCCTGGGCCTGAAGGGGCCAAGGAGGAAATGGCTCCATGGGTGTGGGAGCCAAGCAAGAGGGGCTGCCCAACAGGAGCTATAGTTGTAAGGGACAGAGCCTCCTCCACAATCGCCCACTGAAGCAGGGCAGCAGTGAAGGAAGAAATGCCTACCTTTTTCTCCTGCCCACTGATCTCCTGCCAATGCCTCTTATTGGCTAACCCCAATTAACAATGAGATGACAATGGGGTAAGTGAAGCAGTCTACAGAGGGTAGCTCCCTTGGGGAGCAGAGGACTCACGTATGTGCAATTGCGTATGTGTGAATACTGAGTGTGTTCTGAGGGCATCCCCTGGGACAGTGTCTGAGAAGCCCCAGAATAGGGAGCAAGAGTACTTGAAACAGACTGAGGTGAAGTGTTGTCCCTAACAGGTTAAGTGTGAAGCCGGTGAAAGTGTCACGGGTACTACAGCTGTGGCAGGATTGAGAGATGAGGCCAAGAGGCTACAAACTGGTGCACAGGAGGTATCTGATACAATTTTGTAACAGCTTAACTGAGCTTGAGTTATGGTCTTTCTACTGAACTATACTACTGATTGAATGAATGGAAGGATCCTGTCTGCTTTATTTATCAGTGCAAACTCCGTTTATCTTTTCATGATCTCTTGCATTGAGCGAAAACCACAAATAATGTCAAAAAATACCTTTTTCTATTAGAAGAGTTTTAATCTTCACCCCATAAAACTATTAGTAGAACAGTAGTCAATTAGCAGGAAACATAAATTTGTTGAGCTTTGTCTCCAGGTATTAAAGAGTTAACCTTGGGCCAATCCCAGTGGCCTAGTGGTTAAGTTCAGCACACTCCACTTTGACAGCCTGGGTTCAGTTGCTGGGCATGGACCTACACCTGTCAGTGGCCATGCTGTGATGGCAGCTCACATACAAAAAGAGAAAGATTGGTAGTGACGTTAGCTCAGGGTGACTCTTCTTCAGCCAAAAAACGAAAAAAAAAAAAGAGAGAGAGAGAGAATTAACTTCAGCAGCAGAAAGGAAGAAAAAAGGAAACAATGAATAGAATTTCTTACACTTGATTAATAAGCTGAAAGTTTGAGTTTTCTTTTTATAATTTTTAGACAAGCCAGTTTTGTTTCATTTATTTATTAATGCAATAAATTTTTATGTAAGATCAGCAGCAGAACTGCCTAACTGAGCCCAGTGAAACCTAAGAATCATGTCATGTCAACTGTTAGATTTGGAAGTAGTTTGTTAGAGAGCCATAGATAACGGAAACATCCGAGCCCAAGAGCAGCTGTCTTCTGGATGAGGGGTCCTCCTGGATACCCCCAGGTACCCAGGGCTGTGCTCTTGAGCACCTACTCCTCAGGTGTGGGGGGAAATACTTCAGAGTGGGAGGGGAATTTCCTACCCAGTAGGTCTGAATACCCTTCTCCCACCACTCCCTCTGCTGGTTCCTTTAGCAGCTAAAGCTTTCTCTTTAACGTTGTATTCTTTGCCTCTGGGGTTAGTGTGATTGAGAACCACACCCACTTTTCTGAGGAGTTCCCTTTGGCACTTGTTTCATGATGGACTTATTTCGAATTTTATCTTGTTTGTTTTCTTTCTTACAGGGAATTGTAAATATTTCACTGCTAGCAACTAATCTTGTTTTCCAGGTTTCTTAAAGATATACTATTTCCTGTATATATAATTCTGTTCTTTTCTAAGATATTCTTTTGGAGAAGGAGATAGTTTCTTGCAGATAATCTGCCTTCTTGATATAGTTCTGTTTATCCACTTATATTTCCCCTAAGTTTTGACATCTAATTCATTGATGTTCTGCCATATTCAACTTGCTTTTAACTGCCTATATTTGCAGACAGAATACCGTCAGTGGTAAAGACCAGACTCTAAGCCAGACTACTTTGGATTGAATTCAGGGTGAACCATTTACAACTGTGTATCTTGGCCAAGATATTTAACCTCCTTCAAACCCATTTTACAGCCTGAGGGGAAAATGGAGAATATAGCAATGACTAACTTATAGGATTGTTGGAAGGATTAAGTGAGAGAACACATGTAAAGTGCTTAGTGCATTGACTGGCATGTGGGACACACTTGATAAATGGTTGATGGTATTATAGAGAGACTTTAAAATGAGCATTGATGACTTTAATCCCCCCTCCTCTTTATTGCTGAGGAAGATTGGCCCTGAGCCAACATCTGTTCCCAATCTTCCTCTGTTTGCTTGAGAAGATTCACCCTGAGCTAACATCTGTGCCAATCTCCCTCTATTTTGTATGTGGGTCACTGCCACAGCATGGCTGCCACTGAATGGTGTAGGTCCACACTGGGAACCAAACCTGGGCTGCCAAAGCAGAGTATACCAAACTTAACCACTAGGCCTTGGGGCCAGCCCCATAATTTCCTCCCTTTTTAGTTATCAAATCAATGCATGTTCAAAAATGAAAACCTGGAAAACAGAGGGAAAAAAACCCCTCACTTTACATCATACCACCCAGAGAAAATTACTGTTAAAATTCTGGTGTTATTTATATTTATATGTAACAAAATGTTATTATAGTTCCAGACTGCTTTGTAATGTGTGGCCCACTTTTTCATTAGTGTTATATCATGGACATTTTTACAAATAAATAAATAAATATTATTCCACACAATTATGTTTAATGGCTACCCAATATTCTAAATAATAAGCATCGTAATTATTTTTAATGATTATCTATATAGACACATAATAATTTTCTCCTAATCAGGTCTCTGGTTTTGGATATTTACGATGTATCCAGTTATCCCCTTGTAGATTATTGTGATGAACATCCATTTAATGAACTTGTTTGCACCCATGTTTGATTAATTTTTCAGAATAAATTTTGAGAAACTGGGTTGTTCCATCAAAGACTATCAAAAATTAATGTTACATATTTAAAAACTGTTGCCTATTGTTAAAATGCTTCTTGTGAGGTATGTCTTATTAGGAATAGCATGTAAGCTCCATGAGGATGGGAATTTTGGTCTGAATTCTTCACAGTTGTATGCTAGATGCATAGAACAGTGTGAATGAAAAAAATGCTTTCCGGTGAAGGAAACAAACAAAAAAATATTGTGAGTACCCATTAGAGTGAACTCAGATCAATGAGATAATTTTGAAGACCTCTGCTGACAATCCAGAAATTAATTGATAAAAAAATGGACCAAGTATTTTTTTTCAGGAGACGATATCATCTTAGTTATTTCAGAAAACGACTCCTGAACAAAAGGAGGATTTTGTAAAGATGGAGGAAGGGGAAGTGCTGTTGGGTAGGCAGTCAATGGCGTCTGCTACAGAAGTAGAAACATAGCTTTCCTAAATCTTGAATTATAATGAACGTGTTACTTACAATTAAATTTGTAGTGATACTCTTGATTGCTCTGTTAGAATGTTGGAGGACAGTTATTTCTAAAACAGTTAAGACGCTGTGGTCTCCTTAAAACACACGCACACACACACACACACACACACACACACAGTTCTGGCCCATGAGACTTGAGCAGAAGCCTACTGGGTTGGATTCTGGGAAATGTTTTTTGATCTTAAAAAGAGGCTCAAGGAAGAAAAGTTCCTTTCTTTTTTCCCCCTGTCTTTGAACGTTGCATTCATTTCTGGAATTATCCATGGAGGAGTTAGTCTGAGAATGAGGCTGTTGTGCTGAGCAGGCAAAACAGAAAGATGGAAAGAATCAGAGGGGTGCTTGGAAATGTCATTGAGGGGCCAACTTTACCTGTCCTGAACCCACCCTAGCTCGTGACTTCTTATCACGTGAGAATCAGTTTTCCTATGGTTTCAGATGATTAAGATAAGGCTTTCTGTTCCCAGAAACTGAAAGCATTCTAATTAATAAAACGTAACACAGGCATCATTCCAAATATTTTGAAGCAAGCCATGTGTGGGTAATTCTTAGAGTGTAGGTTTTAATGGCAATAGAGGTATATAGCTATATATTTAGCATGCATATATATATATATACAGTTGGTTAAAACATTTATAAAACACTTATAATATGCCAGGCATTAGCCTCAGCTTTGGGAACCAAAGGAAAATGAAACAGGGACCTTTCCCTCTGGGAGAAAAGCATGATGATTTTCCAATAATTTTTATGTTTATCATACGTTTCTAGGAATGAAAAAATGAGTTTTATTTAATATATGTTATGTGGTTTATTTCTTCAAGATCTTTAAAGTGATCATAAAGAAATTATGCTATTTTAAAACCCTAGAAAGACAACTAAGAACATATGTGAAAAGCTCAAGGACAAATCCTTATTTATGAAAATTGTTATATATATGTGCGTGTGTGTATTTTCTGCAGTTCTATACAAGGATCTACCTTTGAAAAGACCTAAGGAAGCATATTGTTTTGGATTCATAGCAAACCCCACTAGAGAGGTAAATTTGTATATTAATGTCCTAATAAATTTTTTAGCACATATTTTATGAGAAAGGTGAAATATTATAATATTTTTGACAGTTAATCAATAAGGTAGGCATTTACTTTTACTACTTTCCGGGTTATTAGGCTGTTGAGTGAAAGCAATATAGCTAGTTAAAGGAGGTATCCATTTTAATAAAAGGCATGTGGAATGCTAATTGGTCTTTAAGATATATGCCATGTTCCTAGTTGCCCTCTCTGATTTCCTTAGCTTGACATTTAAAAAATTATGTTCCAAAGTTCTCAAGCACCTTTCTCCTTCCTTTATTGATCTTCCTTTATAACTGTCACTGACCAACATTTAAACACAACACATAAATCATACACATAAACTTATAAGGCTAACAGAGTAGTGTAACAAGTAATAAGATAAACCTGTGAGACCCTGTTGCTATGAGGGAGATGTTTTCCAGTGATCAGTGCTACTCTGTGAGGCCCTGTCCATGAATTCATACTCCCCAGCACTTGACCACAGGGTATGCTGTTGTGGGAACTGAGTGTTTTATTGCTCATGGAGTTCATTGCACCGTTCCCATGTCTCCCACCTAGTGGACTGTGTTGGCATCTTCAGGGCAGTGTACCAACTAACCACAAGTATTTCAGAAGGTCATTCAGAGCCTTACCCTTCAATCCTGCTCCTGATTATGTCACAAATGACTCTTGACTTTCAGGCTGGTTTCTGGTCCTTCAGAGATAATCACAGGCCTCAATTGCAGTCATTATAGCAAAACTATGATTCCTTCCAGGGATGTGGATGAGATCTACCTCATGTTCTGCCCAACTGTTTTGACATAGGTTAGTAGACCTCACAGGTATACGTTGTGTATCCACAATGTACACACCAAGTAATTTGTGAAAGGTGCTCTGGGGGATGAATAGAGAAATAGGAGACCCAGTTCCTGCTTTCACTGGCTGTGCTGGATGACTGCCATGTGCTATTCCAGGTTCATTCTGCACTCTTCTCCAAACTGTTGTCTGCTCCCGGAAGCTGACCAGTAGGGATTCTGTCAATGAGTTCCTATGGTTTCTGGCTTCAGGCTGGGGTCAGCCAATGGGTTGTTCTGACGAGAAATCAGTGGAAGGGAGGAGAATGAGCTCAGTGTATTTATGAGCCTGGTGACCCCCCGTGTAAAGTCACCTTATGTTGGCTGTTCCAGAAAGTCTCGGCTCCTCTCAAGGAGGCCTGCTGTCCACAACTCCCTCTCCTTCTGGTAATCACTTCCTCCCTTTGTGCCTCAGGTGGTGACAGCACCCCCTAGCTAGCCCAGATTTCTAGACTATCTCTCGTGGTTCCTCTATATGCTGCCCAGACCCATGTAACAAGTTCATTGTGAATTATCCCAAAATGTGTGTGCCATCTGTTTAGTGTTGGGACCCTGACTGTTATAGTGGGCTTGTAAGACATGTACAGAGATTTATAAAGAGACAAACTGTGTTCCAGATAAACCAGTAAAATAGGATTCCAGAAAAAGGAGCAATTCACGCTACCAGTGGGTGAAGGAGGAGTTTTCCTGGAGGAGGGAGGTTTGGACAAGGTGCAGGCGAAAGTGAAGCACTGCTCTCTATTTCTCACGATCGTATTTGAGCACAGGTCTCCACCCACAGTGCCCATTTTGAAAAAAGAGTAGAAGACAAGATGTTAAAGATAGTCATGGGTAGCAGCCAAGTATATTTATCAAGTACCTAATTTAATGTGGGAAATCTGATGATAGGCATTCCTTTTTACATTAAGAAACTCTTATCTTCACTATCCCATATATTACCTGAAAGAGACTATAAAACATCTTTTTGCTCCTCCACTATTTTCTATATTTGTTCCCTGTTCCTAAGGGAAAGGGAATGGGAATAAGTTTTAGCCCATTAGTTCTTTAGCTGTCAAAATATTTCACAGATTGTGAATTTATCATCTTTACCTCTAATTTCCATTTGCTTCAGTTAGAAAATATGTATGTGATTGCCTTATAGACAAATAATCATAATTACAGATCTATTAAAACTGTTCATCAATGATACAGATGTTAGCTCAGGGCTAGCCTTTCTCAAGCAAAAAAAAAAAAAAAAAAGAGGAAGATTGGCAATGGACGTTAGCTCAGGTGGAAACTTCCTCACCAAAAAAAAAAAGTTCATCAGAATTACATTATTCATTTATTCAACAAATATTTACAGAGGGCCTGCTATGCACCAGGCATTCTTCTAGGCTCTAGGCATAAAACGGAACAAATGAACAAAATCTCTGTCCTCGTGAAGCTCACATTTAAATGGGGCAAGACTGACAGTAAACAAAACAAATAAGTGAAATGTATGGAATGTTAGTGCCTTAGAGAATGTAATGCAGGGGAGAAGGATAGTGAGTGCTGGAGGCAGGATGGTGATTTTAGACTGAGTGATCATGGAAGGGATGGTGGCTTTGAAATGTGTAACACGACTAGGCTGAATTACGTTTCCCCTTCCTGAATGCTTCTTGTGCAATATTTTAGGAGGGAAGAAGTGAAGCAGCCACCATTTTGTTTTTTATGCTTGAAAGGTCAGGACAGGTGTTATTGTAGCTCATGTACGTGTAACTTATGTGCTGGCTCATTTCGTTAATGTGGGGCTGTGGCCAGGTCTGCAACTGTTCCACTTTCCCCTGCATTCTGCTTCAGCTTCTCTGACTCCTGGGCCAAGTATGAGCTTAGTTCTATGACGAAAGGGGCCAGCTTCTCAGGTAGGATACACACATCAACAGGTTGGAGGCAGTGAGAACTGATATGGATTCCAATGTGTCCCATTGGATTCCAGCTTGTCTTTATTCTCCCCAATTTTATATCCATCTTTCCTTCCCACCCTCTAATCTGTGGACTTCAGGGTCCAGTATCAGATGTAAAACAGCTTTACCAAGACTGTTTAACACGCTCCCATTTTTTTTTCCTCTCTCTCTCTATAGGTAGATACATACATACATATCTATCTATATATATGTATATAAACAAATCAATCT